>NC_064854.1:120896082-122096082 GCF_024139225.1 Suncus etruscus | reverse complement strand
TTGCACTGGCCCCTCAAACTGCTTTCTAAAAAGCCTTCAGTTGTGACACTAGAGTGATAGTGCATAACTGCTGGTTGTGGGCTCCCCTCTCCCTGCAAAAAAAACACTTTTCACCTCAGTTTGGCCCAATAATACCCCTTCCTGAGTTTGTTTATTTGAGGTTGAAGAGATAGTGCAGGAATTAAGGCACATATCACCCACTGAGCACTGCTTGTTTGCACAAGCCCCTGAGCCCTGTGATCTCTCTCTACACCCACCCCCCAAAAATGAACCCCCTAAAAACCAAATATAATCATCAATGACCATCATCATCTTTCAGGCCTCAAGGAATAGCACTGGCTCTGGGGTAATAGCACAGCAGTAGGGTGTTTGTCTTGCACGCAGCAGACTCAGGACTGATCTGTGTTCTATTCCTGGCATCTCATATGATCCCCTGAGCCTGCCCAGGGTGATTTCTGAGTGCAGAGCCAGGAGTAACCCCTGAGCACCTCTGGGTGTGGCCCAGAAAACAAACAAAAAGAGTTCTGATGTCTATATGTGGGAATATGATCCTTGTAGCACTGCTTTTTTTGTTTGTTTGTTTGTTTCTGATCAGCAGTTTGGATATTCTGGAGACCTGATGCTTGATTTTAAATCAAGCTAGTTGGCCATGTGCAAGGCAGGTGACTTCCCTAGTTTCCAAATTCTTATCACTTTGTAATAATTATCTAACCAGATTTTGGGTTAGATGATTTCAAATTTGGGGCCAGGGAAGTAGCTCAAAGGACTGAACTATTTGCCTGGCTCAGTACTGCTGAATCTTTGCAAGAATTTCGGGTCTTTTTTTTTTTTTTAGTGCCAGAAACTAAGTCTGGGATTTCATTCTTGTTAAGACATGCTCTCTACAATTGAGATACATTGGAAGGGATGTAATACAGGCTATGAATGTTATTAGGAATAAAGATTGTAAATATAGGGACAGGAGAGATAGCATGGAGGTAAGGTGTTTACCTTTCATGCAGAAGGTCATCGGTTCAAACCCCAGTGTCCCTATGGTCCCCCGTGCCTGCCAGGGGCAATTTCTGAGCACAGAGCCAGGAAAAACCCCTGAGTACTGTCGGGTGTGACCTAAAAACCACACACACACAAAAAAAAAGAGAGATTGTAAATATACCTTATTTTATTTATTAGAGTAAATCTGAAATGAAAGGACATGCCACCAGATCTGATTCCTTAGTATATCTGCTTTGTAGCTATTCAATTCTATTTGAAGATTAAGTATTAATGAATGGTTTCCAAGAAAAATCTAGTACAGTGGGTAGGGTGCTTGCTGTGCTTGTGGCCTTCTGGGTTCTATCCTCAGCACCCAGTATAGTCCCTGCACCCACTTAGGTATGATCCCTAAAAGCAGTCAGGAGTCAAGCCTTGAACTTTGCTAGTGGTGCCACCAAACCCCCCCCCCCAAAAAAAAAAAAAAAACCTACCCATTTTTCATTGAATATCATTTGATGTTTCAACAACTCTGTCAGGAGGTAGACCATCTTCTCCCTCCAAAACCTGCATTTTATTTTACTTAGATACTGGTACTCTAACACTGGGCCTTATGCACAAGCAAAGGCTCTGTGGCTAAGCAACATCCCTGGTCCTTATCCTTTTCATTAGGATGTTATCAGAGGGTGCTGAAACTTAGAGTAATTATAGTAAGGAAAGTACAAGAATTTAAGCCTGTGGTTTCTAGTCAGTTTCTTTCTTTATTTTTTTTTTATTCCCCCCCCCCCCCAGTTTCTTTACACAATCTCCTTACCTGGGGGCCACTCCCAGTGATGACCAAGCCCAGCAGTGCAGTCCTCAGGCCCATTGTACTCAGTGACTCTCCAGGACCACATTCTGCAGAGTTTGGAAGGGGGTTTTTTGTTTGTTTGTTTTTGGTTTTTGGGTCACACTCGGCAGGCAGCGCTCAGGGATCCTCCTGGTTCTAGGCTCAGAAATCGCTCCTGGCAGGCTCGGGGGACCATATAGGATGCAGTCCTTCTGCATGCAAGGCAAACACCCCACCTCCATGCTATCTCTCTGGCCCCAAGAGTTTGGAAGTTTTGTCCTGCGGGGCATTAAACTTCGAGGATTTTCTTTCAGGCATTACTCTGAACCTTAGAGCTGTATTTGGATGTCTTTGCTGAAGTAACAGCAATAAAACATAAGCTACATTGTAACTTATAAATGTAACTAAGTAATATTACAATGCTACATGTTAACTGCAGTTTGGAGACATTTCTCCAAAGGAAATACTAAGTACATTAAATGTTGCTCAATTATCAAGGAACTAAAAAAACACGGGGGAGCCAGAGCAATGGAACAGCAGGTAGAGCGCTTATTTTGCATGTGGTCAGTCAGGCTTTGATCCCCAGCACCGCATTTGGGCCTCCAGACTCACCAGGATCAATTCCTGAGCACCACCAAGTGTTGCCCAAATCACTCCCCAGAAGGGGTAAGAAACCAAATATTGATCTCTAAACAGTTTGAAGAATTTGTTCATTTGTGTTAAGTTTAATGGAGTAGTTTGATAATCCTGAGTGGGAAGTAGAATGCTTGTGGAATGTACCTGTTACCTTTCGTTTACCCTCTGGGTAAACTTTTACTCATATAATTCCTAAATGTGTACTTACCAGGTACATACGAGTACTGCTGTACAAATACGCCCAAATAAAGGCAATCACTTTGTTTTGGTTTTGGTTTGGGGCCACACCTGTTTTTGCCCAGGATTTACTCTGGCTCTGACTCAGGGATCAGTCTTCGTGGGGTTTGGGGGACCATATGATGTATTAGGGATCAAAACCGAATCAGCTGAGTGCAAGGTAAGTGTTGTACTCGCTGTACTGTCGCTGACCCCTTCCATTGGCTGGATTCTTAGTGTTGTCTTCTTCACTCACTGGTGCATCTTTTTTTCTTTTTTCTTTTTTGCAGGTCCAGGTGCAGGTACAGCAGTCTCCACAGCAGGTCTTGGCTCAACAGCTCTCTCCTCAGCTCACTGTTCATCAGCCTGCTGAGCAGCCTATCCAGGTCCAGGTGCAGATCCAAGGCCAAGCACCACAGCCGGCAGCCCCCTCCATTCAAACTCCATCTCTGCAGAGCCCCAGCCCCTCGCAACTGCAGGCAGCCCAGATCCAGGTGCAGCATGTCCAGGCTGCCCAACAGATCCAAGCTACAGAGATCCCCGAGGAGCACATCCCGCATCAGCAGATCCAGGCCCAGCTGGTGGCTGGCCAGTCTCTCGCGGGGGGTCAGCAGATCCAAATCCAGACCGTGGGTGCTCTTTCCCCACCACCGTCCCAGCAGGGCTCACCCCGGGAAGGGGAGCGACGGGTGGGCACAGCCAGTGTCCTTCAGCCCGTGAAGAAGCGCAAAGTGGACATGCCCATCACCGTGTCCTATGCCATCTCAGGGCAGCCGGTGGCCACTGTGCTGGCCATTCCACAGGGCCAGCAGCAGAGTTATGTGTCTTTGAGGCCAGACTTACTGACAGTAGACAGTGCCCACCTGTACAGTGCCACTGGGACCATTACTAGCCCTACAGGAGAAACCTGGACCATCCCTGTTTACTCTGCCCAGCCCCGGGGGGACCCTCAGCAGCAGAGCATCACCCACATTGCCATTCCCCAAGAAGCCTACAACGCAGTTCACGTCAGTAGCTCACCCACGGCCCTGACAGCTGTAAAGCTGGAGGATGACAAGGAGAAGATGGTGGGCACCGCGTCTGTAGTGAAAAACTCCCATGAAGAAGTAGTGCAGACCCTCGCCAACTCTCTCTTTCCAGCACAGTTCATGAATGGCAACATCCACATTCCAGTGGCTGTGCAGGCTGTGGCAGGCACATACCAGAATACAGCTCAGACTGTGCATATATGGGACCCCCAGCAGCAGCCACAACAACAAACTGCCCAGGAACAGACAACACCACCACAGCAGCAGCAGCAGCCGCAGCTTCAGGTTACTTGCTCAGTAAGTGACTCTTATCTGCAGGGCAGTTTGCTCCCTCAGGGCCCAGTGCAACGCAGAAACTTGCCTGGCAACCTCTCATGTCTCGAACTTGTTTACTGAAATAATGTGATCTTGTAGAGTATTCAATGATATAGTGAGGTAGGGAGGGCAGATGGGAGCATCAGGTGATGTTATGAAGTCTGTCTCTGTGTGTGTGTGTGTGTGTGTGTGTGTGTGTGTTTGGTTTTAGGTTTTTTTTGGGGGGTTGGGCTATATTTGGCTATGCGCTCAGAAATCGGGATGCTAAGGAAATCGAACTGAGGTCTGTCCTAGGCTGGAACTTGCAAGGCAGATGCCTTACCTCTAGTGCTACCACTCCAGCCCCTGTTTTTGTTTTTGTTTTGGTAAAACTCTAGGAAGAAACTATATGGATACTCCACATGTTATCTGCATTGTAGGAACTACTTTATCACAAATGATTGAATCCATTGGAACTTCTATCATTTAGAACAGTGTGTAAACTTACCTAATTGTCTTCCTCTTTCTTTTTTGGGGGGTCACATCTGATGGTGCTCAGAGGACCAGAAGTGCTGGAACTTAAACCCAAGTCATGCAAAACTTGCACTTTAGTCCATTGAGTCTTTGAGCTTTCTCTTCTAGTTTTGTTTCATTTGGGAGCCATACCCAGTAGCATGCAGGAGCTACAACTGGCTCAGTGATCAGGGTTTCTTTGGGCCTCCTGAAAGCAAAGTATTTTAACCCTTGGAGCTATATCTGGCCCTGTTTTCTTTATAATTTTTTAAGTTATTTTTATGTTACCAGTAACCAGATTCACGGCATCACACATGCAAGGGAACCCCACATTGCCCCTGGCATTGCCAGGAGTTATCCCTAAGTGGAGAGTCAGGATCTACACTTCCATCTTTAACATCACTGACTATGGCCCAAAAATGGGGATTGGGAGTGTCACTCTTGGACTGTCTTAAATATGCCACATGTGTGTTTGGACTTCCAATGGTTTTTAAGTTCTTTAAAAATACTTCAGATAGGGGCCGGAGAGATAGCATGGAGGTAAGGCGTTTGCCTTTCATGCAGAAGGTCATTGGTTCGAATCCCGGCGTCCCATATGGTCCCCCGTGCCTGCCAGGAGCAATTTCTGAGCATGAAGCCAGGAGTAACCCCTGAGCACTGCCGGGTGTGACCCAAAAACCAAAAAAAAAAAAAAAATACTTCAGATAGGGGCCCGGAGAGATAGCACAGTGGTGTTTGCCTTGCAAGCAGCCAATCCAGGACCTAAGGTGGTTGGTTTGAATCTTGGTGTTCCATATGGTCCCCCGTACCTGCCAGGAGCTATTTCTGAGCAGACAGCCAGGAGTAACCCCTGAGCAACGCTGGGTGTGGCCCAAAAACCAAAAAAAAAAAAAAAAAAAAAAAAAACTTTAGATAGGAGCCGGAGAGATAGCATGAGGTAGGTGTTTGCCGTGCAAGCAAGCAGAAGGACGGCAGTTCAAATCCCAGCATCCCGTGTGGTTCCCCCAGCCTGCCAGGAATGATTTCTTTTTTTTTTTTTTTTTTTTTTTAAGGAATGATTTTTAGGCATAGAACCAGGAGTAATCCCTGATCGATGCTGGGTGTGACCCAAAAACAAACTTAAAGATAGAGGCCAGAGTGATAGAAAAGCGGGTAGAGTACTTACCTTACATGTGACCTACTAGGGTCTGGTCCCCAGCATCTCCTAAGCACCACCAGGTATAGCCCAAAAACCAAATAAATACATAAATATAGTTAAGATAAATCTTTATTGTATTTTTGTTTTTGTTATTTTTTAGCATGGCAGCTATTTTGAAAATTTTTTAGTTTTTTGGTCGGTGGTTTTGTTTTGTTTTGGAATGTTTTGAGGCCACATGCAATATGCACAAGGCTTGACTATAGTTGGTACTTAGAGGATCATATGTGTTGCCAGGCATTGAACCCAGATTGGCTTTGTGCAATTTTGTTCCTGTGTCTCCGAAAGGTAGTTTTCTTGTGGGGCCACACCCATCAGTGTGCTCAGTGATTTCTGGCTCTGCTTTCAGGAATCTTCGTGGCAGGCAGGGAATGATCATAAGTAGTGCCTAGGATTGAACTCTGATCAGTCCTGTGCAAGTCCTTTGCCACTGCACTATCTCCTGGGCCTAATTTCATTTTTTTTTCTAATGTGAAATAATTTTAGATCTGTAGAACAGTTAAAAAAAATAGATGTCTTCAAATTGTTATGTTTGGGTCACATCTGGCTGTGCTTGAGTTCTACTTTAAGCTCCCAAACTCAATGCTTGGGGTTTACTCCCAATTATATTTGTGTGCTCTATTAATGCTTGGAAATCAAAACCAGAGCTCTCACATAAAAAACAGTACCTTACCACTGAGCCAAACCCTCAGGCCTCTGTTAAACTTTTACCTTTAAGGTTATTTGGCTCTTGTCATTTATACTTTGTTAGTGTTAAAAATAACAGATTTGTGGATAGATTCCATTTTTGAAGCTAGAGGTAAATTTGTGATCCCTTTCTACCAAACTTTCGGGTCTGGTCTCTTGGACTGCTAAAGCCAGCGTCTTCAACAGGTACAGGCTCCTGGGAATGCATGTTTAGGAGCTGGCACAAACAAGGCACTGTTAGACGAGGGACTGTGCTCATAAGCTTTATGTCATTTATGTAGTCATTTATGACTACTTAAGCAATGGACCATTTGGTTTCTTAGAAGCATTAGTATATTTTCCTCGTAAAGGTGTAATATAGGGTCATTTTAAGATCGGACCTTTGTTAAGGTCCTATTAAATATCCAGTTGTCACCTCTAGAAATAGAGGAAGACAGTAATCGCTTAATAGTAGTGTATAGATAATTTAGGAAGTAAAATGTAGGATTTGTGGGTTGTTAGTTTTTAATATTTAAAGAGTAGTTGGGAAAAGTAGCATTTGATCTTTAGTATATATTATGGAAGGAAGACTAACGTAGATGAATGCAGATTGGAATGTCGTGCAAGGGGCCGACATAGAACAACATGGAAAGGACTGGGAGAGATGTTAAACAGAGCAAAGGGGAGTTCTCTTCCCAACTTGAACAGTTAATTTATTTTATTGATCTAATCTATTGTAAAAAAATTTTGCTGGAATCCTGAGTTGACTAGAGTAGTCAAGTACAGGTGCATAGAGTTTATTGTATGTAGAAGAAACCAGCCAGAAGACTTGTGATGGAACTTTGTATCTAGCTTTTGCTTACAGGGTTGGAGCTCATCAGACCTCCTGCTCTCCTGGGCATGATGGTCTAATTGCAGCTCAGGTTTCTTTTTTTGTTTCTGGGCCGCACCCAGCGGTGCGAAGGAGCTATTCCAGGCTCACACTCAGAAGTCGCTCGGGAATTGAACCTGGGTCCATTCTGGGTTGGCCATGTGCAAGGCAAACACCCTGCCTCTGTGCTATCAATCTGGCCCCCAGCTTAGGTTTCTTGGTGCTCATTGGACTCTGTAGTTTATCTATCTGGGCCCTCCAGTGGGAGATCTTTTCTGGAATACATTTTAGTAGGCCCAGATTCTTCAGGGATTGTTTCATTTGGGAACAAAACAAAACAAGAAAAATAGGGCCAGAGCGATAGTATAGTGGTTAGGGCATTTGCCTTGCATGCAATTGACTGGAGTTTGCTCCCCATCGTCTCATGGTCCCCTGAGCTCACCAGGAATGACTTCTGAAGTGTTGTGTTCCTTTACCTACTCTACCTTTTATGTTTTTGTTGTTAATTGTTTTGGGGCCACATTCAGCAGTACTCAGTGTTTATTACCTTTTCTGGGCTCAAGAATAATTCCTGGCAGACTCAAGATACCATATGGGTTTTCAGGAATTCCTGGCCTTCCATTTATGAACACTTTGTCTCCTCTTTGTCTCCTCTTTTTTGTTTTTTTGTTTTGGGCCACACCAGCTGTGCCCAGGGGTTATTCCTGGCTCTGCACTCAGAAATTGCTCCTGGCAAGCTCGGGGAACTGTATGGGATGCCGGGGATCAAACTCAGGTCTGTCCAGGATCAGTTGCAAGCACCCTACCGCTGTGCTGTCTCCTCTTTTTTTAAACCATGTTTATGGTTGTAACCTCCCACCAAGTTGGTTTCACTTTTTTTGTTTGTTTCTGTTTTTGTTTTTGGGTCACACCCGGCCTCGCTCAGGGGTTACTCCTGGCTCTACACTCAGAAACCGCTACTGGCAGACTCAGGGGACCATTTGGGATGCCGGAATTCGAACCACAGTCCTTCTGCATATAAGGCAAACGCCTTACCTCCATGCTATCTCTCTGGCCCTGGTTTCACTTTCTAAAAAGACTTTTTTTTTTCTGTTTTCTTTTTGGACTATACCTGGCAATGCTCTGCAGGGTTTACTCCTGTTCTGCAGAGTTACTTCTGCAGGGTTATTCCTGGCTCTGTACCCTGAATCATTCCCTACAGTGCTCAGGGGCCTATATGGGATGCTTAGGATAGAAACCAGGTCAGCCATGTATAAGGCAAGTACCTTAATCACTGTAGTATAGCTCTGGCCCCTCAAATAATATTTTTCTTTAACTCTCAGGAATGAGGGACCGGAGAGATAGCATAGCGGTGGGGTGTTTGCCTTGCAAACAATCCAGGATGGATAGCGGTTCGAATCCCGGCATCCCCGTGCCTACTGGGAGTGATTTCTGAGTGCAGAGCCAGGAGTAACCTCTGAGAGCCACCGGCTGTGACCCAGAAAAACCTCTCAGGAATGAGTTAGCTCATGTCAAGATCAAAGAGGACCTGACCTTGCTGTGACCAGATACAATAGTAGATTTTTCAATAGCACATATAGTAACATACAACAGAGCATACCATACTGGCTCTTTTGAAAAATCTCCCTTTCTGGTTTTTTTTTTGTTGTTGATGTTAACTTTCAGGTCCTAACCCTTGGTATTTAGGTTTATACCTAGCTCTGTGCTCAGGGGACCATATTTCATGCAGGAATTTGAATCTGGGTTGGTTGCATGCAAAGCAATACACTCCTATACTATTTTTCTTAATTCTTTTTTTTTTTTTTTTTTTGAGAAGACTGTAACTTGTTTACTCTTCTGTAGAACAGAACCATACATGCTGATATTTCTAAAAGTTCATTACTAGCCCTCTGTTTCTAAGGCTCTACACTGAAGGATTATACCTCCGGTGGCTGTGGGGCTGCATATGGGATGCCAGGGATGGAACCCAGGTTAGCCATGTGCAAGGCATGCACCCTACCTACTGTACTATCACTCTGGCTTCAGAGGATTTTTTTTTCCTTCAGTTTTTTTGGAGACCATATGTGGTGCTGGGGATCAATACCAGGTTGGCCTACTTACTCACTATAGAGGGACTGAAGCTGCGCTTACTACATGCAAGGCAAATACCTTGGCTACTGGACTATCTCTCCAGCTGCCCTTCCTAAGCAGTTTTCGTTTGCCAAGGTTTGCAGCATTCTCTAAATCATTGGTTTTCTTTCATTATCTATTTTTACTGAGATGCTGTGACTTACAATACTGTGTATGATACTTTCGTGCATACATCAAACATACATCACACCACTAGAGTTCCCATAACCTTCTACCCATCCTAAAGACCCCTCTTAATCACAACCCATCCCTCACTCTTGTAAGTTCAGTTTTGTAGAATACCTCTCTAGTTCTGTGGTCATTGGTTTTCAGCTATTGGTCCACATGGTTAAAAGAGTTGAAAGTGGGGCCGGTGAGGTGGCGCTAGAGGTAAGGTGTCTGCCTTGCAAGTGCTAGCCAAGGAAGAACCGCGGTTCGATCCCCCCACATCCCATATGGTCCCCCCAAGCCAGGGACAATTTCTGAATGCTTAGCCAGGAGTAACCCCTGAGCATCAAACAGGTGTGGCCCGAAAAACAAAAAAAAAAAAAAAAAAAAGAGTTGAAAGTGAGGGCTGAGTGATAGATTGTCTTGTACATTGCCAACCTGGATTCAATAACTAGCACCCTAGATGGTTCCCCAAATACCACCACATGTTGATCCCTCCAAAACAATGAACTTCCCTGCTTTTAGAGCCTTTATTTATTTATTTATTTATTTATTTATTTATTTATTTTATTTATTTATTTATTTTTTTTTTTTTTTTGGTTTTTTGGGTCACACCCGGCGGTGCTCAGGGGTTACTCCTGGCTGTCTGCTCAGAAATAGCTCCTGGCAGGCTCAGGGGACCATATGGGACACCGGGATTCGAACCAACCACCTTTGGTCCTGGATCGGCTGCTTGCAAGGCAAACACCGCTGTGCTATCTCTCCGGGCCCTATTTATTTATTTATTTATTTATTTATTTATTTATTTATGATTTTGTTATAGGCCACACTCATTAATGCTCAGGGCATATCTTGGTTCTGTTCAGGATCAGTCCTAGTGGGGCTTCAGGAACCATGATGTGGTACTGGAGGTTGAATTGTGGTCAACAGTGTGTAAAGCAAGTGCTTAATCCCTGTGCCATCTCCAGCCTCTGCATTTATTTTAGAGTAATACTAGATTTAAGAAAGTACTAAAAGGAAACTTTTTTTTTTTTTTTTTTTTTTTTTTTTTTGTGGTTTTTGGGTCACACCTGGCAGTGCTCAGGGGTTTTTCCTGGCTCCGTGCTCAGAAATTGCTCCTGGCATGCACGGGGGACCATATGGGACGCCGAGATTCGAACCGATGACCTTCTGCATGAAAGGTAAATGCCTTACCTCCATGCTATCTCTCCGGCCCCTAAAAGGAAACTTTTAATAGAGGATTCTTGTAGATTCCTTACCCAATTTTTTTCTTTTAAGAGACTATTTTGGAGGGAGTCACACCCGGCAGAGCTTAGGGGATTTTCCTGGCTCTGTGCTCAGAAGTCGCCCCTGGCAGGCTCGGGAGATTATGGGATGCTGGGATTCAAACCAGTGTCTGTCCTGTGTTGGCTGCATGTAAGGCAAACACACTGCCACTGTGCTATCACTCTGGCCCCCAGAACTGAACTTCTTTAACTGTAGGACACTTATAATTGAAAATGTAGTAATTTGGGGCTGGAGAGATAGCATGGAGAAAAGGCATTTGCCTTGCATGCAGGTCAGTGATTCGAATCCCGGCATCCCATATGAGTGAGTGAGAGAGTGAGAGAGAGAGAGAGAGAGAGAGAGAGAGAGAGAGAGAGAGAGAGAGAGAGAGAGAGAGAGAGAGAGAAGAGGTGTAATAAATAAATTTATTAAATCATTAAATGTTTGATTTATATACCTTTTTCTTTTTTTGGATGGGATGCAGGGATTCGAACCACCGTCCTGCATGCAAGGCAAACACCTTAACTCCATGCTATCTCGCTGGCCCCCTTATATACCTATTTTATTGTATTTTGTACCATATCAGGCATTGCTCAGGGGTTACTCCTAGATCTGTGCTGAGGAATCACTGCTGGTGGGCTCAGGGGATCATTTAGGGTGCCAGGAATGGTACTCGGGACAGCCACAAGCAAGGCAAGTTCCTTCACCATTGTATTTTCTCTAGCCAGAAAGCCTAACTTCTTAAAGCTATGGGCAGCCACACCATATGGGTGATTCCTCAGTGCAGAGCCGAGAATAAATTCTATGTATGGCCCCGAAACAGAAAGATTCCTGGATATTTTCTGCTCCTTCATTTGTATGGTTGTAAGACCAATTAGGATTGGGTCACTCTTTGAATGCAGATCGCTAAAACAGTGCCTGTCTTCAGAAAGAAGCTTTTGAGCCAGAGCAGTATTATAGAGAAGGAACATAAAAAATAAAATAATAATTTAAAAAAAGGCTAGAAAGCATTACAAATCAAATCCTTGGTCTTTGTTCTTTTGTAAAAAATTATTTTGGGGACAAAAGCGATTATATAGTGGGTCGGGTACTTACTAGTCTTGCTGTGGTGCCCCTTTGCATACTTTTCACCTTTGACCCTCTTGGAATATACTGTAAGCCTATGGTCAGATGGTCCCCGAAAGAGAAATATTACTCAAAACAGGGTTTTCAAGTTGGGCATGCCATCATAATTACCTGGGGATCTTTTAAAACTACAGAATGACAGACCCTCTACCTTAAGCCAGTTAAGACCTGAATCTTCTAGAATTAAAGCCCAAGCATAGGTTTTTTTGCTCAATTTTGGTTTCCCAGCTGGCAATTCACAAGGCTTCAGAGATCACTCCTGGTGTTGCTTAGAGGACTGTATTGGTACTAGGGATCGAACCTGAGTTGGCTTTACACAGACACTCCTTCACCACCACCCCCCACACTCACACACCCTTATTGTGAACCCTGTGATAGGATTGAAATAAGCATCTTCAGTAGCATCTGATTAATATATTTCTGTCACTGTAGTTACTGTAGCAAAACTGGTTTCCC
Source organism: Suncus etruscus (assembly GCF_024139225.1). Taxonomy (NCBI): domain Eukaryota; kingdom Metazoa; phylum Chordata; class Mammalia; order Eulipotyphla; family Soricidae; genus Suncus; species Suncus etruscus. The sequence continues at coordinate 122,083,741 of NC_064854.1, read as the reverse complement.
TAACTTATGCAGCGTCCTAAAGCATAGGCATTTTTTACATATATTTTAAGGTATAACCGAATTCAGTCCTCACTGCTTGTGCTCACAATGTGGTTTGTCTCTCCCATTTAGCTTGTTAGAAATGTTGAGTATCAGATCCTACATAAGACCTTTCGAATCAGAATTTGTACCTTAATCAGATCTTCAAATAATTGTTTGCTTGTTATAGTTTGGCTGTTCATTCTCATCAGTGATTAAATGTTAGGATTTCTTTTTATGTGGGTAGTTTTTTGTTTTAAAAACAGGATTTGGGGGGCTGGAGAGATAGCATGGAGGTAAGGCATTTGCCTTTCATGCTCAAGGACGGTGGTTCGAATTCCGGCATCCCATATGGTCGGTCCTGTGCCTGCCAGGAGCAATTTCTAAGCATCATAGAGTCAGGAGTAACTCCTGAGCAATGCCTGGTGTAACCCAAAAACAAACAAACAAAAAAAAAAAAACAAAAAAAAAACCAACCAGGATATTTTTGGAAGCTAGAACAATAGCATAGCAGGTAGGGCATTTGCTTTGCACACAGTGAATTCCCAGAACCCCTTAGGCCCCCCTCTGTACTTCTAGGAGTGATCCTTTTAACACAGCACCAGGAATAAACCCTGAGTACTATCAGGTGTGACTTAAAATAATAATGAAGAGACCAGAGCGGTGGCGTGGAGCAGTAAGGCATCTGCCTTGCCGGCGCTAGCCTAGGATGGACCGTGGTTCGATGTCCCATATGGCCCCCCAAGCCAAGAGTGATTTCTGAGCGCTTAGCCAGGAGTAACTCCTGAGCACTGCCAGGTGTGGCCCAACAACCCCCCCCCCCAATAATAATAATAAAGACTTAGTATTTATTTTGATTTTTGTTTTGTTTTGTTTTTGTGTCTGGTCCTAGAATTAAATTCAAGTAGAGTACTAAGCATGGACTCTACCCCATACACTCTTTCCTGTCCCTGATACGATATCTTCTCAAGGCCATTGATCACTATGCAGGAACCTCAGATTGAGTCCCTGAAATGTTTTGGTTCTCCAAAACAGAAGTGTTTCTTAATTATCACCAAGTGTGGCTCAAATTCATTTAAATAATAATAATAAAAGTATATCTGGAGACAAGGGATCTATCTTACTTAAATGGGTAGAACACACATGTTGGTCCTTAATTTTTTGGGACCCACAACCTGTGATGCTCAGGAGTTACTCCTAGCTATGCACTCAGAAATTGCTCCTGGCTTGGGGCACCATATGGAATTGAACTGCAGTTCGTCCTAGGTCAGTGTGTGCAAGGCAAACACCCTACCACTTGCACCATTGCTCTGGCCCCGCTGAGTTTAAATATGATCCCTGCCACCACGTAGCCTCCCAAGCATTTCTGGTCCCTATTACTATATCCTCAGGACAAACCACTGAAATACCTTGCCTGGTGGCTGAGTATCAACAACAGTTATCCCTTAACCCCCTGAATACTACTTACAAGGGCCTCCCCCTTTTTAAATTTTTGGGGGAGCTAGTACCCCATTGTGCACAAAAGATTGCTGGCTCTGCACTACACTCAGGGATCACTAATGGTGAAGATCTGGAGGCCATATTCACGGAATGAACTTGGGTTAGTTGTATGCAAGGCAAGACCTTATCAAACCAACCACCTTTGGTCCTGGATCGGCTGCTTGCGAGGCAAATGCCGCTGTGCTATCTCTCCGGGCCCTATTGTTTTTTTTTGTTTTATTGTTTTTAGGCCATACCTGGCAATGCTCAGGGATTATTCCTGGCTCTGCATTTAGGAACCATTCACTGACTGTTCTCTGAAATTACTCCTGGCAGGCTCAGCGGACAGTGTGGGATTCCAAGGATTGAACCTGGGTTGCAGCATGCCAGGCAAACATTGTGCTATCATCACTCTGGCCCCTCAGGTTTTTTCTTTTGTTTAGGGACCATTCCTGGCAGGCGTGAGGGTCCAAGGGATCAAACCAGGGTCAACCGCGTGCATCCTTGTCCCCTGAATCATCTCTCCAGCCCAGCTTTTGGCATTTTTGTTTTTTGTTTGTTTGTTTCTTTTTTGGTTTTTGGGTCATACCTGGCAGCGCTCAGGGGCTACTCCTGGCTGTACACACAGAAATCGCCCCTGGCAGGCTCGGGGACCATATGGGATGCCCAGATTCGAACTACTATCCTTCTGCCTGCAAGGCAAATGCCTTACCACTGTGCTATCTCTTCGGCCCCAGCTTTTGGCATTTTTGAGTTATAGATTCAACAATAGCAACTCATGTGTAAAAGTACCAGGGTAATTTAAAAAAATAAGTAGAATAAAGAAATGTTTTTTGGGGCCCGGAGAGATAGCACAGCGGTGTTTGCCTTGCAAGCAGCCGATCCAGGACCAAAGGTGGTTGGTTCAAACCCCGGTGTCCCATATGGTTCCCCGTGCCTGCCAGGAGCTATTTCTGAACAGACAGCCAGGAGAAAGCCCTGAGCACCGCCGGGTGTGGCCCAAAAACCAAAAAAGAAAAAGAAAAAGAAAAAAGAAATGTTTTTTGAGGGTTGCTATATCTAGCAATGCTTGGATTACTTCTTTCTCTGCACTTAGAGATTACTCCCAGCAGTACTCGGGACCATATGGTATGTTGGGGTTCAAACTTGGTCAGCCACGTACAAGTGAAGCACCCTACCTACTGTATTGTCTCGCAGCCCCCAAAAGTAGAATAATTTTTTTTTAAGTACAGCATAGCTAAGAAGTGCTGTACTAATGGCTTTTACTGTCTTGAAATTAAAGAATACACAAATCCACAAGCTCTTGAGTAGGTTAGTCCAAGGAGAAGATATCTCTTAAAGATTAGTTCTCGGCTTTTACTGTCTTGAAATTAAAGAATACACAAATCCACAAGCTCTTGAGTAGGTTAGTCCAAGGAGAAGATATCTCTTAAAGATTAGTTCTCTTTCCTGGTATTAGTTCTCTTGGGGTTTCATCCCTCACCACATTGCCTTCCCTGTACTATTGGTTTGTTACCCTGCATCACTGCTACAAAAAAGCCCCACTTCCAAAGAGGTAGAGTAAAAGAACGGTAGGCTCAAGAGAAAGTACAGGGCTTAAGACAATTGCCTTACATGCAGCCAACCTTGATTCAATTCCTGGCATCATATATGGTCCCTAAGCATCACCGGAATAAACCTGTGAAATGCTTGTTGTGATCCAGAGAACATAAAAGGACACTTTTTTTTTTTTTTTTGCAGTAAAAAAATTGCAAGTAACAATTCTTTCTTGGTCCTTTTTGAGAAAGAGTTACTACACAAGAGAGTAATAATATGTTCTGATAATTTTCTCTTTTATAGGCGCAAACTGTCCAGGTTGCTGAAGTCGAACCTCAGTCACAACCACAACCATCCCCAGAACTTCTGCTTCCAAATTCTCTGAAGCCAGAAGAAGGGCTTGAAGTATGGAAAAACTGGGCCCAGACCAAGAACGCTGAACTAGAGAAGGATGCTCAGAACAGACTTGCACCCATTGGGAGTGAGTGTGTGGGAGGGAATGTAAATTTGATTATATGGGCATAGTAAGAGGGCAGAAAGACTTGGAAAGTGAGGGGCCGGAGAGATAGCATGGAGGTAAGGCGTTTGCCTTTCATGCAGAAGGTCATCAGTTCGAATCCCAGAGTCCCATATGGTCGGTCCCCCGTGCCTGCCAGGAGCAATTTCTGAGCCTGGAGCCAGGAGTAACTCCTGAGCACTGCCGGGTGTGACCCAAAAACCACAAAAAAAAAAAAAAAAAAAAAGAAAGAAAGAAAGACTTGGAAAGTGTAAACTGGCCCTGGGGACTAAAGGATACCAACTGAAAATGTTGATAACAAGCAGCAGGCAGCTCTGATATTCTACAAGGAACAGAGTTTGTGAAGTTTGACTCTATATGTACACATGAATTTCTGGTCAACGTAGCAGATTTGAAGTGACTTGAAGTAAATGAGAACCGTGCTTGTATCTAAGGCTTGCTCTTTCTGCCTTCTCTTTTTCCATCCTCCTTTCATATTTACAATTCCTTACATTACTAAGGATGGATTGTGAGGTATTTTTGCTTAACTTTCTGAGTGTGATACTTTTTGAGATTTAAGTGGTCGTCAGGACTGTGGAAAGTTACCTCATGTATGTGTGTAGTGAAGAATACAGAATTGGTGTGTGTGCGTGCACGCACGCAAACGCATGCTTATGAGTGCACACACTCTGATCATAGAGAACTTACAGTGACCATTTTCATTCCAGCACCACAATGAGTAGTATCTGAGTGCTGCTAGGAATATGAGTGACGGAGAAAACTGTTCTAGGACCTCCATTCACGTTTGGGACTTGTATTGCAGGACGCCAATTACTGCGATTCCAGGAAGATCTCATTTCTTCTGCTGTGGCTGAGTTGAACTATGGGCTCTGTCTAATGACCCGGGAAGCTCGAAATGTAGAGGGTGAACCGTATGACCCAGATGTTCTGTACTATATTTTCCTGTGTATTCAAAAGGTAAGAAACGGTTCTTTATAGGAACATGATTAAGCTATATTCCTGTGGAATATGTGCTGGTTAGTCATATTAAAAATATGATAGGCGAGGCCAGATCGGTGGCTAGTAGTAAGGTGTTTGACTGTGGTTTGATCCCCGTCGTCCCATATGATCCCCTTAGCCAGGAGCGATTTCTGAGTGTATAGCCAGGAATTAACCCCTGAGTGGGGTGTGGGCCCCCCACACACACAAAGGATAGGCAAGTGGTTGAAATATGTAATAAGGATGTTTTATTTCAACTACTTAGCAACAGGTACTTGATAAAATATTGTTACATTCAAAGTTGTTCATTGTAATACTGATTGTGGAGTGTGGGAAATACCTCAGGGCAGGAACAGAGAGAGCTTTCAAGGGCCTGGAATGCATGCTTTGAATGTAGGCAGCCTGTTTTTTTATCCCCGGCACAACTGGTTCAGTCCCTATGCACCATCAGAAGAGGAAAAAGGTAGAAAGAAGTACTAGCCAATAGTGAATGAAAGGTGTCATTTGTGGACTTAGCTTTTGTTTGGTTATGGTTTTTTTTAAATTTGGTTTCTAAGAATCTGTATATGAGGACTTAATGTAGTGTTTAGGTTTCTTGTTTTGGTTTGGTTTTTCAGAGTGTATTTGGGCTACACCTGGCTGCTCTCAGGGGTTACTCCTGGCTCTGCATTCAGAAATCATGCCTGGCAGGCTCGGGGGACCATATGGGATGCTGGGATTCGAACCCTCTAGCGCCACCTCGCCGGCCCCATTACATTGTTATTTTATTTTATTTTTACTTTGTTTTTTTGAGTCACACCCAGTGGTGCTCAGGGGTTACTCCTGATTCTATGCTCAGAAATTGTTCCTGGCTCGCTCGGGGGACCATATGGGATGCCGGGACTCGAACCACTGTCTGTCCTTGGTCGGCTGCGTGCAAAGCAAATGCCTTACCGCTGTGTCCTCTCTCTGACCCCTAAAATATTTGTTACATTATTTTATAGCTTTTCTTAAATAACCACAAAGCTTTGTTTAGTTTTTGAGGCTGGGAGGAATATGGGGTGTTAGAGATCAAACCCAGATTGACCTCATGCAAAGCAAACACTTTACCCACTACTATTGCTCTGGTTTGACAAAACATTTCTGGAAGGTGAGGGTACTATGCCTCAGGGGGCTATATAGACCATATGGAATGCCAGGGACTTTAATCCAGAGGAACATATGGGATGCCAGGGACTCTACTCCAGGTCCGCCATAAGCAAGGCCAGCATCCTAATTGCTGTACTATCACTCTGGCCCCTGACAAAGCACTATTTTTTGTTTGTTTTGTTTGGGGGGGGGCACTCCTGGTAATGCTCAGGGGTTACTCCTGGCTATGCTGTCAGAAATCACTACTGTCTCGGGGGACCATATGGGATGCCAGAGATCAAACCCAGGTCTGTCCTAGGTCAGCCGCGTGCAAAACAAACATCCTACTGCTGTGCTATTGCTCCAGCCCTAAAACATAATTTTGGGTTTTTGTTGTTGTTGTTGTTGTTTGTTTGTTTTGGTTTTGGTTTTTGGGTCACACACGACAGCGCTCAGGGGTTACTCCTAGCTTTACTATGTTCAGAAACTGTTCCTGGCAGGCTCAGGAGACCACATGGGATGCCTGGATTCTAACCACCGTTATTTTTGCATGTAAGCTAAACACCATGCTATCTCTCTGGCCCCCTAAAGCACTTTTTATTTGGGGGGGGTTGGTTTTTGGTTTTGAGGTCATATCTGGCAGCGCTCAGGGACTTAGGGGCTACTCCTGGCTCTACACTCAACTTGGGTTTGATCCTTGGTACCCCATATATTCCCTCTGAGCCTACCAGGAATAGTTTCTGAGCATAAAGCCAAGAGTAAGTAACCCCTGAGTGTCGATGGAGGTATGTTCTTTGTATTCTGTTTTTTTTTTGTTTTTTTTTTTTTTTGTTTTTGGGCCACACTTGGAGGTGCTCAGGGGTTACTCCTGGCTATCTGCTCAGAAATAGCTCCTTTCAGGTATGGGGGACCATATGGGACACCGGGATTTGAACCAACCACCTTTGGTCCTGGATCGGCTGCTTGCAGGCAAACGCCGCTGTGCTATCTCTCCGGGCCCGTGCTTTGTATTCTTAAAGCCCCATGTTCAGTCATTGGTACCTATGGTCCCCAGATATCTCCAAGAGTGACAGCCATGACAAGATCTATTGGGAAAACCCCAAAATAAACACAAAACAAATTTAAAAAAGAATTTGTTTGTTTTGAGCCATCCCCAGCAGTGCTCAGTGTTTTCTCTTGGCTCTATACTCAGAGATTGAACCTGGCTCAGCCATGTGCAAGGCAAATGCCCTATCTTTTGTACTATATCTCCAGTCCTAAAATAATAAAATATTTTTAAAAAACAGCTAAGTCAGATATTTTCTCCCAAAAATGGGGGACAAAGGAAAAAAAAAACAACGAAACTTGCAGGTTAGTTTTGCTGATGGATAAGAAAAGTCAGCTTCCCATTTTGTTCCTTTTTTCGGTCCCTAGTCATGTAAAACCTTACCTATGCTATTCCGTTTTATGCTTTCTTGTTCTGGAAGAGATGCATAGTCATCTTCATCCACAGACAGAAATTGAGCCTCAGAATTGGAAAGATTTGGTTGCTTAATTTACACCATAGCTAATGAGGGGCTGACCCAAACTCTTCAGTGCTTCTTTACTTCCACAGTGCTGTTCTAAATGAGGTAACGTTCCCAAAATCTGTCCTATGGATCCAACTTTTGATGGTGAGAGAGTCAGTTCCCATGGCATGGCCTTCAGTGTCACACACAAGCTGGATAGTTTTGACTTAGTATGTGAGTTTAAGAGGAGGTGTAGGTAGGGATGGTAATGGCACTCGTAGAATATCAGGTTTAATGATCAAAAAAGTTTTATTCGGGAGATTGCCAACAACTGTTTGTTTTTCTTTTAGTATCTTTTTGAAAATGGGCGGGTCGATGACATTTTCTCCGATCTTTATTATGTTCGTTTTACGGAGTGGCTGCATGAAGTTCTAAAGGATGTTCAACCGCGAGTCACTCCACTTGGTAAGAGTCTTCCTACTCCTTGGATGTCTTTTCCACTGGGCTTTGAAAACCGCTCCAGGGCCAGGGATGTGTCTCAGCAGCAAAACTCATGCCTTACACACATGAGACCTGGGCTTGATCTCCAACAATATCTAATTCAAAGATCAACTCCCTTGGCTGTGATAGTGTGTATAGAGAAGGGTCACTGCTTACCAAAGATTATATCTGGTCCATGGGGGGTACATGCTCTTTCTTTTCTATTCTTTCTATTCTTCCTTTTTTTTATTTATCAGTTATAGCTTGCTAGAATGCATACTTTTCCTTAATTTTTTTTTTTTCGGCCACACCTCAGGGGTTACTCCTGGCTAAGTGCTCTGAAATTGCCCCTGGCTTGGGGGGACCATATGGGACGCCAGGGATCGAACCACGGTCCTTCCTTGGCTAGCGCTTGCAAAGCAGACACCTTACCTCTAGCGCCACCTTAGAGGCCCTGAGAATGTATAATTTTCATGTGAGAAACTCTGATTGATACCCATCAGCCTTCCAAAAACTAGAATCATTGCAAAAAATAAAATTTATGAACTGATTTATCTCAAGGTTACTCGTTTTGTGTAATGGAATTTAACTCCATATGTTCAACATAATCTTACATATAGAGAATATATATTTTTTTTTGTTTTTTTTTTGTTTGTTTGTTTGTTTTGTTTTGTTTTGTTTTGTTTTTGGGCCACACCCGGCGATGCTCAGGGGTTACTCCTGGCTGTCTGCTCAGAAATAGCTCCTGGCAGGCACAGGGGACCATATGGGACACCGGGATTCAAACCAACCACCTTAGGTCCTGGATTAGCTGCTTGCAAGGCAAACGCCGCTGTGCTATCTCTCCGGGCCCTAGAGAATATAATTTTGCTTTAAATGTAGTTATCCTGGACAACATGTAACGTTAAAAGTACATGAGCCAGGGGCCGAGCGGTGGCACTACAGGTAAGGTGCCTGCCTTGCCTGTGCTAGCCTAGGGGGACCACGGTTCGATCCCCGACGTCCCATATGGCCCCCCAACCCAGGAGTGACTTCTGAGTGCATAGCCAGGAGTAACCCCTGAGCATCACCGGGTGTGCCCCCCCCCCCAAAAAAAAAGTACATGAGCCACGAGCTTGCCAGAAGTGATCCCTGAATACAGAGTCAGGAGTAAACCTTGGGCACTGCCAGATGTGACACAAAACAAATACACAACACCAGATTTTAGGCTGGAGTGTTTAAGGGTTTCCACTTGCACACAGCTAACCTGGATCCCATTCCCAGGTTCTCTCTCCTACGGTCCTCTAACCACCACCAGGAGTGATTCCTGAGTACAGAGCTAGGAGTAACCTGAGTATTGACATGTATAGCCAAAGAAAGAAAAAGTCCATGAGTTTTTCAAAAACCAAAAAAAATCAAAAACAAAAATGTATTACTGATAAAAAGAAAGGATATATCTAAGAACCCTTCTCAAAACTAAGGAATGTGCTAGAGAGAGTAGTGGGTAAGACACTTGTTTGCATCATGCAGCTGACCTAGATTGGATCCCCAGCATCCTTTATGGTTCTCAGAGCACAAAGTCAGGAATAAGCCCTGAGGACCTCTGGGAATGGCCCAAAATTCCCTACTTCTCCCCCCAAAAAAGAAAAGTACGGCAGGTAAGGTGCTTTTCCTTGCACAGGCCATCCTGGGTTCAATCTCCAGTATCCCATATGGTTCTCACAAGCACCACCAAGAGTTAAGTCCTGAGCACCAATAAGTGTGATCCAAAAACAAACAAACAGAAGTAAAGCATAAAAATAATCTTGCACCTAAACCTAAGACATGAAGCTAAAAACATTCAGATGGTAAGGATAAAATCTAGGTGATCATATAAGTTTGGCGGTGGGTTTTTGGTACAACATCAAAAGCACAATCTGGGGCCAGAGAGTTAGCATGGAGGTAAGGCATTTGCCTTTCATGCAGAAGGACAGTGGTTTGAATCCGATATGGTCCCCTGTGCCTGTGCCTGCCAGGGTCGATTTCTGTGCATAGAGCCAGGAGTAATCCTTGAGCGCTGCCAGGTGTGACCCAAAAACCAAAAAAAAAGGGGATAATCTAAAAAAAATTAAAGTTTAGTTAAAATTAACACTACTAAGGGAACGGAAGATAAATTGAAAGAGAATCTTAGGAAAACATACCAGATAAAGAGTATAATCCAGAATATACAAACTCTAACTTTGAATGGTAAGAAAATAACTCAGTTTAAAAATGGACAGGTAGGGGCTGGAGAGATATGCAGCTGACCTAGGATTTACTGTGGTTCGTATCCCATATGGCCTGCCAGGGGCAATTTTTGAGCCAGATCCTCGAGTGACACCTGAATGCCACTGGGTGTGATCCAAAAACTAAAAAGAAAGAAAGTTCGGAATGGGACTGAAACAATACAGTATAGGGCGTTTACTTTGCATACAGCCCACTGGATTCAGACTTTATCCCGTGGGCATCATTGGGTATGGCCCAAAAACCCACAACAAAAACTAAACCCCAAAATAAGATTTCATTCATAGATACTGAAGTCTGTCACATGTTTATTTTTAAATCGTAGTCCCAAACTACAATACTCCAGTAATACTGCTTCAGCAGCTGAGGTGCAAAGAGAAACTTTGTTGTGTAAAGTTTTTTTGACTCCCTATCAATAAAAAAAAATTTTTACAAGGATTTTATTTTCTCCCCTTTTTTCTAATTTTCACTACAATTTGATTATACCAGCAACAACCAGTGAATCAGTGTTCAGTGGTAATTTGAACATATATATTATGATTCAATGTGTTGTAGTTTTTATTTATCATGTACCAATCCTTTCTCTTTGAAACTATTTAAGTTGATCCTTACATTCTGTGTGTGTGTGTGTATGTGTGTTGTTGTTGTTGTTGTTGTTGTTGTTTTTTGAGCCACACCTGGTGATGCGCTCAGAAATCACTCCTGGCTTGGGGGACCATATGGGACACTAGGACTTTTGTGTAGTTTACTTATCAGGTATCCTGATTTTTCAAGCACATGTTGTTTCATATATATTTTAATTTCTGTTGTTGATAATAAGGAAAGTTAGAGTACTCATACCAGGTAGCAGAGTGAATCTAGATGAAATAAATCGTGCCAAGGTATGCCTGGATCTACGTACAGGGCTTGCTTTCCCTAAGGAGGTCTGTTTTCTGCCATTTACTTTGTTTCAGACCTCTCAGACTATTGAGGCTTTTCTCATTGCCACTGGGCCATAATAGTGTGGAGTCTTAATCTACCCTCAGGAAATGGATGTGCACTATTGCAATCATATGCCACATTTGGCAAGAACAGAAAAAAAAAATGGATCGGGCAGAATATTTCCTTGAGTCTAGGATGTGAGTGGTGCCGCGCTGCATGCCTGAAGAATTCTGAGAACGCTACAGAGATTGATGGTGTCTGCTGCTCTCACTCTGTCCTCACTGCCTGGAATATACATATTTAAACATTGTTTAATGAGCTAGTGCAGGGACATTTGTGATTAGCACACATGTCATCTTTTGGAGCGGATCTCGCTGCCCTGGGTGCTTAATCAAACCATAACTATTGCCTCAATCCAGCTCTGACTAAGTTCATTCGTGAAGCAATGTTTTGGCAAAACCAGCCCTCCCTGGAACCTGAATATGAGTTCTGAATATGAGTCTGCCCTTTAGAGTGGATGATACTGGGCCTGCTTTCTGAAGATGGAAGATAGGAAAGAAGGTTTAGTAAGGGCAAAGGCATGCATTCCAGTTCTTTGGGCCCTGGACATCTTCAGAAGTAATGGTGCTTTGTATCCTCTTTCTGGAGAAGTATGCATGTGTTTAGTGTTGGGTTTTAGAATTTTAGACATATCATTTCCTTTGAGGTCAATTCTGCCTCAGATTAACCTTGATTTAGAGGAAGAATTGTCTCAGGTCAGAGTAGTTAGGTTAGTGGTTTTCAACAAGTATTTTTAGGTCCTACTTCAGAAACTTGTATACGGGTTTGGGTTGGCCATCTTTGTTTCAACAAGCTATTTACAGTCTTATCTCCAGAGATTCCTGGTTGAATTTATAATCCCTGTGGTTCTTCTGCCTCACTTCTCCATCCTGCACCTCTGAGGGACTGCCTGCTATCCTTTTGTTGTAGCTGTACTCTCTTCCTCCTAGGCTACGTCCTGCCCAGCCATGTGACTGAGGAGATGCTGTGGGAGTGCAAGCAGCTCGGGGCTCACTCCCCTTCCACTCTGCTGACCACCCTCATGTTCTTTAACACCAAGTAAGTGTTCTAGAGGCTCCAAGTGTAGCCCTTCCTTGCATCAGCCCAGTAAAGTGGGTGGAAACTATCGAGGTGGACTTCTGGGTTTCTTTAACACATTCTTGGGGAGCCTTTGTGCTACTGAAAATCCTCAGCCCCACTTGGCTGCATTATGTGTGTTGACCAGTAACTAAAGCAAACATCCTGCCGAAAACCCCATCATCAGTCTTGATGTGGCTTCTCCGTTAGACAGTGTTTGGGTATGGACCTGCCCAGGGCCTGGGAGTGTACAGGAGCCCCTCCAAAGCACTGATAGCAGAGGCTAGATAAATCAAGGTTTCCCCCGGCACCTCTCCCTTTGCCTTGCTTTTACTTGTGGTATAGGTACTTCTTGTTGAAGACAGTGGACCAGCACATGAAGTTGGCTTTCTCCAAGGTTTTGCGTCAAACCAAGAAAAACCCCTCCAATCCTAAGGATAAGAGCACGAGTATTCGGTACCTGAAGGCCCTTGGGATACATCAGACCGGCCAAAAAGGTAGGAAGAATGCAGGAAGCTGCAGGACCAGGTGCTATTTGCCCTTCCCTCTTCCTATACCTTTAAACCCTACATTGTAAGTGTGGAGGTTGGGATTTATTTAGTGCATAGGAATTTTCCCCGGTGTCTTAAAAAATAGCTGCCTTTCTCCTTCATTGTCAACTATTCATGCCTCATTCCTTTCTCTATCCTGATATTTTGTTCTTGGGATGGCTAGTAACCCAGGGTTTCTAGATTGAGCCTGAGCAAAGATAAACTAATGCCATGTCTGTTGGTGGGGTTGTTTTTTAGTTACAGATGACATGTATGCAGAACAGACAGAAAATCCAGAGAATCCACTGAGATGTCCCATCAAGCTGTATGATTTCTACCTCTTTAAATGGTGAGGAGACTTATTACGGCTGTGTGACTCTGTTGTTGTGGGATGAATGTATCAGTGTGGCCCGCATATTTAAGAATTCCTAGTCTCGGGCCCGGAGAGATAGCACAGCGGCGTTTGCCTTGCAAGCAGCCGACCCAGGACCAAAGGTGGTTTGTTGGAATCCCAGTGTCCCACATGGTACCCCGTGCCTGCCAGGAGCTATTTCTGAACAGACAGCCAGGAGTAACCCCTGAGCACTGCCAGTTGTGGCCCAAAAACCAAAAAAAAAAAAAAAAAAAAGAATTCCTAGTCTCAAATTTATTAAAAAGACACTTCCTAAAAGCAAAATATAGAAGAAACCTTATGGTCTTTTCAAAGGATTTGCTCCCAGTGTCATGATATAAAATGGTCTCTGCTCCTTGATGAAACAGTTTCACGAGAGGTCAAGATCCACAGGGACACTGCCTCTCTCCCCTATACCTTCCTGGCCATGACTTTCTGTCACTGCCATCAACCTAGGGAGTGTTCCTCTCCTGACTCCCACTTTGCATGTTAACCTGAGAATCAATAAGACCTGGTACCCCAGGGCAGACAACTAGCAATTACATAAATACACAGTGATAGTGATTAGGTGCTCAAAGGAAATAACCCACAGAAAGAGGTAAACAAGTTGCACGCTCTTCCACAATAAAGTTACATCTGAGAAGAAGGTCTAAGACAACAAGCAACAGGGTGGGAGATTAGTGGGGCCATGGAGGGGGGAAGTAGTGGGAGGGTGGGGATGGAGTGGCTTGGACAACAAGAAAATATTGTGCCAATATCCCAAGATAAACAGATCAGGACATACCTTAGTAGAGAGAAGCCAGTGTGGCTTTGGAGTTCAAACTACATGGGAATGAGATTAGTAATGACAAGTACATGAAAACTTTCATAGACACAGGTAGATGATGGTCTCTGTAAATAAAAATCACTGAAGGGGGCCCAGAGCAGTGGCACAAGCGGTGGGGGATTTTCTTGCACGTGCTAACCTAAGAGGGACTGTGGTTTGATTCCCTGGCATCTCATATGGTCCCCCTGAGCCAGGAGTGATTGATTCTTAGTGCATGGCCAGGAGTAACCCCTCAGGGTCACCAAGTGTGGCCCAACTCCCCCCCAAAAAAAAAACTCATTGAAGGTTTTATTCTAATTAACATGGTATAAAACATGTAAAAACAACAACAACAACAACAACAACATTACCTAGGGGCCAGAGCAATAGCACAGCAGGTAGAGCCTTGCACACAGCCAACCTGGATTCTATCCCCAGCATCTCTTATGGTCCCCCAAACCTGTTAGGAGTAATTTCTGAGCTTAGAGTCAGGAGTAACCCCTGAGAGCTGCTGGATGTGGCCCAAAAGCTTAAAAGCAAAAGACATCGAGTTAAGGAGCCCTGAATTAAGACTTGAGCTGGGAGGGCAGATAGTACCTCATGGAAAACGGGTATTGGGTAGAAGGAACAAGGCAAATAAAGGCTTGGAAATGGTTTTGTGGCAAGTGCTACATAGCTATCAAGTAGGTGAGTTCTGGGTGGGTGGATGGGTGGTTAGAGGAACTAGCTAGCATGAGAAAAGCAGAAGAAAAGGAGCTTATGGGGATTGGCTGTCAGAGATTGCAGACAGGACATTCTAGAGTTCGTTGACTATACAGTATGCTGGCTGCATAGACAGTCCTAAACATCACCATACCATCGCTAGTTTTCATATAGCATTCTCTGGTAGTTCCATCGTTGGAGGGTTGAGATTGGTTGGTTAGAGGACTGGGGATGTGTCTCAGTGGTGGTGTACATGGGTGAAGTTCTTTGAGTCTTGCCATCATAGAAACAAAACAAATAACACAGTGGGGGGAAGAATGGTGGTTTTACCCTGCTTTTACCAGAGTCTTCTTTAGCCCTCAGAGTGTGAAAGGCCGGAATGACACCTTTTACCTGACGCCTGAGCCGGTTGTGGCACCCAATAGCCCAATCTGGTACTCGGTCCAGCCTATCAGCAGAGAACAGATGGGACAGATGCTGACTCGGATCCTGGTGATACGAGAAATCCAAGAAGCTATTGCAGTGGCCACTGCAAGCACCATGCATTGAAATCCCTCGACTTCAGTGTGAGGGAGACCATCTAAATCAGACAGACTTTCCACTAAAGAAGAGGCCTCCGTTTTTTTTTTTGTTTTGTTTTTTGTTTTTGTTTTTTTTTTTTTATTGATGTAGTTTTGAGCCCTTTCGGGCTGCTTCTATTTTAAGGTGTAAAAGGAAACTGTCCCTTCATCTTTGTGCATCTTCAGCATAAGCCTGCTCCAGCAGACTCAGCCCACGGGGCTCTGGGTTTCCCGAGAACCCGATGTCCTATAAAGTTGCTGGCTGACTTTTCTGGTTTTTTTTTTTTTTTTTTTTTTTTTGTCTGGGGCCTGGGGAAAGGGGCTCTGACTGTTTGGAGAAACGTGGCCCTTTCCCTTCGTCCAGGAAAATGGAATCAATGATGGATCGAACCTTTGGGGCATCTCCCCAGCTCAGCCGGCTTCCCTTCTGGCAGGAAGCCGTGGTCTGTCTGTCTGTCTACTTGCTCAACTTCTTGGCATCTTAATGGAAGGAAAACGAGAGCAACTTCAATTATGATTTATCAGAGACAATTTCTATTACACCCTCCTTACGACAAGTGACATTTTAGATGTTAAAGTCAAAACTTTACCATGCCTTTTTTTTTTTTTTTTTTGGCCCAACATCGAGGCCTTAAACCCGAGGCTGCCGTGCCTGATGGAATCCTTGTAACATACACTCGTGTATCATATACAGATACCACTCTGTTTCTCTTATGTATTCTTAATCTAGTTGTTTATTAAGAATGACAAGCACGTCTTTTCAACACGCTGGTGGAAAACGCCTCTTTATTTGGGAAGGGGCCTTGGGGGGCGGGGTGGGCCGGGGCGGAGACACCCGCAGCTCAGGCTACTGACGACGCGACGGGCCGCAGCGCGCAGGCGCGGCCTCGCCTCTCTCCCCCCCCTCCCGTCATTGACGCGCTGCGTCCTGACGTGGCCGCGCGCGCGGACGCGATGACGCCGCCGGCTTCCGGCTTATATTGGCGCGGCGCGGGCGGCTGCGGCCTCTGCGGCACCGCGCGGGCCACGGAGACACGCGGCCCGGTCCCTCTGTCGGCCCGCCCGCCCGCCGCCATGGCCGACTATCTCATCAGCGGCGGCACCTCGTACGTGCCCGACGACGGGCTCACGGCGCAGCAGCTCTTCAACTGCGGGGACGGCCTCACCTACAAGTGCGATCCTGCAGGCGCGCGCGGAGGGAGGGAGGGAGGCAGGGCTGGGCGCGCGGGCGATCCGGGGCGCCGGGCATGATGCGCCGCCTGGCCTCCCCGCACTCCGGAGCAGGGGCAGGGGCAGGAGCGGGGCCAGCGAGGGGAGCGCCGGGCCAGGACGGGCTGTGGGTCTGGAGCGAGTGGCCGGGGAGCCGGTCCGTGCTGACAGCCGGGGCGGGGTCTCGGCCCCAGCCCGGGGTTAACTGCGCCCCCTCCCCGCAGTGACTTCCTCATCCTCCCGGGCTACATCGACTTCACTGCAGACCAGGTGGTGAGTATCGCAGAAGCGGAGGCCTGGGCATGAGGTGGGGTCGGCATGTTCCTGTCCCCCGTCTGGGGGCTGCCTCAACAGAATAGTGTCTGGGGGGCCCGGGGAGAGAGCGCGGAGGCTCTCCCCAGAGCGCCGCCGGTGTGACCCAAAAACAAAATTAGAATGCTGTTTTGGACTTTGGTGTTTGGGCCACGCCGGGCGTTGATCGAGAGTTATTCCTGACTCTGCACTTAGGGATTACTCCCAGCAGTATTCCAAGGACCCTATGGGATGCGGGGGATCAAACCCGGGTCTGCTCATGCTTGGTAAACGCCTTACCCACTGTATTACCGTTGCAGCACCTCCATGGAATAGTCTTAATTGGAATACCGGCACGGGGAGCCCTGATCGCGAGCTCTCTTGCTGCTCCTCGAGGTATTTCATGCACCCTCCACCCTTATTTTTCTTAACTCCCCAGGACTTAACTTCTGCCCTGACCAAAAAGATCACGCTGAAGACTCCACTGGTTTCCTCACCTATGGACACAGTCACAGAGGCTGGGATGGCCATCGCAATGGCGGTAAGTCCGATGGGATGCTGCATTTCTTTTTAATTTGGAGGCCTGGTGGTGCTCAGGACTTATTCCTAGCTCTGTACTGAGGAATTAATGCTGGCAGTGCTCAGGTGTTTAGGGTCAAACCTGGGTCAGCCACATCAAAGACAACTGCATTACCACTGTTATTATGACTTTGGCCCCAGGTGTTAGTTTTTTTCTTTCGGGAATCCCCGCCTATGAGGCAAATGTCCTGCCTGTTATTTTTACCATTTTCCTGCTCCAGAGTGCTAAGTTTTTTTTTTTGCCCAAAAATAGACCATCCTGCCTCTTTGTTTTGTTTCTGTTTTGGTTTTTGGGCCACACCCGGCGGTGCTCAGGGGTTACTCCTGGCTGTCTGCTCAGAAATAGCTTCTGGCAGGCACGGGGGACCATATGGGACACTGGGATTCGAACCAACCACCTTTTGGTCCTGGATCGGCTGCTTGCAAGGCAAACGCCGCTGTGCTATCTCTCCGGGCCCCATCGTGCCTCTTATAATCACCCCCTTTCGCCTTTTTATCTTGCAGCTTACAGGTGGCATTGGCTTCATCCATCACAACTGTACGCCAGAGTTCCAGGCTAATGAAGTTCGGAAAGTGAAGGTCAGAAGGGCTTGCGAGGATCATGGTCAAGAGCTGCTGGGAATTGCACTGAGGTGGACTGGGGTGGGATGGGAATGAGATGGGTTTTGTTAAGTATTAACTTGAGGGTCCTATTTCTTCCCCTATTGGGTTTAATTCTGTGGAAGAGCCTGAGACCTTTTTAAGGCAGCAAGTCCATCTGAGTGTCATAGCTCTGGGTTTGAGGTGTTGATTGGTCTTAAGGCATTGTCACTGAAGGAATTGGAACAGACTTAAAACTTCAGTCCATGAACATGATTCATGCAATTCAGAGAGGTCCTTTTTTACTATCCTTTCCAGAAATACGAGCAGGGATTCATCACAGACCCTGTAGTCCTCAGCCCCAGAGATCGAGTACGGGACGTGTTTGAAGCCAAGGCCCAGCATGGCTTCTGTGGTATTCCCATTACTGACACGGGCCGAATGGGGAGCCGTCTGGTGGGCATCATCTCCTCCAGGGACATCGACTTCCTCAAGGAGGAAGAGCATGATCGTTTCTTGGAAGAGGTGAGTGCAACTAGCTAAGGAAAGCCAAGCTTAGTCTAGCTGGGTTAAAGACAAGAAGATTCCTGTTGGGCCAGAACGATGGCACAACAATAGAGTGTTTGTCTTGCATGTGTCAGACCTGGGACAGAGCTGGCTTCGATCCCCAGCATCCTATATGCTCCCCCGGAGCCTGCCAGGAGTAACCCCTGAGCGCACCAGGTGTGGACCCAAAACCAAAAAACAATACTATTTCAATGGCATCTTTTTAGGGCTTTGATGTCCAGGAAAGATGAGTGTCTAGCCATGTTTTTGGCTCCTTCACTCTTGTAAACCTTTCCTACCACTCAGTCTTCGTATGTTGGATAGTTTTGAAAGTTGCCACCCTGAGG
Organism: Suncus etruscus; assembly: GCF_024139225.1. Classification (NCBI taxonomy): domain Eukaryota; kingdom Metazoa; phylum Chordata; class Mammalia; order Eulipotyphla; family Soricidae; genus Suncus; species Suncus etruscus. The sequence goes on along the minus strand of NC_064854.1, from coordinate 122,065,322 downwards.
CAGATAAAGGACTAACATCAGTCTCTTGTTTGACCAGTGATCCAGCCCAGCCAGTTTTCTCTGTGCCACGTTCTCCTTTTTACTGTCTTTTTGTAGAAGCTGTTAGAGTCTTTTGAGGGTGGCTGGTTAATTCAGGATGTGTTGAGAAATCTGATCTGATCCTCAATAGCTTCCCCTCCTACCTTCTAGATCATGACAAAGAGGGATGACTTGGTGGTAGCCCCTGCAGGCGTCACGCTGAAGGAAGCAAATGAAATTCTGCAGCGCAGCAAAAAAGGTAAGTCCTGCTTATAGGTAGGGTTGGGTTCTGGAACCGATAACCAGGGTTCTAATTCACATTCAATCGTGCCCCAGGAAAGTTGCCCATCGTAAATGAAGATGATGAGCTGGTGGCCATCATTGCTCGAACAGATCTGAAAAAGAACCGGGATTACCCCTTGGCCTCTAAAGATGCCAAAAAACAGCTGCTGTGTGGTGCAGCTATTGGCACTCATGAGGATGACAAGTATCGACTTGACTTGCTGGCCCAGGCTGGCGTGGACGTTGTGGTTTTGGTGAGTTTCAGATAGGCACTTTCAGATTGGGGAGCAGCTGCTATGCCCCAATCTCACCAGAACCTCCTCCTGGTCCCAGGACTCTTCCCAGGGAAACTCCATCTTCCAGATCAACATGATCAAGTACATCAAAGAGAAATATCCTAGTCTTCAAGTCATTGGAGGCAATGGTGAGGAAAGGGGTGCTGAAGGATGTTGGGCAAGTGTGGAGTCTTGGTTCACCACCAAAACCTTCATGTGTGCCTCTCCATTATCCTCTGCAGTGGTCACAGCTGCTCAGGCAAAGAACCTTATTGATGCTGGCGTAGATGCCCTGCGGGTAGGCATGGGCAGTGGTTCCATCTGCATCACCCAGGAAGGTAAGACCCTTTATCAGGCCTTTAGCCCCATATTCCCTAGAGCCAAGTGTTCTTAGGGAAACTGCCTCAGTCCTGGTAGGGCAGCCCTACGGCCAAACCAGGCCCCTTGGGGTGACATGCCAGCCAGACCAGCTGTCATCATTTCTCACCTGCCACTCCCTCCCCGCCTAGCCTGGCCTCCTTGCTCCTGCTCTGCGCCCTCTCTAAACTCTGGTCTGTTTGTTTTGTTTAGCGGCTCCCAAGATCCCTCCAGACATAAAGTCCCACAGCCCCAAATGCCCTTCTACTGTCACGGGCTGCTATAGTAAGTCCGACCAGGCCCACTGGCCCGGCCCAGCTGCCCACTGCCCGGCTGCTTGGTTGACTGTAGCTGTAGCTCCAGGGGTTTGTGGTGCTGATGGGTGGGCAGGGCCAACTGAATGACAGACCATGGTTTGGGAGCAGCTCAAGAACATAGCTCCTCCCGTTCCTGATAAGCCTCTGATAGAGCAGGACCCCCTTTCCCAGGGAGGCTCTGCTCTCCCCACATCTGCAGTAGACATAGCTCAAGAAGCAACTCTGCAGCCCTTTTCACTGCTCTGCTCGAGCCTGAGCTGCCAGTCCTGCAGGGAGAAAGGGCGGACCTGGGCACTAACTGCACGGTGATCCCTATTCCACCTGATCCCAGCTGAGCAGGGCTTCCCGGCTGCTGACTGCATGTGCCTGAGGCTGCTCTGGGCCATGCACACACGTGCACGCGCACACGCAGGGGTGAGTGGAGGTGTCACAGCTGCTTATGTTCAGCAGCTACCCGGACACGCCTCTTCCTCAGCCAGGCTGCAGTCCTGGTGCAGATGTAGCTAAGATCTCCTGGGTGCTGAGTTGTGGCACAGCACTGCCTATCCCCCCACTAATTCCCCCCACCCAACTATTCTTTTGTCTCTTAACAGTGCTAGCCTGTGGACGGCCCCAAGCAACAGCAGTATATAAGGTGTCAGAATATGCACGGCGCTTTGGTGTTCCTGTCATTGCTGATGGAGGAATCCAAAATGTAGGTCATATCGCTAAAGCCTTGGCTCTTGGTGCCTCCACAGGTAAGGTGCATCAGTATCCTTGTTAACTGATGGGACTCTGCTTGGTGCCACTCCGGCTTTGGTCTCAACACTCACTTTTCTTTACAGTTATGATGGGCTCCCTCCTGGCTGCTACCACAGAGGCCCCTGGCGAGTACTTTTTCTCTGATGGAATAAGGCTAAAGAAATACCGCGGTATGGGCTCTCTTGACGCTATGGATAAGCATCTCAGCAGCCAGAACAGATATTTCAGGTGAGCTAAGTATGGTCAGTGATCCCAGGACAATGGCAGCCTGTGTGTGCTGACCTTTCCTCATGTCTACTGCTTCTCTGCAGCGAAGCTGACAAAATCAAGGTGGCCCAGGGTGTGTCTGGGGCTGTTCAAGACAAAGGCTCCATCCACAAATTTGTACCTTACCTCATTGCTGGCATCCAGCACTCTTGCCAGGACATTGGTGCCAAGAGTTTAACCCAAGTTCGGTATGTTTGTGCAAGGGTTGGCAGAGTGGGGATTGGTCCAGGGCCAGTTACCCTGGTGTAACATCTGCCCCTCTTCAGAGCCATGATGTATTCTGGGGAGCTCAAGTTTGAAAAGAGAACGTCTTCAGCTCAGGTGGAAGGTGGTGTCCATGGCCTCCATTCGTAAGTAACCAGCTCTCTGTCCCCTTTTTCTTGGGGTGGTGGTCTTTGCTGTGTCTTTTTCCCTGAATGTCTTATATGTTCCTTATTCCTACAGGTACGAAAAACGCCTTTTCTGAATAGGGATTCTGCACACTCAGCTGGTTTTTTTGTTTGTTTTTCAATAAAAATTTGAAAAATGTGATGCCTAATTTTTATGGGGAGATGGGGAGGGGGAGTTTGGACATGTGGGCCACTCACAGCAGTGCTCAGGGTACTATGCAGTGCTGGGAAATGAGACACAATACTAAGTCACCAGTCACAGGAACTCCACAGCTGCCATCACAAAAGACACAAATTTTACAATAGGAGTGTAGAAGGGGTAGAAGTTCTATGTTTAAAAGTTTTCCGAAGCAACTGATGGGCTCCCAATTACTCCTGTCACACTGAATTGGGACTTTTGGTGTTCAGAACAGGCCTGGGGCTTTAGATTAGCATGCATAGGGTCTTGTTCTAGCCCAAAGCTAAGCAACATGGAACCAGGTTGAGACCATATGTATGTCCTCAAATAAATGCCCATGCACCACCTTACAGGAAATGTGCTAGCCAGAGGTGTTCAAATAGCCTGGTTGAAAGGGGGAATCTTATTTTGGTCAATGCCCAGCAGTGTTCAGAACTTACACCTGGCTTGGACCGTATGGGGTGCTGAGGATTAAACCCTGGTTGGCTGAACTATATTGTTTTTCAAAAAGGAAAAAATCTGGATTTCCTCAGCCCTGGCTACCAACATAGCTACTACAAAAGGAGGAAAGTGCATAAATTATTAATCTGCTATGGGGAAACATAAGATACAACGCTAGATTGGAGGGGCTAATAGTCTTCGAGCAGTGGTGGCCAAAGTGCCAGGCCCCTCCAGGACAAATCAGGTCATGTACTGACGGTTCTCCCCTCTGCATTCTGGGTCAGAGATGTGAGCGCAGCCCCTCCACGGGGAGGAATGAGCACAGCTCCTGTCACACGGCCTTCGTGGCACAGGAAGTTGAAAGTAGCACAGGCATTGGGCTGCAAAGGAAAGCCGGCATCAGCCTGGCCAGCACAAGGCAGGGGGCTCCCATCTGGAATGCCCAAGCTACGAGACTCACCGTGTCCTGCACCTCCACGGCGATGCCCCGCTGCCTCATGGCTTTCAACACTTGGGGCTGCAGCCGCTCTGTCCGATCTCCAGTGCCCACCACCACAATTTCTATAGCAAAAGCAACAAGAGACGGCCCATTCAAGACTTTAGGTAGGCCGGGCTTGGGAATGATTTTACTGGGGTCCAGACCACATCAACCCACCCAGATACCTATTGGGGGCTCCAACATCCAGAAGAGGGAGAAGCTCTCTTCGGTGATGTCCTGGTGAGATCCCACCTGCGCGATCAAAGATGCGATACAAGACGAGGTTAATTAAACATAACTACCCGTGATCGGGGAAGAACCCAACATTTTTTTAGGGGGGGGGGACAGAATCCGGGGCGAGGAAGATTGTGGCTCCGAGCCTGGTGCCCCACTCACGTTCCACTGCACCACCGAGCTGGGCAGCAGCGCGCAGGGCCCGAAGACGCGGTTGCCGTTGACCGTGAAGCCGCGGCTGCTGTAGCTGTCCACGTACGTGGTGTGCGGGGACTCGCGCTGCAGCATGGAGATGCTGGTGCGCTGGTACAGCTCGTCGTCGGCCGGCGTGAGCCGATGCCCGCGCCGCGGGGCCCTGGGGCGGGAGGAGTGGGCAGAGAGGCTCGAGGGCCGGGGAAGGCTTCTCGGAGCCGGGGCGTTCGAGGCCGCGAGTTCCCGGGGCTCACCATCGCAGCCAGCCGGCGTGAGAGAGGCGTAGAGCAGGTCGCAGGCGAGACGCTCCGCGGAGGACGATGGAGGCGGCCATGTTGGTTGGGAAACGGCGGGCGGGGTCAAAGGTCGCGGCGGGGTCGAAGGTCGTAGGAGGGCGCGGCGCCGCTGACAGCGCCCCATAGCGGCGCGGAGGCGCACAGCAGCCATCTGTTGCGGCGCGGGGCACCTGGTCCCCTGGCGCGGCTCAGATGTCAGCACCTGCCGCCCGCCCCGCCCTGCCCCGACCCCGGGGACCTGGGGGCGGGGCAGCCGCGCACCTGCCGGAGCCCCCGCGTGGACGCACACCTGGCGGAGGCGTGGCTCCGGCGCGCCGCTCCCTAATCCCACACTGCGGCGGGCATCGGGTTCCCGGGCGGGGCGGGGCGGGGCGGGGCGGGTGGGCGGGGCCGAGCGGCTCAGGTTTCCCCCCTACCTCCTCCCGCGCGCTCGCCCGGCCCGGCCCCGCCCTAACCGTCACCCGCGCGACCGTTGGCGCCGCCGCCGCGCGACGGGGGGCGTGGCAAGTGAGGGGCGGGGCCTGTCCCTGATTGGCTGCCCCGTAGCGCGAGGGGGCGTGGCCCGGCGGCTCGCCCTTAAAAGGGCTTCAACTGCAGCCAGCGGCAGCGGAAGGAAGGGGACGCCGTGTCTAGTGGGGCGCGCGTGGCTGCCGTGTGGGAGCGGCTGGGCCGAACCGAGCCGAGCCGAGCCGAAAGGAACCGGACCGGATCCCGAGCTGGGCTGCGACTCGACTCGGGAAATGACCCTGCGCTCCCCGTCCCGGGACTCTCTGCTCGAGCCGGATCCCGGGCCCTGCTGCTGGCTTGCTGGCTGGCTGGCTGGCACGGGAGCTGCTGGCGCCCGCCCCGGGCTCGGGCATCCCGGGGGCCCCCGCCTGGCTGGCTGCGGCTTCGGGGGGACGTGGCCCGGACAAAGGGCCCGGGTGCGGGGGTGTCCCGAGCCCGGCGCGCCGGGTCACTTCCTCTCCGGCCCCTGGGTGAGCTTCCCCTGTCGGGCGGCCCTGCGGGTGTCGGTGTCGGTGTCTCTCTGCACCCCCACACCCCACGCTGCCTACCGTCCGCCCGTCCCCGCACCGGGGTGGCTCCCTGCAGCACCCCAAACCTTGCAGCATTAATCCTGCCCCCGCCGATCGGCTTAATCCGGATCGGGACCCGGCCCCAGGGGAGGTCCCGCCTGCCCGCCCGCCTCGCCACCTCTATTGTTTTGGGGCCCAGGTGAGCGAGCACCTTGCCTGGTTCCCAGTGGACTCAGCTTTCACGGCCTCGTCTTGCATCCAGCCCGGGCCCGGACAGGGAATGGGCAGGGAGAGCACGGGCACGGGGGTGAGTGGTGGTGGTGGTGGTGACCCGGCTCCAGGGTCTTGGAAGGTCTTCCCCCCCCCCATTGGCCCCGTCTTCCCCAAACCCACTGCACCCCACCCCCTACGGCGGGACAGCGGGCAACGGAATCCCAAAAGCAGCTGTTGTCTCCAGAGCATTCCAGCTGCGCTTGGATTTCGTTCCCTGCTCTCCTGCCTGAGCAGCGCGTCCCAGCCCGCCCAGAAGGGAGGGAGGGAAGGAGGGAGTGGGTCGAAGCCCCCCCCCGGTCTCAGTGCCCCCCACCCCGCATCGTAGATGCAACCCCAGGCTGCAAGCGGAGGGTCTCGGAGATCTGGGAGAGCCGGGGCCCCGGCCGCCAGCTCCGGACCCGAGCTGTAGCTTTGGCGACCGACTTGACTTGATTTGACAGGCCAGGCCGGTCCGGCCCGGCCCGGGGCCAGCTCGCTCAGGGCCTCCGTGTCAGGCTGCAGCCGGCGGTGAGTCCCCCAGGGCCTGGGCCCCAGCCCGCACCCCGCTAAAGATAGCCCTCGACTTCCTGGGGAAAACCCGCCGCTTGCAACGATCGCCTGTGCCGCGCCGAGAGCATGGCAGGCGCCTCAGCAGCCTCGGGCCCATGAGCAACTTCTTTTCCACCCCACACGCACACCGGGTCGAGCGCCGTGACCCGAAAGCGCTTTGGAATGACACGATCACTCCCGTTGAGTGGGCAGCCAGAGAGTCATCGGGAATGTCGTGTCCGTCCAGTGCTCTTTTCGGCGCCTCCCTGGACGGTCTTGGAGGCCTGGCGGGGATTTTCTTTTTTTCCCCTGTCTCTAGGATCCCCCTCTCCTCCAGTGTGAGCTTCCCCGCTCTCTCGACTTACAACTGCCTGCCTCCCGGGCAAGCCCCACTCAAGAAAAAGGGGAAATGGGGGGGCACTTGAGTTACCGTGAAGTGAAAACAGCCTCCGGGCGACAATCCTGCTTTCTGGAAAACACTGCTAGCCGAGAGTTTGGGGTGGCTCTTTCCTTCACCGTGCCCGTTCACGGCTGAGCCTGGATGGCGTGGGGAGGAAGGAGTCCGAGGGAGAAGCCTTCAAAGCTTGCAAAAAGAAAAAAGTGGTTTTCGTTTCCAAGGTCGGAGGGAAGCAAACCGGCTGTTCGAACCGGTGGGCGTGAGTCACAGGAAAAAAGATGCGAAGCGTTGGAGGGGAGGAAATGCTTTCGGAACTCCTGTAAACGTGGAACCTATATACACGCGCGCACACACATAAATCTTGTATTTTACATGTTTTAAATGGTCGTGCAAGTGGCATCCATTCTTCGTCCAGTCCATCCGTCTGGGACTTGGGGCCTTTTCTCCGGGCGGGCGGGCGGGCACGAACGAAACCCGAGGAGCCCCGCGCGAGCTCGCCCCGCCCTGCCGAGACTCGGGTCGGGCTCCGTCCCGTCCACGCGGAGGGCGGGAGGGCGGCGGCGGCGGCGGCACCTGTCGACTCCGGGCGCGCGGCCAGCGCCGGCCCCGCCCACCCGGCCCCCGGAAGTCCCGCCCTCGGGCGCGGGGCCGGCGGCTTCCGCTTCCGGTCGTCATGGCGACGGCGGCTTCGGCGCCCCTGCCGGGCCGCCTGGGGGTGGCGGAGACGCTGGGCGCCCTGAACGCGGCGCTGGGGCCCGGCGGCGGCCCCGTGTGGCTCAAGGAGACGCGCGCCCGCCACCTGCGCGCCCGGGACTTCCTGGCGCCGCGGGGCGCGCTCCGGGCCCGCTTCGGGGACGAGCAGGTGGGCCGGGCCGGGCGAAGGGGCCGCGGGAAGGGGGGGTAGCGGGGCCGACCTTTGGCCTCTGGCCGACCTCTGACCCCTGACCCCGGCAGGTGCCCGAGCCGGTGGTGCGCGCGCTGGGCGCGCTGCAGGGCCCCGGCGTGGCCCCGGTGCTGCGCTGCTCGCCGACGCCCGCGGGCCTGGAGCTGCAGCTGCGCCGAGCGCCGGTCTTCGCGCGCGTGCTGGGCGCCGTCGCCGCCTACGCCGCCCCCGACGCCTCGCACCCGGGCCCGAGCCCGCGCCCGCGCGTCGTCCTGCACTGCCCGGCGCTGCGCCCCCGCGCCCGCCCCGGAGCCCCGGAGCCCGGCCCCCGCGTCGCGCTCAGCCTCAGCCAGCTGCGGGCCGTGCTCGTGGCCGACCACCTGGCGCGGGCCCTGCGAGCTCAGGGGTAGGCGGGGTCGACCCGCGGGGACCCCGGCGGGACGGGGCGGGACGGGGAGGAGAGTTCGCCCCCCTACACACGGCGCCCCTGCCGCTTCTCAGGGTGAGCGTGCGCCTCGTGCCTGCTGCGCGGGACCCGCGCTTGCTGGCCTTCCTGCGGCAGCTCCTGGTGGACTGGCCTGCGGCGGCGGCGGCTGCTGCCCAAGCCTCCTTGCACAACCCGACCGTCGATGCCCTGAGGAGCCGCACCCTCGCGCAGCTGATCCCCGACGGGGACCCTCTGCCCCCCGGTGTCCTCGGGAGACTGTCCCTCAAGGGGCTGCTGGAAGGACGACGCGGACGCACGGCGGGCTATGACCCCAACCTGAGCGACTGTCTGGGTAAGCCCTGGGAGCCTGGGGTGGCCCCCGAAGGCGGGCCATCCCTCCCCGGCTTGCTATGCTCACGTGTTCTCTCTCGGCAGTGACCGAAGAGCTGCTCTCGGTGCTGGCTGAGCTGCAGGAGGCTGTGCGCCTTGGACCTGAACACAGCTCCCCAGGCCCGGTTAGTGTCCGTCCCTCCCTCCCTCTTAAAGGCCTCCGCCAAGCAGGAGTCCTGTCTCCTCTCCCCTCGGTGACCTGCCCACCCACTCCACAGACAGCACCTCCAGATGCTGAACCAGAGAACTGCATGGTCGTGCACGTGGTTAGCTGCGAGGACGAGTTCCAGCAGCAAAAGGTGGACCTGCTTTGGTGGAAGTTGGATGACCGGGCTCCTCTCAGACAGGTAGAACTGACATGTGCCCTGCCTGGAAGTTTGGGAAGGAAGGGAACAGAGAACGGGCGGAGGGGTTTATTCACCAGCGGAGTCTGCTCTTCTGACAGAAGCACCTGGTCTGTGGTCCAGTGAAAGGAGCAGGTGCCCATGGCTCCCTGACTGCCCACGAGTACTATGAGTAAGTGAATCTGGGAGAGGGTCGGGGCTGAGCCTGCACACAGGCCTCTTAAACTCTCCTTAAAACGTAGGCTCCGGCACACCCAGGTTTGTAAGGCGTCGGCTCTCAAGCACAGCGTGGACCTGGTACAAGGTGCGCCAGGAAACCCGGGACTTAGTCTGGATGCACCCCTGCCCTGTAATCTCGTGCAGACTCTGACCAACTTCTGTTCTCTTAGACCCTTCCTGGACAGAGATCTTCAGAGTTCTCTCGGTGGCAGCTATCAAATTTGAGATGCTCAGCACGGCGCCGCAGAGTCAGGTGAGCCTGGGTACCCCAGAGAACAGGAGGTGAGGGGCTGCCTTCCCTCTTCCCTTTTACAGCTGTGTCCCTCACCACCCCCAGCTCATCCTAGCCAATGATAGCATTTCCACAAAGAGCACCAAGAGTGGCACCTTTGTGATGTATAATTGTGCCCGCCTTGCTACACTCTTTGAGAGCTACAAGAGCAAAGTGGAACAAGGTCTGTACCCCGCTTTTCCACCTGTAAGCAGTCTGGATTTCTCACTGCTACATGATGAGGTGAGTGGCCCTCGAGGCTTGCTGGCACAGCCAAGATGCTTGGCACAGTCAAGAGGGTGGTTCTTAGCATCCTTCTCCCCAACAGGGTGAGTGGCTGCTGCTTTTCAACAGTGTCCTCCCCTTCCCAGACCTGCTGCGCCAGACAGCGGCCCTGGTCAGCACAGCCTCAGACCTCCCCATCACGGTGCGCACGGAGACGGTGAGGCAGAGACCTGGAGACACTACGCACTAAATAGTCTTTATTTTGGTCAGGGACACAAAAGCCAACAGGCTAGTGACTCTCTGTCTCTAGGTGTGCAAATTCCTGGTGCAACTCAGCATGGATTTCAGCTCCTACTACAATCGTGTACACATCCTAGGGGTAAGCCAGCACAGCGGAGGAGGGTCTGTGTGGGAGATGCAGGGGATGCCAGGGAGACAGAGGAGACCAGCATGGGTAAGGCCCCTTCTCTCCTAGGAGCCACGACCACACCTGTTTGGTCAAATGTTTGCTCGTCTACAACTCTTGCAGGCTGTGCGTGAAGTGCTCCACACTGGCCTGGCCATGCTGGGCCTCCCTCCACTAAGCCATATTTAAGGCCACAGAGGATCCTGTAACTGGGAATGTTCACAAAGTCACCCACTAGGAGGGGGAGAAGGACCCACAGGTTTTTGCTATCCCAAATAAATTGCCTTTTTTAAAAAAAAACTGTCTTGCTATGGGGAATGGGACATGTCCTTGGTCTGCACAGGCAGTTCTCCACTCACCTCTAGCGCCTGCTCTAAGGCCAGAAACCTATGGCTGCTGCCACTTTACCTGAAGGCACATGGTTCGGGTACTCTTGGTCCTGCTACATTTCCTGCAAGCAGACCCGATGCCCAGTATCCCAGCCAATACGAACACATCAATCATACCAGTTGTAAATCTCGAGCCCTTGGCCACCCAGAGCACAGCGGTGGCCAAACTCCGGGCTCACAGGCCAGCAGTCCATGTCGGCCACATCTGGTACGTGGTAGACGGCGCTGTTCATGAAGCTGGGCTCACCCTGCCCCAGGCGCCAGAAGGTCAGCCGCTGGTCAATCGAAGCCGAGACCATGAGGCTGGGACTGAGGATCTTCAGGCCCGTGACGTGGGCAGCATGTGCAGAGGGCACAGAATATTCCTCGCGTACAAGCAGCCGGGGTGCCACGTCAGCACCCCCAACAGCCTCTCCCTGCTCTGGCATTTCCACAGCCAGCGTGAAGACATGGAGAGAACCATCTTCACTGCCACTAGCCACAAGATGGCCCTCCTCTGTGGGCATGGTGTCCAGACTGTTGACACCACAGCTGTGAGCCTCAACAGTTAGGCAAGGGTTACGCAGCCCTAGAGAGAGAAAATGGTGGTCAAGGTTCAGGGCCAAGTAGCAGGTGGGAAGGGACAGAAATGCTGGCCTACAAGCCACTTACGGAGGGGTAGCCCAGGCTCTGCTGGAGCCTCCAGGGCGGTGGAGCCGTGATCCAGCACAGTGGTGAGGTCCCAGAAGGCCAGATTGCCATCTGTGGCGGCGCTACACAGGAAGAGCCTCCTGAGAGGTAGGAAAGCAGCAGAGTGAGAGAGGAAGGTGGGGGGGCGGCAACCTCCCAACCTGTGGGGCTGTCCTGCGGCCCTTCTCACCGGCGCTGGTTGGGGATCTCATGAGTGAACGAATGGACCTTGAGGACACAGCGTTTGTGGTGAAAGGTTTCCGCCAGGAGCTGCAGCCGGCGCCCAGAGTCCTGGAGAAGAAAGAGCCTGTGGGGGGCATAAAAAGGGCTCAGAATCCATTCTGGCTGACCAGATAGCCTGTCTGTTGGCCACCATCACTTACCTCACTGCACCATCACTACAGGCTGCAGCCAAGAGAGGGCCAAGACCAGGCTTGTTGGTCTCACACACGGCAAGGCACATGTACCTGCAGGGATGACACCAGCCATCAGGACAAGCCTGGAAGCCACAACCGGGGGCTTGTCCTCTGAACCCCCCCATTTACATTCCCCCTGCTGGCATTGCCCTCACCTGGTCTCGGGATCAACCTTGACTATCTGATGCCGACTGCGCTGCCGATCCCAGTACTCATCTAGCCGATGGGACGAGAGATGCATGACATGGCAAGCGAGGCGACTGGGTGTGCAAGGATCTGGTGTGACCATGAGGCTGAAGCAGTGCATCTCAGCTCGGCCCCCCGCAGACACCACTTGCGCAGTAAGCCCGGGCCGAGGATCCTGAGTGCCCCCCGGGGAGCTAACGCCCCACACCGCCAGGGCACGCACAGAGGAGATGTGGTTACACACGGCCGTCAGGGCGTGAGCCGCACCCGTGGCGGTGGGGAGAGCCAGGACACACACCGTCGTGTCCTCGCTGCACGTGATCACAATGTCGGTCAGGCCAGGTCCTTCATTGCCAGATTCCATGAAGTCAGCGTCCTCTAAGCTGGGCACCCCAGGTTCAGGCTCCACAGCGATGGTACCCACACGCTTCACACAAGTGATCTCACGCCCATGCAGACTCTCCCGGAGGATCACATGGGGTCGGGTGCAGCCCCCCAGAGCCCGGTACAGCATGACTTCTCCGTCCTTGAGGAATGCGAAGGCCATGGCCGCCTCCGTGTCAGAAAAGGCCCAGGAGCGATGCCCTCCGCCACAGTTGATGATGTGCAGTTTCTCGTGCGACCGGGGGCTCCACACCACAAACTCATTGGCATGGAAACCCAGGATGACTGTGCTCCCGTCAGCCATCATGCGGAGGCCAGCTACCCAGTTCATTCCTCGGCAGGACTTCTGCCTGAGGACCGGGTGGAGCTGGCCACTTCGCACGAAGAGCTGGTAGTAGGCGCCATCACGTCCTGTAGTGTACACGTAGCCCCCGTGGCAGGTGACCGAGGTCACACCCTGCTTCCCGTGCAGAGAAGGAAGAGTGGACACAGGGCCCCACTCCTCCGAGTTGTCCTCCAAGTTTCCGCCACTGCTACTCTTACTAGAGCCGAGGGCCGGAGGAGTGCCATTGCTAAACTTACCTCCGCCACCGCTGCCGCCTCCTCCGAGCCCCATGTCCTTGAGCAGATTGGGTCTGGACGGGAAAAGTAACACAGAGCCCCTACGGTCTCCGCACACCAGGAAGTCGCCTGGGGGCAGGAAGGCGCTGCAGGTGTGCCATCTCTGCTTGCTGGGAGGCAGCAGGTACCGGCAGCGCTCCTTGACAAATATGGCCTTGCCAGAGGGCGCGGCTGAGATCTCCAGGCAAGACACCACCCCTCCAGGGCCCGATGCCAAGAGCAGGAGCTCCTCATAGCCACGCAGGGCCCAGCTCAGGCTGTGCACCTTGCCATTGAACGGGGCGATATCCACAGCTGCAGCTGGAGTGTTAATGGGGATGACTTTGATCCAACCCTCCCCGTTGGCCATGGCGCACAGTCCGAAGCCTTCCGGACCCGGGGCTGCCTCCAGCAGACAGTAGGACTGAAAGCGCTTATCCTCCAGAAGCTGCTCCCAGGACTTGACCTCCAGGTCATAGAGGTACAGAGTCCCGATATCAGTCACTGCCAGCAGACGCCATGAACCGGCCAGGGTCACAGCCTTGAGGAATCCTGGCCGGCTTTCGGACTTGAAGCCAAGAGATGAAACCCCCGAACCAGGACAGCCACGCCCAACCAGGTGCCACAGCCGGATGCCCGAGTCATCGCCCCCCGTGATCACCCAGGCCTGTTTCTCATGTGTAGCCAGGGCCCGGATCCCACGACCCTGGTGGCCCCGAAAGGCCTGGAGGATCTCCCCTTCGTGGCTCCACACCAGACAGACGCAGTCTTCTCCTGCGCTGATCAGGTAATTCTCTAAGAGCTTGACTTGCCACACCCGGGCACTGTGTCCAAAGCAGTGCCCAATGTTCTGCACCCGACCCCCAGGCACTCGCAGGTCACCCACCTTCCAGATGCGAACACTTCGGTCTTCGGAAGCGGTGGCCAGCAAGCCCTTGCTTTCCAGGTATGACATGCTGAAGATGACACCGACGTGCCCGCTGACCCGTCGGTCGGGGGCCACTGGTTTGTCTGTCGTGCCCGTTGCCGGGTACCAGATCAGGAGCTGGTTGGAAACAGCACCTGCTACTATGGTCAGCTCCTTCCAGGAGTTTCCAATTAGGCAGGCTGAGGATAAGGTGCACCTGTCTGTGCAGTGCACCTCCTGCTGGACACAGCCCACCACGGGGTCATAGAGCACGACCGAGTTGTGGCCCAGGGCCAACGCTATGTTGCCCTCCAGCCAGTGTGCATCCCAGATCCAGTCAGACATGTTCCACAGGCCCGAGCGCCAGAGCTCCCGGAAGCGGCCCTCTGCCCAGCTGACTTTCACAATTCGGAGCCCCTTGCTTCCAAACACGGCCACCATGGCCTCCACGTCAAGGTCTCCTTTGGGGTCTGGTCGCACCCGGAACCCATGGATAAGGTAGTGGCCAAGCAGGTTCTGCACTCTCTTCATCATCCGCAGATGTCCACCCAAATCCAAACTGTAGATGAGGACATCTGGCCCCTCACCTAGACAAGGGCAAAGAGCCACATTCAGAACCCTCACCAAGTTCTGATGTGCCACTGAGGAGCAGAGAAAAGGACAATTCTCCACATAGGTAGCCTATACATGTGCTAAGACACAATCCTGTGAGCTTGAGCCTTGAGAAATCCTTGGTCTTTGCTCCTGTTGTGCAGACTTTCTGACACCACCCAGTCACTTCGGGTTTGTTTGTTTTGGTATTTGGGCCATACCTGGCAGTGCTCAATGGTTACTTCTGGCTCTGTGGTCAGAAATTGCTCCTGGCAGGCTCAGGGGACCATATAGGATGCCAGGGATTGAACCCAAGTCCGTCCCAGCTTGGCCTGTGCAAGACAAATGCCCTACCACTGTGTTATCTCTCCAGCCCCATCTCCCTAGTCACTTCAGAAGTCTGATTTAACCACATCATCTCTCACTTAAGACATTTTTTTTTTTTGGTGTTTGGGCCATACCCAGTGATGCTCAGGGGCTGTCTGCTCAGAAATAGCTCCTGGCAGGCACGGGGGTACACCGGGATTCGAACCAACCACCTTTGGTCCTGGATCGGCTGCTTGCAAGGCAAACACCACTGTGCTATCTCTCCGGGCCCCACTTAACACATTCTTACATGGGAACTCTCAGCATTAGTCCCCCAACCCTTAGCCACGTCCACCTCAACAAGCATTTTACCACTCTAGTCTTCCTCAGGGTTTCAAAAAGTATTCTACTAAGGCAATTTTTCCACCTTGGTGAACAACTCTTGATTTCTTTTGTTTGCTTGTTTGTTTTTTGGGGTCACACCAGGCAGTGCTCAGGGGTTCCCCCTGGCTCTATGCTCAAAAGTCGCTCCTGGCAAGCTTGGGGAACCATATGGGATGCCGGGATTTGAACCACCGTCCTGCATGCAAGGCAAAGGCCCTGCCTCCATGCTATCTCTCCAGCCCCAAGTCCTGATTTCTAATCAGAAAATTCAATGGGGCCAGTGAGGTGGCGCTAGAGGTAAGGTGTCTGCCTTGCAAGCGCTAGGCAAGGAAGGACTGCAGTTCGATCCCCCGGTGTCCCATATGGTCCCCACAAGCCCAGGGCGATTTCTGAGTGCTTGGCCAGGAGTAACCCCTGAGCATCAAACGAGTGTGGCCCCCCCTCAAAAAAAAAAAAAACAAAAAGAAAAAAAAAAGAAAATTCAGTTATTGGGGCTAGGTAAGACGCATATCTTGCACCTGGCTAACTTGGGGTCCCTGACATCCTATATGGTCTCCGAAGTTCATCAGGGATGAGTGCAGAGCCATAAGTTACCCCTGAGCATCACTAGGTGCGGCCCCAAAACAAAACAAAACAAAAAAACCTTATTGGGGCTAGAATAATGTTAAGCAGGTAGGTGCTTGTCTCACACACAGCCAACCCAGGTCTGATCTCCAGCAACTCAGAGTCCCCCAGCCCCGACAGGAGTAAGTTGCTCACATTTTGATGGCAGAGGTTCAGTCTGGAATCCTGGCCTGTAGCTGGTCAACATGAGCCTTCCTCTGCGTAAGCAGATCTAGGCGTAGAAGAGGAGCACCCCCGCACAACCACGGGAAAGAGAAAGATAGGCCGAAGAGGTAGTCTAGCAGGTAAGATATCTGCCTTGCAAGTTTGATTCCGGGCACCCCGGATGGTTCCCCAAGTCCACCAGGAGAGATCCGAGTGCAGAAAGCCCTAACATTTGGAAAGGTGTGCTGACAATTATGGTTGTCATTGCTGGCGGTTGTGGTACTGGCTAAACAGGAGTGGACACAGGAAGCACCGAGCACCGTGTTCAGTAAAGGACCCCGCCAAATGTGCGGTGCCTGATTGGTGCCTGCGCGCCACCTTGAGACCATGCTGGGAATTGTCAGAGGAGGATCAGGGAGGAGGGAAGGGGAAAGTGAACCTCCCAGGTAGAGAAAATAGCAGTTAGAAGCCCGTTAGTTGCTACAATAGAGATGAAGGGAAAGGAGGCCGGCGAGGTGGCGCTAGCCAAGGAAGGATTGCGGTTCGATGCCCCGGCGTCCCCATATAGTCCCCTCAAGTCAGGGGCAATTTCTGAGCGCTTAGCCAGGAGTAACCCCTGAGCATCAAATGGGTGTGGCCAAAAAAAACCAGAAATGAAGGGAAAGGGCCCGGAGAGATAGCACGGAGGTAGGGCGTTTGCCTTGGACTGTGGTTCGAATCCCGGCATTCCATCTGGTCCCCCGAGCCTGCCAGGAATGATTTCTGAGCGTTCAGCCAGGAGGAATCCCTGAGCGCTGCTGGGCGCGACCCAAAAACCAAAAAAAAAAAAAAGAGAAAGACAAAGAAAGAAGGAGGGAGGAAGGAAGGAAGGAAGGAAGGAAGGAAGGAAGGAAGGAAGGAAGGAAGGAAGGAAGGAAGGAGGAAGGAAGGAAGGAAGGAGGAAGGAAGGAAGAAGGAAAGAAAGAAAGAAAGAAAGAAAGAAAGAAAGAAAGAAAGAAAGAAAGAAAGAAAGAAAGAAAGAAAGAAAGAAAGAAAGAAAGAAAGAAAGAAAGAAAGAAAGAAAGAAAGAAAGAAAGAAAGAAAGAGAGGGGCCGGGTAGGTGGCGCTGGAGGTAAGGTGTCTGCCTTGCAAGCGCTAGCCAAGGAAGGACCGCGGTTCGATCCCCCGGCGTCCCATATGGTCCCCCCAAGCCAGGGGCGACTTCTGAGCACATAGCCAGGAGTAACCCCTGAGCGTCAAACGGGTGTGGCCCAAAAAGCAAAAAAAAAAAAAAAAAGAGAGAGAGAGAAAGAAAGAGAGAAGGAAGGAAGGAAAGAAAGAGAAAGAAAGAAAGGGAAGGAAGGAAGGAAGGAAGGAAGGAAGGAAGGAAGGAAGGAAGGAAGGAAGGAAGGAAGGAAGGAAGGAAGGAAGGAAAAGAGGGGCAGGAGCGATAGCACAGCGGTAAGGCATTTGCCTTGCACACGGCCAATACAGGATGGACGGATCCTGGTTCAAATCCCAACATCCCAGATGGTCCCCCAAGCCTGCCAAGAGCGACTTCTGAGTGCAGAGCCAGGAGGAATTCCTGAGCGCCGCCGGGTGTGACCCGAAGCATGATTTCATGATCTCTAACTGGCATGAAATGGAGAGGTGTCAGATACACGTCAAAATCAACAAGGGACCAGAACGACAGTCCCAGAGGGTAGGGTGCTTGCCTCGCACGCAGTAGACCCAGGCGTGGCCCTTGGGTGTACCAGCTAAGTCCCCCGCACACTGCCAGGAGTGATCCCTGGATGCGGAGCCAGGAGTCAGCCAGTCCTGAGCACCGTCGGGCGTCGCCAAAATCCAAATGCAGAGAACTGACCAGCCTGGCTCGGGGAATGCCCCAGATGCACAAGCCTGTCGTGACGCTTGGAGTCCCCGCGTGTACCCCCTGCCCTCCGGGGTGGCTGAGCAAGGGGCCGGGGTCCTCAGGGGCCTCGCGCCAGCGGTGGCGGATCCCTCGGGGCTCGGCTCGGCGGCTGAGCTCGCAGCAGCTCCGTGACTCGGGGCCGGCCGGCCTGGGCTCCTAGGATCCTCCCCGCCTCCCCGGCCCCGCACGGCCTGGCATCGCATTGCAGCGCATCGCGTCGCATCCCCGCCCCGGAGAGGAGCCAGGAGGCCAGACCCCGTCCCGGCCAGGCAGGCCACACCCCGCGGCCCCGGCTCCGCCCCCGGCCACTCGGCAGCTGGGGCCCGCGGCGGGAAGGGGTGGAAGCACGCCGGTCCCCGGAGACTCGCCCTGCCCGGCCCCGCCCGCCCTCCCTCCCCGGGCAGCGCACCCCGTCCGGTCCCCGGCGGGCCCCGGGCCTGCAAAGCAAGCATGCATGCACGCTTGCACGCCCACCCCGCCTCGCCTTCCCCCGGCCTGGGCCGCCACGTCGGCTCGGCCCTCCGCCCCGCGGCCACCCCGGGCCTCACCCGCCAGCAGCCGGTCCCCCACGCACTCCAGGCCCGTGACGGGCAGCAGGATGAGCTCCGAGCTGGCCCGCGGCCACGCGTCGTCCTCGCGCGCCTCCATGGCCCGGCCAGTCCGATGCACCCGATGCACCGCCCGGGGAAGACGAGACGAGACGAGACGAGACGAGACGAGCAGCAGCGGGACAGGCGGCGAGGCGGCGAGGCGGCGAGGCAGCGGGCAGCTCTCGCGAGGACACGAGGCCGTCTGCCCGCCCGCCCGCCCCCAGCAACAGGTCCCGCGCCCCGGGGTCTCCGCCGCGGCGGCCGGCCAATGGCGACCCTCGGCCCGCGAGCCCGCACGGCGATTGGCCGCCGCGAGCGCCGGCCCCGCCCCGTCACGTGATCCCCGCGGGGAGGCGGGGCCGCCCGCCTGGCCCAGGGGTCTCCAAGCCCACAAAGGCCGAAGCTCAAAGCTGGGTTTTTATTGGGGGCTGTACACGGGAGCGGGGGCGGAGGGCCGCAGGCGGGCAGGGCGGGCGACGCGACGACGGCTTCGGCCAGCAGCCAGGCGGGGTGGGGGCCGCCGGATCCCCCTCCCCGCGCGCACACACACACACACACACACACACACACACACACACTCAGTCCCGCCGGACTAGAGCTCCACCCGCGCGTGGCGGTAGGCCCGGTCCAGCGCCCACTCGGGCTGCGCGTCCGGCCCCGCCGCCTCGCGGGCCAGGCGCGCCATCTCCTGCTGGTACAGGGCCTGCCTGGCCCGGCTGGGGTCCACGTTGATCCAGTTGTTGGCGATCCACTTGGTGCCGCGCGTGACCAGGCAGCCCCCGTGCAGGGAGTAGTCGTCCACGTCGCCCACCCAGCCTGGGGGAGGAGGAGGAGGAGGAGGAGGAGGACGGTGTGAGCCCGAGGGCGCAGAGGGGCTCTGGGTGGAGCTGACCCGAGCTGGGCTCTGTCCCAACCTCCCAAGACGGCGAGGAGGGGGCCCCCCTCTCTGCCAAGCCTTTCCACACCCCCTTCCCACTTGGGGTTGGTGAGGGGCAGGTAGGCCCCAGCCACAGTGAGCCAGAAGCTAGAATGGAGCATGGGGTGTGTGAGATCTGCCAGTAAGTACCCAGAAGTAGCCCAGGGTGGTCTTTGGAAGGCACTGGAGCTAAAATACAACTATTTGCGAGTGTCCATAAAGAGCCATCCAAAGTGACAGTAGACAGGGCCGGTGAGATAGCATGGAGGTAAGGCGTTTGTTTGCCTTGCATGCAGAAGGTTGGTTCGAATCCCGGCATCCCAGAGGGTCCCCTGTGCCTGCCAGGGCCGATTTCTGAGTGTAGAGCCAGGAGGAACCCCTGAGCGCTCACTGCCGGGTGTGACCCAAAAACCAAAAAAAATAAAAATAAAAAAGCAAAGTGACAGAAGACTAGATAAAGGGGTACTCCCAGTCTGGCCACAGGCTCTTACCTTGCCCATCAGGCAAATAGTTGTACCAGAAGACGGCTGTCCCCTGTCGGGGCTTGACACGCAGGTTCCCCTTATCACAGTGTCTCCGAGTGTCCCGGAGGTCAACATCATCCTGAATTAGACTCTGTGGGCAACAGGAGGCAGACAGCATTACAAGGTGCCCCCTCACCACAGCCAGGAACCAAGGCAGGACAGCCCTAAGGGGCCTGAAGGGAGATGCCAGATGTGCCCAAAAAAGCATCTGGGCCCTCACCCAGGTCTGAAGGGGCCCTTCCACCACACCAGAATCACAGCCCAGTAGGCCCTTACCATTTCGTCGTAGGTCCTGTTGTCTGCCACTGGGAAGACAGTCTCACCTCCACCGGTGACGTTGTTCAAATAAAACAGCACTGTCATGTAGCTGCAAGGCAGGGGGTCTGTTGAGCAGGGTCCCAGCTCTGGAGGCTCCCTAGGGCAGGAAAAGCTGCCCAGGTTCCCAAGGGCCTGGGGGGCAGGCTGAGATTGGTGACAAGAGTGCCAGGATGTCCCCAGCCCACCTTTCCCATGGCCTTTCTTCCCATCAGAGTATATTTTTTATGGCCCAGATCACAGGGGTACTCTTATGGGTCAGGTGGGAAAAGCAGTTGAGCAAAGGCAGCAAGACCATGCAAAAGGGCAACCCTTTGTTCAATCCCCAGCATCCCATATGGTCCCCCGAGCCTGCCAGGAGTGATTTCTGAGCACAGAACCAGAAGTAACCCCTGAGTGCCATGGGGTGTGGCCCAAAAACCAAATAAATACATAAAAAGAACGATGGTCTAGCTTGGCCTCTGGTCTCAGAGCTCTCTCTTCTCAGTATCTGTGAAGTGAATCTGGCCCTGATACAAAATGCCCCTCTCCTTCCCTGCCACTTAGCAAAACTTCCCAGGGGGAGAGGGGCAGGGATCCCTAGCTAGGTGGCCCAGTATGCTTATGCCCTGGGCCCAGGGGCATGTCCAGAAAAACGAAGCTATGCTGTTTCCCAGGGCTGAAGGGTTGGGGGCATGGGGGGAATTGTAGGCAGCCCCAGGTGAGAGGTACTTGCCGGCAGGATGTCTCAAAGGGTACAGATTCATTGGCTACCAGCTTGGTATGCGAGCAGATGGTCTCAGGGTACACAGGCCCGCTGTCCACATGGGCATGGTAGTGGCCTCCCTCACCATAGCGCACGACCTGCAGCGGCTCACTGAGCTCCACGATCTCTGGTGACAGGCGAGTGAGGCGCAACACCCTGGGGGTAACAGGCATTCAGCAAGGCAGCATCACAAGGTGCCACATCACAGTGGCATCCAGGTCTGTCCAAAGCTCTGCCTCTGCTCACTTCTCCTAAAATCCCTTAAGCATCTAGACTGGCCCTGGAGAACCATGCAGAGGTTATTTGTGGGGAGCCCTTTTCCCACTGTGAGGGGAAGGTGTGCTTTTTCCTCAGCTGGGGCAGCCCCTACCCCATAGAGATTTATCCCTGGGCTGCTCAGGTTTGGAGATACTATGGTTGGAGATAAGAGGTCATTTTTCCATGGTCTGGAGCAATCGTACAGTGGGTACGGTATTTGCCTTGCATGTGCTGACTCAGGTTCAATTCCCGGCATCCCATCTTGGTCCCCCACTGCCGGGTGTAGCCAAAAACAAAAAAGGGAAGATTTTCCAATTATTAAGTAGATATTCAATCTATTTGGATTTTGGGGCATAACTGGCAATGCTCAGGGCTAACTTCTGGCTCTGTGATTAGTGATCGCTCCAACAGGGTGCTGGGATTCAAACCTGGTTGGCGGCATGCAAGGCAAACACCTTAACCTACTGCTATAACCTATTGCTCTAGCCCCACTCCTTTTTTTCTTTTTTGCCAATTTTTGCCACCCAATTTTCATTCCAAATATATACTGTTTCCTCACTATTCAGGACAAATTGCCTTTGTTGATTGCCAAGTCTTGTTTTTGTTTTGTTTGGTTTTTGGGTCACATCGGTCTGAGTAACTCAGGGTTACTCCTGGCTCTGCTCTCAGAAATCACTCCTGGCAGGCTGGGGGGACCCTATGGGATGCTGGAATTCGAACCACCGTCCATCCTGGATCGACTGCATGCAAGACAAACGCCTTACGCTGTGCTATCTCTCCAGCCCATGATTGCCAAGTTTTGAATGGGTCCTCATCCTGGTCTAATATAAAGGAACTTAATCCTGATTTGGCTATCGACTCTACTCAGCCCAGTCAAAAGCTGCTGCGGGGATCCTGCCCAGCCTTCCCTCCTGGTGCCAGGGAAGCAGCAACACTTCCCCCCAGTGCTCACCTCTGCCGAATGGCACGCATGACATGGTGGGCTCCTTCCCCCTGGTACAGCCACGTGTGGTGGCTGTTCCTCACCAGCTCGCTGGACTCCGCCTTGCGGCTCCTCATGTACTTGTGGAAGTCCCGGAGGTCCATGTCGGAGAACTCCTGCAGGCTCAACACCCCTGCATAGGGCAGCCACCCTCAGCACCCCAGACAATCTATGGGGGAGCTGCAGTGGCAGGCTACACCTTCCTCCCTACCCCAAAGGCAGTGCCTGCCCCTGACCTTAGGCATTGGGGGCACATGTGCACCTGTCCCCATCTGGACTCTCGGGTCAGATGAGCCTGGCTTCTGTCACATCAGGCCCTACAGGAAGACCCAGAGAAGTTCATTTCTTCGATTAAAGCTTGATTTGGCACCCCAAAGCAAAAATCCCAAGCCCTGATTGGCTAGAATTTCAAAAGAAGCTCAAAAGCCACATGGAGGAGTGGTGGTGCAAACGGTAGGGCATTTGCCTTGCACGCGCTGACCTAGGACGGACCGCGGTTCGATCCCCTGGCATCCCATATGGTCCTCCAAACCAGGAGCGATTTCTGCGTGCAGAGCCAGGAATAATCCCTGAGTGTCACTGGGTGTGGCCCAAAAATCAAAAAAGAAAAAAAAGCCACATGGTAGAGTTCTGCCGCTGGTCTATAGTGGCTATTGGTGGCCAGCCTCTGGGTCTGTAAAGAATGCCAGTGCTGTTCTGCTTCTACACAGGGCTGGTTCCTGGAGTTCTTTCATGACCCCAGGTTCCATCTGGAGTGACATTTGTCTGTATGTCTAATCCTGTCTGCTGGCTTCTCACTTTCCTTCAGTAAAGCAAGGCAGGCCATGCTCCTCAATAAATGAGGGGCTCCTTTGTGTTGGGATTCAAGAGTAGCTGGTATTTTTGTTATTCTGGGTAAGGTGTGTGTGTGGGGAGGGTTACCCAAGGGCTTGCATCTGTCACCAGCTCTGTGCATCAGGGCAATAGTAACATAATCCCTTCTAGCCACAGGTAGGTCACAGCCACATTTTTAATTCTAGGTGCCTCAACTACAAGATCACAATGTTGTTTGTTTTAAGGGGGCACACCAGACAGTGCTCTGGGGTTACTCCTAACTTTTGTGCTTAGAGATTCTTCCTGGAGGTACCCAAGGGGCCAAATGCAGTGCTGGGGGAATTTAATCAGAGCACATGCAAGGCAAGTGCTTAACCTCTGCTTCTCTGACCCTGTAAGGTCCAAATTAGATTTGACTGGTGGATCTTCCTGAATTGGCCTAGAACTGGGGCCTGAAAGTAAGGACTATACTTCAGACACTTCCTGAGATTATAAGCAAAGGGTATAGACATTTGCATAACAACCCCACTGTCTACATTTGCCCCCACTTCTTAATATGACTCCAAGTCAGCCAGAGTGAAGCGAGGATGGACAGTGTCTGGCTGGAGACAAGCACATGGAGCTAGGTGAATAACCAAGCTCAAGCTGTCCTTTATTATCATTCATTTACTCCCATTCCACACACTCTACCCTCTGCCAATACTAAAGAGCAACCAGGAGGAATGTGAAGTGCCTGGTTCCTGCCAGCTTCCCAGGTATGAGGACAAGACTGCTCCTAAGAGCCGGCACCACACATGGAAGAAATGTGGCGAGGTGTGAGCTTACCATCCCCATCAGGGTCAGCCTTGATCGCGGAGTACATCTCCTGAATGTTTTCCGGAGTCATCCACCGTCCATTTCCCAAACGGTTCTGGGCCAGGACCTAAAGCAGAAAAAGGTCTCTCAGTGGGGGGAACCTCTGTGGGAGAACCACCAGAACTCAGAGAACCTGCCCAGCTCTTGCTAAAGCGTTATGGGCTCGGATGAAAGCCTGGTGTCTTTGAGGAAAGAGGCCTAGAATCTTCTGGGGGTACAGGCATGCAGAAATCTAAGAGACATGGTTAGCCCTGCTGGGACTATGACCTTATGGGAAAATGCCAATGGCAGCTCTGGAGATCTGGAGAGAGAGAGAGAGATCTGGAGAGAGAGATCTGGAGAGAGAGATCTGGAGAGAGAGAGAGAGAGAGAGAGAGAGAGAGAGAGAGAGAGAGAGAGAGAGAGAGAGAGAAACAGAGAGAGGGATAGACAGAGAGACAGAGAGCAAAGGCTAGTTTCTGTCATACTCAGATCCTAGGTAAAAGGTGAGAGAAGCACCTGGCTGTGAATGATTACAGGCACCAGGGAACAGGCTGGCATGGGCATTGAGCTCAGGCTCTGGATAGCACCGTGTATGGACAAGAGACACAACACCCCGACAAAACCTTCCTTAGAGGCCCGAATGTGAGGGCCTTGCAGAGTGAGGAAGGATGTTTTGAGCTGCTTCTTCCACCTACGGCAGTAGTTCTGGGGGTCCTTCACATGGCATCGAGGAACCCAGAGCTCAAATTGTTGTCCCCATCCCATCCCAAACTGCGTTGCTAAGTGCCTCCCTCCCTTCCAGAAGAGTCTCTTGCCATTTCCCTGAGTCCTGGGGGTAATCAGGGCTGAAGATGGAACTCGACCCTGGCTCTTTCATGCCCAGTGATGGGAGATGCCATCTGGCACAGACAGACGAGTGATCTGGCCACCAGAAAGACAATCCTGGGCACTGCCCTGCTGAGTGTGCTCTGAACCCCAAGATCCCAACCTCACGGAGCTGCAGGCGACCGTCCCGGTTCTGGTCCAGCAGCTGGAAGAGGTCCAGCTGGCTGACTTGCATGGTCCCCAGGGCCTCTTCATACTCTTCGGTGGGCAGGATCTGGCTGCGCTGTAAGCCCTTCATCTGTGCCAGGTGGATTATGAGTCGACATTCCTCATCACTCAGGAAGCCAGGGATTTCTGTCAAAAGAGGGAGGTGAAGCCAAGGACCGGGTCTGGGCACTGCTCTGTTTGTTGTTTTGTTTTGTTTTGTTTTGGGGCCACACAGGGTGGCGCTCAGGGGGCTACTCCTGGCTCTGCGCTCCTCTCAGGCTCTGGGGGACCATATGGGATACCGGGAATCGAACCCAAATTCTTATTGCTGTGCTATTACCCCGGCCCACATCCACAGGGCTCTTGAGGCGCTTTCTATGCCCTGCTGGTCTCAGGGTTCGGAGGGTCTCAACTCTTTTACAGAGTCCTGCGACTTTGATGCTGAGGCAACATTTCCGGCTACCACCCATGTTTCTGAGGCATGGTGCCAAAATGTGGGGGGAGGTCAAACCCCTTGTTGATGGTCTCCAAGTCAAAGAATGATTCCCAAAAAAAAAATTGAATCCCATTCTTCTGTCCCCCCTTTTGGGAGATACTTTGATAATAATATCCGACGTGAATAATCAACGAATGCAAAAGATTAGGGGACCAAAGGTTCAGCAAGGAAAGTCTTTTGTCAGTTGCAGCCAGCTCCAAAAAGCAAACTGAACAAGCCATCAGTTCTGGCAAAAGAGCTCCCTATGCCTCCCCAACAAGCTTTTTATTTCATTCCTTAATCACCCCCACCTGGAAGATCCAGGTGGGATGACAGGCAAAAACAAATTACAACAATTACTCAACAGGGGCCCCCTTTCCTGTCCCCTGCTGAGTGCTAATGTAATGCATACAGCATAGGCCAGCACATTGGGGTCTGACAGGTAAGTTCAAGCTCTTGAGAGAAGGACATTGTTTTCTTGTTTTGTTTTTGGTTTTTGGGCCACACCCAGCGGTGCTCAGGGGTTACTCCTGGCTGTCTGCTCAGAAATAGCTCCTGGCAGGCACGAGGGACCATATGGGACACCGGGATTCGAACCAACGACCTTTGGTCATGGATCGGCTGTTTGCAAGGCAAATGCCGCTGTGCTATCTCTCCAGGCCCAAGGACAAACATTGACTCTTGACACTTGAGGTAGTTGGACCACCCTGTAAAGTCTTCAGCCTCAGCTCATTAAGACCAAGGCAGAGGGGCCGGGCGGTGGCGCTAGAGGTAAGGTGCCTGCCTTGCCTGCGCTAACCTTGGACGGACCGCGGTTCGATCCCCTGGCATCCCATATGGTCCCCCCAAGCCAGGAGTGACTTCTGAGCGCATAGCCAGGAGTAACCCCTGAGCGTCACCGGGTGTGGCCCAAAAACCAAAAAAAAAAAAAAAAAAAAAAGACCAAGGCAGAAAGGCAGGTGACTGCTCCAGGGCTGTGGCTATTGCCAGAGAGAATATGGTGAAGCAGGGGCACCTAGGGACCCCACACAATAGGTCTACCCTGTACCACTGGTCCTATGCCAGGACATTGGCTATAGGACTTACTACACCCCTACATAGTGGTCGAGAGTCATCCAAGCCAGGCAGCTTGGGATTGCTACCTCGAAGCCTGTCTCTTCTCTGAATGCCCAGCCTGAAGTCCAGAGCCCTTGGCCCTGGGTGCCTGCCTCGACAAGGTAAGGCAGGGATTCTGTGGGTTCCCTGGCAGCTTTCTTTAGAGTCAGTGCTGATTGGAGGGGAGGTAGGTGGAGGGCTATTTGCAAGGGTGTTCCTGGCAGAGGGGAGCAGATCCCATGGGCAGGGACCCACCATGGTGAGAGTCCTTGGTTAGGACACATAAATGACTGAGGACACCTGGCAAGGCAGGGCAGTGCTGCCTTAGGCTGGAGGCTAGAGGCTCTCTCCTAGGGCCTGGTGTGAAAACTTGGTCTATTCAGTGCTGGTCGCCTGGCCAGAACCAGAGATAAAAAAAGGCAGGATCGAGTGAGTGTCTCTCCCAGGGAGCCTGTGACAGTCCCCGGTGCTGCTCTTTCACTTCCTTCCCAAGCCTAACAGGCTTGTTCAGAATCCAAGGATCTGCCCTGGTGCTTTGGGCCAATCCCAACCCTGGCCAGAAAACTGCTGATCTCTGCCGGCCTGTCCGGATAGGAGGGAGGCCCTCTCCTTCCTGCAGGCTCAGGAGTTAAATCCCTCTAAGGAGAGACCCTCCCACTCTCCTTCCTGGCCCTAATGTCCACTGGAGCTGGGGAGGGGAGAGACTTTTCAAAGAAGTGTGGGCACCTAAGGGGGCAGGAAGGAGGGGAGG
The DNA here is from genome assembly GCF_024139225.1 of Suncus etruscus. Taxonomy (NCBI): domain Eukaryota; kingdom Metazoa; phylum Chordata; class Mammalia; order Eulipotyphla; family Soricidae; genus Suncus; species Suncus etruscus. The sequence continues at coordinate 122,038,654 of NC_064854.1, read as the reverse complement.
TTGACAGACACAGAAGCGTGGCTTAGAGGGCTGCAGGCTGAGATTCCAGGAAGCAGAACAGAAAGCCAGCAGCAGCTGTTGCTAGGTGATGGGGGACGTTGCCCAGCAACCAGATTACTGGCTCTGCTTCAGCACTTGAAGCACCCTATAACCCCGAATGATTGGGGCGCCCAGCCTGAAGTCCAGGAACGCTGGTCCTAAGAATTCTGCCACCCGACCTTTTTCCCCCGTAGAGTCATCTATCTATCTGTGACGCAGCCTGTGTGAGGCCATGCAGGCCAGCTGTAAACTATCATGATCTGCTGTGGCTACCCATACAGTACTTTCCTGCTGCCATGGCCTCTGCCTCTCAGCTATTTCCAACGGCTCCCACCCCACTCACGCATGTGTGTCTCTGCTCCACTTCTAGGCTGTTCTGAATTAGTAACGGGCATCATCAACACCCCAGCCCAACACCTCACTCCTGAGAAGCCAAGTAAAAAGCTCTCTCCAATGGGAAAGCAAAGGGAGTGTCCACTGCCATGATCTGTCTCAAAAAGGAATGATCTGTCTCAAAAAAGAATAACGTGCTGGGGCCAGAGAGATAGCACAGCAATAGGGCCTTTGCCTTGTAAGCGGCTGACATAGGACCAATGGTGGTTCGAATCCTGGCATCCCATTATGGTTGCCCGAGCCTGCCAGGAACGATTTCTTTTTTTTTTTCTTTTTGGTTTTTGGGGCCACACCCATTTGATGCTCAGGGGATTACTCCTGGCTAAGTGCTCAGAAATTGCCTCTGGCTTGGGGGGACCATATGAGACGCCGGGGGATCGAACCGCGGTCCTTCCTTGGCTAGCGCTTGCAAGGCAGACACCTTATCTCCAGCGCCACCTCACCGCCCCAGGAGCGATTTCTGAGCTCAGACTCAGGAGTAACCCCTGAGAACCACCAGATGCGGCCCAAACAGACGGTGGTTCAAATCCCGGCATCCCATATAGTCCCCCGTGTTTGCCAGGAGAAATCCCTGAGCACTGCCGGGTATGACCCAAAAACCAAATAATAATAATAATAATAATAATAATAATAATAATAATAATAATAATGATAATAATAATAATAATAATAATAGAGGGCCGGAGAGATAGCATGGAGATAGGGCATTTGCCTCACGTGCAGAAGGATGGTGGTTCGAATCCCAGCATCCCATATGGTCCCCCAAGCCTGCCAGGAGTGATTTCTGAGCATAGAGCCAGGAGTAACTTCTGAGTGCTGCCGGTGTAACCCAAAAAACACAAAGCAAAAAGAATAACATAGGGCTGGAGGAGTGATAGTGCAGGGGTAGCGTGTTTGCCTTGCATGCAGAGCCAATCCAGGAGAGACGATGGTTCGAATCCCGGCATTCAATATGGTCCCCTGTGCCTGCCATGAGGGAACACCTGAGCTCTGCTTGGTGTGACCCCCCCCCAAAGAAAAGAATAACTTGGGGCCAAAGGAGTGAGAGCACAGTGGTAGGGCATGGAAAGATTGTACAGCCCAGGTTCAATTTCCAATACCCTCTATTACCCCAAACTCTCTTAGGGGTGATCCTGAGTACTAACAATGGAACTAAGGATACCCCTCCCTGATTAGAGCCAAAAATAAAGACATTCCCAGGCTGGGAGAAGTAAATGCAATGGTACATTCCTTTCATACATAAGATTTAGATTCAACACTGGCGAAGTGTGTTTTTCGCAGGTTCCAGACCCTGCGCCTGTGCTTCGTCTCCTACCACCTGCAACTGCGAACAGGATGATTGAGGTGGTGTGTAATGTCTGGGTAAGAAAGTCCATGTCAGGGGCCGGAGAGATAGCATGGAGGTAAGGCATTTGCCTTGCATGCAGAAGGACGGTGGTTCGAATCCCGGCATCCCATATGGTCCCCTGAGCCTGCTAGGAGCGATTTCTAGGCATAGAGCCAGGAGTAACCCCTGAGCACTGCCGGGTGTGACCCAAAAACAAAAACAAAAGAAAAAGAAAAAGAAAAGAAAAAGTCCGTGTCAAATGCAACATGAATGACACCATCGGGGACCAAAGAAGTTGATCACGGCCCAGACTGGCACCCGTTGGAACAAAATTGTATTAAAGAAGTGGCACACAATTTTTATGGACCATGTATCTATCTCTGGGAGACTAAGAAGTCCATGATGGGATGAACTTGGAGCTTTATTACCAATAAAAACAGAATTTCTTTAAAAAAAAAAAAAAACAGCAACACTGGTACAGGGTGAGAAAAAAAATAGTACTTTTGTTAGTTTGTTTGCGGTCCTTGAGTCTTGGCTCTGTGCTTGGGAATCACTTTTGGTGGGCTCAGGAGATCATGTGAGATGCCAGGGATCGAATCCAGGTCAACAACATTCAAGACAAATGCCCTAGTGCTGGACTATCACTCCAGCCCCCAGAATGAATAAATTTCTGAAAAAAGTCTGGGATGTTGAAAAACAAAACAGAACCCATGGGGCCGGAGAGATAGCATGGAGGTAGGCCGTTTGCCATGCAGAGGGACGGTGGTTCAGATCCCGGCATCCCATATGGTCCCCCGAGCCTGCCAGGAGCAATTTCTGAGCATAGAGTCAGGAGAAACCCCTGAGCGCTGCCAGGTGTGACCCAAAAACCAAGAAACAACAACAAAACAAACAAACAAACAAAAAAAACAGAACCCATTGGGCCAGACCTTTTCTGGGACCCAGATTCCAAGAGCAGTGCTGGAGTGATAGCACAGCGGTAGACGTTTGCCTTGCATGTGGCTGACCTGGGACGGACCCGGGTTTGATTCCCAGCATCCCATATGGCCCCCCAGCCTGCCAGGAGTGACTTCTGAGTTCAAAGCCAGGAGTACCCCCTGAACATTGCCAGGTGTGACCCCAAAACAACAACAACAAAAAGAAAAAAATCAGGTTCTGGGGCCGGAGCTATAGCATGGAGACAGTGCGTTTGCCTTGCCTGCAGAAGGATGGTAGTTCGAATCCTGGCATCCCATATGGTCCCCTGAGCCTGCCAGGAGCAATTTCTGAACATAGAGCCAGGAGGAACCCCTGAGCGCTGCTGGGTGAGACCCCCCCAAAAAACAACAGATTCTAAGCAGAGTCCCAGACAAGGCGGAGTCTTACAGGGAGGGGCTGGCTAGAGACCTGGCTCCCCAGTGGCCCCTTTTCCCAATCAGTAGTAAAGATGAAGATCTCCCAGCTCACCCCATCCTGGTCCCCCTCACGCCGTGTCCTGGACTCTCAGTGAGAGGTGCTGAAGGCAGACCCCCTGCCTGTTGTAGAACCAGCATCCCCCCTCCCCCTCGCCGACACTGCCATAGCTGGATGCCATGTGTATGCAAACCCTATGCACAGAAGTCAAGCAGGTACGTACTGAGTGGGGAAGTACAGGGCCACCCAAACCTGCAGCTGGCTGCGCACAGGGGGTGCCACCCCCAGTGCCCGAAACAAGAAGGCTAATACAGGTAGGGAGAGCTGGGGGCTTTGTAGCCACAATCTCTGCCAAAGAAATCAGGCGCCGCTCTGGATGCACAGAAAACCTTGTCTCTGCTGCCATCCCAAGGACACTTAACAGACCAAGAGCAGAGACACCTCGTGGCTCTCAGGAACAGCCTGAGCAGGAGGGAGGAAGCCCACTTGGCTGTCAAACTGGGGCCAAGAGAGCTCTGCTCCAAAGGTGGCTGGCTCCCTGGCAGCCAAGACCACCGCGCAGGCAAGACCACCTTTCAGTCCTTGCCAGCCCAGCTAAAGAGCTGCTCTTGCTCAGAGGATTCCATGCCCTACGACAAGTATCAGGCTAGAATCCCCAGGACAGGAACAACTCAGACCCTCTCACTGTCTGGCCTTGACTGTGTCCACTGTATTCTCAGGCAGCAGTGGGGAGGCTGATTGATGGAAGTCATAAAAAAAAAAAAAAAAAAAAAAACTGCATTGACTTCTTATAAAAACAAACAAACAAACTTGGAGCTGGAGAGATAGAACAGTGGTAGGGCATTTGCATTGCATGCAGCGGATCCAGGACCAAGGATGGTTCGAATCCCGGCATCCCATATGGTCCTCTGAGCCTGACAGGAGCGATTTGTGAGCTCAGAGCCAGGGCTAACTTCTGAGCATCATCAGGTGTGTCCCCACCCAAAAACAGATGTAAAATAAATCAAAAAGACCCAAGTGAGTTCAACCAAGTATTTGAGGACTTGATGTCTGAGGGAGCTGAGGCACCCACTGTTTGAAGCGTCAACTCAGAGCCTTTCAGGGGAGGGGACAGTACAAAGGCCCAGAGAAAGAAATGAGCTCGGGATGTGTCAGAGGCAAGAGCTTCAGAGAGGGGGCCGGGCGGTGGCGCTAAAGGTAAGGTGCCTGCCTTGCCTGCGCTATCCTTGGACGGACCGCGGTTCGATCCCCCGGTGTCCCATATGGTCCCCCAAGCCAGGAGCAACTTCTGAGCGCATAGCCAGGAGTAACCCCTGAGCGTTACCGGGTGTGGCCCAAAAACCAAAAAAAAAAAAAAAAAAAAAAAAGAGCTTCAGAGAGACTCTACAGACACAGAGTGACTGTACAGCAAATGGGGCCTTTCCTTGCATGTGGCCAACCTGGATTCAATCCCTGGTATCCCAGACAGTCCCCCAAGCCTGTCAGCAGTAATTTCTGAGTTCTCCTGAGGGTAGAATCAGAAGTAACTCTCAAGTATTGCTGGATATGATCCAAAGAAAAAGTGGGTAAGAAAGATACAATGGCTGCCCTACCGCTGCGCCACCGCTCAAGGCCTTAATCATGAAATTTTCTCTCCTCTGGAATAGAAAAAGGTAGAATAGGGGCTGGAAGGATAGCATGGGGTAGGGCATTTGCCTTGCATGAAGCTAACACATTGCAAACCTAAGTTTGATTCCCCGGCATCCCATAAGGTCCCCTGTGCCTGCCAGGAGTGATATCTGAGTGCAGAGCCAGGAGGAACCTGTGAGTGTGGCCGGGTGTACCCCCCCCCCCCAAAAAAAAAAGGAAAAGAAAAAGGTGGAAAAGTAAAGGGTCAGGTCACAGGTGCCTTCATTTGAGGCCTAGATTTAATCCACTGATGGGAGGAGAAAAAAGCACAGGATTGGGAGGAGGCCTTAGTGAGCCTATGAAAGAAGGCTGCATTCCCCAGAGATGACAAGGACGCAAAACTGGAGCAACCTCTCTAGTGAGTAGAGAGAGCCTCAGCTGTCTTCACTGTAAAATACCTATAACAGGCAGGAGCTGGGTTTTCAGAAAAGGACTGGGTGTTTGTGTTTGGCAGTGTTTGTGGCAAAATTCCCATCTAACAAAGCCCAATATCTAGGAACTGGCCCTTCTTGAGTATCTTCTCCCCTAGATTTTCTTCTCGCCACTAGACGACTTTTTTCTCCTTCTCCTCCTCCTCCTCCTTCTTCTTTCTTCTTCTTCTTTTCTTCTTCTTCTTCTTCTTCTTCTTCTTCTTCTTCTTCTTCTTCTTCTTCTTCTTCTTCTTCTTCTTCTTCTTCTTCTTCTTCTTCTTCTTCTTTTCTTCTTCTTTTCTTCTTCCTTCTTCCTTCTTCTTCTTCTCCTTCTTCTCCTTCTCCACTTCCTCCTCCTCCTCCTCCTCTTCTTCTCCTTCTCCTTCTTCTTCTTTTTTTTTTTTGGTTTTGGGGTCACACCCGGCAGTGCTCAGGGGTTCCTCCTGGCTCTACACTCAGAAATCGCTCCTGGCAGGCTGGGGAGACCATATGGATGCCAGGATTCAAACCACTGTCCTTCTGCATGTGAGGCAAACACCCTACCTCCATGCTATCTCTCCGGCCCCAACACTAGACTTCTTGTAGTTTTTTTTTTTTTCCACACCCAGCTGCAGTGCTCAGGGGTTACTCCTGCTCTGCGCTCAGAAATTGCTTCTGGGGGCTGGAGAGATAGCATGGAGGTAAAGCGTTTGCCTTTCATGCAGGAGGTCATCGGTTCGAATCCCGGCGCCCCATATGGTCCCCCGTGCCTGCCAGGAGCAATTTCTGAGCCTGGAGCCAGGAATAACCCCTGAGCACTGCCTGGTGTGACCCAAAAACCAAAAAAAAAAAAAAAAAAAAAAAACAGAAATTGCTTCTGGCAGGCTCAGGGGGCCATGTAGGATGCCAGGGATTGAACCCAGGTCTGCCACATGCAAGGCAAATGCCCTACCTCCTGTGTTATCGCTCCGGCCCCAGTCACTGATTTTTTTATTTTTATTTTTGGGTTGTTCCTGGCTTTGCACTCAGGGACTACTCCTGGTGATGCTCATATGTTGGGAATCAAATCCAGGTTTACTAGTGCAAAGTCCCTATTATTACTAATACTACTATCTCTCCAGTCCCACCAATCACCAATTTTTATTTCCACTCAACCACCTCATTTCACAAGAAACAATCCCAGAAATTTGTTGGGTTTTTTTGGTCCACACATGGCTTTGCTCAGGGCTCACTCTTGGCTCTGTACTCAGGGATCATTCTTGTTGGAGATCCGGAAGCCATCTGCTCTGTAGCAAGATAAAGCATCCTAATAAACTTTCTTCTTCATTAAACCTTGTTTCAATGGGTCTCAAAATTCTGTGACAGATTTTTGGTCAAGTTGTTTCCATTAAAAAGTATTGATTTTGGGCCCAGAGAGATAGCACAATGGCGTTTGCCTTGAAAGCAGCCGATCCAGGACCAAAGGTGGTTGGTTCGAATCCCGGTGTCCCATATGGTCCCCCCGTGCCTGCCAGAAGCTATTTCTGAGCAGATAGCCAGGAGTAACCCCTGAGCACCGCCATGTGTGGCCCAAAAACCAAAAAAAAAAAAAGTATTGATTTTCGGGGCCAGAGAGATAGCATGGAGGTAAGGTATTTGCCTTGCATGCAGGACAGTGGTTCAAATCCCGGCATCCCATATGGTCCCCTGAGCCTGCCAGGAGCGATTTCTGAGCATAGAGCCAGGAGTAACCCTGAACACTGCTGGATGTGATCCAAAACAAACAAACAAAAAACCCCAAAAAACTAATAACTTGGGGCCGGGCGGTGGCGCTGGAGGTAAGGTGCCTGCCTTGCCTGCGCTAGCCTAGGACGGACCGCGGTTTGATCCCCCGGCGTCCCATATGGTCCCCTAAGAAGCCAAGAGCAACTTCTGAGCACATAGCCAGGAGTAACCCCTGAGCGTCACAGGGTGTGGCCCAAAAACCAAAAACAAAAAACAAAAAAAAAAACAACTAATAACTTAAAACTGCCACATAAAGCAAATGCCACAAAAGCAAATGGTTCACATAACATTTTCCTTTTCTTCTGAAGGTTTTACTGTGCATTGTTATCATTAACCAGTCCTTTACTATTAAACTTAAATGGCCAATTGAGTCAAACAGTTCTGAGACCGTTCTTCTACCAGTGATTAAGACTGGGGTGGCATTAGGGATAATACTCAGTTAGCCTAATAAACTCTTGCCTTGATCCCAAGGACTTCAGTCTTTATAGCTAATATGCTGACTTCAGGGCACAGGCTTCAGAGCCAGTCTGCCTTGGCTATAAACTTCATCACTGAACTAGCTGCAAAAGCCTGCCCCAGCAACAATAGCTCTCTGTTTTTGTTTTGGGGCCACACCCAAAAACTCCTGGCTATGTGCTCAGAAATTGCTCCTGGCTTGGGGGACCATATGGGATGCTGGGGCGCTGGGGAATCAAACAGCAGTTCATCCTAGGTTAGCTGTGTGCAAAGCAAATGCCCTATCGCTGCCCCAACAACAGTTCTCTGGGTCTTACTTTATCCCCCCATTAAGATGAGGGTGGGATTTCTGCTCACATCAGAGAGAGACTGTAAGAATTACATAAAAAGGTCAGATAGGGGTCTGACAGATAGAACAGTGAGTAAAACACTTGCCTTGCTCATGGCTGTCTCAGTTCAATCTCCAACATCCCTTATGGTCCTTCAAGCTAGGAGTGATCTCAAAGTGCAAAGTCAGGGTATGTATAAGCCCTGAGCATTGTCAGATGTGGCCCCCAAACAAAAACAACAAACAAAACAAAACCAAAAGCAAAGGTCATCAGCTGGGAAGATGGTTCAACAGTCTAGGGACGTGGGAGGCCCCTCAGCACCACGGGTATCACCCTTTAGCCTAGTCAGCTGTGGCTGACAGGAGTGGGGCCCATAAACAACACAACAAAAGCACACGATGAGGACATGCAACCAGAACTGAGAACATGCAAACTATGCCACTGATTCCAAATGAGATCACCCCAGATCCTTTAGCCTGCTGTGGCTGAGAACAACGCTGGGAGCTCAGCATCTGGGAGCTGGTGCGCCAGAGGACAAGTTTGCCGCATCTGTTTGTCACCTGCCCTTGAACTGCCGGCTTCCTTTTAAATCACAGGGTCCTTGTGGGGAACGAGATGTCCAGCTAGAGGTCCGGAACCCAGTCAGGACCCGGCCATCAGTCTCTCCCATCTTCTCCTTAGGCCAGAAATGTGACATCTAAGAGTGGCAGGTGACATTTTCAAAAAGAATCCAGACACTAGCCTCAGGGTCACAGCTCGAGAGACAGGGGCTCCCAGCCAGGATGGGGTGGCTGCAAGGTCACCCATTTGTCCCACCACCAGGGTGGGCGCGGGGACATCCTCTGGCTACCCCTTGGGAGTGGGAGCGGCCACGGCCACGCATCATCACGTGCACGGGTGCCAAGGGGGGCCCCCGCAGCCACTTACCCTGCGCCCCTGGACTTACCAAAGAGCAGCGGCTTGAGGCTCAGGGTGCGAATCAGGTGGTCCCGGCCGGCGACCAGCTGCACCTTGCGCTCGTGGCCCACCTAGGGCCAAGCAAGGGGACACAGACAGCTGGAGCAGAGGGCCAGGGCCGGGGCTGCGGGATCGGGGCCCGGTGCGCATGCAGGCAGGGAGCCCCTACCTTGATGCCCTCGAGCCGGGCCAGGGGGCCCAGCGTGGGCGCCGGGCCCGGGTTCGGGGCGCGGTGCTGCGGGGACTCTCCGGCCTCGTCGCCGTTGCTGTAGTGCACGAAGAGCAGCAGAGCCAGCACGTTGCCCAGGTACAGGTGCACGAAGACCATGAGCACCAAGAAGTAGGCGCGCGAGCAGATGCCGCGGGGCTTGCAGCGCGGCCGCACCGGGGTCTGGTCGCCGTCGCCGTCGCCGTCGCCCTCGGCCTCCCACGGCCGGCCCGGAGCCGCCTCGGGCCCGCAGGCCGCCACCCCGGGCCCCGGGCCTGCAGCCGCCGCCGCCGCCATGGCGCCCCGGTCCGGCCAAGCGCGCGCCCGGGGAGCCCCGCGCCGCCCCGCGCCGTCGCCGGGACAACCGGCCCCGGGAGGCGCGCGCCGGGCCTGCGCCCCGGGAACCGCTAACAGGGGGATCTGCCTCCTTGACCCGGGAACCGCTAGCAGGGGGATCTGCCTCTTTTAAGGGATCTACATGCTTGGGCCAGGAACACTTCCAGGGGGATCTGCTCGATCGGACCGGGATCCGCTTCCAGAGGGATCTGCCTCCCTGCGGGTCCGGAATCGCTTTCCTGGACCGGGACCAGCTTCCAGGGGGATCTGCCTCCCTGGTCCGGGAACTGCTAACAGGGGGATCTGCCTCTTTTAGGGGATCTGCATGCTTCGGCCAGGAACACTTCCAGGGGGACCTGCTCCATCGGACCGGGATCTGCTTCCAGAAGGATTTGCCTCCCTGCTGGACCGCTTTCCTGGACCGGGACCAGCTTCCAGGGGGATCTGCCTCCTTGGGTAGGGAATTGCTTCCAGGGGGATTTGCTTTCTCCCCGGCCGTCCGGGAACCGCTTCCAGGGGATTTGCCTCCTTTGGACCAGGAGGTGCCTCCGCCCCTGGGATGCTTCCAAGGGGTCACTTTCTTGGACCGGGAACCACTTCCAGAGGACACTTGTCTTTTCTGGACCGGGAGATTCATCCAGGGGGATTTTCCTCTTTTGGGCCCTGGGATGCTTCCAGGGGGTTCACTTTCCTGGATTGGGAGTTGCTTCAAGGGGGGTTTGCCTCTTTTAGGGACTCTGTCTCCCTGGCCCGGAATCCACTTCCAGGGGTATTTGCCTTCCCAGGTCGGGCAGGCGATCTGTGGGGGATGCAGGCACTCCCAGGCAGGCCTCCAGGCTGGAGCCATTTCGGGAAAGCTAAGGGTACTCCCGAGGACTGTTGCGGTTGCTCCCGGCTGGCCGAGATGCTGGGCCTTCCTGGGAAGTGAGGTAGCGAGGTCTGGATGGCCTGAGCGGGGAAGGCATCTGCTTTGTCGGCCCACCGGCTCAAGTTAAACTTCTGGGTGTCCAGAGCATGCCAGGAGTGATCCTTGAGTTCAGCCGGTTGTGGACCAACCCTCCCCCACAAGAAGAATCAAAAAGGGTGAGAAAAAGTGGGGTGTGCGCTTATTCATTCCCCGGAGTGGAATGGAAAATATTAGGCAGAGGTGACTCAGTTTTGCAGTGCTTTAGGGGTGGCAGCAGAGCCCATGAATGCGCTTGTGATGTGCGGGACCCATGTGTTTTTGGCTCCCAGAACACCCAGGCGGTCAGCACGTTGCAGGGAGGCCCAAAGACTTTTTTATTTTATTTTGGTTTTTGGGCCACACCCGGCGGTGCTCAGGGGTTACTCCTGGCTGTCTGCTCAGAAATAGCTCCTGGCAGGCACGGGGGACCATATGGGACACTGGGATTCGAACCAGAACCAACCACCTTTGATCCTGGATCAGCCGCTTGCAAGGCAAATGCCGCTGTGCTATCTCTTCGGGCCCTTGTTTTTATTTTTTATTTTTTTGCTTTTCTGGTTTTGGGGGCACATTTACTTATTATAGAGCTTCCTCCTGGCTTGGAACACAGGGTTCATTCTGGTGCTGTTCGGGGGTCCATATGGTGCTGGGGGTCCTTATGGTGTCAGGGTTACAGAGCCCCAGTTAGACGCATGCAAGGCAAATGCCCTATCTGCTGTGTCCTATTGCACTGTCTCCTGACAAAGAATTTGGTTTTAAGAAACAGCTGCCCTGATGTGGACTCAAGGAGGCCTGTTTTGAAGCAGTCAATAGGAGTCCTGGTGTTAGGAAAAGGCAGACCCTAAACATTAGTTCACAGAGAAATGCAGCAGGTGAGGGGCCGGAGAGATAGCATGGAGGTAACGTGTTTGCCTTGTATGCAGAAGGACGGTGGTTTGAATCCCGGCATCCCATATGGTTCCCTGAGCCTGCCAGGAGCTATTTCTGAGCGTAGAGCCAGGAGGAACGCCTGAGCACTGCCGGGTGCAATTCCCCCCCAAAACAAAACAAAACAACAACAAAAAAAGAAATGCAGCAGGTGACTAGGGGCCTGGAACACTCAAAGTTGGCATAAGTGACAGAGGAGAGAAGGATTATAATTAAAGCACCAGGGTCTTGGAGGTAAACTAAACTCAAATCTGGGTAAGGAAAACGTGCTCAGAAAATTTTATCTTGTTTTGTGTCACACCCGGCAGTGCTGAGGGGTTCCTCCTTGCTCTACGCTCAGAAATCGCTCCCGGCAGGCTCAGGAACCATATGGGATGCCGGGATTCGAACCACCGTCCTTCTGCATATGAGGCAAACACGTTACCTCCATGCTATCTCTCCGGCCCCAGAAAATTTCATCTTGGTTCTTCTACCTGTTCTATGCTGTCATGTTATTAGCAGTGACGCAGCACAACACATCGATATACCCACCCATGTGGACACAGACGAAAACAGCACACACAGGTCTCTCCATGGCTTCTCTTTAAGATCTCTTTACTGTAACCAAGGAGCCCAGGGAGTAAAGCATCTGGCTGGTTTGGTCACACTACTGCACTAGGTACCCCCAAAACACATGAATATATTCACTTTCGGGGACCACTTTGTCAATCTCAGGCCACTACAGAGATTTGCCAACAAAGTGCACACTCTTTCCAGTGGGAGTCAGAGGCAAGAGGAGCCTTTGGATCCAGCCACAGGAAGTTTACTGGCTGACCAAGCCTCCAGGGTGACCATGCCACTTCCGCTTGAGTGGGAAATCAGGGTTGCATATAAAGGAGGGTGTTTTCTCCTCTGTGTGAGCCAAGAACAGAGGCAGTGAGAACGGTCCCCTTCTCTCTGAAACAAATTCCAAAAGAAATGTAATTTTTTTTTTTTAACCGTTGAGAGGTTACTCCTAGCTCTGCACTCAGAAATCACTCCTGGCAGGCTGGCGGGACTGTATAGGATGCTGGGGATCGAACCCAGGTCTTCTGCATGCAAGGCAAATGTCCTACCACTGTGCTATTGCTCGGGCCTGGAACTGTTTAAATAGAATGTTTCTGACTCGGATGAAAATCCATTGAGCAATTTTTTTTTTAATTTTTTCTTTTTTGTTGGTTGTTCTTGGGACACATCTGGCGATGCTCAGGGCTTACTTCTAGCTCTGAGCTCAGGAATTACTCTTGGTGGACTCAGGGATGCCAGAGATCAAACTGGGTTGGCTGTGTGCAAGGCAAACTAACACCCTTCCTGCTGTACTATTGTACTGTGTTGTACAGTATTGTACTGTATTATTGCTCCGGCCCCACATTTCCTGCACTTTGTCTTTGATTGGGACAGTGCTTTCACAATTTAGATATGATAGCACAGTAGGAATAAGTACATTTCCTCCAACTCATGTTACTCTCCTAAACTAATTTTACTCTCTCTTTTTATTCCCCCCTTCCCGGGATTGAGCCTGGATTAGCCATATGCAAGGTAAATGTCCTACCCATGGTATGATCATTCCAGCCCCCCTTACTTATTCTTTATTTTGGGGGGGCTACACCCACTGGTGCCAGGGATCACTTCCTGCAGTGTTTCAGGAACTAACATGGATGGAATCTATGTTAGCTGCATGCAAGGCAAACACCTTAACCCACTTTTCTCTCTAGTTCCTAAATTATTAAATATAATGCCAACTGAGTCATATTTTACAAAATACCATAATTTTCTGGTACAGATGAATAGTAAGATATTTTATTCTTTAACCGTTTTTTTTTTTTTTCGTGAGGGAGATGGGGTAACAAATATCCAGCCCAGTATCTCACTTGTGCAAAACAAAACATGTTTCACTATTTGACTTTTTGCCTTGCTAGGGGCCACTACTGGCTGTTTAGGGCTTACTCCTGGCTGTATGCCCAGATCACTCCTGGTGGTCTCAGAGGACCATATGGGTTGCTGGGAATCAACCAAGGTTGGCCATGTGCAAGGCCATGCCTTACTCTCTATATTATCACCATAGCCTCCATGCTTTATTATTTAAGCCATATTTCCAATTCCTCTTCTTTTTCTTAATTTTTTTTTGTTTGTTTTTGGGTCACACCCAGGGGTCGCTCAGGGGTTACTACTGGCTATCTGCTCAGAAATAGCTTCAGGCAGGCATGGGGACCGTGGGTTGGCTGCTTGCAAGGCAAACGCCACTGTGCTATATCTCCGGAACCTTAATTTTGTTCTTGCACTATATCCAACGGAATTATGACTACTTTGATCACATTTTTTTTTCTTTTTTAGACCAAGCTAGTGTTGCTCAGAGCTTTTTCTTTGTATTCTGTGATCACTGCTGGTAGGACTCAACATAATACTAGGATTGAATCTAGGTTCATGTGCATGTAAATGTCCAGCCACTGTACTATCTCTCTAGTTCCCACGCACACCACACACACACACACACACACACACACACAGTACACATACAGCCCTGGCACACACACCTGACACTCCACCCAATGTTTTTTTTTTTTTTTTTTTTTTGGTTTTTGGGCCACACCCTGTGACGCTCAGGGGTTACTCCTGGCTATGCGCTCAGAAGTTGCTCCTGGCTTCTTGGGGGACCATATGGGACGCCGGGGGATCGAACCGCGGTCCGTCCTAGGCTAGCGCAGGCAAGGCAGGCACCTTACCTCCAGCGCCACCGCCCGGCCCCTCCACCTAATGTTGAGTTTGGAAATTGTTAAACACACACACACACACACACACACACACACACACACACACACACACACACACACGACTCTGGGAGTTGCACAGGTCCATCAGAATTTCTAGACCCACGTGGGGATCAGAGATAGACAGGTGGCTGTCCTCTCCAATCACTGAAAGTCATAAATGAACTTTGTGCTTTTGTAATCTGTATTACAGACATTGAGATACTTCCTGTTTCTAACAGCAACTATTTGCTATTCCCAGCAGCAACCTTGGGCAGATCGCTACTTTTGGTCTGTGATCTGGATCATGATAGCACAAAGTACAAAAAAAGACGACTATGGGGCCGAAGAGATAGCATGGAGGTAAGGTGTTTGCCTTTCATGCAGAAGGTCATCAGTTCGAATCAGGCTTCCCATATGGTCCCCGTGCCTGCCAGGAGCAATTTCTGAGCATGGAGCCAGGAGTTTCCCCTGAGCACTGCCAGGCATGACCCAAAAACCACACACACACACACAAAAAGACGACTGTGAGGACTAAGTGACCAGTCAGCTGCTTGGATTTGCCATCTCACAATTGTGGGAAAAGGACCGCATATAGTCCAAGTCCGCTGCAGTCTCAGTGCCTAAACTAAAACCTAGTAACACAGACAATACTTAAATCATGGCACAACTTCTGAAACTCTGAAAAACAACTTCGCTACAACGTATTCACATCTTTTTTTTGTTTGTTTTTGTTTTTGGGTCACACCCAGCAGCGCTCAGGTGTTACTCCTGGCTCTATGCTCAGAAATCACTCCTGGCAGACTCGGGGGACCATATGGGACACCGGGATTCAAACCACCGTCCTTCTGCATGCAAGGCAAACGCCTTACCTCCATGCTATCTCTCGGGTCCCAAGTTCACGTCTTTTTAAAAATATTTGTCGGGCCAAGAGTTGGGTGGTCCATGTGGTCCACACTTTGCATGTGAAGGCCTGGGTTCAATCCCTGGAACCACATGGTACCCTGAGAATCACTGGGGATAACCCCTGGGCACAAAGCCAAAAGCAGCCCCAAAGCATTGCTGGTAATGGCCCCTCAACCCAAAATACAAAAACACATGTTTGGGGTGGGGCTCAGCCAGCAGTTTTTAGTCGCAATATAGTTCCATGCTTTCAGAGCCATATTCACACACCAGAGCAAGACAGGCCTTGGAAGACCATGCTATGCCATCGTTCAGACTGAGAACCTTGGGTGGGATAACAGGGGCTCAGGCTTTGGCCTATGGCTGAGCCTGGTTCCATCCCTGGCAATTGCTTTTGTTCTGGGGCAAGGACTAAGTTGACTGGGGACTATCAAAGGCCAATTCTGTCATAACCAACCAAGCCATATGGCTGTGCTTGGCCTGGAGAGACAGTGCCACTTGAGCCCAGTGGTGGGGGTCTACTCGAGGGAGGCTGGGATCAAACCTCGATCAGCCACATGCAAGGCAAACATCTGCTTTGCTATCACTCCAGCCCCTCTGGTTCTCCTTTTGTCACCTGGTAGGCTCGGGGAACCCTATAGGATGCTCAGGGGTCAAACCCAGGTTGCCTATGCACAAGGCAAATGGCCTACCCACTGTACTATAGCACCAGCCCATTTCTCCTCTTTTAAGATGCCAGTCGTGGTACATGCTTGTTTTGAAATGTCCCTTAGCCCCTAGATTTTCTACCTCAGTGAAAAGATCACTAGTACCAAAATCACATGGTCTCATTGCTCTAGACTCAAAGAGTAGAGCTCACATACTTAATTTTATTTATTTATTTATTTTTTGGTTTTGGTTTTAGGGCCACACCCGGCGGTGCTCAGGGGTTACTTCTGGCTTTCTGCTCAGAAATAGCTCCTGGCAGGCACGGGGGACCATATGGGACACCGGGATTCGAACCAACCACCTTTGGTCCTGGATCAGCTGCTTGCAAGACAAACGCCGCTGTGCTATCTCTCCGGGCCCTCACATACTTAATTTTTAATGATGTGTGTGGTGAGGGCTGTAGAGATAGCACAGTGAGTAGGCAAGTATCCTACTTGCATGTGAGGACCTGGGTTTGATCCCCTGCCATCCCATATGGTCCTCCAAGCCCCACCAAGTGTTTTTCCTGAGTAGAGACAAAAGTAATCCCTGATCATTGACCACTGTGGCCCAAAACCAAAAAAAAAAAAAAAATTAGGGAGGGGCCTCACTCTGTGGTACTTAGGGCTTACTCCTGGCTCTGCTCAGGGACTACTCAGGAATCACTCCTGGAACAGGACTCGGAGAACCATATGGGGTGCTTGGGATTGCCTAATGTACTACTCTCTGGCCCTGAATTTTTTTAGATCTTAATTCCCCCTGTTTTGTTGAGATGACTGTTTCAGCCTACAAGCTCACTTGCTTACAATATGCTGGAGATACCAAACTGCAGTACTGCACAAAATGTGCTTAGTAGATTCAGAGTGCTGTCAGAGATCCAGCTCGTGCTGATCTGCCTATACTGATCGATTCCCTGCTTAGCCTGTTTTTTTTTTGTTTTTTGTTTTTTTTTTGGTTTTTGGGTCATACCAGGCAGCGATAAGGGGTTCCTCCTGGCTCTATGCTCAGAAACCTGGCAGGCTCGGGGGACCATATGGGATGCCAGGATTCGAACCACCGACCTTCTGCATGCAAGGCAAATAAATGCCTTATCTCCATGCTATCTCTCCGGCCCATTTCTTATTTTTGTGCCACATTTGACAGCTCAGAAATTACTCCTGGCAGTGCTTGAGGGCTCATATGGGATGCCAGGGAACAAACCCAGGTCAGTGAGGTACAAGGCAATAATGCCCTATCTGCTTGGCTCCAGCCCATGTGTATATTTTGCACATTATCATGTGTCCAGTGCCATAACTGAGGTTTAAAGGAGCAGCAACGCTTACATGGCTGGCAGTGTCTCAGCCCCTTTGATCTTTCTTACCTGATGGTGTTCAGAGGATCAATGCAATTCCAGGATTTCAGCCGAGCCTCCTGCATGCAATGTATATGCTACAGCCCAGCTGGAGATGGTTTCAGCTCTCTGCAACCTATCTCTTTTCTTCTTTTTTAAATTAATGTATTTTATTTAAACACCTTGATTACAAATACGATTGTAGTTAGGTTTCAGTCATGTAAAGAACACCCCCTTTCACCAATGCGACATTCCCATCACCACTGTCCCAAATCTCCCCCCCCCCCCACCTACACTAGAAACAGGCTTTCTACTTCCCTCATTCATTCACATTGGTATGATAGTTCTCATGTAGTTATTTCTCTAACTATACTCATCACTTTTTGGTGAGCTTCGTGTTGTGAGCTGGACTTTCCAGCCCTCCTCTCTCTTGTCTCTGGGAATTATCGTAAAATTTCTTTTATATTTTTTAAAACCCATAGATGAGGGCCCATCTCTTTTCTTTTCTTTTTTTTTTTTTGGGGGGGGGGTCATACCTGGCAGCACTTAGGGGCTACTCCTGGCTCTATGCTCAGAAATCGCTCCTGGCACGCTCGAGGGACCATATGGGATGCCGGGATTTGAACTACTGTCCTTCTGCGTCTAAGGCAAATGCCTTACGGCTGTGCTATCTCTCCGGCCCCCTCTCCCTTCTCTTTTGTTTTCTTTTTTTTTTTTTGTTTTTTGGGCCACACCCGTTTGACGCTCAGGGGTTACTCCTGGGTATGCGCTCAGAAATCTCCCCTGGCTTGGGGGGACCATATGGGACACTGGGGGATGGAACCGCGGTCCGTCATGTTACCTTACCTCTAGCGCCACCTTCCCGGCCCCTCCCCTTCTCTTTTCTTAAAAAAAACCTTTAAGGTTGAAACCTCCACCCCTGAGATCTCATTAAAGTTGCAATTTTTATTTTTTTCTTTCTGGTGTTTTCGGTCACACTGGTGGTGCTCAGGGTTACTCCTGGCTCTGTGCTCAGAAATTGCTTCTGGCAGGCTCAGGGGACCATATGGGATGCTGGGATTTGAACCACTGTCCATCTGGGTTGGATGCATGCAAGGCAAATGCCCAACTGCTGTGTTCTCTCCTGCCCTCTTAAGTTGCAATTCTTTTGTTTTTTGTTTTTTTTGGGCCACACCCGGCGGTGCTCAGGGGTTACTCCTGGCTGTCTGCTCAGAAATAGCTCCTGGCAGGCACGGGGGACCATATGGGACACCAGGATTTGAACCAACCACCAAACGCCGCTGTGCTCTCTCTCCGAGCCCCAAAGTTCCAATTCTTTTTTTTTTTTTTTTTTTTTGTGGTTTTTGGGTCACACCCGGCAGTGCTCAGGGGTTATTTCTGGCTCCAGGCTCAGAAATTGCTCCTGGCAGGCACAGGGGACCATATGGGGATTCGAACTGATGACCTCCTGCATGGAAGGCAAACGCCTTACCTCCATGCTATCTCTCTGGCCCCCAAAATTGCAATTTTTAAAACCAATGTGGTCTCCTATCAAAACCCAAATTCTACTTCCTATCTCTAAAAATTAAAATTAATTAAAATTAATGTCCAGGGAACTGGAGCAATAGTACAGCGGGTAGGGTGTTTACCTCGCACACAGCTGACCCAGGTTTGATTTCCAGCATCCCAAATGGTTCCGAACCTGACCAGGAGTGATTTCTAAATGCAGAGCCAGGAGAAACCAGAGTGCCGCCCAGGTGTGGCCCCAAAACAAAAGAAATTAATCTTTAAATCTCTAGTAAATTCTTTGAAATCCTCAGGGCCCATTGAGCCCTAACTCCTACTCATGCTCCTGCATCTGCTTTGTAGGGATCCAAGTGGGGGCAAGACTGCAAGAGCATTCATACCGACTGTAACATGCTCATGTGATAGTGTCAAATTCACTTTCCTCGCAGGTGTCCACTCGAGAAAGTGCTAAAGGGGGCCAGAGAGATAGCATAGAGGTAGGACATTTGCCTTGCATGCAGGAAACAGTGGTTCGAATCCCGGCATCCCATATGGTTCCCCAAACCTGCCAGAAGTGATTTCTGAGCGTAGAGCCAGAAGTAACCTGTGAGTGCTGCCGAGTGTGACCCACCCTCCCCCCCCAATAAGGTTCAAAAGGTCATCAAGCCAATAGGGCCTTCACCAGGAAGCCTCTGGTGCAGGGACTGCCAAATGGGAAAGCCCTCGTTTGGTGCTTACTAGCCACAACCACCAGGGGGCACTGTACTTGTAGCCTCTGAAGAAAGAGGCCAGAGACTTCCATAATCAGAATTTTTCAATTTATTTTGAATAAACCACTCAACTTTTGAGTAGATGACATTGCCTCAATTAACCTTTTCTTTGAAGAAAAACAAAGGTACATGGTAAATTCATGAAAACACTGTGCCTTTATCTTCTTCTATCCTTTGTAGGGCAGAAAAATTCCACCAGAACTTTTCCAACATTCTGATGATGTTGACAAAGGACAGCCACTCGGGGCACAAAAGGAAGTTCTCCACAGGTCAAGGCTGCAGGCTGCAGGCTGTGGGCTGAGCACAGTACCTTCTGCAGCTCCAGTGGTTGGGGCCACAGCTGATGCAAGTGCACTATGTGGTAGCTGTACAGTCCAAAAATCGCCCAGAGATGCCCAGAGTGATTTAAGGTGCAGGGCTGAACTCAGGTCCTCCAGATGCCAGGATGTTCCATGGGCCGACAAGCATTCGTAATCCAGCCGTAGATCTTGCAGCAAGCACTCATTCACAGTCCATGTCTGGATTAGTTTCTTCCACTCCTAACTTGTCCTCCCTCTTTTCCCCATAGTCCCTCCCTTGTTGGAGAGAACAGGAAGAGACAAAAACTTGATGGGGAGAAAGGAAGCAGACAGTTAGTCATGTGCTCCGTGACCCCAATAGCCAGAGCTGTTTTCTTTTCCAGAGTGATTCGATCTTTACAGCTTACAATGTATCTGGGGAACTGCTGATTGAAGGTGACAATATCTATCAAAGAATTTCCAATATAATATTCATAGGCCTCTCAGTAACTCTTTCAGAAGGTGGAGGAAGACCTGTTGAGTAGACAGCTCTGCAAGATTTACGTACTGAATAAAGTCACAGAAACCCTCAGGAGTCAGATATAGGTCTTCAAAAGCCTATGGGATCAGGTTTAGGACAGGTGGGAAAGCATACGAGTCACTTTCTCCTTTGCACTCAATTGTCCAAAAACTGGTCCTCTTCCCAGGCCTGTCCCTCTACCATAGGAGTCGGGACCACCACCCAGGCACCCACCTAGATTCATACGCCCAGGCCCTAGACGTGGCATCTTCCCACCAGCTGGAATGAGGAGAGAGCACTGACACCCAAGGCAGCTGCTGGAGAAACTCAAGGAAATATGAAAACAACTGGTACAAACCTGGCTCCTGAGGCAGACCATGCTGAATTCTGACCCTGAAGATCACTGGGGGAGAGTGTAGCAAGTGTTAGTTATGGCTACATGTAAACCTGGTCAGTTATACCACTAGAACACTGGCACAAAATAAAGGACCAAGGTAAAACAAATTTATTAGGGGGCAAGAATTTCCTTTAATCTCATTTAGTTTCTTATTTTCAGGAGACAGAAGGAAACTGTCCCGAACGCATAGTCCCTGGTCTGGAGTCCCACAAGCCTGCGTCTGTATATTCTGCTGTGGGTTTTGGTCTTAGCGGCCAGATCCAGGTAAACTTCACTTTAAAAATAAAGATGTGCCTACAGACAAGCAGCACCATCAGAGATGACAAGAGGTGGAAAGACCCTGTTCTGCCAAGGTACAGCAGACCATAAAAAGATCTAAAAGGACAGGCAGAAGGCATGATGGGATTCCCTGTGTTCCACAGGCCAGCTCCGCCCCCACTACTGCCACCCAAGTTCTTCCTTTGGACTCCAGCGGGGCCCCAACACATGTGAATGTGAAAACCACAGACCACCCCGAAGCCCTCTTGTGGGAGACATTCCGTGGCAGGGTGGGTGGGCAGCGTATGTTACATTCTAAGTAAAATAGCTAAAGGGTAAAACACTCCAATGCCAATTTATTTTTTAAAAGGGTTCTATGTCATTCTATGGTTCGATCGCCCCCTTTTCATATAATTGAACAACCTTTGAAAATTACATTAAGTTGTGATGATCTAATACTAGTAATAGTCATTCAGAAATAAAACTTTCCCTCCCTCCCAATAACCACCTAGGGGGAATAAAAAGTCCTGAAAAGAGACCGATTCAATGTCGCCTCTACCCTGGTAGAAACAAAAAGTGAAAGATGAGAAGAAAACAAATTGATTCAGAGGTGTGCGGCCAGTGTCTCTCAGGAGTGGGGCCCTGGCTGTTGCCCGGGGTCGTGAAAGGCAGCGCCTACAGCATGCAGTATGGCAGCCGGGAGACTTTGCAGCCACATCTTCCTCCTTCCAGCACTTTCACGTCCCAAGCTAGGTGTCATGGAAATCCTTCAGCAGGGTTCTTCTCCGCTGTTCTGCGATGTGCATCTGGTTCTCTAAGTCCTACACCAAGGAAGCAAATGGGTGCTTACAGGGCCCATTTTGACAGGGAGGTAGCTAAAGTCACACTTAGATCGAAAACCTGTCCCCCCACCCACTCAGCAGCACTGTCCCCACCCATTCTCACTATCCCTCACCTGCATTAGCATGTAGGAAGGCAGCAAACACTCACCCCTCTATCATAGCTGTCTGCACGCTCCACTTTCCACGACAGGTTTTCAATCTCAGCCTCCAGCTGAGCCTGCTGGTATTCGAACTGTATGGGTAGAGCAGGAGGGTCAAAAGGAGAGGGACTGTAGCCGGGCAGGGCCTGCAGATGGAGGGGCAGACGTAGCACCTCAGGCTCGCATGAGCTACAGACAGTGCTGGCTCCTGAACCCAGAGTCAAATCTAACCCGAGCCTGGACTTGATGAATACAGACACATTCACATTCAAGACCGTCACACAGACATCCACCTCCAGAGAAAGAGGAAGAATTTAAGACACTGGAGAGAATGCTTCCAACACAGAGAGAAATAATACTACCAAAAAAAAAAGTCATTTATATTGGGCAACTCCACATGTGGAGTTCTTTCTCCTTTCTCTTCTACTTTCCAATAAACTTTTTATTTATTTATTTATTTATTTATTTATTTATTTATTTATTTATTTATTTATTTATTTATTTATTTATTTTTGGTCACACCTGGTGGTGCTAAGGGGTTACTCCTGGCTCTATCCTCAGAAACCGCTCCTAACAGACTTGGGGGAACCATATGGGATGCCGGGATTCAAACCACTGTCTGTCTGCATGCGAGGCAAATGCCTTACCCCCATGCTATCTCTCTGGCCCCTCCAATAAACTTTTTTTTTTTTTTTTTTTTTTTTTGGTTTTTGGGCCACACCCGGCGGTGCTCAGGAGCTACTCCTGGCTATCTGCTCAGAAATAGCTCCTGGCAGGCACGGGGGACCATATGGGACACCGGGATTTGAACCAACCACCTTTGGTCCTGGATCAGCTGCTTGCAAGGCAAACGCCACTGTGCTATTTCTCCGGGCCCTCCAATAAACTTTTATACCCTTCTTTAAAAAATAGTAAAAAGGGGCCCAGAGAGATAGCACAGCGGCGTTTGCCTTGCAAGCAGCCGATCCAGGACCAAAGGTTGTTGGTTCGAATCCCGGTGTTCCATATGGTCCCCCGTGCCTGCCAGGAGCGATTTCTGAGCAGACAGCCAGGAGTAACCCTTGTGCACCGCTGGGTGTGGCCCAAAAACCAAAAAAAAAAAAAAACAAAAAAAAAAACAAAAGAAGTTACTCCTGGAAGGCTTAAGGGACCAAATGGGATGCTGGGGATCGAACCATGGTTGGCTGCATTCAAGGTAAATACCCTATGGTTCCAGCCCCAGAAGAACCATTCTCTTCTCTCCTCTCCTCTCCCCTCCTCTCCTCCCCTCTCCTCTCCTCCCCTCCCTTCACCTCCCTCCCCTCCTCCCTCCCCTCCTCCCCTCCCCTCCGCTCCTCCCCTCCCCTCCCTCCCCCTTCCCCCCCTCCCCTCCCCTCCCCTCTCCTCCCTCCTCCCCTCCCCTCCTCTCCTCTTCTCTTCTCTTTTCTCTCTCTCTCTCTTTCCTTCCTTCTTTCTTTTTCTTTTCTCTTCCCTCCCTCCCTCCCTCCCTCCCTCCCCCTCCCCCCCCCCCTCTCTCTCTCTCTCTCTCTCTCTCTCTCTCTCTCTCTCTCTCTCTCTCTCTCTCTCTCTCTTTCTTTCTTTCTTTCTTTCTTTCTTTCTTTCTTTCTTTCTTTCTTTCTTTCTTTCTTTCTTTCTTTCTTTCTTTTTGAGTCACACCCAGCAGCGCTCAGGTATTACTCCTGACTCTATGCTCAGAAATCGCCCCTGGAAGATACAGGGGACCGTATGGGATGCCGGAATTCAAACCACTGTTCTTCTGCATAAAAGGCAAGATCTTAGCTCCATGCTATCTCTCCAGCCCCAGAAGAGCCATTTTCAACCCAGGTCCATGCACCCCAAGATAAAGCAGCAGTTATTAAAACAGCATGGTAGTGAAAAACAGACAGACCCTCAAATCAGTGGAATACACTTGAAATACCCTCTGACAGATGTTAAGGTATATGATCAATTAATCTTTGATAAAGGGGCAAGAAATACGAAGTGGAACAAGGAAGGCCTCTTCAACAAGATATGGTGTTGGGAAAACTGGTCAGCTACAATTGAAAAACTGAACTCAGACCTCTTTTAATACCATGCAAAAATGGATAACAGATATTGATATCATACCTGTAACCAGAGAGTACACAGAGGTAAATATAGACAGAACTCTCCATAACATTGAACAGGATGAAAAGCCACTCATCAAGCAAGTGCAAACTAAGATAAACAAGCGGGGCTACATTAGACTAAGCAGTTTCTGCACAGAAAGAAAACAGTGACCAGGACACAAAGACTGACAGAATGGGAGAAACTGTTCACCCAATATTCATCTGATAAGGAGTTAATATCTAAGATATATAAGGCACTGACAGAGCTTAACCACATCCATAAATGGGCAAAAGAAACTTCTCACAGAAGAAATACATATAGCCAAAAGGTACAAGGAAAAAAGTTCCACATTTCAGGAAGTTGCAAATCAAAACAACAATGAGGTATCATCTCACACCACAGAGATTGACGCACATCACAAAGAACAATAACAACCAGTGGTGGCATGGATGTAGAGAAAGAGTGTCTCATTCACTGCTAGTGGGATTGTCAATAGGCCCAGCCTTTTTGGAAAACAATATGGACATTCTTCAAAAACCTAGAAATTGAGTTTTTTTTTTTTTTTTTTTGGTTTTTCGGGCCACATCCGTTTGATGCTCAGGGGTTACTCCTGGCTAAGCACTCAGAAATTGCCCCTGGCTTGGGGGGACCATATGGGATGCAGGGGGATCGAACCGGGGTCCTTCCTTGGCTAGCGCCACCTTGCCGGCCCCTAGAAATTGAGTTTTAAATGACCCAACAATACCACTCCTAGGAATCTACCCCAAGGACCAAAAAAAAAAAAAAAAAAAAAAAAAAAAAAGGCAGAAAAACCTTCTGCACTCCTATATTCATAATAGCCAGAGTCTTGCTTGAAACAACCCAAATATCTGAGAACAGATGAGTGGATAAAGAAACTGTGGTACATCTATACAACAGAATACTAGATAGTTGTTAGATAAAATGGAAGTCATGAAATTTGCTTACACACAATGGATATGAAGTATTATGCTCAGTAAAATGAGTCAGAGGGAGAGAAATAGACTGATTGCACTCATTTGTGGGATATATATAAAAAAAAGATAGTATGGTAATAATATCCAAAGACACAGAGATGAGGGTCAAGAGTAGATGGTAGAAAGCATGCCACAAACGGCAGGGGACTGCAGATACTGCAGAGAAAAAAACCTTCATTGTCACTGTGCCAATGAAGTTGGAAAAGATCAGCTGGACAAGAACTGAGTGCTTCAGGAGGTGAAGTGAGAGGCATGAGAGTGCTTCAGTAACAATATTGCGGACCATAGTGTCTAAAGGGAAAAAAAGGAAGACAGAGAGAGAAAATGTCTGCCAGAGAGAGGCAGGGGGTAGGGAAGGAGGGAAACTGGGTGCATTAGTAGAGGGAACTGGACACTGGTAAAAGATGGCGTACATTGTACGACTGAAACTCAATCATGAACAACTTTGTAATTATGCATCATATAGTGATTCAATTAAAGAATTAAAATAAAACCCACCAAACAAACCCTCCAAAAAGTTTTTTACTAGTAAAAAATATTAATTAGCCGATAAATAATAACAGCTGCAACAGTGAAGTGTTTTAAGTCAACTACACAGATTTTAAAAAATGTATGCTAGTGTCCTTTTTTTTTTGGGGGGGGGGGACACTTGGCAGCATTCAGGGGTTACTCCTGGCTCTATGCTCAGGATACTCCTAGCAGACTCAGATGACATATGGGATGCCAGGCAAATGCCCTCCCTGCTGTACTATAGCTCAAGCACTGGCCTTAGTGGTGGCAATTCTCAGTCAACTGCTTAATAACTGTGGCCACGTAAGACTTTACTATTACAACCTGCCTAGAGGCTCTTCCATTACGAAGATGCTTAGAGTACAAAGAATCCGTTACAAATCAACTGACAGTTCTATTTTTGCTTTTGACTTTCCAACAGCTAGGCTGTTCCTTGACCTCCTGCAGAGCGCTAGTACACAAGGGCACCCCTAAGCTAAGAGGGCAGAGGAGAAGATAGCTTTGCCTTACCAGCTTCTTCCTGGGTCCAGACTCCATGTAGTATGCATATGGGTAGGTATATTGCAGGGTGTAGCGACACTATAGGAAGAGAGAGAAAGTGATTGTACTGAAACCTCATATCTCTTTCTATTTTGGTCTTTGTTTCTTGGACTGCTGGGAGGAACCAAACTCGGCTCATACAGGCAAGGTAAGTACTCTACTGCTAAGCCACATATTCCCAGTCCTCAAACACTTGGGGGCTTGTGGGTGAGGTATTAGAGCACTCCCAGTAGTGCTTACTGGCCATTCTGGGCACTGGAAATGCTTGGGTGCCAGAGACTTGAACTAGGGTTACAGCTAGTAGAGCTTATGTAAGGCATAAGCTGATCTCTAGCCTATAAATTAATAAATACTTTGGATCAGGCATCACTCCAGGAAACCCAAACACAATCATGTATGTAATCAAGGTGTTTAATATATAAAAAAAAATACTCAGGGGACCACACGGGGTACCAGAGATCAGGATCATATGGGAGGTCATATAGGATACCAGGATCGGCTGCATACAAAGGTAAATGCCTTACCTACTGTACTATCTCTTAGAGAATCAGAGAGCTTTTTGTTTTGTTCTGGGGCTACACCCAGTGACGCTCAGGGCTATGCACTCAAAAATCACTCCTGGCTTGGGGGACCATATGGGACGCAGGGGATCGGAACCGCAGTCTGTCCTAGGTTAGCACGTGCAAAGTAAATGCTCTACCACTTGCACCGCCACTCTGGCCCCAATCTCCCAGGGAGCTTTTTTTTTTTTTTTTTTTTTTTGGGCCACACCCGGTGACGCTCAGGGGTTACTCCTGGCTATGCGCTCAGAAGTCGCTCCTGGCTTGGGGGACCATATGGGACGCCGGGGGATCGAACCGCGGTCCGTCTCCTAGGCTAGCGCAGGTAAGGCAGGCACCTTATCTCGAGCGCCACCGCCCGGCCCCACATTTTTAATGTTTGTTTTGTTTTTGTTTTAAATTTATTTATTTATTTATTTATTTATTTATTTATTTATTTATTTGGTTTTTGGGCCACACCCGGTAATGCTCAGGGGTTACTCCTGGCTATGTGCTCAGAAGTTGCTCCTGGCCTGGGGGACCATATGGGACACCGGGGGATCGAACCGCCTGGCCTGGGGGACCATATGGGACACCGGGGGATCGAACCGCGGTCCGTCCAAGGCTAGCGCAGGCAAGGCAGGCACCTTACCTTTAGCGCCACCGCCCGGCCCCTCCAGGGAGCTTTTATAAGTTTTTTTTTTTCCCAACATTCAGAAGTGTTCAGGAACTCTTCCTGGCTCAGTGCCAGCCATGCATTACCAGGAATGGAATCTAGGCCTCTCACATACAAGGCAAATATTCAGCCCAATAAACCTTTATTTCTAATCCCACCATGTCAATTAACATGCCTCAAGAGATGCGGTCCTAAAATAAATTAGATCAAATAAAGCAACAAATAAAAATGTGAAGGGGCCGGAGAGACAGCACAGCGGCGTTTGCCTTGCAAGCAGCCGATCCAGGACCTAAGGTGGTTAGTTCGAATCCGGGTGTCCCATATGGTCCCCCGTGCCTGCCAGGAGCTATTTCTGAGCAGCCAGCCAGGAGTAACCCCTGAGCACTGCTGGGTGTGGCCCAAAAACCAAAAATCAAAAAAAAAAAAAAAAAAGTAAAATAGAATACCAGGATTCCTTCCTTCCTTGCTGTTGTTACATTATCTGAAATTTTTTTTTCTTTTGGTTTTGAGAATATACCCCACAGTGACCAGGGGCATTCCAACTCAGTGCTTGCGGTACTCAGGGAATTGAACCTAGGCCCCTGCACACACAAAACATGTGCTTGGCCTGTTAGAACTACTTCCTAGGTCCAAGATATTTTTTAGGGGGAAGTGGGGCAAAACACAGTGGCTCTCAGGTATTACTCCTAGCTCTGAGCTCAGAAATTACTCCTGGCAGACTTGGGGAACCAGAGAATCCCCAGCATCCACATGGGACACCAGGGATCGAATCGGAGCCAGCGTGCAAGGCAAATGCCTTACCCCCAAGATTCTCATTCATATTCTCTTTCTCCTTCTCTCCCTCCCCACCCTCTTTTTCTTTCTTGGGGGAGTGTTATGTGGGAGGTGCTCAGGCACTATTCCTGGCTCCAGACTCAGAGGTGAGTGTTGGCAGTGCTTGAGAACCACATGTGTGCTCTGGATCAAACTACAGTTGGTATGTGGAACGCTAGGCAAGTGCCTTAATCACTCTATTTTTCCAGCCCTCCATGGCTTTTTTTTATATTTGAACCATACCCAGTAGTGCTCAGGGCTTGTTCCACTCTCTGTGCTTAGGAATGACTCCTGGTGGGCTTGGGGGATAACATGGGGTACTGGGGATTGAACCCGGGTCAGCTGCATGCAAGTTCCTTACCCATAACTCCTTTGCTCACTCAAGTTAAATTTTTTTTTTTTTTTTTTGTAGTTTTGCTTTTGGGCCACACTTACCGGGCTTGGAAACCAGGTAGGATGCTGGGAACCTAACCTGCTTGCAAGGCAAACACCTTTTTTCACTATACTAATCCTCTGACAACTGACTGATTTATTTTTGGCAACTCTCTTAATGACTTTGTTTTTTTTTTTTTTTTTTGTGGTTTTTTTTGGGTCACACCCGGCAGTGCTCAGGGGTTATTCCTGGCTCCAGGCTCAGAAATTGCTCCTGGCAGGCACGGGAGGACCATATATGGGACGCCGGGATTCGAACCGATGACCTCCTGCATGAGAGGCAAACGCCTTACCTCCATGCTATCTCTCCGGCCCCCGACTTTGTTTTTTGGGGGGCGAGGGATACTAGGGGCATCCCATTCATGGTCAGGAATCACTCTTGGCAGTGGGAGGTGGGAATGTGGTACCAGGGATTAAACAAGTGTTGCCCATATGCAAGAGAAACACCTTAACTCTTTTTGAGGTGAGCAGTGGGAGCTGGAGCACCTCTGTAAAGTGGTCAGGACCTACGCCATAAGTAAGTCTGGCAGGACTCGGGACCATGTGCAGTGACTGAACAGGAGTATGCCATGTACCATGTCAGCACTTTAACCCCTCGACAGTCCCTGCCTCAAAGGCTCTTTCTGCGTGGATCAGAAATCAGAATCCACACTTCTGTCGCCATACTCGGTCAAAGACAGCTTCTTATTTCTCTTGGAAGATACATGAATAGGGCTCTACTTTTCCCAATAGCTTCTTCTAGTAGTAAAAGTGATGAAATACTTTGTTTTTTGTTTTTATTTTTGGGCCACACCTGGTGATGCCTAAGGGGTTACTCCTGGCTTTGGACTCAGAAATCACTCCTGGCAAGTGTGGGAGACCCATAATGGGTCATGTGCAAGGCAAGAGCCCTAACTGCTATGCTACTGTTCTGGCCCTGAAAAATAACACTTTGGGTCTTCCAGCAGAGGGCGGTATGCATACACCAAAATGTGAGCTCCCAAGCAGAACTGGTCGGACACAGGGTACTGTATCCATTACAGTGCCCACCCCCCAATGCCACCCTTGTGAGACTGACAGGGCCAGGAACTGGTCTGGGAACTAGTTAGGTAATACCAACCTTGGCCAAGAGCTTGGCAGCATTCTGCAGATACTGCCAGTCGATCCAGGTTCCCAGATTATTCATGACCCTCTCCTGAATTTTCTCATGAATCCGCTGGTATGTCTGTGCCTCTAGCTGCAAGCTCTTGTTGTGGTTTTCCCACTGTAGAGCAAAGAAAAGAAGATACTTGGAGTCCTAAAATGGAGATTCAGCGATACAAAGATAAGAGGCCTATTCAGGGCTTCAGAATAGACAACCTAACTGGCAGAATATGGCAAAAACCTCATCTGATGGAGACAGTGTCCTAAAGAAGGCAAGAAAGGGACTTCAGTGCATTCTACTGCTCCTGTCCAAAGTAGCTGTGTACCAACAACATGTCTCTACTTCTCTACATAGGACCTCAACTCTAATAATCAACAAAGCTAGGAACCTATTAGCCTCTTGTTCTTAGGAAAGTTTTCCCTAGGAGGAGGAATATACCTTCTAAATCTGACATTTGTCATGTAACATGCAACAAGTTATGTCCTGAGTAATGAAATGATTAACTGGACACTTGGAAGATACCTAGCATGTGTTAAAGCTTGAATCTGGAACTCAATATTGCAGTCTCTGAGTATTAGAGCATTCCAGGGAATGGCCTGTGGGTGGCCGCTGAAACTATCCCAGGCATGACCCTATTTTTATAGGTGCAAAGGATTTTGTGTTTTGTATACGTCTTAGGCACACACCCAACCCAACACCACAGGGCTTGTTCAGGACTGCATCTTCAGGCCTATCCTTGGAAGAATATCCCTGGGAGTGGCCCCCTAAGATTCCCCTCTCTTCACCCCCCACAAAAGGTCATAGCAAACAAAGTATGTGAGGCTGCAGCTAGTGTATATTGCTATATTAACAGAAAATAGGAGAAGCTAGAGGGATAATAGTTTCAATCCCTAACCCCTATATGGTTCTCCAAGAGAGATCACTCTCAAGAGTGATCACAGAGCCAAGAGTCAGCCCTAAGCACTGCTGGGGGTGGCCTCACACCCATAAAAACCAGGCAATAGGCATCTGGGACCACTACTGTATATGCATTCTTCACTAAAACATGCTGCAGTGTGGGTCTGTATAAAGAGGGAACTGGAAGGAGAGATCATAAGATGGATCTTCGCTGTCCTTCATACCACCATGCAAACAAGGCAACTGGAAGAAGGCTGACTGCTCCTCGAGGTGCAGCTGCAGGAGAGGGTGCCTACCCTCTCAAAGTAGAACAAGTACTTCTTGAGGGCTTCTCGGGCTTGGGCCTGTTGACTCTGGTTGACAATGTCAGGATTCTCCTTGTACCGACTGCATTCATAGTACTCACTGCCATGGGTTTTCCAATCTCCTAGACACATCCAGCAGAAGTCTGCGCAAAAGAGAAAAGGAGTCATTTACATCCACAAAATATACCCATCACGGGGCTGGAAAGGAAGTACAGCAGGAAGGACGCTTGCCTTGCACGCAGCAGATTCAAGTTCTGTTCTCTGGCACCCCATATGGTCCCGAGGAGTGATTGATTCCTGAATGCAGAGCCACGAATAAGCCCTAAGCACTGCTGAGTGTGTCCACCCCCCCAAAAACAAAACAAAACAAAAACACCAAACAATCTTCTTTCAAAACTTAGGAAAAGAAGCTAACGGATCCAGTTCAGGAAGGGTAATTTTATTTTGGGTGTGTGTGTGTGTGGGGGGGTCATACCCGATGGTGCTCAGGGTTTACTCCTGGCTCTGTTTTCAGAAGTCACCCCGGCAGGCTCTATGAACCATATGGGATGCCGGGAATCCAACCGGAGTCCGTTCCAGGTTGGCTGTGTGCAAGGCAAATGTCCTACTTCTGTGCTCCCAGGAAGGGTAATCTTTCCCCCCATGGAATCTCTTCCCAAAGAGAAATTTGGAAAGAGATTCCCCAGGAAAAAGTGAGAGATTGTCCCTCCTAAAGAGAAGAGTCTCTCCCCTCAGTCACATTCCATGTTGCTACAGAATGTCCTTGCCAATCCACTTTCATTCTCAGACTACATATATTCTCAGTTCCAAGAACACATGTGCCTTGTTTCTATTTTTGGGTCACACTTAGTGGTGCTTAGGGGGCTATGATATGCTGGAAATTGAACTCAGGACTCCTATATTAAAAGGACTGGCTCTTTGACCTACTTCCCAGGTGCCCCTGCACTGTTTTAATATAACAGCAGAAATTGACTTCAGAGACTATTGCTGTGTCTATGATGCTGAGAGAATACAAGATGGCCCTGCTGGGGCTTTCAGAAGATATATTTTTGCCAAACTGTTCACCTACCACTATCCTAATGGCACCTGTTCTAAAAAGATATCTGTAAGCAGGCAGAGCATTTGGCCCATCATGCGGCCAACCCTGGGAAGATTCCCCCAACATCCCATATTGTTCCTTGAGCATTGTTGGGAATGATACCAGAGCGCAAAGCTAAGAGTAACCCCTAAGCATCACCAGCTGTGGCCCCCAAACAAACAAAACTCTAAAAAAAGGACATCTAACCATAAATCTGGAGAAAAAGGCCCTCCCCCACCCCCGTTTGGGACAGAGCACATTTCTATAAATCCAACAGCTCTATGCTTGTATCATACAGTTCATACTTTAGAATTATGTCTCTCATTTCTATACCAAAGAGGCAAAGAAAATGTTAAGTCTTTTTGAATATTTCACAAGCAAGTAAATATTGTGTCTTAATATAGAGGGACAAACCACTCTCCTAGTAGAAGGTCTGTACTTGATCTCTGTACCTGGCAGTAGTAAACAGTTTCCCAGAATTCTCACCCATATCACCTCATTGCTTCCCCAAAAGATTTTTGTTTTGTTTTGTTTTGTTTTAGGCCACACCAACAGTGCTCAGACCCTACTCCTGGCTCTGCACTCAAGGATCACTCATATCGGAACTTGAGGAACCATATGGGATGCCAGAGATAGAACCTGTCTGTATTGGCTGTGTGAAAGGCAAACATTCTCCCTGCTGCACTACAGTTTCAATCCCTCAAAAGGAATTTTTTTTTTTTTTTTGGTTTTTGGATCAAACCTGGCATCGCTCAGGGGTTACTCCTGGCTCTACACTCAGAAATCGCTCCTGTCAAGCTCGGGGGACCATATGGGATGCTGGGATTCGAACCATTGTCCTTCTGATTGCAAGGCAAATGCCCTACCTCCATGCTATCTTTCCGGCCCCTCAAAAGGAATTCTTATTAAATTTAAGGACATTAAAGCCAAATCAGAGACCCAGAGATTGTCATTTTTCTCTAGGAACCTTCAATTAATAGCAACACAATTGTTTGCAACTGTTTTTGATAAACGATACAGTGGTTAGGCTAGTCCTAAATTATATTATTTAGGCTAGGCTAAATTATATATACAGCAATGCCAGGAATAGGAAAACTAAGCTGGAGAGGGACGTATAGGCTATTTCCCTTTTGTTAATCTTCTTTAAATAATTTTATGCTGGGGCCGGAGAGATAGCATGGAGGTAAGGCGTTTGCCTTGCATGCAGAAGGTCATTGGTTTGAACCCCGACATCCCATATGGTCCCCCAAGCCTGGCGTAGAGCCAGGAGGAACTCCTGAGCGCTGCCGGGTGTGACCCAAAAACCAAAAAAAAAACTTATGCTTTCTTGTAAAGGGGATGATACATATTCTTTTTTGGGGGGGGGGTGGCCACACCCAGCGGTGCTCAGGGGTTACTCCTGGCTGTCTGCTCAGAAATAGCTCCTGGTAGGCACGGGGGACCATATGGGACACGGGATTCAAACCAATCACCTTTGGTCCTGGATCGGCTGCTTGCAAGGCAAACACTGCTGTGCTATCTCTCCGGGTCCAATACATATTCTTCTAACACACACACACACAAACACACACACACACACACACACACACGCACACACACATGCACACGCACGCACACTATACCCTCAGGAGACAAAACACTACTCTTGGCCTATCTTTACACCTTCCAAATCACTTCTCTTCTGAGACCATACATAAGCACCATGATTAGACTGAGTTCCTAAAAAAAGTCCGTGCAAATTTAGATGGGTCCTTACAAAGAGAAACTCTTAGGGTCACCTGGTCGATTATTCAAACATCTATCTGGGGAAACTATTTGAATACTTTTTTTTTCTTTTTTGGTTTTTGGGTCACACCCGGCAGCGCTCAGGAGTTACTCCTGGCTCCACGCTCAGAAATCGCTCCTGGCAGGCTCGAGGGACCATATGGGGTGCCAGGATTTGAACCAGTGACCTTCTGCATGAAGGCAAATGCCTTATCTCCATGCTATCTCTCTGGCCCCTATTTGAATACTTTTTACTGGAAGGAATCTTGTTTTTCACTTTAATCTGTCCAGCAGAAAAGAAAACCAATAAGATTTATGTAATTATTATTATTTTTGTTTGTTTTGTTTTGTTTTTTTTTGGGTCACAACTAGCAGCGCTCAGGGGTTACTCCTGGCTCTACGTTCAGAAATCGTTCCTGGCAGGCTCAAGGACCATATGGGATGCCGGGATTCGAACCACAGTCCTTCTGAATGCAAGGCAAATGCGCTACCTCCATGCTATCTCTCTGGCCCCAAGATTTATACAATTATTATTACTATATGAGATCAAACTTTCCCAATAGAAACTATAAATACCCCCCATAAAGAAAACTTCAGTAAAACTATATACAATCTAAGCTTTTAAAAAAAAGCTATCTGGGGCCGGAGCAGTGGCGCAAGCAGTAAGGCTTGCCTGTGCTAGCCTAGGATGGATTGCAGTTCGATCCCCCAGCGTCCCATATGGTCTCCCAAGCCACGAGTGATTTCTGAGCTCATAGCCAGGAATAACCCCTGAGCACCACCGGGTGTGACCCCAAAACCAAAATAAATAAGTAAATAAATAAACAAATAAATCTATCTGTATAACAATACAGCTAAGTCCCATGCTACTTATCTACGTTGGCAAAAATTAAGAGTCTAAAGAGTATAAGAATACCAGCTAGAGTGATAGCACAGTGGTGGGGCATTTGCCTTACATGCAGCACCCGGGACGGACCTGGGTTCGATCCCAGGCATCCTATATGGTACCCCAAGCCTGATGAGCGATTTCTGAGCTCAGAGCCTGGAGTAACCCACACCAGGTATGGCCAAAAAAACCCCAAACAGCCAGATTACAAGAATACTAAAAAACAAAGAACTGGGCTAGAGAGACAATATAGTAGACAGGGCATTTATTTTGCATGGCTGACCTGAGTTCAATCCATGGTACCAATATGGTCCCCCCAAGCCCTCTAGGAGTGATCCCTAAGTACAAAACCAGAAGCAAGTTCTGAGCTCCACTGGATATGCCCCAAAACAAAATAAATAAAACAACTTTTAAAAACTAATTAAGAGGGGCCAGAGAGATAGCATGGAGTTAAGGCATTTGCCTTGCATGCAGAAGGTCGGTGGTTCAAACCCCGGCATCCCATATGGTCCCCCGAGTCTGCCAGGAGCGATTTCTGAGTGTAAAGTCAGGAGTAACCCCTGAGCGCTGCCAGGGATGACCCCAAAACAAAAACAAACAAAAACAAAAACAAAAAACTAAGAGTCGCTTTATGCTGAGGTAAAAGTATAACTTAGACGCCCTTTATTCGGGCATGAAATTACAGACGTTCTGACTAAACGAGCAAGGAGACCCAAGCACAAGAAACACACTGTGCCACCGGATCTTGTGCACCACGCCTGGGACTCACCGTGTTTACACTTGGAGCATTGCTGTCAGAGGGAAACAGAAGAGAACATGTTAAGAGCACGCTGGCCAAAGGCTCCATGTCACACATGCAAAGGGGACAGCTCTGCTCACCATATGATTGCAGCCTCCATTCTTCTCAATGCAGATGTTGCACTTGGGACACTGAGGAGACAGAAGGGCGCCATTAGGCTCACACACCAGCAGGCCGGTTCTAAGACAAATTACACAAAGCTCCTGGCACCCGTGCCCAGAAACTCATTGTGTGAGCACTTCTGGGAAGGAGCCATCTCATTTAAATGTGGCAGGTCGCTGAGGCTGTAACAGCAATTCAAGGAAATGAGGTCAGCATGTTTGGCTCCGAAATATTCCAAGCACTAGCTGAGCCCACTAAGTCTTCTACCATCTGTCTCTGCCACGAGGTCACACAAATTTAGCACAAGCTGAGTCGGCAGAAAGCATGACTCTTGGAAGGAGCGCCAAAGCAACAAGAGCTACCACACGGGATTAGTCCTGGTTGGAGTGCCTAGATCTTTGCTTCTAGAAGAGGGCAAGGAAATAATTCGAAAGTTTACTGGCTCTCGTTTGAGAGACGCCAGCAGTGCAACCCGGAGCCTAATCACATGTCTGACTCTCCCGCTGCCACGATGACAGCAGGGTTTCAGAGTGCATCGCTCAGTGTGTAGCCTCGGATGCGGAGTCACTCAGGGTTCAGAGGTTGTTGGTCATGTGCTCCCATGGAAAGTTTCAGAAGGAGCACTGGGCAGGCCCGGACTTGCTTGGTGGCTTGGCATGTATGTGTGGCTGTCAACCACCTACTCCCAGGAATGCTGAAAGTCTGGGAGGCTTTCAGTAAGAACTAGTTTTTTTCCTACTTAGTTCCTCAGTGGGTCAAAGTTTTCAGGCATTTCAGCATTCTTATTACAGTAAACAAACTCATCGCATACTCTGATAAATCGCTGCGAATTCTGCAGTCAGGGAAAGGAACAGCAGTCTCCAGCAAGGGTTTGGGGGCCCTGCGTGTTCTTTCAGATGGCAAATCTCCAGGTGGCAAGGCCCTGAGCAGCACTAACAAGGACAGATCCATGACAGGTAAGATACAATCCTTACATCTTTAGTGTGAGCACTAATGTAGTTAGCTGTTTCAGAATCATCTGCACACTTCGTGAGCCATTTCCGGATGGTGGCGCAGTCTGTGGGAGCGTGATACATCTGACGACACTTGAAACTTAAAATCAGAAAAGAGAAACGGTAAAAATAAGTCCAGTCACATTTTCAAAGAAAGATCAAAGATTCCTGAAATTCACGTGGAACAATAAAGGATTCCCAAATAGCTAAAGTAATCCTTGAGGAATAAAAGATGGGAGGCATCACTTTCCCCAACCTCAAATTTTACTACGACATGGAGACTTGCACCTATCAAAAAGAACAAGAATGTCCAGTGTTGGCATGGATGTAGACAGAAAGGGACTCTCACTCACTGCTAGTAAAAATGTCAACTAATCAGGCCTTGCAGGGAAAATAATATGGATTTTCTGAAATATTAAATATTTAGCAGCACTAACCCATGTCCCACCATCAGAGCCACCACCATGTAGCACCATCAGTCCAATTTCACTATCCCACTATCCTAGAAAGAGAAGCAAACCAAGGTGCAAAAAATCCATGTAACACCAAGTCATGGCTGAAAATTTGGGGGCAGTCAAGGGAGCAGGGTAGACCAAGTCCCTGACTTTATGAAGCTCTGGCAGCCAGATCCACATCCCACAGTTGTCATCAGGCCAAAGGCCCAACTTCACTGCTTCACGACTATCTTTGTAGAGACACCAAAAAGACAAAAATTGCAGGTACGTTGACATTTGAGCTGAAAAGTCTGGGGTCCCTCAGGAAGTCACATTCATGTCTCACAGCTGCCACCAAGTAACTGTCCTGACCCAACTCCACAGGTTGGAGTTCCTGGAGCAAGAGGCTGATTCGGTAACAAAATGACACTTTCAAATTTCTCAATACTGACATCCCAGTAGGAGCACCCCAAAATAGATGGGAAATCTGACACTCCAATAGAGAACACCAAATTAGATGAAAAAAAAAAAAAGGACAGAAGCCACATAAGCTCAACAACAAAAACAATACACAACAGCAAACAGCTTAGAAAACCTTCAATGAATTAATGACCCAGGAGACAGAAATTTCACAAATTTTATTTTACTTAAGGTTCACCAATAACTCCACTCCATTCAGATGTAACAGCAATATAAAATAAATGATTATGTATATGCCAAGGAGGCAGACTGGGTGGGGAGAACTGAGGATAACAGTGGAAAGAATGTTAAGCTGGTGGTGTGACTGCTGTTGAAATGCTGAATGCCAGAAATAATTTGTTATTAACAACTTGTAAACAACGTTTAAATAAAGTAGTTAAAAAAAAACAAACAAACTAGAAATTGAACTTCCTCACTGCCTAGCAGTAACATTTCTGGGGATATATCCTAGGATCTCAAAAATACAATGCTGAAAAGGCATCTGTACTCCTATGCTCATTAAACACTATCCATAATAGCCAGGCTATTATGGAAAATAATAATATAAATAATAATAATAATAATAATATGGATAAACAATCCAAATACCCAAGAACAGAGATGAGTGGATAAAGAAACTGTGGTATGGGGCCGGAGAGATAGCATAAAGGTAAAGCGTTTGCCTTGCATGCAGAAGGTTGGTGGTTCGAATCCTGGCATCCCATATGGTCCCCCGAGCCAGCCAGGAGTGATTTCTGAGCGCAGAGCCAGGAGCAACCCCTGAGCCCAGCCGGGTGTGACCCCCCCCAAAAAAAAAAAAAAAAAAAAGACCAGGAGGAGAGAATTATAGAAAGACTGTTATAGGGGAATGAATGGGGGGCTTGAAAGAATGCAATTAGGACAGAAGAGAGACCACTATGACAATGATAGTTGGAAATGATCACTCTGAGCAAGAGCTGGGTGCTGAGAAGAGAGAAAGGGATATATGCCTGACTAGATGATAACTCTTCAGTAACAGTCCTACAGTGACTAAAGGGAAAAAAGGAGAGGGGGAAGAGAGAGAGGAGAGAGGAAGAGAGAAAGAGAGAGTTGTCTGCCATAGAGGAAAGCTGGGATAGTGAATGGGTTAGCAGGGCAAGCTGGCCATTGGTGTTGTGAAATGGGCACTGGTGAAGGAATGATTGCTGGAACACTCAATGACCGACACTCAATCATGAACAACTTTGTAACTGTGTATCTCATGGTTATTTGATGAAAAAAATAGATCTTGGGCCCAGAGAGATAGCACAGCGGCGTTTGCCTTGCAAGCAGCCGATCCAGGACCAAAGGTGGTTGGTTTGAATCCCGGTGTCCCATATGGTCCCCCGTGCCTGCCAGGAGCTATTTCTGAGCAGACAGCCAGGAGGAACCCCTGAGTACTGCCGGGTGTGGCCCAAAAACCAAAAACCAAAAAAAAAAAAAAAAAAAAAAAGATCTTTCTCTCAGATGAGGGTTTCTTGTTTTTTATTTCCTTATGTCTAAGCCAACAGATCATGAACTAAAGTTCTGATTACTTTGTTGTTCTTATTGTGGAGGGAGGAGAGGGAGCGCCACAGTCAGTGGAGCTCAGGATGTCTCTTGCTCTGTGCTCAGGGATAAATCCTGCCTGGCAGGCTTGGGGGACCATATGGAATGCCATGGAAGTATAGCCCTACAAGGTGTACTGTTGCTCTGGCCCTTAAACTACAGGTTTTTTTTTTTTTTTTTTTTTTTTTGGGGGGGAACACCTGGCAGCAATCACTCCTGGCTCTTCGCTCAGAAATCGCTCCTGGCTGGCTCGGGTATGGGATGCCGGGATTCAAACCATCGTCCGTCCTGGGTTGGCTGCGTGCAAGGCAAAAATGCCCAACCATTGTGCTCTCTCTCCGGCCCGTAAGGTAATAAGGTAAAAAAGTCATTTTCAAGGCCTTTGGGATTTTTTACTTCCCCAGAATTGTACTGAAATACTGTAAAAACTTCTTCAAAGTCCTTCTAAACACATCAATGAACCCAAAAGGAAATATATTTTTTTAAATATCTGAATAGTATAGTGGGGGTTGGAGGAATAGTAGAGAGGATTAGATGTTTGCTTGCATACACCCAACAGGAAGTTCCATCAGTAGGGAGTGATCTTTAAGTGCAAAGTCAGAACTAAACCCTTCCTAAGCACTGGTGAGTGTGGCCACAAAACCAATAAATAAATCTACATATCTATTAAATATATTGTATACCCAAAAAGCATCAATTCTTCCTGAAAATACTTGAAATTCAGAGTTCAGCCTCACTGAACATCTCAAGGGTTTGCTAAGATGTTTTAAAGCAACCTCTGCTCAGAATCACCACCGAACCAAGATCTCCTTCAGGAAGTTTATCTTCAGATAAGTTTATCTCCAGCCAGATGTGCAGAAAGGATGCTCAAATGCCAGAACATGTAAAATGTAGTGGCATGATCTATCTGATGATTCTTGATAATGAGAAAAAGAAAAATACTCCACATACTCACAGGGCTGGGCTTTCATGTTTTCATACCTTTTGGTTCAACACAATGCAACTTTGTGGACAGAAAAGGCTTTCAGGGGCTGAGGAGATCAAGCTCAAAGGCTTACAACTTTTCTGAGTGTAACATTTGTGTCATCTGATATTAGTATGGCCACTCCAGCCTTTTTAAAGGTGTTGTTTCTTGGATGATTTTCCTCCAGCCTTTGATTTTGAGTCTGTTCTGACTATTCAGGTATGTTTCTTGTAGGCAGCAGAAGGTTGGATTCAGTTTTTTGATCCATTTAGTCACTCTGTGTCTCTTAAAGGTGCATTTAGTCCATTGACATTGAGAGAGATAATTGTCATGGGATTTAGTGCCATCTTTGTGTAGACTTTTGGTGTGTCTATTGGTCAGTCTTGTCTTAAAGTAGATCTTTCAGTTTTTCTTTTAAGGTTGGTTTTGAGTCTGTAAAGTTTCTGAGCTGTTGTTTATCTGTAAAGCTATGTATACTTCCTTCAAACCTGGAAGTGAGTTTTGATGGGTGCAGTATTCTAGGCAAAGCATTTATTTCATTGAGTTTTGTAACTATGTCACTGCCTTCTTGCCTTGAGTGTTTCTTGTGACAGGTCTGCTGTAAATCTCACGGATGCTCTCTTGAATGTAATGTCCCTTTTTGATCTTGCTGCTTTCAGTATTCTGTCTCTATCTGTGGGATTCATCATTGTGACTAGGATGTGTCTTGGGGTGGGTTTCCTGGGGTCTCTTTTAGTTGGTACTCTTCGGGCATGAAGGATTTGGTCGCATGTGTTCTTTAGCTCTGGTAGTTTCTCTGTGACGATGTTCTTGACTGTTGCTCTTCCTGGAGATTTTCTTCCTGGGTCTCTGGGACTCCAATGATTCTTAAGTTGTTTCTGTTGAACTTATCAAAGACTTCTATTTTCATCTGTTCACATTCTTTGAGTAATTTTTCCATTGTCTGATCATTTGCTTTCAGGCTTTTTTCCAATCTCTTCTGTTGTATGGAGTTGTTATGCATCTCATTCACCAGCACACTAATTCTATCCTCAGCTATTGTTACCCTGTTGGAAGGGTTTCCATTGAGTTTTTCAATTCGTCTACTGAGTTTTTCAGACCTGTTATTTGTTTGTAGTTTTCTGATTTCTATCTTCATATTCTCAATTCTTATTAGTGTTCTATTCAACTCGATCTATGCTTTGAGTTCTGTGAACATCCACCATATTTTTTCTCTAAACTCCATATCTGAGAGACTACCTTTGTGTCTCAGATGACACAAACTTTACACTCAGAAAAGTTCTAAGGGACAAAAATGGACATTTTGTACTAATCAAGGGATATGTACAGTAGAAAGAAATCACTCTCCTAAACATATATGAACCCAATGAGGAACCAGCAAAATATTTAATACAATTGTTAACAAATCTGAAAAAGCTCAAAGGCTGCAGATGGAGGGCCTGGATATAATCCCTAGCACTGTGTTTCAGCAAATAACATCTAGGAATGACCCCCTAAACACTGATCTGAGATTAGAACCCAAATACTGTTGGGTATAGTCCCAAAACAAAAAGACAAAAAAGGCTTTCAGGGGCCAGGATAGTACAGCAGTCAATCCAGGTTGCTTTGCACTGCTTGCATGCAGCCAACCTAGGTTTGATTCCTGGCATTCTCTATGTCCTCAGAGCATCACCAAGAGTGATTACTAAGTGATTACTAAGTTCAGAGCCAGAACCCCCTCCAAAAAAAAAAAAAAAAATG
Organism: Suncus etruscus; assembly: GCF_024139225.1. Taxonomy (NCBI): domain Eukaryota; kingdom Metazoa; phylum Chordata; class Mammalia; order Eulipotyphla; family Soricidae; genus Suncus; species Suncus etruscus. The sequence continues at coordinate 121,997,446 of NC_064854.1, read as the reverse complement.
CTCTCATTCAGATAACTTAGAAATTCCTCAGAGAACAGGTGGAGTGATAGTATGTTTGCCTTGCATATGCTCCACCCCAGGTTCTATCCTTGAATGTAGAGCCAAGAATAACTCCTGAACATTATTGGGTATGGTCCAAAAAAAAAAAAAATCCCAGAAAAAATTTAATCTAAAGATTGAAATGCTATGGCCTGAAGTGATAGCACAGCGATAAGGCGTTTATTTTGCGTTTGATACCCAGCATCCCATATGGTCCCCCAAGCCTGTCAGGAGCGACTTCTGAGCGCAGAGTCAGGAGTAACCCCTGAGCATTGCCAGGTGTGACCCAAAAACGAAAACAAAAAAAACAAACAAACAAAAAAAAGAAATGCTAAATGTTCCATCTTTCAAACATAGTAATATCAAAGCTATCTGTGCAAATAGTTACACAGACACAAAATCTCTAAGGCACAATTTTTTTTGGGGGGGGGGTTTTGGGCCACACTTGTTGACGCTCAGGGGTTACTTCTGGCTATGTGCTCAGAAATCGCTCCTGGCTTGGGGAAACCATATGGGATGCCAGGGGATCGAACTGCAGTCCCTCCTAGGCTAGCGCTTGCAAGGCAGATGCCTTACCTCTCGCCCCATTGCTCTGGCCCTTAAGGCACAAATCTTAGTAACATAAACCATAATATATTATTCAAATATATAGCCTCCAGATTATTACAAAACAACTAAAGAAATGTGTATCTAGGTACTGACTCTCGCTCCCTTAGAGCAGAGATATACTTCTAGCTCAAAAACCCTGTATTTCGAGCCGGAGAGATAGCATGGAGGTAGGGCATTTGCCTTGCATGCAGAAAGACTGTGGTTCAAATCCCAGCATTCTATAAGATCCCCTGAGCCTGTCAGGAGAGATTTCTGAGGGTAGAGCTAGGAGGAACTCCTGAGCGCTGCTGGGTGTGACCTAAATACCAAAACAAAAACTATTTCCCAAACCCACCCTCACACAAAGCAACAGAAATAGCAGTTTGGAGGAAATAAGGCTCTCCAGCACCTACACTCATTCTTACCAGAAGACCTCGTTACACCGATTGCACTGTACACGGCGAGCTTTGGGCTCCTGTACTCGGATAACCATGGGGCAGTCTGCACCAGGGCACAGTTGGAGCTGATAATGACTCTGTGAATATGCCAAGAAGAAACAATGAGGGTAGCTTAGTGGTTGCCTTTAAATTATATCCCCCTGAACTCTCAAAATGCCTTCTATTCTTCCAGCTCGTGCCTTATATCAAGAGTCCACAGAAATTTGGGATAAATGGGCCCGGAGAGATAGCACAGCGGCGTTTGCCTTGCAAGCAGCCGATCCAGGACCAAAGGTGGTTGGTTCAAATCCCGGTGTCCCATATGGTCCCCCGTGCCTGCCAGGAGCTATTTCTGAGCAGACAGCCAGGAGTAACCCCTGAGCACCGCTGGGTGTGACCCAAAAACTAAAAAAAAAAAAAAAAAAAAAAAAAAAGAAATTTGGGATAAATGTGCTAAAAACATTACCAAGATATTAAAGAGGATATCTGAATGTTTAGCTTAGCTAAATATACCAACTTACTAAAATGATGGAAGGTAAGAACATAAAATGGACTAAACATCTGTAAGAAGAAAGTGACACATAGGGACCAGGACTGGAGAGGAATACAGTCCGATAATCTATACATAACCCTGAGGAGCTCAATGATCCTCAGGAATTGTCAAAAAAAAGCAGTATAAAATAAGAACAAGTTATTTTTTTTCAGACAATACTGAATTTATCCAAGAGCAAGCTTTAATGTTAGGCATAAAGACCAAAATGAAAAATCACACTACATGAATGGAGACTAAATACATAACCTATTGTACTACTGCTCTGGCTTGCCTACCCATGGAGCTATGTCTTTAAATGACAGCACAGAGGGATCAAAGCAATCCTGGGTAGGGCAGAGGGCATCTGCCATGCATATGGTTGACCTGACTTTGATCCGTCACACCTCGCATGGGGCCCTGAGCCCACTAGAAGTGATGTGTGAGTGCAGAGCTAAGAGTCACCCTTGAGCACCACTGGGTGTGGGACAACCCCCACCCCTCCAAACAATAGACTGCCTAGTCTAGGAAGCAGATCCAGGAACACAGTTACGATCACAGCTGGTCATACCTCCACATAGTCCCTGAAGAGGTAGCGCCTGTATTTGTCTCTTAATTCTTCACTGAGCAGCAATGGAAAAACAAAGTCCTCTGGAGTTCGAAGTAGACAGTCTTGGGCCATGCAAGAGACTCCTGTTAAAGAACAACCACCTGTTGGACAACTATAATACATTTGCCTATTTGACAAAAAATAATTTCCATTTCACCAAGGAAACCTCTGGAGAAACAAGATTTGGGGCAGGGACGGGGGGTTTCCACACTGATGATACTCAGGTTACTCCTGGCTCTGCACTCAGAAATTACCCCTGGTAGATTCAGGGGACCATATGGGATGCTTGAGATCGAACTTGAGCCAGCAGTGTGCAAGAAAAATGCCCTTCCTACTGTGCCTACTGCTCAGGCCCAAGAAGGAACAGAATTTATTCAAAGGAAGAAACCAATACAGTTACATGACTAGAATATTATTCCAGATTACATACCTATCAAATATAGCAATATGGGTAAAACTAAATCAGAGACCAGAGATAACATCACAGGGGTTATGTTGCCTTGCACGGAGTTTCAATTCCTGACATTCCAGGTGATCCAAGAACAGTCAGGTGTGACTCCAATATCCCCTTCTCCTCCCAGATCAAGATTTAAAGGCAAAATCTGGAGACATGGCTCAAATGGTTCCAGCACAAGTTTGGCATATAGAGAAGGTGGTTTGGTTGCTCAAGCACCAGCAAACACAAGAGTTAGTTTTTGTGCTGGGAAGTAACCCTTGGTCTCATGTATGCAAGGCAATCACAATGTAGCAGAGCCATATCCCCGGTCTTAGGTGGTCTCTAGACCAACAATTTTGTTTTGTGATGTTGCATATCACGTAAGTGATCATAACAAATACAACTGCATTCTGTAGATACAATTAAAGTGATGCTAGTTTAGTTTCACTATTATCAAGTCACAGTAAAAATAAATATCCCTGATAGCTATTAGCACATTTGTGGGGATTCTATTCGGGGGGTCAGGGCCACATCCAGTAGCGCTCAGGGGTTACTCCTGGCTCTGTGATCAGAAATCGCTCCTGGCAGGCTTGGGGACCATATGGGGTGCCAGGGACTGAACCCGGTCCACCCCAGGTCAGCAGCATGCAAGGCAAATGCCTTACCCATTGTGCTACCGCTCTAGTCCGTTAGCAAATTTGACTCATACTTTATGACCTAAATAGGGTCAAGTTCTTTTGTTGTTTCTGAATTAGTTAGCACTGAAGAATATCAACATAGGATATGCTGTTTAAATAACAAGTCAAGGGACCAGACACATAGCATGGAGGTAGGGTGTTTGCCTTGCATGCAGAAGGATGGTGATTCGAATCCTGGCATCCCATATGGTCCCCTGAGCCTGCCAGGGGCGATTTCTGAGCGTGGAGCCAGGAGGAACCCTTGAGCACTGCCGGATATGATCCAAAAACCAAAATAAATAAATAAATAAAATTTCTTTTCTTTTTCTTTTTTTTTTTTTTTTTTTTGGTTTTTGGGCCACACCTGGCGGTGCTCAGGGGTCACTCCTGGCTGTCTGCTCAGAAATAGCTCCTGGCAGGCACTGGGGACCATATGGGACACCGGGATTCGAACCAACCACCTTTGGTCCTGGATCGGCTGCTTGCAAGGCAAACGTCGCTGTGCTATCTCTTCGGGCCCTCTTTTTCTTTTTTTCTTTTTTGGTTTTTGGGTCACACTGCAGTGCTCAGGGGTTATTCCTGGCTCCAGGCTCAGAAATTGCTCCTGGCAGGCTCAGGGGACCATATGGGATTCCGGAATTCGAACTAATGACCTTCTGCATGAAAGGCAAAAGCCTTACCTCCATGCTATCTCTCTGGCCCCTTGATTTTTTTTTTTTAATAAAATTTCAAAATAAGTAATTACTCTCTTGTAAGGGACAAGACATGGACACTATTATTTTACATACATGTGAAAACAATAAGTTTAAGTGTCTAATTTAGCTGAGAACTAGGGAAAACTTTGCCAATTATCAGACTTTTTTTTGGGGGGGGGGGGCTGGAGATAGTACAACAGGCAGGACATTTGCCTTGTATGATGTCAACCTAAGTTCGATCCTTGGTACCTCGTATGGTGCCCTGAGCACATCAAGAGTGATCCCTGAGTGAGGGAGCCAGGAGTGAAGTGAACCCTGAGCACCACTGAGTATAGTCCTCCCCTAACAACAACAACATAAAGATTGATTTTTCTGGGGGGAAACACACACACACACACAAAGCCAAATCAATTCTGAAAATAAAAATCTCTGTAAGGCTCAAAAGAAAACATTAAGTTCACTTCAATGTCTAAAAGGACAGTCAAAGGTAAATAAATAGTTCAGGCCGGTTTTTCCAAGGTCTGTGTCAGACTCACCCACACCCACACCGTCTTTCACAAGTACTGAACAGTGCTGCTCCCAGCAGCTGCGGCAAAACTGATGCTGACACGCCAGAGAGAGTAGATTTTCCTTACGCACAAACTGCATACACACTGCACAATGGTGAGAGGGATGGGGCGTGGTTACCTGCGGAGAGAGAGCCAAAGCCATGAACCACGGGAGTGATCTGGAGCTTACAAAGTGTCACTCAAGTGCTATGTGTGAACTATGAAAGTCCCAAGAGTGAACACTTAGTAGTCTAAATCCCACCCTAAATTTAAAAAACAGATGGGGGTAGTGGTTTGAAAACAGAACTGACTATACTGTACATGTAAACGTTTAAAAGTAGGAGCTAGGGGCCGGCGAGGTGGCGCTAGAGGTAAGGTGTCTGCCTTGCAAGCGCTAGCCAAGGATCAGGACCACGGTTCGATCCCCCGGCGTCCCATATGGTCCCCCCAAGCCAGGGGCAATTTCTGAGCGCTTAGCCAGGAGTAACCCCTGAGCATCAAATGGGTGTGGCCCGAAAAACCAAAAAAAAAAAAAAAAAAAAAAAAAAAAAAAAAGTAGGAGCTAGAGAGATGATACTCACATGTTTCAATGGATTGGGTTGAACTCGAGCCTCAACAAGCAACTGAGCAGAATTAGATTTGTATCTACAAAACAAAAAGCAGAAATAAAAGGAATCAGAAATTGTACAATTAAAAAACACACATTCCGGGGCCGGAGAGATAGCATGGAGGTAAGGCATTTGCCTTCCATGCAAGAGGTCATCGGTTCCAATCCTGGCGCCCCATATGGTCCCCTGTGCCTGCCAGGAGCAATTTCTGAGCCTGGAGCCAGAAATAACCCCTGAGCACTGCCGGGTGTGACCCAAAAACCAAAAAAAAAACCAAAAAAAAAAAAAAAACCAAAAAAAAAAACCACATTCCCTTCCCTTTTGGTTTTTGGGCCATAACTGGCAGTGCTCAAGGGAATCATGGGATAAGCCAGGAAGTGAATCCAGGTCAGCTACATGTAAGGCAAATGTCCTACCCACTGTTGTAACTCTCTGGCTCTGAACTTTGAAGCCTTTTTTTTTTATGGGGGTGTGGGAGCATATGTTAGACCAGGTGATACTGACTAGTTACTACTGGGAGGCCAGAGAGTAGGGTGCTTACCTGGCATGCGGCCAACCCAGGTTCGATCCCTGGCATCCCCTTTGGTCCCGAGCCTGCCAGAAGTGATTTCTTTTTTTTTTTTTTCTTTTTTTTTTTTTTTTTGGGTCACACCTGGCAGTGCTCAGGGGTTACTCCTGGCTCAACACTCAGAAATTGCTCCTGGCAGGCTCGGGGGACCATATGGGATGCCAGAATTCAAACCACCGTCCTACTGCATGCAAGGCAAACGCCCCACCTCCATGTTATCTCTCTGGCCCCCAGACATGATTTCTGAGCACAGAAGCAGGAGTAACCCCTGAGCACTGCTGGATGTGGGTGCCCTCCTCCACCACCCCAAAAAAAGAGTTACGATGGGCTTGGCACTTAGGAATTACTCCTGACAGTACTTGGGAAATCAAATGGGATGCCAGGAATCGAACCTGGGTAGGTTGTGCTCAAGGCAAGAGTCCTACCCACTGTACTACTGCTCTGGACCCTTAAAAAACACACATTACAAACACACACACACACACACATTACTACTCCCTTCAAAAAAAACAACAGTTGGGCCAGAGAGATAGCACAGCTGTAGGGCATTCAAACAATGGTTTGAATCCCGGCATCCCATATGGACCCCCAGCCTGCCAGGAGCAATTTCTGAGTGCAGAGCCAGGATTAACTCCTGAGTGCCATAGAGTGTGACCCAAAAAACCGAAAACCAAAAAAAAAAAACAAAAAAAAAATACCACCATTCTGATTGGCTGAGTAGTGTAAGTTTTTTTTTGTTGTTGTTTTGTTTTGTTTTTGGGTCACACCCGGCAGTACTCAGGGGTTACTCCTGGCTGTCTGCTCAGAAATTGCTCCTGGCAGGCACAGGGGACCATATGGGACACCGGGATTCGAACCAACCACCTTTGGTCCTGGATCGGCTGCTTGCAAGGCAAACGCTGAGTAGTATAAGTTTTTTAATGATACTTCCTGATCACTGCTTGAGATATAATTACACCCCCCCCCAACAAGGAGACAAAATAGGGATCACATTCAGAAGGCCTCAAGTTTAATGTCTGGTACAGCAACACTAAGGCACTGACGGGGACAGCTACAGTGGCCCAGCGTGCCCTGGTGGCCTTCAGCAGCACCTTGTCTAAGCAGTACTTCACTGCTGGTCAGAGGATTGAGTCACTGGCCCAAGAAAAAAAGAAGTTCAGAGAAGAAACACAAATGTCAATTAAATCATTAAAGATGTTTTGAGGGGGCCGGAGAGATAGCATGGAGGTAAGGCGTTTGCCTCTCATGCAGGAGGTCATCGGTTCGAATCCCGGCGTCCCATATATGGTCCTCCCGTGCCTGCCAGGAGCAATTTCTGAGCCTGGAGCCAGGAATAACCCCTGAGCACTGCCGGGTGTGACCCAAAAACCACAAAAAAAAAAAAAAAAAAAAAAAGATAAAAAAAAAAAGATGTTTTGAGGACTTGAGTTCAAATTTTCACACTAAAACATCAAAAATGCTCCTTAATAATCTGGAGCAGGTTTGGGGGAAAAAATCTGGATTGTAGAACAAAAAGCAATTAGATGCCATTTATACTTACCAAATTGCAGTAATTTAAATTTTTTTTTTTTTGGTTTTTTGGGCCACACCCATTTGATGCTCAGGGGTCACTCCTGGCTAAGTGCTCAGAAATTGCTCCTGGCTTGGGGCGACCATATGGGATCGAACCGCAGTCCTTCCTTGGCTAGCGCTTGTAAGGCAGACACCTTACCTCTAGCGTCACCTCGCCGGGAGTAATTTAAATTTAAGAACAAAAACATCCGCACATCATTGGTGGTGGGCATGCAATATACTATAATCATTTTGAACCAAATAATTTTGGCATTATTCAGTAAAATTAAAGAACTCTGAACCTTCAGTGCAGCAACTAATGAACCCTAAAAATATCAAATGACAAGTCATGCCCAAGGTTTCTTTTCCTTTCTTTCTTTCTTTTTTTTTTTTTGCTTTTTGGGCCATACTGGTGACCAGTAACCAGGGGTTACTCCTGGTTTTGCGCTCAGAAATCACTCCCAGTTTGGGGGCCATATGGGACACCGGAAATCAAACCAGCTCCGTCCTGGGTCAGCTGCATGCAAGGCAAACACCCTACCACTGCACAATTGCTCTGGCTCTGTGCCCAAGTTTTCTTCAGAAACTTAATCATATAAAAAAGTTTTTCAGGGTGCCAGAGAGATAGCATAGAGTTCTACTGCAGTTGGCTTCTAGTAAGAGAGCAAGAGAATCTAACAACTCTCCTATAAGTCATAGGCCAATTCTCCTACAACAGAGTAGTATTTAGTCTAAACTGTAAATAGTGCTGAGGATGAGAATTTTTTTGCCTGGAACTGGAGCGACAGCACAGTGGGTAGGTGTTTGCCCTGCACGAGGCTGACCCAGGACAGAGCTGGGTTTGATCCCCGGTTCCCATATGGTCCCCTGAGCCTGCCAGGAGTGATTTCTGAGTGCAGAACCTGGAGAAACTCCTGAGCACCATGGGGTGTGGCCCCAAAACAAAACCAAAAGGAAAAAGAATTTTTTAGCCAGACAGAGGATATGCCTCTGAGGGTGAGGGAGAGAGAATAAAATCTCTTTTAGGAATGTAGGAGGAGGAAGAACCCATTTCCATCTGGTAGGTTACAAGAAATCTCAAGATTTCAAAGGTCTGGACCATAAGACCATTCGGGTGGTCAGTAGCAAACTGGCCAACCTTTTCTGAAGTAAGTATGTGATATAGTCCTTGCTTAATGTAACAAAAAAAATAATTACGACATGCTGGCATTTTCTAGAAGAGCAATATCTAAAAAGTAACATTGGCAAATAAAAATCAACAAAGGCATAAAAACCTAAATTAGGGCTGGAGAACTAGTACAGAAGTTCAGGGGCTTGCCCTGCATGTACTGATCACAGTTGGATCTTTGAGCACAGAACCAAGAGCAGGGGCCGGAGAGATAGCATGGAGGTAAGGCGTTTGCCTTTCATGCAGAAGGTCATCGGTTCGAATCCCAGGGTCCCATATGGTCCCCTGTGCCTGCCAGGAGCAATTTCTGAGCATGGAGCCAGGAGTAACCCCTGAGCATTGCCGGGTGTGACCCAAAAACCACAAAAAAAAAAAAAAAAGAACCAAGAGCAAGCACTGATCACTAGCACCACCAGATGTGACTCAGGCCCCAAATCTTGAACTATAAAGGATGGAAAATTTTTTATAATGAAACTCTGTGTCAACATAATTAGAGTTAATATATTGAAGACAAAAGGGTGAACCGTATGATCCAAAGTTTTTAAAATGTAATATATGTGCCTCACCTCCACCCCACAAAGGTACTGTGTGGGGCAAGAACTAGAGCACAGTAAGGTAAAGCCCTGGCATTGCATGTGCTAACCCAGGTTGTTTCCCTAGCACCCTCTATAGACCCCTGAGTCTGTCAGGACTGATCCCTGTGCATAGGGCCAGGATTAAGTACTGACCACAACTGGGGATGGCCCAACAACCCCGCATTATAATATGCAAATTAATAAAGATAAGTTCCAAGATGTGAGCGGGCAGAGAGAGGAATAGTGGTAACGCCATCTCTCTTCCCTCAAATACCTTACCTGTCCAAAATCTCTGCAACTTGCCAGTGGAAATTAACTAATATAAGTTTAGCAACTGAATGAGATACCTAGAATGAAGAAAGAAAAAAAATTATTATAACTATAGTTATTTCAGCTCACACATTTTGAGAAACACAAAAATGCCTAGTAAGCCCAGGCTTGATTTCCAAATTCTTCCTCTCCATTCTCCGCTTTAAGTTTTAAGTATTTATTAGATGTTTGATTAACTAAAATCTTAAACATTTAAAAAATAATTTTAGTTAGGCTCTAGGATTTACAATACTGCTAATGATGGAGTTTAGTGCATACAATATTCTTTAAATTGAAACTTACAGTTTGTGATCATATGGATCTCTTGATTTTTCTATTTTTGTTTTCACTAATGACCCCCCAAATTAAGTTTTATTAACAAAAGAATCCATTTGCAGTAAATAATAACCGAGCATACAATTAGGCAAGTGTCATGGGTTTCCTAATAGTATCATGTTCCTTCAAACTGCTGTTGGAGGCCACACAGGAAAGCATATGCCTCTTGGTTGAAGTAAAATATCCAGGTTTTAAATTCCTGTATAAACCCCATAAAACAGCCCTATTTATAATCTCCAAATTCTTTTTTCTTCTTTTTTTCGTTTTGCTTTTTATAATCCCCAAATTCTTAACAACTAGGCAGCCTGTGAGGATCAAACTCAAGTAGGCCATGTGCAAGGCAAGCACCTTTTTCACTGTACTAGTAGCTACTCTGACTACTATAAATTCTTCTAAAAGGAAATTTTCCTAAAGGAAATGGCCAAGCACACATGCTCCCCTCCAAAAACAGGGTCAGAGAGATAGTATGGTAAGTAATATACTGCGCTCACTGATTCCAGTTCAATTCCTGGCCATATTTGATCCCCGAAGCCCCACCCAATGGATCCAAAATAAAGCAAATGAATATCCTGAGTAACGGGGCCAGAGAGAAAGTATGGAGGTAAGGTGTTTGCCTTTCATAGAGAAGGTCATTGGTTCAAATTCTTGACATCCCATATGGTCCCCTGAGCTTGCCAGGAGTGATTTCTGAACATGGAGCCAGGAGTGACCCTTGAGCACTGCCAGGTGTGACACAAAATGAAACAAAACAACAAACAAAAAACCTAAAAAAACAAGACTATCCTTAGTATCAAAACTGGGAGCAGAGGGATGCAACAGAAGACTGGTTACTTGAAAGCTTACATCACGATTTCTAGAACTGACTACCCTATGAAGTGTGAATGAACCAAGGAGAAATTAGAGTATTTAAGGCTGGGCACTAAGAGAACATACAGAACCTGGTATCTTCCCTGTTCACTAGACTGAATATTTATGATGATGCTTGAGGGGATATATGGTACCAAGGATTGACCCTGGTCAGCCACATGCAAGGCAAATACTCTACTCGTTATAGTAATTCTTTTTTTTTTTTTTTTTTGGTTTTTGGGCCACACCCGGTAACGCTCAGGGGTTACTCCTGGCTATGTGCTCAGAAGTTGCTCCTGGCTTGGGGGACCATATGGGACGCCAGGGGATCGAACCGCGGTCCGTCCAAGGCTAGCGCAGGCAAGGCAGGCACCTTACCTTTAGAGCCACCGCCCGGCCCCATCGTTATAGTAATTCTCCAGATCCGAGACTGAATCTTTTTTGTCTCTTTTTTTTTTCTTTTCTTTTTATCTTTTTTGGGGGTCACACCTGGCAGCACTCAGGGGTTACTCCTGGCTCTGCGCTCAAAAATTGACCCTGGCAGACATGGGGGACCCTATGGGATGCTGGGAAAGGAAACACCATCCTTCTGGATGTAATTAATGCCCTACCTCCATGCTATCTCTCAGGCCCTGAATCTTTTTGTTTTTGTTTTCTGGGTCAAACCCAACTGTGTTCAGGGGTTACTACTGGCTCTGCACTGTAAAGTCACTCCTGGCAGGCTCAAGGAGGACAGTATGGGATGCTGGGGATGAATCGGGTCCATCCAGGGTTGGCTGAATGCAAAGCAAATGTCCTACCACTATGCTATCGCTCCAGTCCCTAGACTGAATCTTTAAACAAAGCCAAGGACCAGGTAGTGGCACATGCCTGATCCAGGTAAAATTGCAAAAGGGAAGGCAAACAGCGTCTAACAGACAACTCCTGTTTAAAGTTCAAGTCATTCCTAAAGGAAACAATAGTACTGGGCCAGGACATATTCCAGTGTTCAAACGGTAACAAAAACCATCTAAGAAAGTATTTTCCTCTTTTACAGCCCAGGTAAATCTGGAGGAAATGAGAGGCTTCAAACATTTACTTTATCTAAGTGGAAGACAATGATAACAATATACTTTCCCTTTAGGTAAAAAGTACCTAGCTTCAGCATATTGCTGCAGTGTTTAGATTTTGGCACTGTCGATAGCCCCTGGGCATTGCCAGATAGGAAGCCAAAAAAAACAAAAAAACAAAAAAAAACTAGGGCCATAGAGATAGCATGGAGGTGTTTGCCTTTGCATGCAGAAGGACGATGGTTCAAATCCCGGCATCCCATAAGGTCCCCTAGCCCTGCCCAGGAGCGATTTCTGAGTGTAGAGCCAGGAGTGACCAGAGCGCTGCCAGGTGTGACCCCAAACCAACTAACTAAATAAATAAAAATAAATAAAAATAAACTAATGACTTTTTTTTTTTTTTTGGTTTTTGGGTCACACCCGGCAGTGCTCAGGGGTTATTCCTGGCTCCAGGCTCAGAAATTGCTCCTGGCAGGCACGGGGGACCATATGGGACGCCGGGATTCCAACCGATGACCTCCTGCATGAAAGGCAAACGCCTTACCTCCATGCTATCTCTCCGGCCCCTAAACTAATGAATTTTAAGACATGATAATGATACGCACACATTTTGGACTAAAGAGATAGGGCACTTGCCTTAACCGTGGCTGGCCTAGTTTGATCCCTAGCATGACATATGACCCATCACACACTACCAGCAGAGATCTCTGAGCACTGAGTCAGGTATGGTCCATTTCCCACCAAAGAAATATAGGAAATATTTTTAGGTAAACATGTAATATTAGAAGTTTTATTTGACTAATTTTTTTGTTTGTTTGTTTTTTTGGCCATACTCGTTTGATGCTCAGGGATTACTCCTGGCTAAGTGCTCAGTAATTGCCCCTGGCTTGGGGGGGACCATGTGTGATGCCAGGGGATCGAACCTCGGTCCTTCCTTGGCTAGCGCCACCTCACCGGCCCCTATTTGACTAATTTTTCTATTTCTGAAATACTAATTGATAAAAAAAATAAAAATAAAGGGGCAGGATAAGTAACAAAGGGGTAAGTACTTGTCTTGATCGCAGCGCAAGCAGGTTTAACCCTAAAACCACATATGGTTCCAACTAAGCATCAGTAGGAGTGGTCACTGAGCAGGGAGTAAGCCCCAAGCATTGCCAGAAATCCCAACAAGAATAAAGAAGAGGGGGCCCGGAGAGAGAGCACAGCAGTAGGGCGTTTTGCCTTGAATGCAGCCAAACCAGGACAGATGGTAGTTCGAATCCCAGCATCCCATATGGTCCCCGGAGCCTGCCAGGAGCGATTTCTGAGTGCAGAGCCAGGAGTAACCCCTGAAATCCACCAGGTGTGACCCAAAAAACAAAACAAAACAAAACAAAAGAATAAAGAAGACCAGAAATGAAGAATGATGAAGTTTCTTTTCCAAATCTTTGCAGTCCTAGGGACCAAGAGACAGTTCAGCTGTTAGGGTGCTTGCCTCATATGTACTGAACCCCAGCTTGATCCCCTACTCTTGGCATGGCTGTTGAGCAGTGCTAGAAACAACCCCTGAACATGAGGCCAACAGAAGATAGTGAATACTGACAAAAAACTAAATCAGCGTTTTTCAACCACTGTGCCACAGCACACTAGTGTGCCTTGAGATATTGTCTGGTGTGCCATGGGAAAAATTCCAGTTTCATCTGTAACATAGGGCTTCGGCTCACAAATAGGCCAATTATTAGATTATTTTATAATAAAGTAATTATAAAATAAGTTATTTGTGTTTATTTGATTCCTATTCAAGAGAATTACTTTATCTATAGTCAATATAGGCAAGAGTTAAATTTTTTTTAACATTTTCTAATGGTGGTTTCATGGGGAAAAAATGTGCCTTTGCACAAAGAGGTTGAAAAACACTGGCCTAAATCACAGTTTAATCTTGAGTGATAACCCAATTTTCAGTCCCGGGGCCGGCGCGGTGGCGCTAGAGGTAAGGGGTCTGCCTTGCCTGCACTAGCCTAGGATGGACCGCGGTTCAATCCCCCGGCATCCCATATGGTCCCCCAAGCCAGGAGCGACTTCTGAGTGCATAGCCAGGAGTAACCCGAGCGTCACCGGATGTAGCCCAAAAACCAAAAAAAAAGTTTTCAGTCCCATGAGGATCACTGACAGATAAAATTGGAGTCTATTTACAGAGTCCACGACTCTCTCCTCTTAGGGTTCAATGTGGGCCCCTCTAATGAAAGCGGATCACTATCTCGGGAATCTTACCCATGTCCAAAATGTAAACCCTCACCACGTAGAATCTATTCTTGACCATCTCTTTGGATATTCATAAGACTCTAAGTCAAGAATATAGGACTGGTGGGGCACTTGCCTTACACACAGTTCACCCCGGTTCAGTCTTCAAGTGCAAAATAAGTCCTGAACACTGCTGGGTGTGGCCCGAAACCAAACAGAAAAAAGAGCTACAACCAATTACAGAGATTCTCACTAGGAGAAATGAGATGTTTTCCTAGATCTTCTCTATCACCAAATCATAATGAATTGTGTCCTATTGGGCCAGAGCGATAGCACAACAGTAGGGTGTTTGCCTTGTATGCAGCTGACCTATAACTGACAGTGGTTCAATTCCTGGTATTCCATATGGTCTCCCGAGCCTGCCAGGAACGATTTCTGAGCGTGGAGCCAGGAGTAACCCCCGAGCACTGCCGGGTGTGACCCAAAAAAACCAGAAACAAACAAACAAACAAACAAAAAAAGACCTTTATATTCCCCTTGGTTCTCTCCTTAACACAGCTCAATGAATCTCTTGCCTTTTCTGACTGTTTAACCAGTCTTAGCCACACTTCCAAGACTAGCTAGCCCTAGGGGCTTTATACTGCCAATTTTCTCTCACTGCCTTTAACATTTTACCCTCTACTATCACCACCAGTCTCATCTCTATCCAAAGTCTCTATCCTGCTTCTCCTAGCATTATCATCAGAAAAATGTGTTACCAGCACAGTGACCAACCATTTTATGCTAATAAGTCATCTGGACTTCTTCAATGCCAAGCTTCCACAAGCCCCTGTATGGTAGCAACAATAAGATGATGATTATGGAGTTCCTAGAATTTGCCGGGATCAGTTCCTACCATATTTAAAACAATTCATTATGGGAGGGCCGGGAGAGATAGCATGGAGGTAGGACATATGCCTTGCATGCAGGATGGTAGTTTGAATCCCAGCATCCCATATGGTCCCCGAGCCTGCTAGGAGTGATCTCTGAGCGTAGAGCCAGGAGTGATCCCTGAGCACTGCCAGGTGTGACCCCAAAACAACAACAACAACAACAAAAACAACAAATTCATCATGGGAGGCCAGAGCAAGAGCACAGCAGTAGGGCATTTGCCTTGCATGCAGCCAACACAGGACAAATGGTGGTTTAATTTCTAGCATTCCATATGGTCCCCTGAACCTGCCAGGAGCGACAACTTCTAAACACAGCGCCAGGAGTAACCCGAGCGCTGCCAGGTATGGCCCCAAAATCAAAAATCAAAAACAAAACAAAACAAAAAATCCAACATAGTTCTCCACTATTATCATTGACAAGATAAACCTTAATTTGGGGGGGGTCTGGGTCACACCCACCAGCACTCAGGGGTCACTGAGAGCTCTGTGCTAAGAAATGACTACTGACAGGCTTGAGGGGAACATAGGGATGTCAGGGATCAAATCTGGGTTAGCCACATGCAAGGCAAACAAACACCCTACCTTCTGTGCTATTGCTTTGGTCCCCTTAAAATTTAATGGGATAGTTAGCACAATCCACATCTGAACCATGACCCCACCTTGCACATGACCAACCACGGACAAACTCCGGTTCTATTCCCAGAATCCCATATGGTCCCCCCCCTCAAGTCTGTCAGGAGCGATTTCTGAATGCAGAGCCAGGAGTAATCCCTGAGAGCCGCAGGTGTGACCCTCCTCCCCAAATAATATATTTCTATAATATATGTGAAGAAAAAGAAAGTCATGAGAACTTAGATGGTTTGAATTGGATAAGAATATCGCTTAATGAGGGGCCAGAGAGACAGCATGGAGGTAAGGCATTTGTCTTGCATGCAGAAGCTTGGTGGTTTGAATCTCGCATCTCATATGGTCGCCTGAGCCTGCCAGGAGTGATTTCTGAGCACAGAGCCAGGAGTGGCCCCTAAGCGCTGCCGGGGTGTGACCCAAAAATAAAAAAAAAAGAATATCACTTAATGAAATCTGAGTTAGAAGACAATACAAATGCCTTATAGGAATATTCACAACAGTAATGTTTATACCTGAAAATTCTCCCGATCCCTTGCAATCAATGAAGAAAGGGACCACCTTAAGAAGTTAGGAAAAGTCAACTCAAGTGAAAAAGAAAAGGTAAAATCAAAACCAAAACCCAAAACACACACAACAAAAAGCTATATGTCTACAGATACCAGCATTCAACCAACATGGTCAAGTATCAATTGAGAGTAATACACCGGACGTGGAGCAACCCCCAAATTCCTAACAGAATCTAAAGTACTACTGGAAGCTCTAACAGTGTGTGGCCGTCGTATATGTTGGTATTTGACAAAATTACCAGGTGATGGAGCTGGAGCAGTGGCGCAGGGCATAAGGCGTTTGCATTGTGTGTGCTAGCCTAGGATGGACCTTGGTTCGATTTCCCCCTGGCGTCTCATATGGTCCCCCCCTCAAGCCAGGATCGATTTCTGAGCGCATAGCCAGGAGTAACCCCTGAGAGTCACCGGATATGGTCCCCAAACAAATAAACAAAACAAAAAAAAAAAAAACAGAAACAAAAACAAACTACCAGGCACCTCTCAGACTGCCTCACTCCCAGGCAAGTCTGAGTAGTCACATGAATTCCCAAGTCTCGTCTTGGTCAGTGTAAATCTCTCCCAAAGAGAATTACTTTTCTCATTTTAGGGAAGGAAAGTAGTATAAAGGGATACAGATTGGTTGTTCCACAGTCCCCAAGGGGGAAATGGAAATCATATCCCCTATCGGGAGAGAATAGGAGATGCTGTTCTGGTTGTAGCAGATATAATCCACATAGATATGAAGGTTGTAAGAGGCAAGAAGCTCACACTACAGGCTGCTCACCCACAAGCCAGTTGCTCCACACGTGGAACCCCAAGCCTAGAGGAAAAGCTCTCTCCCTCAGCCTTCCAATCTCCCCTTTATTGAGATCCAAACAAAACCCCTTCCCCCAGGAGGAGGGGAAAAAGCAGGCAATGAGAACAGATACAAATGGAAACTATTACGAAGACCTCAGGAGTGTGAATGTCAAAGATGAGGAGAGGCAAGTAGAAGTACCCAGTTCATCGAAGTCTGGAAGATGTCCCCAAGTTTTTGGATAGTCCAAAGAAGGCCTTCAGAACCAGCAACAGGATTAGAGAAGCCCAACTGCAATCCAGTTTTGGGTCTTCCCTCTCCCCACACACTTATCCTCTACCCTCAAATCTGACCCCCAGCAGGTCAGAAGTCTCTCTCTCTTTTTTTTTTTTTTGGTTTTTGGGTCACACCGGCAGTGCTCAGGGGTTATTCCTGGCTCCAGGCTCAGAAATTGCTCCTGGCAGGCACGGGGGACCATATGGGGCGCCGGGATTCGAACCAATGACCTCCTGCATGAAAGGCAAACGCCTTACCTCCATGCTATCTCTCTGGCCCCCAGGTCAGAAGTCTCTAGGGAACTTTCCCTAACACTTCAGAAGTTTGAAGCCTCTGCTGTCATTTACCCAAGACATGGCCTGCATTACCAATTACAATAGCCTGTTTTGCTTTTACAGTCTCAACATTCTTGAATGATTTCCAAATTTTTATTTCAGGAGGCACTCAGCTATAAATAGTGTTACAAAGGACTTCATCGGGTCAAAGAGAAAGTACAGCGAGTAGGGTGCTTGCCTTGCACATGGCCAACCTGGGGTAGATCTCAATATGGTCCCGAGCCTACCAGGTGTAATTCCTGATTGCATAGCCAAAAATAACCCTTGATATCATCTCCAGGTATGGCCCAAACAGAAAACAAAAGGACTTTGCTGCTGGTAATCAATATTTTCCAAACGCTAATTTTCTCTCAAACAACTGTGTCATCAGCTATACTCTATATTTGGGACACTTGAAAATTACTTCCCAGGGCCCAGAGAGATAGCACAGCGGCGTTTGCCTTGCAAGCAGCCGATCCAGGACCAAAGTGGTTGGTTCGAATCCCGGTGTCCCATATGGTCCCCCGTGCCTGCCAGGAGCTATTTCTGAGCAGACAGCCAGGAGTAACCCCTGAGCACCGCCGGGTGTGGCCCAAAAAACCAAAAACCAAAAAAAAAAAAAAAAAAAAGAAAAGAAAATTACTTCCCAGAGTCAGGTGAAAACAAGTGAAACAGGGATCTGTGTTCAGTAATTACTACCTGTGCATAGACATCTAAAGAAGTAGAGTTGCAGGCTCGGAGAGAGAGCACAGTGGCATTTGCCTTGCAAGCAGCCAATCCAGGACCCAAGGTGGTTGGTTCGAATCCCGGTGTCCCATATGGTCCCCCGTGCCTGCCAGGAGCTATTTCTGAGCAGACAGCCAGGAATAACCCCTGAGCACAACCGGGTGTGACCCAAACAAAACAAAACAAAACAAAACAAAACAAAACAAAACAAAACAAAAAGAAGTAGAGTTGCTGTTATGTCAAGTTGTCCACCCCTCCAAAAATAAATAAATAAATGGTATACAGCAAGTATACCAAAAAGCAATTCTATCCCTCATCTCAAGTGGGACTTAGGGTAGAATGAGGTGGGAACCAAGGAGATAATACTTTTGGGCCAGGGGCTGGAGAGATAGCACAGCTGTAAGGCATTTGTTAGCCTTGAACTGACCAACATAGGAGGAACCCTAGTTAGAACCCTGACATCCCATATGGTTCCCTGGGCCTGCCAGGAGCAATTTCTGAGCACAGAGCCAGGAGTAACTCCTGAGTGCCTCTGGGTGTGACCCAAAAATCAAAAAAAAAAAAAAAAAAAAAAGACTAGGGGCCAATGATGTTAGATGTTTTTATGTGAATCTTCAGCTACTGTAAACAGCAAGCAGGTCCTAACATGATTACATAACACACAAATCACAATTTCAGCATCTCATTATATTTAGGAGGTATTTTCTTCCATCATCAGAGACTAGAGAAATGAAATAATGTAAACATCAAAGTGATGGCTGGGATGAAGAACACCTTAGACAAAAACACATCCAGGGATCTATGTTGGCCTCTGACCCAATTGTTATCAGTAGAAAAGTTGCATTATTTCAAAGAATTTAGATAAGGCTATGCCAGCAGCAAGTTATTTATCAGCTTTTACTTTACCAATATTATAAAGTGCTTCCCTACTTTGTTTCAACTTCATTGCATTTTCTCCGTTAGGTTACTAAATAAAAAGCAAACCATGGCTTTTATCAAACCACAAGTCTCTAAATTCACCTTAAGATTATTAGTCATAGGGAGCCGGGGAGATATGGGCCATATGGTCCCCCAAGCCTGCCAGGAGCGATTTCTGAGTGCATAGCCAGGAGTAACCCCTGAGTGCTGCCAGGTGTGACACAAAAAACCAAAAACAAACAAACAAAAAAGATTATTAGTAATAGCCATAAATTTCTTTTTTGATTCCTTTAATCCCTTAACACGTCCCAAATTCAAAAACGTCTCTCAAAAATTTTATACTAATCACTGGAACAAACATTTCTTGATTCCTTGACTACAAAGAACTTAATATGCCAGAGGGAGAGAAGGCCTGCTACCAAAAGAAGTAAGAACAATAATATTCTGAACCCATTCAAATGGACAGACATCTATTTTCAGGGGGAAATGTCTTAAGAAATGTCTTACAGAAATGTAAATGCTATTACTTGACAAACAGGGCATTTTGTATATGCTTATTAACCAAGGGAATGCAAAGAACATGCTAATTTCATGTTTGTGTCAAGGCACATATTGAATAGTGTCTACTCCTGACAATAGTTTAAAAAAAAAAAAAAAAAAACAACCTTGGCACAGTCCAGGGACAAAGTAACAGCAACTTGTAGACAGATTTTCTCCCCAGAAAGAGAAATCCAGCAGCCCACCAAGACTGTCACCAGCCCTTCCCACACTTACCAGTGCCATAGGGAGGTTGCAGCTGATGGCAGTGAGCATCAACGGCCTGAAAAAATACAGGTGGTAGTTTCAATTTTTATTTAGAATTCTTTACTTGCCAAATGCCTGAAATGTGTTTTTTTGTTTTTGTTTTTGGGTCACATCCGGTAGTGCTCAGGGATTACTCCTGGCTCTACCTATGCTCAGAAATCGCTCCTGGGAACCATATGGGATGCCGGGATTCGAACCACCGTCCTTCTGCATGCAAACACCCTACCTCCATGCTATTTCTCCGCCCCAACCTGAAATGTTTTAAGACTACACAAATGGGTCTTCTCCATGCCTCAACCTGTGTTAAGTCACTTCACAGTCCAACCAAATTTGCTAACAAATACTAGTGAACAGCCACTGAAAAGCAGAAGCGAAGAAATAATAAAACTGTGGGCGGGTTTCTGGTCTGGGCTAAAAAGGGCCAAAACAGAGAATAACTAGCCTAAAAAAATCAAGATGACTGAATTCAGATCTTAAGATAGTAGAGTGTAAGGTAAGAAGGCACTAAAGGGGTAAGAGAAATGATCGAGGTTAGAATACCGGGGCCAGCGAGGTGGCGCTAGAGGTAAGGTGTCTGCCTTGCAAGCACTAGCCAAGGAAGGACCACGGTTCGATCCCCCAGTGTCGCATATGGTCCCCCCCAAGCCAGGGGCAATTTCTGAGTGCTTAGCCAGCAGTAACCCCTGAGCATCAAATGGGTGTGGCTCAAAAAACCAAAAACAACAACAAAAAAAAGATAGAATACAAGAGTATGGTGAAAAAAAATCTTTAATGGAACAAAAAAAGTGATGGTAGTGAGGTACGAAATGGCATGTGACTTTAAGTATGACATATACACGCATAACTATTAGATATTCACTACTATACTTCAAACTTATACACTCTCAGCATCTAAAATGTCAGCCTGGATGGGGCTGGAGTGATAGCACAGCAGTAAGGTGTTTGCCTGGTATGCAGCTGATGCAGGATGAACCCGTTTGATCCCTGGTATTCTATGTGGTCCCGAGTCTGCCAGGAGTGATTTCTGAGTGCAGCAGAGCCAGGAGTAACCCCTGAGTGCTGCTGGGTATGGCCCAAAAAACTAAACAAACAAACAAATAAATGGCAGCCTGGGGCTGGAGAGTACAGTGGCTAAAGCGCTGGTCTTGCACCAGGAGTGATTCCTGAGTGCAAAGTCAGGACTAACCCCTAAACACTGCTAGGCATGGGGGGCCGGAGAGATAGCATGGAGGTAAGGTGTTTGCCTTTCATGCAGGAGGTCATCGATTCCCATATGGTCCCGGCACCCCATATGGTCCCCCGTGCCTGCCAGGAGCAATTTCTGAGTCTGGAGCCAGGAATAACCCCTGAGCACTGCCAGGTGTGACCCAAAAAACCACAAAAAAAAACAAAAACAAAAACAAAAAAAACACTGCCAGGCATGACCTCCAAAAACAAAAATTAATTAATTCATTCATTCATTCATTAAATGTCAGCTATCTGGCAACTGACACAATTTATGTGCTAAAAAAAAAACTCACTGGGGCCAGAGAGATAGCATGGAGGTAGGACATTTGCCTTGCATGCAGAAGGACGGTGGTTGGAATCCCGGCATCCCATATGGTTCCCCAAGCCTGCCAGGAGTGATTTCTGAGCGTAGAGCCAGGAGGAACCCCTGAGCGCTGCCGGGTGTAACCCAAAAACCAAAAATAAATAAAAAAGAAAACCTCACTTAAAAAAAACTCACTAAAAGAAATCAGAGAGAGAGAGAGAGAAAGAGAGCGAGAGAGAGAGAGAGAGAGAGAGAGAGAGAGAGAGCACGCATGGCAAGTAGGGTGCTTATCTTGCATTATGGTCTACCTGGGTTTGATCCAAGCACCCCACATGGTCCCCTGAACAGCAGTGCCAGGAATGGTCAAAAACAAAAAACAAACCCAAAAACCCTAACTAAAAGACACAAATTTGAAAATATCCAGCAAATTTAACCTAATATGATTTCCGGCCACTAAAATTAATACAAAACAAAAATGCAAAAGGTCAATCACAAAAGACCTTATAAATTACTTATGTAAAATGCCATTAAATGTTAATTATTTCTTTTTGAGGAAATTTTCACTTTTATTTTATTTTATTTTTTTTGGTTTTTGGGCCATACCCGGTACACTTCTGGCTATGCACTCAGAAATCACTCCTGGCTTGGGGGACCATATAGGATGTCAGGGCATTCGAACCACGGTCTGTCCTAGGTTAGCATGTGCAAGGCAATTGCCCTACTACTTGAGCCACGGCTCTGGTCCCTCTAAGGAAATTTTTTTTTTGTTTTTTTTTTTTGTTTTGGGGCCACACCCAGTGTCACTCAGAGGTTACTCCTGGCTATGCGCTCAGAAGTCGCTCCTGGCTTGGGGGCCCATATGGGATGCCGGGGGATAGAACCGTGGTCCGTCTAGGCTAGCGCAGGTAAGGCAGGCACCTTACCTCTAGCGCCACCGCGAGTATAATGAAACCTGCATACCTATTACCCAGCTCTAATTTCAACTGAGTCATTCCAATGTAATCTGTACACTCTTTCTTCCTCTACACCAGTGCTTCTCAAATAGTGGGGCGTGCCCCGCAGGGGGGGCACAAGGCTTCGTAAAGGGGGGTGTGTTTGACTCGGCAAACACTGTCATAACAAGCTAAGTCTCGTGTTTATGTCTCTGTATGTCTCTGGAGCTGAGAGTTGCTGTGTCCTGCTTCAAACGCTGCTTCGAAAAGCTATGCTTTGCAAAACGTGCTCATTGTAGCATTAATCCAGCCATCACCTCTAATTAAAAAATCGGCTCAAATTATTTAATATATTTTTGTTTTGCAGGTTAAAGTTTTGTTTCGGTTTGGTTTTTAGGGCCACACCCGTTTGATGCTCAGGGGTTACTCCCGGCTAAGCGCTCAGAAATCGCCCCTGGCTTGGGGGGACCATATGGGACGCCGGGAGATGGAACCTCGGTCCTTCCTTGGCTAGCGCTTGCAAGGCAGACTCCTTACCTCTAGCGCCAACTCTCCGGCTCCAGGTTAGTTTTTTTAAATAAAGATACTATTTATAGTCGCGAGGGGGCGCAAAAAATGTTTTTTTCTTCCTAGGGGGGGCATGACAGAAAATAATTGAGAAGCACTGCTCTACACTGATGTTTCTCAAGATAACCCAAAAATTTTTTCCATAGTTTCCATAAATAGGGACGGTGGTATTGGGAGGGCCTTAGAGCAAGACTAAGGGACTAAACAGTGGGACTGGTATTGCAAGAAGAAAAAGGGTCAGAAGAAAGCTATATATAACAGAAGGAAGGTAAATATAGCAGTAAAACACTGCTCTAGACCAATGCAAATTAATCCCAGACTAAAATTTTCCAGGGTGTAATTAAATGAAAATACTCTGGAAAGTACACAGTATTAATAAGCTACAATTCTTTCAAGAATTATAAGAAGGTGTGAGAGAAAGTCCTGCAGGTAGAGCCAAAGGGTGTTTGCCTTGCACGTGACTGTCCTGGGTTTGAAACCGAGCACCACATATAATCCCCCATGTCTAGCAGGAGTGATGCCCAAGTGCAGCTGCGGTTCACCCTCCCCCTGAAAATGTAGAGCAGGTAAAGTGTTTGCCTTGCACCCCAACACCCCATATGCTCCTGAGACCTGCCAAGAGTCACCCCTGAGTACCATAAGTCCTGAACATGAACAGGTAAGCCCACTCACAGTGCTCACCCCCAAAAAAGCACAGTCTTTTCCAACTACTGCTACTGTGAAGTAAGTAAATACCAAATAGGACTCCCCCCATCTACAATATACCTCAGAATCTAGTACATCTTATTGACAATGCCAAAGAATTCCAACAGCATGTTTCAAAGGCAAAGAGACATGCCTGCTAAGCTGTAAACAAGAGTTTTTGGTGGTTGTTGTTGTTTTTTTTTGGTTTCTGGGTCATACCCGGCAGTGCTCAGTGGTTACTCCTGGCTCTACGCTCAGAAATCGGTCCTGGCAGGCTCGGGGGATCACATGGGATGCGAGGACTCGAACCACTGTCCTTCTGCATGCAAGGCAAACACCCTATCTCCATGCTATTTCCCTGACCCTAAACAAAGGTTTTTAACCTTTAATTTCAAAACCTATCTCTAACCCTTCCTGTTTTATGTACACTCCTTCCTACTCACCAAAATGGAAAGTCCTTGAGACCTTTTAAAAACTTCTTGCACATGGTTAACTCGAATTCCATACCAGGCAATCCATACAGTCCCTCAAAGAATGATCTGTGAGCACAGAGCAAGGCTAGCCCTACAAACAGTCGGGTGTGATTCCAAATATCCCTCTCCCCCAAGATATCTGAAAATATTTTACATGACAAATAAAACTGAGGCCTGAAGTGCCAGTACAGCGGGTGGGGGTACTGGCCTTGCATATAGTTCTTTATGATTCAATCCTCAACATCTCATATGGTCCTTTAAGCACTACCAAGGAGTAATTCCTGAATGCAGAGACCTAAGCACTGCCTGGTATGGCCCCCAAACAAACAAACAAACAAACAAAAAAATAGAGATAAAATTATTTCCCTCCATCTTTCCTAGCATCTATCTAAAAGTTAAAGCAAAAGAAGAAACCTCAGAAACACTTGTTTTATTGGGAATTTAAAATTCTATTGGGGGGGTTTAAAATTTTTTTTGTTTGTTTTTGGGTCACACCTGGTGGTGCTCAGGGGTATTCCTGGCTATGCACTCAAAAATCACTCCTGGCAGGCTCAGGGACCATATGGGATGCCGGACTCAAACCACCGTCCGTCCTGGATTTGCCACATGCAAGACAAATGCCCTATCTCACCGACCCCTAAATTTCTTAACTCAGGCCAGAACAATAGCAGAGCATCTTGAACACAGCTGACCTGGGTTTGATCATGCCATCCCATAATGTCCCCCGTGACCACCAGGAGTGATTCTTGAGTGCAGAGTCAGAAGTAAGCCTTGAGTAAAGCCAGGTGTAGATGAAACACCAAAAATAAACAAATTTATTCTTTTTTCTGTTTTGTTTTTGTTTTCTTGGTCACACCCAGCGGCGCTCAAAAATCGCTCCTGGCTTGGGGACCATATGAGGTGCTGGGATTGAACCTCAGCAGCGTGCAAGGCAAATACCCTACCGCTGCGCTATTGCTCTGGCCCCTTAAAACTATTTTTCTAATGCCTCACATAAAAGTGCTCAATACGGCCGATCCAGGACAGACCTGGTTTGATCCCTGGCATCCATATGGTCCCCCTAGCCAGGAGTGATTTCTTTTTTTTTTTTTTTTTTTTTTTTTTTTTTTTGTAGTTTTTGGGTCACACCCGGCAGTGCTCAGGGGTTACTCCTGGCTTCATGCTCAGAAATTGCCCCTGGCAGGCACGGGGGACCATATGGGATGCTGGGATTCGAACTGATGACCTCGTGCATGAAAGGCAAATGCCTTACCTCCATGCTATCTCTCCAGCCCCCAGGAGTGATTTCTGAGCTCATAGCCAGGAGTAACTTCTGAGCATCACCAGATGTGGCCCAAAAACCAAAAATAAACAAAACAAAAAAAGTGCTCAATAAATACTGGTTGAATGAGTTAAAGAAATAAATTATAGTACAGTTATATGGTTCCCCGAGCCTGCCAGGAGCAATTTCTGAGCATAGAGCCAGGAGTGCTGGCGGGTGTGTGCCCCCCTCCAAAAAAAAAAAAAATAGAATAGGGGAAAATTTACACTAGGTGATACAGAATGTAGTAACATCACAAAAACCTTCAAATATAACTGAATTCAGGATCAGGACAGAGATGTGGAATTAGAATTGGCTCTTGATTATACATGGTTATGACAGCTACGAAAGTAGTAAAAAAGGACTACAACACACAATACATATAAACACACACAAAAAACCCTAAAAGCAAAACTAGCCTTGAATCTGATGAAGAGCAGATGTTCTAAAAGGTGCTCAGGATGCTACATGGGGTCAGGA
The DNA here is from genome assembly GCF_024139225.1 of Suncus etruscus. NCBI lineage: Eukaryota > Metazoa > Chordata > Mammalia > Eulipotyphla > Soricidae > Suncus > Suncus etruscus. The sequence continues at coordinate 121,971,752 of NC_064854.1, read as the reverse complement.
ACACAATGAGCACACCAAATCAACTACGTGGAGCCGGAGTGATGGTGCAGCGGCAGGGCATTTCCCTTGCACATGGCTGACCCAGAAAGGACCGAGGTTTGATCCCCGGCGTCCCGGACTAACCTTTATGAATTGGCAAGACAGAGTCACATCTAGCATTAGTGGTGCTTGGGCAATTCCCATTTTCACAGCTATATTTTTTTTTTATCTTTATTTAAACACCGTGATTACAAACATGATTATAGTTGTATGATTACAGTCATGTAAAGAGCACCCCCCTTCACCGGTGCAACATTCCCACCACCAATTTCCCAGATCTCCCTCCTCCCCACCCCCCTACACCTGTACTCGAGACAGGCTTTCTACTTCCCTCATTCATTCACATTTTATGATAGTTTTCAGTGTAGTCATCTCTGCAACTGCACTCATCACTCTATGTGATGAGCTGCATGTCCTGAGCTGCACCTACCAGCCCTCATCTCTCTTGTCTCTGAGATACTGTTAAAAATGTCCTTCATTTTTCTTAAAGCCCATAGATGAGTGAGACCATTCTGCGTCTTTCTCTCTCCCTCTGACTTACTTCACTCAGCATAATAGATTCCATGTACATCCATGTATTGGAAAATTTCATGACTTCATCTCTCCTGATGGCTGCATAGTATTCCATTGTGTATATGTACCACAGTTTCTTCAGCCACTCATCTGTTGAAGGGCATCTTGGTTGTTTCCAGAGTCTGGCTATTGTAAATAGCGCTGCAATGAATATAGGAGTAAGGAAGGGTTTTTTGTATTGTATTTTTGTGTTTCTTGGGTATATTCCTAGGAGTGGTATAGCTGGATCGTATGGAAGCTCAATTTCCAGTTTGTGAAGGAATCTCCATATCGCTTTCCATAAAGGTTGTACTAGACGGCATTCCCACCAGCAGTGAAAAAGAGTTCCTTTCTCTCCACATCCCCGCCAGCACTGCTTGTTTTCCTTTTTTGTGATGTGTGCCAATCTCAGTGGTGTGAGGTGGTACCTCATAGTAGTTTTGATTTGCATCTCCCTGATGATTAGTGATGTTGAACATCTTTTCATGTGCCTTTTGGCCATTTGCCTTTCTTCTTTTTCAAAGTGTCTGTTCATTTCTTCTCCCCATTTTTTGATGGGGTTAGTTGTTTTTTTCTTGTATAGTTCTGTCAGTACCTTGTAAATTTTGGATATTAGCCCTTTATCTGATGTGTATTGGGTGAATAATTTCTCCCACTCAGTGGGTGGCCTTTGTATTCTGGGCACTATTTCCTTTGAGATGCAGAAGCTTTTCAGCTTAATATAGTCCCATCTGTTTATCTCTGCTTCCACTTGCTTGGAAAGTGCTGTCTCCTCCTTAAAGATGCCTTTAGTCTCAATGTCCTGGAGTGTTTCACCTACATGTTGTTCTATATACCTTATAGTTTCAGTTCTGATATCAAGGTCTTTAATCCATTTGGATTTTACCTTTGTATATGGTGTTAGCTGGGGGTCTGGGTTCGCTTTTTTGCAAGTGGTTAACCAGTTGTGCCAACACCACTTGTTGAATAGGCTTTCCCTGCTCCATTTAGGATTTCTTGCTCCTTTATCAAAAACAAGGTGGTTATATGTCTGAGGAACCTTCTCTGAGTACTCAAGCCTATTCCACTGATCTGAGGGTCTGTTTTTATTCCAATACCATGCTGTTTTTATAACTGTTGCTTTGACAGCTATATTTTTAAAATAAATATACATATTGGTAAAATACACATCATTTCTCCAAAGTACAGCATCAGGAGATATGCCAACAAATCCACTAACAGCTTTAAAGACAGTGATTATTCTAGATTCTACTGAGATACAGGCATGCAGAGAAACCTGGCATCAGACAGATCATCAAAATCAGCTGTTCAGCACACAGTTTCTAGGCTCAGCTTGAACACTCTGCCACAAATAGTAACGAAACTACAATAAATCCTAGGTCAATTAACATATATATTTAAAACATAACGGTCTTAAAATTCATCTATATCAGAATACAATAAGCTTTTTTTTTTTTTTTGCTCCTTTAATAAATAAAATTCAATGGGGCCAGAGTGATAGCAGTGAGTAGGGAGTTTGCCTTGCACAAGGCTGACTCGGATTTAATCCCAGGCACCCCATGATTTCCCAAGCCTGCCAGGATTGATTCCTGAGCGCAGAGCCAGGAGTAACACTACAGTGCATCCAGGTATGGCCCGAAAACCAAAATAAATAAACAAGTAACAAATAAATCCAAGTATTTTATAAATAGTATACAAAAACTTCCATACTACTTAAGAGAAATATGTAAGATATTAAGAACATCAAGTGTCTATGTTACAAGTGACAAATGCATAGAAACCAGGTTAATTTGAACACAGGACTTTTGTACTTTAGAGAGTCTTAAAGCATTATTCTTCATCCATCCCAAAAGGTAGGGGGAGTCACACAAAAAAGAGATTTCCTAGAAACATTTTGCTAAGGAATAAGCATTAGATTTTTTTAAAAAGGGCCCGGAGAGATAGCACAGCGGCGCTTGCCTTGCAAGCAGCCGATCCAGGACCAAAGGTGGTTGGTTCGAATCCCGGTGTCCCATATGGTCCTCCGTGCCTGCTAGGAGCTATTTCTGAGCAGACAGCCAGGAGTAACCCCTGAGCACCGCTGGGTGTGGCCCAAAAATCAAAAAAAAAAAAAAAAGATTTTTTTAAAAATTCATAAAAGGATGGACTGAGAGATAGCATGAGAGCATGGAGGTAAGGCGTTTGCCTTGCATGCAGAAGGACGGTGGTTCAAATCCCGGCATCCTGTATGGTCTCCCAAGCCTGCCAGAAGCGATTTCTGAGCGTAGAGCCCTGAGCGTACCCCTGAGCGCTGCCGGGTGTGACCCCAAAACAAATAAACAAACAAAAAAATTCATAAAAGGTGGCAGAATATTTTCCCAACTCTGTAGCAACTTATAGAGAGCAATTTATAAAGAAAATTCGAATAGTAACACTCATAACCAGCTTTTCTGTCTAATCCCATTAAGAAACCCCAGGTTGAAAAGTGAGTGTCTGGGTAGAGCATTTCAGCCACCGAGTCCCCATAGCCCCACCAGGAGTGAGTGATCCCTGAGCATCACTAGTGTGACCTCAAACCAAAAACAAGTAGATGAAGACTGTCTGAAAAGTTGTGGGACAGGAGAGATAGTACAGTAGGTAAGGCACTTGCCTTGCATGTGGTCAATTAGGGTTCAATCCCCAGTACTCTGTATGGTCCCCTGAACCCTGCCAGGAATAAAGCCTGGGCACCACCAAGTGTGTGGCTCCAAAACAAAACTATGAAACCCCAAAACTTTTTTTTTTGGTTTTTGGGTCACACCCGGCAGTGTTCAGGGTTTTCTCCTGGCTCCACGCTCAGAAATCGCTCCTGGCAGGCTTGGGGGACCATATGGGATGCCAGGATTTGAACAGCCTTCCTGGCTCTGCACTCAGAAACTGCTCCTGGGGGGCCGGGCGGTGGCGCTAAAGGTAAGGTGCGCCTGCCTTGCTTGCGGTAGCCTTGGACGGACCGCGGTTCGATCCCCCGGTGTCCCATATGGTCCCCCAAGCCAGGAGCAACTTCTGAGCGCATAGCCAGGAGTAACCCCTGAGCGTTACCGGGTGTGGCCCAAAAACCAAAAAAAAAAAAAAAAAAGAAACTGCTCCTGGGAAGAGGTGCCGGAGCGACAGTACTTGCATGAAGCCAACCAAGGTTTAAACCTTGGTATCCCAGAAGGTCCCCAGAACCATCCAGGAGTAATTCCTGCCAGGAACAATCCCAAAGCATCACCAGGTGTAGCCTAAAAACAAAAATTCAAATCCCAAAAATCCTTAAGGGGCTGGAGAGATAGTACAGCAGTTAACATGATCTCAAACAAGTGCCTAACCTAATCTGGTCCCCAGCATTGCATTTTTTTTCTTTTTCCTTTTATGCTTTTGTTCTTGGGCCACACCCGGTGACGCTCAGGGTTTACTCCTGGCTCTGTGCTCAGAAATCGCTGCTGAGAGGCTCAGGGGACCATATGGGTCGAACCTAGGTCTGTCCTGGGTGGGCTGTGTGCAAGGGAAATGCCCTACCCTGTGCTATCTGTCAGGCCCCTCCTAGCTCTGTATCTAATACACCAGCCCCTCAGAAATGAACCCTGAGGGCAGAGCCAGAAATAAGCCCTAACATGGCTGGGTATGGGACAAAAATAAAACATTCTGAGGCTGGAGAGACAGCATAGAGGTAGGACATTTGCCCTGCATGCAGAAAAATGGTGGTTCGAATCCAGCATCCCATATAGTCCCCCAAGCCTGCCAGGAGTGATTTCTGAGCACAGAGCCAGGAGTAACCCCTGATTTCCAGGATACTTTGCTTTTCAATTAATCATGTGACTGATGGAGCAATCCCAGACACAAAATGGAAATCACCCTCTGATACCAATAATATTTTACTAAACCAAACAGAAAGGAAATAGGCAGAGGAAAAAGCCCAAAGGACCGGGTATAGTTTGCAAATCAGGAGCAACCTCCACCCCTCCTGTCCCAATATCATGCTAGGCATAGCCCATGAGCCCCATCAGTTGCATTAAAAACAAACAAAAAAGGGGTTGGAGCAATAGCACAGTGGTAGGAACAGTCCTGGGTTCTATTCCCAGCATCCCATATGGTCCCCCTGCCAGCTAGGAGTGATTTCTGAGCCCAGAGCCAGAAGTAACTAACTCCTGAGCACCACAGATGTGGTCCCAAAACAAGAAAACCAACAAAGAAACTTATTGGGAGTTTTCTATTATAGACTTTAAATCCTGGCTGAAGAGAACTCAATGGAATGTCTACTGTATACCTGACATGCAAAAGGCCCAGGTTCAATTCCCAACACGATAGCCCAAAAACCAAATAAATCTTGTGTCATGCATATTTTATCATATTTACTTTAATAAAGAAGACAGCCCAAAGAAAAAGTATATCATCAGATAAGTTCCTTGCCTTGCATGCAGCAAACCAAGCACTGCCAGAAGTTATCCTTAAGTAGTCAAGAATAGACCCTGATTACCACTAAATGAAGTCAAAAACAAAACAAAACAAGGTTCAGTTCTGAGTCAGAGAGTGTACAAGAGTTAAGGTAGTTATTTGCCTTGCACAGTGTGCAGACCCATTCAAATCCCAGCACTGCATATAGTACCGTCCTCCTCGAGTACCAGCAGGAGCAATTCCGGAGCAGAGCCAGGAATAAGCACTAAACACCACCAGTAAGGCCCAAACCTCCCCTCCCCAACACCAAAAATAAAGAAGTAGATTCTAGGTCCCTCAACTATTTCTAGCAGGTAAGTCAACACAGAACATTTGACAGAAGCAGAAAAGATAGTTCAATGGACTGGGATATAGGTCTTGCTTGAACCACACTCTGAGCTCTAGCCCTAGGACCACCAGGTGTGTTCCTAGTGGCCACCGAGCACTGATAGGATCAAGCACATCATCATGATGTGCTGTGATGACAGAATCATTAGGTCTGCACAACCCTAGGAACAGCATAAGGAAGGGTCTCGTAAACTTCTTCAGCATCACTTGGAAAAATTCTTGTACTCCCAGACATCTGACAAATTTGAGAATTCCTATGCAGAGGGAGGAATACACAGATAAATTTGATCAACAACACTTCTAACACAGTCACATATCTAGCAATTGCTTCCCCTCTGCCCTTTTTAGTTTTGGGGGCCACATCCAGTAGTGTTGAAGGCTTATTCCTGGTTCTCTGCTCAGGAGTCACTCCTGGAAGGGTACAGAAGACAATAGGGGATACTGGAGATTAAACCCAAATTGGTTACTTATAAGACAAGTACCTTACTCAACTGTACTCTCTCTCTAGCCTCCTGGTAATAATTGCTTTTCTACATTTTTTTTTTTCCTGCAGCGGGGATGGGACCTTTGGTCCACGTCTAGACGTGCTGAAGCTACTCCTCACCCTGTGCTTGGTCACTCATGGCATGCAAGGAGAATTACATGCAATTCTCAGGATCAAACTGAGGTTGGCTACATGCAAGGCAACCAACCACCTTAAACCCTGTACTATCTCCTCAACCACTTTTTTTTTTAACCATTTCTTTTCTAATTTTAAATAATGAGAACCTAAGCCAGAGTGATAGCACAACAGGTAGGATATTTGTTTTGCACATGGCTGACCTGGGTTGGATCCCATATTGTTCCCCACGTCTGTCAGGGTGACTTCTGAGCACAGAGCAGAACTACCTGAGTGCTGCCAGGTGTGGCCCAAAAAACAAAAACAAGCAAAAAAAAAAAAATCTGTATGACCGACAATAAAGTTAAATAATATTCCTCCCTTAGTTGACCCACCCATCTCTTGCTCTCTTCTGGAAATGCCTCTGTCGTTTCAACTTTTTCAGTTAATCTTTGCTTGAAAAAGAAAAGGAAAGGAAAAAGAAGAGAATCTATGGCAAAAGTTACAACAGATTTATTAAATCAATGGTGCAGAAATTTGAAGCACGAAAGCTCAATTCTTCAGCTCCTCACTGAGTGGGCAAAACTTCCACGCTTCACCTTTCTTTCCCTCCAGATATTCTGCACATCCATTCAACATGCAGTCCCCCCAGCACCATCAGTGGTGTTCTGAAAGCCAAATAAATACAGAGTAGAGCAGAAAAGACGATAGAAGGGTTAAGGCACGTGCCTGACATGTGATAGTAATAAAGATACTGGTTCAAATAATGGTTCCCAAAGCACCATTTGAGCAAAGAGACAGGGGTGGCACCTGAGCACAGAGCCAGGTGTGGACGGCTACACCCCTAAAAAGCAATTTAGCTTTCCATTTTTAACCAATTCACACTAAAGCCATGAGTAATTAAATCCAAGGTATTAACCTTTACTAGCAATGGGGAATAGAAAGAACCTAATATAGTTGAAAAAAAACAAATATCCAAGGCACAACTTAGTTCAGGGGTCTCAAATTCGCGGCCCTCCGTACAACATTTTCCTGGCAGTGCTCAGGGGAAGCTCCTGGCTCCATGCTCAGAAATTGCTCCTGTCAGGCACAGGGAGCCATATGGGAAGCCGGATTTGAACTGATGACCTTCTGCATGAAAGGCAAACACCTTACCTCCATGCTATCTCTCCAGCCCCTGTTTTGTTTTGTTTTAGTTGTTTGGGTCACACCCCCTAATGTTCAAGGCTTACTACTGACTTTGCACTCAAGGATCACCCCGACTTTGCCTCCTGTGGCCCCCAGGTAAATTGAGTTGAGACCCCTGACTTAGTTATTTCCATCTAACTACCAATAAAAGTTTTTAGTTGAAATCATGCCAACGAGCCCTTGGCATTGAACAGACAAAATCTATATGATACTATTCAAGATCAAAGTAACAGTAAAACTATCTCCTCCTCTTATATATGCTAGCCTAATTAGAGGAGAAATAGACTAGGAATCTATCTAAATGACTATAAAATATAAAAAATTTTAAAATATAAAGTGTTATGAGTTATATACTAGTATGTTACATAGTACAAGATGTTCACTGTGACATTAATCACTGGGGGTGGGTGCTAAAATACTGAAAAGTACGATTATTTAAACATTAAAAATAAGATTCATGAGGGCCAGAGAGAGAGAGACAGCGGTAGGGCATTTGCCTTGCACACGGCCAACCCAGGATGAACCCAGGTTAGATTCTCGTAATCCATATGGTCCCCCAGAAGCCTGCCAGAAGAGCCAGAAATAACCTCTGAGTGCAGTTGGGGGTGGCCCCCAAACCAAAAAAAAAAAAAAAAAAACAAGAGATTCATGGGTCCAGAGAGATACTACAAAGATTAGGGCACTTGCCTTGCATGCAAGCCTGGTTCTAATCGTCAGAACACATATGGTCTGCCAAACACCACCAGGAGTGAACTCTGAACATAGAACCAGGAGCAAGCCCTAAGCACTGCCAGGTATGGACCAAAATTAAACAAAAATTGCTTCTTCCTAGAGTACCCCCCACATACACATATATACACATCTCACCCTCCATCTAGCCTAGGGTAGCTTAAAAACAAAACAAAAAAAAGAAACAAAATGAAGGACCAGACCAGGGAGATAACTGAATGACAGAACATTTGCCTTGCTACTGAGGCCTTTGGATTTGATCCCAGCACCATAAAACAAACATTTTCATTACTAACACCACCATCCCCCTTCAACTCCCTCCACAAATCAATTAAATACCAGTTGTATTTATAATTATATAATACCAGTGGATTCATAATTGCTAAAAATCTCTTTCACCACAAGCATTAGATGTTAGTATATGAAACATATCTGCTCATTATCCCAAGAGCATGGTTACTTATGGCAAACCAGAGGGATTTGGATACTCTCAAAACACCAGATGCTCACACAGCTATGTAAAAGATGTTGATTCTTACAAAGTTTCCTAATCTTCACTTTTTGAAACAAGTTTTCATCTATGCAGACTTGCTTCAATGTACTTCTGCCTATCTTCCCTGAATTCATTCCACCACTCTATTTTAATTCTTAGTAATTTGGGAATCTGAGAACCTTAAATATAGATATACATAAAAAAATTTCATTCATCAAATGTGTCCAAATAATGCAATTAATACATAATTTTGGTCTCAATTAATCAGTATGCACAACAGACATTAGCCACACCACATTTTTCTTTCAACTGGGGGATTCCACTTTGAATTAATAAAACTGCTCACCTTTAGGACAGAAGCTAAGCTGGTCATATGTTCGTTGAGGGCGCTCTCCGATTCCTTGTAGGTCAAACAAGTAAATTGGTATTCCTCAGGATCAAAGGCGTCAGCTCCCTGCTGCTCCACATCGCTGGCTACTCCCACATAATAGTCCTCAATGTCCCCAGGGTCCTCATCTTCTTCTTCCTCCTCTTCTTCCTCCTCCTCACAATTTGGATCATAGTCTTCTTCATTGCTGTCAGATCCCTGGCTATTCATGTCCACAGACATCTTAGCATCCAGCCAAATTGCAGATCAGGAAAGTAGGATTTTCCCCCTCCCCCCCCAAACTTTATCACTTTCTCAAATGCATTAGTGTTCTGTCTTCTAAAGGGAAAAAAAAAAGGGAAAAAAGGTTATTTTCATTACAGGAAGTGTTAACAGAAATCAATCAAGAATTACACACACACACACACACACACACACACACACACACACACACACATACACCCCTCTTGCCTTCTTCCACACACACACTATAGCCTGGTCTCAGACAGGAAAAACCTGACCATCATCTTCCACTGCCCAAGCTAATCAAAGAATATAGCCTTTCCTTGAATGGGTGACAATAACATCACATTAAAAAGACTGGCACAGGGCCAGAGAGATAGCATGGAGGTAGGGCGTTTGCCTTTCATGCAGAAGGTCATTGGTTCGAATCCCGGCATCCCATATGGTCCCCTGAGTTTGCCAGGAGCAATTTCTGAGTGTGAAGCCAGGAGTAACCCCTGAGCACTGCCGGGTGTGACCCAAAAACCAAAAACAAAAACAAAAAAGACTGGCACAAAAGAGTAAGCTGTCTACTCTTTCCGAAGTCAGATTCCAGTGGATTTGTCCTACCAGCCAAAAAAAAATTTTTTTTTTCCTAACTTCCTCTTTTTGTGGTGGTGGTGGTGGTGCTGTGAAGCCAAAGTTTTTAAGAAGTCCTTCACCAGGGACAGAGTGGTAGCTCAAGTGTAAGGCATCTACCTTGCTTGCGCTAGCCTAGGACAGACTGTGGTTCGATCCCCCGGTGTCCCATATGGTCCCCCAAGCCAGGCGCGATTTCTGAGCGCATAGCCAGGAGTAACCTCTGAGCGTCATCAGATGTGGCCCCCTTCCCCAAAAAAAAGAAGTCCTTTACCACAGCTGGCCACTCATTAGGGAACCAAGTTAAAGGAAGAGCTATCAACGATTAAAATTTCTTCACTAATAACACCCCAATAAGTGATGACAGTTCATAAAAAGAAATACAGTTCTTCACAATAAAATACCTAGTAAATGACACCGTTTCACAGACTCAGAGCTAGAAGTTGAGCTCCTCAATATCCTCTAGTCCAGTAGTTGAAAACCATTCTAACTTGAAGTTCATTTTAATTTTCCATTTTAAAAGGTTTTACTGGGTCTAGAGACCTATGAAAGAGTACACTAGGTAAAGTACTTAATCTTCCATGTGGCTGACCCAAGTTTGATCTGCAGTACCCTGGTATAGTCCCCCTAGTACCACTGGGAGTAATTCCTGAACACAGAGCCACAGGTTAAGTCGGTAAGCACAACTGGTGTGGCCCCAAAACAACAGAAGATTTTACTGGGGTCAGAAAGGTAGCTCAAAAGGCTTGAGAACATGTTTTGGGTGCAGGAAGCACTTTGATCCCTGGCATCATATGGTCTCCTGAACAGCTCAGTACTGACCCTTAAATCCTGAGCCAAGAGCAATTACCAGATATGACCCCACCCATCCCACCCCCAAATCCAAATATATTGAGGAACAAGCAAATAGGTCAAGTGTTGGAGAGCATGCCTCATATACAAGAGGCCCAGGTTTAATTCCTTGCATGGGTCCCAGAGCACTGAAGGCATGGAATGGCAATCAAGCATCATGCTGGCAATGGCCCCCAACGGTCACTGGGTATGATTAAAATTAATCAATAAAGGCCTTAAAAGGGATAAAGGTCGGGCCAGAGTGATAGTGTAACGGTAGGACACTTGCCTTGCATTGTGGCCTTATCCAGGCTCGATCCCTGGTATCCCAGAAGGTTCCCCAAGCCTGCCAGATAGAATCCCTGTGCATGGAGCCAGGAGTCAGCCCTGAATACTGCAAGGTGTGGTCCAAAAACAAAAACAAAATAATTTTTAATTAAAAAATAAAAGGGACAAAGCTAAAGAAACTGAACAAAAGTTCAGTGGGAAAGCACGAGCCTTATATGTGTGGGGTGCTCTGTTGATCACCACAATTGAAATAGAAAAGGGGGGGCAGATAAATAGTATAGCAGCTTGCCTTGTATATGTCTGTCCTGAGTTTGATCCCAGCATCCCTGATGGTCCCTGATAATGGAAGGGGCTGGAGGTAAGGCATTTGCCTTGCATGCAGAAGGACGGTGGTTCGAATCCCGACATCCCATATGGTCCCCCGAGCCTGCCAGGAGCGATCTCTGAGTGTAGAGCCAGGAGTAACCCCTGAACACTGCTGGGTGTGACCCAAAAACCAAAAACCAAAAAAAAAATCTGTTCAGTGGTAGGAATGATAATACACAGGGTAAGAAATACGTCTGACCAGGTTCAATCCCTAGCATCCCACATGGTCCCAGGGCACTACCAGGTATAATTCCCGAGTGCAGAGCCAGGAATAACCCTGGGCATTGCTGAGTGTGGCCTCAAAACAAACCTCTTAGGACTCAGGATATAACTCAGAATTTAGGGATACGTTTTGAATGTACCAGACCCAAATTCAAACACCAGTACTGAACACCCCACTCCATCACCAATGCTGATGGCTCTGGAGACCCCCAAACACGGCTAGGTTTGGCCTTGAAGATCGTGAGCACCAAAGGGTCTAGAGCAGCTCTGAATAGCTCAGCCCAGTTGGCCAAGTAGCACCAGGAGTGACTCTTAGGGCCCCACATTGCTTGGGTGACCCCTTCCAAGTTTTTTTTTTTTTGGGGGGGGCGCACACCAGCAGTGCTCAGGGGTTATTCCTGGGTCTGTGTTCAGAAATCACTCCTAGGACCGGAGCAATAGCACAGTGGTAGGGCATTTGTTTGGCACGTGGCTGACTCAAGACAGACCTGGGTTCGATCATCAGCGTCCCATATGGTCCCCTGAGCCAAGAGCAATTTCTGAGCACTGCTGGTGGGGGGGAGGGAGGGAGGAGGGAGGGGTAGAGAGAGAGAGACAGACAGAGAGAGAGAGAGCGAGAGAGAGAGAGAGAGAGAGAGAGATGGGGGAGAGAGAGAGAGAGGTGGGGGGGAGAGGGAGAGAGGAAGAGAACAGAACAAAAGAGAAAAAGAAATCACTTCTGGGAACCGGAGCAATAGCGTGGAGGTAAGGTGTTTGCCTCGCATGCAGAAGGTCGGTGGTTCAAATCCCGGCATCTCATATGGTCCCCCGAGCTTGCCAGGAGCGATTTCTGAGCATAGAGCCAGGAGTAAACCCTGAGCACTGCTGGGTGTGACTCAAAAACAAAAAACAAAAAAGAAAAAAGAAAAAGAAAAAGAAATCACTTCTGGCAGGCTCAGGGGACCATATAGGATGCTGGGGATTGAACCTGGACCCATTCCGAGTCAGCAGCATGCAGGGAAACAGTTTACTGCTGTACTATCACTCTGGCCCCATTCAAGCCAGAGTGATAGCACAGTAAGTAGGGAGTTTCAGGTTCAAATCCCCGCATCCCATCTGGCCCCCTGAACTGCTATTAGTGATTCCTGAGTGCAGAGCCAGGAGTAGCCCCCAAGGACCAGGCGGTTTGTATCAAAAATAAAACAACCAAAAATAAAAGAGTCACGGTTGTGGCTTAGCAGCAGATTTGATGTCTGGCACTGCAAGAACAACCAACAAAAGAAATAGAGGACTGTTTTTTCCCCAACTTTTTTTCTTTTATTTTGGTTTTTGGGTCATACCCGGCAGCTCTCAGGGGTTACTCCTGGCTCTATGCTCAGAAATCACTCCTGGCAGGCTCAGGGGACCATATGGGACGCTGGGATTCGAACCACTGTCCTTCTGCATAAAAGGCAAACACCCTACCTTCATGCTATCTCTCTGGCCCCCCAACTTTTTTTCTTATACCTATATTCTTATTATTTTGGGGGGTTTTGGGCCACACCCAGTGAAGCTCAGGGCTACTCCTGGCCCTAGGACGGACCAAGATTCACTCCCTTGGTGTCCCATATGGTCCCTCAAGTCAGGAGAGATTTCTGAGTGCACAGCCAGGAATAACTCCTGAGCATCAACACGTGTGGCCCAAAAACCAAAAAAAAAAAAAAAAAAAGAAATCGCTCCTGGCTTGGGGGACCATATTGGACACCGGGGGATTGAACCACGGTCCATCCTAGGTCAGTGAATACAAAGCAAAGGCCCTACTGTTGCAGGGGTTACTCCTGGCTGTCTGCTCAGAAATAGCTCCTGGCAGGCACGGGGGACCATATGGGACACTGGGATTCGAACCAACCACCTTTGGTCCTGGATCGGTTGCTTGCAAGGCAAACGCCGCTGTGCTATCTCTCCGGGCCCTGTTGTTTTTTATTTTAAGCCAGACCTGGCATTGCTGCGGTTCTAAGTGTTTAGGGGTTACTCACAGCAGTACTTGGGTAACTATGCAGTGCTAGTAACAATCCTGGGCTCAAAACCTTTGACTTACTTCCCAACCTATACCAGTATATGCATGTAAGACATTACTTATTGGGCTGAAGTGATAGCACAGCAGTATGACTTTTGCCTTGCACAGGGCTAACCCAGGATGAACCTGGGTTTGATCCCTGACATCCCATGTGTGCCAGGAGCGATTTCTGAGCACAAAGACAGGAGTAACCCAAGTGCCGCTGGGTGTGACCCCCTCCCCACAAAAAGATGCTACTTATTAGGAACAAAGAATCTATGACTATTGCTATCCTTACCAATAAGAGTTCTATTTGAAAACCAATTTCAGATCTGACTGATCCTCATAATTATTTACAATCTTATAAAAGCTTATCATCTTCTTCATATAAATAAACAGCTCAAAGGGGCTAAGTATATTAGAAATGTAGCTCAGAAGTACAATATTTGTCTTGCATATGTGAAGCCCCACTTTTGATTTCCCAATCTATAATTGATAAGTAAAAAAGAGGGGCTGGATAGTACAGAGGGTGTTGCCTTGCAAGCAGCTGACCCAGATTCAATCCTTAGCATCACATATGGTATCCTGAGCACTGCCAGGAGTAATGTAACTGCAGAGCCAGGAGTAAGTCTGATGCATCATCAAATATGGCCCCCAAACCAATAACTAAAAATAAAGCAAAAAAGGTTTTAAGGGGCCGGAGCAATAGCATAGGGGAGGGCATTTGCCTTGCATCTCATACACCAGGTTCAACCCCCCCATGTCCCACATGTTCCCTGAGCATGCCGAGAGTAATTTCTGAGTGCAGAGCCAGGAATAATCCAAGTGCCACTGAGTGTGGCCCAAAAATAAAAAAAATGAAAAAATTATAACTTGCCCAGGTCCGCTTTCTTGGCAATTAGTCAATTTCCACCGAATCCACCACCCCTGGGGCGTCACAATTCCCTCCATCTTCCCCATCTTCCACAAAGCCACCTCCAGTATCACAAAAGAGAAAAAATGTCTTTAGACCCCTTTCCAGGATTTGAATTAAGTGGAAAACAGTAAGCTCTTACCAAATAATCAAGAAACAGAAAAATAACTATAGTTACCCCTTCAAAAATAGACAATGTTGGGCGGGAGCTAGAGTTCAACGGGAAGGGCGTTTGCTTTGCAAGCAGCCAACCCAGATTCAATCCCCAGCTTCCCATAGCATCCCCCAAGCTTGCCAAGAGTGATTTATGAGCACAGAGCCTGAAGTAACTCCTGAGTGCCATGAGGTGTGGCCCTCCCCCCAAAAAAAGACAATGTTATACTTACTATTGTCTAAGATTTGAATAAAAAATTTCTGAGGCCGGAGAGATATAGCATAGTGGTAGGGTGTTTGCCTTGCATGTGGCCAACCTGGGATGAATCCAGGTTCAATTCCCAGCATCCAATATGGTCCCATGTCTGCCAGGAGTGATTTCTGAGTGCAGACCAGTAGTAACCCCTGAGCGCCACCGGGTGTGACCCCCCCAAAAAAATTTGATTTCTAATTTTTCCAAAATTAAATATCCCTATTCTATTTTAAAGAATGCTGACATTGATGAAAGGGGCAAGTATGTTACTGCCTTGTTACAGGACTTGACACTGGTTTCCTTAGATGTTAAACACTATTCCTATAGTTCATACCTCCCATCCCCCCAAAAAAAAGGAGTAATAAAAATTATATATTAAGGCCAGAGTGATAGCACAACAGTAAGGCATTTGCCTTACATGTGGCCGACCTGGACGGACCCATGTTCAATTCATAGCAACCCATATTGTCCCGAGTCTGCCAGGAGCAATTTCTGAGCACAGGCAGGGCCAGAAATAATCCCTGAGTGCTGCCAAGTATAGACCCAAAATAAAAACAAAAACAAAAAATTACATGTTGCTCCCACCTACCCCTTCCCTCAATAGCACCAATTTAGATGTGGCACCACCTTGGGATAAAAGCTACAAACTGAAGAAGTCTTGGTTTAAAGATGATAACAACAAGATAAACTTTTGGAAGTGTGGTTTTTTTTTTTGGCGCAGAGGGTGGGGGCGAATGGACCAGAGCTAGCAATGTTCTGGAGTTACTCCTGGCTCTACACTCAGGAATTACTCCCATCAGGGCTTGGAGGAGCATTACGAGATGATTGGATTGAACCCAGGTTGGCAGCATGCATGACAAGCACCCTACCTGTTGTAGCATTGTTCTGGCCCACAAAACAGACCTTTTAAATTAGTTTGAAGATGTTTACTCATATTTATCATCAACCATATATTAAACTTCAAAGAAAAAAATGGCAAAATATAAATCTTGTAGCTGGAGGAATAGTACGGAGGTTAAGAGTGTTCTTTAGAACTGAACCTGGCTAACAAACTGTATGTACCACACGTTAGTCTGAGCAATGAGACAGATGTGGTCCCTAAACACACATACAGGCCGGGAGGTAGTTCAGTGAGAAAACCAGCGTCAAAGTGATGACGTCCTAGGTGTCATCCCTGGACAGCCCCAGGAATATAGACATAGAAACAACTTAGTTGCAAAACTTGAGAGGTTTAATTTAGTAGCCAATGGCCACGCATTCATGAACACTTAGTTACAATATTTGGGGTCCAACGGAGAGTATTGTGAAGAAGGCTTCTAAAAGCCTTGCAGGCAAGCAGACAGACCCAGATTGGATCTCCAACAACCCAATGATCTTCCCGTAATAATCCAGGAGCCCTGAGTCAGGAGGAGGTAAGTCCTGAATTCCACCGGCATGGCTAGCGCGGGCAAGGCAGACGCCTTACCGCTGGCGCCACCACTCCGGCCCCAACAACCTAATACTTTAAAACAAAGACCAAAAAGATACAGAGAAGAAGGGCACGGAGGGTCAGGCTCTTGCTCACCCGTGGACTACTACGGTTCGAGCCCGGGCACCTGCCAAGGGGGCCCCAGACCACTGGTGTCCAGGAGTGATCCCTGAATGCAGAGTCGGGGTGAAAGCCCTGAGGACCAGCGGGTGTAGCCTCAACCACCAACCCCCCTAGGGGGAAAAAATAAACTAAAATGTGCTTTCCATTGTATCAGGGCTGTGTGTGTGTGTGTGTGTGTGTGTGTGTGTGTCCCAAGTCGGGGTCGTGTGTGTGTGTGTGTGTTGGATCAGTGTGTGTATATGTTTGTGTGTGCCCCAAATCGGGACCATGTGTGTCCCAAGTCGTGTGTGTGCCCCCAAATTGGGGCTCTGTGTGTGTGTGTCTGTGTGTGTGTGTGTGTGTGGTAGTCCATTATGGAAGTGTGTGTCTCTGTGTGTGTGTGTGTATGTGTGTGTGTGTTAGTCCATTATGGAAGTGCGTGTGTGTGTCTGTGTGCGTGCGTGTCGTGTTCCATTGTGAAAGAAAACTTCTGCAGGACAGGACGGAAGGAAGCGACGATCAGACGGGAGGATGAAGTCATCACAGCACCCCGCAGCCTCGGGCGGGCCCGGAAAAGAGAAGAGAAGAGAAGAGAACCGGCGAGGGGCGCGGGGCGAGGGAAGACGTGGTTGGGGGGCCCGGAGCGGGCGGGCGGGCGTTGTCAAGCGAGAGTGCGCTCGGACCCCGGCGGGGCGGCCGCCGTCTCGTCTCCTCTGCTCCCCGCGGACGGAGGAGGGCGGCGCGGGGGATCGGGGACCCCCGGGCCGGGCCTGGCCGGGGGCGCGGGGCTCCCTCCCTCCCTCCCTCCGTCCGTGCCTCCTCCCCTCCGCGCTCCTCCCTCCCCACCCCTGCCCTCCCCGGGCCGCCGGGTAAACAAGGCCTCGGGCCGCGCCGCCTCGCTTACCGGAAGCCGCGGCCGCCGAGCCCCCAGCGGGCCAAGGCCGGGCCGGGCCGGGCCAGAAGAAGCGGCGGCCAATCGGGCGCGGCGGCGACGCGGAGGCTGCGGGCCAACGCCGGTCAAGGCCCGCGAGGCTTCCTCCTCCTCCGCCTCCGCCTCCTCCTCCTCCACCTCCTCCTCCTCCTCCTCCTCCTCCGGCGCAGCCAGCGCGCGCCCCCGGAACTGCTAGACGCGAACCCGGAAGTGACCCGCGCGGGACCCGGATGTGACAGGCGCGCCCCGGAAGCACTCCGCTCTCGCGCCCCGGAAGTGATCTCCCTGTGCTCGCGTCACTTCTGACACCTTCCCACCTGCGCCACCGCAGGCTCCGGCCCCTCAATAATCTTTTCTTCGGGTGGCAGCATGCTCGGTTGTGGGCAGGGCTTGTCCCCGGCTCTGCTCAGGAGTCCACTCCTGGCAGGAACCTTGCAGGTAATGTATGTGCCAGGCACTGAACCCCACTCAGGCCCACCGTGCGTTGCACAATCTCAGGCCCCTTTCTGTTTGGTTGGTTGGTTGGTTGGTTGGTTGGTTGGTTGGTTGGTTGGTTGGTTGGTTGGTTGGTGGGTATACACCTGGCTGTGTTCAGGACTTAGTACTGGTTCTGCTCGTAGGGGGTCACTTCTGGCAGTGCTAAGGGTTCCACTGGGGTGGCAGGCAATCTAACCCAGGCTACTAGTGGCTTGCAAGGCAATTATCCTACCCGCTGTACTATCTCTTTGGCTCTCATTTTTTGTAGTGTTGTTATCTAGTCTTTTTTCTTTCTTTCTTTCTTTTTTTTTTAATTCTAAGGTAGAGAAGGAGAAAGAATAAATTGCTCAAGAGCATTTGGGCTTCTCCAATGGTGCCCCAGTATACATTCTAGAATGAAAGTAGGAAAGTGTGGAGGCCCCATACCGGAGCCCTTCTCCCTGACCTTGTCTTTTTCCCCTGACTCAGGCCTTCCCTGGGTGCCAGCTCAGATGGCCAGAAGTGGGTTCAGGTGGACTCTTAGTGGTCCTCAGGCTTCCCCCCTACCTCTCCCTACACTAATGGAAATGCACTTTGGGCGGAGGGCGGGCCATTTTAGTAGTGGTTTATGTTGGGACAGTCACTGGAATTTTTTTCTCCTTGTTTTCCTATTGATAGTATTGTATGCATATATTTTACATATCCATAATATCCATCTTGTATTGTGACCTTGATACCGCCCTACAAATCTCATTTCTAATATTTTACTGCCTCAGTTCCAACCCTTATTTCCCCCCATCTTCCCATGTAGGTACAGCTTATGACATGAAGCTCACCACATAGAGTGATAAGTGCAGTTAGAGAAATAACTACACTGAAAACTATCATAACAATGTGAATGAATGAGGGAAAAAGAAAGCCTGTCTCGAGTACAGGTGTGGGTGGGGTGGGGAGTAGATAGATCTGTGAAATTGGTGGTGGGAATCCTGCACTGGTAGAGGGGGGTGTTCTTTACATGACTGTAATCATACAACTACAATTATATTTGTAATCACGATGTTTAAATAAAGATTATTTATAAAAAAAAAGTAGGAAAGTGCATATGTCAAGAATGCAGGTGACATGTGCATGCAGATACCTTCTGTATTGGCTGGCAACAGACGTGTCCCTAGTCCTTGGTTACTTGTATACATATAATATTCAGGTTCCAGTTTTGGCTTTTTTGGGGGGTCCATACCCAGTGCCAATAGGGTTATTCCTGGTTCGGCACTCAGAAATTACTCCTGGCAGGATCAGACTCTGGGATACTAGAGATTGAGCCTCAGTTGGTCACATACAAGACAATGCCCTACCCATTGTACAACTGCTCCAGCCCCTCAGCTTCCAGTTTTACTTAGCACATATTTCTAAATCAGATGCAATCAAAATGCTAAGTTCAGGCCAGAGAGAGAGCAAGCACAGTGGTAGGGCTTTTGCCTTGCACACTGCTGATGCAGGACAGATGGTGGTTCTAATCCCGGCATCCCATATGGTCCCGGGAGAGATTTCTGAGTGCATACCCAGGAGTAACCCCTGAGCACTTCCAGCATGGCCCCCCAAAAAGAAAAATAGTACTGAGGGGTCAGAGCAGTGGCGTAAGTGGCAAGTCATTTGCCTTGCTCGCAACTAACCTAGGATGGACCAAGATTCTATATCCTGATGTCCCA
Organism: Suncus etruscus; assembly: GCF_024139225.1. Taxonomy (NCBI): domain Eukaryota; kingdom Metazoa; phylum Chordata; class Mammalia; order Eulipotyphla; family Soricidae; genus Suncus; species Suncus etruscus. Next base: position 121,952,443 of record NC_064854.1, on the reverse strand, counting down.
TATGCCCATGTGGTCCCCCAAGCCAGGAGTAATTTCTGAGCACATAGCCAGGAGTAACCCCTGAGCATTACCGGTGTGGCCCCAAAACAAAATAGTGCTGATCCTATAGTATGATGGTAGGGCATTTGCCTTGCATGCCACTGATCTTAGCACTATCAGTAGTCCCCTGAGGCCACCCAGGATGATCTCTGAGCTCCACAATCAGGGTAAGAATCTGAACACAGACAGATGTGGAGCAAAAAAATTAATAGTAATAAGAACAGGGATGCAGTTTAGTGTTTGATTGGACACTTCACATTTTTGAGGACCTTCTTTAAATCTTGCACCAGGGGCCGGAGCAATGGCACAGCGGTAAGGCGTTTGCCTTGCATGCAGTTGACCCAGGATGGACAACGGTTCGATCCCCCAGTGTCCAATATAGTCCCCTGAAACCCCTGAGTATCACTGGGTGTGGCCCAAAAACAAAACAAAAAAAAAATCTTGCACCAAAATATAAGTTATAATGTGAATAGTGGAATACTGGGAGGTGGGCAGAGCAATAGCACAGTGGGTAGGGCATTTCCTTGCACACAGCTGACCTGGGTTTAGTTACCCACATTCCATGTGGTCCCCCGAGCCTGCCACGAGTGATTCTGATCACAGAGCCAAGAGTAACCCGAGTACCACTGGGTTAGCCCATAAACCAAAATAATAATAATAATAATAATAGGGTTGGAATGATAATGTAGCAGGTAAGGCTCTTGCCTTGCTTGCCACTTACCTGTAAGTCTCTGACATCCTGTTCAGCCCTATAAGGATTTTGGAAGTGATTTCTGAGTGGAGAGCCAGGAATACAGTCAGGTATGTCGGGGAGTGATAGTCCAGAGGGTAGGGCATTTGCCTTGCTGTTGACCCAGGTTTTAATACGCTGCTTATCATATGGTACCCCTGAGTACTTCAAGGAGTGATTGCTAAGTGCAGAGCTAGAAGCCCTGAGCATCACCAGTATGATGCAAAAAGCTAAACAACAAGAAAATGTATTTTTTTAGAGATTAAACTGATAAGAACAGATACTATAATTGATCTTAGCCAAAAGGCCGAGAAACGATGAAAATGTACTATTATAATAAAGAATAAATAGTACTGAAAGAACTCAATACATTTTCTGTAAATGTAATCTCAGAAACTCAACTTTAGGGTAAATGGTAATAAGTTAGGTACATCAAATAAAGGGAAGTTATTTTTGAATATATTAAAATATATAGAATTATTGATTATGCAAAATAAGTTACTACAAGAATGAACATAAATAGATTGGAATATTATGTATTTTCCTTATTCACCTGAGTTTTTCCTGTTGGGTGTAAATTTTTGGTTTTCTTTTTTGGGTTTTGGGTCACACTCAGCAGCGCTCAGAAATCGATCCTGGCATGCTCAGGGGACCATATGGTGTTGGAAATCGAAGTAGGGTCCGTCCTGGTTGGCCCTGTGTAAGGCAAACACCCTATTGCTGTGCTATCGCTCCAGTCCTGGTTTTTCAATTTTTGGTTTAGGACCATATCTGGTAATGCCCAGAGGTTACTCTTGGCTCTGCACTCAGAAATTACTCCTAGCTGTGCTCAGGAAATCATATGGGATGCCGAATTTGAACCCAGATCAGCTATGTGCAAGGCAAATGACTTAATCCCTATGCTATCAATTTTGCCCAGAAAGTGAGTTTTTGTTACTTTTGTGTGAGACTCTGTGAGACTGGAGTGCTATTTCCTTACTTTAATTCTAGGGTTTATTTCAGTGACAGCATTCAGTATCTTATGGAACTCAGGACTCCTGCAAGAATGTGCTTCAGTCCTTTGTGCTATTTCTTGGGCCCAAAGGTGAATTTCTTTATTATAATTATTGTGTATGGGGGCCGGCGAGGTGGCGCTAGAGGTAAGGTGTCTGCCTTGCAAGCGCTAGCCAAGGAAGGACTGCGGTTCGATCCCCCGGCATCCCATATGGTCCCCCCAAGCCAGGGGCGATTTCTGAGCGCTTAGTCAGGAGTAACCCCTGAATATCAAACGGGTGTGGGCCCCCCCCCAAAAAAAGAAGGAATTCTCTTGGCCTAAGAGATACAGGGTTTCTCCATCCTTGAAGCATACGGTCATGGGAATAACAACAGGCTCAGTACATGCTCTTTTACTCTCCCCTAGGTCTTTTTGTAGTGTCTGGAATCTTTCTGCCCAGTCATGGATGATAAAAGCAGGCCTTTGCGGGGCCGGGCGGTGGCGCTAGAGGTAAGGTGCCTGCCTTGCCTGCGCTAGCCTTGGATGGACCGCGGTTCGATCCCCCGGTGTCCCATATGGTCCCCCAAGCCAGGAGCAACTTCTGAGCGCATAGCCAGGAGTAACCCCTGAGCATAACCAGGTGTGACCCAAAAACCAAAAAAAAAAAAAAAAAAAAAGCAGGCCTTTGCAAAAAAAAAAAAAAAAAAAAAAAAAAGGGCCCAGAGAGATAGCACAGCGGCATTTGCCTTGCAAGTTATACAATAACTTGCCTTGCAAGTCCACAATAGAGGACTACCAGGACCAAAGATGGTTGGTTCGAATCCCAGTGTCCCATATGGTCCCCCGTGCCTGCCAGGAGCTATTTCTGAGCAGACAGCCAGCAGTAACCTCTGAGCATCGCTGGGTGCGGCCCAAAAACCAAAAAAGAAGAAAAGAAAGAAAAAGAAAGGCAAACTCCTTACCTCCATGCTATCTCTCTGGACCCTAGAGGTCCTTTTTTTTTTTTTTTTTTTTTTTGATTTTTGAGTCACACCCAGCCATGCTCAGAGGTTACTCCTGAGTAGACTCTGCTCAGAAATCACTCCTGGCAGGCACTAGGGACTATATGGGAGGCCGGGATTCAAACCACCGTCCATCCTAGTTTGGCCGTGTGCAAGGCAAACACCTTATCATTGTGCTCTCTCTCCAGCCTCATGGAGTTACTTCTTAAACTCGGTTACAGAGCTTAGAAGACTTTTGTGGGGGGCCGGAGAGATAGCATGGAGGTAAGGCGTTTGCCTCTCATGCAGGAGGTCATCGGTTCGAATCCCGGCGTCCCATATATGGTCCTCCCGTGCCTGCCAGGAGCAATTTCTGAGCCTGGAGCCAGGAATAACCCCTGAGCACTGCCGGGTGTGACCCAAAAACCACAAAAAAAAAAAAAAAAAAAAAAAAAGAAGACTTTTGTGGGGCCCGGAGAGATAGCACAGCGGCGTTTGCCTTGCAAGCAGCCAATCCAGGACCAAAGGTGGTTGGTTCGAATCCTGGTGTCCCATATGGTCCCCCGTGCCTGCCAGGAGCTATTTCTGAGCAGACAGCCAGGAGTAACCCCTGAGCATCGCTGGGTGTGGCCCAAAAACAAAAAACAAACAAACAAACAAAAAAAAGAAGACTTTTGTGTCAGAACTTAGGACATTCAGATCCCAGAGACATTGAAAATAGCTTTTCCGGTGCTGTCACACAAACTGTACTTTTGGGGAGAAGGGGGATTTGGGTTTTTGGGTCACACCAAGCAACGCTCAGAAATTGCTCCTGGCAGGCTCAGGGGACCACATGGGATGCCGGTAATCGGATTCAAACCACTGACCTCCTGCATGCAAGGCAAATGCTGGGGATCAAATCTGGGTTGACCGTGTGCAAGGCAAACACCCTATCTACTATGTTATTGCTCTTGCCCCTAAATTTTGTTTTGTTTTGTTTTTTTTGGGCCACACCCAGCAGTGCTCAGTTTACTCCTGGCTTTGCACTCAGAAATTGCTACTGCAGGCTTGGAACCATATGAGATGCTGGGGATCGAACACAGGTCAGTCCCAGGATGGCCTCATGCAAGGCAAACTTGGCCCTACTACTGTGCTTTCACTCCAACCCCCCCTAGATTTTGTTGGACCACACCCATCTGTTCAGGAGTCACTCCTGGCTCTGCGCTCAAATCACCCCTGGCAAGTTCAGGTGACCATATGGGATGCCAGGGGTGGAACCCAGGTTCTTCCGTGGTTGGCAGCATGCAAGGCAAATGCCCTACCACTGTGCTATCACTCCAGCCCCCTAAATTTGTTGTTGTTGTATCGAGACAAAATTTATTAGTGAACAGGGCAAAATAAGGAAGGAATTAGATATCAAAAAACTTCTGGACATGTAGGGTATGTTATGAACTTTCAGTTGGCTGCATTTGTTCTTTGCGGAAGCTGAGATGTTATCTACTGTTCTTTAGTCACCTGTACTTCAAACATAGAGCTTCAAATTTGTGTTTCATATAGGTCTCATTTAATGTGACATCCATTGAAGCTTCGTGGACACTTCCTGCAAAGAAAGGTCTCCCCATGTGTCCTCTGATGTCTGATGAGACTTGAATTCACACTGAAGCCTCACCCAAACTCCAGCATAGGACTTCTTCCATATGTGTGTCTACTGGTGTTTGATGAGATGTGAAATCTGATGGAAGACTTGCCACACTCAATACAAAACTAGGGTTTCTCTCTGTGTATCCTTTGATGAGATGTGACATATCATTGAAGCCTCATCCACACTCCTTGCAAATATGAGGCCTGTCCAGATGTGTCCTCTGGTTTCTGTCAAGATGACGTCTACTGAAGCCTAGCCCATTCTCTTCAAACATGGATTCTCTCATATGTCCTCTTGTGACAGATGAGACTTCACATATCAACAAAGTCTCATCTACACTCTTTGCAAAAAGGACTTATCCCCTGTGTGATAAAAATTTGAACTAATGCTGAAGCCTCGACCACATGCTCTACAAAAACAGGGCTTCTCATGTGTCCTCTGGTGTTTGATGAAATGAACTCACTGAAGCCTCATGTACATTCTTCAACAACCGTAGGGCTTCTCCCCTATGTGTGTCCTCTGACATCTGATGAGCGATGATGTCCATTGAAGCCTCACCCACACTCCCTGCAAACAGGGCTTCTCTCCTGTGTGTCCTCTGGTGTTTGATGAGAGTTTGAACTCTCACTGAAGCCTCGCCCACAGCGTCTGCCAACATGGAGCTTATCCCATGTGTGTTCATTTGTGCTTGATGAGACTTGATGGATCATTGAAGCATTTCCACACTCCCTGCATACATGGGACTTCTCCCCTGTGTGTCTCTGATGTCTGGTGAGACTTGATATATAACTTAAAACTTTGCCATGTTCTCATCAAACATTCTCCCTGTGTGTGTCCTCTGGTGTGATGAGATTTGACATATCACTGAAGCCTCTCCCACACTCTCTGCAAGCATAGAGCTTTTCTCCTCTTTGTGTCCTCTGGTGTATGATGAGATTTGACCTGTTACTGAAGCCTCGCCCACACTCCCTACAAAAAGTGGGATTTTTGTTTTGTTTTGTTTTTTGTTTTGTTTTGTTTTGTTTTTGGGTCATACCTGGCGGTACTCAGGGGTTACTCCTGGCTGTCTGCTCAGAAATAGCTCCTGGCAGGCACGGGGGACCATATGGGACACCGGGATTCAAACCAACCACCTTTGGTCCTGGATCGGCTGCTTGCAAGGCAAACACCGCTGTGCTATCTCTCCGGGCCCTCTCTTAATATTCTTGAAAACCTATCCTAGAACCTATTCCACCTTAGTCCTGTGGATTTTCTTTATGTCCAGTGTGAGTTTCTTCCTCTATTGCCATATAATGTTTATTAGAGCTCCCTATTTGTTTGTGAAGTAGAAAAGGCGGTTGAAATTATTTTATGCGTGCTCGCTTCGGCAGCACATATACTAAAAATTAGAACGATACAGAGAAGATTAGCATGGCCCCTGCGCAAGGATGACACACAAATTCGTGAAGCATTCCATATTTTTACATTTGATTTTTTTTGACAAAAAAAAATTATTTTATGCATCATCATCTTAGGCAAGGGTATGGATCTTTCTTTGTACTTGTGACTTTCAAGTATGTCATTTCTTGGTTTGTCATATGGATCAGAATGTTTCTGCCATTGGGACTGATCATGTGGACAGGAACTCTATTTGAATGTGCTTTCTTGTAGATCTCCCGGAAGATTCGAGAGGGATGACTTTGTTTCATGTGATGCCTGAAGAAATTCTGGCTGGAGAATGTGAGAGAGCGGGAGGCACATGGATGGATTTCTGGTTTTATTTCTCATCCAGTTTGCTGACGATTCACCTTTTCCATTCACATACTCATATTGGTTTCTCCCTTTGTGTAAAAGGAGTACACACTGTTGGCTGCCTTTTCTTCACCATCATCTGGCCCTCGTACAGACTAAGTAAGTATAGACCCACTGGCAATTCAGAAGCCTCTTTCATTCTCCGGATCCAGCCTCAGGGATGCCTGATGGTCCTATCCTAAACCATGTGGCAGAGTGAGGATCAATAGTTACAAGGTCCCTTAGCTACAACTCAATCCTTTACAAATCTAGAATATTGATGAATAAAGCAGGTGTTGATATGCAAGGCTTTTCTTGGTCGAAAGTCATATATCTTTAACTTTGACATCATTACCCGAGTTCTGTGAACAACCCTTTCGGCAGCCTTCCAACTATGGAATGATTAGTACAGGCTTCTCCCAGCAATGTCCTGGGAATAAGATGTCAGCCGTGAGACCCCATCTTCTCCAGCCTGGATTATTCCCAAAGAGCAGTCCCACTGGCAACCTAGAAGCCTCATTCCATACTCAGGGGTCCAGCCTCAGGGATGCCTGATGGTCCGATCCTTAACCCATGTGGCAGAGTTTGGGGTGAAGGGTTACAATGAACCTTAGCTACTATTCTATCCTTTACAATTCTAGGAGATCAATGAATAGAGCAGGTGTTGATGTGCATGGCTTTTCTTAGTCATGATTAGCTGTGTGTCTTTACCTCTGGTAGTCTCCCAAAGTCTGTGAACACCCCTCTTGGCAGTCTTCCCAGGGGTCCTCCTTCCAACCAGTGCATCCTTAGCACGGGCTTCTCCCTATAATGCCCTGGGAATAAGACGTCAGCCGGTGAGACCCCATCTCCAACCTGGATTATTCCCAAAGAGGAGTCCCACTGGCAAATTAGAAGCTTTATTCCATACTTCAGGTCCAGCTTCAGGGATTTCTGATGGTCCGAGCCTCAACCCCTGTGGCAGAGTGAGGGATGAAGCGTTACAGTGGCCCTTAACAACTGCTCTATCCTTTAGAAATGTAGGAGATCGATGAATAGAGCAGGTGTTGATATGCAAGGTTTTTCATGGTCGAAAGTCATATCTTCACCTTTGGCATCATTATCCCAAGTATTGTGAACAACCCTCTCGGCAGTCTTCCAAATGGTCCTCCTTCCAACCAGGGCATCATTAGCTCAGGCTTCTCCCAGCAATGCCCTGGGAATAAGATGTCAGCCGTGAGACCCCCATTTTCTCCAAGTTGGATTATTCCCAAAGAGCAGTCCCCCTGGCAAATCAGAAGCTTCATTCCATACTTTGTGTCCAGCCTCAGGAATGCCTGATGGTTCAAGCCTCAACTCATGTGGCAGAGTGAGAGATGAAGGGTTACAGCCCCTTAAGCCACTGCTTCATCCATTAAAAATCTAGGAGATCGATGAATAGAGCAGGTGTTAATATACATGGCTTTTCTTGGTCCAAAGTCATGTATCTTTTCCTCTGGTTTCTTTCTCCCCAGTTCTTTGAACACCCCTCTTGGCAGTTATCCCAGGGGTCCTCCTTCCAACCAGGGATTCATTAGCATAGGCTTCACCCTGCAGTGTCCAGCTGACGAGACCCCATCTTCTCCAGTCTTTCTTATTCCCAAAGAGCAGTCCCACTGGCAACTCCGGGTCTAACCTCTGGGATGCCTGATGGTCCGAGCCTCAACCCATGTGGCAGAGTGAGGGATGAAGGGTTTCAATGCGCCTTAGCTACTGCTCTATCCTTTACAATTCTAGGAGATTGATGAATAGAGCAGGTGTTGATATGCATGACCTTTTCTTGGTCATAAACTATGTATTTTCTCTGTCATTTTCGGAGTGCAGCAAGGCACTGTGCCGAAATTACCAAATCTTATGGTCACCCAGTAACAGAACAATGGAGAACCGATTGGATGGTGCTCTGCAATTTTGTTTGTTTGTTTTTATAGGAGTCACACAGGCAGCGCTCAGGGGTTCCTCCTGGTTCTTCAGCTAGAAGTTACCCTAGGCAGGTTCGGGGGAGGTCGGGATTCGAACCGTGGTCTGTCTTGGGTCATCAGCGTAATAGGCATTTGCTTTATCCATTACACCATCATCACTCTGGTGCTCTGCAATTTATAGAGGAAAGATTCATTCTCTGGCCTAGACCCGCAGCTCTGGTTGCTCAGTGCAGCCCCACGACCAACCGCAGAGAGAACATTGTCCTTGAAGAACCCCCTGCAGCAGCAAGGATCCCTGAAAGTGTGCTTTGGGGAAGTGATGCCTGCAGAATGGCACTTCCCTCCCATGTTCTGGCATCAGAATGAAAAATGGCTGGTTCCCGGACATTAAACGACTTAAGGACTTCTGGTCGAAGACTTAAGAGCCATGTTCCAGCTATTGACCAGCCACTTCATGACCTGTTAGGTCAGTTTTTCTTTCTGAACTTGAATCAGGTGTGGAAATCTATTCCTGGGAACAAGATGTCAGCCAGTGGGACCCCCATCTTCTCCAGCCTGGATTATTCTCAAAGAGCAGCAGAAAGGCTCACTGCAGAAAATCTCCAAAAGCTTGTGGTCACCCAGTTAAGAGCAATGGCGAGTGGAGCAGATGGTGTTCTGCAACTAAACAGAAGATTCATTCTCTGATGACTCAGGGTTTGGACAAGCTAGTATGCCTGGAGTCCAGAGTTGGTCTCTTATTCCAGAAAACTTCAGGGTTGTGGTCTTCTTGTATTTAGGCCAATGTTTTTCCTTTCCATTTCCTCCCTATTTTGCTGGGCCTATGCAAACTATTGCCTCTCTTACACTTTTTTTACTGCTATTTCTTTTGTTGAGATGTGCTGCAGCGTGTTATGGATTTTGTTTAGTTAACTACACTTTAGCTTCTGTACTTTGCTTGAGAAGTTTAATTACAGGCTGCAATTATAAGGTAAAAGAATATGTGTGAAAATAAAAAAAAAAGACTAGGTGTGAAGAGGTAGTTAATTCCTGGAACCAGACTTAGGGGGCAGAACATCAGGCATGCCACATCACCTTCCCTAGCTGACCCTCAAGATAGCCATAAGAGCATTCCAGCACAAGATATCTTAGAAGGTCACAAGAGGGAGGGACCAAAATGACTAAGTCGGGTATAGCAGATGGCCGTTGAAGATTAGAACACAGTTGGACGCACCCAGGCCTAGTCTTATTAAGATTTGATTGAATTGGGGCCGGAGAGATAGCATGGAGGTAAGGAGTTTACCTTTCATGCAGAAGGACAGTTGTTCGAATCCCGGCTTTTCATGTGGTCCCCGTTCCTGCCAGGGGCGATTTCTGAGCACAGAGCCAGGAGTAACCCCTGAGCACTGCCGGGTGTGACCCAAAAAAGAAAAAAAAAAAGAATTTGAATCCTGCCTTGGGGTTCATTTTGAAATTATTGGATCCCGCCTTTATGTGAAAATGCTTCCCCTAGACCAGGGGTCTCAAACTTGTGGCCCGCGGGCCGTTTGCGGCCCTCTATACAACATTTTGTGGCCTGTGGCCGGTCTTCAAATATCGCAGTATTCGCGATTATTCACTTACCGAATAATCGCAATAAAAATCACATTAAACATTCGCATATCCTGAGCAGTTCTGTTCCGGGTATGCGAATGTTTAATGCGATTTTTTTTCTTACTAATGCAATTTTTTATTGTGAATATTCGGTAAGCGAAATCCCTTATGCGGCCCTGCCTCACCCCGACTTTGCCTCCTGTGGCACCCAGGTAAATTGAGTTTGAGACCCCTGCCCTAGACCCTGAACCCTATATAAACTTAAAACCGCTCAGGGTCTGACTCCAGAGCTGACAGTGAGAGCCAGCCCCCAGTGCGCTGTTTGAATAAAGCTTCGCCTGCTTGTTGCATCATCCAGAACTCTTGACTGCCTCATTTGGGTAAGGACCACATGGGGACCCTAACACTTTAACTCTTATCCTTTAAAAAAAAAAAGTAAGAACTTACTAAACCCTCTGCTACGTCTTTAATAAGTTCATTGGTGATTCAATAATTTTCAAAAATATACTTGCTGGGGCCGGAGAGATAGCATGAAGGTAAGGCAATTGCCTTGCATGTAGAAGGTCGGTGGTTCAAATCCCGGCATCCCATAGGGTCCCCCGAGCCTGCCAGGAGTGATTTCTGAGCGTGGAGCCAGGAGTAATCCCTGAGCGCTCCTGGATGTGACCCAAAAACCAAATGTGTGTGTATATATATATATATATACTTGCTACTAAACTTTCTTCGTTCCTTTCTCTTCCATCTCTTCAAATTTTCTTTCAATTTTCTATATTTTTTAATAACTTTGCTCTTGGTCTTCCTGAAATAAATGTATTATAATCAGTTATGTCAACTCGGTGATGCATTTTCTTTAAATAATTTTTTTTTTTTTTTTTTGGTTTTTGGGCCACACCCGGCAGTGCTCAGGGGTTACTCCTGGCTGTCTGCTCAGAAATAGCTCCTGGCAGGCACGGGGGACCATATGGGACACTGGGATTCGAACCAACCACCTTTGGTCCTGGATTGGCTGCTTGCAAGGCAAACGCCGCTGTGCTATCTCTCCGGGCCCTCTTTAAATAATTTTTAAAAAATATGGGGCCGGGCAGTGGCGCTGGAGGTAAGGTGCCTGCCTTGCCTGCGTTAACCTAGGACGGACCGCGGTTCGATCCCCCGGCATCCCATATGGTCCCCCAAGAAGCCAGGAGCAACTTCTGAGCGCATAGCCAGGAATAACCCCTGAGCGTCACAGGGTGTGGCCCAAAAACCAAAAAAAAAAATGAAAAAAAAAATAGATTAATTCTCTAGCGGAGACCCGCAGCTTCAGGCACTCAGAGCAGCCCAATCAACAGCAGAGAGAAAATTGTCTCTCCACAGCCCTCTGCAGCAGCGAGGGCCTCTGATATTGTGGTTTTTGGAATATTGCAGAATGATACTACTGGTAGTCTGGCAACAGAGCGGCCCCCTAAATTTTTTTTTTTTTTAATTTCTGGGTCACACCTGGCAGTGCTCGGGTTACTCCTGGCTCTACACTCAGAAATCACCTCTGGCAGGCTCAGGGAACCGTATGGGATGCCAGGATTCAAACCACCGTCCTTCTGCATGCAAGGCAAACACCCTACCTTCACACTATCTCTCTGACCCTCTCTTAAATTTTTTTAGAAAAATATAGAGAAGGCCGGAGCGATAGCACAGCAGTAAGGTGTTTGCCTCACACTCTACTGATCCAGGATGGACCTTAATTCGATCTCCGGCTCCCCATATGATTCTCCCAGCCAGGAACAATTTCTGAGCATGTAGCCAGGAGTAACCCCTGTGCCCCCCAAAAATATAGAGAATACCTGAATATTATCTTTCTATAATCAATAAAAAATATTAGCACCATCCTTAACTCCTCTCTCACTTTACATTCCATTTAATACCAATTATTTCAAATGTAACAATTTTTTTCTTTTTTTGGTGTTTGGGCCACTCTCGGTAACACTCAAGGGGTTACTTCTGGCTATGGGACACCAGGGTTTGAACCAAGGTCTCTCCTGGATCACAGTCTCTTGCAAGACAAATGCCCTACCATTGTGCTATCACTCCAGCCCTGTAGACAAGAATCTTGTTACCACTTCCTCTGCTTGCCCCAAGTCAAGCAAATGTCTTTGTTCTTTTGGTTTGGGACCACACTCAGTGAGGCTCGGGTTACTCCTGGCTCTGCACTCAGGAATCACTCCAGTGGGCCTGGGGGACCATATAGGATTCCGGGGTGGAACTCGGGTTGACCATGTACAAGGCTAATTCCCTACCCACTACACTATCATTCTGGCCCTTTGTTCTTTTTCCATTTGTTTTGGGGCCACATCTGACAGTGCTTGGAACTTGTTTCTTATTCTTCACCTAAGCATCACTACTGGAGGGGCTTAGAAGACTGTATAGGGTTCTGGGGGCTAACCTAGCTTAGTAATGTGAATGGCAAGGTCATATGGTTTCTGCCCCAGCTTCTTTTTTTTTTTTGGGGGGGGGCGGTCACACCCAGCATCGCTCAGGGGTTACTCCTGGCTCTATGCTCAGAAATCACTCCTAGAGGGGCCGGGCGGTGGCGCTCGAGGTAAGGTGCCTGCCTTACCTGCGCTAGCCTAGGAGACGGACCACGGTTCGATCCCCCGGCGTCCCATATGGTCCCCCAAGCCAGGAGCGACTTCTGAGCGCATAGCCAGGAGTAACCCCTGAGCGTCACCGGGTGTGGCCCAAAAACCAAAAAAAAAAAAAAAAAAAAAAAAAAAAAAAAAAGAAATCACTCCTAGCAGGCTCGGGGGACCATATGGGACGCCGGGATTTGAACCGATGACCTTCTGCATGAAAAGCAAATGCCTTACCCTCCATGCTATCTCTCCGGCCCCTCTGCCCCAGCTTCTTTGGGCCATTGTTTATAGCATCTTCAAGTTTTCCTGCTTCCTCTTTGCTCCAGATCCAATCTTCACCATTCACTCAAATAAAATCACTTTTTTTTTTTTTTTTTTTTTTGGTTTTTGGACCACACCCAGTGACACTCTGGGGTTACTCCTGGCTATGTGCTTAAAAATTGTTCCTGGCTCAGGGACCATATGGGACTCTGGGGACTGAACCGAGGTCCATCTCGGATCAGACACATGAACCACAAATGCCCTACCACTGTGTTACCGCTCTGGCCCAACTTTTTTTTTTTTTTTTTTTGGGTCACACTCGGCATTGCTCAAGGGTTATTCCTGGGTCTACACTCAGAAATCACTCCTGGCAGCCTCAGAGGACCATATGGGATGCCTGAATTTGAACCACTGTCCAGCATGCAAGGCAAAAGTCTTACCTCCATATTATCTTTCTGACCCTGGCCCAATTTTTTTTAAATAAAATCTTTGAGCATCATGATTACAAGCATGATTGTAGTTGGGTTTCAGTCAAACAGAACACCCTCTTTGACCAGAGCAACATTCTTACCACCAAATCCCTCCCATCCTCCTCCCCAGATAGGCATTCTACTTCTCTCACTCATTAACATTGTCATGCTAGTTGTTAGTGTAGTTATTTCCCTAACTGCACTCACCACTCTTTGTGGTGAGCTTTATATTGTGAACTGCTCCTTCTGGCCCTCATCGCTATTGTCTCTGGGCATTATTACAATAATGTCTTTAATTTTTCTTAAAACGCATAGATGAGTAATACTATTCATTGTCTCCCTCTGACTTATTTCACTCAGCATAGTAGATTCCATGCCCATCTATGTATAGGAACATTTCATAATTTCATTTCTCCAGATGGCTGCATAATATTTTATTGTGTATATGTACCACAGTTTCTTTAGCTATTCATCTGTTGAAGGGCATCTTGGTTGTTTCCAGAGGTTAGCTATTGTAAATAGCGCTGCAATGAATATAGGTGTAAAGTAGGGATTTTTGAGTTTTTTTGTGTTCCTAGGGTATATCTCTAGGAGTGGTATATATGGGAGCTCAATTTCCAGTTTTTAGAGGAATCTCTATATTGTTTTCCATTAAGGCTGGACTACATGCCATTCCCACCAGCAGTGAATAAGAGTTCCTTTCTCTCCATATTCCCACCAGCACTGATTGTTCTCATTCTTTGTGATGTGTGCCAGTCTCTGTGGCGTGAGATGGTACCTCATTGTTGTTTTGATTTGATCGAAATCGGGTCATCCTACCACAGTACTATCGCTCCAGACCACAGCTATTTTAATAAGGCAAAGAAGGAAAGGTTTCCAAAGAAGGAAGGCGGGACGAGTCCAGAGAGAAGGGGTAGATGATTATTTTCCAAGATGAAAAAAATAAAATGCAAACCCCTAGTAGGCTGTACTTGGAAACAGAGAGAACCAGAGGAGGTCTTTATGGCTAGAGCAGAGTGAGGAAAGGGAGAAAAGGGGCGAATACAGGAATCTAGGTGATGCAGTGCTTCTCAATTATTTTTGTCATGCCCCCCTAGGAAGAAGAAAACATTTTTCGTGCCCCCTGCGCAACTGTAAATAGTTATCTTTATTAAAAAAAATTTTAACCTGCAAAACAAAATAAGTTGAGCTGTTTTTTTGGGGTTTTTTTGGGGGGTTTTTTGTTTTTTTTTTTTTGGTCACACCCGGCAATGCTCAGGGGTTATTCCTGGCTCTACGGTCAGAAATCGCCCCTTGCAGGCTTGGGGGACCATATGGGATGCTGGGATTTGAACCAGCAACCTGCATGCAAGGCAAACGCCTTACCGCTGTGCTATCTCTCCAGCCCCTGAACTGATTTTTTAATCAGGTGATGTCTGGATTAATGGTTGCAATGAGCATGTTTGTAATGCATAGCTTTTCGAAGCGGGGTTTGGAGCAGGACACAGCAACTCTCAGCTCCAGAGACATACAGAGACATAAACACAGGGCTTAGCTTGTTAGAACAGTGTTTGCCGAGGTCAAACGCTCCCCCCTTTATGAAGCCCCACTATTTGAGAAGCACTGAGGTAATGAAGCATATAAAAGCGGTCTCTGCCAATGTAAAGAAATCAGGGGCCGGAGAGATAGCATGGAGGTAGGGTGTTTGCCTTTCATGCAGGAGGTCATCGGTTCGAATCCCAGCGCCCCATATGGTCCCCTGTGCCTGCCAGGAGCAATTTCTGAGCCTGGAGCCAGGAATAACCCCTGAGCACTGCCGGGTGTGACCCAAAAACCACAAAAAAAAAAAGAAAAAAAAAAAAAAAAGAAATCAGCCTCTCCTACAAAGAACAATGCAGCCTTATGGTTTTGAACAGAAAAGTTATTTAGGGGCCGGAGCGATGCGCAGCAGTAGGACGTTTGCCTTGCATGCAGCTGATCCAGGACAGACCTCAGTTCGATCCCCCGCGTCCTATATGGTCCCTTAAGCCAGGAGCGATTTCTGAGTGCAGAGTCAGGAGTAACCCCTGAGCATCACCAGGTATGGCCTAAAAACCAAAACCAGGGGCCCGGAGAGATAGCACAATGGCGTTTGCCTTGCAAGCAGCCGATCCAGGACCAAAGGTGGTTGGTTCGAACCCCAGTGTCCCATATGGTCCCCCGTGCCTGCCAGGAGCTGTTTCTGAGCAGACAGCCAGGAGTCACCCTTGAGCACCGCCGGGTGTGGCCCAAAAACAAAAACAAAAACAAAAACAAAACAAAAAAAACAAAAACAAAAAAAGATGAAGTAAGGTACATACAACTGAAACAGGTTCAATCCCCAGCATCCCCTAGGGTTGTCCAGAGCAGCAGTCTTAGGAGATCACATAGGATGCTAGGAATGGAAATGGAAGGAATGGAATGGGTAGGCCAAGCGCCCTGCCTGCTCTGCTGTCTTCTCTCCAGCACCACTTCCATTGTGAAGAAGGCCTGTGAGCTCCAGAAGCCTAGGGACCTATAGCTGCTATGCCATTAGCTGTGCCTCCAGTCTTTGGTGGGGGGTGCCTGAAATGAAATAAGAGCAGGGAGCAAAAAAAAAAAAATAATAATAATAATAAAACAACTGCAAAGGTGGAGGAACCACTTGAAAGCCACTTGACTTTCCTGGAAGAGGCCAGAGAGAGAGACACACACACCATGGCCAACTCCACCCACCCAGATCACGCCCCTTGAGGGGCGGGGCCAAACCAGGAAGCAGCCTCGGAGGCGGAAGTGCAGGCCCGTCTCCCGACCTGCGCGCTCCGGGCCTGGCCCCGCCCGCCCAGATGTGGGTGAAAGGTCGGCCGTGGGCCCGGGAGGGACTTGACCGGCCCGCAGCGCTCTGCAGCACCCGCCATGGCCGACCAGGCGAAGCCCATCAGCCCGCTCAAGAACCTGCTGGCCGGGGGCTTCGGGGGCATGTGCCTGGTGTTCGTGGGGCACCCCCTGGACACGGTCAAGGTGCGTGGAGGTTGGGGCTCGTGCTGCTGAGGGAGGCCCAGGAGGGGCGAGGAATCAGAGATCTGGGGGGGACACCACCAACTAGCTAGTGGGGGTCGAGGGATTTGGGGGTTTCAGGGATCACCCTGGGAATCTTCCTTTTGGGGTTTGCCGTTTGCACTGCAGACGGTCTAGGCTGCCAAGCAAAGGTTTGCATTTTCAAGTTCTCTGTCCAGCAGCTTCTCTCCCCCTCTGACCTTTCAGCTACTTCTTTGGGGATGAAAAAGAAAGTGTCTCACCCCCCCTCCCCAAACCCTGATTTCTTCTGAACCCCACTCTGTTATCAAGATTAAAAAAAAAAGTCCATTTAAGTCAGCTTTAGAAAGAAAGCTAAAAGACTGGGCTTTTAGTATGCTTGGTCATTCCAAGAGACTTATTTCTATTGAGAAATTCTCCTTGGGCCTGAGAGTGCTCCCACCTTTTCTGGCCATGGGAACTTGACCTTCTTCAGTACGTTAGTTAGATCAAGTTAGCCCAAGTGGTCGCCCCTAAAAAACAATGGTGATGTCTGACTGAGCTTCTTCCTGGGAAAGCAAGGATTGACTTTGTCCAGGATCCTTTTAATTTATCCTCCACATCCCAGAAGGTGGACCAAAGAGGGAAAAAAGGACACTTATTCTCAAGCTTGTTCCCAGGTCCTTGCATTAGACTCATCTTCTCCCCCAGTGATATTTTCAGCAAGGTCAGAATCTATGCCTTGGGCTTTAGCATTCAAAGTTTCATCCTAGTTGTCTCACCTTGTCTGTGAGGAACAGACATCTAGGACAGACAGGATAGACAGATCAGAGTTAGAGGGGAGAGCATTGGGAAGTCTAAGGAAGGGGGCTTGTTAGAAGGTCAGATGGTATTTCCTTCGTGGAAAAATTGCTTTGGCAGCGCTTTCTCTTGACACATTTGAATAGCAAGGTATATGCTGTCTTTCATCTAGAAAAGAATCTGAAAGCATTCTATTGCAAGACCGGGATTAAGCAGCCAATCTGGTCCGGTTGGGGCACAGTGAAACATGATTAGAAGCTTATTTAATTGGCTGTAAATCCAGTGTGTCATTGCTTTTCAGGCAGCAGTGGCTCACATTAGCAGTCTCTGGTAAGGGAAAAGTATGTATCTTCCTATTCTCAGTCCATGTTAGCAAAGAGCCTGTGAGCTTTAGATGTTTAGAGAGTTCTTTAAGGGAAGATGAAATTCTTTTTTGTTTGTCTTACCTTTATTTTTGCCTCACTTGGTTATGTTATATGGTTATACTCAGGAATAACTCCTGGCAGGCTCAGGGGACCATATGGGATGCCAGGGATCAAACCCGGTCAGTTGCATGCAAGTCAAGTATCCCATCTGTTGTGCTATCATTCTGGTCCTGAAGATATAATTATTTTGTTTGTTTGTTTGTTTGGTTTGTTTTTGGGCCACACCCGTTTGACGCTCAGGGGTTACTCCTGGCTATGTGCTCAGAAATCGCCCCTGGCTTGGGGGGACCATATGGGACGCCGGGGGATTGAACCGCGGTCCTTCCTTGGCTAGCGCTTGCAAGGCAGACACCTTACCTCCAGCGCCACCTTCCCGGCCCCAAGATATAATTCTTTTTTTTTTTTTTTTTTGGTTTTTGGGCCACACCCGGTGACGCTCAGGGGTTACTCCTGGCTATGCGCTCAGAAGTCGCTCCTGGCTTGGGGGACCATATGGGACGCCGGGGGATCGAACCGCGGTCCGTCTCCTAGGCTAGCGCAGGTAAGGCTTACCTTACCTCCAGCGCCACCGCCCGGCCCCCAAGATATAATTCTTAATAACTACCTTATATAAAGTTTGTTCCACCTTTTTCCCCCTTAGATGTCACTCTCAGGTAGGGCCTGATGACTTCTAAACTATAGTGTAAAGGATTTCAATAGTTCAGAAGATTAAAGAAAAGTAGGGTGAAATTTAAATCTCCAAAATAACTTTGTTGACTGTCTAACTACCCCACAGACTGCTATAAATGGGAGTGAGGACTAGAGGTTTATATCAGCCAGATCTAGTTTTAGATCACTTAAACTTACCAACCCATTTTCCTTGCCTATAAACGGAGAATACCCCATCTAGAGTCTTTGTAAGAATCATTAGATATGAAAGAAATGGTGAAAGTAAGTGAATGAGGAAATCAAAAGGACGGTCATTCTTTCTGACAGCATGCAACTAATGACTTACGTGTATATAGTTTGAGTAAATGGGAGAAAAGAGAAATTTGAATCCAGAAAATTAAGTGAAAGCAGAAGCATGTGCAAACTTCTGTTCTGTGTTCAGAGTTTGCCATTTGAGCCATTGCTTTTGATGGGCTTCTGATTCTGGGAGACCATTGTATTTAGTTAACTTTGCAGTGCCAGGAATGAAACCCAGAGCCTCACATATGCAAGGCAAGTGTGCATTGCTGATCTACATCCCAACTCCAAGATGACTGTATTTTCTCTTTTGCTTTCAGGTACGGCTGCAGACACAGCCCCCATGTTCACCTGGACAGGTTCCCATGTATTCTGGGACAATCGACTGTTTCCAGAAGACTCTTGTTAGAGAGGTATGTATCTTGATACTTGACTTTCCTCTTGCTCCACAGAACACACTTACAGGGTTGACTTGTTACTTCCCTGAAGGGCATGGGGAGAATATGTGAACGTGTGTACGTGTACGTGTACATGTGTGTGTGTGTGTGTGTGTTGTGGCTCTGCTGGAGGTCTTGTCCAAGCTGTGGTTTTCTCTATGCCATCCTATGCCTCCTATTGTCATCTTAGCTAGAGTCTTTGATAGTCTGAGGGAAGGAGAAAGGTAGGGAGGGAGGGAGGGAGGGAGGGAAGGAAAGAAGGAGGGAAGAAGAAAGGTGAAAACGAAAGAAGGAATGGAGGGAGAGAGTGGGTGGAGTGATAGTGCAACAGGTAAGGTGTTTACCTTGTTTGCAACCAACCATAGTTCCCTGGCATCCCCGTATGATCCCCCAAGCCTGCCAGGTGTGATTCCTGAGCATAGAGCCAGGAGTAACCTCTGAGCACCACTGGGTGTGGCCCCAAAACAACAAACAACAAACAAGAAAAAACTGGCTTGAAGAGCAACCCTAGGTCTAAGTCTTTATGAAATACACAGAAACTTCAGAGACAGGTATCATTCAAGTAAAAAAAGAATACTGGTAGGTGAGGGGCTGGAGAGATAGCATGGAGGTAAGGCATTTGCCTTTCATGCAGGAGGTCATCAGTTCGAATCCCGGAGTCCCATATGGTCCCCTGTGCCTGCCAGGAACAATTTCTGAGCCTGGAGCCAGGAATAACCCCTGAGCACACTGCTGGGTGTGACCCAAAAACCACAAAAAAAAAAAAAAGAATACCGGTAGGTGAACTCAGCCTTGTGCAGAAGCTGTTTCCAGGACTTCTGCAGTACCAAAATATGAGAAGTAGTTTTTTGTCTTGTTATGTTTTGTTTTAGGGCCATACCCAGTGACACTCAGGGGTTACTCTTGGCTCTGCACTCAGAAATTGCTCCTGGCAGGCTCAGGGGACCTATGAGATGCAGGGGATCAAACTCAGGTCCGTCCTGCGTCAGCATCGTCTAACGCAAACACCCTACCGCTTGTGTTATCATTCCAGCCCCTGGAAAGAAGTTTTTAAGATGGAGACTGCCTATCACACTTGCTTAGGACAATGCTGCCTTTGGTTTGAGAAAGATCTATTTCTGGACCCAGGCAGCATTGCATCCATAGTCCCGGATGTTGAGCTGTAGGCTGGTTGATCAAGAAATTGCTGGGACAGATCCTGCCTTTGCTGTAGGCTGGTTGATCAAGAAATTGCTGGGATAGATCCTGCCTTTCCTACATACCCTTTGGGTGAAAAGTGAAACTTGTGTTTTCTCAAGTGTACGTCTCTCTGTTGTTCCTCTTTCTCAGATGAACTTGAATATTTCTGTATTTGTTTCTAAAGAATATTATTCCTTGTTTTGGATTAAAGTGATACCAAAGTGATACAAATACTCAGTCTGTTACAGAAAGGCTTGTATCAAGTAATAGAATCTCTTCCTCCCTATTTGTCTAAGGCAATGCTTCTCAATTATTTTTTGTCATGCCCCCCTAGAAAAAAGAAAACATTTTCGTGCCCCCCGCGTGACTGTAAATAGTATCTTTATTAAAAAAAACTTTAACCTGCAAAACAAAAATATATAAAATAATTTGAGCTGATTTTTTAATCAGGTGATGTCTGGATTAATGGCTACAATGAGCACGTTTTGCAGTGCATAGCTTTCGAAGCTGGGTTTGAAGCAGGACACAGCAACTCTCAGCTCTAGAGACATACAGAGACAGAAACACGGGGCTTAGCTTGTTCTGACAGTGTTTGCCGAGGTCAAACGCGCACCCCTTTATGGAGCTTCGCTCCTCCCCTAAGGGTTGCACCCCACTATTTGAGAAGCACTAAGGTAACTTTCTTTAATTTATTTAACTGTTTCTTTTTATCTTTTTTTTTTCTTTCATTTGTCCACTACCCTGATTTAATCCGGGGCTACTCTAGGCTCTGTACTCAGGGATTATTCCTGGTAGAGTTTGGGGACCATGTGACATATTGGCTGTTTAACCCCCATCCGCTGTGTGCAAGGCAAGTAGTCTCTCCAATCAACCACTTCTTAGGCTATTTAACTGAGCTTTATAAAATACATTTGATGTTTGAAGGTTTTTTGTTTGTTTGTTCATTTGTTTTGGGGGCCACACCAGGCAGTTTTCAGGGGTTACTTCTGGCTCTGTACTCTGTACTCCCCCTTGGAAGACTTGGGGGTTCATATGGTATGCTGGGGATTGAACACAGGTTGGCTGTGTGCAAAACAAACACCCTTCCTACCACTGTACTATTGCTTCAACTCTATATGGTTTACTTATTTGTTTTTGGTTTTTGAGCCACACCCAGCAGTACTCAGGTTTTACACCTGTCCCTGCATTCAGAAATCACACCTGCCAGGCTCGGGGGACCATATGGGATGCCGGGACTCAAACCTGGTTAGCTGCGTGCCAGGCAAATGCCCTACCCACTGTACTATCACTCAGGCCCCCATTGATTGTTTTTTGTTTTGTTTTGTCCTTGTGTTAATTCCAGGAGAACGATGCGCCGTTCAAAGACGCCAAGACCACAGTCTCATGCAAAAGCAGGGGGTTTATTTTCTTACAAGCATATGCAGGGGCTGTGCTAGAATCCAGCATAAGCCAGAAACTGCCAGTCCCGAGCCATGAGCTTACTAGCTGTATATAGTATTTTAAACAAAAGAAAGGTACAGTAGATTGATTTGCTTCAGGAAGTACAAGACATCTGGCATTTGCTCAATCACATTTTTGCAAGGTGCAGGTGCAAGCTTACAGGGTTAACATGACCAGGTTAGAACCATGTCAGAACAGAAAGAAAGTTGAACTGTAACTGGGTCTACAAGTTCCCACAATTGTGAAGGGAGGTAGGTGATCAGGGCAGTCAGGGAACTCAGGGGAAATTTTTCCTTTACACTTGGAGGATTGAAACCAGGGCCTCATATGTGTGAGGCATGCAGTCACTCATGGAACCACATTCTAGGCCTATGGTAGATAATGTTTTAAAAGCTAAGATACCCATTTGAGGCAAATAATTTCTGGTTTTTGTTTTGTATTGGGTCCACACCTGACAATGCTAGGGTTCACTTCTGGCTCTGCACTCCTGGTAAAGGGAACTTAATGGATAGAACCCAGGTTGGCCATGTACAAATGCCCTACCTGCTGTGCTATCATCTGGCTCCTACCCATAAATTTTTATCAAATTGTATCTACATTATTTAATCCGGTTTATTATTTTAATTATCATAACTTGATATGCATTTTTTCTGTTAACTAAGACATTAACAGACAATGATGTTTATTTATTTATTTATTTATTTTTTGGTTTTTGGGCCACACCCAGTAACGCTCAGGGGTTATTCCTGGCTACGTGCTCAGAAGTTGCTCCTGGCTTGGGGGACCATATGGGACACCGGGGGATCGAACCGCGGTCCATCCAAGGCTAGCGCAGGCAAGGCAGGCACCTTACCTTTAGCGCCACCGCCCGGCCCCTATGCAATTTATTTTTGTTTTGTATTTCTTTGTTATTTTTTTAGGGGGGTTATGTCTAGCAGTGTTCAGGAGTCACTCCATTTCTGTCCAGTCGGTGCTGGGAACTGAATCTGGGGCTCCATTTTTTGTTTGTTTTGGGGCCACACCCAGCAGTGCTCCTGGTTGTGCTTTGGGGAGCTCATATGCTGTGCTGGAATCAAATCGGGTTGGTTACTTGCAGGGCAACTACCTTGCACTCTCTAGCTCTCATTTCATTATTGAGAGAATCATGAGTCAGAGGGAGAGAGTACAATGGATAAAACATTTGCCTTGCATGTGGTTGACCCAGGTTCATTCCTTGGCACCACATATGGCCCACTAAAGTCATTATATGGTAGTCATAAAATGTATGGAATTCTCGTAATTAAAAATAAATTCTTGGGGCCGGGCGGTGGCGCTGGAGGTAAGGTGCCTGCCTTACCTGCGCTAGCCTAGGAGACGGACCGCGGTTCCATCCCCCGGCGTCCCATATGGTCCCCCAAGCCAGGAGCGACTTCTGAGCGCATAGCCAGGAGTAACCCCTGAGCGTTACCGGGTGTGGCCCAAAAACAAAAAAAAACAAAACAAAAAAAAAAATTCTTGGGGCCGGAGAGGTAGCATGGAGGTAAGGTGTTTGCCTTGCATGCAGAAGGACGGTGGTTCGAATCCCAGCATCCCATATGGTTCCCCCCCATCCTGCCAGGAGCGATTTCTGAGCACAGAGCCAAGATTAACCCCTGAGCGCTGCCAGGTGAGACCCAAAAACCAATAAATAAATAAATTCTTATTTATGAAATTCTCATAATTCTTGTTGGGGACATTTTTTTTAGCTTTTTGGGGCTCTATCCAGTGGTGTTCAGGGGTTACTCAGAGTTCTATAGTCAGAAATTACTTCTGGCATGCTTGAGGACCATCTGAGATGCCGGGAATTAATTAAACTTGGGTTTGGCACCTGCTAGGCAAGCACCATACCCACTGTACTATTGCGTCATATGTGAAGGGGGACCCTTTTTTTGGTAGTCTTTTGGTCAAACTCAACAATGCTTAAGAATTACTCCTGGTGGTGCCTGTCAGGGGGCCATATGAGATGTCAGGGATTCAACCTGGATTGGTTGTGTGCAAGGCAAACACCCTATCCTTTGTATTGCTCTGGCCTGGGAGAAACTTTGTTTTGTTTTGTTTTGTTTTTGGACTACACCTAGTGGAATTCAGGGGTTGCTCTTGACTCTGTGCTCAGAAATTACTCCTGGCAGGTTCAGGGGAACATATGGGATACTGTGGATTGAACCCAGGTTGGCTCCATGCAAGGTAAACACCCTACTTGCTGTGCTATTGCTCCAGTCTCAGAAGTTTTTCTAAGTTAGGAATTACAGCCAGATCTTGGAGTCCTTGGACCAGTCCCAGAGTTGCTGGGAGCTAATTAGGGGTACACCTGGAAGTACTTTGGGGGATTAACTTGTACTGGGGATTAAATACTGAGACTTAAACGTACAAGACTTGTCCTCTATCATTTGAGCTCCTAATCTGGGTCATTTTAATTTCATTCTATGGGAAATTTTTTTTTTTCTTTTGTGATTTTTTGGGTCACACCCGGCAGTGCTCAGGGGTTACTCCTGGTTCCATGCTCAGAAATTGCTCCTGGCAGGCACGGGGGACCATATGGGACGCCGGGATTTGAACCGATGACCTTCTGCATGAAAGGCAAACGCCCTACCTCCATGCTATCTCTCTGGCTCCTCTATGGGAAATTTTAATAGTGCAAGCATTTTGGAAAACAGTATAAAGTTTCTTCAGGAAACTAAAAATAGAGCTACTATATGATCCAAAATTTTACTTTTCTGTAGTTAAGAATATGAAAATACAGACACAAAAATTATGTCCACTCCAGTGGCTGTTTTGTTTTGTTTTTACTTGACACCCAGCTATTCTTAGGGCTTATTCCTGGCTCTGTGCTGAAGAGACCGTGTGGGTTATTTGGGATTGAACCCGAGTTTCCTGTATACAAAGCCAGTACCCTTCCTGCTTGTTAAATTGTTTTTCTGGCTCCATTACCTTAATGTTCCTGGCAATGTTAGTTATTTATAGTAGCTAGAATATAAGAATCATACAGTATTTATACAGTGAAATACTTTTTTTTTTTTTAATTTTGTTTTATTTTTAGCCACACCCAGTGATGTTCAGTGGTTACTTCTGGCTCTACATTCAGAAATTACTCCTGGCAGACTCAGGGAACATATAGGATGTTGAAATCAAAACCAGGTTGGCCACATGCAAGGCAAATGTCCTACTCGCTATACTATAGTTCTGGCTCCCTGTGAAATACTGTTAACCTAGTTAGAAAGATTACATTTTGGACCAGGGATATGTCTCAAGGATAGATCACTTGCTTTTATGCCCTGGATTTGATCCCAGGTCAAAAAATCAAAAGGTACTAAAAATAAAACAAAACAAAATGTTTCACAGAATGATCAGAATGGAATTAAGCAAAACAATAAATCAGAAGTAAAAAAGACACATTAGATTATTGTACCCATATGATAATGGGGACATGGAATTATGGAATTGATAAAAACTAATGACAGTGGGAATTAATGACATAATTTAAGGTTATCTAAGGGGAAGAGGGTGATAGGAGTAGAAAGGTGAAGATGGTTTAAGAAAAGGTGCTGGGGTTGGGGGTCAGAGAGATAGCATGGAGGTAGGGCTTTTGCCTTGCATGCAGAAGGACAATGGTTTGAATCCTGGCATACCATATGGTCCCCCGAGCCTGCCAGGAGTGATTTCTGAGCGCAGAGCCAGGAGTAACCCCTGAGTGCTGCCGGGTGTGACCCAAAAACTTAAAAAAACAAAACAAAACAGAAAAGGGCTGGGTTGGTCAGAGAATACTGTGGGTAAAGCACCTACCTTAGCATACAGCCAATCCAGGTTTGATCCCTGACATCCCTTATGTCTCATGAGGCACTGCCAGGAGTGATTCTTGAGTGCAGAGCCAGTAGTAACCCTTGAATTACATTGGGTATGGGCCCAAAACAAAACAAATTCTCCTGAAAAACAAACAGCCCAAAACTTGGTGATTTTTATTTGTTTTTTTTTTTGTTTGTTTTTTTGTTTTTTGTTGTTGTTGTTGTTGTTTTGGGCCACACCCTGCGGTGCTCAGGGGTTATTCCTGGCTGTCTGCTCAGAAATAGCTCCTGGCAGGCACGGGGGACCATATGGGACACCGGGATTCGCACCAACCACCTTTGGTCCTGGATTGGCTGCTTGCAAGGCAAACGCCGCTGTGCTATCTCTCCGGGCCCTGATTTTTATTTGTTTAATAAGTATAAACTCTGGAATGCAGGGTGTACGTGTGAGAGCCCGGGGTATGATCTTCAGCATTGTCTCACCAAACATTGCAGGGAGTAACTCTGGAGCCCTGATACTGGAATAGTCCCTAAGCCACCATCAGTTGTGGCCCCCAAATAAAATGAAATAAATTCATCTCACTGTTTCAGCACTTTCTAAATATCTCATAGCATTTAGTTCTACAGCTCTGAGTATTTCATTAGCATACATTCTGGATAGATACTTTCTTTGCTGAATGGTTAGATTGCAGACTACATTTTGGAATGAAGTTCTTTTCAGTTTGCAGTATTAAAGTGGACAACTATTTCTTTTTTTTTTTGGTTTTTGGGCCACACCCGGCGGTGCTCAGGGGTCACTCCTGGCTGTCTGCTCAGAAATAGCTCCTGGCAGGCACGGGGGACCATATGGGACACCGGGATTCGAACCAACCACCTTTGGTCCTGGATCGGCTGCTTGCAAGGCAAACGCCGCTGTGCTATCTCTCCGGGCCCAAAGTGGACAGCTATTTCTTTTTTTCCTTTTTTAATTCTTTTTCTGGTCACTCCCGGTGGTGTTCAGGCGTTATTCCTGTCTCTGCACTCAGAAATTGCTTCTGGCAGGCTCAGGAGACCATATGGGATGCCGGGGATCAACTCTGGGTCCACCCCGGGTCAACCATGTGCAAGGCAAACACACTACCGCTGTGCTATTGCTCCAGTCCCCTGGACAGCTGTTTCTGATAAATGTGGGACTTTTTCCTTTCAGAGCTTTCTTGGCTTGAAGGAGAGGTAATCAAGGATGTCCCCAGGTAGAGGAGCTACCGCTTTCTGTTATGTGATAGTGATGGTTGTGGTATAAGCATTTTGTGCTCTGTGATTCCTTGCAGGGCATCACAGGACTCTATCGGGGCATGGCGGCGCCCATCATTGGGGTCACTCCCATGTTCGCTGTGTGCTTCTTTGGGTTTGGTTTGGGGAAGAAACTGCAACAAAAATCTCCAGAAGATGTACTCAGGTAAGTGCTTTTAGGTCTGTTCCATTTTTCTTCTAGACTTGTGAAATGCTTATAATAAATGAACTTAGGGGTTGGCCTGGCCATCCCTAGTACCATCTGATTCCTACTACCAGGAGACCCTCCATGCCTGGAATGGCTGTAGACCCCAAGATCTGTTTGGTATAGTCCTTTGGGTTTTTTTTTTTTTTTTTTTTTTTTTTTAGTTTTTGACCATACCCAGTGACACTCTGGGGTTACTCCTGGCTAAGCATTCTAAAATCACTCCTGGCTAGGGGGACCATAAGGGACACTGGGAATCAAACCCAGGTCCATCCTGGGCAGCCGCGTTGGAGGCAAATACCCTACCCTGTGCTATTGCTTAAATTGCTGAGACCTGGGGTCAGAGTGATAGCACAGTGATAGGCATTTGCTTTGCATGTGCCAGCTGGGACCCCAGTTCAATTTTTGGCATCCCAAATGGTCTCCCAAGCCTGCCAGGAGCAACTTCTGAGCACAGAGCCAGGAGTAAAATTATAAAAAATTCTGAGACCTAACAGCTTGGTTTTCAGTGATATGATTAATAAAAGGGGAAGTTTCAACTTTTATTTTACTTCAGTCTTATAAC
The DNA here is from genome assembly GCF_024139225.1 of Suncus etruscus. Lineage (NCBI taxonomy): Eukaryota > Metazoa > Chordata > Mammalia > Eulipotyphla > Soricidae > Suncus > Suncus etruscus. Next base: position 121,925,430 of record NC_064854.1, on the reverse strand, counting down.
ATGATTATAATTATTTCAAATATTGGTTTATCTTTTTTGTTTATTTGTTTTTGGTTTTTGGGCTACACCCAGTGATGCTCAGGGGTTACTCCTGGCTATGTGCTCAGAAATCACTCCTGGCTTGGGGACACAAGGGGATCAAGACCTCTTATGCCACTGCTCCAGCCCCATATTGGTTTATCTTTTTTTTTTATTGGTTTATCTTTTTGTGAAAAAAATTGATATATGTTAGTATACTTTTAAGAAGTTAGATTTGTTATTTTATTTTGGGGAGGCCACACTTGACTCAAGGGTTACTTCTGGTTCTGTGCTCAGAAATCATTCCTGAGGAGCTCAGGAGACCATATAGGTTACCAGGGATTAAACCTGAATTGGCTGTGTGCAAAGGCAAGACAAATGCCCTATCAGCTATATAGTTGCTCTAGCAACTATATATATATATATATATATATATATATAGTTCTATATATATATAGATTTATATATATATATAGTTCTATATATATATATATATAGATCTCTCTCTCTATATATATAGAGATCTATATATATATAGATTTGGGCATGGCAAGGCATACAAGTCAGTTTTCATTGGATTCAGGAGAATTCTGAGTGGAAACATAATGCTCTCAGTCTAAACTGAGATAATTCCTGGGCGTGACTACAAGCAATAGGGACACACAGAAGCAAGCAGGCTTGGGGCCCAGAGTTCAAGGGAGGAAACTCAAGGTTGCCATGTAGTGGTTTTCAGCCTTGTCTCAGGCTCCAATAGGCTTAGGTTAAGGGAAAGTGGAATTCTTGTGACCTGGATATACCCAATTTCTATTAATCACCAGTTGTATCTCCAAATGTGGGTGTGTGAAGGCTTCTTTTTGAATCTGCTTTTGACTCTTGGTATACCAAAGGCCGTGAACATGTCCTTTCTGAGACACTGGCTTTATTGCTCATCAGTTGCTTCAGCTTAATCAAGGCCATGCAAAGTCCTCAGTGGGGTCCTTCCTGATAGCATGGGTTGAGTTTCTTGAGAGCCACATCACTTTTCAGAGAAACACTTATTAAAGATAAAGATACTAGGGGCCCGGAGAGATAGCACAGCGGTGTTTGCCTTGCAAGCAGCCGATCCAGGACCAAAGGTGGTTGGTTCGAGTCCCGGTGTCCCATATGGTCCCCCATGCCTGCCAGGAGCTATTTCTGAGCAGACAGCCAGGAGTGACCCCTGAGCACTGCCAGGTGTGGCCCAAAAACCAAAATAAATAAATAAATAAATAAATAAATAAATAAATAAATAAATAAATAAATAAATAAATAAAGATAAAGATACTCAGGGCCCCATCCCCTTAATCCTTCTATTTGACACCTGTTCTCCAAGTTTGGAGTTGTTTTAGGACTGGCTTGAAGATCCAGGTTTCAGAGGCTTAAGAGCAGAAAAAGCTTGAAGCTCAGTCATACAAGTGAAGCTTTTTAAATTTATGCTTTTAGGCCACACCTAGTGGTGCTCAGGGCTTATTCCTGATTCTTTGCTCAGGGTCACTGAGCTACTGAACTACCTAAGTAGTCACTGAACTACCTAAGTAGTTCCCAGGACTGAATCTCGGTAAACTGTATGCAAGCAAGAGCCCTACTCTCTGTACTGTTGTGTATGTAAATATTTTAGGGTGGTTACAGTCAACCTTTTCAGGGACTGACTTGCAACACTGTACTATCTTTTTAGCTCCAGAAATTAAGGGATTTTTGTTTGCTTGTTTGGGGGCCACACTGGGGATTCTCAGGGATAACTTCTAGATCTACACTCAGAAATTACTCCTATTGGTGTTTAGGGGACCATATGTGATGTTGGGGGGGGTCAAACACAGGTTAGCTGCATGCAAGGAAGTTCATTACTTGCTGTACTATCTTTTCACATACACACCCACAAATGAAGTTTTAAGAAATATTTGGTGAATTAGTGGGATTCTTTTAAAATGAGAGTTGTAGCTTTGTCTTCCATTGTCTCTAGTCCATGCAAGTATTAAGCTCAGAAGAGAGAGAGATTCCAGAGGTGGCAGAGATAGCTGAAGGCCATAATAGCTAGAGCCCAGATTCAACTAATTATTCGTAGTGATTCATTTATGGTGCTAGAGTGAGGATCTCTGGTAAATGGGGCAAATCATTATGTACAGATGATTACATGACCTATTATGTCTGTCCAGAAACCATCCTGAGCCTTTTTTGGCACCTCACAACATTTCTTGCAATGCTTTTGAATGCCCTTCATTGAAGCCATTTTCCCAACCTTGGAACTTACATCCCCTGAGTTAAATTTTTTTGTCTTGAGGCTGGAGCAATGGTGCAGCAGTACAGCATTTGCCTTGCACGCGCTGACCTAGGTCGGACCTGGGTTCGATCCCCTGGCATCCCATATGGTCCCCCAAGCCAGGAGCGATTTCTGAATGCATAGCCAGAGTAACCCCTGAGCATCATCAGGTGTGGCCCAAAAATCCAAAATAAAAAAGTTTTTTTTTTTTGGGGGGGGCCGGAGAGATAGCATGGAGGTAAGGCGTTTGCCTTTCATGCAGGTGGTCATCGGTTCGAATCCCGGCGTCCCATATGGTCCCCCGTGCCTGCCAGAAGCAATTTCTGAGCCTAGAGCCAGGAATAACCCCTGAGCACTGCCGGGTGTGACCCCCAAAAAAAAAAAAAATTTTTTTTTGTCCTACTTGAGTTTTGAGTTAAAATATTTGCGGGTAATTGGTGATCAAAAGAGGTGAGACTGAAGGTCTGGGGCAATAGTACAATGGGTAAGTTGCTGCCTTGCATGTGGCTAACCCAGATTCGATTCTAGCATCCCATATGGCTCCCCTCATACCCTGCCAGGAGTGATTCCTGAGCTTAGAGCCAGGAGTAATCCAAGAGCAATGCTGGATATGGCCTAAAACAATAAAAAATAAGAGGTGTGACTGGAAGTGAATTCAGCTAAAATTCAGATCCTTGTTTTGAAGATTTTCCCCTCTATAACTCTGTTTGGTTTTTTGGTTTTTTTTTTTTGGTTTTTTTGGTTTTTTTTTTTTGGTTTTTGGGTCACACCAGGCGATGCTCAGGGGTTACTCCTGGCTGTCTGCTCAGAAATAGCTCCTGGCAGGCACGGGGGACCATATGGGACACTGGGATTCGAACCAACCACCTTTGGTCCTGGATTGGCTGCTTGCAAGGCAAACGCCGCTGTGCTATCTCTCCAGGCCCTCCCCTCTATAACTCTGAATTTTGCCCATGGGAAGTCAAGACTCAGAGTATCCTGCACTCAGCCAATTTGCATGCCAGCCCAGGGAGCAAACCATCTCACTATAAAGCCTTTTCACTGGGTGAGGTCATCTAAGTGTACAGGTGGACTTTGTGATCAAGCTCTTCTTACTTTTTTTGGTACTGGGAAATTTGACATCTAAATACATCGAGGCCTTTTGTGTAAAAATTTTTGTGTAAAAAATGAGTTATTTGTTTGGCTATTATTGAGCCAAACAAGTAAGTACTTCTGTTTTACTTTTTCTTTTTTTTAACTTTTACTTTTTTTTTTTTTTTTACTTTTTCTTTTTTTGGGGGTGGCTACAGGGGTTTTGGATTACAGTGGCTCAAACCATTTATGGTGCACAGGAGCGCCACCATAGTTGGTGCCAAAAATGAACCTAGGCCGGGAAGGTGGCGCTAGAGATAAGGTGTCTGCCTTGTAAGCGCTACCAAGGAACGGACCGCGGTTCGATCCCCCGGTGTCCCATATGGTTCCCCCAAGCCAGGGGCGATTTCTGAGCACATAGCCAGGAGTAACCCCTGAGCGTCAAACGGGTGTGGCCCAAAAACCAAAAAAAAAAAAAAAGAAAAGAAAAATGAACCTAGGCCTTCTGCAAAAAAAAAAAAAAAGCATACACTCATGCTTTTTTTTGAACTATCTTTCCAGCCCCCAAGTACTTATTTGTTCATGCAAACCTATTCTCCTTGCTGGTATTACCCTGGTGATTAGTCATAGGGACTTGCCTCTGCTTTTTGTTTTCCATTTTTCCTCTCTATTATTTTGGCAGACAATTCTGTTGGTGCTTGGGGTGTGTGGATTACTCAGGGAGCTATGTAGAGCTGGAGAGGGTACTCAGGGTCTTGAATACTGGGCAAGTGATCCAACACTAATGTGGGTTTTTCTTTTTTCCCCCAATACAGCTATCCCCAGCTGTTTGCAGCTGGAATGTTATCTGGAGTTTTTACCACAGGAATCATGACTCCTGGAGAACGAATTAAGTGCTTATTACAGGTAAGGGTGTTAACTGGGGTGGGGTTGGCGCGGGGGTGGGGGGGGGGGGGGTGGGGGGGGAGGGCTACATCTATTTACCATTCAGTACTTCTCATCAGTATACAAATTTCTATGGCTGTTTTGTCCTTCAGTCCTTTAGAAAGGCTTCATTCAGGTCAGGTGTGCAAAAGCAGAGTCAAAGTTCTCAGGAATATGGAAGCAATCATAGTAGAATCAAGAAGCAGGACAATATAACAAACCAACCAAAATGTCACACCTGTAATGTGACATTACAGGCTTATCTTCCCTTATTAGCAGCTATTTCCTGGAACTGAGAGAGGTGAGTCATGTTTCAGCAGAGATGAAAGGAAAGCTATTTCTTTTTCTATTTTATTTTTTTTCTTTTTTTTTTTTTGGTTTTTGGGCCACACCCAGTAACACTCAGGGGTTTACTCCTGGCTAATCTCTCAGAAGTTGCTCCTAGCTTGGGGGACCATTTGGGACGCCAGGGGATTGAACCACAGTTCGTCCAAGGCTAGCGTAGGCAAGGCAGGCACCTTACCTCTAGTGCCACCGCCCGGCCCCTCTTTTTCTATTTTCTGTTTTGTTTTGTTTTGTTTTTTTGGTTTTTTGGTTTCTGGGTCACACCAGGCATTGCTTAGGGGTTACTCCTGGCTCTATGCTCAGAAATCACTCCTGGCAGGCCTGGGGGACCATATGGGATACCAGGATTCTAACCGATGACCTTCTGCATGAAAGGCAAAGGCCTTACCTCCATGCTATCTCTCTGGCCCCTCTTTTTCTTTTTTTTTTTTTTTTTTTTTGGTTTTTGGGCCACACCTGGCGTTGCTCAGGGGTTACGCCTGACTGTCTGCTCAGAAATAGCTCCTGGCATGCACGGGGGACCATATGGGACACCGGGATTCGAACCAACCACCTTTGGTCCTGGATCGGCTGCTTGCAAGGCAAACGCCGCTGTGCTATCTCTCCGGGCCCCTCTTTTTCTATTTTCTAAATTTTTAAAAATGTTTTAATTTTTTGGGGCCAGAGCTATAGCACAGTGGTAAGGCGTTTGCGCTTGCATACAGCCAATACAGGGACAGACCCCGGTTCGAATCCCAACATCCCATATGGTCCCCTGAGCCTGCCAGGAGTGACCTCTGAGTGTAGAGCCATTAGTAACCCCTGAGCGTTGACAGGTGTGACCCTAAAACAAAAACCAAAAATTAAAAAAAAAAATTTTTAATTTTTGAGTCAGACCTTGGTGATCCAGAGCTGTAATTATCATGGCTCTGGTGGTGTCAGGGGACCATATGCTATGTAAGCTGCTTTTTTTTTTCTTTTCTTCTCCTTTTTTAATTTTTTTTTAATTTATTTTATTTTTTGGTTTTTGGGGTCACACCCTTCCTTTTTTCTTTTTTTCTTTCTTTCCTCTCTTTCTCTCTCCTTCCTTCCTTCCTTCCTTCCTTCCTTCCTTCCTTCCTTCCTTCTTTCTTTCTTTCTTTCTTTCTTTCCTTCTTTCTTTCTTTCTTTCTTTCTTTCTTTCTTTCTTTCTTTCTCTCTCTTTCTCTCCTTTCTTTCTTTCCTCTTTTTCTTTCCTCTCTTTCTTTCCCTCCCTCCCTCCCTCCCCACCCTCCCTCCCTCCCTCCCTCCCCTTCTTTCTTTCTTTCTTTCTTTCTTTCTTTCTTTCTTTCTTTCTTTCTTTCTTTCTTTCTTTCTTTCCTTTCTTTCTTTCTTTCTTTCTTTCCTTCCTTTTCTTTTCTTTTCTCTTTTTTGAAAGGCTTCCCACATATGCTCAGAAGGCCTTGGGGATCACTCTGTATTATGCTTGGTTTGATTATGTGAACCTAAAGTTTCATACTTGAATCTGGCAATGCTGCACTGTTTGGACTCAGTGGCCACAGTCACACTCCGAATGACCTGTGTGGCCATGCAGTGCTAGGGAGGGTCTTGTGCATACAAAGGGCTTCAGCTCTTTGAGCTCTGTTGCTAGCCTCTGGCTACTTCTATTTTTTTTTTTTTCTTTTCTTTTTTTTTTTTTTCTTGGCTTTTGGGCCACCACCAGCGGTGTTCAGTGATTACTCCTGGCTCTGCACTCAGAAATCACTCTTGGTGGGGCCAGAGAGATAGCATGGAGGTAAGGCATTTGCCTTGCATGCAGAAGGATGATGATTCGAATCCCAGCATCGCACATGGTCCCTTGAGCCTGCCGGGAGTGATTCCTGAGCGTAAAGCCAGGAGGAACCCCTGAGTGCTGCTGGGTGTGACCCCCCTCCAAAAAAAAAGAAAAAAGAAATTACTCTTGGCAGCCTCAGGGACCATATGGGATGCAGAGATGGAACACTGGTCGGCCTCCTGCAAGGCAAATGCCCTTCTTTTTACCTGCTGTGCTTATTGTTCGCCACCAATTGCCCAAAAGTTCATTGCACTTTAGTGCAGAGCCCTTAGAGGCAAATAGTGGCACTTTGTCCTCAGTACCACCAGGTGTAGCTCAAAAATGGAGGGAAAAAAATGTCATTATCCTGAGGCCGGCCGCTAGTACAACAGGTAGGGCATTTACCTTGCATGCTGACCTGGGTTCGCTATCCAGCATCAATTATGGTTCAAGAAGCCTGTGAGGCGTAACCGTTGAGTGCTGTTGAATGTGGCTAAAAATACAAACAAACAAAAATTAGTACCCTTAGAGTTATCTGGCTTATTCTCACACTGAGGGTAGTTACCTGCCTTACCACGCAGGGCTATTTTTGTTTGTTTGTTTGTTTGGTTTTGGTTTTTGGGCCACACCCATTTGACGCTCAGGGGTTACTCCTGGCTATGTGCTCAGAAATCGCCCCTGGCTTGGGGGGGACCATATGGGAGCCAGGAATTGAACTGGTTCCGTCCTACTCTAGTGCTTACAAGGCAAGCACCCTTTACCTCTAGCACCACCTTCCCCGGCCCCATCAGGGGCTATTTTTAAAATATGAATAGAACTTATATAAACATAATATGTACATTAATTATTGGGGACACACCCAGTGGTGCTTGAGGATTATTCCTGGCTCTGCACTAAGGTATAACTTTTTTTTTTTTTGGTTTTTGGGCCCACAACCCCGGGTAACGCTCAGGGGTTACTCCTGGCTATGTGCTCAGAAGTTTGCTCCTGGCTTGGGGGGACCATATGGGACACCGGGGGATCGAACCGCGGTCCGTCCAAGGCTAGCGCAGGCAAGGTAGGCACCTTACCTTTAGCGCCACCGCCCGGCCCCCTAAGGTATAACTTTTGATGATGATCAGGGGACTCTATAGGTGCTGGGGATCAAGCTCAGGTCAGCCACGTGCAAGGCAAGTGGCCTCTTCCTGTACTAGCTCTCTGGTCACAATTAATACTTTATAATTCTCCTTAACTAAAGTAACAGCACATAACTTTTGCTAGAAATATTTTTGTTTATTTTGGGCACACATGCAGTGCTCAGGGGCTTAACTCTTGGCTCTGTGCTCAGAAATTGCTCCATGCAGGATCGGGGGACCATATGGATGCCGGGGATTGAATCTAGGTCTGGACCAGGTCGTCGTCCTGCGTGCAAGGCAAATGCCCTACTGCTGTGGTATCATTCCAGCCCCTGCTAGAAATTTTTTTTTTTTTTTATTTTTTTTTGGTTTTTGGGCCACACCCCGGTAACGCTCAGGGGTTACTCCTGGCTATGCGCGCTCAGAAGTTGCTCCTGTCTTGGGGGACCATATGGGACGCCCGGGGGATCGAACCGCGGTCCCGTCAAGGCTAGTGCAGGCAAGGCAGGCACCTTACCTCTAGGCGCCACCCCAGCCCGCGCCCAGAAATTTTTGATAATACAGAGAGTGCACAAAGAAAAAAACTTACCAGACACTTTTCTCTCACTGAGGGTAATGTTTGCTGTCTTATTGCTTTGTGTGAGTTCTTGTGTTTTGGTAACTCTTATATTAAGGAATATTATTAGCTTTTTTGTTTCTTTCTTTAAACTGCAGATGGCAGCACCCAGGAATTAGTATCTACTTTATAATTCAGCCAGTCGGATACTTGGAAAATTTATTTCATGCTGACATTTTCTATGACGATGACTTACTTTGTGATTCTTTTTTTTTTTTATTTTTTCTTCAAGAAGAACAGACTTTATTTTAACATAAAAGTTCTATTTTCTTGTGAGGCAGCAACAAGTGTTCAGATACAGGGAATACATAATACATAGTAACAGTATTTATCACCATTGGAAATGCTATCTTGGGAATTATTTTTCAGAAAAACAAACAAATAAAAGGTTTTAACTGCATTTGAAAAGATTTACAGGACTTCAACAGAGGATCAAACAATACAGACTTTTAAAAAAACATAAATTATATTCTCAACAGGGTTTGTATAAACTTGTGATTCTTTTTTGTTTGATTTTTTGGGGCCATAACCCGGTGACTCTCAGGGGTTACTCCTGGCTATATGCTCAGAAATCATACAGCTTGGGAGAACCATATGGGGATTCGAACTTGCGGGGGATCAAACCATGGTCCGTCCTAGGCTAGCACTGGCAAAACAGACACCTTACCACTCCACGCCACCATTCGGACCCCTGATTTAAAAAAAATTTGGGGGGGGGGGCAGAGAGATAGCATGGGAGGTATAGGCGTTTGCCTTTCAGGCAGAAGGTGGTTGGTTCGAATGTGCCAGGAGGCGATTTCTGAGCGTACAGCCAGGGAGTAACACCTGAGTGCTGCCAGGTGTAACCCAAAAACCAAAAAAAAAAAAAAATTTCCTAATGCCCTACCAAGAGTGATTCTGATCATAGAGCACTTTCTGGGTATGGCCCAAAACAAACAGAAAACAAAAGAGAAGGAACTGTTAGTATGTCTACTCCATGCCCAGTTTTGTTTTGTTTTGGTTTTGGTTTCTGGGTCACATCCGGCAGTTGCTCACGGGGTTCCTCAGGCTCTATGCTCAGAAATCGCCCTTGGCCAGCACAGGGGACCATATGGGATGCTGGGATTCGAACCACCGTTCTTCTGTATGAAAGGCAAGCGCCTTACTTCCATGCTATCTCTCCGCCCCCTTTTTTTATTTGGCAACCAAGTCATTGTGAATTAATTCAAGAACCTCTGGTCAAGTGGGCCATCCTGCTATTCCTCAGACATTCTTTTTTTTTTTGGGGGGGGGGGTCACACCTGGCAGTACTCAGAAGTTACTACTCCTGGCTCTGTGCTCAGAAGTCGCTCCTGACAGGCATGGGGAACCATATGGATGCCGAGATTCGAACTGGAGTCCAAATCTTGGCATCCTCATGATATTCAAACCGGGGTCCATCCTGTGTTGGCCTCATGCAAGATAAATGCCTTACACTATGCCTCTCGTCTCTGGCCCCTCTTCCTCAGACATTCTGGGTCTACAAGCACTATGACCTTTTGAGGGAAATTATATTCTTAGAGGCCTTTACACTTGATTCACATTGCCTTAAGTTTATTGCTATATATATTTGGGTGGGCACCTCCTAGTACTTGGATACTCCACTCCCAATGTTGCTCAGAGGGGGCCAGAGAGATTGCATGGAGATAGGCAATTTGCCTTGGGATGCAGAAGGACGGTAGTTTGAATCCTGGCATCCCATATAGTCCCCTGAGCCTTCAGGAGTGATTTCTGGGCATGGACCCAAGAGTGGCTCCTGAGTGCTACTGGGTGTGACCCAAAAACATAACAACAACAAAAAAACCAATGGTGTGGGGCCGGAGAGATAGCATGGAGGTAAAGCATTTGCCTTGCATGCAGAAGGTCAGAGGTTTGAATCCCGGGCATCACCGTATGGTCCCCTGAGCCTGCCAGGAGCGACTTCTGAGCTTAGGCCAGGGAGGAACCCCTGAGCACGGCCGTGGTGTCACCCAAAAAACAAACAAACAAAAAACCACCAGTGGTGCTCAGACAACCATTCAGACTCTCTAATGTAAGTTATGTGCTCTGGTCCTTTGAGCTAACTCTCCAGCTTCTTATATTTATTTATGTATGTGTATATGTGTATGTATTTATGTTTGGGGCCACACTCATCGGTAACTCAGGGGTTTCCCCTGGCTCTACTCTCAGAAATCACTCCTGGCAGGCTCAGGACGATATGGGATGCCAGAGATTGAACCTGGGTTGGGTCCCAGGTCGGCCGTGTGCAAGGCAAACACCCTCCCATTGTATTATCACTCCAATTCTTTAAACTTATTTGTGTTAGAAATATTGGAAGCTGGGGATGTAGCTTAGTAATAGAGCACAAGCTTTGTGTATATAAAACTCTGGGCAACAAGGCTTGATCCTGAACATCAAACAAACAGAAATTTTGGCATCATTCCCTTTGGAAACTTTCCACCAGAGTAATGACCCTTTATATTCACCTCTTCACCTCTTCCTTTATATTCTTCAGAGATGTTTTAAAGTATAACAATACTACTTCAATGTTTGTATTTATCATATTTATATTTAATACCTTTAGAATATTCCAATAATCTATATGGAAATCCTAGTATTTGATGCACATACAGTTTATTATTCTTTTTTTTCTTTTTTTTTTTTTTTGAAGTAAGGAAGGGAGGGAGGGAGGAATGGAAGGAGGAAGGAAGGAAAGGAGGAAGAAAGAAAGGAAGGGAGGAAAGAAGGAAGGAAAGTAGGGAGGAAGGAAGGAATGAAAGGAGGAAGGGAGGAAGGATTTTATTATTCTTTTGAATGGGATTATTTATTGGGAATCCCAGTATCAGTTGTTACTCTTGACATGGTGCTCAGGGGTCATTCTTCGTGGTGCTCAAGGGAGCATGAGTGCTTGGAATTGAACCTGGGCCTCCTGTGTGCAAAGCATGCTCTCAGACCTTTTGACCTATCTCTAGCCCTGGAGGGGATTCTTTACATTGTTTTTTATTTTTTTTTTTTTTTTGGTTTTTGGGCCACACCCCGGTAACGCTCAGGGGTTACTCCTGGCTATGTGCTCAGAAGTTGCTCCTGGCTTGGGGGACCATATGGGACACCGGGGAGATCGAACCGCGGTCCGTCCAAGGCTTAGCGTAGGCAAGGCAGGTACCTTACCTTTAGCGCCACCCGCCCGGCCCCCAACATTGTTTTTTTTTGGGGGGGGGGGTCACATCAGAGCGAGTGCTCAGGGGTTACTCCTGGCAGACTCAGGGAACCATATGGGATGCCAGGATTCAAACCACCAACCTGCATGCAAGGCAAAGCGCCTTACCTCCATGCTATCACTCTGGCCCCCTCCGTTGTCATTATTACATTGTCATAGTCATTGTGGTCAGCATCATCATCATCATCATTGCTATCTCTCTGGCTACAGACAGGTCTCTCAGACCTCTCTCTCTGTCCTAGGTGGGGATTCTTTTCCTTTTTTTTTTTTTTTTGGCTTTTTTTTGGGGGGGCCACACCGGCGTTGCTCAGGGGTTACTCCTGGCTGTCTGCTCAGAAATAGCTCCTGGCAGGCACGGGGGACATATGGGACACCGGGGAATTCGAACCAACCACCTTTGGTCTTGGATCGGCTGCTGCAAGGCAAACGCTGTGCTATCTCTCCGGGCCCTCTTTACCTTTATTATCACCATCATCATTACTGTTAGTTTTTCAACCCACACCTGGCTCTGCACAAGGAGTACTATTGTTACTCCTGGTTCTGCACTCAGGAATTACTTCTGGTGGTCTTGGAGAATTTTTTGGAGTGCCTGGAATGGAACCACTGGTCATCTGCATGAGAATTAAGAACCTTACCTTTTGTTCTATCTCTCCAGCCCTCCCTACATTATTTTTTTGCTGGTATGTAAGAAAATTACGAGACTTGGGGCTGGAGACAGTGCACCAGTTGAGGGTTGTCTTTCCCATGGTTGACCTGGGTTTGATTCCCCAGCTTGTCATACGGTTCCTCAAGCACTGCCAGCATTGATTTCTTTTTTTTTTTTTTTTTCTCTTTGTGGTTTTTTGGGGTCACTCCACGGCAGTGCTCTGGGGTTTTTCCTGGCCTCCTGTGCTCAGAAATTGCTTCCTGGCATGCACGTGGGGACCATATGGGAACGCCGAGGATTTCGATACCGATGACCTACTGCATGATAAGGTAAATGCCTTACCTCCATGCTATCCTCTCCGGCCCCTGATTTTGAATGTAGACCAGGAGTAAACCCCTGAGCATTGCTTGATGTGGGCCTCAAAATAAACAAACAAAACAAAACAGTAAGCTATAGTAACTTAATACTACTATTTCAACTTTCCTATGGAAACTTGGTAATTGCCTGAATTTATTTCTCCAATTATAATTACTCTTTGATTGATCCCCCTATGTTCTTCATTGTCTTCATTTTTGCTCTATATTTTCTGTGGATCCTGCTTGGACCTGTCTTTTCAGATCTTTCTGGGGTTAACCTTGCCTGCCCCCAGACTATTGCCCCTAGATCCTTGCCTTATTTTATAGCACCTTCCACCAATATCCACATGTTCCATATTTGACATCAAAATCTTTTATTGTCCAATGGCGTAAAACAGCTTTCACACCTATGTTGTGAGCTTCTGTAACCTGTGGATTGTGTTAAATTTACTGTAGCTGTAGTTGATCTGATGACTTCTTGGCTCCCTCTCAGATCCAGGCTTCTTCAGGAGAAACCAAGTACACTGGTACCTTGGACTGTGCCAAGAAGCTGTACCAGGAATCTGGAATTCGAGGCATCTACAAAGGAACTGTGCTCACCCTTATGCGAGGTAACCATTGAGGCCCTACAGCTGAGAAAACTCTGGGGGCACTATGGACACCTCTAAGATAGATATGTATCACAGAGGCTCCTGCCTGAATGATTTTATTTTATTTTGATTTTTGGGGGTTTGGGGCCACATCTGGTGACTCTCCGGGATTATTCCTGGCTATGCACTCAGGGATTACTCCTGGCTGTGTGCTCAGAAATCACTCCTAGATTGGGGGACCATATGGGATGCCAGGGATCAAACCAGGTTTGTCCTGAATCTGCCGCATGCAAGGCAAATGCCCTACCACTGTGCCAATGCTCCAGCCCCATGCCGGAATAATTTTATTAGTTCTGGCACCATATATAAGATCATAGCTCTGATAAGAATGGCACTGTGTTGGGGCTGGAGCAATGGAGTAGGTAGGATTCTTGCCTTGCATGTGGAACATCCAGGTTCAATCTCTGGCACCCTATTTAGTCTCCTGAACCCGCCAGAAATAATTACTGAGTCTAGAACCAGTAGTTAGCCCTGAGCACTGCTAAGAGTGGCTTCCAAAACAAAACAATCAGAAGCTTGGCTTGTGTGTCCTGCCTGCACACAAGGTGTGTTCTGGCCAGAGTGGACACAAATAAGGTGTGGAGCTGACCTTCCGTTCTTCTGTGAGCCTTGCCTCAGGTGTGGACATCATGATAATGGCAGTTGGGTGAGGGGGTGACAAGTGGAAATCATGGTTAGAGGAATCTATGAGAAGAAACAGTGACTGGAGGAAGTTTCTTGGTTCAAGGAGGTGAGTGACAGTTGGAAAGGCAGAGGTAGCTTGGTTGTTGGTCTGAGATGGCTGCTTGAAGGAAGGTTACAAGCCAGCAGGAGTTATAACTGCTTATGTGTGCATGTTTTCTCAGAGGACTTTGAGGTTAAACCAGTGTGTAGTGTGTTTGTTTTCACTCTTTCCAGAGATGCCCCCAGAGGCCTTTGTTCTTTGCAAGATGGTGATTGAGACCAGGAAGTGTTGTGAAGAGCTTCTCAAAGAAGCTTGGAGGATCCAGGGCCAAGCTGGGCTCTTCTAAGTTCAAGAAAGTTTGAGAAATCTCAGCACTTTCTATAATAATTCAGTTCCCTTCTTTCTTTCCACTAACAGATGTTCCAGCCAGCGGGATGTATTTCATGACATATGAGTGGCTGAAAAATATCTTAACTCCAGAGGGAAAGAGGTAAGTGAGAACAGAAGAAACTTTACCCATGAGTAAGTCTGAAGGCATAAATGGAACTTACTGTGGTTCCTTATATACTTTGTTCTTGCTGCTGAGATCCAACTAACATTTTATCTTTTGGGGGAGTTTAGGCCACACCCTGCATCCGTCAGGGGTTACTCCTGGCCCTGTGCTCAGAAATCACTCCAGGCTGGCTCAGGGGACCATATGAGATGCTGGGGATCAAACACAGGTCCATCCTGGGTTGGCTGCATGCAAAGGCAAACACCCTACCACTGACTATTGCTCCAACCTAGTAGCTAACATTTCCTTACTCTGCCTCCTCCAATGAAGCAAGTATTTGAGACAAGTGCTTGACATCTTCTCCAAGGAGTGGTAGCTGCCATGTCACCAGAGTCCTGTCTTTGACTCTTCCCTCCAGTTTCTCACGCTATAACTTGTTTGTCACAGGAGGGAGGTGTGAATGCCTCTCTCACAGCCTGTATTGACTGGAACTGTGGTTGATATTCTGCAGTGTCAGTGATCTCAGTGTGCCTCGAATCCTGGTGGCTGGGGGCATTGCAGGAATCTTCAACTGGGCAGTGGCAATTCCCCCAGATGTGCTCAAGTCCCGCTTCCAGACTGGTGAGTGGAGAGTAAAGGGGTGGATGGCGCTGGGAGGAATAGTGAGGGCTCCCAAGACTGCCTTTGCTGTTAGCTCTCTTTAGACCTTGGTTAGATCTCTTTTAGACCTTTAGACCTCTTTATTCTTCTTAGAAAGTTCCAGACTCCGACCAGCATGCTTCCTCACAGTTATTTATATCCAGGAACTTGATACTACTTTTCATATGGCCTAAATACAAAATAAATGAGCTATAATGTCAAATTTAATCTTCTTCCCATGAGCAGAAGGGCTATTTTATTTTTCATTCCTCTTCTGCATTGTTCAATACCAGAAATCCAGGTATTCATGTCTCTTGGTCTGAAGGTAAACTCTGTTGTCTGTGGATTGGTCCCAAATGACTTGCAAGGTGTCCATTCACAAGTGTTGTACTCCCACATAAAGACGTGGCTTATCTCTGTGTGGGTTGCCATGGTCAGAACCAGAAGCTCTAACTTTTGGGTTTTGTTTGTAGCTCCTCCTGGAAAATACCCGAATGGTTTCAGAGACGTGCTGAGGGAACTAATCCGAGATGAAGGAATTGCATCCTTGTACAAGGGATTCAATGCAGTGATGATCCGAGCCTTCCCAGCCAACGCGGTAAGTGGCTGGTGGGGCTATGTCTTCTTTGGGGGCTGACAGCTGAGTGCAAGGTCCTTACTCACCATTCACCAGCACCTCCCTATCTCTTAGCTGAATGTCTCTGATTACTTTTACCTGGCAATTATAGTATAAGATGATCATTCAACGGACTACAATGCAATCTTTGTAGATGGTGTCTCCAGGTTCAATTCCCAATATCACATGGTCCCCAGGCACTGCTGAGTGTACCATCCCTACCTTCCAATAAAAGAAGTGAGCATGTATTTTCTTCCCTTCTTAGGAACTAGAAAGCACAACTTGAGTTCCTAAGTGGAAATTCAAGGTGGGAATGAAGTTAGGAGGAACTCAAGACATGATGCCATGGTTGCTGCTGGGGTCTCTATGAATACGTAGTTACAGCTTCTACTGACTTATCTCTTCCTCCAAACCTCTCTCCAGGCTTGCTTCCTTGGCTTTGAAGTTGCCATGAAGTTTCTTAACTGGGCTGTCCCCAACTTGTGAGACTGAAGCCTGTGCAAGGGTCCAGACACCTGAAGCTGTGACAGAAGAGGAGCAGCGGACAGGACTAGCGTTGTGGAGGGTGACGGGAGGGTATATAGTAGGATCAGTGCTCTGTGTGTGGAAGTGGTGACACCATTGCCTTAATGACATATTCTCTACCTTGTATAACTTGATGTGCTATTTTGAAACTTGAATTCATGTTCGTCAATTTATGGAACCTCAAAAGGATTTGGAGATGAAGTTAGTAGCTTCTAGATCAGATGGCACCTGTGGCCCGAGGGCTACCAGTTGATCACTGACTACTACATCCAACATACTTCTTGCTGAAAGACGGGATCTCTTTTACTGCAGAGACTATGTACATATTCAGCCATCTGGACAGGAATTAGAATCTTCTTCGATCCCTAGCACGGAACTCTCATCAGATTTCCAGGGTACCATACATGGGGATGTGGACTGGAAACCCATATCTGTCGATGCAGATGGAACATACATTATCCAGTGACGGTTACAAATCAGGTTAAAAAAATTTTGTAACACATGCAAGTAATCAGAATTAAACTTGAGGAGCCTAGTTTCCCAAGAGTAGGCGAAGAGCTAACCCTCCTACATAGTAAAGAGAGTTTTGACTCGACGTCCTAGCCTGCTGGGAAAAGTGAGAAAGCACAGGGTGTAGGAAGGCTCTGTTTGCACATTCTTTGCTCATGCGAGTGCCCTATTTTAACGGAAAACAATAAATATTGTTTCTAATTTTTGCATTGTGTGAAATTTTTTCCTTTTAATTCTGGGTTATTTCAGCAGCTAGCCAGCCTTGGTTTAAGCTTTCAATAATCCAGTATCCTTTCATGATTACTCCAGGCAGGAGCTCCAGCAAGAGAATGGAGGAAGTTCTGGCCAACTCAGCCTGCTTGGAACTGTACCCGCTGAAGCTTCTTAGATGGCTGAGGGGCAGTGGGTTTGCCAGGTTGGTTAGTAACTGTTCTTGGCCCTCCGTAGAAACCTATCCTGCAGATTCTTATGTGGGGTTTCAGGCTAAAGAATAGTTAATTGTTCTGAAAAAGCAAAAATAATTGAGTTTTTATCCAGGGTTTTTGGACCACACCTGGCAGTGCTCAGGGTTTATTCCCAGCAGCGTACAGGGCTTACTCCTAGCTCTGCACTCAGGAACCACGCCTAGCAGGCTCAGGGGGCCACACATGGTGCCAGGGGTCAAGCCCAGGTGGGCCACATGCAAGGCAAGTGTCCTTTTCGCTGGACTATAGCTCTTGCTCGTAGCCTGTACTTACTGAAGGGCTACTGCTCCTGCTGACCAGATGTGGCCAGTGAAGGTGTGTGTGGTGGTGAATTGTAGAGGAGGTCAGAAGCAGATATGTCCTTAGGTGGAAGAAGGCAACACTTCTGGAGTTGGGCTTCTCTGGCGTGGTTCTCTCTGGCAGTTATATAGTTCCAGTGCAGAGACCCTTGGACTTTGATATTAGAAACTCTATATATTATAACTGATATTTATAACTGTAAACGAGAGAGAGGAGTAGAAACCCACACCTGCTTGCTAGTGACTATGACCAATCTAACAGGAAACTGAAGAATTGGGGATGTAAAGAAGGAAGGCTTATTTCTGGGAAGATATTTCTAGATGTTTGGATAGGAACTACAGTCAAGGGGCTGGAGAGATAGGACAGGAATTAAGGCACTTGCCTTGTACAGAGCTGACCAGGATTTGGTCCCTGGCACCCCATATTTTCACTGAGTACTGCCAAAAAATGGTTCCTGAGAGCAGAGCCAAGACTAAGCATCTCCCTACCACCCCCTCTCCATGCAGAGACAGACAGATAGACACACGGAATTACAATAAAGCAAAAAATAACTTTTTTGTTTGCTTTTGGATACATCCTCTGGCTCAGGGGTTACTCGTAGCTCTACACTCAGAAATCACTCCTGACAGGCTTGGAAGACCATATGGGATGTTGGGAATTGAACCCAGGTCTGTCCAGGGTAGGCTACATGCAAGGCAAACTCCCTACTCTGTGCTATCTCTCCGGCCCCACCCACTGTATAATCTTCATCCCTCAAAATAAATTTTTTTTTTTTGCAGTGAGAGGGATTGAATCCAGGGTGCCCTATTGCTGAGCTAAATCCCTAGACCCACAAAAGACATATTTTAGGGGCTGGAGCAGTGGCACAAGCAGTAAGGCGTCTACCTTGCCTGCCCTAGCCTAGGACGAACCATGGTTCAATCCCCCAGCGTCCCATATGGTCCCCCAAGCCAGAACGATTTCTGAGCATGTAGCCAGGAGTAACCCCTGAGCGTCACCGGGTATGCTCAAAAACCAAAAACATATTTTAGAAATGAAAATTATTTATTGCCCCCTGCCTGGGCTATAACTATAAACTATAATAATAATAAGTTTATAATAACTATAAACTATAATAGTAATAGTTTAGGCCTAATTCTGTTCCCTCTCACTCTTTGGAAATCTTTGTTTAACCTTTCACTGATTTTCATGACTTTGTATGTCTCCCGAAGCTCTTTTGAGCACCACCCATTCCTGAGACAAGTTCTGAAACCTTGACCTTTGTCAGGAAGCCCCCTGTTATGCATTTGCATTCCAGCCAAATGCCAACTATTCCCTTGGCTCAGGATCACTCTTACAGTCTGCTATGGGATAATCTGCCCTTTTAGAAACAGCTTCCATTTAAAAATAGAATGTTTTGGTTCCTTGATGTTAGGGATGGTGGATTTTTTTACTCCTTTGGGTTTTCAACCGATGTCAAGTCAAATAGGGAAGCCCCTGCAGGCACATTTATGAAAGAAACAGCAGATGGTAACTCCCTCCAGGCTAGTACTTCCTTTTTATGAGGCACTTTGAAATGCCACCTGTTCCTGATACATCTCTCCCTGCTGAGGGTAAGGGTTAGGGAGAGATAGGGGCTCTCCCCAGCAATTTCTCTAACAGATAGCCTTATATAGAAAGCAAATAGTGGGGCCGGAGATATAGCATGGAGGTAAGGCGTTTGCCTTTCATGCAGAAGGTCATCGGTTTGAATCCCGGTCTCCTATATGGTCCCCCAGGCTTGCCAGGAGCGATTTCTGAGCATAGAACTAGGAGTAACCCCTGAGCAAATGCCGGGTGTGACCCAAAAACCCAAAAAAAAAAAAAAAAGAGGAAAAAAAAGAAACCAAATAGTGATTATTACAACTAGCCAATGATATTAGCCGTCCACGGGCTGAGAGAAAGCTTATAGCTGGGTCAAAGGCAAGGGACAGGGAGAAGGTTGCTGCAATAGCAATCTGTTCGAAGCAACTGCAACACCATTTCAACTCTCCTGCCCAGTCACCTTTACCCATAGTTCTTTCCCCCCATTTCTTCATTTCTTTTGAGACTGGAACCCACTAGCTATTCTAGCTTTGATATGAATTCATTTAGATCTCTTCATTGCCATGTAATGTATCTTGTATAAGAAATTGTGGGGGGGGGGTTTGTTTGTTTATTTTTGGGTCACACTGATGGCGCTCAGGAGTTACTCCTGGCTCTGTGCTTCTAAATCACTTCTGGCAGGCTCAGGTGACCATATGGGATGCTGGGATTCGAACACCATCCTCCCTGGGTCAGCTGCATGGAAGGCAAATGCCCTATCACTGTGCCACCTCTCCAGCCCCTGTATGGGGATTTTTATCTCCACTTTCAGAAGTAAAGCTTAGGGTAAACTGTTGTGCAAGATCATTGGCAAGTAGCTATTAGAGTAGGGCTAACAGACTGAGGTTATTCCCCAGGTCTGAAGAAAAGCTTATGACAGTTTGGAGGCTCTGTGGGGCTGCTTGAGCCAAACTCCAAAAAGCCTGTCTGTACCATAAAGTCCAAGCCTGAATAACCAGGCTGTGAGTCGGGTCAGGTCACAGGAGTCAGATATTCCCAACAGACCTGAGTTGAGTCTAGGACTTCCCTTTATCTTAGCCCTGCTCTGCTCATCATATACACCTGTACCTCACCAGCAAGGCTCTTCCTTATTTCTTAGGATCTGTCCTTGCCCTGTTATTGCAGAGAGTGACGTTTTCTTAGGAGAAACAGAGAGGCGGTGTATCTTAGTTACAGAAACACACAGCCTAGGAATTGACTGACTGTTCCCTAAAGCATGGCTGTTTAGTAAGAAAGACAAAACTGGGCCAGAGAGATAGCACAGCAGTAGGGCATTTGCCTTGCACGCAGCTGAAGCAGGACGGATGGTGATTCGAATCCCGGCATTCCATATGGTCCCCTGAGCCTGCCAGGAGCGATTTTTGAGCTCAGAGCCAGGAGTAGCCCTGAGCACTGCTGGATGTGACCTCCTCCCCCCATTTTCCCCCCCCAAAAAAAAAGAAAGACAAAACTTTCTGAAATAAAGGCAGTAAATTCAGGAGGGAGGCATTATGAAGGTTGATCAGCAGTTTAGGGGACAGGAAATATAACCCTTGCCCCAATTCCTTTAACAATTCAAGGTTCATGAACATTTCTCTCTCTACTCCTGGCTCTGTACTCAGAAATCACTCCTGGCAGGCTTGGTGAATGGGATGCTGGGAATCAAACCCAGGTCAGCTGCGTGCAAGGCTAATGTCCTACCCGCTGTGCTATCGCTCCGGCCGGCCCTGTTCATAAATATTCCTAAAATGAAATAGAAACTGACAGTGGTAGATTCTAAATTAGCTGTGACTGGGTCAGGGGTCAGGGAGGGGGGCTGAGGGGAACTGGCATGTAGAGGTGATCAGATGACCAATAGCTCCTGGGACAAAGGTTGGGACACTGGAGTGGCTTAGAAAAGCAGTCCTTTGGACAGATAGGAGGATAGGTCCTGCTGGTGCTGAGTACCCCTAGGAGGCAAAGGGCAGTAGAGGACAGAAGATATGGAAGCTGTATGCTCAGTAACAACGATAGGCCTCTAGAGGAGCCTTGAAGAGTTTGGCTATTTCCCTCCTTGCTTCATTTTTGTTTTGGGGCCACACTGTGTATGCTCAGAGCTTACTCTGGCTCTGCACTGAGAGAATCACTCCTGGTGGTGCTCAGGAGACCACTTGGGGTGATGGTGCTGAGGACTGATACCTGATTAGCTGCATACATGACAAATGCCCTATCCCCTGTACTATGACTTAAGCCCTCCCTCCTTATTAAAGAACGAAACCTTTTATTGTTTTGTTTTCTTTTGGGGTCATATCTGGCAATATTCAGGGACCACTCATGAATTTCTCAGCACTCAGAAAATACTCTTGGTGGGCTTGGTGGACCATATGGGATGCCAGGGATTGATTGAAACTGGTTTGGTCATATGGAAGGCAAGTGCTCTACGCACTGTACTATTGCTCCAGACCCTCTCTCCTTAAAGAGAGATTGAAACTTTTTTTTTGGGGGGGGGGCCACACCCGGCAGCTCTCAGGGATTACTCCTGGCTCTAAGCTCAGAAATCATTCCTGGCAGGCTCGGAGAACCATATTGGGATGATGGGATTTGAACCACCGTCCTTCTGCAAGCAAGGCAAACACCCTACCTCCATGCTATCTCTCTGGCCCCAAGATTGAAACTTTTTCATGGTTTTTTGGGGGGGTCACATCGAGATATGCTCAGGGCTTTCTCTTGGCTGTCCTCAGGGTACCAAGGATTGAACCTGTTTCAGCTGCCTACAAAGCACTCTACCTTCTGTCCTATTTTCTGGCCCCAGAACCAAACTTTTTAAAAAAATTTTTTTGGCCACCCCTGATGGTGCTCAGTGGTTACTCCTGACTCTGCTCAGAAATTACTCCTGAAAGTGCTTGAGAGTCTGGGGATACTGGGAATTGAACTCCAACTGGCTGGTGTGCAAGGCGAACACCCTAAACACCTTGTCTGTTGTACTATCACTCTTGCCCCCTCAAAACAAAGCCCTTTAAATACCACCCCCTGTAAAATCTGCTGTTTCCTTGGAAATAGTAGTTGTTGTTCTCCTTTTTAAATCTGACCAGAAACATATAGCTTTTGGATTATATTTGTGTCTCATCTGTTACTTTGCTTTAGTGGTTATAAATATCTGAGAATTGGCCCCATATGTTCATGTTTGCCTGTAGTTGTTAGTGCGGTAGTCTACAAGATGTTGGTTGCACCGGGTAGTGAGTGGGAGGGTTGGCACTGGGCACTAGTAAGGGTTCTTGGGCATCTCTGCAGAACTATTTTGTTTTTGTTTTGGGGTTACTCCTGGCTGTACGCTCAGAAATTGCTCCTGACAGGCACAGGGGACCATATGGGATGCTGAGATTCGAACCACCATTCGTACTGAATCAGCTGCATGCAAGGCAGATGCCCTACCGCTGTGCTATCTCTCCGGGCCCTTGTCTAAGTATTTTTAAGTAGGCAGATGAGGAGCAGTTCAGCTAGGGGTTCCTACTTTCTGTGACCCTTATCCCTTTCAGGTCTAAGTATGCCTTTTATTTATTTGTTTATTATATTTTTAATTACTGTGGTATCTAGGATTGAATATACAGCTATGCACACTAGGCAGCTACTTCCCCATTGAGCTCACCTTTTATTACCCTAAGGGTGTCTTTTGTTTTGGTTTTGAGGCCAAACCTGGTGATGCTCCGGGGTTATTTTCTTATTCTGAACTCAGGACTTACTAGTCCTGGTGGTACTTGGGAGTTATCTAGGATGCTAGAGATTGAACTTGGGTCAGCTGCATGCAAGGTAATTGCCCTACCCACTGTACTCTCTCTCTGACCCCAACGATGTCTTTTATAATTTTGTTTTTGGCCATGCCCTGTTGTGATTGGAGGAATCAGTTAGTGATGGGAATTGAACCTGAGGCTTCCAAATGCAAAGCATGAGCTCCAGCCCTTTGAACTGCGCTTTGAACTACCTCCTTGGACTCCAAGGATTCCTTTTTAGTGTGTTTGTTTGGGAGGAGGAGGCACCTGATTTGCTCAGGGCTTACTCCTGGCTCTGTGCTCAGAACCCCCACTACTGGTGTGGCTTGGAGGATCATATGTAATATTGGGGTATCAAATGTGCTGGTCTCCAATCACATGCAAGGTAATGTATACATACACACGCTGTACTGTCTCTTGGCCTCACCCACCATTTTATTTTATTTTTGTTTTTGGGTCACACCTGGCGATGCTTGGCTTACTCCCAGCTCTGCGCTCAGAAACCACTCCTAGCAGGCTTGGGGGGCCATATGGGATGCCAGGATTCGAATCACCATCCATCCTGTGTGCTAATCTCTCTGCCCCACCATTTTATTTTTTAATTTTCATTTTGTGGGACCACACCCAGCTGTGCTTAGAGCTTATTCCTTGGGGGACTTGAGGGACTGACTATATGGGGTGCTGAGGATTGGGAGAAATTGCATTTCTGTTCTCAAATCTGTAGTCGTTTCTTTTACCTTATTGAAGTTGGGGGTCTTTTTTTTTTTTTTTTGTGGTTTTTGGGTCACACCCGGCAGTGCTCAGGGGTTATTCCTGGCTCCAGGCTCAGAAATTGCTCCTGGCAGGCACGGGGGACCATATGGGACGCCGGGATTCGAACTGATGACCTCTCTGCATGAAAGGCAAACGCCTTACCTCCATGCTATCTCTCCGGCCCCGAAGTTGGGGGTCTTAATTGTGCAGGAAGTGTGGCAGACCCCTAGGTGGGGTGTTAATAGTGGGAGTCACACCTAATTTCCTGGGTATGGGCTGACTCCAGAAACCTTGGAAAGATTAGGATACTTAAGATAGGAGAAACAGGGGCCGGGCGGTGGCGCTAAAGGTAAGGTGCCTGCCTTGCCTGCGCTAGCCTTGGAAGGACCGCGGTTCGATCCCCCGGTGTCCCATATGGTCCCCCAAGCCAGGAGCAACTTCTGAGCACATAGCCAGGAGTAACCCCTGAGCATCGCTGGGTGTGGCCCAAAAACCAAAAAAAAAAAAAGATAGGAGAAACTGGGTTTCAATCCTTGCATTCCATATAAGCTTGCCAGCAGTGATTCCTGAGTGCAGAGCCAGGAACAATCCCTGAGCAGGTTTGATCCCCAGTCCCCCAAGAACACTAAAAGAGTAGAAAAACTGGAAAGATAAAATGGTGGGAAAGGGGGGCCGGAGAGATAGCACAGCGGGAAGGCATTTGCCTTGTGTGCAAAAGGACGGTGGTTCAAATCCCGGCATCCTATATGGTCCCTCGAGCCTTCTGGGGGTGATTTCTGAGCATAGAGCCAGGAGTAGCCTCTGAGCGCTGCCAGGTGTAACCCAAAAAACAAAACAAACAAAAAGGTGGGAAAGGTTCTTACTCAGCACTGACACGAGGGATCCCTGAGCACCACTGGAATATGGCCCCAAATCACCAAATAAAACCAAACCGAACCAGGAACCATGCCTTTCCAGTTGCTCACTGCTTGTCCTCAGTTAAATCTTCATAGTCTACAAGTAGAGGTTTGAGATTGAGGGATCAAATTCTGAGACTATGAAGTCAGGAGAACTGTTGTAACTGGTTCTGCTTGAATTGTGGAAATTTAGTAAAAATTCAAGAACTAGCAGGGAACAAATTGGACACTGCCCCTTCCCTCACCAAGTTGATGGTCCAAGACTTCTCCCAAGGGTTCAGGGAGTTGTCCAGGGAGGTGCTGGCTCTTTGGCTTCTTAGACAGAGGCTGGGCTGACTTCTGCACCAGCAGCAATCAGGTGCTTTTGCTGAAGTCCCAGTTGCTTTGAGCTCCTGGGTACGTGCCAAGCTCATATGAAGACCTAGTAAGGATTTTAATTAATACTTGTTAATTACTAGGTACTCTTTAGCTTTCCCAAATGCCTTTCAAATTCCCAAGCCTACCGCTGGTCACTTTATCATTTTATTTTTTTTACCGGGGAGGGAGGACTCTTTTACGCCCACTGGATTTTTGGTCAGGCTGTGCATATAACAGAAAGTCTCCACCATCTTCTGTTCCCTTCCAGTCTTCTGTGGGTGAGGGTGCAACGTTGGGAAAGAGCCTACCCCTCCCCAAGTTAAGTGTCTTGGGATTAGTTGAAAAGCATTGAGCAGTGTTGTGGCCCAGGACCCAGCACAGCTTGCCAGGGGTGTTGTGATGGGAGAGGAGGTCACATATTCACCCTGGTCATGGGAATGAATCCCGGTGGGAGAGCCCACGAAAGCAGCAGGCAGACCCTCCTTCTAGCTTTGTCCTGCATTTCCTCTCCTCCCTGTGGAGTTTGCTGAGCTGTTTCTCCAACCCCTCCAGTCTGCATGGTCTGGTCTGCTCCTTCCTTCTCCTTGAACCTTCCTCCCAGTCTTCAGAAAG
The DNA here is from genome assembly GCF_024139225.1 of Suncus etruscus. NCBI lineage: Eukaryota > Metazoa > Chordata > Mammalia > Eulipotyphla > Soricidae > Suncus > Suncus etruscus. The sequence continues at coordinate 121,900,273 of NC_064854.1, read as the reverse complement.
GCCTGGTCTCCCATCCAAGTACTAACCAGGCCCGACCCTTCAGAAGGGCCTGGTAGTCAAGTCCGTCAGTCCCTGTTCACCTTCCACTCAACCTCAGAGCTTGGTCCAATCTTGCAAGCAGCCCTCAATGGTCAAGATGACTTTCCTACACACACCCCTACCCCTGGGTATACCGAGTCATCTAAAGTACCTGCCATTCCCTTTTTCTTTCCACCACAACTGGAAGCACAAGGTGCTCAAGGGTGTCCCAGAGGCAAACCAAAGGCCTTTAGTGTGGGTGCAGAGAGCATGCTTGTGAAGTGCTCTCGAGTAAGCTGAGACTCCTCTGAGCGGGTGCTCCACTCCATTACTTCATTCATGTGCTACTGGGACGAGCTGAATGTTTTTGTTTGTTTGTATTGTTTTTGGGTCTCACCCGGCAGCGCTCAGGAGTTACTCCTGGCTCTCTGCTCAGAAATCACTCCTGGCAGGGCCGGGGAACCTATGGGATGCCGGGATCGAACCACGGTCCTTCTGCATGCAAGGCAAACACTCTACCTCCGTGCTCTCTCTCTGGCTCCAAGGATAACAGAGTTTGCCTGAAATCTTTTTTTTTTTTTTTTTTTTTTTTTGGTTTTTGGGCCACACCCGGTAACGCTCAGGGGTTACTCCTGGCTATGCGCTCAGAAGTCGCTCCTGGCTTGGGGGACCATATGGGACGCCGGGGGATCGAACCGCGGTCCGTCTCCTAGGCTAGCGCAGGTAAGGCAGGCACCTAACCTCCAGCGCCACCGCCCGGCCCCCTGCCTGAAATCTTTATGGCAAAATGTTTCCCAATTCTGGGGCCAGAAGAATAGCACAGTGGGTAGGACATGTGCCTTGCACACAGCCAACCCAGGCTCAATCCCTGGCATACCCCAGAGGGTCCCCTAGCCTGCCAGGAGTCATTTGTTTTTCTTCGGCTCTTTTTGGGCTACACCTGGCGGCACTCAGGGCTTCCTCTTGGCTTCCTCTTGGCTCTACGCTCAGAAATTGCTCCTGGCAGTCTGGGGAACCGTATGGGATGCCGGGATTCGAACCCCAGTCCTTCTGCATGGAAGGCAAACGCCTTACCTCCATGCTGTGTCTCTGGGCCCAAGCAGAAGCAATCTTAGCTCCCGAGGTCCTTGAATGTACTGTGCTTATTGCAGAACTCTTTCCCTTAGAATGTGTCCAGCAAGGAACAAGCCTGGGTTCTGCTTTAGTGTATTGTCACACTTCATCAGACATTCTTTGACTTTGGGGGGGGGGGTGGGGAGTCACACCCGGCATTGCTCAGGGCTTCCTGCTGGCTGTATGCTCAGAAATCGCCTCCTGGGGGCTCGAAGAGATAGCACAGCTGCGTTTGCCTTGCAAGCAGCCGATCCAGGACTAAAGGTGGTTGGTTCGAATCTCGGTGTCCCTTATGGTCCCCCGTGCCTGCCAGGAGCTATTTCTGAGCAGACAGCCAGGAGTAACCCCTGAGCACCGCCGGGTGTGGGCCAAAAACCAAAAAAAAAAAAAAAAAATCGCCTCCTGACAGGCTCGAGGGATCCTAGGGGATGCCCGGATTCGAACCAGCGTCCTTCTGCATGCCATTCCTCCGTGCCATCTCTCCGGTGCCCAGGACGAGTTGAAATATACCAGAGGGCCATAGGGTAGCCCCGCCCCTTCTCCCTCCCTCCCTCCTCCCCGCGCCGCGAGCTGCGCACGCGCACTGCGGGCCGGCGCGCGTCGGGAGCGCGCACGCACGCACGCGCGCGTGCGCGGCGTGCGTCACAAGCCGGGTGGCCGCCGCCCCGCCCGCCGCGCTCGCCGGCCGCTTCCCCGCGGTGACAGCGACGGCGCCGCCGAGGCCGACGCCGCCGACGACGCGGGAGTGAGCCCCGGACCCCCGCCTCGGCCCCGCCGGCCCCGCGGCTCCCAGCGGCGGCATGAGCCACATCCAGATCCCGCCCGGGCTCACGGAGCTGCTGCAGGGCTACACGGTGGAGGTGCTGCGGCGCCAGCCGGCCGACCTGGTGGACTTCGCCGTCGACTACTTCGGCCGCCTGCGCGACGCCCGCCGCCCCGCGCCCGCCGCCGCCCCGCTCGCCCCGCGCGCGCCCGACCCGCCGCCCGCGCCCGCGCCCGGCCCCGGCCCCGACGCCCCGGCCCGGCCCGCCAGCGACAGCGACAGCGACGACGAGCTCCTGGACGGTGAGGCTTGGGTTTGGGGGGTCTGGGGGGGCGGGGGCGGGGACGGGGGCCGCGCCCGAGCCCCGACTGCTTCGCCGCCGCCGACTCCCCCTGGACCGCCGGGAACGGGCAGGACGGTCCTGCTGGGGGACTGAGCGCAGGAGAAGGAACGGGGACGGACGGACGCGAGAAGAGGCACGGACCCCCCAGAGCTTAAGTCGCTGAAGTCGCCCACAAGTGCTTCAACTTTTGCGCACGCATTCACACACACACGCACACACACCCAGCTTAACTCCCTTTCCTCCTTTCCTAGACACATGCACACAGACACACCCTCAGCACACACACACACACACTCCCAACGCAGCTCCCTCTCCTCCTCTCCAAGACACACACACACACACAGACACACACCCAACACACGACTTTCTCTCCTCCTTTCCAAGACACACACACACCCAACACACTTTCTCTCCTCCTTTCCAAGACACACACACACCCAACACACTTTCTCTCCTCCTTTCCAAGACACACACACACCCAACACACGACCTTCTCTCCTTTCCAAGACACACACACGCACACACACCCAACACACAACTTTCCTCCTTTCCAAGACACACACACACAGACACACACACCCAGCTTAACTCCCTTTCCTCCTCTCTAAGACACACACACACAGACACACACACATCCAACACAACTCCCTCTCTTTTCCAAGATATACACACACAGACACACCCCCAGCACACGGCTTTCTCTCCTTTCCAAGACACACACACACACACACACACCCAGCTTAACTCCCTCTCCTCCTTTCCAAGACACATACACACACACAGACACACACATCCAACACAACTCCCTCTCTTTTCCAAGATATACGCACACAGACACCCCCCCCACACACAACACACACACACCCAACACACAACTTTCTCTCCTCCTTTCCAAGACACGCACACACACACACACACCCAGCTTAACTCCCTCTCCTCCTCTCCAAGACACACACACACACACACACAGACACACGCATCCAACTTAACTCCCTCTCCTCTCCAAGACACACACATCCAACACAACTCCCTCTGTTTTCCAAGATATATGCACACAGACACACACCCCGCACACACGTGCACACACACACCCAACACACGGCTTTCTCTCCTCCTTTCCAAGACACACACACCCAGCTTAACTCCCTCTCCTTCTCTCCAAGACACACAGATACAGACACACACATCCAACACAGCTCCCTCTCTTTTCCAAGATATACGCACACAGACACCCCCCCCCGCACACACACACACACACACACACACACACACCCAACACACGGCTTTCTCTCTTCCTTTTCAAGACACACACACACACACCCAGCTTAACTCCCTTTCCTCCTTTCCAAGACACATGCGCATAGACACACCCTCAGCACACACACACACACTCCCAACGCAGTTCCCTCTCCTCTCCAAGACACACACACACAGACACACACATCCAGCACAACTCCTTCTCTTTTCCAAGATTTACGCACATAGACACCCCTCCGCACATACGCACACACACACTCAACACACGACTTTCTCTCCTCCTTTCCAAGACACACACACACACACACATCCAGCTTAACTCCCTTTCCTCCTTTCCAAGACACATGACATAGACACACCCTCAGCACACACACACACTTCCAACGCAGCTCCCTCTCCTCCTCTCCAAGACACACACACATCCAACACAACTCCCTCTCTTTTCCAAGATATACGCACACAGACACACCCCCAGCACACACACACAACACAATTCCTCCTCCTTTCCAAGACACACACAGAAACACACACAATATATACATATATAACTCCCTCTCCAACTCTTTGAGCAATCTATCAGGCCCACGTCATTTCAACCTCTTCATACCCGAGTGTGCATTTGTTCAAATACTAGTTGTGGGAATGTTTTTTTATTTATTTTTATTTTTTGGTTTTCGAGTCACACCCCGCAGCACTCAGGGCCTACTCCTGGCTCTATGCTCAGAAATCGCTCTTGGCAGGCTCCGGGGACCACATAGGAGGGACGTAGGGATTTGAACCACCGTCCTTCTGCATGCAAAGCAAATGCCCTACCTCCCTGCTATCTCTCCGGCCCCCAGTGTTTAACAGACGGGGTTCCATTGATGAAAGTAATATGGAATATGGGGTGCAGGAAAGAAGACAAGTACTACAGTCTATCTAAATCAGGTTTCAGCAAGCACTTCAGAAAGCATTTCCATTTCCCTTGGTTGCTACAATATAGAGTGTGTGATACCCTACTTCTGAGCCATCAACATTTAACAGTGAAACGTTGGGGAGACAAAGTTAGAGATGCCTTTTTATTAGACCATGCTTAAAAAAATGGAATTCTCGTTTGAAGCAAGTTCAAGTCATAGACGCATGAAGTTAGTTACTTAAGCAAGACGTTGACCATTGCTTTTGCTTGCTCTTGATGTTCTGGCAAACAGTGAACTTCCCGCTGTCTACTCATGCTAAGAGTAGAAATTGCTCTACCTTGACACTGTGCATTAAATTTTGTTTTTTCACCATAAACTTGGAAATCAAATCATTTCCCAGATCTCTTACTTCAGTGTTGCTTTGTGGCCATGGACAAGTTGGTAAGCCTGTTTGATTTCAGATTCACTCATTAAAACGGGGACAGTGACAGTGGTCTGCCAGAGATTTCTTTTTTTTATGCTTTTACTTCAGGAATAACTGCATCTTTGGTTTCTTCTTCAAAGTTGAGTTGACTTAAAACCTTTATACACCTTTAATTTTTTCGTTTTGTTTTTGTTTTGGGTCATACCCAGCAGTGCTCAGTGATCACTCATTGCAGTCCTTTTTGGATTATATTGAATTGGGATTGATTGAATCTGGGTCATGTGCATGCAAGGCAAGTGCCTTATCTGCTGAACTCTCACTCTGGCTTGCTATGTTTAATTTATCGGTATTCTTAAATTATGTTTTTGTTCATTTACAATGATAAAAATCAATCAGTACAGGTGAATGTTTGTTTACATAAAATAGACTAAAATATATATATTGCACAGGTGATGCTTATGAGACAAAACTCCCAGAAAATAGCATGTGTTTGTTGAGGATACAGAGAAGTTGGAATCCTTATTTTCTGTTGACGGGACTATGAAATGGTCCAGCTTCTGTGGAAAAACTTTTTGATGGATTTTCTTTTTTTTTTTTTTTTTTTTTTTTTTGGTTTTTGGGCCACACCCTGTGACGCTCAGGGGTTACTCCTGGCTATGCGCTCAGAAGTTGCTCCTGGCTTCTTGGGGGACCATATGGGACGCCGGGGGATCGAACCGCGGTCCGTCCTAGGCTAGTGCAGGCAAGGCAGGCACCTTACCTCCAGCGCCACCGCCCGGCCCCTTTGATGGATTTTCAAAGAGTTAAATAGATTTACTGTATGATCCAGTAGTTCCATTGCTAATGTAGAAACTCATAGAATTGAAAGCTGGGAGTCCAAAGATAGTTTTGTTCCATTGTTCTTCACAGGGTCATTTTAAAAAAATCAAGATAGAAACAACCCCTGCAAGTGATCCAGCAATTGATGAATAGATAAAAAATTATATATATATATATATATATATATATATATATATGAGTATTATTCCACTATATATATATATATTATATAATATATATATATATATAGTGGAATAATACTCATTCTTAAAAAGCCATGATATTCAGGGGTTTTTTTGTTTGCTTTTCTGGCCACACTCAATGACACTCGGGTTACTCCTGGCTCTGTGCTCAGAAATTGCTGTTGGCAGGCTTGGGGGACTATATGGGATGCAGGGTATGGGGGGGATCAAACCCAGGTCTGTCCCGGGTCAGCCACATGCAAGGCAATACACCTTACCACTGTGCTGTCGCTCCAGCTAGCCATGATATTCTGATACATGCTGCATCATGGCTGAACTTTTACTATTATTATTATTATTATTATTATTATTATTATTATTATTATTCTTTGGTTTTGGGTCACACCCGCCAGTGCTCAGGGGTTACTCCTGTCACTGTGCTCAAAAATTGCCCTTGGCAAGCTTGAGGGACCATATGGGATGCCTGGATTCTGGGTTGGCTGTGTGTAAAGCAGGCACCCTACCTCTGTGCTATCTCCCCGGCCCTGAACTTTAAACATTATGCAGCATAGTAGAGATAGTACAAGGGTTGACACTTGTTTGACCTAACAGTGACTTTTGTATGATCCCTGATACCACATATGGTCCCCTGACTGCTGACAGAAGATCTGAGCAATAACAGGTCTGATCCAAAAACAAAATAAAAAAGGAAAACGTTATGTAAATAAAAAAAATACTAAACACAAAAGATTAAACATAAAATTCCACTGACAGGTATGTAGGCAAATTCATAGAAATAGAAAATAGATAATAATGTGGAAACTCATAAACCACGTACTTGAATAAAAATGAAAGAACATCATTCTAGATTATAAAAATATTATATTGCATTTTATGGAAATAAATATAAATTTTAAAATGTTGTATTAAAGAATTTTATTTAAACACCACGATTTACCAAGTTGTTCATAATATAGTTCTTTCAAATGTTAAATGTTTAAACACTGAAACATTTTTTTAAGAATTATAAATTAGGGCCCGGAGAGATAGCACAGCGGTGTTTGCCTTGCAAGCAGCCGATCCAGGACCAAAGGTGGTTGGTTCGAATCCCGGTGTCCCATATGGTCCCCCGTGCCTGCCAGGAGCTATTTCTGAGCAGACAGCCAGGAGTAACCCCTGAGCACTGCCGGGTGTGGCCCAAAAACCAAAACAAAAAAACAAAAAACAAACAAACAAAAAAAGAATTATAAATTATTTAAAGACCATTTAAATTTTTGCAGTTGATCATAAAACATTTGTTTCCAGGTAAGTGAAAGCAAAAACTATAAAAGGAAAAAGGTGGGGAGTGGTGGCGCAAGTGGTAGGGCATCTGCCTTGCACGCGCTAACCTAGGACGGACTGTGGTTCGATCCCTTGGGGTCCCATATGGTCCCCCAAGCCAGGAGCGCTTTTTGAGCGCATAGCCAAGAGCAGGGGTCCTCAAACTTTTTAAACAGGGGGCCAGTAGTTCACTGTCCCTCAGACCATTGGAGGGTCTGACTATAGTAAAAACAAAATCTATGAACGAATTCTTATGCACACTGCATATATCTTATTTTGAAATGAAGAAACAAAACAGATACACATACAATATGTGGCCCACAGGCCATAGTTTGAGGACCACTGGCCAAGAGTAACCACTGAGTGTCACTGGGTGTGGCCCAAAAAGCAAACAAAAAGGGAATAAAAGGGGCCCAGAGAGCTAGCACAGTGATAAGGGCATTTGCCTTACATGCAGTCAACCCAGGATGGATGGTTATTTGAATCCCAGCATCCCATATGGTCCCCGAACCTGCCAGGAGCGATTTCTGGGTCTGAAGCCAGGAGTGACCCCTGAGCTGCCAGGTGTGACCCAAAAAACAAAACAAAACAAAAAAAAAAGAGAATATATTATTTCACAAGGAGGTCATTAAGTCATTGTCAGAAGGTTTAGTAAGTTCTTGCTGGTAGTTGATCATTGTTACTTCTTTTGTTTCTAAACGTTAGGTGGCTTCAGATAAACACTGATGTCTACATTGATGTATTCCTTAGTGTATGACAATATTTAAAAAAAATTGGAGCTTTTGGGGGTTTGAGTGATAGTACAGTGGTAGGGTGTTTGCCTTGAACGCTGCCCACCCAGGATGGACCTGGTTCAATTCCTGGTAAACCATATGGTCCCCTGAACCTGCCAGGTGGAGAAAAAACTATTACAAATTTGGAGCTTTTATGCAGTTTCATCTGGCCCCACAGTCCAGAAATTTCAAGCGCTATTGCTAAAACTGCAAGTTTTCTGGGATGTGTTTTCTGCAGCAAGGAGGGCATTCATTAAGTACAAAAGGGTGGAGGAGTGTGCCTGCAGTCACTCCAAAAAGGTCCTGGTGATGTGAGCCCAAATACTGCCATACCCGGAGTTTTGGTCAGATTGATGTTTCAAGAGAGCTGTAGAAGAGTAGTGAAGCAGGGCCATTGTAAAGTGGTGATTGTGGATGACGAGTACAGCAGGTGTGTCTTCGGCATAGCGGGACTTGGCTGACCCTCTCCTTCTGAGATTGACAGCTTTCAACTGTGTGGCTGGTGTCCCTGTACTATTTTACAGATTGGTTTACATCTTTTTCAAGAATAAAGTGCCTATGGAACTGGCCCAATGCAGACATAGAGGCTGTTTATCAGGAAATATATATAATTTTTGGTTTTTGGGTCACACCTGGTGGCACTCGGGTTAGTCCTGTCTCTGTGCTCAGAAATCATCCTGGCAGGCTCGGGGGACCATATTGAATGCCGGAATTTGAACCGGGGTTCGTCCTGTGTTGGTCATGTGCAAGGCAAAAAGCCTTACTGCTGTGCTATCGCTCCGACCCCAGGAAATATTTATTTTTAATTAAAACTTATTCAGAGTCAGGGCCGGAGAGATAGCATGGAGGTAAGGTATTTGCTTTTAATGCAGAAGGATGGTGGTTCGAATCCTGGTATCCCATATGGCCCCTGTGCCTGCCATAGGTGATTTCTGAGCATAGAGCCAGGAATAACCCCTGAGTGCTATTGGGTGTGACCCAAAAAACAAAAACAAACAAACAAAAAATCTTATTCAGAGTCAGATGAGTAGACCTGATTTTGAGTTTATATGTGATATTGTGTCTATTGTAATTAGTCCTGAGAGCAAAAGACAATAAAGGTAATACAGTCTGGTCTTTGGTCTTATGCAAGTCACACAAAAAAGAAAGTGGAATACGGGGAGTGAGTATTGGGAGTTAATGGTTTCAGTTTCTGGGATGATAAAGTTTTGAAATTGTATGGTAGTAATGCTTACAGATATTGTGAGTGAACTTAATGCTATGAAATTAAGTGGTTAAAATAGGAACTGTTGAGAGTCAGGTAAGTAGCTTAGTAGAATATATGCTTTGTCTACTTTTACTTTTGGGCCACACTTGATGCTCGGGATTTATTCCTGGCTCTGCACTCAGGGATCATTTCTGTTAGGCTCGACCATATATGGTGCTGGGGATTGAATCTTGAATGGCCGCCACCTGCAAGACAAGCTGTACTATCTATCTGTTGTACTGTCACTCTGGCCCAAATACATGCTTTGCATGTGTGATATTCTAGAATCTATCTCTGCATCCCCCCAAAGGGAAATACATAAAAATATAAAGTAAAAGTTTGTCTTAAACATACTTTACATAATTTTTCTTTGTTTTTGAGGCCTTACCTAGTGGTACTTAAGGCTTACTCTTGGTTCTGTGCTCGGGGATCACTCCTGGCTCAGCTTAGAGGGCCCATGGGGTGCTGGCTTCTAATTGATCTGGGCCTGCCATGTTCAAGGCAAGTGCCTTATCTGCTGTCCTATTCCCTCACTAAAACTGTTTTAAAGTTTGTTTGTTTTTTTTGACTTTGTAGTCTCTACCAGCTGTGTTATCACTCCAACTAAAAATAAACTAAAAATAGTTTTGTGGTTTTTTTTTTTTTTGGGGGGGGCACGGCCTGCTCAGGGGTTACTCCTGGCTATGCGCTCAGAAATCGCTCCTGGCTTGGTGGACCATAGTGGACGCTGGGGGATCGAACCGAGGCTCGTCCTAGGCTAGTACCGGCAAGGCAGACACCTTACCGTTTGTACCACTGCTCCAGCTCCTAATAGTTTTTTAAAAGAAAGGCTTGTTTTCAAGCCTGTGTTCTCCTTTGAACACTTATCTTGCTTGCTTGTCTCTTTCTTTGCTTGCCTATTTCCACTCAGGAGAAGCCACTATTCTTGCTCTCTTTATTTATTTATTTTTTTTTGTGGCTTTTTTTTTTTTTTTTTTTGGTTTTGGGTTTTGGGTTACACTTGGCCCTGCTCAGGGGTTGTTCCTGACTCTACTACGCTCAGAAATCGCTCCTGGCAGGCTTGGGGGACTATATGGGATGCTGGGATTTGAACTGGCGTCCTTCTGCATGCAAAGCAAATGCCCTACCTTCATGCTATCTTTCCGGCCCCCTCTTTTTCTTTTTTACTGTCTTTTGTTGTTGTTGTTTATTGGGCCACACTCAGCGTTGCTCAGGGGTTACTCCTGGCTCTTCACTCAGAAATCGCTCCTGGCAGACTCATGGGATCATATGGGATGCTGGGGATCGAACCTGCATCTGTCCTGGGTTATCTGCATGCAAGGCAAATGCTCTACCACTGTGCTACCGCTCCAGCCCTATTCTCTTGAATATATACTTCTGTCTTTTTTTTTTTTTTTTTTTTAGTTTTTGGATCACACCCGATGGTACTCAGGGGTTACTCCTGGCTGTCTGCTCAGAAATAGCTCCTGGCAGGCACGGGGGACCATATGGGACACCGGGATTGGAACCAACCACCTTTGGTCCTGGATCGGCTGCTTGCAAGGCAAATGCCGCTGTGCTATCTCTCCGGGCCCTACTTCTGTCTTTCCCTTCACATCTTTCTCTTCAGATTCAATAAAAATTTATCTTGTCCCCTTTAAAAAAGAAAGACAAACATCGCATATCCAATAATTAGGAATATTAGGATAATAAATCCATGCTACCTAAAATTAGAATTTGGATAATGTAGTGCTGGCACTGTAACCTAATAAAGAAATTGCTTAGCAAGATTCTTTGTTGGTAGGCTGAGGAATTGGCTCAATGGATTGGAGTGCGTGCTTTGCATATGGGAGCTCTGGGATCACAGATTCATTCTGAGTCCCAAGCCCTGGTGGGAGTGACCTCAGAGCATGACTGGTATGACTCAAAAGAACAGAAAAAAGATTTTGTATAACTAACCAGTAGTTCGTGCTTTTTTGTTTTGGCCCACACCCAGCGATGCTCAAGAGTTACTTGTGGTAGTGTTCAGGAAACTTATAGGATGCTGGGGTTTGAACCTGAGTTGGCTGTGTTCAAGGCAAGTGCCCTACCCACTGCACTATCACTCCAGCCTAGCAGTTTTTTTTTAAATTGTATATTGATGTTGGGGGCCGGAGAGATAGCATGGCGTTTGCCTTACATGCAGAAGGACAGTCGTTCAAATCTTGGCATCCCAAGCCTGCCAGGAACGATTTCTGAGTATAGAGCCAGGAGTAACTCTTGAGCCCTGCCGGGTGTGACCCAAAAAACAAAACAAAAAAATTGTATATTGATGTAAACACTCAAAAAACGTGATGGCCAGGGAGATAACTCAAAGGGATGCTTGTGCCATACATGCACAAGGCATGAAATTCAATTCCTGGTGCTGAATGACTTCCCAGCACTGCCAGATGCAGTTCAAGATTATTGCAGAGCATCACTAAAACCCTTAGAGTGCACGGTAGCTAGAAGTGTGTGCCACTCTCCCCCCCACTACCACAGAGGCCCCTATAAAAATCTGATAACAGCTTTGATATCAAACATAATACTAAGTATGAAGTGTTATATTGACTATTAAACTCGTGGGAAAGCCTGAAGTGTTAAGATTTACATATTACTCTACATCCTCTTGAGAACAGTGAATTGGCATTGCGACTTGATTCATGTCTATAATTACACAAAATAAAGGGTTTATATTGGTGGGTCTCCTCCCAAAGATATGTGCTATATATACATACATACTTCTATAGCTATGTCTGTTGATTTACCTATATATTTCAGGTATGTAGATTTGTTTATAGGTGTATACAGTAGTGCCTATGGGTCAAATCTAGGACATCATTTACGCAAGGCCTCTATTGATGAACCTGGACCTAGACCTATATTTTTTGGACCACACTTAGCAGTACTCATGGATTACTCCTGTCTCTGTACTCAGAAATTAATTCTGGCAGGCTTGGGGACCATATGGGATGCTTGGGATAGAGCCCAGGTCGGTTTTGTGCAAGGCAAATGCCCTACCCACTGTGCTATCATTCCATTCCCTGTAATGCCTTTTTTGTTTGTTTGTTTTTGTTTTTGGGTCACACCGCGGCATCATGCAGGGGTTCCTCCTGGCTCTATGCTCAGAAATCACCCCTGGCAGGCCTGGGGGACCATATGGGATGCCGGGATTTGAACCATCGTCCTTCTGCGTGCAAGGCAAATGCCTTACCTCCATGCTATCTCCCCGGTCCACCCCGTAATGCACTTCAAATTTAATTTTTCCTTTGTTGTTGTGATACTTGGGTGTTGTATGCTTAGTTGTAACCTCACAGACACTAGGTTGCACTCCCTTCTGGGGGTTCACACCCTTGGTAATGCACTTCATTCTTATCGCAGAATACTATTTTATTGTAGAAATATATAGAAATGTGTTGTGTATTTATTTTTTTAAAGGCCACTCTTTTCTGTTCTGGGAGCAGAAAGGGTCCATGCTGAAGGACCCCCCACCAAACTTGTCGGGGGGGGGTAGGTGGGGTGGGGCTCGGGCTGCCCCCAACAGTCCTCCCTCTCCTTCCTCCTGGACTCTAGGGGCATCCCTGGGCATCCACCCAGGGGGCCAGCGAGGTGGGTGCCAAGGAGGAGTCCAAAGGGGACCCCAGGCCTTTCCCAACCCCCACCCGGCACAAGAGGGGCGGACTTGGGGAAGAGGCTGGGAGCCTCCATGCTCCATGGGAAGATCCTCCATCAAGCCTGGAGGAGGGGCTGTAGACTTGGGCCACCCCCAATAGTCCTCCTCCCTCCTGGACTCCTCCAGGGCCATTCCTGGGCAGGGCCCAGGGGGCCCTGTGTATCCTTTTTTCTTTTGATGGACATTCACAACTTTTTTTTTTTTTTTTTGACATTCACAATTTCTATCATTGACCATTATTTGTTTTTCAAAGACGGATTGGGGAATCCACATCCGGCAATGATCAGGGGTTACTCCTGGCTCTGTCATCAAGGATTATTCCTTGCCATGCTTAAGAGACCATTTGTGGGGTCGGAGAGATAGCATGTAGGTAGGGTGTTTGCCATGCATGGAGAAGGACGGTGTTTCAAATCCCAGCGTCCCATATGGTCCCCTGAGCCTGCCAGGAGCTATTTCTGAGCATAGAGCCAGGAGTAACCCCTGAATACTGTTGGGTGTGACCCAAAAACCAAAAAAAGAGAGAGAGAGAGAGAGAGACACCGTTTGCGGTGTTTGGGTTCAAAATGGGTCAGCCATATGCAAGGCTTACCCACTGTACTATCTCTCTGACCCATTAGTACTGAATTTAAATTTTCTTAGTACAAGTTGAATAAAATGCATATGCTTCTATGGTCTACACAATGGTGCCAGGGTCTTTTTTCACATCAAACTGTGAAAATTTTGTCCCCTGACCTGGCCTCCCCCCACACAAATGCCCTAACCAAATGGCAGTTGATTGTTTCTAACACAAACCTACTGGAGTCCTTTTCTTTGCGAGTTACCCCTGGGTCTTTCCATTCTCATGGCACACACCAGATACTACGAAACAACCTGCATTGCTAATAAGACTAACAGGAACCACTCTAAGAGCATAAGCTTAAACAGAAGAGGAGTTAACTGGTCAGCAATGGTTCAGGAAGGGTCAATAGCAGTAATACTACTTGGGAAGAGATGACAGTAAGTACTGAAACAAATTCAGCATACAACATTGGGTTGGACTAGAGAGATAGCATGGAGGTAGGGCATTTGCCTCGCATGCAGAAGGATGGTGGTCGAAATCCCGGCATCCCATATGGTCCCACATGCCTGCCAGGGACGATTTCTGAGCGCTGCCGGGTGTGACCCAAAAACCAAGAAAAGAAATCAACTTTATGTGCAAGGGAAAGGAGTATGGAGAGGTAGGACCTGTAAGAGTGAGATAGATAACGAATGAACTCAATTAGAACATCGGGGGGAAAAAGGGAATTTTATATTTCAAAAGTCTTTTATCAGAATTTGGAGGATTATTTCTTTTTGTCTTGGTTTAAGATTTTATGTGTATGTCCTTGATTCTAGGTCTGTCTTTCACTTGAATCACATAGAAATGAATGATAAAGCGAAAGGAAAATGATCTCTTTTATTTTATTTTATTTTTTTGGTTTTTGGGTCACACCTGGCAATGCTCAGGGGTTCCTCCTGGCTCTACGCTCAGAAATCGCTCCTGGCAGGCTCGGCTGACCATATGGGATGCCGGGATTCAAACTACCGACCTTCTGCACGCAAGGCAAATGCCCTACTTCCATGCTATCTCTCCGGCCCCGAAAATGATCTCTTTAGAGTCTTGATTTTTTTAGTTTTGTACTTTGCCATGGATATACGAAAGAATGTGTGTATGTGTGTACATGTGTCCAAGAAGTAAATGTGGTGCCCTGTCATGCAAAGAATTGTGCTCCAACTCTTTGGACTATTGCCCTGGCCCCCAAATGAATTTTAAAATGATTTTCCATAATCTAGAACATTTTTGTGGGAGGGTTCTATTTTTAGCTGTCAATTTAAAATATTTTTTTCCAGTGTCATGGAGTGAACTCAGGGTCTCACACATACAAGTAAAGTGCTATGTCCTTGAGCTGCACTCTCCATCCCTCAAAATCTTTTGTGTAAAAATAAAGGTAGGGACCAGAGCAATAGTATAGCAGGTAGGGTTCAGTTTCTGGCATCCCATATGGTTTCCTGAGCACTACTGGCTGTGGCCCAAAATAAAAAATAAACATAAAAACAAAAGGAAAAATAGCTTATTGCAACCAGTTTCAAATATCAAAAAAATAAATCACTATCTTTTTTTTTTTTTTTTTTTTTTTTTGTGGTTTTTGGGTCACACCCGGCAGTGCTCAGGGGTTATTTCTGGCTCCAGGCTCAGAAATTGCTCCTGGCAGGCACAGAGGACCATATGGGGCGCTGGGATTCGAACCGATGACCTCCTGCATGAAAGGCAAACGCCTTACCTCCATGCTATCTCTCCGGCCCCAATAAATCACTATCTTACGTGAGAAAACAAGACATTTCCCAATTATTTTATTTGTTGGAATTTTCATTTGTTCGTTGTTGCTTCTTCTTCTTCTTCTTTTTTTTTTTTTTTTTTTGCTTTTTGGGCCACACCTGGTGACACTCAGGGGTTACTCCTGGCTATGCACTTCAGGCTATGCTACCGCTTGCACCACCCCCTCCGGCCCCTCATTTGTTGTTTCTTATAGAAATTTTATTTTTTCTTAGAAACAAATAAAACGATCACCATTATGATGAAAAATAATTTGTCACAATGAGGGAATCACTAACTTATATTTAGGAGCTCTGGAGATAGCCAGATATTTGAAAGCAACAGTTGTGATTTATTTATCTTTCCATTGGTTTTTTTGGCAGCACTCAGGGGTTTCTCCTGGCTCTGCGCTGGGAAATCCCTTGTGGCAGGCTTGAGGGACCATATAGGATGCCGGGAATCGAACCCAGGTCTATCTGGTCAGCCGCGTGCAAGGCAAATGCCCAATCACTAACTCTTCAGCCCCTTGTTTTGTTTTCTTAGAGACCAGGAAAGTGACTCACAGCGCTGAAGTGCTTTGTATTTAGGAGACTGGGTTCAACCCCTGGAATCATAAGATTCTCTGAGCCCTTACAGGAGTTGCAATAGAGCACCTGTAGCACAAAAATCCAAATTAAAAAAAATAAAGAATTTAGGGGCTGGAGCGGTGGTGCAAGCGATAGGGCATTTGCCTTGTACACACCAACTGAGGATGGATCCTGGTTCGATCCCCCGACATCCCATATGGTCCCCAAGCCAGGAGCGATTTCTGAGCGCATAGCCCAGGAGTAACCACTGAGCGTCATGGTGTAGTGCCGCTCCCCGCACAAAAAAAGAATTTAAACTTTTTCTCTGGCTGGGGATCCCAGACCATGGTGTATTGAGCTACCTACCTTGCATTTGCCAGGCAAGTGCTTGCCCAGGGTGTTTCCAAAGCTTCGAGCCTTCTTTCAGGCCTTTTCTCATCTGGGATTCCTCACAGCAGAGCTGGCAGGATTGACTCAGCGTATATCGGTGGAGTTTGGGTTTGAATTAATGGTCTTAGGCTTGCTGAGCAAGTGTTAAACCACTGAGCAATTTTCTGGACCCTTTTTTGCAAAGGATATTACAAACAGTGGGACTGTATTGATCACCTCAGTACATGTAGTGATTTTGGGATTAGAATTTATCACTTTGCACTTGCCAGGCAAGCCATTTAAAATAACATTTATTATTTGGGGCCTATATAGCCCATGTGGACCCAAAGAAAATTATAAAGGAACAAGGTAAAAATCACAACGGGTTATGGTACACAACTAGGGGACCATCCAGGAAGTCAAAAGTGGCCACTCAGAAAAAAGCTGAGAAACACTGCCTTCACTTAAGCTATTAGCAATCATCCAGTGCTCGCCATCGTTTCTTACCTCATCCACTTATACTTATTATTCAATTTTATATTCGTTTCTTATTTCCTTTGAAATAGATTGGCTTGCTAGTTGGCTTATTTATTTTGTAGTTTATTTATTTATTTATTTATTTTTTGAGTCATACCCAGCAGCACTCAGGGGTTACTCCTGGCTCTACGCTCAGAAATTGATCCTGGCAGGCTTGGGGGACCCTATGGGATGCCGGAATTCGAGCCACCAACCTTCTGCATGCAAGGCAAATGCCTTATTTCCATGCTATCTCTCCGGCCCCCTGTTTTTGTTTTTGGTCACATCCTGCAGCACTCAGAAATTGCTCCTGACTGACATAGGGTAACCGTGTGGGATGCTGGGATTCGAACCACTGTCCGTCTTGAATCAGCTGCATGCAAGGTAAATGCTCTACCGCTGTGCTATCTGTTGGGCCCTCACTGACATGATTTTAAGAAATAAAAATAGTTTTTTTTTTTTTTTTTGTGGTTTTTGGGTCACACCCGGCAGTGCTCAGGGGTTATTCCTGGCTCCAGGCTCAGAAATTGCTCCTGGCAGGCACGGGAGGACCATATATGGGACGCCGGGATTCGAACCGATGACCTCCTGCATGAGAGGCAAACGCCTTACCTCCATGCTATCTCTCCGGCCCCAAAAATAGTTTTATTTATTGTTTTTAAATATATTTTTTTTTGCATTCCAAGATCTACTAACTGTTTAGTAATTTATTAGAACAGTTTTTCGGACTGATGGTGAAATAGTAGTGGAGTTAAGATGCTTGCCTTATATGAGGTTGACTGCTTCAATCTCCACAATCTCCACCAGTACATTGATATCAGGGGTCAATTTTGAACACCCTGGTTATGCCCTATAATTCCCAATAAAAATTTAAGATGTGATGCTTGGGCTCAAACTCCAGACAGCAACCAAAATATTTTGAGGTATTATTATACTGTGTATTATTATACTGTGAATACTGATGTAAAAATCTGTGGGTTTTGGGGCCAGAGTGATAGCACAGTGGTAGGGCATTTGCTTTGCATGTGGCTGACCCAGGACAGACCTGAGTTCAATCCCCAGTGTCCCATATGGTCACCCAAGCCAGGAGCGATTTCTGAGCGCAGAGTCAGGAGTAACCCTTAGCATCACTGGGTGTTGTCCAAAAACAAAAACAAAAAAAAAAACAAACCCAAAAATTTGTGTTTTTTTTTTTTTTGCGGCAGACTCCTGAGACCATATGGGATGCCAGGGATTGAATTTGAGTTGGCTTGTGTGCAAAGCAAGCTCCTAGCTTGCTGTAGAAATTTGGATTAAGATTTTTGGGGCGAACTGGACTGGAGCGATAGTACTGTGGCTAGGGAGCTTACCTTACCCCTGGCCAGTCTGGTTCAGTCCCCACACCCAGTTGACTCTCCAAGCTGTGCCAGGAGTGATCCCTGAGTATAGAGCCAGGAGTAAGACTGCTGGATGAGGCACAAAAACAAAACAAACCTTTTTTATTTATTTATTTATTTATTTATTTATTTATTTATTTATTTATTTATTTATTTATTTATTTATTCAAATAAACCAGTGTAGGACAATTAAATTTGTAATGCATTGATTAAACAAGTTTGGGTTTTGTTTGTTTTTTGTTTATTTGTTTTTGGGCCTCACCTGGTAATGCTCAGGATTGCTCCTGGCTGTGCACTCGGGAATTATTCATGGTGGGGTTTGGGAGACTATGAATTACAGAGGATTGAACTTGGGTTGCTACATGCATGGCTAGTACCTTAACTTCTGTACTATTTTTCTGACCTCCCCAATACATAACTTTTGCATCTGATTTATTTCACTTCATGAAATTCTCTCCAGTTTCTTTTTTCTTTTGTTTGTTTGTTTCTTGGGTCACACCCAGCAGTGCTCAGAGATTACTCCTGGCTCTACGCTCAGAAAAAATGCTCCTGGCAGGCTTGGGGGACCATATGGGATGTCAGGATTTGAACCACCAACCTTCTGCATGCAAGGCAAATGCCTTACCTCCACGCTATCTACGGCCCCATTTTGTTGTTTTTGTTTTTGTTTTTGGGCCACACCCGGCGGTGCTCAGGGGTTACTCCTGGCTGTCTGCTCAGAAACGGCTCCTGGCAGGCATGGGGACCATATGGGATGCCGGGATTCGAACCAACCACCTTTGGTCCTGGATCGGCTGCTTGCAAGGCAAACGCTGCTGTGCTATCTCTTCGGGCCCGGTTTTTTTTTTTTTTTGAGTTGCACAATTTCTTTCTTTTTAAAAATTAACTGTATAGAATTCTATTGTATAACCATACCGTATTCTCTTTATTTGTTGATGGGCACTTGAGCTACTTTCATATTTTAGCTGTTATAAATAGTGTAGGGCCAATGATGGCAGAAAAGAGAAGAATCCGAGGAGTGCTCCTGCAGCACCGAAACAAAGAATGCATCCACCAGAATTAGCACAAAATTCTGTACGGATGTTGCTTAGGGGGAACCCAGCCACCATTTTGGGATGCTCCCCAGGATGGGGATGGTGAAACAGGTGCTGGATGCTCAAAACTTTGAACTGAGAAAAAAGAAAGAAAAATGCAAGGAAGAGATAAAGATTCTGACTGGTAAATTCAAGGAAGCAGAAACTTTTGCTGAGGTATCAGAGAGATTAGTAGCCAAAATGAGAAAGACAGTTGATGACTTGGAAGACAAATTGAAATGCATCAAAAAGGAGCACTTATGATTTTTGGAGGGGGAGTGGGCTGTGCCCAGGGCTTCCTCCTATCTCTGCTCTCTCTACTCTGGAATTACTCCTGATGGGCCTGGAGGACAGATGAGGTGCTTTGAATTGAACAGGGTTGACTGCATGCAAGGTTGACACTGACCTACCTCAACATAGAGGTTCTGTCACAGACTGCTTGACTGGTTGCAGTTTGAAGCTCCTCATCTGGCTACTCTCGCTTCCTGGGACAACCTTGCCCAAGCTGATTTTTTAGACTGAGGGCTTATCTTCAACTGAAAGGCTGCTTTCTCCCTTGTTACCCTCCCAACCCAGTCTTTTCATCAAACTGCCTTTGCCTCTTCCTAAAGGCTGAATATCTTTGGGAACATTGAAGGGAATTGTGGGCACAATGAAAAATGTCTTTAAAACGTGTCATGATGTAATTATCTTTTTTGTTGTTGTAGCAACCGCTTGTAAGACATTCCAAATAATTTTGCAGTTCTAAAGCAGCAAAATAATTCTTTTTTTTTATATTTGGAAGGTAATTTTTCAGCTGAATGTACTTGACTCTCTCCATAGAGAAAGGGAAAAAAGAAATTGGCCTGCCTTATTGAGAGCCAAAGGGCCCAGAGAATGCCTCACTTGTAGGAAATCTCATTGTTCTGTACAAAGCAATGGAAAGATGGAGGAATTAGCTCCCCACCACTTCTTCACCCCCTATATCTGCTACCCACCAGCCCCTCAATAAAAAAGTACTGTTTATACTTTCAACTTTAAGATATCTTTGATTCTTTCATTTTGTTTATTTGGGACATACCCAGTGGTGCTCAGGGCTTATTCTTGTCTTTGCACTCAGGAATTACTCCTGGTAGAGTTATTAAAATGAACTCTCTTTGGAGGCTGATTGGGAGAAAGAAACCAATAGTACAATTGTGTTGCTACTAAAAATTGATATACATATATAGATAGATA
This sequence comes from Suncus etruscus, assembly GCF_024139225.1. NCBI lineage: Eukaryota > Metazoa > Chordata > Mammalia > Eulipotyphla > Soricidae > Suncus > Suncus etruscus. The sequence continues at coordinate 121,880,002 of NC_064854.1, read as the reverse complement.
TACATACACTTTTATTTTTTGTTTTTTGAGTCACACCTGCCAGCGCCCAGGGGTTACTCCTGATCTGCGCTCAGAAGTCATTCCTGGCAGGTTCAGGAGATCATATGGGATCTGGGATTCAAACGGGGGTCTGTCCTGTGTTGGCCACGTGCAAGACAAATGCCTTACTGTTGTGCTATTGCTTCGGCCCCCAATGTGTATATTTTTTTATGTTTTGGGCCACATCCAGTGGGCATGGGTTACTCCTGGCTCTGTGCTCAGAGATTACTCCTTCGGACTGGAGTGATAGCATAGTGGTAGAGTGCCTTGCATGCTGTTGACCTGGGACAGACCCAGGTTCAATCCCTGGCATCCCATATGGTCCCCTGAGCCTGCCAGGAATTGATTTCTGAGTGCAGTGTCAATAGTAATCTCTGAGCACCGAAAGGAGTGGCTCAAAAACCCAACCTCCCAAAAAAATTTGATTTGAGAAAATACACACTATACAGTCGAGAAAGAACTAATAATAAAGATATAATGCACTTAGAGAATTCAGCAGAAACAAAACTTTGTAGAACTCAACAAAAATATTTTGAAATGGAAAAAGAGGGGCCAGAGAGTGATAGCACAGTGGTAAGGCATTCGCCTTGCACTCAGCCATCCTGGGACTGACCTGGGTTCGATCCCCAGCATCCCATATGGTCCCCCAGCATCCCATATGGTCCCCCAAACCTGCCAGGAGCACAACATGCAAGGCACTCTACCACTATGCTATCACTCCAGTCCGAAGGAGTAATCTCTGAGCCCAGAACCAGGAGTAACCCCTGAGGGCTACACTTGACCGTGCTCAGGGATTATTCCTGTCTTTGCATCCAGGAATTAATCCTGGCAATGCTGTATGGGACCATGGATTGCTAGGGATCAAACCTGGTTTGGCCTCTTGGATGAATTGCCCTCCCCACGAGTGATTCTTTTTATTATTGTTGTTGTTTTTTTTTTTTGGTGGGTGTCACACCCAGTGGTGCCTAGGGGTTACTCTGGCTCTATGCTCAGAAACTGCTCCGGGCATGCTCGGGGGACCACATGGGATGCCGGGATTCGAACCACCGTCCTTCTGGATGCAAGGCAAACGCTCCACCTCCATGCTATCTCTCCGGCCCCAGTAGTGATTCTTGATTGCAGATCCAGGAGTAACTTCTAAACATCATCAGGTGTAGCCCACCTCCTAAATATGGTTTCCCAAGTCTCATCATAGGTGGCCCCTGAGTACACAGGTCCCCTGAGGTCCTTTCCTCCCAACACTGAACTATCATTTGAACCAGCAACTCTTTCCTTGACCCAAGAACATAATAATATTAGCTCAAAATGGTACGTGCACACCTATGTTTGTTGTGGCACTGTGAAATTACCCCACATTGTGAAATCACCCCACGCACTGTATTTCCAACCCAGGGTGAGCGTGTCTGAAGAAGGGTGGCCGTGAAGAGTTAAACCAAACCAGTCAGGAGAGAATCATGAAGTCAGTGGCTTCTTGCCTCATGGTCTCTGTGTGCCAAACAGACCTTTATTATCTCAGTACAAATTCAACAGATGGGAGGGACATGAGAGGGTTGAGTGAGATTCAGGTGGACTTTTACATATCAAAGGGATAGGTGAAAAGGAAGAGGAAATTGGGGAAATGCCTTCGTTTTGGATAAAGGCAGGGTGTGACCTAATATGGCAATATTTACTATTGCCAAGATCTAGAAGCAACCCAAATGCCCAACAAAGATGGCTAGATCTCTTTCTTTTTTCTTTTTGCTACAACATGGAACTAGAGGATACCTTATTAAGAAAATGAAGTCAGGGGCCGGAGAGATAGCATGGAAGTAAGGCGTTTGCCTTTCATGCAGAAGGTCATCGGTTCTAATCCCAGTGTCCCATATGGTCCCCCGTGCCTGCCAGGAACAATTTCTGAGCATGTAGCCAGGAGTAACCCCTGAGCACTGCCGGGTGTGACCCAAAACCACACACACACAAAAAAAAGTCAAAGAACAAAAATGTCAGATGATATGACTCCTGAATATATAGAGAAAAAGAAATGGGGGGGCTTGCATGCAGCTGACCCCAATTTTATTTCCAACCAAAAATGATCCCCAAGCATTGCCAGGAGCAGTCCGTGAGCATAGAACAAGAAATAGCTTCTGAGTACTGCTCACCCCAAACAATCCCAGACCCCTCCCCCAAAATGAAAGGGAATAAATAATGGCAAATAAATACATTTGAACTGAACTCTAACAATAGAACTAAGGCTAGGAGAAGAGAATCAGATGTTGAGAGGAAAGAGTAGGTTGATCAACATAGAACTACTTGTTAAAAATAAAATAAAAGTAGAAGATGGGTCTAGAGAGATAGTACAGCTGGAAGGACATTTGTGTGCAGCTGGACTGGGTTAAATCACTCCCCCCCGCCCCCCCCCCCCGTAGGGTTTCTCTGTGCCCAACAGGAATGATCCTTGAGTGCAGAGCCAGGAGTAAGCTCTGGGCATCACTATGTGTGGCTTAAAAGCTTAGGGAAAAAGGAAAAGTATGACCTTAAAGTTTAGGTAGTAACTTTTTTTTTTTTTTTTTTTTTGCCACACCTGGTGGTGCTTAGAGGGTCATTCCTGGCAGTGCTCTGGGGACCGTAGGGAATGCTGGGAACGAACCCAAGTTAGCCATGTGCAAGGCAAATGCCGCACTACCTACTGTGTTATCACTCCAGCCTAGGTTGTGACTTTTTAGGCTCTTAATTTTCAGAATCAATAAATTAAGATTTTTTTTTGTTTGTTTGTTTTTGGGTCACACCTGGCAGCGCTCAGGGTTTATTCCTGGCTCTGTGCTCAGAAATTGTTCCTGGCAGGCTCAGAGGACCATATGGGATACCAGGAATGGAACCACTATCAATTTTGAGTTGGCTGCGTGCGTGGCAAACACCCTATTGTTGTGTTATCTCTCTGGCCCAAATTAAGATTTTTTTGGCCACACCCGACGTGCTCAGAGGTTACTCCTGGCTATGTGCTCAGAAATTGCTCCTGGCTTGGGGAACCATATGGGACGCCAAGGGATTGAACTGCGGTCCGTCCTGGGTCAACAGCCTGCGAGACAAATGCAAGGCAAATTCGATGCTGCGCCATCGCTCCGGCCCCGACATAAAATCATTTTTATACTTGTTTTTATTGTGGCCTTAGTAGCCATTTCCCTGATCAGTGACAATAAGCATTTTTTAATGCTTATTGACAGTTTTTGACTGTCATATTTGTCAAAATATTCAAATCTTCTACCCAGTTTTTAGATTGGGTACCCCCTTCTGATGTGAGTTTTTTTTAATATAATACTTTGGATGTTCCTAATTTGACATATAATATACATATCTTCCAGTACTTTGGTAACTCCTGGTTCTGTGCTCAAGGATCACTCCTGGCAGTGGTTTGGGGATGTCTGGATGGCCAAATGCCTATTACTTCAGTCCTGGAATTAAGAGGGTGGCATAGTCTGTAGACATGGGGCTATCCAGTTATCCCAAAACCATTTGTTAAAGAAACTTTTTGTTTGATTTTGGTTTTTGGTCCATAGCCGGTAGAGCTCAGAGATTACTCCTGGCTTTACACTCAGGAATCCCTCCAGGAAGTGCTCATTGGTCTATATTGGGTGCCAGTGACTGAACTAGAGTATGCAAGCACCTTACCCACTGTACTATCTCTCCACTCCCTTTTTTCCCTTTCATTTTATTGATGCCAGGGATGAAATCCTGGGTCTCATAGTTCTTAGATATATTATATGTATATTTTATTTTGTATAGTTTTCGGTTTTTTGGTTTTTTTTTTTGGCCACATGTGGCTGTACTTAGGGGTCACACCTGTTAGAGTACAGGTGACCATATATGGTGTCAGGGCTCACACCCAGATTAGCAGAATGCATTGCAAGCTTCTTGTCAGCTATATAATCTCTCAGGCCCCTATGCACCCCAAGTTTTAAAATGTGTAGGTTCTGTAATGTGGCTCAGTGAGACAGCTGTACATGTGTGTTTCTGAGTTTAACTCCCAACCTCCATCAATGACGTGTAGTATAGTAGATGAGTAGTATCTTTTTTTTTTTTTTTTTTTTTGGGCCACACCCGGCGGTGCTCAGGGGTTACTCCTGGCTCTCTGCTCAGAAATAGCTCCTGGCAGGCACGGGGACCATGTGGGACACCGGGATTCGAACCAACCACCTTTGGTCCTGGATCGGCTGCTTGCAAGGCAAACACCACTGTGCTATCTCTCTGGGCCCATAAAAAGGGGGAGTGAGAGACTCTGGTTTCTTCCCCTTTCTTGTCTTGGTCACATGGCTCAGGGGCTCCTCCTGGCTAACCACTTCAGCCAGAAGTCACCCCTGGGAGGCCCGTGGGACCACAGGGAGCTGGGGGATTCGAACCGCGGTCTGCGTCGGGTCAGCCGCGTACAAGGCAGGCAGTCGCCTTACCGATTACACCATAGCCACTCTTAGTATCTTTGATGTCTTCTTTTTTTGTTGTTGGCGACACCTGGTGGTGGTGCTCAGGGGTTACTCCTGGGTCTGGGCTCAGAAATCGCTCCTGGCAGGCTCGGGGGACCACAAGGGATGCTGGGAATCGAACCTGGGTCCATTCTAAATCAGTTGCATCCAAGGCAAATATCCTATTGCTGTGCTACCCTCCAGCCCATGATGTCTTTTATGTGTAAGTGGTAGTGGGGGTTGAACTCAGGACCTCACAAATGTAAGGCAGATAATCTACCATTAAACTATTTCTCCATCCTTAGAAATCAGTCCTTCCTTTCTTCTTTTTTTTCCTCCCATCCCTACCTAGCAATGCTCAGGGCTTTTTCCTGGCTTGGCGCTTCGGATCACTTCTGGAAGACTCAAGACCATATGGGGTACCAGGATCGTGCCGGGGTCGGCCACATGTAAAGCAAGTGTCCTACCTACTGTTCTATGGTTCTGGCCCCTAGATATCTTTTTCTGATTTTTTGTTTGTTTGTTTTTGGATCATATCTGGTAGCGCTCAGGGGTTACTCCTGGCTCTATGCTCAGAAATCGCCCCTGGCAGGCTCAGGGGACCATATGGGATGCCGGGATTTGAACCACCGTCCTTCTGCATGCAAGGCAAATGTCTTACCTCCATGCTATCTCTCTGGCCCCAGATACCTTTTTCTAAGTTTGACTTTATTATAAATTAACTAGGGAGTTCTATCAGCTTTTTTTTTTTTTTTGAGAGGGGTCCATTCACAGTTATGCTGGGGAGGAGGGGAATCATGCAAAACATATGCCAGTTGGGGAAGGAGAGATAATTCAGTGGGTAAGGGTATTTGCCTTGCACACAGATGACATGGGTTTACTCTCTGGTATCCCATATGGTCCCTTGAGCACCAGAAATGATTCTTTAGTACAAAGCAAGGAGTAATGTCTGAGCATTACTTAGCATGACCAAAAACAAAAACCAACTTTCACACCTCCCCCGCCAAAAAAAAAAAAAATCCCATTCCCAGTCCTTCAAACCATATTTTTGATCCAGTTTGTTGTTGCTATATAATAAAGAATATCTGGCCTTTGACCCAAATTCCTGGAACAGTTTATAAAGCTCTTAGACTTTTTCAAGTGATACAAATGCCTTTGTTATTTCTAAGTCCCTGGATTACACCTGAATTTATGGTAAGAGCTAATTCAAGATAGGGCTTGTTCATCAGAATGTACAACTATGAAATTAGGGTGTTAGAACCATGAAGCAGTCTAGCCACTGTGGCATGGGTGGGACTGAGGATTGAGTTTAATCATATGGTCCATGATTCAGTCATAAAATATGAAACCAGGGGCCAGAGTAGTGGCACAAGCAGTAAGGTGTCTGCCTTGCCCGCACTAGTCTAGGATTGACCGCTGTTTGATCCCCCGGCGTCCCATATGGTCCCCCAAGCCAGGATCGATTTATTGATTTTTTGGGCTCCACCCGGTGACGTTCAGGGGTTACTCCTGGCTATGTGCTCAGAAATTGCTCCTGGCTTGGGGGACCACATGGGATGAGGGGGGATCGAACTGCGGTTTGTCCTAGCCTAGGCTAGCACCGGCAAGGCAGACGTCTTTACTACTCCTTGCCATCGCTCTGGCCTCAGCCAGGAATGATTTCTGAGCGCATAGCCAGAAGTAACCCCTGAGCGTCACCAGGTGTTTCCCAAAAAACAAAACACACAAAAAAGAGTATGAAACCACAATAAAAACTCTAAACACTAAAATGTAAGTGAAACTCAGGAGGTTGGTGAACACATAATTTGTGTCACTTGTTCTAAGAGGAGAGAGCATAGAAACTGTTTAGGACCTTTTCAAAAATTAATTTATTTATGTACTTTGGTTTTTGGGTCACACCCAGCAGCACTCAGTGGTTACTCCTGGTTCTATGCACAGAAATCACTCCTGGCAGGCTCGGGGAACCATTTGGGATGCTGGAATTTGAACCACGGTCCTTCTGCATGCAAGGCAAACACCCTACCTCCATGCTATCTCTCCGGCCCCAGTTTAGGACCTTTATAAACTTCATGCTTTGTGTTTCATTTGAATAGTCATGATTTGTATCACTTACAGATAACTGATAGGAAGAATAAAGCTCGAGTTATTTTGCGTTCTAGTTAATGAAAGGGTAAGAATTATGGGACCTCTGAGTTTGTAACTGGTCAGTTAGAAGTGTAGCTTGGGGACCCCCAAAATTCAGCTGCCATCTAAAGTAAGGGTTTATTTTTTTTGAGGGGGCCACACCCAGTGCCGCTTAGGGGTTATTACTGGGTCTATGCTCAGAAATCGCTCCTGGCAGGCTCTGGGGCCATATAGGATGCAGGGATTGAACCTGATTCGTCCCAGGTCAGCTGCATGCAAGGCAAATGCCCTACTGCTGTGCTATCGCTATGGCTCTTGAAATGAATTTTCTTTTGTGTGTGTTTCGTTTTCCAAACAAGGAACCAGTTGTTTTTTTTTAATTTTTTTTTTTTTTGTGGTTTTTGGGTCACACCCAGCAGTGCTCAGGGGTTACTCCTGGCTCCATGCTCAGAAATTGCTCCTGGCAGGCACGGGGGACCATATGGGACGCCGGGATTTGAACCAATGACCTTCTGCATGAAAGGCAAACGCCTTACCTCCATGCTATCTCTCCGGCCCCAGGAACCAGTTTTTACAAATTAATATATAAACATTTTTCTTTAACATACAGATTTCCCCAATATCTGAAAATAGACAATTCTATAAAACCTTAGCTAAGCAAAAAAGCAATAAAGTGAAGAAGCAGCTACTATTAATTTATACAGAAAAATTGGGAGCTGGGATTGCCAGAGATAGAAGGTACACTTTGCAGGGCTGGAGCAGTATCATAGCAGGTAGGTAATTTGCCTTGCATGCAACCTACCCGGGACAGACCAGGTTTTGATTTCCAGCATCCCATATGGTTCCTGGAGCCTGCCAGGAGCGATTTCTGAGCACAGATCCAGGAGTAACCGCTGAGCACCACCAGGTTTGGCCCCAAAACCTAAATAAATAAATTTAAGAAAAAAAGAAGGGGCCGGGCGGTGGTGCTAGCGGTAAGGTGCCTGCCTTGCCTGCGCTATCCTAGGACAGACCTCGGTTCGATCCCCGGCGTCCCATATGGTCCCCCAAGCCAGGAGCGACTTCTGAGCGCATAGCCAGGAGTAACCCCTGAGCGTCACCAGGTGTGGCCCAAAAAATCAAAAAAAAAAAAAAAAAAAAAAGAAGATATACTTTGCTTGCATGAAACCCAGTGTGTGTTGCACATGCGTACACAGACTCTCACACACACACTTTTTTTGTTTGTTTTTGAGCCACACAGGGGTTACTCCTGGCTCTGTGTTCAGAAATTACTCCTGGCAGACTTGGAGGACCATATGGGATGCTTTCATTCAAACCGTGTCAGTTCCAAGTCTGCTGTGTGCCAGGCAAACGCCCTACCCGCTGTGCTGTCCCTCTGGCCCCATAAGGGCATTCTTATTGGGAACACTATGTCCCTGTACTATAGAATCTGATGTTACTCTGGTGGATCTTGGGGCACCCAGAAGTGCTGGGGATCAGACCTGAGGCTTTTGTCTTGCAAAGCAAAGCATGCTTTTCAACCTGCTGAACTGTTTCCTAGCCCTGTCACTCCCACCCTCTCTTCCTTCCCTTCCTCTCTTCCTTGCTCTCTTCTTTCCCCCCATCCTTCCCTCCCTGTGCTCAGGGCTCACTTGTGATTCTGCTCTTAGGAATCATTCCTGCTGTTACTTGGGACCATATGGGATGCCAGATATCACAGCCCGGTTGGCTGTGTATAAAGGCCGGTGCTTTACGCTGTGTACTGTTGTTCCGGTTCTATCATTCCTTTTTTCAATACCTTACTTGTAAAGCTTCTATGAAGAAAAACTTCCACTGGTCCTGGGGAGATTGTATAGCGGTTAAGGCACTTGTCTTGCTTACAACCAACCCAGATTAGATCCCTAGCATCTCATATGGTCCCTCAAGCAATACCAGCCTTCTAGAATCATTTGTTTGGAAAATGAAGGAAAAATGCTTTAGTTTTTTTATTTTTATTTTTTTATTTTTTTTTTTGGTTTTTGGGCCACACCCGGTAACGCTCAGGGGTTACTCCTGGCTATGTACTACTCAGAAGTTGCTCCTGGCTTGGGAGGCCATTGCCGTCCGTCCAAGGCTAGCGCAGGCAAGGCAGGCACCTTACCTCTAGCGCCACCGCCCGGCCCATTTTTATTTTTATTAACTGTTTTCAGAGTAAGCTAGTTCTTTTTTTTTTTTTTTTTTGGTTTTTGGGCCACACCCAGCGTTGCTCAGGGGTTACTCCTGGCTGTCTGCTCAGAAATAACTCCTGACAGGCATGGGGGGACCATATGGGACATGAGGATTCGAATCAACCACCTTTGGTCCTGGATCAGCTGCTTGCAAGGCAAACACCACTGTGCTATCTCTCTGGGCCCACTAAGCTAGTTCTTGAATATCTCTAACAAAGGAAAAAAATTCCGTTAAAGTTCTTCTGTTTAGGAGAACATGAGGAGTAGTTACAATTCTGATAGGAGAAGATAGTGGCACTGCCTTGACCATGTAGGGAGTCTGGTGGAGCAGATACTGAAAAAATTTTGGAGAAGGTGACTCATTCTATTTTGCATTTAGGTCTTGCCTGTGGAGTGGAATTTCAGCTGGCATTAAGTTCGCAATGGATGATGGCTCTAGAAAGGAGAGATTTATGCAAAGAGCAAATTCAACCCTCTTCCTTACCCATGTCTGTTCTCCTTTGCTTATGCTTTTCCTTTTGCCTGGAATTCTGTCTGTCCCATTAATCTAAGCCAACTACTTTTGTCTTCATCAACTAGTTCTTCATATTTTCTTCTTGCACAGCAGGAACCCTGTAAGAGAACATAGTTCAGGTTTATAGATGAAGATATTGAGGCACAGACGTTAAATAACTAGCTCAAGGTCACATAGATCATATGTAAAGTGACACTTAGATGTTTGAACAAAAGGAGCATAACTTAAATGTCATGCTCATAATTCACTCAGTACTTTCTAGGCACTTTGTAATACTCATTGCATAAATAAAAACTTCTATGGCATTCATCTCTATACAAGGAAGTCTGGGAAACAAGTTTCACTGCTAGGAGTGTAGTTTGTTGCTTTGTTTTATTCGTTGTTTTGGGCCACACCCAGCAGTGCTCATAGGTTACTCCTGGCTCTGAGCTCATAAATTACTCCTGTCAGGCTCATGGGACCCTACGGAATGCCTGGGATCAAACGTGGGTTGGCCATGTGCAAGGCAAACACCCTCTCCATGGTGTTTTGGCTCAGATTCCCAGCTCTGGAGCAAGTTTTTTTGCTGTGGTGTGGAAATTCTGGTTTTCTCAGCTTGGATCATATGCTCTGCCCTATGGCCATGTTGAAATGGTGGGAGCACTATGGGGATTTAAGTCGCACAAAGACTTTAGGTTTGAAAGAGATCACACCTACAGGATAATTTCAGTTACTTAGTAGAAAATGCAAAGTATACCACAATAAGGCCACTGGAGAGATGGGACTCAATCATAACAATTATTACTATTATTACTAGCAGTGCTGGAAAACCCAGCACTTCACTTACAGGCAAGGCAAATGCTCTACCACTGCATTACATTCCCAGCAGGTTTTTAAATATTTATTTATTTATTGAGAGGGGCACACCCAGCGGCACTCAGAGGTTACTCCTGGTTCTTTGCTCAGAAATTCCTCCTGGCAGGCTTTGGGGACCATATGGGATGCCAGGATTTGAACCATCGTCCTTCTGCATGAAAGACAAATGCCTTACCTCCATGCTATCTCTCCGCCCCCCCCCCCCCAATCTCTTGATTCAATTGTTGATTTTGGCTTGAGAATTTAGTTCTGTCCTTTTTTTTCTTGGGTTGGGGGGACCATATTCGGCAGCACTCAGGGGTTCCTCCTGGCCAGACGCTCAGAAATCGCTCCTGGCAGGCTCAGGGAACCATATGGGATGCCAGGATTTGAACCACCGTCCTTCTGCATGCAAGGCAAATGCCCTACCTCCATGCTACCTCTCCGGCCCCAGGGTTCTATGAAAGAGTTGGAAGCCCTTATCTAGGAGATAAAAATAAAATTTAAAAAAGGGGCAGTTTTGTTTGTTTCGTTTTTGACCTTCAGTCTTTTCTCTACATACTGTTTTGATTCTGTAGATGTTAATTCTCTGGAGGCACTAGGGTACCTGGGAGCTTACTAGAGTAAATGTGCATGAGAACCTGTCATCCATGTTGCAGACTGGCAACATGATGTGATGATTTCTCTAGGAGGAAACAGGATTCTGATATACAGTAGGATGCAGTAAAGTCATTTCTTACAACTCTATTTCATTGTAACACTGATGAAAAAATATCAATCCTGGCTGAAATAGATAAAGCAATGTTATTTGAGGGCCAGGCGTCTTTCTTTCTTTTTTTTTTTTTTTTTTTTTTTGGGCCACACCCAGTGACGCTCAGGGGTTACTCCTGGCTATGCACTCAGAAGTCGCTCCTGGCTTGGGGGACCATATGGGACACCGGGGGATCGAACCATAGTCCGTCCTAGGCTAGCGCAGGCAAGGCAGGCACCTTACCTTTAGCGCCACCGCCCGGCCCCGCGTCCTTCTTTCTATAGTTACTCCTCAAGTGATGGTTTCCAAGAATTTGTTCAGATTGTTAAGTGAGCACTTCCTGTAAAACTGGTGGATTTTCCTCTAAAAATATATGACAGGCACTATATTTAATCATGGCATGCTTTTCCTCGCTGTCAAATAAAATTGAGCCAAAATTCTGGCTTTAATGCTTCTTGCTATGTGACCTAGGGGGAAGTTGTATTTTATTTTATTTTTTGTTTTTGGGACACACTCTGTGGCACTCAGGAATTACTCCTGCCTCTGTGCTCAGAAATTATTCCTGGCAGGGAGGACTGTATGGGATGCCGAGGATCTGACCCAGGTTGTCCTCATGCGTGGCAAATGCACTACCTACTGTGCTATCTCTGGCCCCAGAGATTCTATTTTAAAGGACAGTTCTCTTAGTCTTCTCAACAAGATGTAGTAAAACTTAGAGCAGAAATTAATTAACTGGAATCTCGAAAATGCTTGGCATAGTAGTTGTGATGAATTATAAAAAATTGTAACAGGAGCCAGAGAGATAGTTCAGTGGGTAGGGCACTTTCCTTTCACGCAGTTGACCTGGGTTGATCTCAGGCATCTCATATGGTCCCCCAAGCACCACCAGGAGTGATTACTGAACATTGCAGTAATGGTTCAAAGGAAAAAAAAAAAACCCAAAACTATATTAAAAAAAGAAGTAAAACAAATGTTTAGCTAGGGTATGTAGGGCCAATGAGCAACTGTGGGGGAAACAAAAAGTGAAACTAAGCTTCTTTTGGAGATGGAGCCACACTCAGCTCTCCTCAGGGTTGACTCCTGGTTCTGCACTTATTAATTATTCCTGACGAGATGGAGTACCAGAGATCCAACCTGGCTCATCCGAGGACAAGGCATGCTTCTTTACCCATTGCACTGTTTCTCCAGTCCAAAACCAAACCTTTAAAGATATATAAATTAAAAAAAATACAAGGCTCATATCTTTAATTTTTGTTTTGTTTTGAGACCACACCCATTGGTACTTAGGCCTTACCCCTGGTTGCACTCAGGAATTACTCCTGGCAGTGCTTGGGGAGGGGGGGGGGACTGTATGGGATGCCAGGGACTAAATCTGGGCCTGCCACGTGCAAGGCAAAAACCCTACCTCCTGTACTATCACTTTGACCCTATCCTTAATAATTGTATAGCCTTGTGTTTCTTCATTCCTAGAGTCACTGAGCACCTTCTGAATCATTTGTGGAAAATAGTACTGCTCTCATTGAATTTTTGTGGATACCAGAGAGGTTAAGTTGTAGCTAGACTTCAAACCTGTCTTTCTTTTGACTTCACCTCTTATGACATTTATATTGCTTTATACTCCAAACTTTTGTCAAATATTATGAATGACATATCATAAAATGACAGAGTAAGGTTTAGTGTGATGTATAGCTTTTATCTTTTGAAAATTCAAGAGCTATTCCTTGTATAAAGAATTAGTGCATATAAGTTCCCAGAGCTGGAGAGTGTGTGCACCCACATCCTGGAGGCCCAAAGGGTACCAGTAAAAAGGACCCAAATAAAAATGAGACACAGCCTAATCAGAATGATGAAAAGCATAGAGATAGAATACTGAAAGCAGCAAGATCAAAAAAGGAAATTTTATACAGAGGAGCATCCTTCACATTTACAGCAAATTTACTAAAGGCCCAAACAAAGATAGTGATGGGATATAATGGAAAACTCAGTGAAATGAACACCTCACCAAGAATGTATTACCAACCCAGACTCTTCATTCAGTTTGAAGGAATGATGTACAACCTAATGGATAAACAACAATTCAGTAACATCATAGACTCGAAACTACCTATACAAGAAGAATTAAAGGGGTCATTTTAAGACAAGATAAATTTCACAAACACATCACAGTCTCATAGAAAGATGCATAAAACCTACAACAATACTTTCTCAAAGTCGGGGGACTAAATGTACCAGTTAATAGACACAGAGTACCAGGATGGAATAGGAAATTGAACACAACATTCTACAGCCTCTAAGAAACATAAATAAAGCAAACACAGACTCAAAGTCAAATGTTGGAAGACAATTCTTGAAGCAAACAACCTTCTTAAAAAGTCTGGGGTGGGGGCCGGAGAGATAGCATGGAGGTAGGGTGTTTGCCTTCCATGCAAAAGGACTGTGGTTCAAATCCCAGCATCACACACACACACACACACACACACAGACTTTTTGGAAAACAACAACAGAGACATTCCTCAAAGGATCCATTCAGTGCATGCCTAATATTAGGAGGCTCAAATCTGGCCTTCTCACTTGCCTGGAACCTTTCTAAACATTTACTAATTCCCCCCACCCCGATTTTTTTTTTAAACTGAAACTCCCTAATGAAAAGGCTATCAGTATTTCCTTTGTCTCAGTGCTTGCAGGTGAAATTGAAGTTTAAATTCATGACCTTAAGTAAACTATGGAATCATCTTTTGGAGCTCAACTTTCAAAAAATGTTTTCTTTCTTGGTGTTTGCAGTTGTGCTTGGATGGCCATACAGAACCAGGAATCAAATCTAGGCCACTTAGATCCAAAGATGCACTTCGGTCCATTTATCCATCTCTCGACTCTAAGATAGCAGTCCATGTTAGGCAGTGCCTCTGGATTACAATGTAATGGCACCTTTGGGTTAGAAAATTGATTTCTAGGGGCCGGAGAGATAGCATGGAGGTAGGGCGTTTGCCTTTCATGCAGGAGGTCATCGGTTCGAATCCCGGCGTCCCATATGGTCCCCCGTGCCTGCCAGGAGCAATTTCTGAGCCTGGAGCCAGGAATAATCCCTGAGCACTGCTGGGTGTGACCCAAAAACCACAAAAAAAAAAAAAAAAAAAAAAAAAAAGAAAAGAAAAGAAAAGAAAAGAAAATTGATTTCTAAATTGCAAGTTTTATCTATTTGGAAGATTTTCTTCCAGTTTCTGAATAGTAAAACTATGTCTTCAAAACAGAAAATTTAAATGGATGTATGTGTGTCTATACACTTCATGCTGGCTTCAATTTCACATAAACATGCCATTAACTTCTGAATATCATGACAGTAGAATTAGAAATTAAAAGTCTTGTCAGAGTCTGGAGTGATAGCACAGCGGTAGGCTGTGCCTTGTATACAGCCAATTTGGGATGAACCTGGGTTCAATTCCTGACATCCCATATGGTCCCCGTGCCTGCCAGGAGTAATTCCTGAGCCCCTCCAAGTGTAGCACAAAAGCCAGAAAAGAAAGTTCTTTCCAATTTTCAAATTTAATTTCCTCACAAAAAACCCACCGTTTTTCTGGTTTGTTTATTTTTTATTGTTTTTGTTTTTGTTTTTCCTTTTCTTTTCATTTTTGCTACATTTATTGGTGCTCAGAGGTTACTCCTGGCTCTGCACTCAGGAATTTCAGTCCTGTGCTTCAGGGGACCATTTGGTCACTTGCAAGGCAAACACCTTACCCATTGTACTATCTTCTTAGTCCAACTTCAATCTTTTTTTTTTTTTATTTGTTTTGTTTTGGGGTCACACCTGGTGACACTCAGGGGTTACTCCTGGCTATGCACTCAGAAATCGCTCCTGGATTAGCCACGTGCATGGGAAACGCCCTACCACTGTGCCATCACTCCGGCCCCAACTTCAATCATTTTTTTTGTTTGTTTGTTTGTTTTTTTGTTTTGGTTTTTGGGCCATACCCGGTGGTGCTCAGGGGTTACTCCTGGCTGTCTGGTCAGAAATAGCTCCTGGCAGGCACAGGGGACCATATGGGACACCGGGATTGGAACCAATCACCTTTGGTCCTGGATCAGCTGCTTGCAAGGCAAACGCCGCTGTGCTATCTCTCCGGGCCCACTTCAACCATTTTTTAAAACGTCCTACAGTATATTGAAATCCATGACACAATATTTATAAATACGAAGTTTGAGATGATAAAATTAAAAAAGGACTTTTTCTTACTTTAGCAATGATTTTTGCTCTAAATTGCTTAGAACTATCTCAATTTTTCTGCTAAAAATCTCTGCTCTGATTCTATAATTTGTTTTGTTTTTGTTTTGTTATGTTTTGGGGCCATGCCTGGTGGCAACCAGGGGTTACTCTTGGCTCTGAGCTCAGAAATCACTCCTGGCAGGTTCAGAGGACCATATGGGATACCAGGAATCCAACCCAGTAATCCATATGGGATACCAGTAATCCAACCCAATAAGGCAAACGCCTTATTGCTGTGCTATCTCTGCGGCCCCTGATTCTATAATTTGTTATTAATTTATAGGAATGAGTCTTTCTGGTACACATGAGATTTTTTCCCCCTTTTTAATAATTATTATTAAATTTTCATGAAATACAGAGTTATAAAGTTGTTGATAATTTAGTTTCCATCATACAACGTTCCAATACCCACACCTTCACCAATGTTCATTTCCCACCATCAATTTTTCAGGTACCTTCCCATAATTCCACCCCTTTTCTTTCTCTCTGCATCCACATCAGCACTGGTTGTTCTTTTTTTTTTTTTTTTTTTTTTGGTTTTTGGGTCACACCCGGCAGTGCTCAGGGGTTATTCCTGGCTCCAGGCTCAGAAATTGCCCCTGGCAGGCACGGGGGACCATATGGGGGACCATATGGGGCGCTGGGATTTGAACCAATGACCTCCTGAATGAAAGACAAACGCCTTACCTCCATGCTATATCTCTCCGGCCCCAAGCACTGGTTGTTCTTACTCTTTTCTGATGTGTGCTATTCTCTGTGGTTTGAAGTAATACTTCATTGTTTTGGTTTGCATCTCTCTATTGATAAATGATATGGAACATTTTTTATGTGTCCTTTGGCCATCTGTATTTTTTTTTGGCCATCTGTATTCTGTTCATATTCCCATTTTTTGATGAGTTTGGAGTAGATTTATCTCTTGAACTTTATAGAAGTATAAATGTAGGACCCGGAGAGATAGCACAGCGGCGTTTGCCTTGCAAGCAGCTGATCCAGGACCAAAGGTGGTTGGTTCGAATCCTGGTGTCCCATATGGTCCCCCATGCTGCCAGGAGCTATTTCTGAGCAGACAGCCAGGAGTAACCCCTGAGCACCACCAGGTGTGGCCCAAAAACCAAAAAAAAAAAAAAAAAAAAAAAAAAAAGTATAAATGTAACAAAGTGGGAGAGTAAATAAAAAATATAACCAAGTTGGGTTGAAGAGATAGTATTGTGGATAAGGTACTTATCTTGCAAGGTGCGAACCTGGATTTGGTCCCTGGCATTGCAAATGGTCCCCTACACACTGCCAGTAGTGATTTTTGAGTGCATAGCGAGGTATAAGCCCTGAGCACAGCTGGGTATGGCCTAAAAAAAGCAAAAGCCAATTTAAAATGTAAGTTTCTTGAATATCTACTCAGATCTCTTGTCTTTTTTGGGGTAGGGGGACGGTGTGGTGGGAAGTTTGGGTGCTGGAGGGGGTGGTGCTAAGTCCTGGCTCTGTGTTTGGGAGTTGCTCCTAATGTTGCTGGAAGACCAGTTGGTGCTGGGGATGGAACTAGGTCAGCTGTATGCAAAGCAAGCACCTTAACTCTTTCCCAGCCCAGATCTCTGTCTTAAATTGAATGTTAGCCCAGTTAATCCTAATTCTGAATAAATAGCCACAATGTGTGTATGTTGCCAGGAACTGAATTTCAGGCTCATTATGCATGAGAAGCATGCATTCGACCTTTGAGCCACATTCTCAGCCCTAAAATGAACTTTTTGTTGTTGTTGTTGTTGCTATTTGGGGGGAGTTTGGATTTGGGATCGCTCAGGGGTTACTCCTGGCTCTGCACATAGGAATCACTCCTGACTGACTCGGGTAAACCACATGATATGCCTGAGACTGAATCTGGGTCGGACATGTCCAAGGCAAGCTCCCTATCTCTACTATCTTTCTCCCTCATAATGTAACTTTCTGAAACTAGAAACCAAAAAACTTTTCGAATAAAAACCAAAAGTCTATTTTCAAATAAATGGAAAGTTTTATAAAGTTTGTTGACCACCCTACTTAGTGAAACCAGCATTCTTTTGGGGGGTTGCATATGTGGAGGAGAGTGAGATTGAGGTGTATTTAGTGGTGCTCAGGTACTTTTCTTGGTAGTGCTGGGGAACCATAATTGGAAACAGGATTTTGGGGGGGAGCCGGGGCTTGGGCCACACCCCAAGGCTTGGAGCTCAGAAATCGCTCCTGGCAAGCTCAGGGGACCAAAAGGGATGCCAGGGCTCAAACCCAGGTCCGTCCTGGTCAGCCACGTGTAAGGCAAACATTCTATTACTGTGATATCACTTCGGCCCTGGAAACAGGTGTTAAACTAGAGTTAATGCAAGCAGAATGAGTGTCTTGCCCTCTGTACTATTTCTCCAGCCCTTTGGCTATTAAATTTCTTTTTTTTTGGGGGGGTCACATCCGGTAGCACTCAGGAATTACTCCTGGCTCTGCAATCAGAAGTTATTCCTGGGCCCGGAGAGATAGCAAGCAGCCGATCCAGGACCAAACGTGGTTGGTTCGAATCCCGGTGTCCCATATGGTCCCCGTGCCTGCCAGGAGCTATTTCTGAGCAGACAGCCAGGAGTAACCCCTGAGCACCGCTGGGTGTGGCCCAAAAACAAAAACAAACAAAAAAAAATATTCCTGACAGGCTCAGGGTACCCTATGGGATGCAGGGATTCTCGGGGGTCCGTCCTGTGTTGGCCCATTGCAAGGCAAATGCCATACTGCTGTGCTATTGCTCTGGCTGTTAGATTCCTTAATAACTTCCTTTCTTTAACTTCTGTCTTTACATTCACCTGTACGTTTAAGATGGATCATAGTTATTTAAATTATGTACAAATTTCTGAAGATTGCAGATGGTTTTGGTCAATTTCAGGAAAGAATTGAGGCTCTTTAGTTCAAACCTTCACTCAGATTTTTTTCTTCTGTATTCAGAAACTAGAAAGAAACTTCCTTTTGTTTTAATGTTTTTAAATTTTTTTTTAGTTTTTTTGAGTCACACCCGCCAGCGCTCAGGGATTACTTCTGGCTCCACGCTCAGAAATCTCTCTTGGCAGGCTCAGGGGACCATATGGGATGTTGGGCTTTTTTTTTTTTTTTTTTTTGTCCCCCAAGTTACAATACAGACCAGGCAAAGAGCCTGGGGTGAGGTATATATGGGGTGCATTTACTGTACCTCCTCTTTCTATACAGTCAGTGTAAAAAACACGGACGCTGGACTTTGAACCAACAGCCTTCTTCTGCATGTAAGGCGAATGCTATCTCTCTGGCCCCCGAAACTTCCTTTTATAACCAGAATTACGTTCCAGTCCCTGTCTTTTATATTTATTATTTATTTTTGGTTTTTGAGCCATACCTATTGGCGCTCAGGGGTTATTACTGGCTCTGCACTCAGAAATCACTCCTGGCAGACTAGGGGACCATTTGGGATGCTGGGGATCGAAAGCAGGTCGGTCACATGCAATGCAAATGCCCTACCCACGGGCTATTGCTCTGGCCCCTATTTTTATTTTGTTTTGCTTTAATATGTATAGACTATTTTGTCTGATTTTACTACCGTGACTAATACAAAACTAAACAAGTGTTTCCTGTTAGAAGACAGTTGTGTTTACAATTTCTCAGGGTATTTTTTTAAATACAAGCATATTTAGAGCTAAAAATACGAAGTGTAAATAAAACATAAAGCTTTGAATAAAGTAGCAAAAGCTTTTTTTGTTCACAGCTGCCTGTAGCCTCAAAAGTAAGTGGTGAGCTCTTTTTTTTTCGATCAATATGCTTTAGAGCCTTCTGTATCTTTATTATATTCTAGGATGTTTGTTTATTGATCGTCATCACTATCAGATTATAAACTCCACAAGGAAGTATGTGTTTCTCTGCTTTTTTATCCCTTTACTTTGTTTCTTTGGGTCACACTTGGTGATACTGATGCTGTGCTATAAATCACCACATAGTATATTCCATTTATTAACCGTTATATTATTAATATATTAATATTATAATATTAACTATTATATATTCCATTATATTAAATATTCAGAATAGAAAAATCTATAGTAGAGAAAATAAATTTGGGGGGGGGGTTGGAGCCACATCTGGCAGTGCTGAGGAGTTATTCCTGACTGCCAAATCAGGAGACCATCGGGGATGCTGGAGGTTTAAATCCAGGTTGGCAGTGTGCAAGGCAAGTGCCCTTCCTGTTTCTATCACTCTGCCCCCTAGAGAAAATAAGTTAATGGTAGCCTAAGGCTTATGGAGATTGGGGGAGTGGAGAGAGGGCTCATGGGTATAGGGATTCTTTTTACATCGATGAAATATTTTAGAACTCTTAAATGATGAACTGTATGCAAACTATATCTCAATTGAAATATTACTTTAGGGCTGGAGCTATAGCACAGCGGTAGGGTGTTTGCTTTGCACGCAGCCAATCCAGGATGGACCCAGATTCAATCCCTGGCATCCCAGATGGTCCCCTGAGCCTGCCAGGCGCGATTTCTGAGTGCAGAGCCAGGAGTAACCCCTGAGCACCGCAGGGTGTGGCTGGCCCAAACACACACACACACACACACACACAACTTTAAGAAAAATAGGGGCCAGAGAAGTAGTTTTAGGGTTAATATACTTGTCCTTGTGTACAACTAACACGTTTGATGCCCAGCACCACATATCATCCCCCGAGCACTATCAAGAGTGATGCCTAAGCATAGACCCAGGAATTGACCTTGAGCACTATTTAGAATGTTCAGCTCCCCTGGAAAAAAAAATGCAGCTGTTTTATTTAAGAAGAGAAATTACTTTGCCCATATCCCCAGCTGAGATATTTTTTTGTTTTTTGTTTTTGGGTCACACCTGGTAGTGCTCAGGGGTCACTCCTGGCTCTACGCTCAGAAATTGCTCCTGGCAGGCACGGGGAACCATATGGGACGCTGGGACTCGAACCACCATCCTTCTGCATGAAAGGCAAACCCATGCTATCTCTCCAGCCCCCCCAGCTGAGATTTTTTTGTTTTGTTTTTGGGCCACACCCAGTGGCACTGTTATAGGTCCAGAACTTGTTTCTTTTTGTAAACCAGCTTTTCTTTTCTTTTTTTTTGCTATTATGTATCTAGTACAATGAATGCCCGTATCTATATGTACACACATGTATATGTTACATATATACATAAGATTACTATATGTATATGTATGATATATGCATACATATGGTTTTCTAAAACACTCCTAGAAGTGGGACTGTTGCCTAGATTAAAAGCAGTTCACATATAAAATTTTGTCAGAAACTGCCAAGATATTCATCCAAAATTTTAATATCATTCTGAGAACTGTGTGAATAGATTGATGTGTGGAGCAAGAATGACTGTGGGTAGATAGTTTGGAGGCTGCTGCAATCATCCCGGCAGGAAATTATGCTCTTCAGACTAGGATAACAGTGGAGATGGAGAAGGGTAAAGTGATTCAAAAAAATAGGTGGGTGAGAGAACAGATGGCATTGTTAATGAAGTAGATGTGAGTAATAAAAAGAGGAAGGAGTCAAGGATGATTCAGGTGGAATCAATTTAGTAACATCAAATAAACTTGCCTTGTGAGATGAAACCTACTTGCCATAATTGGATTAGATACTTTACAACTCTGACATTGTATGGTTTTGAGATCCATGACAGTGCCCTTATTCATATAGATTAAATTATTTCTTAAGACTTTGTCTTTTGTAATTGTAGATTTATATTATTTGATTGTTTTGAAGCCACATCTAGTGATGTTCATAGCCTACTCCTGGCTCTGTTCTCAGGAATCACTTCTTCTGGGTTGAGGGGACCATATGGGGTGCTGGGGATTGAACAGAGGTCAAGAACACTGCCTTACCCAGTACACTATCTCTCCAGCCCTCTATTACTTGATGTTTATTGAGCAAACATTGATTCTGTCTCTGAACAATAGATTTCATCTTCAGTAAGGCTCTGGAATTCATGATTTTTCTCCTGTTTTGCAGCCACACAGCTAGCCTAAGTCACTATCTTCCTCTACCAATTGTAGTA
Source organism: Suncus etruscus (assembly GCF_024139225.1). Lineage (NCBI taxonomy): Eukaryota > Metazoa > Chordata > Mammalia > Eulipotyphla > Soricidae > Suncus > Suncus etruscus. The sequence goes on along the minus strand of NC_064854.1, from coordinate 121,858,819 downwards.
TGTGAGAGCCAGAGGAAAATGGTAGATCATATGCCTAATATGTGCAAGGCAATGTGTTTGATCCCTGGCATTCACTGCTCCTGAGCACCTACCATTGGGTGTGGCCCTCATTAAAATAAGGTAAAATGTACTGAGATGTTTCAAAAGAACAGTGTACGTGGCTTACATTTGGGAGTCCTTGGGTTTGATTTTCAGGCACTGCTTGACCCCCCAAATATTTCCAGCAGTACCACTGGTTTAGCCCTCCCTCCCCGCAAAAAAAATAGGGAATCCAGTCTGTAAATACTCCATTTAGTTTAGTTCCTTCATACTGTAACCAGTACTTGTGTGTACACAACACTATCCTCCCAAATATTTTTGTTCAGTTCCACCTTGTTTGAGGTGCCCAAAATCTCCCCCACCCCCTTGCTCCTTGTATTCATGGATTGTGTGGAAACAGCTTAGAGAATCTGTTGAACAGGAAGACATATTTTTTCTGTAGAAAAGGACTTCCTTTTTGTTTTTTTGTTTTTGGCTTTTGGGCCACACCAGCGGCGCTCAGGGGTTATACTCCTGGCTCTGTGCTAAGAAATAGCTCCTGGCAGGCAGAGGGGACCATATGGAATGCCGAGATTTGAACAAACGATGGTTCTGCGTCAGCCGCTTACAAGGCAAATGCTCTACTGTTGTGTTATCTCTCTGGCCCCAGAAAAGGACTTATTTTTTTTGTTTGTTTGTTTTTATAAAGGGGGGGTTTCAAAAAAAAGGGTGAATTTACAGGGAACTTAGTTGCTAAGTGATTTTTTTTTTTTCTGAAAAGGGAATTCTTATTTTGTCTTTTTTGTGTGGTAATGTCAGGGACTGAACCCATGGTCTCATATGTGCAAAGCATATACTATAATGCTGAACTACAACTCCAAGAAACTGGAGTTTTTTTTTTTTTTTTTTTTTGGTTTTTGGGCCACACCCTGCAGTGCTCAGGGGTTACTCCTGGCTGTCTGCTCAGAAATAGCTCCCAGCAGGCACGGGGGACCATATGGGACACCGGGATTCGAACCAACCACCTTTGGTCCTGGATTGGCTGCTTGCAAGGCAAACGCCGCTGTGCTATCTCTCCGGGCCCTAATATTTAGTCTTGTCCTTTTTTTTTTTTTTTTTTTTGTGGGTCACACCCGGCAGTGCTCAGGGGGGAAACTGGAGATTTTTAAGTCTATTTGTTTGTTTTACTTGTATCTGTCTTTATAGTTTTGTTTGTTTTTTTTTTTTTTGGTTTTTGGTTTTTGGGCCACACCCGGTGGTGCTCAGGGGTTACTCCTGGCTGTCTGCTCAGAAATAGCTCCTGGCAGGCACGGAGGACCATATGGGACACCGGGATTCAAACCAACCACCTTTAGTCCTGGATCGGCTGCTTGCAAGGCAAGCACCACTGTGCTATCTCTCCGGGCCCTATAGTTTTGTTTTTTTTTAGACGGTTTTCTTTTGTTTTGTTTTGGTTTTGGTTTTCGGGCCACACCCGTGATGTTCAGGGGTTACTCCTGGCTCTGTACTCAGAAATCTCTCCTGGCTCGGGGGACCATATGGGACGCTGGGGGATCGAACCACAGTCCATCCTTGGCTAGCACCGGCAAAGCAGACACCTTATCGATCCATGCCACCACTCCGGCCCCCCTATCTTTATACTTTTGGCTTCATCTTTTATGGTTTAGTTTTAAACATAATGATAATATTTTATAATTATTTAATATTATTCACAAGGTGAATGATTTATGTGTTTTATAATTTTAGCTAATTAGGGAGTGGGCTTTAAATAACAAAATTTGATGAGGCCTAGGTTAAGAACTGGTGTACATTTCAGTCTGTCTGAGTGACAGGCACATGTGTTTCAGAAGAACAAAGGAAACTTTCCCCCTGCTCCACAAACTAGAATATAGCTCTATGAAATTAATTTTGTTAATCAGTATTTTCTATATTGTCTACAACTGAGCTAGGTATCTTCTAGGTACTGTACCTTGTTCAATAATATTTATCTTCACTGGGGTTTGGGTTTTGTTCTTTTGTAGTTTAGGTAATATGGATACAGTAGTATTACATTTATGGGATTTTTTTTGTACTTACTACACTGTACCAAAAGTAACCCCACCAAAGTGCCCAAGACTGTCTTTCCCTTCACTTTCCTCCCCTCCCCCTGTCTCTTTGTTCCCCTTCCCCCTTCCACTTTTTCTTTTCGCTTCCCCTCTCTTATCTTCTCCTCTCCTCCTCTATCCTTCTTTCCTTTTCTTTCCTCTTTTTTCCTTTTTTTTTGGGGGGGGCCACATCCAGTGACACTTAGGGGTTACTCCTGGCTATGTGCTCAGAAATTGCTCCTGGCTTGTATGAGACACTGGGGGATCGAACCGTGGTCCATCCTAGGTTAGCTCGCACAAGGCAAACGCCTTACCGCTTGTGCCACCGCTCTGGCCTCTCTTCTTTACTTTTTTTTTTTTTTTTTTTTTTTTTTGGTGTTTGGGTCACACCCGGCAGTGCTCAGGGCTTACTCCTGGCTCCAGGCTCAGAAATTGCTCCTGGCAGGCACAGAGGACCATATGGGACACCAGGATTCGAACCGATGACCTTCTGCATGAAAGGCAAACGCCTTACTTCCATGCTATCTCTCCGGCCTGTCTTCTTTACTTATTTTTTAAAAAAATATTTGCACTGCTGTTAGACCATTTAGTTGGAGTTTGATTCTCTTTCATTGGGGAACAGGAGAAAGAGACTATTATATGTATTTCATTTAAGTAATATATTGATAACTGAAGTTTTCTTTTGATTTTTTTTACCTGTTTGCTCCTATGACATGATTGACTCATTTTATGCATAAAGATGACTATTCATATTATGATGAATGAGTAGTTTCCTCCTTCTTGGATCTATTTTTGTTTTAGGGGCTGCACATTTGTCGTGCTTTGTGCTTTTTCTTCTCTTTCCTTTTTTCTCCTTCCTTCCTTTTTGGGGGCCACTAAAACAGTGCTCATTGCTTACTCATGGCTCTTTGTTCAGAGATTATTCTGAGAAGTGCCTGAAGGACCATATTTGGAGCTAGGGAACTGAACTGGGGTCAGTCATTTACAAGGCAAACACCTTGTTCCTGTATTATCTCTCCAACTCAAGTTTCATAATCTGAACCATCTTCAATTTTTTTTTTGTTTTTCAATTGGTTTTTTTATTGTGATACCAAGGATGAAATCCAGGCTTCTAATATTTAAGGCAAATGTTCTACCACTGAGCTATAACCCTGGCCATTTTCAACATGTTTCTAACTTATCCTCATATTTTATTTTGTTTGTTTTTGTTTTTATTTTGAGGTCACACAAAGTGCTGCTTAGGGGTTACTCTTGGCTCTGCACTGAGGACTCACTTGGGGGGGGGACCATATGGGATGCTAGGATGGAGCCCAGGTCAGCTGTGTGCAAAGAAAATGCCCCACACACTATATATTGCTCCAGCCCCTTTTTCTTACATTTCTGTTTTGGAGGATGAGAAGGCAGATTGTATGTGTATACATCCTGGGCTACTCCTGGCTAGCACTCAGAAATCACTCCTGGTAGGCTCGGGGGATCATATGGGATGCTGGGGATCAAACTGGGGTCTGTCTCAGGTTGGCAGTGTGCAAGACAAACATCCTACCACTGTACTATCACTCCAGCCCTATAATATACATTTTGTTTAGTTTTTTGTTTTGTTTTGTTTTTGTTTTTTTGGCCACAACTGGTTACCCAGGGGTTACTCCTGGCTATGTGCTCAGAAAATCACTCCTGGCTTGGGTGACCATATGGGACACTGGGGGATTGAACCAGGGTTTGTCCTAGATCAGCCGCGTGCAAGGCGAACGCCCTACCGCTGCACTGCTCCTGCCCCTGTATATATTTTTTTAATTACTGACATGGAGAGTATTATTCTGAATGAAATGAGTCAGAGAGGAGAGAAATACACATAGAGTGATCACACTCTTTTGTGGGATATAAAAAATATCTTTAAGAAAAATAAAAGGGGGGGCTAATAAAAAATAAATAAAAGACATTATTGTAATAATACAGAGACAACAGAGATGAGGGCTGGAAGGAGCATCCCACAATATGAAACTTACCACAAAGAGTGGTGAGTCCAGTTGGAGAAATAACTACAGTGACAACTATCATGACAATGCTAGTGAGTGAAAGAAATAGAATGCCTGACTCGAATATAAACAGAGGGTGGGGGGGGGGAAGTGGAGGGGGACGGGGCATTTGTGGTGGGAATGTTGCACTGGTGGAGGGGGGATTACTTTTTTATAACTGAAATCCAACTGTAGACATTGTAATCATGTTGCCTAAATAAAGATATTTTTAAAAAGTAGTATTGGCGCCTGAGAGATAGCACAGTGATAGGGCTTTTGCCTTGCATGCAGCCGATCCAGGATGGATGGTGGTTTGAATTCCGGCATCCCGTATGGTCCCCGTACCTTCCAGGAGTGATTTCTGAGTGCAGAGCCAGAAGTAACCCCTGAGTGCTGCTGGGTGTGACCCAAAAACAAACAAACAAACAAACAAACAAACAAAAAACCAAAAGAACTGGGTGCTGAAAGGAGATAAAGAGGGAGGCATTATATCCCTTAATAAAAGTATTGCAAAATATAGTGTCTAAAAAGGAAAAAAAAGAAAGGAAGAGAGAAAGAAAGATAAGAAAGGAAAAAAGAAGGAAGTAGGGGCCGGAGAGATTGCATGGAGGTAGGGTGTTTGCCTTGCATGCAGAAGAATGGTGATTTGAATCCCGGCATCCCATATAGTCCCCTGAGCTTGCCAGGAGCGATTTCTTTTTTCTGTTTTTGTTTTTGGGCCACACCCGTTTGACGCTCAGGGGTTACTCCTGGCTAAGCGCTCAGAAATCACCCCTGGCTTGGGGGGACCATATGGGACATCGGGGGATCGAACCATGGTCCGTCCTATGCTAGCGCTTGCAAGACACCTTATCTCTAGCGCCACCTTCCCGGCCCCGCCAGGAGCGATTTCTGAATGTAGAGCCAGGAGCAATCCCTGAGCACTGCTGGGTGTGACCCCCCCCCCAAAAAAAAAAAAAAAAAGGGAAGGAAGGAAAAAAGGGAGAGAGAAAGAGGGAAAGAAAGGAAAACTGATACTTAGCTGGCAGGGACATCTAAAGGGGAAAAAAGAAAGGAAGAGAAAGATAAAAAGAAAGAAGAAAGAGGGAGGGAAGGAAGGAAGGTGAGAAGGGAAGAAAGGAGGGAAGGAGGGAGGAAAGGAGGGAAGAAGGAAGGAAGGAAAGAAGGACAGAAGGAAGATAGGGGAAAGAAAGATAAACACACTTACCTGGCAGGGATGATTCCATGATCAAGAAGGTTGTTTCCCCAGGACAAGGCTCACCTATTGCACTCTGGGTGTGCTGACCCCTGCGATTTCCCCAAATGTGGGAAACTCGACTGCACAATTTGTGGTAGTGGGGGACTGTGTTCACGCTCTCCCTTTAAAAAAAAAAACAACTGGAAACTGAGGACATAGGTGACAGGAAATGTACACTGATGAAGGTATTTTATATTGTATGACTAAAACTCAGTCATGAACAACTTTGCAATTGTCGAAAGAAAAAACCAACTGTATTATGAACAACCTTGTAATCACAGAGTTTTAAAAAAGTATATAAAATTTTTGCTAACTTTACTAAAGAAAAAAATTAAAAATTAGTGGTCCCTTCTCTGTCCTAACTGCACTCCCTCACTATTTGTGGCAAGCTTCCTACCAGAGTCCTACTGGCCCTCATTTCCATTGTCTCTGGATATTATTACCATACTATATTTTATATAGTATTTATTTATTATTTATTTATAATAAATATATATATTTATTCCACAAATGAGTGTGTCCCTCTCCCTCTGACTCATTTTGCTCAGCATATGCTCAGCATAATATTCTCCATATTCATCTACATATAAGCAAATTTCATGATTAAATTTTTCCTAACAGCTGTATAGTATCTCATTATGTAGATGTACCAGTTTCTTTAACCACTTACCTTTTCTCAGGTACTTGGGTTGTTCCCAGATTTTGGCTATTGTGAATAGTGCTGCAATGAACATAGCAATGCAAAGGATTTTACTGCATTACGATTTTGGGCTTCTAATTCTAGGAGTGGTATTGCTGGATCACATGGAAACTCAATTTCTAGTTTTTTGTTTTGTTTTGTTTTGTTTTGTTTCTTTTGAGGAAAGTCTGTAATTTTCAAAAGGGCTGGACCATCAGTCAACATTCTTTCCAGCAGTGAACAAGATTCCCTTTCTCCTACATTCATGCCAGCACTTGTTCTTATTCTTTCTGATGTGTGCCTGTCTCTATGGTGTGAGACATATCTCGTTTCGATTTGCATCTCCCAATGATTAAACAATATGGAGCATTAATTTCATGTGCTTTTGGGCCATCTGTATTTCTTCTTTTAGGAAATGTCTTTTCATTCTTCATCCCACTTTTGGATGGGGTTAGATTTTTTTTTTTTTTTTTTTTTTTTGGTAAGCTCTACCAGGGCCTTATATATCTTAGACTTAACCCCTTCTCAGATGGGTACTGGGTGAATATTTTCTTCCATTCTGTGGAGAATCTTTGTATCTTGGTCACCATTTTCTTTGAAGTGCAGAAGCTTCTTAGTTTAATGTAGTCCTATTTGTTTATCTTTGCTTCCATTTGTTTAGTTAGTGGTGTTTCATCTTTGAAAATGCCTTTAGAGGGACTGGAGCGATAGCATGGAGGTAGGGTGTTTGCCTTGCACGCAGGACAGCGGTTTAAATCCCGGCATCCCATATGGCCCCTCGAGCCTGCCAGGAGTAACCCCTGAGCGCTGCCAGGTGTGACCCCTCCCCCCAGAAAAAAAGAAAGAAAATGCCTTTAGCTTCAATGTCATGGTGTGTTCTGAGTATGTTTTCCTCTATTTACCTTATGATTTCAGGTCTGATATTAAGGACCCATTTTGATTTGCCTTTTGTGCGTAGCCCTTAAGTTAAGTTCCTGAGTTCACTTTTATTTTTGTTTGTTTTTTTTTTGAGCCACACTCGGTAACGCTCAGGGGTTACTCTTGGCTATTCAGTCAGAAACACTCCCAGCTTGGGGGACCATATGGGAATCCAGCAATTGAACCAAGGTTCGTCCTGGGTCAGCCACATGCAAGGCAAACGCTCTACCACTGCACTATCTCTCCGGCCCCTGAGTTCACTTTTTTTTTTTTTTTTTGCATGTAGTTACCCAGTTTTTCCAATACCACTTTTTGTTGAAGAGGCTTTCCTTACTTTGCTTCTTATTTCTTGCTCGTTTATCAAAGATTAATTGTTCATAAAGCTGAGAGTTCCATATGAATTTCAGGAGTGTTTGATCTATTTTTTTGAGAAATGTCATGGATATCCATATAGGGATTGGTTAAGTCTGTATAGTTCTTTGGAAATTATTGCCATTTTAATGATGTTAATTCTCCCAGTTCATGAGCAAGGTGTTTGAATTATAGTGAGAATGAAGCCTCACAAATAATAGTAAAAATTTGGGTAATTGGGGCCAGAGCAGTGGCGCAAGTGCTAAGACATCTGCCTTGTGCGAGCTAGCCCACGACGGACGGCAGTTCGATCCCCTGGCGTTCCATATGGCTCCCAAGCCAGGAATGATTTCTGAGCGAGCACACAGCCAGGAGTAGCCCCTGAGTGTCACCGGCTATGGCTCAAAAACCAAAAAAAAAAAAAAAAAAAAAGGAATTTAGGTAATTATATAACATAAGAAATGCTAAGAGAAAAGTAGTGAAAGATTCATTTAGGAAACTTTACTTTTGACCCAAACACCTGAAAAATGTTTAAAGACAACTATAATACATTTTTCTGATTCGTATACCCACTATGGGCAAGGCAAGCACCTTACCCTTATATTCTATTGAGTGTGAGTAGAACTTAATGGTTATAATGGTTAATTTGTATTTTATTTCATTGTAATTCTTTTTTTTTTTTTTTTTGGTTTTTGGGCCACACTCTCCTGGCTCTACGCTCAGAAATCACTCCTGGCAGGCTCGGGGGACCTTATGGGATGCCGGGATTCGAACCACCGTCCTTCTGCATGAAAGGCAAACGCCTTACCTCCATGCTATCTCTCCGGCCCCTCATTGTAATCTTAATAAATTATTGGATGTCCATACTCACGGTGTTCACAGTCATTCCTATTGAGGTCCTATTGAGGTTGACCTGGTGTTGCTCAAGTGGCCATGTGTGCCAAGGATAGAACCCAGGATTCCACACATAAACATGCATACCAGCTCTTTGAGTCATCACCCTAACTCATTAAATTATTTTATTATTTTGGTTTTGGAACCACATCTGGTGGTGCTCAGGGTTTACTTCTGGCTCTACACTCAGGAATTACTCTTGGCAGTGCTCAGGCGACCATATAGGATGCTGTGGAGTAAACCCAGGTCTGCCATGTGTAAGGCAAATGCCCTACCTGCTGTATTATCATTTTGACCCCTTAAATTCTTTTTTTTTTTTTTTTTTTTTTTTTTTGGGTCACACCCTGCAGCGCTCAGGGGTTTCTCCTGGCTCTGTGCTTAGAAATTGCCCCTGGCTGGCACCAAATGGGATGCTGGGATTCGAATCACCGTCCTTCTGCATGAAAGGCAAACACCTTACCTCCATGTTATCTCTCTGGCCCCTTAAATTATTTTTCAGTGAAATATATTTGTCCTCAGGGGTCTCAAATTCAATTTACCTGCAGGCTGCAGGAGGCAAAATCGGGGCGATCCTTGAGTGCAAAGTCAGTAGTAAGCCTTGAACATTGGGGGGTGTGACCCAAACAACTAAAACAAAACAAGAAAAAGATTCGTCTAGGGCAGGGCCACAAAATGTTGTACGGAGGGCTGTTTGCGGCCCGTGGGCCGCAAGTTTGAGACCCCTGGTAGGGGCAGTGTTGGAACCAAACCAGGGTTTATATATGGAGATACTTGTTTTATCACTGAATCACATCCCTGATCCCTAATGAAATTTGAAAGCTATTATCTAGTTATGATTGGGGAATTACACTTAAAGAACATTTATTTTATACTATAAAATACTAATGAAGATGGAACACTTTTTATTCTTTAGATAAGATAAAAATTAGATGGACCATGGGTGTAATCAGAAATTTGAATTGTCATCTTAGGGCCAGGGAGATAGCTCAAAGGGCTAAAGTGTGTGCTTTGCAGGTATAACCCCAAACTTAATCCTGGGTACCTGGGTACCACTAGGAGCACTTACCCTGAGAACCACAGGGTATGGATCCCAAACAAAAGAACAAAAATACAAACACAAAAATGCCACCTCTGGGCTCGGAGAGATAGCACTGCGGCGTTTGCCTTGCAAGCAGCTGATCCAGGACCAAAGGTGGTTGGTTCGAATCCCGGTGTCCCATATGGTCCCCCGTGCCTGCCAGGAGCTATTTCTGAGCTGACAGCTAGGAGTAACCCCTGAGCACCGCTGGGTGTGACCCAAAAACAAACAAACAAAAAGGCCACCTCTGTATATTGAAGTTATAACGTGTTTCTTTTCAGAGATACATTATTCTCTAGTTTGACTTTACAGTGATCACATTGATTATGAAAGAGTAAGAGATGACCTACAACTTGTTATTAAAGATCTTAGTTCGTATTATCAAAGCTAGTTATATAAAGCATTGATAAAAATGGGGGTCATATGATAATAATGACTAATACTGCTTCTTGTTTTTTTTTTTTCAGTTCCAATTCCGAGCCGATTTGATAGGCGGGTATCAGGTATGTGTCTCTTTTATAATACACTGCTAAAGTGCTATTTTAAGTTAGGATTAAAAGTAAGCTGATTTTTCACATTAAAAATGAACTTACTATTACATAATATTATAAAAATTTAACTTGTTTCAAATATGTATTTTCTTTTAATAGAATATTTATTTATTTTGGGAGTTTGGGATCACACTAGTGATGTTTTTAGGGGCTATTCCTGTCTCTGTTCAGGAGTGACCCTTGACAGTGCTCTGGGACACCATATGCATACCAGGGACATGACATATATACATATTTTATGTAATTATATAAAATTAATTATGTAGCTGTAACTTGTTTTGCTTTTTTTTTTTTTTTTTTTTTTTTTTGTTTTTGGTTTGTTTTTTTGGGGCCACACCTGTTTGATGCTCGGGGGTAACTCCTGGCTAAGTGCTCAGAAATTGCCCCTTGCTTGGGGGGACCATATGGGAAGCTGCAGTCACGATCTTTCCTTGGCTAGCGCTTGCAAGGCAGACACCTTACCTCTAGCACCCCCTCACCGGCCCCTGTGACTTGTTTTATATCCTTTTTTATGCTTAGAGCTTTAGAGCTTCTAAAAACTACTTTTCAGTTTCCCTATTTTTGATAATGTAGATAATACGGACACTAACTTTTTTGTTGTTGTTGTTGTTGTTTTTGGGCCACACCTGTTTGCTGCTGAGGGGTTACTCCTGGCTAAGAGCTCAGAAATTGCCCCTGGCTTGGGGAGGCCATATGGGACGCTGGGGGATCAAACCGCGGTTCTTCCTTGGCTAGCTCTTGCAAGGCAGACACCTTACCTCTAGCGCCACCTCGCCGGCCCCACATTAACATTTTTTTGTTTTTGTTTTTTGTTTTTGGGCCACACCCGGCGGTGCTCAGGGGTTACTCATGGCTGTCCGCTCAGAAATAGCTCCTGGCAGGCACGGGGGACCATATGGGACACCGGGATTTGAACCAACCACGTTTGATCCTGGATCGGCTGCTTGCAAGGCAAATGCCGCTGTGCTATCTCTCTGGGGCCCCCACATTAACTTTTTGTATACTTTTTGGAGCCTTTAAAATTATTTCTTCAGGGGCCGGAGTGGTGGCACAAGCGGTAGGGCGTTTGCCTTGCACGTGCTAACCTAGGACAGACTGTGGTTCGATCTCCTGGCATCCCATATGGTCTCCAAGCCAGGAGCAATTTCTGAGTCCATAGCCAGGAGTAACCCCAGAACATCACCAAGTGTGGCCCATAAAGCAAAAAATAAAGTAAAATAAAATAATTTCATCAGGGGGCCAGAGCGATGTACAGTGGGTAGGCATTTGCTTTGAACACAGCTCACCCAGGATCAGTCATCATTCCATATGGCCCCATGAGGGACTGCCAGGAATAGGTAATTCCTGAGTGTCAAGCCAGGAGTAACACGTGAACGCCACCGGGCGTGGCCACCAAAGCAAAACGTAAAATTATTTTCTCAGTTAACTATGTTAACAGTGGCATTTTCTTGCAAAGGACTGAGCACTACCCTTGTTTCTTTTTTGTTTTTGTTTTTGTTTTTTACTTTTTAAAGACATAAAATAGGCTCAAGGAAGAAATACACTATTTTTCTGTTGCCATCTTACTATTGTAAATCTGCTTACTCCTTTAATTTAGAATGCAGAATTGTACCTCAGTGTTTTTATTTAGTATTTCTTTGATTGTTAACAAAAATGAACATGTTTAGATGAAGGAAATATTTTCTTTTCTTTTTTTTATAATTATCTTTATTTAAACACCGTGATTACAAATATGATTATAGTTGTATGATTACAGTCATATAAAGAACACCCCCCTTCACCAGTGCAACATTCCCACCACCAATTTCCCAGATCTCCCTACTCCCTACCCCCCCCCCGAAATATTTTATTTTTATGGATTAAATTAGCTTGGTAATATTTTTCCTCTTATATAGCCTAATTTTTTATTTTTTGGCCATACTCAGTAATGCTCAGAGTTACTTCTGACTCTACACAGAGAAATTATTCCTGATGGTTCTTGGAGACTATGTGATGCTTGGGCTCAAACCCAGGTTATCCACATACGAGGCAAATAACCTACATGCTGTACTACTGCTCCAGCCCGTACTTTTCTTTTTTGGCTTACTTGGTTAAACCATGTATCCACAAATTGCACCACTATTAAACATGCTTGATTAAGAAAATACACCGCCCTGTTAATGTTAAACATGTTTATTAGCATTAATTAAATCCTTAATGCCACCAAGCATGTATGCAAACACTAAAACTAATAGAGTGCCAACCTTGGTGAGCTATGCAGCCAAGTGTGCAAACTACAATCAGGTATGTGTGAAACTCTACACAACAGCAGCAACACCACCAAAAAATGGTATTGGAAAAAGAATAAATAAGTACTACTCATTGGTCTATATTCTTTCACAGTATTTTTTAACAGAAGAATGAGCTGTATTTAACTTTAAAAAGGGAGAAGGTGTTTCCTCACAAGTGATACAGTAATGAGGATACACAATTAAATCCAGTAAGCATGACTGAAGATTTGCACTGTTTGTTGTCATCACAATGGAGGCATAAAAAGTGGTGTAATTTATGTTGATATATTTAGTCTAGTCCATTAGGCAAGATGGTACAAGAAGTCATTTGTGTGGTTTTTTTTTTTTTTTTGGTGGTTTTTTTGGGTCACACCCGGCAGTGCTCAGGGGGTCACTCCTGGCTCCATGCTCAGAAATTGCTCCTGGCAGGCACGAGGGACCATATGGGACGCCGGGATTCGAACCAATGACCTTCTGCATGAAAGGCAAATGCCTTACCTCCATGCTATCTCTCTGGCCCCCAAATTATATAAATATTTTTATCTATAGCTATTGTTAGCTGAAATTATTAAACATTGCTTCGGATATTTTAGAAATCTAGACTGACCCAAAGTAGATTTTGTCCCCCTCAAATTTCTAACTCCAGTGGAATTATATTTGGAATTAAAATCTTTAATTCCAAAGGCCTAATTATTTTCTAACTTTGTTTTTATTTTATTTTTTTGTTTTTTTGGGTCACACCCAGCAGAGCTCAGGAGTTACTCCTGGCACTAGGCTTAGAAATCGCTCCTGGCAGGCTCAGGGGACCATATAGGATGCCGGGATTTCAACCACCCACCTTCTGCATGAAAGGCAAAACAATTTACCTCCATGCTATCTCTCTGGTCCCTTGTTTTTGGATTATATCCAGAAAATCTCAGGGCATATTCCTGAGGCCCATACACCTCAGGGCTTATTTGGGGCAGTTGGGCCACACCCAGTGGCCCTCGGGTTACTCCTGGCTCTGCTCTCAGAAATTGCACCTGGCAGGCTCGAGGGATGCTGGGGATGGAACCTGGGTTTGTCCGGGATAGGCTACACGTAAGGCACCCTATCACTGTGCTATCTCTCTGGCCTCCTTATTCCTGTTTCTAAATTCAGGATTAACTCTTGGTGTTTGGGAGGAGGACCATCTGAGATATAGGGGATCAAAACTCAGGTTGACTGCATACAAGGCAAGCAATCTAACAAGTACTATTCTTGCCAACCCCAGAAACAGAACCTAATAGTAGTAGTAGTAGTAGTAGTAGTAGTAGTAGTAGTAGTAGTAGTAGTAGTAGTAGTAGTAGTAGTAGTAGTAATAATAATAATTAAGATTAAATGAGGTCATGAGAGTGGAAACCTAATTCAGTACTGGTGTCTTTATAAGCAGAGGAACTATACAGAAGGCAACGAAATCATAGGTGAATCCTAAGAGAAGAGGCTGCAGGAGTAACAAAGTTGCCAATACCTAGCTTTTGGACTTTAGTCCAAGAACTGTGGGAAAATAAATTTGCCTTTGAAGCTAGCAGTCTGTTACTTTATTACTGCAGTTAAAGCTAATAAACCCAGCTCTATAGTCCCCGAGTCTGAAGGGCATCACAAGCACTCAGATCTGTGAACAAGAGCCAGGCTCTTTATTTATAGAAATTAAATGGTGTTCTCTCATAAACACATTTGAATGATTCACATTTCTGGGTAATGGAAGCACCAATTAAATTTGGTAGAAGAAATTGTGCTGAATAATCTATTGTCACCTTGTATTTTCATATTACTAACGCGTGACATCTGGTGGAGAACTCTGGCAAAACAATGTCCTTAACCAGGCTGAACTTTTGCAGTATCTATTTGGTGGAGAAAGTTGGTGTGTTAAGCCAAATCTTAAGTGCTGCTCAGGTGTGATGCATGGCTGCACTTAGGGACGACATGCAGAGCCAAGGCTCTAACCAGGGTTGGCCATATGCAAGGCAAGTACTGTATCCCTTCTTCTATACATCTCTCAACCCTCAGTGTTATTTTGGTGTTTTGCTTTGTATAGGGGCCATACATAGCAGTGTGTAGAGCTTCGCCCTGTGCTCAGAGATCAATTCTGGCAGAGCTCAGGGTATGTGGTGTAGTCAGTCACTTGTAAGGCTAGTGCCTTTTCCTCTACCAGTGATGGCTAACCTTTTGGAGCCCGAGTGCCCAAACTGCCGCACAAAACCAAAGAATTTCTTCACAGTGCCAAGCACGTCAATTAAACATTAATTAACAAGATTTTAGTATCTAAAAAGTCTTTATAAATATTTATATATTTATTAATTGAGGACCTTCTCACATGCTAGCTGCAAGGCCTTCATGTGCCACTGCTGGCTCGAGTGCCATAGGTTCGCCATTCCAGCTCTATACTAGCTCTGCTCCCTCATAGTCATGTTTGTGTGTGTGTGTGTGTATATGCACATAAGTCTGTCTCTAGGCTTAGGAATTACTTCTGGAGGGCTTGAAGACCATATAGGTTACGAAGGATTGAATCCAGGCTACTGCATTAAGGCAAACACCATACTCTCTGTACTGTCACTCTGGTCCCTTATTGTCATTTTTTTTTCAGGCCACACCCGTTTGATGCTCAGGGGTTACTCCTGGCTAAGCGCTCAGAAATTGCCCCTGGCTTGGGGAGACTATATGGGACGCCAGGGGATCGAACCGTGGTCCTTCCTTGGCTAGCGCTTGCAAGGCAGACACCTTACCTCTAGCGCCACCTCACCGGCCCCCCTTATTGTCATTCTTGAGGCTGTATCGCAATCATAGATTCGGCCTTACCTAGGTTATTATTTTTGCTGAGATGAGCTCTCTGTTGTAAGAACCATAAAATATAAAAATTCAGCAATCAGGTAATTTTAAGTGTATTTTTTTTTTTTTTTTTTTTTGGTTTTTGGGCCACACCCGGTAACGCTCAGGGGTTACTCCTGGCTATGCGCTCAGAAGTCGCTCCTGGCTTGGGGGACCATATGGGACGCCGGGGGATCGAACCGCGGTCCGTCTCCTAGGCTAGCGCAGGTAAGGCAGGCACCTTACCTCCAGCGCCACCGCCCGGCCCCCTTTTTAAGTGTATTTTATATAGGAAATGAGAAAAGCAGTTTGAAATTTGGATGAGAAGTTAGATTTATTTAAACAGAAGAAAGGGGTATAGGGATGTGAGTTCAGAGATGGGCTGGATAGGTAGTACAGGAATTTAGGCATTTGTCTTGTACATGGCCAACACTACTTTGATCACCTGCAACACATATGACTCCCTGAGCACTTTCAGGATTAATTCCTAAATTCAAAATTTAGCAGTAAGGGGCCGGAGAGATACCACAGCAGTAGGGCGTTTGCCTTGCACTCGACCCACCCTGGACAGACCCAGGTTTGATCCCCAGCATTCCTGTGCCTGCCAGGAGCAGTTTCTGAGCACAAAGCCAGGAGTAATCAATCCGTGAGCACCACTGGGTGTGGCCCCAGAAAAAAAATGAACAAAATTAGCCAGTAAGCCCAGAGAACCAACCAGGTATGGCCAAAACTAAAACAATAATTAGAAAGAAAAAAATTCAAAATCCAGTTTTGAAAATATATGTTACAGAGTTAATCATAGTAGAATTAATGAAAACATCTACTGTTATTTAAACCATAGATGTCTGAACCTAATGATTGGAGACTAAGAATAAAACCTCAGTTACATTAGTGCTCTGTTTATATTTTCAAAGCCAGAGAATAAGTGAACCTAGGAACAGGCTGGCTAAAGCTTAAATGTCACAAGTAGGATCACGTCAGTCCCATTAAGCATGTGATCTTTTTAGACTTATTCATTGCTGGTACTGAAGATCAAACCTAGGACTTCGTAATTTGCAAAGCAAATGCTCTACCACCTAGTCGCATGGGCATTTCACTCTGCCTCTGAGCAACATTTCTTTTCATCTCATAATGAAGACTTATCTTTTTTTTATACTTTCTCGTGTGAAGATTTTCATACATATACAAAGATAAAGAGCATCATAATCCCCATATACCCATTTATATTCAAAACAAGGGGGTTAGAGGCTGGAGAGATGGTAATATAAAGGGTTAAGGTGCTTTCTTTGCATGTGACTGACCCCAAATCAGTCCCTGGCACACTTAGTCCTCTGAGCACTGCTTCAAGGTGGTCCCCTAACTTCACACCCCACTATCCCATCCCACCCCACCAACCTGCATGAGGATTTTTTGTTTGTTTTTGGGGTACACCTGGTGATGCTCAGGAGTAACTCCGGGCTATGCACTCAGAAACCGCTCTTTGCTTGGGGGATCATATGGGATGCTGGGATCGAACTGAGGTCCATCCTGGATCAGCCACGTGCAAGACAAATGCCGTACCGCTGCGCTATTGCTCCGGTCCCCTACATGAGGAATTTTGTCTCAGAGAGAGAGAGAGTTTCACAAGGCTGAAGTATAAATTTATTTTGTTTTGTTTTGTTGTGGGGCCACATTTGTCAATATTCAGGAATTACTTCTGGCTCTGCACTTAGGAATCTTTCCTAATGGTACTTAGGAAACCATAAGGGATGCCATGGATTGATCCCAGAAAAGCTGTGTGCAAGGCAAGCTCCCTACAGCTGGAATATCTCTCCAGCCCTGGTTTTGTTTCATTTGGGTGTTTTTTGGGCCACACCTGGTGACACTCAGGGGTTACCCCTGGCTCTGTGCTCCTGTGAAATCGCTCCTGGCAGGCCTGGGGGAACATAGGGAATTGCTGGGAGTCGCTCCTGGCTTGGAGGACTATAGGGGATGCCGGGAATTGAACCCATGTCCTTCCTGGGTCAGCCTTGTGCAAGGCAAATGGCTTACTGCTGTGCTTATCGCTCCAGCCCACTTTTTTTTTTTTTAATGAAACTTAACACCATGATTTACAAGTTGTTCACAGTACATTTTGTTTCAAGTATTCTATGTTCCAAAACCAATCCCACCACCAACATGACCTTCTCTTCAACAATATCCTAGTGCCCCCCCCACCTCCTCCGTTAGCAGGGCAAAGAATATTTACTTCATATTGTTTGTTATAACATATTTCCTAATGGTGGAACATTATCTGAAGATTTACTGAGCTATTTCGGAAACTAGTTGATCCTCCTGTATATTTTTTTTACTCATTGAGCTTAGTGACTTCTCAGCAACTTCCTCATTTTTTTCTGTGTTCCTTCTGGGGCTGTCGGCTCTGTGAAGTTTGGAGGTGTGCAAGGCCACATATCTGGCCACACACTTCGGGAACTTGCAAACAGCTGCTAGTGTCTCTCGGATTAATTATGAAGCTGAGTCTCTTTTCTGGCTGTGGTGGAAGCTGAATGGTGGTGGGTTGACTACGGGGGCCTTTGGGGAGCAGAGAATCAGTCTGCCTCTATCCCACACAGGATCCAGATAACTGGTCTTAAGTGCTGTTCTAGATATTAGAATGGTTTTCTTTCATCTTACGCCTTTCTCCCTCATTTTACTTTAAGGATAGAGGATTTCTTTTGGCATGAAACTTATCAGTTTTATATCAATTACAGCACTGGAGTTTGTGGTTCATACAAATAGACTATTACTGGCTCTCAGGGAAGGAAGTTTTGTCACCAGTCTATGATGTAAATAGCCCTTTCATAGATATTTCTTAATAATATACACGCCGCTGTGCTATCTGTCTGGGCCCAGCAGCAATTTTTTAATTGAAAAGAAGGGGATACAAATATGAAAAAGTATCAGAACTGGAGTTGTCTTTATTTAAAAATATTCTCCTGGGGTCGGAGAGATAGCATGGAGGTAAGATGTTTGCCTTTCATGCAGAAGGTCATCAGTTCAAATCCTGGCATCCCATATGGTCCCCCGTGCCTGCCAGGTGGAATTTCTGAGCCTGGAGCCAGGTAATAACCCCTGAGCACTGCCGGGTGTGACCAAAAACCACACACACACACACACACACACAGAAAAAAATTCTCCTTTGTGACCAGAGCGACAGTGCAATGGCCTTTGCATGTGACTGGCCAAAGGTTCTATCCCAGGCATCTGAACCTCTGCCAGGATGTTATTTTTGAGTACAGAGACAGGAGCAATTTGCTGAGTGCTGCAGAGTCTGGTCAGAAAAAAAAAAAACACAAAATAAAAACAAACAATAAAAAATCCTTCCAGGGCCAGAATGATAGTACAGTGGAAAAGTAGTTTCCAGGTTTAATCCAGAATTCTGTATGATCCCCCAAGCTCTGCTAGGAGTGATTACTGAGTTCAGAGCCAGAAGTAAGCAAGCCCTGAGTACTGTATGTCCCCAAAACCAAAAATAAATTAAAATCTTATCCTTAGGTATTAGCAGAATAAGACAGTGAATTATCTAATAAATTTAATAAATAATATATTCATTAACTTGCTGGACGACATCTAGATATAATTACTGGTTATGCCAGAATGCAGCAAACCAAGTCATTACAGACTAAGGATATTTTATTTTAATTAATCAATGATCTTCAATAGCTGTGTGACACAGGGATGATTTACTGCCAATTTTGTGGAGCACACATGGTAGATTCCCCTCTGAGAATCGACAGAAGGACTCCAGTAGATGGCATGTATAAGGATGCAATAAATGCAAACTTTCATTTTTATTTTATTTATTCTAGTTTTCAGGAATCTTAATTATGTTAGATCTCTTTTTCAGCTCTTGTAACAATTGTCCTTTGTGGGGGGAGGTTTGGTCCACAATTGATGACACTCATGGCTATACGCTCAGAAATTGTTCCTGACTTGGGGGACCATATTGGAAGCCAGGGGATCAAACTGCAGTCCGTCCTTGGTCAGCGTATACAAGGCAAACACCCTACCACTTGTGCCACCGCTCTGCGTCCCCAATTGTCCTTTCTTAAAATGACTGTCCTTTCTTTTGCAATGTCCTTTCTGTCAGACTGCCTTTGTTTATTGCTTTTTTTTTGTTTTGGGTCAGGGGTTATTCCTGGCTTTGCAACTCAGGAATTATTCTTGGTGGACTTGAGAAACCATACAAGTTGTCAGGGGTTGAACCCAGGTTGCTCAGGTGTAAGACAAATGCCCAACCCACTGTACCATCCATCATCACTCTGGTCCCTTCAGGCTGCCTTTTGTAACAGGCTTTGCCTTTAACCATTGTGCTTTTCACCTTCTTCCTTCTCATACCCATTCTTTCTTCTCAGCATATTGTACTCAATTATTAAAGGCAATTTTTGCAACTTATGGCATGTAAGATTGAAGTGAACAAACTTCTTCCTTCCTTCCATTTCTTTTTTGCATGTGGGGGTGGGAGGTGGGGCGTATTGAGCCAAACCCATCTCCCCTCATGGCTTACTCCTTGGCTCTGTCCTCAAGAGACCATATGGGGTGCTGGGATTCAAACCCAGGTCATCTGCATGCAAGGCAAGCATTTGATCTATTGCCTTCTCTCTTCAGTGCCATGGACCTTTCCTTTCCACTTTCTGTGTTCTTAAACTGTCAAGTTCATTCATATTGTTTATTAGATCCGAATCTTATTTGTTAGGCTACAAGAAACAAAATGGTTCTTGATTTTGGATGTCACTTAGGGACTGCTCAGGGCTACTTCTGGTTTATGCCATGGAGGGGATCAAACCCAAAGCTCCTACATGCAAAGCATGAACACCAGTCTACTGAGATATCTACTTGGCCCAAATATAAATGGTTCTTGATCCTACATTCAATCCATTTGTGTGATGGCTAAGAAACCCTATCTATCTACAACAAGGGAAAAGCTGATCATTTCCTCTCAAACTGGTTTCTTGTACACAGTCTACCCACTACAATCCTGTTATTATTGCATCACGTTCAACACCCTCTTTTCATTATGTCTCTGAATTATTGCAAGCAGCCGATCCAGGACCAGAGCAATAATACAGTGGTAGGGCATTTGCCTTGCATGTGGCCAACCTGAGATGGACCTGGGTTCGATTTCCGGCATCCCATATGGTTCCCTGAACCTGCCAGGAACCTTTCTTTTCTTTTTTTTCTTTTCTTTTCTTTTCTTTTCTTTTCTTTTCTTTTCTTTTCTTTTCTTTTCTTTTCTTTTCTTTTCTTTTCTTTTCTTTTCTTTTTTTGGTTTTTGGGCCACACCCAGCGATGCTCAGGGGTTACTCCTGGCTGTCTGCTCAGAAATAGCTCCTGGCAGGCACAGGGGACCATATGGGACACCAGGATTCGAACCAACCACCTTTGGTCCTGGGTCGGCTGCTTGCAAGGCAAACGCCGCTGTGCTATTTCGCCAGGCCCCAGGAGCTCAGAGTTAGGAGTAGCCCCTGAGCGCTGCCCTGTGTGACCCAAAAACAAACAAACAAATCTGTTGCTAGAGAGAGAGCTCAGTAAACTGTCAGAATGTTTTACATCTACAAAGACTGGGTTTTATTCATGTCACTGCATGCTTGGTTCCCTGAGTACCATCAGGAAGTTAGCCCTGAACTGTGAATTGGGAGTAGTCCTTGAGCACCACCTTGTGTTTTCCAAAAACAAACATATAAAATTTTTTTAACTTATCTATTACTACTTTAATATGCAGAGAAATTTTTTTGATTGCTGTCCCTATTCCAACAGTAGTTCTATTTTGTTATTGGAGTAAAACTCACAAGGATTGTTGATCAGAATACTTTTAGTATAGAAGCTGCTTTAATTATTTCATGGAGGGAGATGACTTGGGAAGTCAAGTCAATTCAATTAATGATCTGCATGAACCTCTGAGAACTAACAGGTGTCGCCCTGGAAAGCCCCTAAACACTGCATGGTATGACCCAAGCATATTTAATTTATTTAATTCATATTTTAATATTATTCCCCTCTTTTATTTTGGGAGATTAATGAAAGTTTGCTTTTCTACTTCTTGGGGGGATGGAAGAGGGTTTGGAGTTAACCTTGTGCTGAGGGGCCATACCTTTATGGTACTCAAGTATCATACACTGAATCAGGATTTGAACTAAGATCACTGCTGCAGCCACATATTGGGCAAGTACCTTAACCTTTGTAGTATCTCTGGAGGCCCAGCTTTTCTTTTGTCATGGAAATCCTTTCTACTGGCAGAAATGGCAAATGCATATACTCTTCGCATTAATTTTTCAAGGAAGAGAATGCATCTTCCTCTCCCTTGATCTTGCTATTAACCTACAAAAGCCTCATATTTCATTTGACAGTATTATTCAGATCAGTTCTTAGTTCATTTCTGAATAATCTGTTTCTATAAAGTCATTTATCTGATTAATGCTTTTTAAAACTCTGCAGTAGAATTACAAAGAAAAGTTCTGGGGGCCGGGAAGGTGGTGCTATAGGTAAGGTGTCTGCCTTGCAAGCGCTAGTGCAGGACGGACTGTGGTTCGATCCCCCGGTGTCCCATATGGTTTCCCCAAGCCAGGGGCGATTTCTGAGCGCATAGCCAGGAGTAACCCCTGAGCGTCAAAATGGGTGTGGCCCAAAAACCAAACCAAAACAAAACAAAACAAAAAAAAAACAAAGAAAAGTTCTGCAGAGGGATGGTGAGATAGCACAGTGGTAGGGCATTTGCCTTGCACACAGCCAATTCAGGACAGATGGTGGTTCAAATCCTTGCATCCCATATGGTACCCCAGGCCTGCCAGGAGCAATTTCTGAGCACAGAGCCAGTAATAACCCCTGAGAGCCACTGGGTGAGATCCAAAAACAAACAAACAAACAAGAAAAGTTCTGCAGATAGCTGGCATACATGTTACCCATGAAGAAAGTAAAGTTGGTCTTAGATTTATATCATATTGTACAGAGCTTGAGCTCTGTCCAACTATTTATTTTTAATACATTCTTATTTTAAAATTATGTATATACTTAATGGACTGGAGCAATATTGCAGCAAGTAGGACACTTGCCTTATATGCAGCCAACCCCAGCACCCTATGGTCCCCTGAGCATCAGCAGAAGTGATTCCTGAGTAAAGAGCCAAGAGTAATCCAAAAACAAGAAAAAAATCATATATGTACTTAATTGTTGAACTATTTAGTTTGTTTTTATAATAACTTCATTTGTTTATCTTACTATATGTTGTGTTTGTGGTTTTCTACACCTGTTTTATAGCCGAGCAGAAATAGACCTCTTGAGTGTCTTTGTCACTACACTGTAGGATTTAGTAGATGATGTTTGATAGTCTCCTACTTAACAGAATGCCTGATTTTAGTAGGTATTTACACATCTGTTAATTGAAAACAGGAATGAAAAGAACTCATTACAGGGGCTGAGGACATGATTCAGAGGTCTGGAGCATATGATTTGTGTATGGAAATCTCAGGTTTGATCTCCCACCATATGGTCTCTGAGTGCAGCCTAGCTCCTACCCTTCACACTCACCCTCCCAAAAAGAAAAATATTTAAGAGAGATAAAAAATGAATAAATATCACAACTTAAGAAAGTAGTGAATTTAAGATGGGGCCTGTGAGGAGGCGCTAGAGCTAAGGTGTCTGCCTTGCAAGCGCTAGCCAAGGAACGACCGAGGTTCGATCTCCCAGTATCCCATATGGTCCCCCCAAGCCAGGGGCAATTTCTGAGCGCTTACCCAGGAGTAACCCCTGAGCATCAAATGGGTGTGGCCCGAAAAAAAAAGAAAAGAAAAGAAAATTGTATTCACTTTTTTTTTCTGTAAAAACACACATAAGAGGCTGAAGAAATAGTACAGTGGGTAAGGCATGTGATGCTCCTGGGTTTAATTTCTGACATCCCATATGATCCCGAGTACTAGCAGGAGTAATTACGGAGTGCAGAGCTGGTGGTAACCACCCCTCAGTATTACTGGGTCTAGCCCCAAAACAAAACAGAACAAAAGCACACAGAAGTTCTTACTTAGTTTTCTTTTTACTTTTTTCTCTGCCAAGTCTGTGCTGAGGCCTTTAACCCTGATGAGGAAGAGGAAGATACGGATCCACGGGTAAGAACTCTACAGCAAGGTGTTAGAATTGTTTGTTTCTTGCTCTCTTCCTTATACATTTCAGATCTAATCATACTGGTAATTAAAATAAGTGCAAATTTAAATCTTTAGGATGTATTTTTTAATCTAACCGATTGACAAATATTCAGAAGAATGAAAACAGCATTGTTTGAAGGTTGGGCTAGGGATGTAGCTCAGTGTTAGAACATTTGCCTTTGTATGTGTGAAATCCTGGGTTCAATTTCCAGCACCACAGGGTCCCCCAAGTACTGCTAGAAATGCCCTCTAAGCATCAAGTTAGAAGTAACCCCCAACTACCACTGAGTATGGCCCACAAACCCCACCCAAATTATGTTACAAATGATCAATATAGGGGCCGGAGAGATAGCATGGGGTAAGGCATTTGCCTTGCATGCAGAAGGACAGTGGATCTAATTCCGGCATCCCATATGGTCCCCTGTGCCTTCCAGGAACGTTTTCTGAGCATAGAGCCAGGAGTAACCTTTGAGTGTTGCCGGGTGTGACCAAAAGCCGAAATAACAACAACAACAACTACAAATGATCAATATAAAAAAGCTGTTTGCGGGGCCGGGCGGTGGCGCTAAAGGTAAGGTGTCTGCCTTGCCAGCACTAGCCTAGGACGGACCGAGGTTCGATCCCCCGGTGTCCCATATGGTCCCCCCAAGCCAGGAGCGACTTCTGAGCGCATAGCCAGGAGTAACCCCTGAGCATCAAACGGGTGTGGCCCAAAAACCAAAAAAAAAAAAAAAAAAAAAAAAAAAAAAAAAAAAAAGCTGTTTGCGGGGTCAGAGTGATAGCACAGCGGTAGAATATTTTCCTGACACTAAACTGACCTGGGATGGACCCAGGTTCAATACCCTGCATCCCATATGGTCTCCTCGGAGCCTACCAGGAGCAATTTCTGAGTGTAGAGCCAGGAGTAACCCTGAATGCCACTGGGTGTGGCCCAAAAACCAAAACAAAACAAAAGCTATTTGGAAGGATATATTTAATGTGTTAATAGTGGTTATGATAAAACTATGGTTAATTTGGGTTGCTTTTTCTTTTTCTGCTCCCTCTTGTTTTTTGTTTTTTGTTTTTTTTAAAGTGTCTGGTGGTGCTGGGGATCTAGGAATTACCTTCTGTGGTAATTCTGTGGTGTAATTCTGGGCCTCAAGGTTTGATGCTTGGGTCTAGTGATATGATGATACTCAGGCCTGCTGCTACTGTGTGGCTCATTTGAGGCCAAACCTTGCACTTACTCAGGGACCAGATGATGCCCAGGAACGAACTCAGGTCCTCCTTCACACGAGGCATGTACTTCCCCTCCTCTCCTTTGAGCTATCTCCTCAGTGCTTGATATGCTTTGTAAAGCCTCAGGTTACTAAAATTTGGTACATTTAACAAATTTGTCAGGAGTGCTGGGGAGAGGGAAGTTGGTCACACCTAGCAGTGCACAGGGCTTACTCTTGACTCAGTGCTCAGAGTACTTCTAGAGGAGCTTTGGAAACCATCTGCATTGCCAAGGATTGAACCTAGGTCAGCCATATGCGCATCTTTGCCCTTGTACTATCCCTTTGGCCCCCAAAATTAGTTTTTTTTTTTTTTTTTTTTTTTTTTTTTTTTTTTGGTTTTTGGGTCACACCCGGCAGTGCTCAGGGGTTATTCCTGGCTCCAGGCTCAGAAATTGCTCCTGGCAGGCACGGGAGGACCATATATGGGACGCCGGGATTCGAACCGATGACCTCCTGCATGAGAGGCAAACGCCTTACCTCCATGCTATCTCTCCGGCCCCCAAAATTAGTTTTATATAAACAAATATGAATTACCATTTTTAAAAGCTGATGTTATAAGGAAAACTTTAATCTTGCAAGTATGCTTCAAAATGCGTAGCCTATGGGGTTAGGGAGATCGATAGCCCAAAGATCCTGACTGTATCCCTGGCACTGTATGTATCACCAAGTATATAGCTTGAAAGCCTCTCAGTAGCACTGGAGTGGCCCCTAACCATCCTATTATCATTAGATTGAATCATCCAGCCTATTGCTAAGTTGTTTGAACAGTGTTTTTGTACATTTTTTGAGAGGACCCACCCTCTAAAAATGAGGAGCTTATAAAAGATATCTGAAGTATCTTATATTTTAATAAAGTGCTACCATTGTGTGAATATAATAAGCAAATATTTTTAAACTGTAAATGTGCAGTTATAAGTATTGTTAAATTCTTGACTTTTTATCTTTTTTTTTTTTTTTTGCTTTTTTTTTGGGCCACACCCTATGATGCTCAGGGGTTACTCCTGTCTATGCGCTCAGAAATTGCTCCTGACAGGCATGGGGGACCATATGGGATGCCGGGATTCGAACCACCGTCCTACATGCAAGGCAAACACCTTACCTCCATGCTATCTCTCCAGTCCCTGCTTCTTATTTTTTCATAACCACATTTGATTTTCCAGAAAATCTGATATTTTCAAAACATTCCGTCTTCAACACATTGAGAATTTTACTATCAGCACCTTCATTGCTGTCATCCTGACTCAGTCTACTGCCATCTAGATCTAGGATAATCACCAAAGAATGCATCCTAGCCTCTATTCTTTTTCTTTTTCTTTTCTTTTCTTTTTTTTTGGTTTTTGGGTCACACCCAGCAACGCTCAGGGGTTACTCCTGGCTCTATGCTCAGAAATGGCCCCTGGCAGGCACGGGGGGACCACATGGGATGCCAGGATTCTAACCACCGTCTTTCTGCATGAAAGGCAAACGCCTTACCTCCATGCTATCTCTCTGGCCCCTATTCTTGCCTCTCTCATGAACTGTTTTCCCTCAGAATCTATTGTGAACCTTTCAGAAAATAATCCAGATCTCTTTCCTTCAGTCAGAAATCTCAAATTGTTTCAGGTATTGCTATGAGAAACGTTCCAGTTTCATAACTTAGAACAACTTTCTTAATTTGGACATCACCCCCATCCAACTCCAAATCTTGTCTCCTCTTGATCTCTCCCCTGCTCCTCTGCTTTAGTCACACGTAGTTGTTTTTCAAGTTGCTATTCACCTTCCATAGACCCTTCCTTTCACTTGCTTTTCCCTTTGCTTGAGTTGCTCTTCCCACACATGACTCACTCCCTTGGCCTCTCCTTCCTCAAAGGTTTTACACAAATGTCACCTCTGTGAAGCCTCATCTGGTTATCCTCTCTCACCACATGTAAACACTTTCTCATTCTTTCCCACCTTACTTTTCTCCTCTGCTTTGCCACTATCATTAGTATTTAATATATTTATTGAGTGTGGTAACTAATAGGTGTTCCTGCTTGCCTGTTTACTGCTGTATGCCTAGAGGTAGGACAGCACCTGACACAACCTGATGCCTAATATTTGTTGAATGTACAAATCTGTAACCCTTTCTTTGTGAATGAGACCTTTCTAGGGATAGCTGACTTGCTGTCTATCACAATTGGTCACTCCACGGTTGGACCCGGAAATAGGGATCACCCCTTCACCCCTACTATATTGCCTTTCCACCATCAGGATAGTGGTAGGTATTTGTATAAAATTAAAACTAGAGCAAACATGCTTTTAGTTGTCCCCACATTTTAGATGGAAATATACCAGTTTATAAATAAGGGATGGCTTTAAGGAAAATTAAAAATTTTTCCTGTTCTGTTTATATTGACAGGTGGTTCATCCTAAAACTGATCAACAGAGATGCAGACTTCAGGAAGCTTGCAAAGACATTCTCCTTTTCAAAAATCTTGATGAGGTACGTTTATTTTTTTTTTGCCACCACTCCCCACATCCTTAAGATTTTTTTTATTTTTGGCTTTTGGACCACATCCAATGATGCTCACAGGTTACTCCTGGCTATGCACTCAGAAAGCACTCCTGGCTTGGGGGACCATATGGAATGCCAGGGGACCTAGCCTTAGTCCAGATTAGGTCAGAATGTGCAAGGCAAACATCCTACTGCTTGTGCCACTGCTCCAGCCCCCCTTAATATAGTTTTATCTGGAGCAATAACACAGCAGTTAGGGTATTTGCCTTACACATAGCCAACCCAGGTTCCATTCCCAGCATCCCATATAGTTTCCTGAGCACCATCAAGAATGACTTATCAGGGGACCAGAGAAATAGCACAAAGGTAGGAAGTTTGCCTTTCATGCAGAAGGACAGTGGTTCGAATCCTGGCATCTCATATGGTCCCCTGAGCCTGCCAGGAGCAATTTCTGAGTGTAGAGCCAGGAGTGATTCCTGAGCGCTGCCAGGTGTGACCCAAAAACCAAAAAAAAAAAAAAAAATTCATAAGGGGCCAGAGCAATAGCACAGCATTTGCCTTGCACATGGCTTACCCAGGTTCTATCCTCAACATCACATGTGGTCCCTTGAGCCTGCCAGGAGCAATTTCTGAGTTTAGATCCAGGAGTAAACCCTAAGCGCTGCTGGGTGTGGCCCAAAAACAAAAACAAAGATTTTTTTGGTGGGTCCAAGAATGTCACTCAATAGTAGAATGTATGCTTTGGGTTGTTTTGTTTTTTTGGGCCCGTTTGATGCTCTGGGGTTACTCCCGGCTATGCCCTCAGAACTCACCCCTGGCTTGGGTGGACCATATGGGATTTCAGGGGATCCAACCGCTGGTCCGCTGTCTGTCCTAGGGCCTTACCTCTAGCGCCACCTCTCTGGCCCCTGCTTTGGGGTTTTTTGTTGTTGTTTTTGTGTTTTGTTTTTGGGCCACACCAATGGTGCTCAGATTAGTTCTGGCAATGTATTCAGAGAGTGCTTCTGGCAGGCTCAGGGGACCTTATGAAATTACAGGGATTGAACCCAGTCTGTCCCAGGTTGGCCTCGTGCAAGGCAAACTTCCTACTGCTGAGCTATCACTCTGGCCCAAGAATGTACTCTTTGTATGTATGAGATTCTAATTTTAATCTTGACCACTTCTGGATGCAATCCCCAGCACTGATACAATAATTAATGTAAAAAAGGACTGGAGAAATAGTACAGCACATAAGACCTTGCATGCCTCTAATCTGGGTTCAATCCCTGTCATTCCCAATGGACCCCTGAACACCAACAGGAGTGATTTCTGAGTGTAGAACCAAGAGTAATCTATGAGCACTGCCAGGTATGGTCTGAAAACAAAACAAACGTAAGTGATATCTTTCCTATATTTTATTTAAAAAGTTTTTAGTAGGGGCCGGGTAGGTGGCGCTGGAGGTAAGGTGTTTGCCTTGCAAGCGCTAGCCAAGGAAGGACCGCGGTTCGATCCCCCGGCATCCCATATGGTCCCCCCAAGCCAGGGGCGATTTCTGAGCACATAGCCAGGAGTAACCCCTGAGTGTCAAACGGGTGTGGCCCAAAAACCAAAAAAAAAAAAAAAAAAAAAAAAGTTTTTAGCATCCTAGGTATAGCCACATGAGTCATAAAATTTATATTGACCATCATGAGCTTTATTGATGTCTTGTTTTTGTTTATTGGAAGGATTTGAACCACACCTAATGTATTCGAGTTCTATTACTGACTCTGTTTAGGAGTGATCACTGACAGTGGAAAAGTTAACTGGTATGTTCACTCATTTTTATTGCTGAGTAGTACTCAGTTATGTGAAGATACCAGTTAACTTTTCCATTTTTCTGTTGCTAGTTATCCACTCTACTTTTGATTTTGCCTCTTTTTTTTTTTTTTTTTTGCTTTTTGGGCCACACCCTGTTGTGATGCTCAGGAGTTACTCCTGACTATGCTCCTGGCTCAGGGGACCCTATGGATGCTGGGTATCGAACCAAGGTCCGTCATGGATGTGTTTTACTGCTCCAGCCCCTTGATTTTGCTTTTTAACTCCAGTGGTGCCTTTAGGTATTTTTAGGCCAGGGGTCCTCAAACATTTAAAACAGGGAACCAACTCACTGTCCTAAAGACAGTGGAGGAGGCCAGATATAGTTTTAAAAAAGACTATCGGGTTGGAGCAATAGCACAATGGGTAGGGCATTTACCTTGCATGCAGTCAACCCAGGACCAACTTGGGTTTGATCCCTGGTGTCCCACCCATATGGTCCCCCAGGCCTGCCAGGAGCAATTTCTGAGTACAGGGCCAAAAGTAACCCTGAGCACTGCTGGGTGTGGCCAAAAAAGAAAGAGAGAGCGAGAGAGAATGAATTTAAAAAACTATATACAGGGGCTGAATGATAGCATAATGGTAGGGCATTTGCCTTGCACTAGGATGGATGGTGGTTCGAATCCCGGCATCCCATATGGTCCCCCAAGCCTGCCAGGAATGATTTCCTTTTTTATTTTCTTTTGTTTGTTTGTTTGTTTGTTTTTGTTTTTGTTTGTGGGCCACACCTGGTGATGCTCAGGGGTTACTCCTGGCTATGTGTTCAGAAATTGCTCCTGGCTTGCCAGACCATATGGAATGCCGGGGATTGAACTAATTGGCTAAAAATCTCTACAACAGGGCCCAGAGAGCAGACAGCCAGGAGTAACCCCTGAGCAACGTCGGGTGTGGCCCCAAAAAAAAAAATAGAACTAATATACATAAACTGCTTCTTACTTTTTTGGGGGGGCCATGTAAAAATTTATCTAGGTGTTATGATTTCTAACAACTAAATATTATTTTTGGGGGGTTTTTTATTTGGGGGATGCACACCTGGTGCTCAGGAGTTATTCCTGGTTCTGTACTCAGTAATCACTCCCGGCAGTGTTCTGGAGACCTTATGAAATACTGGGGATCGAACCTGGATGATTGGCTTTGCAAGCCAGATGCCCTCCCTACCCATTATGCTATTGTTGATATGACAATATGACAGTATTCTGTACTAACACAAATCCAGGTGACATCTTTAAGTAGTTGTATGTTATATAAATGTTTGAAAGAATTTTAGCTGTCTTCTAATAGACTCATTTAGCCAATTGATCTCTAAATCTTGTTTTTGTGGGGTGGTATAATACGATACTTTCCTTAAATTTTCTTCTTTAATTATAATAATTCATGATGTAGAGACAATTTATTAAATACTTTTACATATAGACTTAACTAGATAAGTGGTATACCTAAGCAGACAGAAGCAGTTGTTTTTATTGCTCGTAAGATAATTTTTTTGGGGGGACCACACCCGGTGACACTCGGGTTACTTCTGGCTATGCACTCAGAAGTCGCTCCTGGCTTGGGGGACCATATGGGACACCGGGGGATCGAATCGCTTTCCGTCCTAGGCTAGCGCTGGCAAGGCAGACACCTTACCTCTAGCGCCACCGCGCCAGCCCCAATTTTAAAGGCCATTTCCGTCTTTAAATCTCGTAAACTTGGGGGCCAGAGAGATAGCACAGACAACAGGGCATTTGCCTTGCATGCAGCTAACATGGAACTGACCCAGGTTCGATCCCGGCATCCCAAATGGTCCCCTGAGCCTGCCAGGAGGGATTTTTTTTGAGGGGTCACACCCAGCAGCGCTCAGGGGTCACTCCTGGCAGCTCGAGGGACCATATGGGATGCCAGGATTTGAACCACTGTCCTTCTGCTTGCAAGGCAAACACCTTGCCTCCATGATATCTCTGTCCCCGCCAGGATGGATTTCTGAGCTCAGAGCCAGGAGTAACCCTTGAGCGCTGTCAGGTGTCTCCCCTCCTCGCCCAAAAAAAGCTGGTAAACTTGTTTAGTTTTGTGTGGGTTTTTTTTTTTTTTTTTGGTTTTTTTTTTTTTTTGGTTTTTTTTTTTTTTTTTTTTTTTTTTTTTTTGGTTTTTGGGCCACACCCGGCATGCTCAGGGGTTACTCCTGGCTGTCTGCTCAGAAATAGCTCCTGGCAGGCACGGGGGACCATATGGGACACCGGGATTCGAACCAACCACCTTTGGTCCTGGATCAGCTGCTTGCAAGGCAAACGCCGCTGTGCTATCTCTCCAGGCCCAGTTTTGTGTTTTTTCAAGGGACTCCCCAGAGTTTCTTGGAAAACAAGGGGACTCTTTCTAGTGATACTGTACTGCATGGACGTGGAGGCAGCTGGAGCCAATAAGGCTATATTGGACATTTTTCAAGGAGGATTTTAGTGTTGGGATCAAAATCAGCCTCATTTAAACCATTGTCCCAGCCCCAAATTACAATTTTTCAAAGTAATGAGTGCTGCCTCAGAAGACTTAACAGTTGTGCTATGACATAGAAGCTGAATGCTAATAACCTAGCATTTATCCCAGATAGTCCTTGGATTTTGCTTGTGTATAGGAGACTTGTACTATATATTTTAGTGAGTTTGGTTTTTTGGCTATACCCAGTGACGCTCGGTTACTCCTGGCTATGCACTCAGAAATCGATCCTGGCTTGGGGGACCATATGGGACGCCTGGGGACCGAACCTCGGTCCAGTCCGTCCTAAGCTAGCACACACAAGGCTTGCGCCACTGCTCCAGCCCCTGTACTATGTATTTTAAAGTGAGCTAAACATAGCCTTTTTCACCAGCAAATATAAATGCCATCTTTTCTCTTTGTTGTGTGTACCCGACAGGAACAACTTTCTCAAGTCCTTGATGCCATGTTTGAAAGGACCGTCAAAGTTGAAGAGCATGTCATTGACCAAGGAGATGACGGAGATAATTTCTATGTCATAGAACGGTAGGAGATGGGAGTTTTGCAATTAATGTGACCACATTAAATGAGATTTACGATCCAGATCAAGTGTTTCACCCTATATATTGCTCAGATTAGAGAGAACTTATGGCCATTTGAACAAGCTTCCCAAAGCTTGCCTCTTTGACAACAGCCTGTCTTTGTTTTCTCGACAATCCACACCAGCAGTGTTCTGTACTCTGCACTCTGAAATCACTCCTGTTGAACTCAGAGGTCGCTTAGGATACTGGGTATCCAATCTTTGTCAGCCATGTGCAAGGCCTGTGTCCTAACTCAACCCCAACACATTGCATTGCTCTTATATATGTCTCCTTAAAATCTACATTATTTTACATAAGCCAGACAGTTAGTAAAATCATAATGTAACATTCAGAGGGCACTATTATCTTACTCAGTTTTTTCTGAAACTTTTTTAGGTTAAGCCTGTTTAATTAGTTCCCTTTGCTTGTTCAGGATCTTAGGTGGAAAGCATTCTCTCTTTGAATATCTTTTGCAGTTTGGTGATATCTGTGAGAAATTATTAAAATTAGAAGTGATGTTTTATTTGAAGAGTACAGATGACACAATAGCACCTTTTAAAAATGTTTTAGGGGGCCAGAGCTGTGGCACAGCGGTAGGACTTGTGCCTTTCACAGGTTCAATTCCCCAAGCCAGGAGCGATTTTTGAGCACATAGCCAGGAGTAACCCCTGAGTGTACTGGGTGTGGCCCCAAAACAAAACAAAAAAACGTTGTTTTACTTTTGTCTGTTATACTTATCTGCATAGAAATCTGTAAGTTTTACCCA
Organism: Suncus etruscus; assembly: GCF_024139225.1. Lineage (NCBI taxonomy): Eukaryota > Metazoa > Chordata > Mammalia > Eulipotyphla > Soricidae > Suncus > Suncus etruscus. The sequence continues at coordinate 121,826,394 of NC_064854.1, read as the reverse complement.
ATATTTTTATATTTATCATTACCTGTAGCAACTAGCTTTCCCCTTTCCTCTTTCCTGTACTCCTTCACCAAGATAGGAGTCACCACAGACACCTGTAGTCTGAATAAGAATCTACCTGCATATAATCAGGTGCATGTCCTCAAAGGGAATAATTTGTTACCCATTTGGTTGAGAGGTGTTGTAGTTAACTTGTGTGTGCACTAAAAATGGCTATTAATAAATAAGAAAATTATAATTTAAAAGAAATAACGCTCAGGGGTTACTCCTGGCTATGCGCTCAGAAATTGCTCCTGGCTTGGGGGACTATATGGGACACTGGGGGATCAAACCACAGTCCATCCTAGGTCAGCTATGTGCAAGGCAAACGCCACTGCTCCACCACCGCTCCAGCCCAAGAAAAATACATTTCTGACCTCAAGAAAATGTCTGTTTGGAGGAGCAAATCCTTGAATAGATCATTATTACGTGCTATGTTAGTAACAGTGGGGATAAAAAGATGGTTCTTTATTCAGAAGACCTGTGAGAAAGTTGGCAAAGAGTCTGCTTTGCTACAGCCTGAAATGATTTATGTCTGCTATTCCCAAACTCGGTAGCTCACAATGGGGCTGGAGTGATAGTATAGTGTGTAAGGTATTTGCTTTGCATGTGGCAGGCCTAGGTTCAATCCCCAGTATCCCATATTTATTGTTCCCTCAGCACCATCAGGAGTGATCTCTGAGACAGAAGTAATCTCTGAGCACTGCCAGTGTGACCCTAAAGTGAAGGGGAAAAAAGGGGAAAGAAAGAAAAGCCTTTAACTCCCATAATGAGGCTTTTTAAGGAGCGCAAGACAGACTTGTGAAGGTACTGGGAGGACTACAGACAGCAGGAATGGGTGAAATGGCTTTTGGTTTTTATGGTTGTGAGAAAGTAAGGAATGGGATAAGCTTACTGTGGTGCCTGACTAGCCCTTTTGTCGCCTAATTTCTTGTTAGGAGGAAACACCAAGGTTTTCTCATTAGCTTTGTCAGATATGAAGCAGAAAAGGAAGGAGGACTAAAGTCATGGGCCTTGAAGGTTTTTCTTCCTTTCTTCCCCCCCCATCCCTTTTACCCCTCCCCTCCCTCCTTTACCTTCCTCTTCCCTTTCCCTTTCCGTCCCTTTTTTCCTTTCCTTTCCTTCCCCTCCCCTCCTTTCTTTCTCTGTTTTCCTTTCCCTTCCCTTTTCTTCCTTCCCCTCCCTTTTATTTCCCTCCCATTCCCTTCCTTTTTGTCCCTTCCCCTTCTCCTTCATTTCCCTCCCCTTCTCACCCATCTCCTCCCCTTTTATTCCTTCTCCTCCCTTTCTTTCTATTCCTTTTCCCTCCCCTTTCCTTCCTTGCCATACCTAGTGATCCTTGGAGGCTATTAACCTGCTGCTACCTGGGGATGAGATAGCTCCCAGTGGTGAGGAGGTCCATGGGGTACTAGGACCAAATTCTGGCTTCCCACATAAAAGTATATGTTCCAGCTCTTTGAGCTATCTCACAGACCCAAGACTTGAAAAGTATTAATTAAACATTAAAAATGATCAAGGAATGTGATACAGTGGAGGGATGCCTGGCTTGTATAGGTAAGGTCCTAATTTTGATCCCCAGAACCCCCCAAAAAAGGATTATATTTACAACTGTTAAATTTGCATATGTGTATTTTATATATTGGGTCATAAATAGTTTCATTACCTCAGAATTTTCTCCTGGTAGTCTCTGAGGACCACATGGAATGCCGATATTTGAGCTACCATCCTTCTGCATGCAAGGCAAACGCCTTACCCATGCTATCTCTCTGGCCCCCACATTAACTATTTCTTAAATTTTATTTTCAATAGTTTGCCAAGAGATATAATACTTTACTATATCATTATTTATATTGACTGCATACTATGATTAGATATATATTTGACCTTTCTCCTACTATTAGTGTATTAAATTTTAACATTTTGGGGTCTATATACCTAGCAGTATTCAGGGATAAATGCTGGGTCTGTGCCCAGGGATCACTCTTAGCCAAGCTTCGGGGTGCTATCGGTAATGCAGAGGATCAGACTGGGATCGACCACATGTGTGCAAGTGCCCTACCCGCTGTACTACCTCTTTAGCCCCTGGATTATAAAGTTTACAGTTTGTTTAAAATTTTACCTGGGAAGCATTCTTTTTTTTTCGGGGGGGGGTAGGTTTTGGGTCACACCTGGCAGCGCTCAGGGGTTACTCCTAGCTCTATGTTCAGAAATCGCTCCTGGCCATCTTGGGGGACCATATGGGATGCCGGGATTCGAACCACTGCCCTGCATCTAAGGCAAATACCTTACCGCTGTGCTATCTCTTCGGCCCCATAAGTTTCACCTTATGGGTGAAACTAGCATTCTTACAGCTAATTTTTTTGTTTGTTTGTTTGTTTTTTGGGCCACACCCGGGGGCGCTCAGGGGTTACTCCTGGCTATCTTCTCAGAAATAGCTCCTGGCAGACACGGGGGACTATATGGGATCTCGGGAATTCGAACCAACCACTTTAGGTCCTGGGTCAGCTACTTGCAAAGTAAACGCTGCTGTGCTATCTCTCCGTCCCCTTACAGCTAATTTTTTAGTGTCTTTCATTTTCTCCTTTAGAATACCTAGAAATGCAGTTACCATACCAAAAGATTCTTAAGACCTTTGTGGTATGATATTAATTACCTAGAAGTAATTTTGAGAAGTTTGCTTTGGTGTTTTTGAAAGCGCCTTTTTCTCAAATGAGTGCCATTAATGAGCATTTTTCTTTAGCATTCATTACGAATCAAAACCCAAAAAATTACATTTTAAATCTTTCATTAGTCCTTTATCCTAATATTCAACAGACTAACAAAGAAAATTCACATAATTATTGCAGAATTTTCAGGAAAAGCATTTGACAAAATTCAGCACCTTTTTGCAGACCAGCAACATGATTTAAAGTGTTAGTGTGTGTTCCAGAGAGATAGTATAGCAGGTAAGGCACTTGCTTTGCATGTGGTCGACCCAGGTGGGTCCCCTCCACCACAAGCTTCTCAGAAGTGAGTCCTGAGTACAGAGCCAAAAGTAATCCCTAAGCACTGAGTGTGGCAAAACAAACAAAAAACCCAAAGTGGTAGAGCATTTGCTTAACATATAATGAGGCCATGAGTTTGATCCCTGGTACTATAAGGCCCCCAGCACTACTGGGTATAACTTTGGTGGCCCTTGAGCATCCCAAATAACAAAATACTGGACAGGTTATTAACCTGTCAGGTGAATTCATCATGAGGCATTTACTGCATGATTTCCTGATGTCAGACAAGCACCACTGGGTATGGCCAGCTTAAAGACAAAATGTAACATGTTTCATGGTTTACAAAAATAAACAAAACCTCGGGCCCGGAGAGATAGCACAGCGGCGTTTGCCTTGCAAGCAGCCGATCCAGGACCAAAGATGGTTGGTTCAAATCCCGTGTCCCATATGGTCCCCCGTGCCTGCCAGGAGCTATTTCTGAGCAGACAGCCAGGAGTAACCCCTGCGCATCGCCAGGTGTGACCCAAAAACCAAAAAAAAAAAAAAAAAAATTAAAAATAAACAAAACCTCTTAGCAAGCTCGAAATAGAAAGGCCCTTTTTCCAACATATTAAAGGCATTTATTAAAATACTGTGCAGCTAACATTCTAATTAATGAAAAAATTGAATAATATTTTCCCCTTAAGATGAAGAATTTGACAAGGATATCTGTGTATACTGGTATCTTCACTTGTACTGGAGAGTCTAGCCAATGCAATAAAACAAAGAAAATAAAACAAGAGGAAGGGAGGGAGGAAAGACATACAGATTTGAAAGAGAAGAGAAATGGTAAGTGATAGTATCCTTAAGAAAAACCCAAAATCCCTTGCGTACATGTATCCTGGGTTTAGTCCCTGCCACTGCATGGTCCTCACACCATTGGAGCAACCTCCAAGTACATTGATTCAGCAGAAATCTCTGAGAACAGCTAGATGTGGTCCTAAATTAAAAAAAAAAAAAATGGGGCCGGAGAGATAGGCATGTATTTGCCTTTCATGCAGAGGGACGGTGGTTCGAATCCCAGCATCCTATATGGTCCCCCGAGCCTGCCAGGAGCGATTTCTGAGTGTAGAGCCAGGAGTAACCCCTGAGCACTGCCAGGTGTGAACCAAAAACAAACAAACAAACAAAAATCAAATTCCAATAGTGCTACCAAAAAATAAACCCAACTACTTTAATAAATGAGTTTAGCAAGATTACTCAATATATAGTTAAGATAGAAAAATCTGTTGTAGGGGCCAGAGAAATAGCAGTGATAGGGCATTTGCCTTACACTCAGACAACCCAAGACATGATCAATGGTTTGATTCTCAACATCCCATATGGTCCCCCGAGTCTTCCAGGAGCGATTTCTGAGTACAGAGCCAGGAGTAACCCCTAAGCGCCGCTGGGTGTGACCCAAAAACAAACAAAAAAGAAAAATAATCTGTTGTAGAGGCTGGAACAATAGCACAGCAGGTATGATGCATGCAGCCTACCAAGGTTCAATCCTTGGCATTCCATATGGTTCCCGGAGCCTGCCAGGAGTAACCCTGAATGCTTCCACGTATGCACCCCCAAATAAAGGGGAAATTTTTTGTTGTATTTTTATAAACTTGCAAAAAACCTGTTGGAAAGCTTTCTATAACAACTTTTTTAATATACGTATGTATCTTCTACCCTGCCAGGTCTTAAATTTATTATTAGAAGTAATAAATGGAATTGTTTCTTTTTATACTTCCAGGGGAACCTATGACATTTTAGTAACAAGAGATAATCAGACCCGCTCTGTTGGTCAGTATGATAACCGCGGCAGTTTTGGAGAACTAGCTCTGATGTACAACACACCAAGAGCTGCTACCATTGTCGCCACTTCAGAAGGTGCCCTGTGGGGACTGGTGAGTTAGAGACTTGGCTCTTTTTTTCATGACACAATATTAATTCCCTTATTTTTGAGGCTAGTTCTTGTGCTGTTTCTTCACATTGTAAGTTATAGTTACCCAAAAGACATTGTAGACTTTCTTGTGCTTTTCTATTTCTCTAAATGATTTCTCAGAACTTTTACTCCAAATTATAAAGGAAAGTTTGCAAACTTGTCGGCTTTTGTTACATTTTCTGTTTATTAGATATGTGGAAAGATAGGGGATAACTGGAGACAGCCTTGATAAGCAAATGCCATTGAAAGCTATGCTATGCTAAATGTGTTTTCCATATCTGCGTATCCTAGAACTATTCTTTGTGTTCAGCCATCCACTTAATCATGGCCCATTCCAAAACTCAGTAAATTTAAATGATTACAAACACTGATGGTAATATCCTGGAAAAGATTTGCTACAATGTCTTCAGCATCAAACCTTAAAAGTACACTTTCTTGGGGCCAGGCGGTGGCGCTAGAGATAAGGTGTCTGCCTTGCCAGTGCTAGCCTACGACTGACCCTGACCGTGGTTCAATCCCCCGGTATCCCATATGGTCCCCCAAGCCAGGAGTGACTTCTGAGTGCATAGCCAGGAGTAAACCCTGAGCGTCACCGGGGATGGCCCAAAAAACAAAAAACAACAACAAAAAAAAGTACACTTTCTTCTTTCTTAAAATAATCATCATCTTGTACAGATTTCAAATTTCAAATGTTGCCATTTGTTGTAATTTTATTCCATCTATAATACTATTATAATTAAATGTGTACCATAGATATCAACAAGATTCCCTCAAATTATATTGCATTTTAGGAGTCAGGGATATTGTTTTATGGTAAAGCATATGCCTTGCAAGCAGGAGACCTGAGTTTGGTCCTTGGGAACACACAAATTAATTGAAAATAAAGAATAAATTACATTTTAAATGTAAACCAGTGTGTACTGACTTAAAATTTATGAATCACTCTGAGATGGGGATAAGCTAATAAGTTGATGGTTGGTAAAAACTAGATCTTTGGTGGCAAAAATGAGAGATACAGTGATTTAAGAATGGTTACAGGAGGGCCGAAGAGATAGCATGGAGGTAGGGCATTCGCCTTGCATGCAGAAGGACGGTGGTTCGAATCCCGGCATCCCATATGGTCCCCCGAGTCTGCCAGGAGCTATTTCTGAGTGTAGAGCCAGGAGTAACCCCTGAGTGCTGCCGGGTGTGACCCCAAAACAAAAACAAAACAAAACAATGGTTACAGGGCTTGAGCATTAGTACAGTGGGTAGGGTGTTTGCCTTGCATGCATTGACTCAGCTTCAACCTTGAGCATTCCATATATGGTCCCCTAAGCACTGCCAATAGTGATCTTGAGTGCAGAGCTAGAAGTAAGCCCTGAACACCGCCAAGTGTGGCCCCAAAACCAAAAATAAATATGTCACATCTAGTACCAGGTATGTAGCTCTATTGATAGAGCATTTTAAATTGTGTGAATCTTGGGTTCAAGGCCTGCCACCACGAGGCCCATGATCACTCAGGGAATGGCCATGACCCCTATAATTTTACCACTCATAGCCCCTGCAACAGTAACAAGCAAAGTGGGCCAAAGAGATAGTACAGCTGGAAGGGTACTGTCCTTCTATGTGGTCAGCCTGGGTTCAATTCATAGCATCTCATAATGGTTCCTGGACCATTGCTCCGAGTAATTCCTGAGTGTGGCCTCAAGTAATTCCTTAGCATCATCATATGTTGCTCCCCCCACCAAAAAAAAAGCTCATTTCCTTGGTTTTCCAGTGGTTGAAAAACTCAAGGATAGATCAGCAAACATTTACGGGAGAATAAACTCAATTTTAAATTAATGCTGAGCTAGGAATATAACACATATATAATATATATAGTGTATAAAATGTGCTTTACATGCGTGAGGCTCTGGGTTTGATCCCTGACATCTCTCCTTGCCCCCATATTAAAAAAAATAATAGGGCCCGGAGAGATAGCACAGTGGCGTTTGCCTTGCAAGCAGCCGATCCAGGACCAAGGGTGGTTGGTTCGAATCCCGGTGTCCCATGTGGTCCCCCGTGCCTGCCAGGAGCTATTTCTGAGAAGACAGCCAGGAGTAACCCCTGAGCACTGCCGGGTGTGACCCAAAAACCAAAAAAAAATAATAATAATAATAATGCCGCTCTATTCTCGCTAAGTAGAAAGGAAAAACTAAACCTACCTCCACAGTGTCACTTGCAAGAAGTTGCTTCCTTATCCACAGCAAAAGACAAATTAAAGTGATGTTACTAGTTGGCATTCACTTTCTCTCCTATGGTGATATCAGTGGAGTCCAGAGGGAAGTGGAACATAACACGTTTGTGCACATGATGTCTAAACAGTGATTATCTGCAGAAAAAAAGTACATCTTAGAGAGTTTTGTAGCTTAATATAAAAAAAAAAAATCCTGGGGCCAGAGAGATAGCATGGAGGTAAGGCGTGTGCCTTACATGCAGAAGGTCAGTGGTTTGAATCCCAGCATCTCATATAGTTCCCTGAGCCTGCCAGGAGCGATTTCTGATTCTGAGCATAGAGCCAGGAGTAACCCCTGAGCGCTGCTGGGTGTGACCCAAAAACCAAAAAAAAAAAAAAAAAAAAAAAGTTCTGTATAATATAGAAAAATATCCCTTGTTATGTCAAGAATGAGAGCATTCAAAAATTGAGAAAAGGGGCCGGAGTGGTGGTGCAAGCGGTAGGGCATCTGCCTTGCTCACACTAACCTCGGTCGGATCGCTGTTCGATCCCCCGGTGTCCCATATGGTCCCCCAAGCCAGGAGCGATTTCTGAGCGCATAGTCAGGAGCAGCCCCTGAGTGTCACTGGGTGTGGCCCAAAACCAACAACAAAACAATTTTTTTTTTTTTTTGAGAAAACAACAAATTCCAGCACCAAGATGTCACGGTTTCTGGAATTAGCTGACAGGATTTCCTTTTATTTCTTTTTTTTCTTTTTTTGTTTGTTTCTTTTTGAGTCACACCCAATAGTGCTCAGGTGTTACTCCTGGCTGTTGGTTCAGGAATTACTCCTGACAGGCACAGGGAACCGACTATATGCGATGCAGATCATTGAACCTAGGTTGGCCACATGCAAGGCAAATGCCCTACCCTCTATACTGTCTCTCAGCCCCACTATGTTAAATTCCTAGCTCAGCATTTTTTCTTTTTTTTTCTTTCTTTCTTTTTTTTTTTGTTTTTTTGGGTCACACCCAGCAGCACTTAGGGGTTCTTCCTGGCTCTATACTCAGCAATCGCCCCTGGCAGGCATGGGGGACCATATGGGATGCCGGGATCAAACCTTCTATATGAAAGGCAAACACCTTACCTCTATGCTATCTCTCCGGCCCCATTTTTTTGTTTCTTACTGTTGAAGTTACTGGGGTTCTCACACTTGATTGTGGTACTTATGGAGGAGTTGCACAATTGGTTATAATGCTTGCACTTTTTTTTTTCTTTTTTCTTCTTTAAGAGGAGAAGGGAGGGCCCGGAGAGATAGCACAGTGGTGTTTGCCTTGCAAGCAGCCAATCCAGGACCTAAGGTGGTTGGTTCAAATCCCGGTGTCCCATATGGTCCCCCGTGCCTGCCAGGAGCTATTTCTGAGCAGACAGCCAGGAATAACCCCTGAGCATCACCGGGTGTGGCCCAAAAACCAAAAAAAAAAAAAAAAAAGGGGGAGAGGAGAGGAGAAGGGAGAGCAATGCTTGCACTTTTAATTGTGGTGTTTGTCAGTTGTCTCACACATGTCTGTGATTCTTCTGTGCATTTTGGTTTGCACCTGGCCCCTTGGTGCAGTGCTTAAATACTTTGGGCTCCACTCTATTCAGGGGTTGTATACTTTTGTTATTATTGTGGCACTGGGAATCACAAATGGCTCTGCTGCTCTATTTTAATTCTTGACCTCTTACAGCCTCTAGGTGTAAAGAGATATTCTTCCTGACATAACAGGTCCTGACAAGAATTTCAAAGCATTATAATCTATGCCTCAGCAAACAATTACACGCTTGAAACAAGTAGAAAAAATAAAATAAAATCTTAATGGAGAAAGAAGACAGAAAGCAGAGCCAAATGTAAATTGTAGAACCGGAAAACAATAACCAGAATAACTCTAAATAGGCTTAACAGTAGAAATCACATGAAAGGAAGGAATCAGTTCAGTAGCCTTGAAGGTAGAATGTAAGATCAGGGCCCGGAGAGATAGCACAGCGGTGTTTGCCTTGCAAGCAGCCGATCCAGGACCAAAGGTGGTTGGTTCCAATCCCAGTGTCCCATATGGTCCCCTGTGCCTGCCAGGAGCTATTTCTGAGCAGACAGCCAGGAGTAACTCCTGAGCACCGCTGGGTGTGGCCCAAAAACCAAAAAAAAGAAAAAAGAAAAGTAAGATCAGTTTCCTAGTTATCCAGTCTGAACATGAGAAGGAAAATAAACAGAAATGCATTGAACAGAGAATGTGGGATAACAAAAGAGCCAGTATTTGTATTATTGGAGTCTCAGGGAAGAGGAACTGTAAAAGATTATATAAATAAATAACTGGAAATTATTCAAGCTACAGATTCAGGAAGTTCTACAAAATAAATAAGCCAAGACACATAGTAAGATTCAAGAAACTCTACAAAATATTTAAGCCAAGATACATAATAATCAAACCTTGGAAATCTAAGAAAGAAAGAAATTGAGGTCCAGAGAGAGAGTATAGCAGGTAAGGAGCTTGCCTTGCACCTGGCCATCCTAGATTTGATCCCCAGAATCCATATGGTTCCCCTGAACACTGTCAGGAGTGATTCTTGAATCCAGAGCCAGGAGTAACCCTTAACACTACTGGGCATAACTTAATAAAAACCAAAGAAAATAAAAGTAAAAGAAAATTGAGAGAAACAATGCATTATGTATAAGAGAAACTATTTGAATGACATCAGTTCCCTACTCACAGAAGCCAGAAAGTGGGAAAGCATTTTTTCAGGTGTTGAAAGGAAAGAAATTTCAAGTTCAAAACTATCATTAGTATGTCTTCAGGAATGAAGACATTTTCAAGTAGAACTAAGAGACTTTGTCTCTCATCAATAGGCCTTCCTTAAAAGAATGACTAAATGAAGTTTCTTCAAACAGAAAGTGATAAAGAAATTTGGAACATCAAAAATGAAGAACAAAAGAAAGAATAAATGTATGGGTAAATATAAAAGAGTGTCTTCTTTTTCAGTTGTTTAAATTGTTAGAAGCATTAAACAGTGTATATTATTGATATCTATGAAAGAATACTTAGATAATTATACTCAAAGAGGTGATACAGAAGAACCTAAATGGAGTAAAAATACTTGGACTCAAACTAGTAAGATGTTCATATCAGGAGACTGTTATATATATTTTGCACATATTCTATAATAACCATTAAAATACAGTGAACAGACTACAGCACAATTTAGGACAGAGTATAAAATGCAGCGCGAAGAGCACTCTAAATCAAAATGAAATTCTAGGAAGGCTTCAAGTAACCAGAAAGAAGGAAAGATAGTTAATAAGTACATAAGCCAGGGAACAACAGAAACCACAGTGGAAGGTATGCTTAAGCTCTGCTGTAGGAAGAGTTACCATAGTATTGATGATAAAATATACCAGTTAGCAAGAAGGGTATTTGCTATGCTTGTTACCAACCCAGGTCCCAGTCACTGCCATGAGTGATTCCTGAGTACAGAGCCAGTGTCACCCCTGAACATCGCCAGGTGTGGCTCAAAAATCCCTAAATCAGTGTATCAATTAGAGAAACGAGCAGAATTATTTTTTTTTTGGTTTTTTTTTTTTGGTTTTTTTTTTTTGTGGTTTTTTTTTTTTTTTTTGGGTCACACCCGGCAGTGCTCAGGGGCCACTTCTGGCTCCATGCTCAGAAATTGCTCCCGGCAGGCACGGGGGACCATATGGGACGCCGGGATTCGAACCGATGACCTCCTGCATGAAAGGCAAACGCCTTACCTCCATGCTATCTCTCCGGCCCTTTTTTTTTGGTTTTTGGGTCACACCTGGCAGTGCTCAGGAGTTACTCCTGGCTCTACACTCAGAAATCACTCCTGGGGACCGGAGAGATAGCATGGAGGTAAGGCATTAGCCTTGCATGCAGGACAATGCTTCGAATTCCAGCATCCCATATGGTCTCCTGTGCCTGCCAGAGGCAATTTCTGAGCATGGAGCCAGGAGGAACCCCTGAGCGCTTCCTGGTGTGACCCAAAAACCAAAAAAAAAAAAAAGAAATCACTTCTGGCTGGCTCAGGGGACCATATGGGATGCTGGGATTCGAACCACCTACCTTCTGCATGCCAGGCAAATGCCTTACCTCCATGCTATCTCTCCGACCCCATATTTTTAAAAAATTTATTTTTTGCAGCTCTGAGGATTAAGCCCAGGGTCTCATACATGTGAAGCATGTATTCTACCACTGAACCCCAACCCTACAATATTTATTTATTTATTTATTTTGGTTTTTGGGTCATACCCAGCAGCGCTCAGGGGTTACGGTCAGAAATCACTCCTCCTGGCAGGCTCTGGGGACCATATGGGATGCCGGGATTCGAACCACCCATCTTCTACATGCAAGGCAAACACCTTACCTCCATGCTATCTCTCCGCCCACCCCCATCCCACCCCCTGTTGCTTTTTTTTTTTCAGCACCATGATTGCAAACATGATTATAATTGGGTTACAGTCACAAACAGAACATTCCCCTTCACCAGTGTAACATTCCCCCCTTCCAATTGCCCCCTCCCCTTTTCCCATCCCCTGCATGTATTTGAGACAGGCATTCTATTACAGTTATTTGTTTTTAAGTTCAGTAAACTGTTTTTTTTTTTCCTTAAAGGATAAGTGTTAAAAAAAAAAAAACTATAGTAAAAGTGTGACAGTGGCAATCACTGTTGTTTGCATAGGCCCAGAAAAATATGGGGAAAACGGGAAAAAAATCCTTGGCCTGATTAAAAGAAGGCCTCACCCCAGAAGTTTATTGGCATAAGATCGACTCTGGGCTCAGGCATACCAGTCCATCCAACCCAAGTCATTCTTTGTGGTCCCGGTGAAATTTTTCACTTTAGCTGTTGTTGGTATCAGGTTCCTATATTAAAAGATTCTGGATTCTGTGCATTTCTTTCATCAAAGTCAGGCTGATGTGGAGCATCATCTAGTTTTAGCACACCATTAGATGCAGAGCGATCTGCCCTGCAAGCAGGTTGTTGCTGAGTCATCTGGGTGTTGAGAGCACTCTTTGGAGCAAGTCAATGCCAAAGCAGTGGTAGGTCTTCCCTGGTAGAGGTTTGCATCCTGGTAATGTTATAGACAATTGTGGTTGTTTCCATAGATGCTATCCATTGTTCAAGTGTGTGTGGGCGATGCCCATTCTTCTGAGGCCTGAGCCAAATCATTATGCCAATGTTCAGGGTAAAAGGCCTAATTACATTACCAAATTTGTGTTCCCATCTCTATTAGATAAGAACTTGTTTGCATATGGTTGCATATTTTCCCATTTTAATGAGCCTATGCAAAAGAGAAGCAATGCCACAAGATATTGTTGGTGCATCTGGAGGCCTACAGGTCAAGTCCAACATTTCCCATAACTTGGTTCAAATATGAATTCTTTTTTTTTTTTTTGTGGTTTTTGGGTCACACCCGGCAGTGCTCAGGGGTTATTCCTGGCTCCAGGCTCAGAAATTGCTCCTGGCAGGCACGGGGGACCATATGGGACACCGGGATTCAAACCGATGACCTCCTGCATGAAAGGCAAACGCTTTACCTCCATGCTATCTCTCCGGCCCCTCAAATATGAATTCTATACAGAGAAACTCTTCTACCACCATTGCTTATAAAACATCTCAAAGGGGAAAAAGCAAACAATCAAATAAAAAAAAAAAACAGTGGGCAAAATTGTCACTCTATAAGAGGATATTCAAAAAAGAGTTACAGATGTTAAGGGAATACATCTGAGATATACAAAGGAGATACACGTGTCCCTTTTATGTTTTAGAAATAGTCGAGGAGGTCCCAGAGAGATAGCACAGCGGCGTTTGCCTTGCAAGCAGCCGATCCAGGACCAAAGGTGGTTGGTTCGAATCCCGGTGTCCCATAGGGTCCCCCGTGCCTGCCAGGAGCTATTTCTGAGCAGACAGCCAGGAGTAACCCCTGAGCACCGACGGATGTGGCCCAAAAACCAAAAAAAAAAAAAAAAAGAAATAGTCGAGGGGAAAGATGTTGTTTCCAAGACACCGCTTTGGTCTGTGATTTGGCCATCTGGAGTCTGTAAACAGCTCACAGCATCTCTTATCAGGAAATGTCTGTGACTGGGGCATCTTGGAAACTGATTTTGGTAGCAAGCACAGGTACCCAGTGAAGGGAGTTGGAAGATAGGAGTCCACTGATAATAGATTGATAGGAACAGAGTTTTGGTTTCTTCTCAGGCGGAGAGTCTATTTTTTCATATTGGGAGCTGGCTGGCAGTTAGCTTGAGAGAGGATAATAATCTGCTTCATAAAGAGCGAAGAGCGCATGGAGCCATGTCGTTCCTGTGTTGCCTGCTGAAGCTTTCAACTCCCCCCAAAACATAATGTGAAAGATATGCAATCCACCTTGGCCAAAACAAAAATCACTAGTACAAAAAAAAAAATGGTTAAATGTGGAGTAATAAGTGGGAGTGAGGGAGTAAAGGAATAAAATGAGCTTCTGAGCGTCGTTCTGAATATGACAAACAGATTAAATCCAATGATATCCAAATATTTGTCTACGTTCCCCCGAGTGGTTTCACAATGGACAGGGTTAGTAAGGAAAGTTGCTAGCAAGCACTCCCGGCTCCCAGGAAGGAAAGAGATCTTTCAAGAGCTGGAAGCCCGGAAGTTCAAAGCCCTCACACAAACCCTCCCTCTGGAGCCTGGTGGGAAATGGAGAAAGCCTGGGGTAACCTTTAAGCTCCTAGTCGGAACCCACCCCACTGACTCCCCAGACGTGTGGCCCAGGAGAAGCCCTGGAGTTCTGGAGGAAGGAGGTGGAAGGGTGCTTGGGTGACCCAAGCCCTGCATCCTTCCTAGGCCTGGTTAAAAAGGCCTTTGGCATGGCAGAGGCCTGCCAAACCCCATGCTGGCAAAAACTCCCCCCTTGCTGTTTTTATTCTGCAAGCCCTATAAAGCCAATGTCATCCTCTAACTCTTTTATTCCTTAAAGCTTTATGTGTAAGAGAGTTAATTTAAGTTGAAGTTGATATTGGTATTTACCTGTTTAGGAGCCTAAAACTAAGTAAATAATGTTTTCCTGGCTTGGAACACATACCTTAGCTGCTTGTTCTCCTAGTCTGCAACAGTGACCTTCTGAGACCTTCTGGACCTTCCACATACCTGCCTTCCATCTTCAGTTTCTTCTCTTCTCGAAATTATTTTAAATTATACCCCTCTTTTCGTTTCCAGACAAGTTTATATTTGTTTGTTTTTGTTTTTGGGTCACACCCGGCATTGCTCAGGGGTTACCCCTGGCTCCATGCTCAGAAATCGCTCCTGGCAGACTCAGGGGACCATATGGAATGCGGAATTCGAACCACTGACCTTCTGCATGCAAGGCAAATGCCTTACCTCCATGCTATCTCTCCAGCCCCCAAACTATATTTTTCTTAAAATGAAATTTTAATAGAGTCACTGTGAGATAAACAATTACAAAGTTGTTCATGATTTTCGGTCATACAATATTCAATGCCTGTCCTTCACCAGTGCACATTCATCCCAATGTTCTCAGTTTCCCTCCCACCTTTCCCCTGTCTGCCTAAATGACAGATATTTCTCTCTCTCTCTCTCCTATTCCCCCTCTTCTTTATTTTTAAAATAATGAACAAAAAAAAATAATGAACAAAACTGTCCTTGAACCACTCACTCCAACCTACTGTTACCTTCTCCCTTTTCATAATTCTTGTGGTATTTGGCTCACCTAGCATATCTCATAACTTGTCTTGAGCTGTAGAGTTTTGTTTGTTGTTTGTTTGTTTTTGGGTCACACCCGGCACCGCTCAAGGGTTACTCCTGGCTCTGCGCTCAGAAATTGCTCCTGGCAGGCTCGGGGGACCATATAGGATGCCGGGATTTGAACCCAGGTCTGTCCAAGATCGGCTGCTTGCAAGACAAACGCCCTACGGTTGTGCTATCTCTCTAGCCCGAGCTGTATGTTTTTTAAATTTCTGTTTATTTTCTACCGTCACCTTTGAGATTATAAAAACCTTGAAGGAGGGGCCAAAGCACTGGTGCAGCGGTAGGGCATTTGCCTTGCTAGCGGCTGACCTAGGATGGTCCCCCAAGCCAGGAACGATTCCTGAGTACATAGCCAGGAATAACCCCTGAGCGTTTCTAGGTGTGGCCCAAAAACAAAACAACAAAAAATAAAAACCTTGAGGAAATAATAACCATCTAATGTTTTATCTCCCTTATCTGAAGGTGCATCTTTTCGCATAGAATAGTGATTAAAGAAGATCACTTCAGAATTTGTTATTCTATATATGACCCATAGGTGGCATCCATTGTGTACTAAATCTGTCTGGGGCTACAGGCCTTTCTCTTCCTGTGATGATTCAGATTGAAATGCTATTGAAACTCAATTGATCCACTATCTTCTACAATCCTCTTACATTTGCTGTTAATTAAACCACATATTTTCTCTTACACAGGCACTTAATAGAGCTTTTGTCATCTTTTCTTGCAGGACCGTGTGACTTTTAGAAGAATCATAGTGAAAAACAATGCAAGAAAAAGGAAGATGTTTGAAGCATTTATTGAATCTGTACCCCTACTTAAATCACTAGAGGTATAGTCTATTTGAATAATGACTTGATTTTAGAGATGGTAAAACTTAGGAAAGATGTTGAAATTAACCTGGGAATTATAGAAATAGCCCAAGGAGCTAGAACACGCACTTTTTTTTTTTTTTTTTTTGGTTTTTGGTTTTTGGGCCACACCCGGCGGTGCTCAGGGGATACTCCTGGCTGCTCAGAAATAGCTCCTGGCAGGCACGGGGGACCATATGGGACACCGGGATTTGAACCAACCACCTTTGGTCCTAGATCGGCTGCTTGCAAGGCAAACGCCGCTGTGCTATCTCTCCGGGCCCAGAACACGCACTTTTTATGCAGGAAGCCTGAGTTTGATTCCTGGTATCACATATGTCTTTCAAGCAACCACTGAGAAACACTAGATCTGGTCCCAAAATCAAAACAAACAACAACAAAGGATTTTTGTTATATTTTCACATCATAATTTTGTAATCCATTTCTGAGCTGTATGGATATTGTTTAGCAAGATGTTTTTATTATTTCATTTGAGGTAGCTTCCTTATAATTTATGAGCATATCTACATTTCAGGTTTCAGAACGATTGAAGATTGTGGATGTTATCGGAGAGAAGATCTACAAAGATGGAGACCGTATAATAACTCAGGTGAATGGTCATGCCATAATCATGACAAATTCTTTCCTGGAACTGACTCATTTCTTGAGTCAGTTATTTGTCTTCTCACTTTTGGGAACTCATGTTGTAAGGACCTAGGGCACACTTCTTCTCTGCAGTCTTCTAAAGCCAATAATGTACATGATATTTCTTGCCTCTCTTTTCCCTGACTTCTTTTTTTGGGGGGGGGGTTCTTTTTTTTGGGGGGGGGGGTTTTGGGGGGTCACACCCGGCAGTGCTCAGGGGTTACTCCTGGCTGTCTGCTCAGAAATAACTCCTGGCAGGCACGGGGAACCATATGGGACACCGGGATTCGAACCAACCACCTTTTGGTCCTGGATCGGCTGCTTGCAAGGCAAACCACTGTGCTATCTCTCCGGGCCCTTTCCCTGACTTCTGTTTTTGTTTTTGTTTTTGGGCCACACCCAGCGATGCTCAGGGGTCACTCCTGGCTGTCTGCTCAGAAATAGCTCCTGGCAGGCATGGGGGACCCTATGGGACACCGGGATTCGAACCAACCACCTTTGGTCCTGGATCGGCTGCTTGCAAGGCAAACGCCGCTGTGCTATCTCTCCGGGCCCTGACTTCTAATGTTTGTTTTTTGTGTGTCTTTTTTATTTTTTTAACCTGAAGAAACTTTTATTCATCACAGTTAAAGTCAGGAGAATATTGAAGGTTGTGTACCTTCCCTTTTTGCTTGATACAAGTTGCCACTTTAAATCAAACACAAACTAGACTTTTCAGTGACTGTGACTCAGTTTGTAAGTTGTCCTTAGTATTTGCTTTGTGTCTTTTTCTCATGTTAATTTGGCATTACAGTAGAATCTTAACACATTGGACTAGATCATATAATGAATATTTCCCTTGTTTACTGTGTTTGCATTTTAAATTGTAAACGAAAGGTTCTCTGCCCATGATTCTGGCAAGAGTATTGGAAAGATAGCTAATGGCTGTGGTTTGGGTGGTGTGCATATCCATGATCCCAGAACTGGGCTAGGAGGAGGAAATTCTCAAGTAGTTAGGCTTGAGTCCTATGTCCATCCTCGGTGCAGTCATAGAAGATAGAAGAATCAAGTGGAATGAGAGCATTTGATTATTAGTGAACTATCCAATCTAAATAGTCTTTACCCCCCAAAAATAAGGTTCAGAAAGTAAGGTGCTTAACACCTCTCTTCTCCAATGTCTGCTTCCCTCACTCTGGCCTCCTCCCAGCTTTTGTTCATTTCTTTCATACTGAAACTCTATTGCATTCCCTCCCTCAGCGATTTAGATCCCTTGTTCCATGCCCTACATTTTCTGATAATACTTACCACCTTCTAGCACAACAGTATAATTTACTTATTATTATGTTGATTTTGTTCAATATGTTTACCTTGCCAGACTGTAAGTTCCACAATGTTAGGATATTTGTTTTGTCCACTGATATATCTTGCATGCTGGAGCAGTCCTTGGCACATAGCAAGTTTTAACTAAGTTATTTGTTTACATAATTACCCGTGTGGCTGGTTCAGTGAAAGATTTTCAAATCAAAACAAATAGAAGAAAAGCCTGAAGCACATAGGGTGGCATCAGCTCACATTGAGACACCTCCTTCAAGGTGTGCCTTCTCCAGAGCAATGCTGCTCTTTGAAGAGGCTGTTTTTGATGGTCAGAGATTATCTCTGGGCCTTACAACCTAGGGTTTGCCAAGACCCATTTCGATATTGTCTCTCTAGCATTCTTGGCTACCGGTTCCTGGTCACAAATTGCAATGGCAGGTCAGTATGAACAATAAAAATAGCAATGTTGGGGAGCCAGAGCGATAGCACTGCAGACCTACCTTATTATTTGTTGCCATGCACATGGCCAACCCAGATTAGATTCCAGCATCCCATAGTCCCCCACAAGCCTTCCAGGAGTGATTGCTGAGTACAGAGTCAGAAGTGACCCAAGCACCGCCGGGGGTGGGTCAAAAATAACAAAAAAAGCAGTGTTCTGTGCAATTAACATCCTGAGCATATATGTATGATGAAAACTGTAAGTATTACATTTAGAAAGTAGGAGCCGGAGAGATAGCATGAAGGTAAGGCCTTGCATGCAGAAGGATGGTGGTTCTCCGAGCCTGCCAGGAGTGAT
Organism: Suncus etruscus; assembly: GCF_024139225.1. Classification (NCBI taxonomy): domain Eukaryota; kingdom Metazoa; phylum Chordata; class Mammalia; order Eulipotyphla; family Soricidae; genus Suncus; species Suncus etruscus. Next base: position 121,807,867 of record NC_064854.1, on the reverse strand, counting down.
TTCTGAACGTAGAGCCAGGAGTAAGCCCTGAGCACAGCTGGGTGTGACCCCCCCCAAAAAAAAAAATCTTAGAAAGTAAACAGTATGTCTTTTACATAATTGGGCTAACATCCTTGGTGATTAGGATCATCATGCTAATTATTTATCTGAAGAGTTGGAAGATAAATGCAGATCAGAACCCAGGTGATGAGAAATTGGTCAATGTCTTGTCCTTCTATACATAAATATGCATTAAATCTGCCTTCCTCTCCTTTTACAGGGCGATAAAGCTGATAGCTTTTACATTATAGAGTCCGGTGAAGTAAGCATCTTAATTAAAAGCAAGGTGAGTTTATGTATGATAATGGTACAGCTTATACCAAGAAAGATCAGATACAAGCTCCAAAAGTAACTACTTTAAATAATATGAAATATGTGGGACTGGAGAGATAGCATGGAGGTAAGACGTTTTGCCTTTCATGCAGAAGGACGGTGGTTCAAATCCCGGCATCCCATAATGGTCCCCGTGCCTGCCAGGGACAATTTCTGAACATAGAGCCAGGAGTAACCCCTGAGTGCTGCCGGGTGTGACTCAAAAACCAAAAAAAGAAAAGGAAAAAAAAAAAGAAATATGTTTAACATACCAAAACCATCACTATTAAGTGTGCTTTGTAATTGGCAAAGTTTAATATTTAAGTTTATTCATTGATAAGGATTTAGTAGACATTTTATTTCTAAAGTCTTTGTCTCTATTGTATAATTAATGATTTGAGAAATTCTAGCCTAAAGATCAATAGAAAAAGGTAAGCAACACTTTTAATAGAAATTGGGGGGTGCTAACAGGATCCAGGAGTGACCCCTGAGTGCAGAGCCAGGAATAGGCCCAAAGCACTATAGGGCATGACCCAACAAACAACAATTTAGAAATGAAATTGGGGGGGGAGGGTGTGGAGAGATAGCATGAAGATAAGGCGTTTGCCTTTTATGCAGAAGGTCGATGGTTTGAATCCTGGCATCCCATATGGTCCCCCAAGCCTGCCAGGAGCGATTTCTGAGCATAGAGCCAGGAGTAACCCCTGAGCGCTTCTGGGTGTGACCCAAAAACAAAACAAAACAAAAAAAGAAATTGGGGAAAAAAATTTTTTTCAGGCCACACCTGCTGGCACTCAAGGGTTACTCTGGTTCTGCCTTCAGGAATCACTCCAGGGAAACCATATGGAATGCCAGGGATCAAACTATGGCTGACTGTGTGCAAGGCAAACACCCTACCCACTGATAGAACAGCCAGTTTTCATTTCATTCATTTCATAGAATGAAATTATTCTTTGCTGGTGCTTGTCACTCAAGGACTAGAAGTACCTCTGGATTGTTCCTTTAACTGATCTCTACCCCAGGGGTATTCTTTCTCTTCCCAATAAAAATCTTGAGTCTCTGGGAGAAACTGTTTTTGGCCTTGTTTCCACAGCTGCCTGCTGGTTTCTCTTTCTAGTGAGGGGAAGATTTATGGTGGAATTTTCCTGAACTTCTTTTATTCCCTTCAATCTGTGTGGATTATTTCCTGTATCAGCTTTTGCTTCCAGACCCGCACTCCCCAATCCCTCAGGATTGAGGCTTGAGGCTTCCACTTCACCTGCTGTGCCTATCTTTCCAGGGAAATTATTTTTTCTTTTAGGTTTTATTTTGTTTGTTTTTGGATCACACAAAGGTTAGTTATTCCTGGATCTACGCCCAGAAATGTGAGAAATTGACGCTCCTGGCAGGCTCGGGGGACCATATGGGATGCCGGGATTTGAACCACTGTCCTGCATGCAAGGCAAATGCCTTACCTCTATGCTCAGAAGTGACCCGACCATAGCTCAGGGGATTATAAAGATGTGCTGGGGTAGAAACCAGAATTGGCCACTGCTTGCAAGGCAAGCACCTTACCTTCTATACTAACTCTTCAGTCCACATGTACTTTTTAGTGCATGTAGAGGGGCAGAAGAGATACAGTATAGAAAGATCTTGCCTCACATGTGGCTAATCTGGATTGATCTCCAGCAGCTACTGGAGTAGCTGATAGGTTTCCCAAGCACCTTTAAGAGTAAGCCATAGCCAGGAGTAAACCCAGAGCTGGGTGTGAGCCCCCCAAAAACGTGCATGTGGAAGGATTGGTAGAATATATGCATTGCATACACAAGGCCCTGAATTGAATCACTGGCACCCTGAGGCCCTTGAACGTGTCGAACATGTTCCATTTAGCACTGCACCTCACCACAGGCCTATGTACTCAACATCCAACTAGCAGACTCCACTACCAGGCTGAATGTCTCTGAAAGTAGTCCCCAGGTCATTACCAGCTCTGCTAAGTATAATATATATATATATATATATATATCACCACCTCTTGTCCTCATTTGTTCTTTGTTTTTTGTTTCTGTTTGTTTGTTTTTGGGTTATACCCTGCATCGCTCAGGGGTTACTCCTGGCTCTACACTCAGAAATTGCTCCTGGCAGGCTCCGGGGACCAAATGGCATGCTGGGATTCGAACCACCTGCTTCTGCATTCGAGGCGAATGCCCTACCTCCATACTATCTCTCCAGCCTCGTTCTTTGTTTTATTTTTTTTTTAGGAAGAAAGGGAGGGTGGGAGGGAGGGAGGGAAGGAAGGGGGGAGGGAGGGAGGGAGGGAGGGAGGGAGGGAGTTTAGGGAGGAAGGGAAGGGAAGGGAAGGAAGGAGGAAGGAAAGAAGGCTGTTCTTTGTTTTAATTTATTTTTTATTAGTATATTTAAGAAGGAAGGAAGGCTGTTCTTTGTTTTAATTTATTTTTATTAGTATATTTATTTAAGCATCATGACTACAAACATGTTTTTAGTTGGGTTTCAGTTATAAAAAGTATACCCCCTTTCACCAGTGCTACCTTCCCACCACCAGTGGCTCCCATCTCCTTCCTCGCCCACCCCCTGCCTGTCTTTGAGACGGGCATTCTATTTCTCTCACTCAGTACCATTATCATGGTAGTGGTTGGTATAGTAATTTCTCTAACTGTACTCACCAATCTTTGTCGTAAGCTTAATATCATGGGCTGGTCCTTCCAGCCCTCATCTCTATTGTCTCGAGTATTCTTGGTGTCTTTTTCTTTTTCTTTTAGTGGTAGAAACAGTAAAAATATGGAATGCTTCATGAATTTCCATGTCATCCTTGCGCAGGGGCCATGCTAATCTTCTCTGTATCGTTTCAATTTTAGTATATGTGCTGCTGAAGCGAACACTCTTTTTCTTTTTTTTTTTTTAATTCCACAGATGAGTGAGACTATTCTGTGTGTCTTTGTCCCCCTCTGGCTCATTTCACTCAGCATAATAGTTCCTTATCCTCAAAGAAGAAATACAGATAGCCAAAAGGCACATGAAAAAATGTTCCACATAATTATTCATCAGGGAGATGCAAATCAAAACAACGATGAGGTGTACCATCTCATGCCACAGAGATTAGCACACATCACAAAGAACAAGAAAAATCGGTGCTGGAGGGAATATGGGGAGAAAGGATCTCCCATTCACTGATGGTGGGAATGCCATATCTAGTCCAGCGTTTCTAGAAAACAGTATGGAGATTTCTAAGGAAAAAAAACTGCTAAGAATAGTTACTATTTTTTACAAAAGGTCTAGATTGGTACTAAACAGAGAACACAAAAGGTAGGGTATTTGCTTTGCATGCAACTGACCTTGGTTCAATCCCCCAGCACCTCAGATGGTCCCCTGAGCACCGCCAGATGTGACCCAAATCTCCCACATATACACTAAAAAAAAAAAAAACAAAAAAACTTTCTTGGGGCTGGAGAGATAGCATGGAGATAAGGCAAAAAAATAAATAAATAAAAACCAGGGGCCGGCGAGGTGGCGCTAGAGGTAAAGTGTCTGCCTTGCAAGCGCTAGCCAAGGAATGACCACGGCTCGATCCCCCGGCGTCCCATATGGTCCCCCCAAGCCAGGGGCAATTTCTGAGCGCTTAGCCAGGAGTAACCCCTGAGCATCAAATGGGTGTAGCCCAAAAAACTAAATAAATAAATAAATAAATAAATAAATAAATAAATAAATAAATAAAAATAAAAAACAAAAAAACCTTTCTTTTAAAGCTCTGAAGTTGAGGTCCTGAAGAATAGTACAGGGAGTTAAGATGATTGCCTTACTTACAGCTGACCCCAGTTCAATTCCTGGCACAGCACATGCTCCCTAGAGCTCTACTGAGTGATCCTGAGCGCAAAGCTGTAAGACCTGAACACTGCTGGGTGTGACCAAAAACAAATCAAACTAAGCAAAACAAAAGCAGTGGAATCCATAAAACAGTTACTATTATAATCACTTGATGGTTGGAAACACAGAAAACTGATGACCTGGTGATGGAAGGAAAAATTATCTCCATGAATTCATCATAACCATAGTTCCATCTTTAAAAGTTTTGGCCATACCCAGTGACGTTCAGGGGTTACTCCTAGCTATGTGCTCAGAAATTGCTCCTGGCTTGGGGGACCATATGGGATGCCAGGGGATTGGAACCCGTTTGTCCTAGGTTAACACATGCAAGGCAAACGCCCTACCACTTGTGCCACTGCTCTGACCCCATAAATTTTTTTTAAGAATAGAATTTAGAGGGCCGGAGAAATAGCATGGAGATAAGGTGTTTGCTTTTGATGCAGAGGGATGGTGGTTCGAATCCCGCCATCCCATATGGTCCCCTGTGTCTGCCAGGGGTGAATTCTGAGCATGGAGCCAGCAGTAACCCTTGAACACTGCCAGGTGTGACCTAAGAACCAAAAAAAAAAAAAGAATAGAATTTGGGACTTTAGAGATGCCACAGGGATTAAAGTGCTTACTTGCATGAAGCGAACTCTGGTTTCAGTCCTAGCACCGTATATGCTCCCCTGAACTCTCCTGAGTAAGCCTGGAGCACTGTAAGAGGTAGCCTCACCAAAAAATATAGATATAGATATGGAATTGGGGTATAGTTCACTGGTAGAAGACATTTGATACCCAGAATTTGATACCTAGTGCCCCCTCTAAAAAATAGAGAAGGGGCCCGAGAGATAGCATGGAGGAAAGGCATTTGCCTTTAATGCAGGAGGTCATCTGTTCGAATCCTGGCACCCCATATGGTCCCCCGTGCCTGCCAGAAGCAATTTCTGAGCCTGGAGCCAGGAATAACCCCTGAGTACTGCCGGGTGTGACAAAAACAAAATAAACAAACAAACAAATAAATAAATAAAGAGAAGGGGCCCGAGAGATAGCATGGAGGTAAGGTGTTTGCCTTGCATGCGGCCAATTCAGGACAGACCTGGGTTCAATTCCCGGCATCCTATATGGTCCGCTGAGCCTGCCAGGAGCGATTTCTGAGCATAGAGCCAGGAGTAACCCCTGAGCGCTGCCAGGTGTAGCCCAAAAAAACAAAACAAAAGATAAATAAATAAAGAGAAAACAGAAGACCAGAAAGATAATACAAGTGCTTAAGGCACGTACTGAGCACTGCTGGGACAGCCCCTAAGTACAGAGCTGGGAGTCACTACTGAGCATTCTAGGTGTGGCCCAAACAACACCCTACACCAATCCATACACAAAAGGAATATATAAATATCTTTTAAAAAGGAATGGCGGTGTGGGCAGAGAGCACAGCAGTAGGGTGTTTGCCTTGCATGCGGCCAATCCAGGGGAGATCTGGGTTCAATTCCCGCATCTCATATGGTCCCTGAGCCTGCCAGGAATAACAGGTAGGGTACTTGCCTTGCCTATGGCATATCTGGGTTCAACCTCTGGCACCCCATATGGTTTTCTAAACACTGCCAAGAGTGATCTCTTAGCTCACAATTGGGAGTACTCTTGGGTGTGGGCCCCCTCCCGAAAGAATAATAATGAATTAATACTAAATTGGCCTACTTAATAGTGAAGTCTTTTACAGAACATCTTTAGTGGTTCATAGTTCTAAGAATGAAATGTAGTTATTTCTCTATCTGCACTCATCACTTTTTGTGGTGAGCTTCACGAAGTGAGCAGAACTTCCAGCAATCCTCTCTTCTGTCTCTGAAAATTATTGCAAGAATGTCTTTTATTTTTCTTAAAACGCAAAGATATAGATGAGTGAGACTTTTCTGCATCTCTCTCTCTCCCTCTAGCGTAACCCAAAAATTAAAAAAAAAATACAGGAGACACTAAAATGAATTTTTTTCTATAAATTATTGTTGAAGAAAGGTACAATCAATCAAAATAAAGAGAAGCAGCCCAGGATTGTAACTCCTTACATAAGAAAGATAATTTCATTAATTCAAAAGAATTTGAACTGGGAAACATAGAGCATAGTGTAGGGATTAAGATGCTTGCCTTGCTTGCCTGAGTTCAATCCCTTAGCACTACATGGTCTCCTGAGCATCATTAGGAGAGAACCAAAGCACAGAGTTGGAAGTAACCACTGAGCACCACCAGATGTGGTCCCAACTCACTCACCCCTGTCCGCCCACACACACACACACACACACACACACACACACTTAGCAAAGACCTTGTCTTTTATTTTGTGCCTCATAAGTCAACATCTACTTAAAAAAAGCATCACGTATTTATAATACATAAAAATATAGAAGTATATCACGTTACTATATTAACATTCTAATGTATTGTCCATGGTATTGAATACATACAAATGTTTTGTGTATGCATAAAGTAAAATAGCTTTATTTATGGTAACATAAAGAGGAAGAGAGGGGCCGGAGAGATAGCATGGAGGTAAGGGTTTGCCTTGCATGCAGAAGGATGGTGGTTCGAATCCCAGCATCCTATATGGGCCCCCAAGCCTGCCAGGAGCGATTTCTGAGCATAGAGCCAGGAGTAACCCCTGAGCACTGCCAGGTGTGACCCAAAAAAAAAAAAAAAAAGGAAGAGAGATTTTTATTCAAGAGTGTTTGTGGACTTCTCTAGAGGGAAAAGAGCTCTGCGTAAACGAAAGGAGTTACACATCTCACGTTAAGCAACCCCATTTAGGCAATCTCCAGAATGGGAAATGTGAAATGTGTACATATAAATCTTCCAAAGAAAATGATCTGAATATTACCTCTGGATATTTAGTAATTTCCTGAGAGGAATTAGGATGCAAATAAAGCCCCATGTAAAAACCAACTCCTCTGAACCAAACCACTGAGACTAAGCCATGCAGTTTGCATTATACATTTTAGTGTTTGCAGATTATGGTTCTCGATATTTGTGCTAAATGTACTGAAAAAGAGATGCAAGCCTTTTTGCTAATGAACATCCCATCTATGAATCTGGAATCAACCTATTTCTTGTTCTCTACCTTTTCTAGACTAAAGCAAACAAAGAAGATTCAAACCAGGAGGTGGAAATTGCCCGCTGCCATAAGGGGCAATACTTCGGAGAGCTTGCACTAGTCACCAACAAGCCCAGAGCTGCTTCAGCTTATGCAGTAGGAAATGTCAAATGCTTAGGTAAGAAAAAGCTTGTATGCATTAAGACTTTTTTCCTAGGTGGCTGTACTTTTATGTATATATCAACCCTTTAAAAGTGTTTCCTTGGGGAAAGAAAGTGTTTCATGAACATTGTTTCTTCACATTTCTTTTTCTTTTGTTTTGTTTTGTTTTTTTGGTTTTTGGGCCACACCCGGCAGTGCTCAGGGGTTACTCCTGGCTGTCTGCTCAGAAATAGCTCCTGGCAGGCACAGGAGACCATATGGGACACTGGGATTCGAACTAACCACCTTTGGTCCTGGATCGGCTGCTTACAAGGCAAATGCCGCTATGCTATCTCTCCGGGCCCTTCTTCACATTTCTTTTTTTTTTTTTTTGGTTTTTGGGCCACACCCGGCGTTGCTCACGGGTTACTCCTGGCTGTCTGCTCAGAAATAGGTCCTGGCAGGCACGGGGGACCATATGGGATTCGAACCGGGATTCGAACCAACCACCTTTGGTCCTGGATCGGCTGCTTGCAAGGCAAACGCCGCTGTTCTTCACATTTCTTATCCTTAGTGGCTAAGTGGGATAAATATTTCAGCCAGTTTTGTTGGCTTAGGGACATATTTAGTTGTGTTCAGGGCATACTCCGAGTTCTACACTCTTAGTAGAATTTGAGGGACCATATGCAGTGCCAGGGATCAAACTTGGGTTATCTACGTGAAAGGCAAATGCCTTCCCTGCTTGTACTTACCTCTCTGAGTCCTTAGTCATTTTTTTTTATTAGGGACTACAGTCAGGACAGTGATGTGTGGCCTGATGATTCTGTGCTCATTCCCAACTGTGCTTGCAGTAGTCAGTGCAATATCCAACGTTGCTCAGGAATTGAATTCAGGGTCTCATATTTGCTAAGCATGTGCTCTATCATTTGAATTACCTCCCAAGCCCTTAATGTGCAGTATTCTTTTCCTATTGAGAGAAGCCTGGACTTCTTTCCTGCCAAAAATAAACTGACATCTAGGCAATAAGAAATGGGTAACTTTTGGGCCGGAGAGATAGCATGGAGGTAGGGCATTTGCCTTGCATGCAGAAGGACACTGGTTCGAATCCCAGCATACATATGGTCCTTCAAGCCTGCCAGGAGTGATTTCTGAGCATAGAGTCAGGAGTAACCCCTGAGCGCTGCCGGGTGTGACCCAAAAACCAAAAAAAAGAAATGGGTAACTAGGTCATTGTTGTTGTGGGGCTTATATCTAGCAGTGCTAGGGATCAAACTTAGGGCCTTGCCCATTTAGAACCTGTAATCTGCCACTTGACCCACGTCATTGGCCCTGTTTGCAGTTTTAATTACAGTACTCACAAGAACCTCACACTTAGTTGCAGTTTTCTCACATACCTATTTGCAATGTATTGGAGATTACAATTTTCTGTGCGTGAAAGTGTGTGTGTGTGTGTGTGTGTGTGTGTGTGTGTGTGTGTGTGTGCGCGCGTGTGTGTAATTGTGCTTGGCTTGTGGGGTGGTACCAAGGATTAAAACTTGTGATGTCATGCCCCAAGTCAAGCACCCTTCCACTGAGTCACAGTCCATGGTCTAGGTTAAAGTATTCTTTTACCTGGGCATTGAGCAGTAGTATAGTGGACAGGGCACTTGCCTGATCAAACCTGACCTGATTTTGATCCCCAGCATCTCATATGGTCTACTGAGCCTCCCAGGTGTAAGTCCTGAGTACCACCAGGTATAGCACAGAAACAAAAATATTCTTTTTTTTTTTTTTTTTGGTTTTTGGGCCACACTCGGCGATGCTCAGGGGTTACTCCTGGCTGTCTACTGAGAAATAGCTTCTGGCAGGCACGAGGGACCATATGGGACACCGGGATTCAAACCAACCACCTTTGGTCCTGGATCGGCTGCTTGCAAGGCAAACACCGCTGCGCTATCTCTCCGGGCCCACAAAAATATTCTTTTAAAAAACATTACTGACTAAAAAGCCTTTGGGATGGTGTAATGAGCATATATGAAGCCAGGGGTTGATCCCATGATGGTATGCTTCAGGGATGGAGAAACCCTGAATCTCCTAGGCCATGGGAATTCCCTTTCTTCCCCAATGCTTACTGTGCCTATGCAAAAAAAAAAAAAGTGGGGGGAACGCCAAACCCTCCCACTCCAGCACCCCTACTTTTTCTTGTTTTGGTTTGGTAATTTTTGACTTTATTTTCCTTCTCTTTTTTCTTCCACTTTTCTCTTTCTTTTTCACTCCTGTGGTTATTATATGATGATTTATTTTTATTTGCCGAGTGCTTTTTTATTTTTTCTTTTATTTTTCTCTTTTTTTTTTTCTTTCTTCTTTCTTTTTTTGGTAGTTTGTTGCAAAACAGTTCTTAGGATGGAGCTGAATGGTGGATGCATGGAGGGAGGGGCCTTTCTCTGCCATCCCAGGCCACGTGGCTCCATCCCCCATTCACCTGTGGGTCTGGGTCCAGGAAAGCTACGGGTATTGAACTACTCACAGGCAGGCTTCCAGAGAGAGAACATCTTTATTGCCCTGGCCAACCAATGTGGCTGCTAACCATTTACTCATGCTATTCTTAGCTAGCCCTGCATCTTTTTTTTTTTTTTTTTTTTTTTTTTTTTTGGTTTTTGGGCCACACCCAGCGTTGCTCAGGGGTTACTCCTGGCTGCTGTGCTATCTCTCCGGGCCCTAGCCCTGCATCTTAACTTCTTTCATCCATGTCACCTCCAACCTCCATCCTGGCATAAGACCAAAAAGACCTTAATCCCCTGGGTCAAAGGTCTTTTGTTTGTTTGTTTGTTTGTTTGTTTTTTGTTTGTTTTTGAGCCACACCCAGTGTTGCTCAGGGGTCACTCCTGGCTGTCTGCTCAGAAATAGCTCCTGGCAGGCACGGGGGACCATATGGGATACCGGGATTCAAACCAACCACCTTTGGTCCTGTATCAGCTGCTTGCAAGGCAAACACCACTGTGCTATCTCTCCGGGCCCTGGGTCAAAGGTCTTATATAACCTTTCCAAGACCCCTCCCAAGAAATGGGAGGGTTATAGCAGGTAAGATCAAGTTACCTGGTTAGAATGAGGGGTGGGGCCACAAGTTGTTACCAAATTTTTTCTCCCCTTTTTTTTTTATCCTATTTATCTCCAATGACGGTGGAATGGATGTTCAATCTACAACAAGCTGTAAAGTAGAGACCAGTTGCACTAGCATTCTGGGGGGTAAAGGAGGGAGATAAAGGAATACATCCTGGGAACAGGGGTGGAGGGAGGACAGCAATGGTGGTGGGAATGCCCCTCATTCATTGTCACTGTGTACCATAAATAATGCAGTGAAAGATTTGTAATGCACTTTGGTCACAATAAAAATTAAAAAAAAAAAAACAAAACATTACTGAGTACTGATTATGAGCCCCAAATAAGAAGTGACTCCCTGGAAGTATGAAAAGAGAAATAATAGAGGCAAGTTCAAGCTACATAAATAAGTGCTGCAGCTTGGTAATATGGTCCTAATACATTCATGCAGAAGTATCCTTCTATCTCCAAGTGCCCCATATTCCAAAATCAAATCCCTTAGAACATGAATGAGTGGATATGTATAAGAAAGGTTTTGCGGGGCCGGAGAGATAGCATGGAGGTAAGGCGTTTGCCTTTCATGCAGAAGGACGGTGGTTTGAATCCCAGCATCCCATATGGTCCCCTGTGCCTGCCAGGGGTGATTTCTGAGCATAGAGCCAGGAGTGACCCCTGAGCGCTGCTTGGGTGTGACACAAAAACCAAAAGAAGAAAAAATAAGGTTTTGAGGGGCCGGAGCAGTAAGGCACAAGCAGTAAGGCATCTGCCTTGCTCACGCTAGCCTAGGACAGACTGAGATTCTGTCTCCCAGCGTCCCATATGGTCCTCCAAGCCAGGAATCACTTCTGAGTGCATAGCTAGGAGTAACTTACCCTTGAGTGTCACCAGGTGTGGCCCAAAAACCAAAAAAAAAGAAAAGGTGAAAAAAGAAAAGTTTTGAACTGGAAGGTAGCTGAAAAGACTGGAGCATATAGTTTGCATCTGGAAGTTCTCAGTTCTATTCCTGGAACTGACTAATTCACCTGAGCGACACCTAGTATGGTCCAGATATAAAAAAGAAAAAGGTTTTAGGCCCGGAGAGATAGCACAGCGGCGTTTGCCTTGCAAGCAGCCGATCCAGGACCAAAGGTGGTTGGTTCGAATCCCAGTGTCCCATATGGTCCCCCGTGCCTGCCAGGAGCTATTTCTGAGCAGACAGCCAGGAGTAACCCCTGAGCAACGCCGGGTGTGGCCCAAAAACCAAAAAAAGAAAAAAAAGAAAAAGGTTTTACATAAGAGTAAGTTTATTGTTGCATAGAATTCATTCTATTCCTTCCTCTTTAACATTGCAGTTATGGATGTACAAGCATTTGAGAGGCTTCTCGGGCCCTGCATGGACATCATGAAGAGAAACATCTCAAACTACGAGGAACAGCTGGTGAAAATGTTTGGCTCCAGCATGGATCTGACTGATCCTGGCCAATAGGCGTGCCACACCTCAGAGCCTTCTCAGTGTGACACCAAAACCTTCTAGTCAGCCACAGAACACACACAACAGAACTGTTCCTGCTGTTGCCACCACCACTGCCAGAGTTATGGCTGTGGGCATTTATAAAACTTGAAAGTCAGCACTAAAGGATGGTCAGAGGTTCCACCCACACCTCCACAATGCTTCTGAAAGTTCATTATTAGACCATTTGTCATGATGACACCCACCCCGTTTTTACATCTTTGGTTCAAAATGGCATGTCGCTCCAACAATTTAAGTGCCTGATACAAAAGTCCAAAGTGTAAACATGTTCCTTTCATCTCTTGCTGCTACTGTTGCATTTGGAAGACACCACAGATCTGTACAAATCTACTGTGTAATTGTAGATACCCGCCCACGACCTTTCTCAAGGGAGGGCATATTTTAGCCTTTGATCCCCCTCATTTGTCTCCTAAGAAAGTCCACATTTGTTCTCATTTGTAGCCTTCGGTTTTATGGTGGGGAAATGGTGGCAGATGCAAGGGAGGTCTGTGATTTTTGTGGCATTGTCGTACCATCTTATTATACCATCTGTTTCCTGCACACATTACAGCTCTCTCCAAACTCACAGTGATGTTTAGGGAAAACATATCAGGGCCCAGCCTTTCAGTTCTCCAAAGCACACTGTTTCACTCCTGGACCCACATTAGACAGAAAATTTGGATTCAGCACACTTGTCAGGTAGCAAAGAGTTAGGGAATATTTTCTGGGTTCGGGGTGGGATTGGGTGTTATTTTGTTTACTCTCTTGCTGTGCAGTTTGCATGAATGAGCTGTTAACCATTTATAAGGAGCCAGGGTCTAAGGGGCATCATTTTTCTCTCACCCAATACTTTCTTGGGCAGCTCTTGCCATCTCTTGCTTCAAGTTACCCTGCCAGCTGTGTGCCAGCAAGAGTCTATTTGGAGAACCCTTTCCTTCTACTCCAGACCTGCACAGCTTTGCTGTTGAACCACCAGTTTTTAAACTCTTAAAAGAAGCAGGTTTTAATTAAAATTTTTCCCCCTCAAGCTTGAATGATAATACAGTGATAGGGCACTTGACTTACGTGTGTTTCAAATCTTTAGCAACCCACATGGTCCAGAAGTGCCAGAATGTGGCCCAAAAACAAACAATAAGTTTTTTTCTCTCAGAAATTTCCCTTGGACGTATTCAGATATTTGGAGTTTGCCAGCTGGTACAGACATTCACCCTAAAGAACAGCTCCTTTTGTTAGTTTTTAAAAAGTAAACTAGGGCAGAGCAAGAGTATAGTCAGCAGGTAGAGCTTTTGCCTTGCACATGACTGACCCAGGTTCAATCCCAAGCACTCCACAGGGTCCCCTGAGCTAGCCAGGAGTAATTCCTGAGGCAGGGCTAGAGTAACCGCTGTGCATTGCTGAATGTGGGGACACACACACACACACACACACACACACACACGAGATCCTTTCTGATGAGATGTGTGTGTGTTTATGTGTTTTTAGATGTTTTTAACTTAACTCAGTGATGACATGCTGGACCTGGAGGCATTCCTGTTATGGATAATGATGGATCCTACATGGTCATCTTCCACTGTTCTCTAAAGAAAGGGGCTTTTGCTTTTGCCATGGACATTGTGGTCAAGAGATTTCTATTCTGAGACCTGTGGATGTAGCTCAACAGTAGAGGGCTTGTCGTACATGAAATGAGGCCTTGCATTCGATCCCCAGAACCACCACCAACTCCCAAAACAAAGAATTCCAAACTGATAATCTACAAGAACCTTTACTAGTTTTTTGTTTTTGTTGAGTCCAGGAAGCAAAAGCAGGACTTTGTTCTGAGCTGCTTTAGGTAACTTGAATTGCAAGTCTCAGAAATATAAAAGATTGGAACAAATATTCCAAAACAGGCAACTAGCACTGTGAAATCCCATGTTTTCCCCCATGATTTTCCATGGCTCTTTTGTCTCTATGGTGTTTTTTCTTGTTTTTGTTTTTTTGTTTTTGTTTTTTTTTTGGTGGTTTTTGGGTCACACCCGGCAGTGCTCAGGGTTATTCCTGGCTCCAGGCTCAGAAATTGCTCCTGGCAGGCACGGGGGACCATATGAGGCGCCGGGATTTGAACCGATGGCCTCCTGCATGAAAGGCAAACGCCTTACCTCCATGCTATCTCTCCGGCCCCTCTATGGTGTTATTTTAATATCAAAGAAAGTAGACCTTGTGCTTTAGAAGATAAGAACTATACTTATTTCTTGAAAAGCTATGTACAGTGGACTTGAGGAATGGCACAGAGGTACAGCCCCAGATCCAGAAGATCCTGTTTGAACACTGAACAGCTGCCCATAGGCAGTCCCCATACCAGCATTGCTTAGGCTAACTATGAACTTCAAGCAGATTCAGTCCTCGAGGCTATTAGGAATGGGCCTTTTCAACATTCCCTTTTGTATGAATAAACCTTTTCAGCCTTCCTTTTCACTAAGACCTCTTTTGATAATCCCGACTCGGAGCAAGTTTCTGTTTTACATAAAATTCATCCAAATTTGTCTTCCTGCCATAACTAGAGCTTAACCTGTGGGTTATCAGATCACCAACATAGGTTCCAAATGCATTCACGAGCCTCTCGGGTTTAGTTTGCAGAAGGGAATCTTTTAAAAGGAAGCAGCCTGAGAAAAATAGGACACAGCCATGGACAAATCGCCAGAAATATTAGTGTCTGATACTCTTCTCAGCCTGGGGAAGCAGAGATGGCAGCCCAGATCCAACTTAGGGCTGTGGCGTCAACATGCCCTGCACTGATGCTAACTAGGAATGAGTGTATCAAGAAGAGATCCCTTTGTTTTCTATTGTTCTCTTCAGATTAGAGTTTCTTGCCCCTTTTTCTTTTACTTTTTCTGGCTTTGCTATTGATTTTAAATAAAAGAGAATGTTCTAAGAGCCTTGAGGTTCATCCTGCAGTATTATCCTTCCTCTGGCCCCCAGTTTATGCTCCCCACTCTCCTCTCAGTTGTGTGAAGGAAACTTTCATGTGCTCTATCCTTGTGGTTTCTATACTCCCTAGTTTTTATTACATATATATCTTTGCTAGAGAATCAGACATCAAGGTAAAGTTTTCTTAGAGCTTTTCTGTTTTAATAAGTAAGCCACCTCAGCATCAAAATGGCAGGAAACGGTACTCCAGCCAGACGAAGTTATGTTCATCCTTTTATTGCCCAGATTCTTTGCTCAGAGTAGTCGATGAGAGGTACCACTGGTGCCCAGCCACACCCTGAGTAAAAGATCCATGAATGTCATCTTCTATCTTTTGTTTTCAGTCAACTGGTATTGGATTTTTGTTCTTGACATGCACTTGTAAACGAATCTTGCCAAGATAACAAGTTGTTTTGGGTTTTTGTTTTTTGTTTTCGGGGTCTGTCTTTCTTCACTGAAATTACCTCTTGTTCCTTCTGTCTTGACTGCTGACGTTCCTCAGTGATTATAATGTCTATTTTATGGGAAGCAGCCTTCCTGTGGGTTTCCTTTTACACACTGCAGGGCTATCTTTATACTTAAAAAAGAAAAAAAAATTTAAAAAAGCATATTGTCACTAACCTCATGGGGGATTTTCAGATCCATTTAGCCCACCTTGAGCAAAAGAGAGATTATTCATTCTTTTCTTAAATCATTGTAATAAAGAAATCTAATTTAGCATTATTGTGCTACCTCAAAGGTAAACATATTTTATGGGTTTTTCTTTCTTCTTTTTGTCCTGAGTCCTATACATAGTGTTTGCAATGTCTTTCAATTTGGAATCATTTTTTTAAATCATTGGGGAGAATTTTATTTTAACCCATTTTACACTTACGTTTTAATCTTAAAAGAACAAGTGATTTGAAAGTGATCAATTCTTACTCTGTAGTATTGAACATAAGTCACTGTTTGCATAAGGTTGGGTTTTTTTTTAAAGGAAACTCTAGGGCTCGGCTTCACACTTGATTAATAAAGGCTGACAAATCATGTCTAATTTTCTGCTGCTGCCTTGTGTTGTGTTTCTCTTAATTCAGGATACCTGGCCATCATAGCACTCATCTGGAAGATAATAAGTTGTTGTAGTTAAGGTATGAGAATTTAAAAATGAGAAAGGTAGCCAGGGGCCTGAGTGTTGGCGCAGGCAGTAGGGCATCTGCCTTGCACAAGCTAACCTAGGACTGACCGCAGTTTGATCCCCTGGCATCCTATATGGTCCCCCAAGCCAGGAGTGACTTCTGAGCGCATAGCCAGGAGTAACCCCTGAGCATCACTGGGTGTGGTCAAAAAAATGGGAGAAAAGAAAAGAAAGGAAGCCTGGGTATGTGTGTAAATATTCTCCAGAAAGAAAAGAAAAAATACTGAGTTTATGTGTGTATAGAGATTCAATAAGGAATTGGGTCATATAATTATGGAGATGGGCAAAAGAAATTTGGCAAGATGAATAACCAGGAGAGCTGATAGTTTAGTTTTAGTTTGATCAGAAGCTTGAGTACTGGGCCAGAGAGATACCACAGTTGGTAAGGCATTTGCCTTGCACTCAGCAGATCTAGATAGTGGTTTGAATCCCAGCACCCCATATGGTCCCCCGTGTCTGCCAGGAGCAATTTCTGAGCACAAAGCTAGGAGTAACCCCAGAGAGCCCTGGGTGTGACTCAAAAAAACAAAACAAAAAAAAAAAAAAAAAAAAAGCTTGAGTACCATAGAGTTGACAGAGATCCCATCTAGAAGGCTCAACCAGGAAAAGCAGTATCCCAGTGAGGACAGACAATTAAGCAGGAGAATTCTTTGGAGGATAGGCTTTTTTTTTTTTTTTTTTTTTTTTTTTTTTTTTTTTTTTTGTGGTTTTTGGGTCACACCCGGCAGTGCTCAGGGGTTACTCCTGGCTCCATGCTCAGAAATTGCTCCTGGCAGGCACGGGGGACCATATGGGACGCCAGGATTCGAACTGATGACCTTCTGCATGAAAGGCAAACGCCTTACCTCCATGCTATCTCTCCGGCCCCAGGAGAGGCTTTTTATTCTATTTAGGCTTCAGCTGAGTGGAAGGGGCCCATCCACATTAGGGAAGGCAATCTACTTTACTCAGTTTACTCAGTCCATTGATTTAAATATTAATCTTACCTAAAAATACCCTCACAGAGGGGCTGGAGAGAGTACAGCAGGATGGGCACTTGGTTCTATCCCCAGCTTGTGATATGATCTCTAGAGCCTGCCAGGAATGATATCTGAGCACAGAGCCAAGAGTAAGGCCAGAGCACTGCCACATGTTGCCCAGAAACATGAAAAGTAAAAAAGAAAAATATTATCACAAAAACTACCAGAATAATGTTTGGCCAAATATCTAGAGACACTTTGGCCCAGTCAAGTTGGCACATAAATTAATCATCATAGAACAGTATTTAAATTGTTGGGAATGATATGCAATGACGTACAAAATATCCCTTGCCAGGGAAAATTACTCTTACTAATGAGACCCAGTGGGGAACATCTTCAGTCTGGCAATATTACTGACCCCTCTAACATGGCTATAATCAGAGCTAGCAGTCATTCTGTGACAGCATGATTTTATTTTTCACAAAGAGCACTCTCTCTAGGATATTGAAAAAAATGATAGTATTAATATCCAGAGACAATAGAGACAAGGCCAAGAGTAGGAAGCATGCCTCAAATAGGGAACTGCAGTTAGAGCAGAGAAGGGACTGTGACAATGACAGTTGGAAATAATTGCTCTGGACAAGAACTGGGTGCTGAAAGAAGATAAAGTGATATGCAATGATACCCCTTCAGTAACAATATTGCAAACCACAGTGTCTAAATGGGAAAAGAAATAAAAAGAATATGTTGGCCACAAGGCAGGCAGGAAGAGGATGGGGGAACAGGAGGGAAACGGGACATTGGTGGCAGGAATGTATGCTGGTGAAAGGCCCTGTACATTGACTGAAAATCAGTCATGAACAATTTTGTAGCTATTTCATGGTGATTCAATTAAAAATCTTTTTTAGGGGCCGGGAAGGTGGCGCTAGCATAGGACGGACCGCAGTTTGATCCCCCCGTGTCCCATATGGTCCCCCCAAGTCAGGAGCGATTTCTGAGCGCATAGCCAGGAGTAACTAACCCCTGAGTGTCAAACGGATGTGGCCCAAAAACCAAAACAAAAAATATTTTTTAAGACACTCGTTCTGAGGCCCGAGCAATAGCACAGTGGTAAGACACACAGGGTGCCTTGCACACAGCCAACACAGGAGGACAGACCCCGGTTCAAATCCCGACATCCCATATGGTCCCCCGAGATTACCAGGAGCGATTTCTGAGCACAGAACCAGAAGTAAATCCTGAGCACTGCCAGGTGTGTCCCAAAAACTAAATAAAGACACTCATTCTACTGTAAAATCACATTTCAGTTTGATCTTGTCTTTATTTGAGCAGAATAACTGGCGATTCAAAAGGACCAAGTAATTAGTGAACACAAAAACACTCAGATGGGGTCCAGAGCAATAGCCCAGCATGTAGGTTGTTTGCCTTACACATGGTTGACCAGTGGTTGGTCTCTGGCATATAATATTGTCCCCCAAGAACCATCAAGACATTCCTAAGTGCAGAGCCAGGAATAACCCTTGAGCATTGCCTGGTATGCACTCATACACACCAAAAAAAAAAGAAAAAGAAAAAAGGAAAAAACCCACAGTGGAGCCAGAAAGATAGAACAGTGAATAAGGGCTTGTTTTGCACATGACTGACCTGGGTTAAATCCCTGGCACCCAATATGATCCTCTGAGCATCACCGAGTTATTCCAGAAAACAGAAGTAAGACCTGTGATTCACTGGAAGTAGCCAAATAAAAAAATTTTTAATCCGAATGGAGGCTAGATAGCTCCACAGGCTGAATACCTGCATTGTATGCAGGAGGTCCAGATTGATCCCTAGCCCTGCATATCCTCCAAGCACTGCCAGAGCATCCCAAAAAAGGACAGTCGGGAGTAGCCCCTAAGTATTTTTCACTAGCCCCAATTGCTGTCCAAAAATATACCTGGAACCCGAGAAACTGGTCATTTAAAACAAAACTGGCCTTGTTACAAAGTTCTTAAAATATGGAGATTGGGGTATCATGCATATCACTTTATCTTCTTCCAGCACCCAGTTCTTGTCCATAATCCAAAGGATTAGAACACATAGCATGAATGAGTCCCCAATTTAATCTCAGCACCACCAAGGGTGACCAAAACATAAACTGAAAAAAATACTATGGGGCCGGAGAGATAGCATGGAGGTAAGGCGTTTGCCTTTCATGCAGGACAATGGTTCGAATCCCAGCATCCCATATGGTCCCCTGAGCCTGCCAGGAGCAATTTCTGAGCATAGAGCCAGGAGTAACCACTGAGCAAAGCCGGGTGTGACCCCAAAAAAAAACAAAAAGAAAACAAAAAGAAAAAAATATATATGGGGGCCTGGAGAGATAGCACAACAGTGTTTGTCTTGCAAGCAGCCCATCCAGGACCTAAGGTGGTTGGTTCGAATCCCAGTGTCCCATATGGTCCCCCGTGCCTGCCAGGAGCTATTTCTGAGCAGACAGCCAGGAGTAACCCCTGAGCACCGCTGGGTGTGACCCAAAATCAAAAAACAAACAAACAAAAAATACATATGGACCCACACAGTTGGCTCAAAGTACTAAAGTTCATGGTTTGTGTGCAGGAACCCTGGGGTTTTATGATCTCTCAATCTCACTGGATCATGCTTTGCCCAAAAATAGAAAATATGGCTTGGCCTTTTAGTTTTGAGGGTGGTTTTGTTATGAAATATTAAAAAGTATCAGAACAGGGGCTGGAGAGATAGCACAGCAGAAGTGCATTTGCCTTGCATGCAACCACTCAAGGACGGATGGTGGTTCAAATCCTAGCATCTCAATGGTCCCCCGTGCCTGCCAGGAGCGATTTCTGAGTGCAGAGCTAGGAGTAACCCGAGTGCTGCCAGTGTGACCCATAAACCGAAAATATATATATCTCAAAACAGGGCCAGAGAAAATAGTAGTTAAGGCTCTTGTTTTGAATGCAATCAACACCAAAGCCATTCCTGGCATCACATTTGGTCTCCTGTACACTGCCAGGAGTGACTTATTATTTATTTATTTATTGGTTTTTTGGGTCACACCAGGCAGCGCTCAGGGGTTCCTCCTGGCTCTATGCTCAGAAATCACCCCTGGCAGGCTCAGGGGACCATATGGGATACCGAGATTCGAACCACTGTCCTTCTGCTGGCAAGGCCTTACCTCCATGCTTTCTCTCCAGCCCCCAGGAGTGACTCGAGCACAGAGGCAGAAGTAACTCTGAGCACTAACAGTAGTGACTCAAAATTCCTACCCAAAAATATAAAAATAAATAAAGGCCAGAACAATGTTAAGATTATTTTTTCCACACCCTTTTCCTTGAAGAGAAAACATCACATGAGGCCTTTTGTTTTTATGTTAGAATGTTCTAACAGGAAGCCAGAAAGATAGTACGTACAGTAGGTAGGGTGCTTGCCTCGCAGGCAGCCAACCTGGATTTAATCTCTGGCATCATCTATGGTCCCCCAGGCACCTCCAGAAGTAGTTCTTGAGTGCAGAGCCAGAAGTAACCTGAGCACAGCCAGATGTGGTCCAAAAGCCAAAGCCAAAAAAACAAAAACAAAAACAAAAGTTCTAACAGAAAGTTATTTATTTCATCATAGTTATTGAAATATATTCTCAACATTTCATTTTATAGTAACAGAATGTAATAGTATGACTTATAATGTGACAAAGAAAAGTAGGATCATTATAGAAGACATCATGATAGATGTCTTTTACTAGCTTTACCCCTTTACCCATTCTCTTTACAGACAAATGCCCCATCACAGATAATCACCAGCAATACATCCATACCATTGATCTCTTGGGGGTGTGCCGGTAAAATGTGGTATGTCACCCAAAAACAAACTTAATAATCATATGAGTACTATCCAACTTCTGAATCAGAAGGCCAGAAATTAGGTCTGAATAAGTTCATCTGAAGAATTGACAAATTGGGGCCGGAGAGATGGCATGGAGGTAAGGCATTTGCCTCACATGCAGAAGGACAGTGGTTCGAATCCCAACATCCCATAGGGTCCCCCCTCCCTTGAGCCTACCAGGAGCAATTTCTGAGCATAGAGCCAGGAGTAACCCCTGAGCACTGCTGGGTGTGACCCAAAAAACAAAAAACAAAAAGAATTGACAAATTTCAGTGGCCAGCCGTGGATATTCCTGACATGTGTTTAAATCCCAAGAATTGGGCCCGGAGAGATAGCACAGTGGCATTTGCCTTGCAAGCAGCCGATCCAGGACCAAAGGTGGTTGGTTCGAATCCCGGTGTCCCATATGGTCCCCCATGCCTGCCAGGAGCTATTTCTGAGCAGACAGCCAGGAGTAACCCCTGAGCACTGCCGGGTGTGACCTAAAAAAATAAATAAATAAATAGATAAATAAATAAATAAATCCCAAGAATTAACAAGAGTTAAATAATAATTAACAATAGCCCTGAGCTCCTCCAGTGGATTCATAGACCTTTCCTCCAGTGCTAAAGGAGCTGATTCATCCTGTGTCCAAGACAGAACCCTCTGTTATACAAGGATGATCATGCTCCAAATGCCTGTTGCTTGGTCATGCTGCTCTTCCTCTCTTACCTCTTCAAAAAATGAATGTTTTGTATGCTTCAAGGGCAGAGAAACCCTGTATCTCTTAGGCCAAAATTCCCTTTCTAATTTCCCCAATACTTACTGTACCTATGCCAAAAAAGAAAAAATCGGAACAAACCTTGCCACACCAGCCCTCCTTCCTTCGTTTTGGTTTTTTTTTCTTTTTCTTTTTTTTTCTCTTTTATATTTTTCTTTTTATCTTCTTTTTTGTTTTTGTTTTTGCTTCTGGTTTTTGGGTCACCCAGCAGTGCTCAGGGGTTACTCCTGGCTCTACACTCAGAAATCGCTCCTGGCAGGCTCAGGGGACCATATGGGATGCTGGGATTCGAACCACCATCCTTCTACATGCAAGGCAAACGCTCTACCTCCATACTATCTCTCCAGCCCCTTTTTCTTCCTTTTTTAATTATTTTTTTATTTTTTTCTCTCGTTCTCATGGTTATAATATAATGGTTGTCTTTTTTAGTAGCTGGGTGCTTTTTTTTTTGGTTTGTTTAATGTTTTTTGTTTTGTTTTTCTTCTTTTTTCCCTTTCTTCTTTTAAATTGATATTTATAATCTCTAGACAGAATCTCCCAGGTTTTTTTTTTTTTTCTTTTTTCTTTTCCCAACAGAACCACATAACTTGAATCATCTTGTTCTGCCTCATGAATTGAGGGGGTAAAAAAAATGGAGGGTACCAGGTAACAGTCGTATGAACATTGAGTGGAAATAAAAAAAAATGATCAGACTCAATCCCAAAGTGAACAACAACAGAATTAATACCCAAACTATAACAAGCTATACACAGAGGGGAACAGTTATGCTATCAGTCCAGGGGGCAAAGGAGGGAGAATAATGGGTCGATGCTGGGAACAGGGGTGGAGGGAGGACAACACTGGTGGTGGGAATAGCCCTGATTCATTGTCATTATGACCTTAAAAATTACCGTGAAAGATTCGTAATTCACTTTGCTCACAATAAAAAATTATTTGAAAAAAAAAAGATTTGAAAGATTCACTAGTGAAAAAAATAAATGATTTGAACACAAACATGAAATCTCCCTTATACTGTAGTTTGCATTACATATTCTAGCTAGACACATTTGGGTAAAAAAAAGAGTGAGGGTGAGGCCGTGATACCAACAACACACACATACAAAATCAAACAAGTTTTCTGAAAGTGTCTTTCCATGAAAGTCATTTGAGATTTCCCTTCGGGAGGCAAGGGCTTATCCAGGACTTATCCAGGGTTTACTCTGGACTCTACTCAAAGATCAGACCTCAGGGATATGGGTGCTGGGAAGAGAACCCGGATTAGTTAATGCAAAGCAAGCACTCTCCATGATGTATTATTTCTCCAGCTCTCAAGTGAGATTTCTACCTTTTCCCAACTAGGAATCCTTAGATCGGTGAGTGCTTATTTCTCTTCTATACCAACATTTATTGGGGGTGTGTGTGTGTAAAGATAGCCTAATGGTCTAGAGAATTTTTTCCATTGTTTTCTGACTGTGACCCCCTTCTAAACTTGTTTCTTTCCTGCAGCCTCCTGTCATACAAATTGGTCCCCTAATCTGCCATGGCTCCCCACTAAGGCAGTTTTCACCTTGGCAAATCCTGAAGGCCTTCAGGGAACCAAATGGCCTTCAGTTGAGAAACACTGATCAAAAAAACACAAGCTTTGCATGTAGGAGAAGGTCCAGGTTTAAATCTCAGCACATGGGGCTGGAACGATAGCATAGCGATAGGGTGTTTGCCTTGCACACAGATGACCTGAGATGGACCCAGATTCAATCCTGATACCCCTGAGCCTTCCAGGAGCAATTTCTGAGTGCAGAGCCAGGAATAATTCCTGAGCGCTCAGATGTGGCCCAAAAACTAAATAAATAATAATAATAATAATAATAATAATAATAAGTAAATAAATCTCAGCACATGGTCCCTCAAGTGCAGCCAGGAGTGACCCCAGAGCACAGACTCAGGAGTAGCCTCCAGAAGCAGCAACTACCACATATGATTCAAAAACCAAAAGGAAGCAAAAATAACTTTTGACCAGGATCGTGGGTTCATGACAGAAGATGTGCTTTGCATGTCTGATTCCTGAGTTCAACCCCGCACCAAAAATGAAAGCAACAACAAAAAAAACAAACATGGGGGCCAGAGAGATAGCATGGAGGTAGGGTTTTTGCCTTGCATTCAGAAGGACGGTGGTTCAAATCCCGGCATCCCATATTGTCCCCCGAGCCTGCCAGGAGTGATTTCTGGGCGTAGAGCCAGGAGAAACCCCTGAGGAACCCCTGCTGGGTGTGACCCAAAACCCAAAAACAAACAAACAAACAAACAAACATGGGCAGGAGAGATAGCCGAGTAGTAGAGAGTTATCCTTGCAAGCAGCTGATCCAGGATGGATGGTGGTTTGAATTCCAGCATTCCATATGTTCCCCCGTGCCTGCCAGGAGGGATTTCTGAGCACAGAGCCAGGAGTAATTCCTGAGTGCCATAGGGTGTGACCCAAAAAAAACAAAACAAAACAAAACACCAAACACAATGAGTTGGCTTGTCTTTTAGTGCACAAAATCAAGCAGGGCCTAACTCATTTGTAGACTATAGCAAATATGGCTAGAGTATTTGCCTAGAGTATGGGACTGCAAGGGGACTGGGAGGCACCCAACAGTAGGGAAACCAAGCAGGACTTTGACTCATCCAAAGTGTTTGAACCTAGCAGACAGAAGAATGGGCATTTTCCCAGTCAGCTGCTGGGAGCAGTCAAAACCTGGAACCAAACAAATTTCCATGGATTTTTTGGCCAGTTTCCTAACACTTTCTCCCTCTGTAAATTGTGTTCTGAGCCAAGGGTCAAAGTTACTGTGTACTCTGCTGGGAGCCAGGATCCAGCCATTTTCTTTCTAGCCAAAATTTCTCAGCAGAATGAGGAAATAGGCCTGAAGAGATAGCTCAAAGAGCTGGAGTAAGTTTTGCGTCAAGAGGCCTGGATTTCATCCCCAGCACCACAGAGTGATCCAAACCCCACCCCAGCACACCCCAAACCAAAAGCAAACAAATAAATAAAAAAAACAACAATAAGGAAACAGGGATGATGTACAGTTAGGCATTGTTGGTTTCCCACCCCTAGTAAGTTAGGTCAAAAGGAAGAGCTAAAGGAGCCAAGCCAGGGCTATATCACAGCTGGTAGGGTATTTGCCTTACACGCAGCCTACCGGCATTCAATACCCGGCATTCCATATGGTTCCCCCAAGACTGCCAAAAGTAATTTATGAACACAGAGCCAGGAGTAGCCCCTGAGTGCAGCCAGGTGTTGTCCAAAAACAAAACAAAAAAAAGAGTTTGGGTCCAGACCCACCAAGTTTAAAAAATAAAATTTAGGCCTAGAGCACTAACACAGAGGTAGAGCATTTGCCTTGCATTTGGCCTTGCATGCTTTAGCCTTGCACACTGCATGTGGCCAACCCAGGTGGACCCTGGTTCGATTCCCGGAATTCCATATGATCTCCTGAGCCTGCCAGGAGCAATTTCTGAGCGCAAAGCCAGGAGTAACCCCTGTGCGCTGCTGGGTGTGGCTCAAAAATATACAAAAATAAATAAATAAACATGGAAAGAAAGAAAAATAAATAAATAAATAAATAAATAAATAAAATCTAGTCCTTTGCAGCACAACATCTAAGTATAGATATGTACAGATCCAGTATTTTGTTTTTATTTTTGTTTTTGGGTTACACCCGGCAGTGCTCAGGGTGTAACTCCTGGCTCTATGCTCAGAAGTCACTCCTGGCAGGCATGGGGGACCATATGGGATGCCGGGATTCAAACCACTGACCTTCTGCATGCAAGGCAAATGCCTTACCTCCATGCTATCTCTCCGGCCTCAGATCCAGTATTAAGCTGGACATAATGCATTCTGAAAACAGAAGTCCTGGGCACAAAGGAACATATGCTGCCCACACTATCATCTCTAACCTGATCAGGAACTTCGAGGAACCACCAAAGAGGCAAAGAAAAGACTGGTGGGGCAGAGAAGTGTCAGTCCTGGGCGTATCAGAACAGCAGATGGGCCATGGAACTGGCCCCACATCCAGAGCAAGCAATGAGACTGCATGTTCTCATATGCCTCTGGCAATCAGTTTCCACTTCATACAAAGGGCCACCTTCTCTGGTGCTGTAGCCCCAGCAGCTCTGACTGCCAAAGAACTTTCCCCACCAACATGAAACTTGGGGTTGTTGACACATTTAAGTTGCTCCCTCGAAGTCCCTATGACTAGCTGAAGCTGGTTAGCAGAAGCAAACTGAAGCTTCTCCGGAGTTTGAACTGGCTCCTCTGTAAAGAAGGCAGACAAGCTGGAGTGGGGAGTTTAGGAGCATCCACAAACCCTCCCCTTGAGTTTCCCCACAGCCATTGGTCCAATATGATTCTAGTCTGGGCCCCTAATCTGCCTGGCAGAGAGAAGAGAGAAGAGGCTGGGTCCAGAGGCGGAGGCACTTGTGCCCTTGTTTCCTGGCCTCCTGGGGCCCCAAAGCCACAGCAGCCATTGGTTGCTGACAGAAAGCAAGTTTGCAAGTAAAAACTTGGGTGTGCTAAGAATCCTAATTGCTCAATGAGAAATCCTCATTCCACAGGTTCCTGAAAATGAGGAAAGTCAGTTTTATAATCAAGGAGGCCTTGCACAAGGAGCTGATTCAAAGGCCAGATTACCCAAGTCAGGTTTGGAGGACCATAACAGATGCCAGGAATCAAACCCAGGTATGCCACAGGCAAGCACCCTACTTGCTGCATTATCATGCAGGCACTGAGCAGAAATTCTTGGTGTGCTCTTCTGGATTCCCCACTGCCTGGATATGCCCGAGACAGAGCTGTGTGCAGGATGTGCCAGGAACTGTCTCCACCCTAACCCTCTGGGATACTTTTCTTAGTAGTTTTCCTGGCTTTTGTTCTAGATTTAAAAAAAAATTTTTTTTTGGGAACTATTTTCTTCCCATCCCTCCTCTCATGGCGCACATCCCAGGGCTGTGGGGGTCACTGGGGTGTGGCTCATACAGGACCTGTGTCCTCCCTGAGAGGACAACATGTTCCCTGACCTGTCAAACCCTCAGGCTGGGTGTGGGTGGGGTTGAGGTCTGTTTCAGGCCAGTTCTTTTTATGGAGCAGACAAGAAACAGGATTCTAAGAAATGTCTCACTCCAGAACAGCTCTACGTATCCAACTCCAGTCCTGTCCCTCCCTGCACCTAGGCCTTGGGCTCTGAAGACTGAACATTTCAGTATTCCCAGGGCTGTGTGAGAAGACACAGGGAAACAGCTGCTCCCTGTGCAAGTGGTCAGGGTTCCTTACACAATCCTCAATTCTCCATTCCACATCTGGATGACCTCCTTGGATATTGTTACTAATATTCCTAGGGCAAGTCTGTTTCCTTTTGAGTGTAGGATTTGGGGCTTCACCTACTATGCTTGATCCTGAGAGCACTCCTAGCAGACTCAAGGGACCATATTGGTATCAGGTATAGAACCCAGGTTGACCGCTTGCAAGGCAAACACCCTACCCACTGTACTATTGCTCTAGCTAAGGCAAATCTATGGTCATTCCTTCTTGCCATCTTCTTTGTATTGTTTTATTTTGGGGCCACACCTGGTGGTGCTCAGGGGTGACTCCTGGCTCTGCATTCAGAAATTGCTCAGAAATTGCAGGCTCAGGGGATGCCAGAATTCGAACCACCATCCATCCTGGGTCAGATGCATGCAAGGCAATCACCCTACCACTGTGCTATCTCTGGTCCCTCTTTTTTCCATCTTCATCTCTGGCCTCTCCCAGGCTATTTGCCTGGGCTTCCACCCTGGTATCTAAGTCTTGTTTGTTTGTTTGGTTAGTTGGTTAAAAAGCAGAGCTTAAGGGGCTGGAGAGATAGCACAGCGCTGTTTGCAAGGACCCAGGACCTAAGGTGGTTGGTTTGAATCCCGGCATCCCATATGGTCCCCCATGCCTGCCAGGAGCGATTTCTGAGCAGATAGCCAGGAGTAACCCCTGAGCACCGCCGGGTGGCCCAAAAACAAAAACAAACAAACAAACAAAAAAAAGCAGAGCTTAAAATTAAAAAAAAAAAAGGCAAAGCTTATTGGTAGGATGGGTTAGGGAGGGCTGGACTGGGGACCAGCGGCTTTGGGAGAGAGGGCAGCTTGGAGACTCTCAGGAATGCAGTGCCCACCAGTTGTCCAAAAACCCATAATTTGAGATATTGATCCTATAGCCACCTTGTAACAAACCACTTTTCAGCCCACTGTTTCTTCAAACTCCTCTTCAATAAACTTATTCAAGCCCCATGTCTTGGAGATATAGATCTCCCAGAAGCTAGGGGGTTTGAAAGTGGCCTGGCATAGAATCTTGTCACACACTATAGTTTGGCTTGACCAGTATGAGACTTCCCCCCACCATAGCTGTTTAGAGGTATGTGGGCTTCAAAGGCACCTGCATACTTGTTTGGAGCTTAGGGAGTTTGGTCCCTAACTTCCTTCATCTTGCCCCTCCAATGGCATGACCTGGTATTTAAGGAGAGCAGAAAAGCCTGAGCTCGATGCCCAGGGTTCCTCCTCTGCACACTGCCCATTCTCCCTTGGGGCAGAAACTTTGAAACGTGCCTGACATTGCCTCATTTTCTCCTTTTCTAGCCACAGCCCACCAGTAATACCCAGAGACAGAAGCCTGCCAAGCTGCTCTCTATAGGTTTGGCTGAATCCCAGAGTGGACCCCTCTCTCTAGCTTCTAAGATCCTCTTCTTAGGTACAGCCAGATCTGGTTTTCTCTCCACCTATTGCCAGCTTTTACTATGACTAAGGTTCAAGATTGAACTGGTCCAGCAGACCTCTCTTGGTTCTCCTATCTCCCTCCCCATCAGTCCAGCCTTGTCTCCTATTTACATGCTGCCCTTTTTTTTTTCAGTACATTTTTCCTTTATTGGGGGGAGTCACACCCAGCGGTGCTCAGGGGTTACTCCTGGCTCTGCGCTCAGAAATCGCTCCTGGCAGGCTTGGGGGACCATGTGGAATTCAAACCGAGATCTGTCCTTGGTGGGCTGTGTGCAAGGCAAAGGCCCTACCACTGTACTATCTCTCAGGCCCCCCCCTTTTTTTTATTTTTATTTGTTTTTGGATTATACCCAGAAATGGTCAGGAGTTATTTCTGACTCTAAACTCAGAAACTACTCTTGACAGTGTTAAGGGGGTCATATAGGATACTGGGAATGGAATACAGGTTGGCCATGTGTAAGGCAAATCCCTCACCCATTGTGCTCCCACTCAGATCTCCCTTCCAGTTATTTTGTTTGTCCATTTTTTGTTTTGTTTTGTTTTGGAACACACTATGCAGTACTCAAGGCTTACTCCTGGCTCTGTGCTCAGCTCAGGGATCACTCCTGGCAGGCTCAGGGGGATCATATGGGGTGCTGAAGATCAAGCCCGGCTCAGCTGTGTGCAAATCAAATTCTCTACCTGTAGTACTATCTCTCCAGCCTCTGTCTCTTTTATTTTTATGCCTCTATCTGGGACCATTTATGGAATTGGGAGTTGAGGGAGAAAGCCAGAGTCTTCCCCCATCCTCATGCACTGAGAATGGTTTGCAAGCCAAGTGTACTTGGCTGCCTCAATTCACTTTAATAAAATGTGGGAACCAAATTGATAGTACAGCAGCAAGTAGAACATTTGCCTAGCACACAGCTCACCCATATGGTCCCTGAGCACCACCAATAGTAATTGCTGAGTACAGAGTCAAAAGTAGGCTCTGAGGGCCCGTGGAGATAGCACATCGGCGTTTGCCTTGCAAGCAGCCGATCCAGGACCAAAGGTGGTTGGTTCGAATCCCGGTGTCCCATATGGTCCCCTGTGCCTGCCAGGAGCTATTTCTGAGCAGACAGCCAGGAGTAACCCCTGAGCATCGCCGGGTGTGGCCCAAAAACCAAAAAAAAAGTAGGCTCTGCGTGTAGCTAGATATGGCCCCAAAACAAAAACATTCATACATACATACATACATACATACTTTTTTGGGGGGGACCACACCCAGTGATGCTCAGGGATTATTCCTGGCTCTGAGCTCAGAAATTGCTCCTGGCTTGGGGGACCATATGGGATGTTGGGGAGTCGAATAGCGGTCTGTCCTAGGTTAGCGTGTGCAAGGCATATGTCCTATCGCTTGTGCCACCACTCCAGGCCCCAAAAGAACAGATTTGTAAACAGAGTAAATGTTTGTTTTGGGGGGCACACCCAGCATACTCAGGGGTTTCTTCTGGCTTTGCACTCAGGAATTACCTGTACTTCTTGGGGGAAGGCTTGAGGAAACATATCGAATGCCAGGGATTGAACCTGGGTTGGCCATGTGGTCGGCCCTATCTGTTGTATTAGGCCCGGTGTTCACATTTTTTTTTTTTGGTTTTTGGGCCAAACCCGGCTATCTCTCCGGCCCCGGTGTTCACATTTTAAGGCACTAAACTTGGATCATTTGTAACAAAACATGGTAACCAGCATAGAAGTACAACATGTCTCTGATATGCCCTTGCGGATGGGACCTTACTCTGCCTGTGTTTAAATAGTCCAATAAATATCCATAATCATAAACAAACATTAGCTCAGCGCTTTTATTTATATAAACGAGAATTCCATGATTGACCATAAGGTCAAAAAGTCTGATTTCACTTTACTGGAGTTTGCCAAATTGCTTTCCAAGCAGGCTGTAATCTTTCATCTCTTGTCAACAATGTTACGTTTAATCCTTTCCCTACCATCCCAGGAAACAATCACTTTTGTTTATTTATTTTACCTTTTGGTTATTTTTTTTTTTTTTTTTTTTTTTTTTTTTTTGGTTTTTGGGCCACACCCGTTTGATGCTCAGGGGTTACTCCTGGCTATGTGCTCAGAAATCGCCCCTGGCTTGGGGGGACCATATGGGACGCCGGGGGATCGAACCGCGGTCCGTTCCTTGGTAGCGCTTACAAGGCAGACACCTTATCTCTAGCGCCACCTTCCCGGCCCCTCCTTTTGGTTATTTTGGACCACACCAGGCAGTGCTCAGAATTTATTCCTGACTCAGTACTCAGGCATTACTCCTGGTGGGACAAAGGAAACCATATAGGATGCCAGGGATCCAGGTCAGCTGCATGTAAGCCAACATCCCTACCTGTTGTAATGCTGTACAGTATGTCATGTCTTTGACCATACCTTTGTTTTGTTTTGTTTTGTTTTGTTTGTTTTGTTTTAGGGCCTCACCTGGAAGTTCTCAGGGCTTACTCCTGGCTCTGTCTAATGCTACCTTTAAAAGAAAATTTAGCTTGTCTCCTAAATACGAAGAAACTTATGCCACTCTTTTTGTTGTTACTGTTGTTGTTTTGTTTTATTCTATTTATTTATTTTTTTGGTTTTTGGGTCACACCTGGCAGTGCTCAGGGGTTACTCCTGGCTCTATGCTCAGAAATAGCTCCTGGCAGGCTCAGGGGATTATATGGTATGCTGGGATTCGAACCACTGTCCTTCTGCATGAAAGACAAAAGCCCTACCTCCATGCTATCTCTCTGGCCTCGTTTTGTTTTATTTTTGTCGCACCCAGCACTTGGGTTACTCCTGGCTCTCCACACAGAATTTATTCCTGGCAGGCTCAGTGGACCATAGGGAATTCCGGAGATGGAACCCAGGTCGGCTTCATGCAAGGCAAATGCTCTACTCACTGTGCTATTATTCCATTCCCTATCACCTTTAACATTTTTTTTTTTAGTTTTTGGGCCACATCCAGCAGCACTCAGGGGTTACTCCTGGCTCTGCATTCAGAAATCACTCCTGGCAGGCTCGAGGGACCATATGGGATGCTGGGATTCGAACCACCGTCCTACTGCATGAAAGGCAAATGCCTTACCTCCATGCTATCTCTCCGACCCCACCTTTAACTATTTTTTAAATACATTTTTTATTGTTAGAGTTTTAGATTCATAGCAAGATTGAGTGGAAAATACAGAGTATGCTGGGTGAGGATATTACCTTGCATATGGCCAACCCTGGCAGTCCATAAGGTCCCTGATCCCTATTAGGGGTGATTCTTAGTGGTAGGGTAACCCGGATTTATAGCTAGGTGTGGAAGAAAACAAGAAAAGCAAGAATGAGAACCCCCTTCCTCCCAAAGGATTTGGACAACTGTATAATGCTATGTGCCCACTATCATGGGATCATAGTGAATAGTTTCATTACCCTAGAAAGCCCCAGAGCTCCACCTTCTAATCTCTTCTCCACCTTCACCCCAAAGGCCTGGCACCACTGATCCCTCACTCTCTCCTGGTTTCATCATTGTTCTATTTTTCTCTTTGATTTGCATGGCTTGCCTTCTGCTACATCTGAACATCAATTCTTTTTTTTTTTTTTTTTTTTTTTTGGGCCACACCCAGCGGTGCTCAGGGGTTACTCCTGGCTGTCTGCTCAGAAATAGCTCCTGGCAGGCACGCCATATGGGACACGGGGATTCGAACCAACCACCTTAGGTCCTGAGTCAGCTGCTTGCAAGGAAAACGCTGCTGTGCTATCTCTCCGGGCCCCCCAAACATCAATTCTTGATGCTAGTTTCTGTTGACAGCCTCCCAGACCTTGTCCTCCCTCCTTTGCTGACAAACCCAGAATTTGTTCCTCACAGCAAATATCCATTCTCTGGCGATAGTCAAATCCTGACCCCATTTCATCGTCTCCTTGAGCCTAGAGGTAGCCAGAGACAACCCAGTTTTGTCTAATGATAAACTAATGAAAGATTATTGGAGATCTTTTAAATTATTTATTTATTGGTTGGTTGGTTGGTTGTTGGGCCACATACAGCAGAGCTCAGGGGTCACTCTTGGCTCTGTGTTCAGAAATTGCCCCTGGCAGGCTGGGGGACCATATGGGATGCCGGGGATCAAACCGGGTCCTTCCTCGGTTGGCCGCATGCAAGGTAAATGCCCTACCATCATGCTATCTCTCTGGCCTCAGTCCACTGGAAATTCTAAGAAAGTATTTTTCAAGGGCTGGAGTGATAGTGCAGTGGATAGGCTGCTTGCTTTGAAAGTGGCTGACCTGGGTTTGATTCCTACACCCCATGTGGTCCCCCAAGTTCCACAAGGAGTGATCTGCAAGCACTTTTTTTTGGAGGGGGTCACACCCAGCAGCGCTCAGGGGTTACTCCTGGCTCTATGCTCAGAAATCGCCACTAGGCCGGAGAGATAACATGGAGGTAAGGCGTTCGCCTTTCATGCAGAAGGTCATCAGTTCGAATTCGGCTTCCTATGTGGTTCCTCGTGCCTGCCAGGAGCAATTTCTGAGCATGAAGCCAGGAGTTTCCCCTGAGCACTGCCAGGTGTAACCCAAAAACCACACACACACACACACACACACACACACACACACACACACACAAGTAAAACAGAAATCGCCACTGGCAGGCACGGGGAACCATATGGGATGCCGGGATTTGAACCACCATCCTTCTGCATGAAAGACAAACACCTTACCTCCATGCTATCGCTCTGGCCCTGAGAACTTTCTTTTTTTAAATTTAGTCACTGTGAATTACAAAATTATTCATGGATTGGGTCTTAGGCATACAATGGTTACACTTTAATCTTTTTACTAGTTCTTATGCTTTTCTTAACAAATTTGTTCCTGTGTTATTTATTTATTTATTTACTTGTTGTATTAATTATTATAGTCCTAGTGTTGTGGATGGTGAGGCCTTTCTTGGCTCATCCCTGCGCCTACAGCCCCTCTGGTTGGCAGGTATGTAGGTAGCAGGGTAACGGCAAAGACACGATCCACAGCAGTCAGATGAAGTCTCAGGAGGTAATCCAGCTTTATTACAAGGCCTTAAAGTTATGCGTGGCTTCTAAGCTAAGCAAACTCTTTCCTGCTGCTCAGCATCCATCCTGTGTCTGATCTCTTGCCCTTCCCCACAAACAACCCCTTCATTACCAACAACAGACACCTATATACTTTATAGCTTTGTTGTTGTTAATTGAATATTTTTGTTTGTTTGTTTGTTTTTGTGTCACATGGGGCATCGCTCCGGGGTTACTCCTGGCTCTGCACTCAGAAATTGCTCCTGGCAGGCATGGGGAAACATATGGGATAACGGGATTCAAACCACCGTCTGTCCTGGATTGGCTGCGTGCAAGGCAAATGATGTACCGCTGTGCTATCTCTCTGGCCCCTGTTAATTGAATTTTTTCTCATTTTAATTTATTTCTAGAGTCTTATTTGTTGCAAATCTATTTTTGTGAAATATTTTTAAATACTTATACTTTCCAATTTTCTTGTTTTTTAAAAAATTATTTGGGGCCAGAGTGATAGCATGTGGGTAAGGGTTTTACCTTGCACATGCTAACCTTGACATCCCATATGGTGCCCGAGCCTGCCAGGAGCGATTTTTGAGTGTAGAGACACTCAGGAGTAACTCCTGACTTCTGCTGGGTGTGGCCCAAAAACAAAACAAAACAAAACAAAACAAAAAATGATGGGGCTGGAGTGATGGCACAACAGTAGGGCGTTTTTTGCCTTGTATGTGGCAGACCCTGGACAGACCAGGGTTCTAGTCCCAGCATCCCATATGGTCCCCTGAGCTGCTAGGAGCAAAATTTTTTTTTTGGTTTTTGTTTTTGGGTCACACCGGCAGCGCTCAGGGGCCACTCCTGGCTCTACGCTCAGAAATTGCTCCTGGCAGGCTCTGGGGACCATATTAGGAGCAATTTCTGAGCACAGAGCCAGGAGTAACTCCTGAGTGCCGCTGGATGTGCCCCATATAAATGAAACAAAACAATTTAATTAAATAAATAAGAAGCTGGGCCTGAGCCATACATAGTACATTGGGTTAAGGTGCTTGACTTACATGCAGCCAACCAGGGTTTGACTCTCTGTACTTGATAATGTCCCTTGAAGGGCCAGAGAGATACCATGGAGGTAAGACATTTGCTTTGCATGCAAAAGGACGGTGGTTCGAATCCCAGCATCCCATATGGTCCCCGAGCCTGCCAGGAGCGATTTCTGAGCATAGAGCCAGGAGTAACCCCTGAGCACTGCCGGGTGTGACTCAAAAACCAAAACAAATAATAATAATAATAATATTAATATTAATATCAACATTAATATTAATAAAAATAATGTCTCTTGAGCACCGCCAGGAGTGATTTCTGAGTGCAGATCCAGGAATAACACCTGAGCATCACTGGGTGAAGAATGTTGCCTGGGGTGTAAAGAACTCTGTGGTGACATGCATGTCTTGCATGCAAGGAGACCTGGGTGTGATCCCTAGCACACTCACTTCATGCCCTCTCCAAGAATGTTGAAATATCACTCCAATCATTAGTTTTCAATTAAATAAAATGTTTTAGTGTCCGGTGTATGTTGACTTGTTTTTTTTTTTTCATAAACTGTAACTTGGCTTTCTTTACATTAATATCCTACTTTCTCTGTTGTCTTGTGGCTGTTCCCATTCTCTTCTAGTTATATGTTTAGGTGGTTGGAACACACCTGGAAATGCCCAAGGGTTACTCCTGGTGTTGCATTCGGTAATTACTCCTGGCAGTGTTCAGAGCCCCAGAAGGGATGACGGTGATTGAATCCAGGTAGGCTACGTGTTTTCTAGTCAGGTGGACTAGGTGGGGATATTAGGTAAAATAGCTGTGTCAGGGATTGGGGCTGTGACTCAATGATGGAACACTCGTCTTGCATATGTGAGGTTGTAAGTTCAATTTTCAACACCACCAAGGAACAACACCCTGAGAAGCCCTTTAGCATGCTTGGGTGTGCCCCAACAGAACAAAGGAAAAGATGGCCCTTGTTAAGGACAGTTGGCATTAGTCCTTGGTAGGCAATTTGTTTTTATGTACCCAAGAGCTTTTATTATTATTATTATTATTATTATTATTATTATTATTATTATTATTATTATTATTTATTATCTAGGAGCTTTTATAATGTCCTCTTTCTTCTGGGAATTTAAGAATTTTACCAAAGTCTTTCTCTTATATTCAGTAGGGGAATGTAGTTGGCATCTTCCATGTACAAGGAAATTCTCACCTGCAATTATTTGGGTGGTACCTCCACCTTATTCAACCCCGTTGTCTCTATATGAACAACTTACACAATAGGATTGCTGGATTTGGCCTCCAAATCTCTGGTATTTCCCTCATGCTTTTATGCTGTGTAGTTTTCATTGGATCTGAGATATTTCTTCCATTGGGTTCAAGCACTTTCTTCCTTTTCCTCCAAGATCCAAACCTGTTCTTTCCTTGGAATCTGAACTCGCTGTGTATTTTGTCAGGAATAACCTGTCTTTTAGCTTTCTGTGCTCAGACAATGATTGTAATTTAATATTATCTCTGGTGACCCCCTCTCTGCTCCACATTTTCTGCTGTCCTGAATATAAACAGCATATTCTGCACATCAACTTTTTCTCTCCTTTCCTTCATTGTACTCACACTGCCATAAATATATTGTTTTCTTATTTTTGCAATTCTGGGGCCTTGAACTCAGGGCCTCACTCAGGCAAGGCACTTGTTCAACGTCAGATCTACACCCCCAGTTCTATAGGTGAATTATTTGTTCTTGTGCTGTCTGTGATTTCTGTCCTTCACACTCCACCTGCAAGTCCTGCTATAGGTCAGGGATTCCGTAAATCATTCACATGCCATGGCCATTCTTGTCACGCACTCAGTGTCCAGCCCTTGGACAGCACCTGTGGAAGAGATAGGATAGTGAATAAATGCCAGGCCTGCCTTCAGAAGAATCTGGGGCTCAGCCTCATCCCCACATGTAGGAATTTGGGAACAGAAGACAAAGGTCTGAAAGGGCCCAAATGTGGTTGGTTGGTGGGCTTTCTTCTGGGGTGATAACACCCATTGCAGATCCTGAAGTCAGGATCAAGGAGCAAGAACAGATTTAGGCAGGCTTTTCTGAAGGAAGAGAGGGCAGGAAGGGAAATTTGGTTTGACATGAGTTAGCTTTGTTTTGGGGTGCTTAACTCTCTTCAGAATCTCATTTACTCATTTTGTATTTATTTATTTATTTATTTATTTATTTATTTATTTATGGTTTGGGTCACACCCTATTATGCTGAGGGGGTACTTCTGGCTCTACACTCAGGAATTACTCCTGGCAATGCTCAAAGGATCATATGGAATGCCAGGGATCAAACCCAGTTAACTTGTGCAAGGCAAATGCCCTACCTGCTATACTAGTTCTCCACTATTTATTTTTTTGTTCTTTTTGGCCCCAGTCAGCAGTGCCCAAGGCTTACTCCTGAAAAACAAAATAAAACAACATACCTACCTTCTAAAAAGGGGGTGAGAAAGTGATAGATGATATGGAAAAAGAGTAGAGAATAGTAAGGGCATAAAGGTGATAAAAAGGGGCTGGGTGCGGTCTGCGGTGGAAATTTGAGTGGAATTGGAACATATTCCTGTGGAAACCTGTACAAAGTACAGCCAAAACATTGGAAGCAACTGGAGCCCAGTCCCTGGACTGGGAAAATGTCCAGGTGTGAGAAAGTTCGAGAGGCTGAGCAGTGGGGCAGAGGGCAAACAGAAACAGCTGTATTGGGCCCGGAGAGATAGCACAGCGGTGTTTGCCTTGCAAGCAGCCGATCCAGGACCAAAGGTGGTTGGTTCGAATCCCGGTGTCCCATATGGTCCCCCGTGCCTGCCAGGAGCTATTTCTGAGCAGACAGCCAGGAGTAACCCCTGAGCACCACAGGGTGTGGCCCAAAACCAAAAAAAAAAAAAAAAAAAAAAAAAAAAAAAAAAAAAAAAAAGAAACAGCTGTATTTAGAAGGATAGTGGAGCATCATGGGGCCATACACAACCAAATCAATTGTTCCTTGGCAACATGCTCCTACAGGATTCCGAGGAGAATCTGAGGGGATCTATCTCTAGACTGTTCACAGGCACTGCAAAAGATTGGGAGATGACTGTGACCCTACCCAGCAGAGAGATGGTGGTAGCCTGAACTAGGTGAGGCTCTTACCAGAAAATAGGAAGGAAGTGAGAGGACATCCAAGTCTTCTGTCTTTGAATATCAGAGTAGCTCAAGGATTATAGAGGCATTTGACCCGAGCACTGAGGAGAACCTGCTATCTCTTGTACTGGAGAAATGGATCAATGTATATGGTCAATGTATATGGGGGAATGAGGCAGAGCTAAGATGGCAGGAAGTCAGTCTGAGGCACCAAAGAAGAGTCAGAGCACAGATATGGGAAATAATAAGTCAGACATATAGTTGGTAGACACTAATATCTGAGTGGAATTTAATGGCATAAATTTGGATAAGATGAGGAAGATAGTGTAGGCTCAGATAAGAGGAAGAACAGTAAGGTCAGATAAAATCAAAAGGTCATGGAATCCCGGAAGCCTTCTCAGGGAGGGTGCAACCAAGTTCAATATTCATAGGAAGTCTTTCCTGCCATAAGGGCAGGCATTCCTATTAATTATTGTTTGTTTTTTTTGTTTTGTTTTTGGGTCACACCGGCAGCGCTCAGGGGTTACTCCAGGCTCTACGCTCAGAAATTGCTCCTGGGAGACTTGGGGACCATATGGGATGCTAGGATTCCACTTCC
This sequence comes from Suncus etruscus, assembly GCF_024139225.1. Lineage (NCBI taxonomy): Eukaryota > Metazoa > Chordata > Mammalia > Eulipotyphla > Soricidae > Suncus > Suncus etruscus. The sequence continues at coordinate 121,769,643 of NC_064854.1, read as the reverse complement.
GTCCTTCTGCATGCAAAGCAAATGCCCTACCTCCATACTATCTCTCTAGCCCCAAGGGCAGGCATTCTTATTAATTATTGGGGGGGCAGTAATTCTTTGGGCAGGTTATTCCCTGCCTTATGTTTGGGGTCACTCCAGGTGGTGCTCAGTGACTGACTCAAGGACCTTTGGCATCAGTGATAAAACCTGAACTTCCTGCATACAAAACAAGTATTCCTTTGCCCAAGGGCAGACATTTTTTTTTTTTTTGGTTTTTTTTTGGGACACACCCGGCGGTGCTCAGGGGTTACTCCTGGCTGTCTGCTCAGAAATCACCCCTGGCAGGCACGGGGGACCATATGGGACACCGGGATTCGAACCAACCACCTTTGGTCCTGGATTGGCTGCTTGCAAGGCAAACACCGCTGTGCTATCTCTCCGGGCCCAAGGGCAGACATTTTAAAAATGGATTTTCTTCACTATATTTCTAACACATAGCAAAGGTGCTTAAAAATACTTTTTAGGGGCCAGAGAGATAGCATGGAGGTAAGGTGTTTACCTTCCATGCAGAAGGACAGTGGTTCGAATCCCATCATCCCATATCGTCCCCCGTGCCTGACAGGGGCGATTTCTGAGCATAGAGCCAGGAGTAGCCCCTGAGCGCTGCTGGGTGTGACCCAAACCCCCCCCAAAAAAACCCAAAAACATAAATATGTACCTAAAATATTATTGTCAACAATATGTAAGCCACTATGATCAAAATAAAAATTATATTTAAAAAAAAACAAAAACAAAAAAACAAAAACATTTTAGGAGCCAGAGAGATAGCATGGAGGTAAGGATGGTGGATCAAATCCTGGCATCCCATATGGTTCCCCATGCCTGCCAGGACCATTTTCTGAGCAAAGAGCCAGGAGTAACCCCTGAGCACCGCCGGGTGTGACCAAAACAAACAAACAAACAAAAAATACTTTTTAGGTGAATGAGACTATTCATAAATCTACGAGGTTTTTTTTTTTGGGGGGTCACACCCAGTGGCGCTCAGGGGTTACTCCTGGCTCTGTGCTCAGAAATTGCTCCTAGCAGGCTTGGGACCATATGGGACACCAGAATGCAAACCACAGTCCATCCTGCATTGGCTGTGTGCAAGACAAATGCTCTACCGTTGTGCTATCTCTCTGGCCAGCCCCATGAATCCACATTTTTGCAGCCCTCACTTCCACTCACCAGCACAGTGGGCTGAACACTGGTTTTCTTTGCAGAAGAACACAGATCTGATAGAAAACTATATTCATTCTCAGCAGCACTTGCCTACTCTCTTTCCCAGTTATTTGGATGTACAACCTAGTGGGAACCCTCATGTTCTAAACAGCCTCAGGACAAGGGGGTGAGCCTCTTTCACAAAACATGGAACAGTATGGAGTTAAGTAGGACCTGTGCTGGGTGCAGAGTAATCGACCAACTCGCAGAAGAATTCAACAGCACATTCGTCTATCTACTTCTCTGTAGTTGGTCATTTGTCCACGTGTGCAGATAACCACTCTTTTAGCCACCATGTATGGCCACCCTTTAGTCCATTTTTCCATCTGTCCACCACCAACTTATACTCATCAACTTTACACTCTACAGATGGATAATCTTTGTTTTGTCTTGTTTTTGGCTCACACCCGGCGGCGCTCAGGGGTTACTCCTGGCTCTACGCTCAGAAATCGCTCCTGGCAGGCTTGGGGGACCATATGGGATGCCGAGATTCCAACCACCATCTGTCTGCATGCAAGGCAAACACCCTACTTCCATGTTATCTCTCCAACCATTACAGATGAATAATCTTTTTTGTTTTATAAGTTTGTTTATTTTTGTTGTTATTTATTATTATTATTTTGGGTCACACCCAATAGCACTCAGGGGTTCCTCCTGGCTCTACGCTCAGAAATCGCTCCTGGCAGGCCTGGGGGACCATATGGGATGCAGGATTTGAACCACCGTCCTTCTGCATGCAAGGCAAACACCTTACCTCCATGCTATCTCTTCAACCCCTACAGATGGATAATCTTAACATTGAAATTCCCACATTAAGGAAACCCCTCTGTCTAAAAAAAAATATATATGTCACTTCCCCCATCATGCCCTTAATCAACCCAACAGCCGAAAAATCCATCACCAATCTCATCCACCCATCCACCTTATCTAATAAATCTAGGTAGGCCAACAACCAACCTCCTGGGCCAGAAGGGAAACAAACCCCGCCCCTCTTATTGGTCCCGCCCCTAGCCCCGCCCCATCCGGAAGCCGCCTCCGCTAATCCCGGCAGCCTAGCAACAGCGCTTTCCGGGCTGGCCAATCAGCGAGCGGCGCTGCTCGGGACAGCCAATAACAGGCGGCTCCGGGAATGAGCAACAGGGGGCGGGGCTCGGCACGGCCGCAGCCATCTTGATGGGAGAGAAACAATAGGACGGAAGCGCGGAGGGACCTGGCCGAGGCCTCAGGTAACGCCTGGCCTGGCCTGGCCGGGATGCTGGGGTCGGCCTCCCCGGGAGTTTTGAAGGAAGGCTGCTTCTCCGGGCTGTTTAGGGGCGAGGTCCATGCTCCCCTTTGGCGCTATAATAACCCGCTGGGTGCTTTGGGGAGGGAGGGAGGGGCCGGCTGTCCTGCCATCATTGGAGGTGCAGCTGGGGTTGCACCTGACATCTTGCAAGAAGAGCAGATTTTAGGGGTGCATGGAGGAGGGAGGTTGTCCCCCGGTTTGCAGAGGTTGAATCTTCCCTCTGATGGTTTTTGAGGGGATACAAGATGTGCTCTGGCCTTTGAAGGGTCTCCCCACCACTCATTGGGGTTGGGTGTCATTGGGGTTGGGTGTTGTGGGCCTCACCTGGACAGATCTAGAGCATCCTTCAACCCTGCATTGCCCTGGGAGTGGTTTTGGGGGATTCCACGCCCGGGTGTTGAGGTCAGGTGAGGTCAGTCCACCTCCTTAGGTACTTACTGTGGGTTTACCTGGAGCCTCAGAGGTGCAGCCATTTTGAGTGTTAAATGCCCAGTTGGGGTTCGTCAGCTGGTGTCTGATGGCAGAATTGCCTGCATGGGTAAGCTTCAGAGCTCAACCTTTCCCCCCCAAAAAAAAGGTTTAAAATGCAGCAGAGGTTAATAAGCTTATAGTGGTACATAAGCCTCACCCTAGATGGGTTTTTTTTTTTTCCTACTTAAGTTGACTTTTACTTTTTTGCATCCTAATGATTTGTTTCCTCCTAGGGTTTTTAATTGATTCAGCCTTGTATAAAAAAAAAAGTGTCGGTGTTGTGGAAAATAATAGTTAGAAATTAGTAAAAAAAAAAAATTGGTTGTTCTGGTTACAAAGGGGGGCTTACAAGTAGTTGCTGCTTGGAATCCAGCAATCTTGTCAGCAGAATCTGCACATTGGAGGAGCATAACATTAAACTTGGAAGGATAGTTTTAAGAGAAAGTGTGCTGAACTTTGGGAACGTAAACAAGGTTGCAGATGACATGCATTCTTGTTGTTGTTGTTTTTTTTTTTTTTAAAGAAAGCACCATGATTACAGTAATTTTGGCGAATTCTAGTATTTAAAATATTGGCTATATTTGCATTTAAGAAGGGTAATATTTTAAGGGGATGAAGATGCTTATTTACCTAAGTTGGTCCTGTGGAGTTGGAATAATTGCACCCTGTAACCTGCTGTTAGGTATTTAAAGAGAAGTTTCAGGGTGTTGTTATTGTTTTAAAATGAGCTACCACCAGAATTAGAAACTGAGCAAAATGAGTAGTTTATCATGTTTATTTACCTTGTATAGACCAGTGTTACCTTAGTAGCTTTTTTGCAGAAAAAAAAAATTACTTGAACAGGGGCTGGAGAGATAGCATGGAGGTAGGGCGTTTGTCTTGCAGGCAGAAGGATGGCGGTTTGAATCCTGGCATTCCATATGGTCCCCGAGCCTGCCAGGCGTAACCCCTGAGCACTGCTGGGTGTGACCCAAAAACCAAAAAAAATTATTTGAACAGTTAATTGAGCTGCTGCAGTTCCAATTTCTTACCCACTTTATGACTTTAGAATTTTCTGGAATGTTAGCAATTGAGTGGAGGAGAGCTATAGAACTGATGTAATTGGAAAAAATCAGAGTAGCAGGCTTCTCAGGTTACTGACATTTCCATGGAATGGGTTGTATGAGAAAGGAGGGACCACTTAGTGATGAACCTTAGCTATCTGCCTTGCCAGAACCTTCCTGAAGCCCCAGAGAAGTCACTGGTATCTAAGCAACAGGGATGAACCCGAGCCTCTCAGGCCAGCTTGCTGAGGTGAAAATTTTCCATGGTTTGACTCACCAAGAGGATGCTCTGGGGGAGAATTTTCCCTGCAAGTGAAGTTATTTTACATCCTGTGATAGTCACCTTAGGCAAATCACACATTTCTATAGAGTAAGCAGAGCATTGTTCTTACGTGAGGTACATTTTAAAGCTTATTTTAGGGCTGGGGATATGACGTGGGCGTTGCGTAGACGGTTTGCATGCATGAGTGCTTGGCCTGGGTTCAGTCTCTGGACGTTAAATCATGTTTCTTTTATTTATTTATTTTTTTGGCTTTTGGGCTACACCGGTGACACTCAGGGGTTACTCCTGGCTATGAGCTCAGAAATCACTCCTGACTTGGGCAACCATCTGGGACGCTGGGGGATTGAACTGCTGTCCATCCTAGGCTAGCGGGGGCAAGGCTTACCGCTCTGTGCCACCGCTCCGGCCCCAAGTAATGCTTCTTAAAAGCATGGTTTTAAATTTTGTTTTTTGCAGATTTGTATTCAGGTAATAAAAGTAGCAAGTTGTACTAATAATTTGCAAGGAAACTATTTGGCTGTCAAGGAAAACCCAGAATTTAATTCAGAGTCCATCTGAGTTTGAAGGCAAAGACAATCTTTTAAGATGATGCAGTCTCCTTGAGTTGTTATGTATCACCAACATCTGTAGTCACTAACTCTGAGCCAGTCTTCTTCGATCTATAGACTACCTTCCTTTCCCACCTTTATTTATTTTCTGTTTTTGGGGCCACACCTGATGGACCTTGGGAACTACTTCCAACTGTGTGCTTAGGAATTGCTCCTGGTTGTGCCAGGGATAGAACCTAGGACCTAGGCCTTCTGCATGCAAAGCATGTAGGTACATACTGTGTTTAGCCTGCAGCGCTGTACCCAACCCCACTTCCCCATCTTTAAAAGCTGATTTATTTTTGGAAGCATATGCTCAACATATATTTTATCCATAAATGTTTCATTTTGAGACAAGGGGTTACTTGTGATACCTACCTTGTGATACCTGCTTAAGAGAAAACAACAGTTCTTTAATTTTGCTCCAACTATTAAGTCATGTTTAGTGTTCTCAGTTTTTTTGTTTTGTTCAGTAATATTTTCAGGAACCACCTGAATTCAGGAAACCACCTTGTGTTTTCAGGATCATGTATTGGCAGGGGTCAAGCCTTGGAACCTATCTGCAAAATTTGCCTTTCAGGCATGTTTGAGTTGTCTCTCCAACCACTGCACTGCTTTTCCTTTCTTTCCTTTTCGTTTTTTTCTTTTCATTTTTTTTCTTGTTTTGAGCCACACCCAGTAGTTCTCTCAGGGCTTACTCCTGGCTCTGGTATACTTAGGGGACCAGGAACTGGCCCTGGACTTGCTGCAAGCAAGGTAAGCGCATTATTCATAGTTGGTTTGTTCAGAAGGTGTCCAAATAAGGTCTGAAACTTTGCATTTGATCTGTTAAAGCAACTCATTCCCTTTGGGTTTCCTATAAGCTGGCTTTATCATTCCCTGTGCTTGACAGGCCTTTCACTCTGGATTAGAATATTCCTCAATTATTTTTCAGTAAAGAATTGAGAATTGTCAAGGTTCCTTTTTTTAAAATGACATTCAGGGGCTGAATTGATAGTACAGAGGGAACAGTGCTCCCCTTGCATCAGCCAGTCTGGGTTGAAGCCCCAGCACCTCACTAGGAATGGTTCCCGAGTGCAGAGCCAGGAACAAGCCCTGAGCACTGCCAAGTGTGGCGCTCGCATGTCCGCCCACGCATGCACACATACAGAAATTGACAGAAAGAAAGATAAACCAAAACTATAAAGGAGCTGGGGGATGGTAGTTTAATGGCAGACCGCATGACTTGTGAGAAACTCTAGATATGGTTTCTGGCACTACCAGAAAAAATAAACAAAATGATAAATGAGCCAGATTGTGAACTAGTCGTCAGAGGGCTATACTTGATTCCTCTTCCTCTTCCTTCTCCTCCTCCTCTTCCTGACCCCTCTAGTCCTAAAGGCATGAAGGGTAGGGTAGACTTTTTCTTTTCTTTTTTTAAATATTTGCTTTTGTTTTTGTTTTGGGGCCATATCCATTGGCGTTGTTCAGGGTTTACTCCTGGCTTGCATTCAGGAATCACTCCAGGTAGGCTCTGGGGACCATATGGGATGACAGGAACCCGAGTTGGCTGTGTACAAGGCAAATGCCACCCCCCTGCTATGCTGTCGCTCCAGACCCTGAAGTGTTGATTTTTCATATAGAACTGGGAGAATGTGCTGACCTCAGCTTCTGGGAATAGGTGTGTATTTTTGCTTTCATGTTTGCTTTGTTGCGTTTCCTTCTGTGCTGTGCAAGGCCGTAGGCTTTTTTTGTTGTTGTTGTTTGTTTTTTGTTTTTTGGGTCACATCTGGTGGCGCTCAGGGGTTACTCCTGGCTCTGTGCTCAGAAATTGCTCCTGGCAGGCACGGGGAACCATATGGGATGCCGGAATTCAAACCACCATATGTTCGAATCAGCTGCATGCAAGGCAGGCGCCCTAACCACCATGTTATCTTTCCAGGCCATAAGCCTTTAGATGAGGTTAGGGGGATTAGAGAAGTGGGACTGCACTAGCAGCCTAGAACCTGAGGACTATCCCACTTCTTTATTCCTCAGTTCCCATGGGATAGAAGAGGAGAGACCTTTGCAAGAAGGAAGTCCAGGTTGGGAGAGGGTGGAGAAATTCTTGGTCTTAACTTCCGATGCCCTGTGTTGGGCTGTATCTGCCCCTCTGCATCCTTCAGGATTCAGGGTCTTGAACCTGTTAGTGTTGTCTCTGTGGAAAGCAGTTCTGTAATGCCAGAGATCAAATCCGCAGCTTTGTATATGCAAGGCATGTGTCTCTCATGAACCACATCCTCATCACCTCATCTTAGGCTTACTTTTCCTTTTTTCTTTTTAGCTATTGAGCCACACCCAGTGGTACTCAAAGGTTACTCCTGGCTCTGCACTCAGAAATTGCTCCTGCCAAGCTTGGGGGACCATATGGGATGTTGGGGATTGAACCTGGATTGACTGTGTGCAAAGCAAGTGCCCTACCCGCTGTGCTATGGTACCCATCCCTGGCTTGTTTTTTTTTTTTTTTTTAGGCCACACCTTGCTTGGTGCTCAAGAGTCTCTTAGCAGTGCTTGGTGTGCCCTGGAGTGCTAAGGATTGAACCTGAGCTTTCTGTGTGCAAAACATGTGTTCCAACCCTGCGCCCTCTCCTGGCCCCTCCTCTGATTTTGACATCTTCAGAGAACCAAATAGAAAGGTCAGGTGCTTGCATAGTTGCTTGAAATCTCTCTTTGGTGTAAAACATGAGAGAAGTGGGAGAACTTTAAGGCATTCACAGTTCTTAAAAAGTGTAAAACGTTTTTCTTCTCTCAAACACCTTTTTTTTTTTTTTTTTTTTGGTTTTTGGGTCACACCCGGCAGCACTCAGGGATTACTCCTGGCTCTACACTCAGAAATCGCTCCTGGCAGGCTCAGGGGACCATATGGGAGGCTGGGATTCAAACCACTGTCCTTCTGCATGTAAGGCAAATGCCTTACCTCCATGTTATCTCTCGGACCCCTCTTTTAAACACCTTTTACAAACTCCTTTTACACTCCCTTCTAAACTGAACAGTGTGTAGGGTGCTTGCCCTGCCCATGACTAACCAGGGTTTGATTCTTGGCTTCTCATATGGTTTACGAGCTCCACCAGGAATGCTTCTTGAATGTAGAGTCCGGAGTAACCCCTGAGCAGTGCCAGGTGTGGCCCCAAGCGAAACAAAACAAAACATTTGAAACCAGAGAGGTGGTAAAGTGGGTAAGGCATGCGGCTGACCCTGATTTCTATCCCCTAAACCCCGTTTGCTCCCTCAAGCTCACCAGGAGTGATCCCTGAGAGCAGAGCCAGGAGTAAGCCCTGAGTTGCCAAACATCAAAGTATGATAATCATAAATTAGGTGTATAGACAGTATGTCTTGTATGCTTCTTAAGTAAGAAGCCTCTCAGGGCCGGAGAGATAGCATAGCTGTAGAACGTATGTCTTCGTGCAATCGATCCAGGACAGATGGTGGTTCAAATCCCGGCATCTCAGATGGTCCCCTGTGCCTGCCAGGAGCAATTTCTGAGTGAGCTAGGAGTAACCCCTGAGCTCTGCTGGATGTGACCCTCCAAAACAAACAAACAAACAAACAAACAAAAAAGTAAGAAGGCTCTTAAAGATGCTGATTCCTGGAGGTCGAGATTTGGCTCTGCTGGATTTCATTTCTGGCACCATGTCAAAGAAAGCTGGTTCCTGTTGCTGTTGTGCCTCTTCCATTGGCACCTTTGTTAGTGACCTGCAGGCTTCTCCTGAAGTCCGCTTTTTCCCTTGTGTCTCTGCCTCATTCCTCCTAACATAAAATGTTACCACCTTGCTCCAAACCCATAGTGGTTCACTACAGTATAAAACAGGATGAAATCCAAAGGTCACACTTTTGGGTGAGAGGGTGGGGCCAGGGGGAGGTTTGCCTTCAGTGTCTAGGGTGCTTTGATGCTCTTCTCAGCAGTTGTTGGTCAGCTTGCCAGTAATTCAAGGCAGGGATTAGGGTTTTGGTCCCTGCTGTGCTGCGGATTGCCCAGTTCATCATAGACACACTGGTGCTTAGGCCAGCTACATGCAAATCATGTGCCTTAGTCCACTATACTATCTTTTCTTACATTTTTTTAAATTGAGGTATAGGAGCCGAAGGGATAGCACAGCAGGTGGGCCGTTTGCCTTGTACATGGCTGACTTGGGTTCGATCCCCGGCATCCCATAGGGTCCCAGGAGCCTGCAACGAGTGATCCCTGAGCGTCACTAGGTGTGGGCCACAAACAAGATACTAATTTCAGTGGTATCATATGTATGTGTTATAGTGATCTCCAAAGTATGTCTTGTTAATACAACTTATTAATATATATATATATAGTTATGAAAGTTACTTTTCCTTGTTATGAGGTTTTTTTTTTGGCACGTGTGTTAAACCCAGGACCCCAAAACATACAAAACTACTGTTAAACTACATCCCTGAATATTTTATTTGGGGGGGGGGCTCTGATTCCTAGGAATTATATAGAGCCAGTGGTAAAATTGAGGGCTACCACATAAGAAGCATGTTTTCCCAACCTGTGAAACATCTCCTCGCCTCCCTCCTTGAATTAGAACTCTTGCTTTTGTTTTTGGGCCACTCCCAGCTGTACTCAGGGGCTATTACTATGCCAGTGGTTGGAGTATAATGCATTGCTTGGTCATCATCAAGCCATATACAAAACATGCACTTGACCCAGTGAACTTTCTCTCATCCCACGTGAGAGTTTGATCACTTTTTGTTTGTTTGGGGCCCACACCTGGTTGTGGTCTTGACTTACTCTTGGCTCTGTGCTCAGGAAATCACTCCTGGTGGTACCTGTGCAGTGTTGGGGATCAGACCCAGGTCAGCTGCCTACAAGGCAAGTGCCCTACTCACTGTACTATTGTCCCTAATATATATATATATATATATATATTTTTTTTTTTTTTTTGTAATTTACTATTTTGGGGCCAGAGCAATGGTACAAATAGTACAGCAGGTAGGGCATTTACTTTGCATGTGATTGACCCAGGTTCAATCCTCAGCATTCCATACGATCGATCCCCTGAGCACTGCCACGTATGATTCCTGAGTGCAAAGCCAAGAGAAACCCCCTGAGCACCGCTGAGTATGGCCCAATACCCTTCTCCCCCACCAAATAAGCAATTCATTCTCCTACCTCCCCCATCTACTCTCCCCAATACGTAAATGTAAGAAGACAGTATTCGACTTTCTCTCTGTTATTTCTTTCTTTCTTTCTTTCTTTCTTTCTTTCTTTCTTTCTTTCTTTCTTTCTTTCTTTCTTTCTTTCTTTCTTTCTTTCTTTCTTTCTTTCTTTCTTTCTTTCTTTCTTTCTTTCTTTCTTTCTTTCTTTCTTTCTTTCTTTCTTTTCTTTCTTTTTTTTTTTTTTTTTTTGGTTTTTGGGTCACACCTAGCAGCGCTCAGGGGTTACTCCTGGCTCCACCGCTCAGAAATTGCTCCTGGCAGGCTCGGGAGACCATATGGGATGCTGGGATTCAAACCACCGTCCTTCTGCAGGCAAGGCAAATGCCTTACCTCTATATTATCTCTCCGGCCCCCTGTTATTTCTTTAAGCATAAAACTCAAGTGATGCGGGGCTAGCGAGGTGGCACTAGAGGTAAGGTGTCTGCCTTGCAAGTGCTAGCCAAGGAAAGATCACGACCGCGATTCGATTCCCCCCCCCCCCCCCCCGTGTCCCAGATGGTCCCCCCAAGCCAGGGGCAATTTCTGAGCGCTTAGCCAGGAGTAACCCCTGAGCATCAAACAGGTGTGGCCCGAGAAACCAAAAAAAAAAAAAAACAAAAAACAACAAAAACATAAAACTGAAAAAAAACCTCAAGTGATGCAATCAGTTCCTGAAAAAAAGATAAAAATGATCACAAGGAGCCAGACCAATAGCACAGCAGGTAGGGTGTTTGCCTTGCACAAGGACAATTTGAGACTGACACGGGTTCAATCCCCAGCATCCCATAGTCTGCCAGGAGCAATTCCTGAGCACAGAGCCAGGAGTAATCCCTGAGCGCCGCAAGGTGTAGCCTAACACCCCCCTCAAAAAAAGAAAAAAAGATCACAAGGGGCCAGAGTGATAGCATCCCATATGGTCCCTCAGCACCACCAGAAATAATTCCTGAGCACAGAGTTAGGAATAACTCCTGAATAATGCCAGATGTGACCCTAAAACAAAATAAATAAATAAATAAATAATAAAAATCACTAGCTCGGGCCGGGCGGTGGCGCTAAAGGTAAGGTGCCTGCCTTACCTGCGCTAGCCTTGGACGGACCGCGGTTCGATCCCCCGGTGTCCCATATGGTCCCCCAAGCCAGGAGCGACTTCTGAGCGCATAGCCAGGAGTAACCCCTGAGCGTTACTGGGTGTGGCCCAAAAACCAAAAAAAAAAAAAAATCACTAGCTACTGTTCATGGAGCCTTCATTGCTAAATCTTTCATCTGTATTTGCTTTTGTTTCTGGCCACACTAAGGTGATGAGAAATAGGTCTCGCTCTGCACTGAGTGTCTCTCTGGGTTTTCCTAAAGCCCTGTGGCTGGGAGGCAAAATGCAGTACCTGCTGTGGTCATCAGTCCCTGGGGTCACCGGAATGGCCTTTTAGTCAGAGTTCACAAGGTTGCTTTCTTGACACTGCAGTTTTGTGTGCCATTATTTTTCATTCTTAGGGATGTATTTGAAGTTCATAGTTGGTCAGAATGGAGGTCACTTGGTTATTTATCTCTCTTACTTGACACGCTTTGTGTACTGCAGTTGAATGTGAGAGTCGGAGTGATGGCACAGCAGTAGGGCGTTTGCCTTGCACAGGGCTGACCCAAGGTGAACCATGGTTAGAGCCCCAGTGTCCCATATGGTCCCCCAAGCCAGGAGCAATTTCTGAGTACATAGCCAGGAATATCCCCTGAGCGTCACCAGGTGCGGCCCAAAAATTAAAAAGAAAGGAAGGAAGGAAGGGAGGGAGGGATTCTAAATCTAAAAAAGATTAAAACTTTCCAAGAGAACTTTTCTCTTAGACTGGGATGGTAACTCAAAAGGCAGAGCACGGAAGCCCCAACTACCATCTCCAGGGGTGGTCCTCATGACTTCCAAGCATCAGACTGTCAGGCCAGCACAACTGGGCAGAGCCTCGCCGGGAGGGGACCCTGTAGAACCATGGAAACATTTTCTTTTAGTGGAGTGAGATGTGCTGGAGCACGGGAAGCAGAGGAGTTGGCTATAGAGTGTTCCTGTTTCTGCACTTCCTTTCAAAGAATGTGCCCACTCAGTGCTGGAGCGCTCCTTTCTACTCTCCCACTGCAGCAGAACCGAGAGGGTGGGGCAATGTAACTGCCAAATAAACACCTGTGCATGCCCAGATGTCTTTGGTAACTGGGCGCACCTTGTTTTCCTCAGTCTTGTCTGGTTGGAGTGGGTTTGCATAATTGCAGTGAGTGCAGCTTGAGTTATCTGTTGATCTGTATGTGGCAGGTGTTTGTGACGCAGTCGTGATTGGAGGTATGTCCTGTAATGTGCTGTTCTCTGTACCATGCTGTTCTAGATTCTGGAGGTGTAGCTGTGAATTCAACATCTCTTTTTTTTTTATTTATTTATTTATTTATTTATTTTTTCAACATCTCTTTTTAATTCCGAAATCTATCTTTCTTTCTCCCTTTTTTTTTTTTTTTTTTTTTTTGGTTTTTGGGCCACACCCATTTGACGCTCAGGGGTTACTCCTGGCTATGCGCTCAGAAATCGTCCCTGGCTTGGGGGGACCATATGGGACGCCGGGGGGATCGAACCGAGGTCCGTCCTACGCTTGCGCTTGCAAGGCAGACAGACACCTTACCTCTAGCGCCACCCTCCCGACCCCTCTTTCTCCTTTTTTTTTTTTAATTTTTTTAGTTTTGCTTTTGGGTCACACCCAGCCGAGCGAGCTCAGTGTCTACGCCTGGCTTTACATTCAGCAATTGCTCCTGGCAGGCACAGGGAACCAACCATATGGGATCCCAGGATTCGAACCACTGTCAGTCCTGGTTGGCTGTGTACAAGGAAAACACCCTACCGCTGTGCTATCTATCTCTCTGGCCCCCCAAAATCTCTTAAGGACTTCAATTTTAAGTCATGTCTGGGTGAGGGAGATAAAAAAGTAAAAGAAATGCGATGTTGGGCTGGAGAGATAGCATGGAGGTAAGGTGTTTGCCTTGCATGCAGAAGGATGGTGGTTCGAATCCCAGCATCCCACATGGTCCCCTGAGCCTGCCAGGAGCAATTTCTGAGCTTAGAGCCAGGATTAAACCCTGAGCGCAGCTGGGTGTGATCCAAACCCCCCTCCAGAAAAAAAAAATGCTTTGTTAAGATGGTGGTAGATGCTAATGAGGAAATGAAACAATTATGAGGAACTATGGATGTTGGAGAGAGGTGCATGGGGGCACTTCTAAGGGGAGCTCAGGAGTGGATGGCTCAGGAGAACTTCCTTGAGATCATGTTGGAATAGAGAAGGGAGGGCCCAAGCAATAGTACAGTGGCCTTGGTACGCGTTGAAACCAAATTGTCTCCAACATTTGTTATGATTCCCCCAAGCATTGCCAGAATTCGATCCCTGCTCTGAGGATTGCTGGGTATTGCCCAAAAGTTGAAAAAGGTAAGAAAGAAGAGAGGTCGATGAGGAAGCAAAGAGAGAGCCCAGGGGGGTAGTTTGCCAGGAAGTTTGCCACCAGAATAGAAATGCAAAGACCCTGAAGTTAGGTGTAAGCTGTCCTTTCTTGAGAAATAACAGGAAGGGCATAGGGAATAGCTCTAAAGAACTGGAGTGCATTCTTTGCAGGCATGAGGGCTGTTCGGTCCACAGCATGGAGGGTCCTCTAAACACTGCCAGAAGTAACCCTTGAACAGTAAGCCAGAAGTAGCCTGAGTACTGCCAGGTGTGACCCCCCAAAAAATAATAAAAAGAAAAGAAATAGGGCTGGAGTGATAGCACAGTGGTAGGGTGTTTGCCTTACACGCGGTTTACCTTGTACAGATACAGACCTGGGTTCGATTTCCGTCATCCCATATGGTCCCCTGAGCCTGCCAGGAGTGATTCTGAGCACTGAGCCAGGAGTAACCCCTGAGCGCCTCCAGTTGTGACCCAAAATGCCAAAAAAAGAAAAGGAAAGAGAGAGAGAGGGAGGGAAGGAGGGAAGGAGAGAGGGAAGGAGGTAGACAGAGAGAAAGAGGAGGTAGGGAGACAGGGGACAGAGAGGGGAGAGAGAGAGAGGAGAGAGAGAGAGGAGAGAGAGAGGAGAGAGAGAGGAGAGAGAGAGAGAAGGAGAGAGAGAGAGAGAGAGAGAGACCAGTATAATAGGAACAAATATGTGATACTGATTTTTGTTTTTCCTTATGGGGTATTTCATAGACCTTTATGCTTCTACTTGTTTGTGTTCAATAAATATTTAGTCTGTTCCTTTTATGGGGGGTTAGGAGGCCCTGGATGCTGGGGATTAACAGGGTCCATCTAGGTTGTGCTAGGATCCATGATGGCCACACTAGGTGGTATTCCAGGGAGAATGTAATGTCACAGATCAAACTAGACATGTACCTTTGTCCTGTCTCAGGGCTGAGTTCTGGCTCTGTGCTCAGCACTTGCTCTTTGCAATCTTAGGGGACCATATGGGATTCTGGGAATCAAATCCAGCTCAGCTGCATGCAAGGCAAACACTTCAGCCCCCATGAAACTTTGTTGTTGTTGTTGTTGTTGTTTTGTTGTTTGTTTTGGGGCCATACCTGGTAGTGCTCAGGGATTATAACTGGTGAGTTTGTTTTTTTCTTGTTTTGTTTTGCTTTTTTGGTTTTTGTGTCACACCCAGCAGGGCTCTGGGGTTACTCCTGGTTCTACACTCAGAAATTGCTCCTGGCAGTCTTGGGGGATCTTATGGGATGCCAGGATTTGAACCTGGCAAGTTTGGGGGGAGGGGTTTAAATAAAATATAAAGGATGTTAATTGTGAATCAAATGAACCTAGTAAAATGAGTAAAATTTTAGTTAATGATATGCATATAGAAACTAACAACTAAAAAAAACCTAACAACTTATATGACATTAAGTATGCTTCTCTGATTCTTTTATTTGTTTCTGTGTGGGGGACAGTGATGGCATTGGCCCACACCCTGAGCACAGGAGCTATTATAGCTCTACTTAGGAGTAGCCTCTGGTAGACTCAGGTGGCCATATGTGGTGGCCATATTATCTTACCCCGTCACTGAACTGAAACATTTTCACAATCCCATAAAATTCTCTTGGGCCTCTTTTTAGTCAGTTTCCCTTCCTCTGCGTCAGTCAGTTGTTTATCAGCAGATAAATGCGTGCATGCGTTCGTGCGTGCGTGCGTGCGTGCGTGCGTGTGTGTGTGTGTGTGTGTGTGTGTGTGTGTGTGTGTGTGTGTGTGTATCATGGGATGCCGGGAATATCACCACCATCCCTCTGGGGGGGTAGCTGCATGCACGGCAAATGTCCTAGCGCTGTGTTATCTCTCTGGCCCCTTGTGATTGACTTTTTTCACTTAGCAATGTCTTGTGATTAATTCTTTTGTTGCATGTTTCTGTGCATTCTTTTTTTGGGGGGGGGCGGGTCACACCCGGCTTCACTCAGGGGTTACTCCTGACTTTACGCTCAGAAATCGCTCCTGGCAGGCTTGGGGGACCATATGGGATGCCGGGATTCAAACCACTATCCTTCTGCAGGCAAGGCAAACGCCCTACCTCCATGCTATCTCTCCAGCCTGTGCATTCTTTTTTATTTCTCAATTTAGTCCTCAATAAGGATATACTGCATTTTTATTATTTGTTGGACATTTGGTTTATTTCTCCCCTGTGAAAGTCTTTATGTAGCTATTTGATTTTATTTCTCTTGGATAAATACTTAGTTAGCAGGCTTATTTGGTTGTGTAGTAAGTATATATTTAACGTGAAAATAAGATGCTGGCTTTTTCACTCTGGAAAAGTCCATGTTCTCTTTTGAGCACATACCTTTCTCTTTCCTTATTTCCTGTGAAAACTTCAAACAGAGAAAAGAAACTGTCAGGCTGTTTTCCAAGGTGGCCACCATTCTCACATTTGTTTGAGGGTTCTAGTGGCCAATCCTGTTCTAGTCCTGGAGGTGTGCAAATGACAGGCATTGGTTCTGGGCCTCAGGGCCTCAGTGAGGTGCAGTGGAAGGATTGTTTTTCCACTGTCACGCTAGTGTGCTCCACACTGTCCCCTGTGACTAGCTAACCTCTGGGGCTTGTTTTTTGAGGCTCAATAAGTGGCCCCAACAGATCACATTTGTAGCCTCGTTAAATTCTTGTTGTGAGCTAAGGGCCCAGGGGCTTTCATGACTCATGGTTCTTTTTTTTTTGTAATGATTTAAGCTTTAAGAATATTAATACATTGTTTATCTCACCTTCTTGAACCAAATTGATAGATTTAAGGAGGCTATTTCTTGTTTTATTTTTGCCTAGGATGAGTTATGTTCTTTGTTCCTGACCTGTTTTCTCCCTGGACAACTGTGAAACATTGGGGAAGGAAGGTTAAAATAGATACTAAATCTGAAGTTAAATTTTTATTTTGGGTCACACTGGGTAGTGGCGTTGGCGCTCAGAGCTTACTCCTGGCTCCACAGTCAAAAATTGCTCCTGGCAGGTTCGGGGCCTTCTGGGATGCCGGGAATCAAACTAGGGTTCGTCCTGTGTTGACCATGTGCAAAGCAAATGCCCTATCACTGTGCTATCGGCCCCAGGAGCTGAATATTTTTACTTTATTTTATTTGGGGGGATTGAGGGGCCATAACTGGCAGTGCTCAAGGCTTCCTCCTGGCTCTGAACTCAGGATTCATTCCTGATGGTGCTCGGGGGACCATATAGAATACTGGGGATCAAACCCGGGTCATCTTCATGCAAGGCAAACACCCTACCTGCTGTAACTGTCACTCCAGCCCCAGAAACAGAATATTTTTAGTTACTCCTTATCTCTCAAGGTACAGAGTCCCTGTGATAAATGGATTTCACAGTCACCATTGATACTCTGGATACCTAGGCCTTAGCCTCTGGTTTAAAAACCATTAAGAGGGGCCAGAGAGCTGGCATGTAGGTAGGGTGTTGGCCTTGCATGCAGAAGGACAGTGGTTCGAACACTGGCATCCCATATGAAGCCATTATTTTGAGGCACAGTGAGAGAATGAATTTATTTGTAATAGAAATGAGTCACAAGACAATTTTAATCAGTATGTATAATACACTGAAATTGAGTGTCTTTTGCCACTTGCTAATTTGATTATACAGTTCATAGTTGAGTTCTACTGACCGCCTCTCCTTTTACAGGATAGAAAGCAAAACTGGGAAGATAGGTGAAAGTGCTGAAGTTCATGACTGCATGACACAGAACCCTTACTTCATTCGCTGATATAATATGCCACCCCTTAACCCCCAATAGACAGACCAGGACGACTGGAACACTAATATCCAGAGGGAGCTGGGGACTTGGTCTTTTCCCTAAGTTAAGTGGCAGAACCAGAATGGGAATCTAGGCGTCTGGCTCCCCTTCACTACAGACAACTCAATAGTCTCCCTTATTCTACTTGAGGTCTTTTAGGGGGAGCATACCTGGAAGTGCCCAGGGGTCACTCCTGCAGGCTTGGGGGACCATATGGGATACCTGGGACTGAACTCAGGTCAGCATCATGCAAAGCCAACACCCTACCCACTGTGCTATCTCAGGCCCCTCTACCTCAGTTTTAAGGTTTCTTCTGTCATCACACTTGGTTCTGGCAACAATGGGCCTTATTCTTCTTGCCTCTATACCCAAGACGATGATTCTTCTCTGGGGAACAGTGTTCTGTGGGTTGCCAGTGTTAGGTGCTGGGAGTGCAGGGTGGCAAGGTGCCATGTCATGGCCAGCAGCTAATGAACACCCTGGGGACCTGGGAGGAGGAGGTGGTAGACCCTCATTTGGCCTTTCAACCTCCAGCCGCACCTATGCTATGCACCATGCTCTAGAGATTTGCTGTGGAGAAGTGGTTTTGTTTGTTTTTTATCTTGCTTCAGAGGTGGGGATGGGTTAGAGATGCTCAGGGAGAGATTTATTGGGGGGGGGGCAGTCCACACCCAGTGGCACTCAGGCTACTCCTGGCTCTGTGCTCAGAAATCACTCCTGGCAGGCTCGGGGGACCACATGGGATGCTGAGGATCGACCACAGTTTGGCCGAGTGCAAGGCAAATGTATTTAAAGGACCTAAATGAGTTAGAAAAGGAGTTACATCCTTTATTAGCACTCTGTGGTAACAAAAGTAGTCTTACATACTTTTATAAAAGATTCAGATTATGTTTTTTTTTTTTTTTTTTGGTTTTTGGGCCCCCCCTGGCTTGGGGGGACCATATGGGACGCCGGGGGATCGAACCGCGGTCCTTCCTTGGCTAGCGCTTGCAAGGCAGACACCTTACCTCCAGCGCCACCTACCCGGCCCCCAGATTATGTTTTTAAAGCCTAGCTAGCCCACGATATCGTATGCTTCACAGTTTAATAGTGATGCTATCTGGTTTGGGCTTTGCTTCTGGGAGGCTGATTATGAGTCAGTGTTTCCTTTGGTCTCACTCTTACTCAAGAGTCTTTTGAGTAAGTGGGCTAGAAGGAACTGGTTTTAGGAAAAAGGTTTGTGTAACAGCATCCCAAAGCTCCATCTTCTGGTGGGAGTCAGGAACTCCTGGAATGTAAACCCCTTTTGAGTGGGTTTCCTGTCTTGTGCCTTGGGGTTCTCAATACCTTCCCATCAAGGGCTTCTGAGACTACACAAGGGAAGTAACAGGTGAGAGATCAGGACCTGTGGGCTTTTGCTATTGGCACATGTAGAAAGGCTTGTTGATTCCTAA
The DNA here is from genome assembly GCF_024139225.1 of Suncus etruscus. Taxonomy (NCBI): domain Eukaryota; kingdom Metazoa; phylum Chordata; class Mammalia; order Eulipotyphla; family Soricidae; genus Suncus; species Suncus etruscus. Next base: position 121,750,888 of record NC_064854.1, on the reverse strand, counting down.
TTCTTGAGTCCCATTTGGAACTCTCTCGAAGGAGATCAACATCAGCTTAAACTGTTTAAAACAGGGGTCTCTTAAAAGTGGATTGGCACTACAGACAATGACCTGGATTGGACAAACTAGTTTGCCTGGAGCCTAGAGTTGGTCTTATGCCAGGAAACTTCAAGGGTAGGGTCTCCTTGTATTTAGGCCAAGGCTTTTCCTTTCCATGTCCCTCATATTTTTGATGGGCCTATGCAAACAATAATTGCCACTCTAACACCGTTTTTACTGTGCTCCTTTGACTCTAATCCTTAAGAAAAACAACCCACTTAAACTTTTGAGGTTAACTTAAACTAATATGCATGTGCATGGAAATGTAAAAAAGTACTTTGCCTTCAATGTTTTATGTCTTTAGGTTGCTTTGTGTGCTGCTAAGAAATATTATGTACTACAATCTGGGGACTTGAGGAACAAAGTAATTGTACATGGGTTCTGTTTTATTTTTCTTAATGTTCTTTGGCTGAAAGTTCAAAGTTAAGATATCAGCAATGGGACTACTGAGAATTCTGTTTATGGGGTGATTGTCCTTCCACTGAAACTTTACCTTGTCCTCTTTCTTTGCATCTTTGTTCTCATAATTAAAAATAAAAATTAATAAAAACAAAACAAAACAAAAAAAACCAGGGGTCTCAAACTCAATTTACCTGGGGGCCACAGGAGGCAAAGTCGGGGTAATCCTTGAGTGCAAAGTCAGTAGTAAGCCTTGAACATTGGGAGGTGTGACCCAAACAACTAAAACAAAACAAAACAAAAAAAGATTCCTCTAGGGCAGGGCCACAAAATGTTGTACGGAGGACCACAAACGGCCCACGGGCCATGAGTTTGAGACCCCTGGTTTAAAAGAAGGGCTCGAGACTCGATAGAGTGTGGGGGTATAAGGTACTTGCCTCGCATGCAGCCAATCCGTGTTCGATCCCTGGCATCTCATATGGTTCCCCCTAGTATCACCAGTGACTTCTGAGCGAAGGGCTAAGAGTGAGCCCTGAGGGTGAGGCAACAGCAAAAACAAAGGTTTAAAAGAGGGTACTTCATAAATAGAAAATTGAATACCCTGGGATACCCTAAATGCCCCAGGTGCATCTGAGCACCAAGGCAAAAGTGCCGGGGACAGTTGTCCTGAGGCTGCCTTGTTAGTGCTCAGCACGCAGATTATCTTGAAAGCAGGAGCTTATCTGGGTGAATTTTGTCACTTCTCTGAATCTCTGTTTGCCACAGTGACAGCGGTATCTCCTTCCTGTAAAGCATCGGGAGGCTTATAGGAGAGAAGAGACGCTCCAGTGAGGAGCCAGGTGCACACAGTAGGTGCTTCACCCACCTTTGACCGCAGTGGGCACCTCTCCAGGGGCTCCCCTGTCTGCTCCTTGGCCTAGTTGGAGTCAGGGACCAGGTACTAGAGCCCAAGTCTCCTGTAAATCATACTAGTAGAGACATGCAATCTGTCAGATGCAGAGAAAACAAAACTAGTCTGGCATAGCTCCCGGAGAGGTGAGGTGTGCAACCTCTTCCATTTCAAGTTCCAGTGGCCCTGGACCTCCACCTAGGTGGAAGCCGCTTGTCCCAGCAGTGAGATTCAGTTTAGAGGTGCGCTCCAGCTTTTGGAGATCAGGATCGAACTGATAAAAATAGTGATGACCTAGAACACTGTGTCTCTCTCAAAATGGAATCAGTCAGCCTTGATCAGTTGTTTTTAGATACAGATGTTAATCATTAAAGCTGGACTGAGACTCTGCTGCTCCTGAGGTTAATGGAGCTTGTCTTTGGCCTTGGGCAGGGGTGATGTGCTTAGACGCTTCGGGAAGCGAAACCTTACATTGTTTTCTTTCCCATGTATTTCTGAAAACATGGTTAAGGACCATGTTTGGTTACTGTGAGTGAATCCTCGTGTCTGTGTTGGCTCATCGTTCGTTATAGATACGCCACTTTGGTGGAGAATGTTGATAATCTGCGGGTGCTGTGTATCTCTATAGGCAAGAGGTATGTGGGGAATCTAATGAAGATACCAACTTTTCTGTGAACCTAAAACTGCTCTAAAACAGTCTTAAAAATACATGTAATACGTTGAAAAGATAGTACAGGAGGAAAAGACTTGCCGTATATGCAGCCAGTGCTGGTTTGTGCCCCATAGAGTGTAGTCCCACCAGGAGAGATACCTGAGCACAGCCCTCCAAAAAATATTAAGAAAAAAACGAACATATAGGTGGGGCCTGGTGTAGAGCTTATATTGACATGGGTTGTCCCTAGCACCCCCCCCCCAAATAAAGCAAGCACATGAAATGAATGGAGTGGTTTGTACATCAACTGTATTTAAATCATTTTATTATAAAATGGTTAGATCTAGGCAGGAGAAATTGTCCAGCCGCCCCTGTCTGTTCCCTGCACCTTGGGATGTGACACTCCCCCTTCAAAAGGGGAAAGAAAATAGAGTGGTTAGGTTTGAGAGCCTGGGATGTGCCTGCCGTGACGCAGAACTTGCCTCACAAACCCTGGGAGTGTCTCCAAAGGGAGGGGGGGATAAAATAATCAAAATGTTTGAGTAAGAATTAATTCTAATGCTCGGTTTGAAGTTGTTCTATTACCTCGTGGCGCCCCACCTCACCTCTCCCTGATGTAACTGCTCTCACCTTGTGGAAGGGCTCTTGGAGCGGGTCCCTGCATGCCCCATCCCTTCTGCCTTGCTCCTCCCCCCCCCCTGCCCAGAGCTAGGCTCTTAGGCTCTAGTTGTTTGTGGCTATGGGATGAGGCGGGGCCAGGAGGGCAGCCCAGGGCGGGCCTTCTTGAGCCTAGGCTGTTTGTTTTTCTCTGGGAGGAAGCTGAGCGCCTCTAAAGCCATCCCTGGCGTCTTCCAACTCCCCTGTCATTGTTTGTGCTTCCCACAGAGCGTTCTGGTTTGTGCAGCTCAGAAGCCCAGCCAAGGCAGACCGACGTGCACACGGACACGCGACAGACGAGGACGCGCTGGCTGCTGGATCCTGCCGCCTCCCCCTTCTCCCTATTTCCTGTGCCTGGAGGATGAGCCCAGCCTTCAGAGCCATGGACGTGGAGCCCCGCACTAAGGGCATCCTCTTGGAGCCCTTTGTCCACCAAGTTGGGGGACACTCCTGCGTACTCCGCTTCAACGAGACCACCCTGTGCAAGCCCCTGGTCCCCAGAGAGCACCAGTTCTACGAGACCCTCCCAGCCGAGATGCGCAAATTCACACCCCAGTACAAAGGTGAGCCCCCAGCTGCCTTAGGGGTCGCCAGCGCCTGGCGAGGAGGTGCCAGGCATCGCAGTGCAGCCAGCCAGGGAGCCCTCACCCCCTCCCTACATTGTGTTTTCCCTCTTGGCCCTCCGCCCAGCACCTCACACCCTCAGTTTTCAAGCCCTGGTAAGATTGCTCAATTCTGTTTTGTTTTGTGGAATTGTTTTGCGTTCATTTTTGGTGCAAGTATAGCTGTGTTTTATGTTCAGGTGTCTCTTGATTACAGTAACCCATAGTCCCCCGTGGAGGGGGGCGGTAGGGGAAGACTTTGGGAGAAGTTTACATGCTGCCTGCTTTTTGTTCTTCAGGAAACCAGAAGTCCGGGTGATTAGGTAGGCTGGGAGCAGGGTTGAGCAGATGGAATGTAGGAGTGGGAGACTGTGCTGATTATCAGAAGCCCTTTGCTATTACCAGATGTCCCCAAAATTGTCCCCAAAACTAAGGCAACCTATTGATTCACATGGGATGGTTTTTATCCTTTTTATAATGCATTTGAGGGGAGATAGCAGCAGCCACCAACGTGGTCTTAGGGGGAAGATTCTTTGTAACTCTGGGAAGAACTCACAGAGGAAATTTTAAACCTTGCATAGACTCATTATGCGAAAGACTCGAACAATTTAGGTTCTGCCGGGACTGTTGGAACATGTTCCTTGAAGACGGTGCCCTGGGCTTCTCTGCTCTGAACATGCATGTGTGTTGTGGGAGGTGCGGGGGTGCTGGGGGGCCCTCACTTGGTCCTTCTCTGTTGTTTTTTTCCAGGACAAAGCCAAAGGCTCTTTGTTAGCTGGCCGCCCCAGCCCCCTTTTTGCCCTTGGTTCTTTCCCCCGTGACCACAGGGAAGTGTGGTCCCCTGAATTCCCAGAGCCTGGGTCCATCTCAGAAGTGTCGTCTCTCTCTGAGCACGCATTCCCCTGCACCGAGCGAGCGAGCGGGCGGGCAGCAAAGACTGAGCAAATTGAGTGATCCTTGGCCAGAGAGGCCTGGGAGGAGAGGTGTTCAGCCAGTCGCTTTCAGGCACTCGTCGGCACCTGCTGAAACGCTCCCACCCGACCACCCCTTCCTCAGAGACTCTCATTGCGCAGGACAGGTTCTAGAGTCTCCAGGGGGGGAGCCGCTTCCAAGGCCACCACGCGTCTGTTCTCCCCGCCCAGCCCTATTTGCCTTATGTTCATTTTGTTCTTTTGTGACATGAGACTGCAAAGACCAATAAAGGAATGTATTTGAGGACAAAAGGTCTGGAGCGTCCACTCCGTGGATGGGGGCGCTGCAAGAAGCCTTTGCTTAGGTGTCTGTCGTGCTGTGTGGTTTGTTTCGTTTGCTCCTGTATTTTGTTCCGCTTGCCCAGTCTTCCCTCACCCTTGGATGCGCCATCTGCCTCAGGCAAACTCGTGTTCCACCTGTTCGTAGGCTCTGCTTTTAAAGCAGGTCTCCAGGCTGTCAGAGTTTCTGTGTAGGACATTAAAAATTCCCACGAGATCGCAAAGAGCAAATGTCTTTACGTCTCTCAGGATTAGAAGAGTTGCATACAAATAAACATTGTCAATGATGGAAAAATGTGTCTTGTAATTCTTTGGCTCCTGCCTTGTTAAGTGCATCCGAGAGGAAGACTCTCAGCTATGTTTGCTCCTTAATCGCTTGTCTTGTATGGTGTCATCTTTTCTAGCTGTTTTGATATTTGTTAGGTTTGCAGATGAGTTTGGGGCCTCTGGCAACATAGAGACTAAGGAACAGGGTAAGAAAACAACAACTGTTACAATCATGTTATTTATCACACATCTGCTTTGGGAATTAAAAGTTTTTCTTCGCTCCTCACCCCCCTTCCAGGTGTGGTCTCGGTCCGCTTTGAAGAAGATGAAGACAGGAATTTGTGTTTAATAGCATATCCGGTCAAAGGGGACCATGGAACTACGGACAGTGTAGACAATTCAGACTGTGAACCAAAGAGTAAGCTCCTGAGGTGGACAAACAAAAAACATCATGTCCTAGACACAGAAAAGGCCCCCAAGGACTGGGTGCGGCAGCATCGGAAAGAAGAGAAGCTAAAAAGGTGGGTACAGTAGGAAAGGGGAACCCTAGACTCTGGTTGGTGGTCGGAAGTAGCAGATACCAGCCCTTGCCCTCTGGAGCTAAGAAGTCAGACAGTGAATTCAGTGCTAGCTACTTGATCACTCTGGCCCTTCCCACACAACAGCAGCCACTTCTCCTTCCTTGACTGGGGAATTAACTCCTGTCATTTTAACCCTTGGAGTGACAGCTTTGAAAATTAAATCACGCTCTGCTCCTTCATAGTTGTGCCAGGCCCTCTGCAGGCTCTAAGATACTGCAGGTCCTAGGGAGCCATCCTGTCACCTCAGGTTGCCTGGTGAAAGAGAAAATGATTGGTTGGTTGGGAACAACCTACACAAGGTCTTTCAAACACCATAATTTGACAGAGCTTGTCTCTCAGTGGGTTGCTCAGAGTTTTCTTTTCCCTATAGAAAATGGATATAAGTTGATGTATGGATAGTGTAAATAAGTATTTACATTATTCCCAAGGCCTTTCAGTTTCGATTTTCCGAAACCCATGAAGTCAGGGAACCCTTTTGTATCAGGCCAAAGGTGGGTGATGAGGACTGCCTGGGTGATGAGCAGTTGCTCTTGTTCCTCGTTCACTGTAGACTTGCAGCTGGTCCCTCGGTTTGCTTCTGAAATCAATGTTCTTGAGGTATACTTTCTGTACATGCAATAAAACATGCCCGCTTGAAGTGTTTAACGTGTACCATGACACCAGTGCTATCTCAGGAGCTCACTCTTGTCATACTCCTTCAAGTCCCCTGAAGACTCTCTGGCCCTGAATTGTGATAAGGCATTTCGATTTATTGGCTCCTTGTCTCTTTATAGCCATAAATTAGAAGAAGAATTTGAGTGGCTGAAGAAATCTGAAGTTTTATACTACAGCGTAGAGAAAAAGGGGAATGTAAGTTCGCAACTGAAACACTACAACCCATGGAGCATGAAGTGTCATCAACAGCAGTTACAGAGAATGAAGGAGAACGCAAAGCACCGGAACCAGTATAGTATCCTTTGTTCATAGGGATGTTACAGTCTTGGGTAGAGAAAGTAGGTGATGAGGACTTAGGAGTTCAAAGAGGAAGAGTGAGTGTGGGAGTCGTGGTTGTATCAGAATCCCCAGCATAATAAAAGGGGGTAACCAGCCCTTTCCCCTGGGCCAAGGGCTTGTTTAGGAGCGTAGGTGGTGGGGAGAAAAGAAGAGAGCAATTGAGCATAGGGGTGAAGAACAATGCATTGAGAGACTGTCCTGCTTTAGCTTTGCAGTTCAAAAAGCTGATTCATACTTTCATGCGTCTGTAAGAAATTTCCAGATAGTGGTTTCCTGTCAACCATGGGCTCAGCAGATCATCTGCCTTTCAGTTCTATCTTATCTCAGTAGACTGGCAAATGATGAAAACATGGTCCCCTGCCTTTTCCCAACCCTCTTTTTACCATTAAGCTGTGCTTTATTGATTTATTATCGTTGGGGTTTTTTGTTTTGGTTTGGTTTGGTTCGGTTTTTGGGTCATACCCAGCAGCGCTCAGGGGTTACTCCTGGCTCTATGCTCAGAAATCACTCCTGCCAGGCTCAGGGGACCATATGGGATGCTGGGATTCGAACCACCGTCCCTCTGCATGCAAGGCAAGCACCCTACCTCCATGCTATCTCTCCGGCCCCTTATTGTTGTTTTTTTATGTGACAAAATTATTTAGGATTAAGTAATTATGTTTATTGGGGGAACCCCTCCCCCTGCACAGGATTACTCACTGCACAGTGCTCAAGTCGATGGTTCCCTGCTTGATTCAATGCCGCTGGCCTTCCTCCTTCTGCCCCCGAAACCCTAGGCTCTCTGGATAGCCTATGGAGACTATGTTGTACAGAATTCAGGCTTGGGGCCTGTGCTGCCGGGCATTCATTCCCTCCAGTCTTTGGAGCTGTTTTCCTGCCCTAGGAAAGTTTTTTTCTTTTTTGAGAGAGAGCAGCGCCACACATTTGACAATGCTAGGACTTACCTCCTGGCTTTGCACTCAGGAATCATTCTGGCCAAGCTCAGGGCACCATACGAGCTGCCGAGGAGTGAACCCAGATGGGCCATGTGTAAGGCAAGTGTCCTGGTTGCTTTACTGTCAGTCTGGCCCCTAGGAAATGTTTAATCATGCTAAAAATCAGAGTATGGGGCCGAAGAGATAGCATGGAGGTAAGGCGTTTGCCTTGCCTGCAGAAGGTCGGTAGTTCGAATCCCAGCATCCCATAGGGTCCCCTGAGCCTGCCAGGAGTAACCCCTGAGCACTGCCGGATGTGACCCAAAAACAAAACCAAAAAAGTTAAAAATCAGAGTATATAGAGTCATTGCACTAATAAACTATATCCTACAGTTAAGCCACTTATGTCAGAATCATGTTATGGCTATTTACATACCCACTATTCCCCAACCATGTTCTTTGAAGCAAGTCTCAGATACATTTTTTCATGCATGTACATCTCTGTTTGTATCACTAGGAGATAAATATTTGTACAGGCCATAGACAAAGTACAGGAGATTGGTGCTTACTCCATCACCAACCCTGATTCCATACTGCCACCCGTTAAGGTCCCTTGGGTACCACCAGGTGAGGCCCAAACTGTAGCGTCGCTTCTCCCCTCTGTACCCCCACCCCAGTACCATCAGTACTCTTCAAATGTGAACTATGATTCCTCACTACTAAATTTGTAGTTTGTTTTCAGTTTCCACATTGTCTCATAAATGTTTTATTTTTGTTTTGTTTTGTTTTGTTTTGTTGTGTTTTGTTTTGTTGGCCACACCCAGTGAGCTCAGGGGTTACTCCTGGCTATGCGCTCAGATAAATATGTTTTGAACAGAGATCCAAATGAAGGTCATATGTTGTTTGTTTGAAATGATTTCTTTCTTGGAAGTGCTTGGGATTAACTCCCGTCATTAATTTTATAGCTTCTTACCCTTTTGGCTAAGATCAGTTATGGTATTTAGTTTCTTTGGGGGAGGAAGAAGTCATCCCACACTTGTTGCTGCTCAGGGGCTACTCCTTTTTCCCTTTTTTTTTTTTTTTTTTTTGTTTTTGGGTCACACCCAGCAGCGCTCAGGGGTTACTCCTGGCTCTACGCTCAGAAATTGCTCCTGGCGGGCTCGGGGGACCATATTGGATGCCAGGGATTCGAACCACCATCCTTCTGCAGACAAGGCAAACACGCTTCCTCCACGCTATCTGTCCAGCCCCAGGGGCTACTCCTGACTTTGCTCTTGGGTCTTTCATTCCTAGGGATGCTTGGGCAACTGCAGTGCCAAAGATCAAGCCTGAGCCTTCAAGCATGCACAAGCAGAGCATGCACTCCAGCTTTTGTACTATCTTTGGCCCTATTTCAATCCTTTCAAACTCATCTTGGATTTTTTTTTTTTTTTTTTTGGTTTTTGGGTCACACCTGGCAGCGCTCAGGGGTTACTCCTGGCTCCATACTCAGAAATCGCTCCTGGCAGGCTGGGGAACTATATGGGACGCTGGGATTTGAACCAATGACCTTCTGCATCAAAGGCAAATGCCTTACCTCCATGCTATCTCTCCGGGCCCCTCATCTTGGAAATTTATTTTTGTTTGTTTGTTTTGCTTTGGGGCCACGCCCTGATACTCAGGGCTTATTCCGGACTACACTCAGGATCATTACTGTCAGGCTAATGGGGACCATATGGGGGTTTGGAAGAATTGAACCTGGGTTGATCGTATACAAGGCAAGCATCCTGCCTGCTGCACTGTCTCTTTAGCAGACTAGTAGTTTTTCATTTGGCTGGTTGATTTTTTTTAATTTATATTTATTTATTTATTTATCTTTTTTGGGGGGGATCACACCCAGTAGTGCTCAGGGTTACTCCTGGCTCTGCGCTCAGAAATCGCTCCTGGCAGGCACGGGGGACCATATGGGATGCTAGAATTTGAACCACTGTCTGTCCTGTCCTGGGTTGGCTGCTTTCAAAGTAAACGCCCTACCGCTGTGCTATCTTTCCTCCCCGTGGCTTTTGTTTTTTAGCCTCATTATGAATTTATGAATTTAAACAACTAGATGACATGTTATAGGCTGTTGGAGTTCTCTCTTACTGTTCAAATTGTCCCACATTTAGCCAATGAGAAGTCTTTTAAAATAGCCTTCTGGATTATATTGACTCTGCTCACTTATCTTTCTGCATTAAATAATGGTGCAGAAGCAGTCTCAATGGTAAACATGTTTTACATGTATCCTGGATTAAAGAGACCCAGTACCACATGCACAAAAAAGTCAATAGTTTATCTGGTTCAGGATCAAGGGTGTTTTCTTTTTTTTGTTTTGCCTTTTTTTTGTTGCAGTTTTTGAGTCTCACTCGACTGTGCTCAGGGGAAACTCCTGGCTCCCGGAAATTGCTCCTGGCAGGCACGGGGGACCGTATAGGAAGCCAGATTCGAACTGATGATCTACTGCATGAAAGGCAAATGCCTTACCTCCATGCTAGCTCTCCAGCCCCCGAGGGTGTTTTCTATTAGATGTAATTCATTCCTCTTAAGTTAGCAGGTGCAAATCTTTTTCTGGTTAGGGCTAAATAATGTTGTAGTTAATCGCAAGCTTTACATGAACTATTCTGCCATTGTAAAGTAGCCTTTGACAATAGTGTAAATGAATACAGGTGAACTTATTCTACCCTCCTCCCCAAAATGTTGCTTATATGATCATTTGAATTGAATTTATTTTTTTTTAGTGGTACCAAGGATTAAACCCAGGACTCACATAGAAGGCAGGTACTCCACTGCCAAGCTACTTCATTAACCTCTAAATGCTTTTTTAATCTTGAACATTTGAGAACATTTGAGGGCCCGGAGAGATAGTCCAGCAGATAAGGAGCTTGCCTTAGCTCACAGCTGACCTGAGTTTGATCCCCGCTAGTAAGTACAGAGCCAAGTGTAACCCCTGAGTATTGCCAGGTATGTCCCCCAAATGAACCAAAAACTAAATATTCAAGAAGAATAATAGAATTAAGACCCATTTCTGGCTTATTAGTATCTGGCAGCGAGTATCGGAACATACTCAGCCCTGCTCTGATGTGAGCCCAGATACAGACTTCTGGGGATCGAACCTAGATTGACCTTATGCAAGGCAAATGCCCTACCCACTGTACTATTTCTCTGGCCCTGGATCTGGCCATATTTTTCTAGACCTTTTTATTGTACACATTTGGGAAATGCACGTTTTTTTTTTTTTGAGGTGTGGGCAGCCATACCCAGCAGCATTCAGGGGTTACTCCTGGCTCTATGCTCAGAAATCGCTCCTGGAGGGGGCTGGAGAGATAGCATGGAGGTAAGGCGTTTGCCTTTCATGCAAGAGGTCATCGGTTCGAATCCCAGCGTCCCATATGGTCCCCCGTGCCTGCCAGGAGCAATTTCTGAGCATGGAGCCAGGAGTAACCCCTGAGCACTGCCGGGTGTGACCCAAAAACCACAAAAAAAAAAAAAAAGAAAGAAATCGCTCCTGGCAGGCTCAGGGGACCATATGGGATACTGGGATTCGAACCACGACCTTCTGCATGCAAGGCAAACATCTTACCTCCATGCTATCTCTCTGGCCCCGGGAAATGCACTTTTTATTTGGTGTGTGTGTGGAGGGGTGTTGTTGGGCCATGTCCAGCTGTACTAAGGGCTTAATCCTGACTGCACATGGGATCACTCCTGGAGATCTCAGGGGACCATATATGAAGTTGGAGATTGAAGTCAGGTCAGTGGCATGCAAGGCAAGCACCCTACCTGCTGTACTCTTTCTGTAGCACCTTCTACCATTTTTTGGTTTTTGGGACACAGCCAGCGGCTCTCAGGGGGTTATCTGCTCAGAAATAGCTCCTGGTATGCACGGGGGACCACATGGGATGCCGGGATTCGAACCAACCACCTTAGGTCCTGGGTCGGCTGCTTGCAAGGCAAATGTCGCTGTGTTATCTCTCCGACCCCCCTATACCTTTTTTTTTTTTTTTTTTGGTTTTTCGGGCCACACCCGTTTGATGCTCAGGAGTTACTCCTGGCTAAGCTCTCGGAAATTGCCCCTAGCTTGGCGACCATATGGGACACCGGGGAATCGAACCACGGTCCTTCCTTGGCTAGCACTTGCAAGGCAGACACCTTACCTCTAGTGCCACCTCGCCGGCCCCATCCCATCTATCTTTTTTTAAAAGAAACAACATGGGGGCCCAGAGAGATAGCACAATGGCGTTTGCCTTGCAAGCAGCCAATCCAGGACCAAAGATGGTTGGTTCGAATCCCGGTGTCCCATATGGTCCCCCGTGCCTGCCAGGAGCTAAGTTATTTCTGAGCAGACAGCCAGGAGTAACCCGTGAGCACTGCCGGGTGTGGCCCAAAAGCCAAAAGCCAGAAAAACAAACAAACAAAAAAAGAAACAACATGTATTCATCTTGAACTTTCTTGTTTAATACTTAAGATTGTAGCATTTCCAGAACTTATTTTAGTGATCAGGACACTGGTCTCACATGTTTGAGTTTAAGAATTACTGTGTGTGGGGCCGGGTAGGTGGCGCTGGAGGTAAGGTGTCTGCCTTGCAAGCGCTAGCCAAGGAAGGACCGCGGCGGTTCGATCCCCCGGCGTCCCATATGGTCCCCCCAAGCCAGGGGCGATTTCTGAGCGCTTAGCCAGGAGTAACCCCTGAGCGTTAAACGGGTGTGGCCCAAAAACCAAAAAAAAAAAAAAAAAAAAAAAAAAAAAGAATTACTGTGTGTCTGTTGGGGTGCCTAGGTCTATATTAAATATGGACCCTTGTTCGTTCTCTCCCTCGTCCTCCCTCCTTTTTTTGGTTCGTCCTGGGTCAAGTTCGTCTCAGGTCAGAGTGTTTGAGCCAAATGCCCTACTGCTTTGCTATCACTCGGGCCCCATCGACCACTGTTCTCATGCCAGTTTTCCTGACAAGAAGGTGCCCAGTAGCCTTCTCATGTTTGGGCTCCCTGTTCTCAGTGTGCCACTGTGGCCACTGTGTGCAGGCAGTATTCCTGGGGTATCCAAGGCTCCTTGAAGCAGCACCCCAAAGATTCTTTAGAAGGGTCTGGGGCTGGAGAGAGAGCACAGCAGTAAGGCTTTTACCTTGCACATGGCCGATCTGGGAAGGACCCAGTTTCGATCCCCACAACCCTGAGCCTGCCAGGAGCAATTTCTTTTTTTTTTTTTTTTTTTTTTTGTTTTTGTTTTTGTTTTTGTTTTTGGGCCACACCCAGTAACGCTCAGGGGTTACTCCTGGCTATGTGCTCAGAAGTCGCTCCTGGCTTGGGGGGACCATATGGGACGCCGGGGGATCGAACCGCGGTCCGTCCGAGGCTAGCGTAGGCAAGGCAGGCACCTTACCTTTAGCGCCACGGCCCGGCCCCCAGGAGCAATTTCTGAGCGCAGAGCCAGGAGTAACCCCCAAGCACTGCTAGGTGTGGTCCCAAAACCAAAATAAAAAAAAAAAAAAAAAAAAAGGACCCTTAACCATTCAGAATTCATCTTATTGGAGAACCTGACTTCCCGCTACGAGGTGCCTTGTGTCTTGGACCTTAAGATGGGGACACGCCAGCACGGTGACGATGCTTCTGAGGAGAAGGCTGCCAACCAGATCCGCAAATGCCAGCAGAGCACCTCTGCAGTCATCGGTGTGCGCGTATGTGGCATGCAGGTGAGCGGGTGACTGGGCATGCTGTGGGAAGGCTGGGGCCTCTAGAACCTGCCACACCTCCCTCTGGGCACAGGATTCCTGAGTTGAGGCCAGGGCTGTGGCACTCGTAGTAGGCACAAGCAAGGCCAGGGTGCTTGATCCCTGGCACTATGTAGTCCCTCTAGTACTGCTCAGTACAAAGTCCACAGTAGCAAGAAAGTTCCAGATTTGTCTGGGTGCATCTGGAGTTTGACCTCTGTGACTAGCTTGGCTGAGTTCAATTTGTGGACTTCCGAAGGGGAGGAGAGTATGGAAAGACAAGATTAGGCTCTTTCCAGTGACACGTACAAATAAGGGTCTGGGACAAAACCAAAGTCAGAGCTACATTCTTCTTGATTTTCTTCTTCTGATTTTGGGCCACACGGCGACGCTCAAGGGGTACTCCTGGCTCTGCACTCAGGAATTACTCCTGGCTAGTTTGGGGAATCTTACAGGGTACTGGAGATTGAACCTGGGTCGGCCGTGTGCAAGGCAAATGCCTATGTGCTGTACTATCGCTCTGGCCCCTGCGGGCTGCATTCTGAGTGGGTGTTGATGGGAGAGGCCAGTCCTCCAACGTGAGATGGGTATACTTCATGAATCCTAGACTCCGTTCCAGTACTGTCCTGTTGCTGCTGTGCCCTGGGGCCCAGAGCCAGAGAAGGCTGCGACCCTCTGACCCACCGTTCTTCTCTCCCCCCTCCCAGGTCTACCAGGCAGGCAGCGGGCAGCTCATGTTCATGAACAAATACCACGGCCGGAAGCTGTCGGTGCAGGGCTTCAAGGAGGCGCTCTTCCAGTTCTTCCACAACGGGCGGTACCTGCGCCGAGAGCTGCTGGGCCCCGTGCTCAAGAAGCTGACGGAGCTCAAGGCGGTGCTGGAGCGCCAGGAGTCCTACCGCTTCTACTCCAGCTCCCTGCTGGTCATCTACGACGGCAAGGAGCTGCCCGAGGTGGCTCTGGACTCGGACGCGGAGGACTTGGAGGACCTGTCGGAGGAATCGGCGGACGAGTCCGCTGCCGCCTATGCCTACAAGCCGCTGGGCGCCAGCTCGGTGGACGTTCGCATGATCGACTTCGCACACACCACCTGCAGACTCTACGGCGAGGACCGCGTGGTCCACGAGGGCCAGGACGCGGGCTACATCTTCGGGCTCCAGAGCCTGATAGACATTGTCACAGAGATCAGCGAGGAAAGCGGGGAGTGAAGGCGGGGTGCGCCCGCCCCAGAGACTCTTCTGTGTCCCGGGCACAGCTGCGCTGCGTCGGGAAGGAGGCCAGTACGGCCAGGCGGTGGCCCCTGCAGCCTGGAGCTGACGGGCGAGGCCTCGGAACCCAGCCTGAGCCAGTCCTAACCGCGCTCGGAGTCTATTTATTTGAACTCTTTCTTCGACATTCCACATTTGACGATGCAGATACCTCTTTCTTCCCCGAGTGTACATGTTCTAATACAGATCCTTTTGTTAACTGTACAAAGAGTTGCTGTCGTTCTTCGTAGGGGTGGAAGCCGGCCCCCCTCATTTTAGAAATCTCACGTAGCAGACTGACCTCTCTCACCCCGCAGTAGGTGCCACGATGGCAAACTATCAGCCATCTAGGCTTTGGGAGAAAGCTGGGGCCTACCACCCCCTTTTCTCCATTGCTTTGTGTTTTTGAATCACACCCAGCTGGGCCTCAGGGCTTACTCCTGGCAGTGCTTGGGAGACCATCTGGGATGCTGGGTATCAGATCCAGTAAATTGGCATTGTATAAGGCAAGTTCCCTACCTGCTATATTATTGCTCCAGTCACATACTACCCACTTTTCAGAGAGAAAAAGATACTTAATCTTGCCTTTTTTCTTTTTATTAATTGTGGGCCCATACCTGGTAGTGCTTAGGGATTACCCCTGGTTCTATACATTCAGAAATCGTCCCTGGTGGACACGAAAGGACCAAACCTGGGTTATCCATATGCAACGCAAGCATTCTATCCCACTCCAATTTTTGGAAATTTTACCTTCTTTATGTGAACAAACAGAAAGCAACACCCCAATTGCACTCAAAACTACTATGGCCCCCGTGATGAGTCCAGTGATGTCCCCTCCCCCATACTGCAGATGGTATCACCTACTTATTAGACTTCCTCAAGGGCATAAAGAACTACACCTGGGGCCAAAGAGCTAGAAAAGGTGTTAGGGCACTTGCCTTGCATGTAGCCAACCCACCTTCAATCCCTGGCATTTCATATGGTCCCCTGATCCTTGCTGACAGTGATCTCTATGTATAGAGCCAGAAGTAATCCTTGAGCATGGCTGGGTATGGCAAAAAAATAAAATAAAATAAATAAAATAAAATAAAATAAAATAAAAAAATATATATGGGCTGAGCATCATCGGGTGTGGCCCAAAAACCAAAAACCAAAAAAAAAAAAAATAAAATAAATAAAACAAACATGGGCCAGAGGATAGCACTGTGGTAGGGCATTTGTTTTGCCACAACCAACACAGGACGGATGTGGCTTTATTCCTGGTATCCCACAAGGCCCTCCAAGCCTGCCAGGAGCGATTTCTGAGTGCAGAGCCAGGAGTAACCCCTGAACACTGCCAGGTGTGGCCCAAATTAAGCAAAAAACAACAACAAAAGGGGCCGGGCGGTGGCGCTAGAGGTAAGGTGCCTGCCTTGCCTGTGCTAGCCTTGGATGGACCTCGGTTCGATCCCCCGGCGTCCCATATGGTTCCCCAAGCCAGGAGCGACTTCTGAGCACGTAGCCAGGAGTAACCCCTGAGTGTCACCGGGTGTGGCCCAAAAACAAAACAAACAAACAAAAAAAAACAACAAAAAACAACCCAGCAACAACAAAACACATCTTTTTTTTTTTTCTCCCTCCCCAATCAACAAAACACATCTTGCAGCATAAATTGAGTAAAAATGTCAAACCTGGGTCCAATTCTTGTGCCTCTGGCAGCAGCTAGTTAGATGTCCTGTACCTGCAGGGCTTAAGTAGCCACTACTCGTCTATTGTCAGTCCTGAACTCGGGGGCAAATGTCCCTGCAGGGGGAAGCTCACCGAGGGGATATTCTGGAGGGTGGTTCTGCCACCCCACCTGTTACTACTATTAACAGCCAGGAATCTGACTCCATCTATGCTGTCCTCATTCTTCAGGCAGTTCTGGGCAGGGCAACCTGTAGGAGAGCTACTAATGCCCTATGCTAGGAGGACTTGGGGAAGCCAGAGAAGATGTGAACTGCAGGTGCAAAGAAGGGCACAATAGACCCAGTGCCAATAAGGCAGGGTCTGGATTACCCAGCTCCCCTTGACCAAGGATTCCTTTTTTGTTGTTCTTTGTTTTTCTGGGCCACACCCTTTGACGCTCAAGGGTTACTCCTGGCTGTGCTCAGAAATCGCTCCTAGCTTGGGGGACCATATGGGACGCCAGGGGATTGAACTGTGGTCTGTCCTAGGTTAGCTATGTGCAAGGCAAACGTCCTACTGCTGTGACACCTCTCCAGCCTCTGACCAAGGATTCCTATGCCTACGTTCACCATGTCCAAAATTAGGCCAGCTGTACCTAGGACCTGCTTGTGGCCAGAAACACACACACACACACACACACACACACACACACGGCCTTTGTCTTAAGTTTTATCCCCAACCTATGGGCGCATTTAAGACCCTTCCCTAAGGGGTGGGGAGTGTAGGGCTCCTACACTGTAGGGCATTTGCCTTCCAAGTTCTGGGTCATTACAAAGGGTCATAGATGGAACAAGGTCTCACTGTTGAAGGACTTCTCACCTCTAGCTTCCAGGTCTTGAGGAGGATAATTGGTTACTAGAGAAGAAATGTGTCTCCTCAGCAGAGGAGACGAGATCTCCCAAAATCTAGGGACAAGGGGCCAGAAAGATAGCACAGCAGTAGGACATTTGCCTTGCCCACCCAGGAGGGACCCAGTTCGATTCTCGGCATCGCATATGATCCTCCTGCCTGCCAGGGGCTATTTCTGAGTGCAGAAACCAGGAGTGACCCCTGAGCACCGCTGTGTGTGGCCCAACAATCAACCAACCAACCAATCAATAAAGTTTAAAAAAGGGGGGAGAAAGCTCAGTGGTAAGGCGTTTGTTTGCCTTGCAAACAGCCTATCCAGGATGGACGGTTGTTCGAATCCCGGAATCCCATATGGTCCCCTGTGCCTGCCAGGAGTGATTTCTGAGCGCAGAGTCAGAAGTAACCCCTGAGTGTCACCGAGTGTGGCCCCAAAACCAAAATAAAATAAAATAAAAATCTAGAAACAAGCCAGTAGGGGTCGGGAAGGTGGCGCTAGAGGTAAGGTGTCTGCCTTACAAGCACTAGCCAAGGAACGGACCGCGGTTCGATCCCCCGGCGTCCCATATGGTCCCCCCAAGCTAGGGGCGATTTCTGAGCACATAGCCAGGAGTAACCCCTGAGTGTCACCGAGTGTGGCCCCAAAACCAAAATAAAATAAAATGAAATAAAAATCTAGAAACAAGCCAGTAATGGTGAAAGAAAGGAGATAGCATGGGAGGCCTGGTCTGGGTGCAGGCAGGGGAAGGGACTGAGTCACTCCCTCTCTCTCTCACCTGCTCCAGCCACTCTGAACCCCAAGATTTGGTGGTGGTGAGGCCTGAAGAGAGAGGAGGCAGAAAGACCAGCTCCCACAGTGCTATCAAATGTCATGCAGGCAAGACCCAACCAGGGTGGCCCTCTTGGGGTGTCTGCAGGAGCGGAGCACCTGGGCTGAGAAACTGGAGCGCCCCTTGGAGAACTAGTAAACACCGGGACCGGCACCGGAGCAGCCGGGGGAGTTTGTTCTAGTCTAGTCCTGCAAGGGGCCGGGGCTGGGCCTCGAACTCGCGACCTCCCACCGGTGCCGCGCTTCCTCCTGCGGCCGCCAGGGGCCGCTGCGTCCCCGCGCGCGAGTGACGCTCCGGGGCGGGGCGGGGCGGGCGGGTGCGCGCGCATGCGCCGTGCGCCCCGGCTGTCCTCCCGGCCTGGAGTCCCGGTTCCGCATCCCCGCGGCCCGGCCTGATGTACCGAGCACTGTACGCCTTCCGCTCGGCGGAGCCCAACGCGCTGGGGTTCGCCGCGGGCGAGACCTTCCTGGTGCTGGAGCGCAGCAGCACGCACTGGTGGCTGGCGGCGAGGGCGCGCAGTGGGGAGACGGGCTACGTGCCCCCCGCCTACCTGCACCGCCTGCAGGTGAGTCCGGCCCTCCCCTGATCCCCTGGGTCTGGGCTGAACCCCATGACAAGGCCGCAGGACCCCCCACCTCCAAGCTCCAGACCTCTCAGGGGTCTTCATTGCATGGGGGGCTGGAGTCCAGGACATCCCCAGACCCCCCAGATCCAAGAGCATTGGGTTCCCCAGAGCCCAAAATGTCACAGGAGATGGAAAGCCCTTGACAGCCAGGGCTGTCAGACTTAGCAGAAGAGGGAACTCTGGCACTGACACTTCTGGGAGCCCAGATTCTTGGGGGATCTAATAGCTGTGAATCCTCATCTGAGTGGAATTCAGGAATTCAGCCCAGAGAGTACGGATACCCCAATTTCCAGACCCCCTAATGGGCCCCATCCTTAGACTAAACCCTCCACCCTGATCCCTGAGCTCCATGGACACCACCTGTTTCAAACCGTCCTATATGTCCTCCCTTCCCCCCTGAGGCTCCTGGGGCTCTAGTCACCCTCATTCCCAATCACTGTCTCAGCCACCCTCTTACTAAGAGCTCTTACTAAGCTCTCCTCCTTTGTTTGGGATCAAACCCAAGGACTCACACATGCCCGCAAGGATGGTGCCACTGCATCTTCAGCACCCCACCCCCAGACTCCAGGCTCCCCACCTCTGCTTGGCACTGCTTGGAACTTGCGGTCCTCCTCCTAACATCTTCTCCCAAGCCTCTGACCCTGACTTTGCAGCCTTGCTTTTTCTGAAAGCGAGGAGGCACTCACTGTGTCCCGTCTCTGAATTGTGGGAGGGGGGGTCTGCTCCCATTGTGAAAAAGTGAGGCCTCCCCCTCCCGCTAACTCTGCCTCTTTCCAGGAGTGGAGGCCACTGCGGTGCCGGTGCCTGTTCCCCAAGAATAGCCCTGCTGTGGGGACTGGCTGGGGTGCCGGGCTCCAGCTGGTCTATTCTGACCACAGGGAAGCAGGGTCTGGAGCCTCCCGATGGGTGCCAGACACCCCCGTCCCGTCCTGATCCCAACCCAGCTCTGGACAAAAATAACAGGATAAATCTGGAGTCGTCATCTGGCCTCACCAGAAGTGGACCATAGCCCCCAGGGGTAGCCCAGTGGGGTAGGAGTGTGTCAAACCTGGCTTCTCTGGGGCCTCTTGGTGGCCTGTAAGGAAAATTCTGCCTCTTCTCTGTGCCCCTCCCCTGCTGGCTGGGAGCCCCTTCTTTTGCCACCAGACTGGGTATCTGGTGGGCATCTTTGGCTCTTGGCTTTGCTCTGCCTGTCCCCCTGTCTCTTCCTCCCCATGTGACATCTAGGTACATCCCTGCTCGGTCTCTTCATTTCTTTCTGCGTGGTCTCCCTCTCTCTTTTCCATCTTGCTTTCTCCTCTTGCCCTGCATGTCTCCTGTCTCTGCCAGTCCCTGTGCTACCTGGAGGTTGTCATTGAACTGGGCATCCATCTGTCCGTTCTTGTCGGGGAAGCTTTGCAAGTCTGTTTTGGAGTGACGTCACCTCGGTTCTGAGGCTTCTGTGTAGCCTGATGGGCCAAGTATGCCAGTGACAGGGAGGGATGGGCCTGGCTGGTTCCACAGCTGGCACCGCCTACTCCCCACCCATGTCATTGGAGCTGAGATTGGACCCCAGAGTCGTAGGGGATGGCACCGCAGAATCTGGGGCAGGGACCAGGTTGTTCTCTCAGGGCTCCCTTTGCCACAGACACAGAACTGAGCTGCTGCTTCCCAGGAATCTTCCAGGCCTGGAAGGAACACTCCTCAGACAGTTTGGAAAGGCTGAGGGATGTGGGCAGCAGAGAGAATGGAAAGAAGACCCCTTTTTTTGCCCATCCACGGCTTCCCGGACCTGTGAGGAGCTGCAGGAGGACAGAGTGGTTCTGGAGCCTGACCTTGGCTTCATGAAGGACCGGCAGGCTGCAGAGATTTTTCCAAGGCTTTTAGACATTCTAGGCTCCCTGCTTAGCATCTCAATCTGGACGCTGAACCCTGCCGAGACTGGCTGTGTTTGCCCGCCGCCTGGCGCTGGGCTGGTGCTTCTTGTGTTGTTTTGGCTCGAAACTCCCGATTTTTTGACAAGACCTGTTAGCAGAGGGCCTCGATTTTATTGGCATAATAAAATCCCAAGTGGGGGCCCCCATCTGTGGAGCAACTCCATGAGTGCCCCCCTACCTAGCTCTCTGCTTAGCCCACTTTGAAAAGCCCATTTCCTGGCCCTGTCAGCCATCAGCCTCTAGCCACAGTACTGCAGACTGCAGGGATGTGGGTCTTCTCTGCCCCAGCTTCCATCCAGGGCCGAATAACTGGTCTCCAGGGCTAACTGCCTCCCTCTGCCACCTCAGGGCCTGGACCATGATGTCCTCCAAGCCATTGATCGGGCCATCGAGGCTGTGCACAATGCTGCCATGCGGGATGGGGGCAAGTACAGCCTGGAGCAGCGAGGGGTCCTCCAGTGAGTGTTTTGGGGACCCAGTTCCCAGGGATAGGGTGGGGAGTTCCAATGATGCCTGGGGAAAGAGTGAATGGTGGACTGGGCTGGGAGTGACAGAGTTGGGAGCGGGTAGGCTGGCTTTGGACTATGTGGCCAACACACGAAGGCCTTGGGAGCTGTGAGGTAGGTAGCCCAGTCCTCATTCGCCTCCCCATCCCGCCATCAGGAAGCTGATCCACCACCGGAAGGAGACATTGTCCCGCAGAGGCCCCACGGCTGCCACCAACCCAGCAGCTCTGCCCCCGTCCACCAGTGACCATCACCTGGACGCTGCCAGGCAGCCCAATGGGGTCTGTCGAACGGGCTTCGAGAGACAGCACAGCCTGCCTAGTTCTGAGTTCCTCGGCGGGGCCGATGGTGGGCTCTACCAGGTAGGGTGGAGGAGGAAGGGAGGTGGATGAGGCCGAAGGCTTGAACGGGCTACCCAGAGTCAGTCTGGCCTGTGCCCTCCCTGGCCGGGGAGCTCAGGCCCTGATTACTGGTTAGGCTGGCACCTCAGAAGGCAGCTTGCCCCCCCCCCACAGATCCCACCACAGCCTCGCCGAGCAGCACCCACGACACCACCGCCACCCGTGAAGCGTCGCGACCGTGATGCCCTGGTGATATCAGGGAGCGGTAAGACTGAAAACAGCGGATGCGGGAGAGATAGCACAGCGGTAGGGCGTATGCCTTGCATGCGGCCAACCCAGGATGGACAGTGGTTCAAATCCCAGCGTCCAATATGGTCCCCTGTGCCCTGTGCCTGCCAGGAGTGATTTCTGAATGCAGAGCCAGGAATAACCCCTGAGTGCCGCCGCTGGGTGTGACCCAAAAACCAAAAAAAACAGGGAGCAGGGAATGTGGGTGTCCTGTGCTGGGAATGGTTATTGGGAAGGCTGGATTGGGGAGCACTTGGGGGTTCTGGCCTTGGTGAGAGGCTCTACCAGAGGAACTGGCTCCAGTGTGGACCTGGAACAGGAGGGCAGGGAGCCCGTGGCTGCCAGGACAGCATCTTCTCTCTGCCTGCAGGTAGCCGCAATGCCACGACCTCAGGGGGCAGCTCTGTGTGCAGTGGCTCCTCGGTCAGCAGCACGTCCCTGGACACGCTCTACACGGGCTGCAGCTCCACTGAGTCGGGGTCTAGCTGCTCACCCACGCCCCCTCCTGTGCCCCGCCGCGGCG
The DNA here is from genome assembly GCF_024139225.1 of Suncus etruscus. NCBI lineage: Eukaryota > Metazoa > Chordata > Mammalia > Eulipotyphla > Soricidae > Suncus > Suncus etruscus. The sequence goes on along the minus strand of NC_064854.1, from coordinate 121,729,049 downwards.
CCCATACCACCATGTCCCAAACTCCATCTTCCAAGGAGCCTGTCCCGGAGTCCTCTACTGAGGAAGAAGCAGTAGCAGCCCCAGAGGCACCGGAGGCGGTGGCTGCTCCAAGCCCAGAGACCACCGAGGAAAAGGCAGCGGGCGAGACAGTCGTGCCCAGGACCATCGGTGCAGAACTGATGGAGCTGGTGCGGAGAAACACAGGCCTGAGCCATGACCTTTGCCGTGTGGCCATAGGCGTCGTGGTGGGCCACATCCAGGCCTCTGTGCCGGCCAGCTCCCCGGTTATGGAGCAGGTCCTCCTCTCGCTGGTGGAAGGCAAGGTGAGGGTGGACAGCAAAGCCATGTTCCTCTCTATCCTCAGCTGCCCCACCATCCCCAGCCCATTTTGTCCCTCTCATGCCTCCAGCCTGTCACTGACTGGTATTTGCTGGGCTCTAGTTCTGGGCTTTTACTGTGCAGGGTGCTAGAAATATGGAGGTGGGACCAGAGAGATAGCTTGGGGGTAGGGCATTCGCCTTTCATGCAGAAGATCCCCTACAGAATGGTGATGGGTGCCTCTCTGGGTCTGGGAATGAGGCAGTTTTCAGAGGTCTCCCCACCAGTGTGTCACATGCAGAAATTAACTGGAAGGCTGTAAAAACAGGGTGCAGGGGCTAGAGATAGCACAGCAGTAGAGCTTGTATGCGGCCAACCCAGGACAGACAGTGGTTCAATTCCTGGCACACCATATGGTCCCCCTGAGCCTGCCAGGAGCAATTTCTGAGCTCAAAGCCAAGAATAACCCCTAAGCACCTCCAGGTGTGACCCAAAAACAAAATAAAAAAAAAAAACAAAACCAGGGTGCAGAGGGGTGGAATGGGACTGATTTCTGGGCATGTTGAAGGCTGTGCCATGGGAACGCTCTTTGTTTGTTTGTTTGTTTTTGAGTCATACCCAAGATGCTCAGGGGTTACTCCTGGCTCTGCACTCAGAAATCACTCCTGGCAGGCTCGGGGGACCATATGGGATGCCAGGGATCGAATCTGGGTCTGTCCAGGGTCAGCAGCATGCAAGACAAATCCCTACCACTGTGCTATCACTCCAGCCTTTTTGGGAACACTTCTTTTGTGGGAGAGCAATAGGGCTCAGGCCCTCTCACGTCTAGGCTAGACACTGAGATGGCTGTGGTAGGGAGGGGACAGGGGGTGCTTGTCTGTCGCATCTTGGGGCTCATACCCTTAACCTATGGTTGGGGTTGACTGCTGGACTTGGGAGCCCTAGGAAGCCAGCTGGACCCTAGTGTGCTGAGCCCCTGGCTTACTCTCACCCTAGGACATGAACAGTGCCCTGCCCTCAGGGCAAGTGTGCCATGACCAGCAGCGGCTTGAAGTGATCTTTGCCGACCTGGCCCGCCATAAGGACGATGCCCAGCAGCGGAGCTGGGCCCTGTACGAGGACGAGAGTGTCATCCGCTGCTACCTGGAAGAGCTGCTACACATTCTGGTGCGGGGGCCACTCAAGGCATCCTCCAGTCCTGTGCCATCCCTCCCCTCACCAGGGCTCAGGACATTCTCCCACGTAAGTGGCCTGTGCCCACGGGGCCCCACAACTCATGCCCAGTCTGTTGCCCTGCTTCCCGTAGACCGATGCATACCCTGAAGTGTGCAAGAAAATGTGCAAGAGGAATGAGTTCGAGTCTGTGCTGGCCTTGGTAGCCTATTATCAAATGGTGAGTGGCAGCAGGGAAGCACTGGGGGACCGGGTGGAGGTGGGCACTCTTGGCACGGAGCTCATGGTTGGCCCTGCCAGGAGCACCGGGTGTCTCTGAGACTGCTGCTCCTTAAGTGCTTCGGCGCCATGTGCAGCCTGGATGCAGCCATCATCTCTACACTGTTGTCATCTGTGCTGCCGGTGGAGCTGGCACGGGACATGCAGACGGACACGCAGGGTGAGGCGAGAGTGAGGGAAGGGAGGAGGGGTGCCCGCCATTTCTCCAGGCTCTGACGTTGTGGTCTGACTCCCCGTAGACCACCAGAAGCTCTGTTACTCTGCCCTCATCTTGGCCATGGTCTTCTCCATGGGCGAGGCAATACCCTACGCGCACTACGGTAAGAAGCCGTTCATTGGGCTGGAGGGATGGTACAGTAGTTAGGGCAGTTTTTGCCCTGCATGCAGTAGTCCTGGGTTCCATCCCCGCCGTCCTTATATGATTCTCCCAGCACTACCCGGAGTGACTCCTGCGTTCAGAGTCAGGAGTAACCCTTGAGCATTGCTGGATGTGACCTATCCTCTAACCTCACCCCCACCCCACAAAAAACAACCTATTCATTGGCCTTTTCTTGGAAAGCCTCCCTAACCACAGCAGCAGGAACCAAGCCCCAAGGACCTCCTGAGCAGAGTCTGAAGGGATCAGTTTTCCCCCTGGGAGATTGGGTGTCTGGGAGGAAGCACAGGGTTTCAGCCTCCCGTGTGGCCTCTCTCAGATCACCTTGGCACACCCTTTGCCCAATTTTTGCTGAGCATTGTTGAGGATGGGCTGCCCCTGGACACCACAGAGCAGCTGCCGGATCTCTGCGTGAACCTGCTTCTGGCCCTCAACCTGCACCTACAAGGTGGGTGTGAGCGTAGTCAAGATTGGGGTGGGCTTGGAGTCAGAGAGATAGCATGGAAGTACGGCATTTGCCTTGCATGCAGAAGGACGGTGATTCGAATCCCGGCATCCCATATGGTCCCCTGAGCTGGCCAGGAGCGATTTCTGAGCGTAGAGCCAGAAGGAACCCCTGAGTGCAGCTGGATGTGACCCAGAAACCAAAAACAAACAAAAAAACAAGACTGGGGGCTTGGGGCCGGAGCCATGGTGCTAGTGGTAGGGCATTTGCCTTGAATGCACTAATCTAGGATGGACTGAGGTTCGATGGTCCCCCAAGCCAGTAGCGATTTCTGAGCACATAGCCAGGAGTTACCTCTGAGCATCACTGGGTGTGGCCCAAAAAACAAAAAACAAACAAAAAAAAGACTGGGAGGACTTTGGTGGGTTTTGGCAGGGGGGTGGCCCTGCAAGTTCAGCCTCTAGACACGCCTACACCCATGTACTTCTGCTTGCCTACAGCCCCTGACCAGAACGTCATCATGACTGCCCTGAGCAAGCATGCCAATGTCAAGATCTTCTCTGAGAAGCTGCTACTGCTGGTGAACAGAGGGGGTGAGGACCCCGGAGCCCTCGTGGCTCCGCCTCAAGGTCCTGTGACTCCGTCGGGTGACTCCAGGACCCCCGTGAAGACACCATCCCGACCCAGCTTCTCCCTACTGCCTAGATGACCCGGTGCGCATCTTCAAGCACGAGCCCCAGCCGCCTCACTCCGTTCTCAAGTTCCTGCAGGACGTGTTCGCCAGCCCCGACACTGCGACCATCTTCTACCACACCGACATGATGGCTCTCATCGACATCATCGTGAGGCACATCTCGGACCTGTCCCCCGGAGAAAAGGTGCCAGGCAGGGACCTTTGTGCAGATGGGAGTCATGTAGGCATGAAAGCAAAATGGGGGGAGGGCAGAATGGGGCGCCATGACCCTGACTTACCAGAAGCCAGAAACAGGACTGCAGCAGAGCTGGATAAGTCCAGGATGCTGCTCAGAAGCCATGGTGGGGCCTTGTGCTGAAGGAGCTGCCAGTGAGGTGAGCTGGTGGGCACCATGAGGAGAAGGCTGGCATTGGAGGAGGTGAGACAGGAAGTGGAGTGGACCCCCACTGTGACCTTGGAGAAAGGTCTATGACCTTAACAACTGACCAGGCAGAAACTGGGCTGGTCCATGGCTGCAGGCTCAGATGTGGTCTGGCCCAGAATGGCAACGGGCAGAGGAGGTTCAGGTGTTGACTAGAGGAAGAAAACCGTGGGGTCAGTTAGTGGGTTGAGGGGTCTCTGAGGATATGGAGAAGCTTAGGTATCTGATTGGAGGGGATGAGGGAACCATCTAGGCCAGGGGAAGGGGATTAGGAACACATCAGGGCCTATGGAGAAGGAAAGATGATGAAGGTTGGCTGTTCGGAATAGATAGGAAGGAAAGAATTAAAAAAAAAAAAACCTGCGTTTGGCGGGCAGGGACCATTCTTGGTGTTTGGGGAGATCAAACCCAATGCCAGGAATTGAAGCAAGTGCTTCCCCACTGAATCACATCTATAGATTTTTGTTTTAGGGCTATACCACGCTGTGCTTCAGGATCACTCTTGGTGGGCTTGGGGACCAAATTGGGTACAGGAATTAAACTGGGTCAGCTGCCTGCAAAACAAGCGCCCTTACCCATGGTATTCCGTCCCCTGGACCTCTGTACTTTTATTTGTCTTGTTTGGTTTTTTGGGACACACCCGGCAGTGCTCAGGGGCTACTCCTGGCTCTACACTCAGAAGTTGCCCCCGGCAGGCTCGGGGGACCATATGGGATGCTGGGATTTGAACCACCATCCTGCAAGCAAGACAAATGCCCTATTGCTGTGCTAATTCTTCGGCCCCCAGACCTCTGCACTTTTGACCAGAACACCTGGATAGACATTCAATTTTCTTTTCTGTTTTTTGTTTTTTTGTTTTTGGGTCACACCCGGCAGTGCTCAGGCATTACTCCTGGCTCTACACTCAGAAATCACTCCTGGCAAGCTCAGGGAACCATGTGGGATGCTGGAATTTGAACCACCGTCCTTCTGCATGCAAGGCAAATGCTCTTACCTCCATGCCATTTCTCCGGCTCCCAATTCCTTTTTTTATTTTTCCAACCCCCTCCCCGACATCCATGTTCTTTGCTGTTGTTTATTTGGTGCTTAGAATCAGCCCAGAGCTTCCTATATGGGAGGCATACACTCTGCTGAGCACCTTTTCCAGCCTGGACAGCAGTTTCCTTCGTTGAGATAAATAAGATGAGAAAGGGGCTGGGCAACTGGCTCAGAGGACTAGATAGCATGTTTTGTATGTGGAATCCCCAGGTTTGATCCCTAGCATTGCATGATCCCCCAACCACACACAGTCCCCAAAAGAAAGAACAAAAGAACTGGAGAGATTGTGTAGCAGATAAGACGATATTATCTTTTTTTTTTTTTTTTTTTTGTGGTTTTTGGGTCACACCCGGCAGTGCTCAGGGGTTACTCCTGGCTCCATGCTCAGAAATTGCTCCTAGCAGGCACGGGGGACCATATGGGACGCTGGGATTCGAACTGATGACCTCTTGCATGAAAGGCAAACACCTTACCTCCATGCTATCTCTCCAGCCCAAGACGATATTATCTTGCATGTGCCTGATCCAAGGTCAGTTCCCAGCACTCTGTCCAGGAGCTCTGCCAGGAGTGATGTGAGTGCAGAGCCGGGAGTAAGCCCTGAGCACCTGATGACCAGAGGAAAATAATAACAATAACAACAACAACAATAATAATAATAAACCATGAGTATATCTCCAGCTTTGGGAAGGGGGTGTGGAGATTTTAGTGTGGCGTGTGGACAGATCAACCACAGGGCTCCCTGAGAAGCCCAAGCAAGCCTGCTGGAAGCTGAGGGGATGAGCGGGGTCCTCCAGGAAGAGGATGAAGTGGGTAGAGACAGCTTGCAACTTGCAGCAGGTGGCAGCACAAGCATGGGAGTGGCTCCCACGGCCTCTCTGAGCCAGGACTCCCTTGGCCTGCCTCAGACAGTCGCTGTCTGGGATGACTCACTTTTATCCTCCTTTGTCAGCTACCAAAGATGGCTATGGCAGGTTCTTTTCGGAGATGGGAGATGGGGGTGCAGTCAGCATTGGTACTTCTGCCCTCAGCCCTGAGGCTCCCTAAGACTACAAGGCGGTTGCTGCCTGTCCCTCCCTGGGGTCCCTGAGCCTGCCTGCTCTTCCCCTCAGCTGCGGATGGAATACCTCTCCCTGATGCATGCCGTGGTCCGCTCCACGCCCTACCTGCAGCACCGCCACCGACTTCCCGACCTGCAAGCTACCCTGCGGCGCATCCTGGCCGAGGAAGACGCCTCGCCCCAGTGCCAGATGGATCGCATGATTGTCCAGGAGATGTGCAAGGAATTCCCTGAGCTGGGCGAGGCCCCCAGCTAGCACCCGCTTGCTTGCTGCCCCTCTGCGGCCCGGGCAGGGTGCAGGGGACCCTAAGCTGGACCCTGAGAGTATTTTGCACTGACAGTGTGAGGGGAGATGGTGGTGGTGGAAGGGACTAGAAACAGGGCCCCCTCACACCCTAGGGAGCGCGAATGTGAAGGGCCAAGTACGGGATTGGGAACCATATTCTGGGAGCTGCACTGGAATGGGGGACGTGTGAGCCGAAACCCCCGCCATCTCCCAGCAGGCTACACCTTCAGCATGCCCCCCTCCCTGCCTTCCATGCGTGCACACACACAGTTCTGTGGCTATTCCGGGTGGGCTTGAGCCCGAAGCCCCCCCACCCACACTCGACCCCCTGGCCTGGTCCATATCTGGGCCTGATGAGGCCTGGCCTTGGGGTGAGGGAAGACCCACCCACCAGCTCTGTTCTTTGCCTTAGCTTTGCAGTGAGTGCTGCTTGTGCGCCCCACCCCAAGGGGGTGCTGTTCTTGCCCCCCCTCCCAGGGACCCTGGTCAAGCTACTGCCAGGGAGCAGAGCCCTGCCTGGGTCCAGGCCATTTCTGGAACCTCACTGAAGTAGGGGGGGGGGGCACTCGGAGCCAACGACAGAATCTATTTTCTCTGTAAAGATATAGATTGAAAAGCCATGTGTATTTTCCTATGTGCTGCGACTCACCTTTGAAAATAAATGACAGACCTCTAGAAACAGGCTTCTCTTCTGGCCTGAGGGGGCGGGGCACCTGGGCAGAGTTTCAGAGATCCCCAACTCCAGTCTGAAGAGGTAAGAATGTCCCTGCAGGGGCCGGAGAGATAGCATGGAGGTAAGGCATTTGCCTTGCATGCAGAAGGATGGTGGTTCGAACCCCTGCATCCCACATGGTCCCCTGAGCCTGCTGGGAGTCATTTCTGAGCGTAGAGCCAGGAGTAACCCCTGAGCTACCAAGTGTGACTCAAAAACCAAAAAAAAAAAAAAAAAAAAAAGAATGTCCCTGCAAGGCTTGCTCCTCAAGGTCCCCTGTGTCCTGGACCAGCCCTCTTCCCTGAGTGCTCCTGTGCCCTGTTACCACCACAGCCAGAAGTGCCCTTCCAGGCTCCAGCTGTCATTTTCTTTGTCTCAAATGCCCCTGCTCTCTGGAAGCTTGATCTTCAGATCTGGTCTCACCAGAAGTGGCCCCTGCACGTCTCTGTTCCCAATGATCTTTGGGTTGGGAAGCTCACATCAGACAATAGGGCAAAAAGCATCTTCAAAAGTATATGGCTAGGGGCTGGAGAGATAGCACAGTGGTAGGGTGTTTGCTTTGCATGCAGCCAACCTGGGACGGATCCGGGTTTGATTACCGGCATCCCATACAATCCCCGAGCCTTCCAGGGGCAATTTTTGAGTGCAGAGCCAGGAGTAACCCCTGAGCACCACTGGGTGTGACCCAGAAACTCAGAAATCAATCAATAAATAAAGTTTAATAAAAAGTATATGGCTAGGGGCCGGGGAGATAGCACAGCAATAGGGCGTTTGCCTTGCATGCAGCTGACTCAGGATGGACCCAGGTTCGATTCCCAGCATCCATATGGTCCCCTGAGCCTGCTAGGAGCAATTTCAGGGCACAGAGCCAGGAATAATCTTTGAGTGCTGCCAAGTGTGGCCCCCACAAAAAAAGTATATGGCTAGATTTACTATTAGAGGGGAATAAAAATTTACTTTTTCTATTCCCCCAAAGAAGCAAAGAGGCTCACCATCTATGGGGAAGAGTCAGGAAGCCACAAAAAGATGCCAGTGAGAATTGTTTTCATCCATTCCTTCAGGGTTTTTTATTTCCCATATGGTCCCTTGAGCACCTCCAGATGTGCCCCCCACAATTAATTTTTTATTGCATAGTAGATGATGTAATTTGTTAAAATAGAAATTTGACATTTAATCAATATAAAATTATTTAGGGGGCCGGAGAGATAGCATGGAGGTAAGGCGTTTGCCTTTCATGCAGAAGGTCATCAGTTTGAATCCGGCTTCCCATATGGTCCCCTGTGCCTGCCAGGAGCAATTTCTGAGCATGGAGCCAGGAGTTTCCCCTGAGCACTGCTGGGTGTGACCCCCCCAGAAAAAACACACAAAATAAATAAATAAATAAAATTATTTAAATTATAGCTTAAATATGATACCTTCAAACTATTTTGACATGCATTCTTTTTTTTTGGGGGGGGGTTTCATACCCGGCAGCGCTCAGGGATTACTCCTGGCTCTATGCTCAGAAATCTCTCCTGGCAGGCTCGGGGGACCATATGGGATCCCGGGATTCAAACCACTGACCTTCTGCAAGGAAAACACCTTACCTTCATGCTATCTCTCCGGCCCCAATATGCATTCTTTTGTATTCATAGTTCTCGTCTGTCTTGCCCAGAAAGGGGGGGGGGATGGACAGTATAGCGAGTAAAGTATTTGCCTTGTATGTGGCTTTAGGGGATTTGGGGGGGGGGTTGGGATATACTGGTAGTGTAGCCTGTCAGGGGTCAGCCTAGGGCATCACATGCATTGTTGGGGTCAGCTGCCTACAAGGCAAGTGTGTTAACCTCTGTACTATCTCTCCAGACTAGTCCGTTAATTTTTACCCAAGGTAGCTCTCATGCAGTGATTCTGCACATCCAGTCACTGATCCTGTGACTTGTGGTCACAACCTTCTTTTGTCATTGGGATTCTGAGGCTAATGGGCTCTTACTTTACCAGTAAAACCTGGTGTGGTAAAATGCAGGCCTGGGAACATAGCTCAGCAACCAACCAAGATTGAACCCCAGCATCATGTAGACCCTCCAGAACAATAGGGTGTAGCCCAGGAGCTTCCATGCACTCCTCCTTGCTTTGGTGGTCCCTGGCACCACAGGGCACAGGCAGTGCCCCTAGTTAGCCAAATATGGCTGGGAATGGTCCCAGGAATTGCTGAACATACATGGAAGACCATAATAATAATAATAATAATAAATAAATAAATAAATCAGTAAGTGCAGAGCCAAGAACAGGTCTTCAGGAAGTTGAAGCAGGATCACCCATGATAGGACACTCATGGGAACATAACAGGATTCTATGGGGGAAATATCCTTAACTTTTGTTATTTGGGGTTTGGGGCCACACCTGGCAGTGCTCAGGAATCACTCTTGGTGGGTTAGGGGATAATAATCAATGCCAGGGATGGAACCTGGATTGGCTACATGAAAGGAAAGTACTCTATCCACTATGCTATCCTCTGGTCCACTCTTAACATTTAACTTCTAGAAAATGAGGCCTGCAAGCCCCCTGGACCTGTTTTTGGGCTAACCAATGGTCCCAGGAAAGTTGTTAGACACAACCTATTACTGCCCTGTCACAGAAGATGTTCTGCTTACTTTTTTTTTTCCAACTAGAATTGATTACATTGACTTCTACTCATTACGCCTTTCTTATTGGAGTGCCAAAGGCCGGGAACTTTGGATATTAAAGTTCGGAGACTAAAGTGCTCAGTGAAAAGCATAGACTGTGGGTGGAGAAACAGGAAAGGGTAAAGGAACTTGCCCGTGTGCCACCAAGCTGGGTTTGATTCCTATCCCTGTATAAGGTCCCACATGGTTCACCAGGAGTAATCCCGAACACAGAGCCAGGAATAGTCCCCGAACAATGCAGGGTGTGACCCAACCCCCTCCTGTCAAAAGGAAAAGTGGAGCATAGGTAGGTTTCATGCAAGGCCATAGCCTTAACTCCTGTACTCTCTCTGCAGCCCCTCAAATAGTCTTTCATATTCTTTTGTTGTTGTTTGGCCACACCCGGCAGTGCTCGGGTTTACTCCTGGCTCTGTGCTCAGAAATCACTCCTGGCTGGGGGGGCCATATGGGATGCCGGGGATTGAACTGAGGTCTGTCCTGGGTCAGCTGAGTGCAAGGCAAACGCCCTACTGCTGCGCTATCGCTCCGGCCCCAAGAAAAGTTGAATTTTATAAGGCTAGTGATGGGGCCAGAAATAATGCAGTGGGTAGGACAATATAGCCCACCTTAGTTCAGTTCCCAGCACTCCATATGGTCCCCTGTCAGGAATGGTCCTTGATCACAGAGCCAGGAGTAAGCCTCCAACCACTGCTGGATGTAAAAAAATAAAAGGCTAGGGGCCGGCGTGGTGGCGCTAGAGGTATGGTGTCTGCCTTGCAAGCGCTAGCCTAGGACGGACTGTGGTTTGATTCCCCGGCATCCCATATGGTCCCCCAAGCCAGGAGCGACTTCTGAACGCATAGCCAGGAGTAACCCCTGAGCGTCACCGGGTGTGACCCAAAAACCAAAAAATAAATAAATAAAAATAAAATAAAATAAAAGACTAGTTTTAAAGGTAAGGAGCTGAAGAAGGTAAGAATGATAGACTGGGGCCCGGAGAGATAGCACAGTGGTGTTTGCCTTGCAAACAGCCGATCCAGGACCAAAGGTGGTTGGTTCGAATCCCAGTGTCCCATATGGTCCCCTGTGCCTGCCAGGAGCTATTTCTGAGCAGACAGCCAGGAGTAACCCCTGAGCAAAGCTGGGTGTGGCCCAAAAAAAAAAAAAAAAAAAGAATGATAGACTGGAGACCTCGGTAAGAATAAAGAATTGTGGGGCCGGAGAGATAGCAGAAGGTAAGGCGTTTGCCTTTCATGCAGAAGGACTGTGGTTCGACTCCTGGCACCCCATATGGTCCCCCCCCTTGCCTGCCAGGGGCGATTTCTGAGCATAGAGCCAGGAGTAACCCCTGAGCGCTGCCGGGTGTGACCCCCCCCCAAAAAAAAAAAAGAATAAAGAATTGTTTGACACGGAAGAGAGCTGGATGGATCGGTTAGGTCTTTTGTCATGTGTTTCCAGTGATAAAGGTTTGAGAGGGCATATTGGGGCAGGGAGATACGGAGACACCAAGTGAGAAGCCAAGGTATATATCGAGGCTCATTCTACCCAGTCTTTCTTTGCCTTCTGATCTCCTGACCTACTTTTCATCTGTTCCACAGAAGCCTCAATTTCAGGTCTCTGGGCCCCGGGTGGACTCTAACTTGAAGTTGATGAGGAAAGACCAAGAACGAATCACATGGGGCGGGAGGGGGAGAGGGGAAGGGGTCGTCCTTGCTGTGTTTGGAATTTCTGGGCCAGACTGGACTTGGGGAAAATTATAATCAATAATTGATTTTTAAACTTTACAGGGGGTATTAGCAACTGCCATAGGAGCAGAGTAACTAGTTTACATGGGAATTTGGGAGAAAAGGGAGAAAAACTATGGAGATGGGAGCAGCAGGATCTGCTTGAAAAGACCCCAGTAGTCGCCTCTATATCCAAGGAAAGGCGTTCCACAAAATTGTAGCAGCTGAGACCAGTTAAAGAATTGGGATCCTTAAAGCTTTTCGCGGCCCACATAACCTCTAAGGTTTAGCATCACATTTTCCCTTCCAGCTGCGACCACCGACCACCACCACCACCTCATATTGCAAGATCCGTTCAGGCTTCTTTTTTCGCCTGCAGGCATCTTCCCCCGATAGCTAAAGTCGGTGCAGGCATCTCCCAGATAACCCAGCCCTCCTCTCCCCACAACCTTGCTCCAGTCTCCCTCCCTCATTGAGGTAACCATTAGCTAGACTGCGGATCCCCCAGGGCGGCTGTACTACGTGCTTGGCTTGCTTTCCCACAGCTCCTACACCGACACCCCAATCCCATCCGGCGGATTCCTCCAAAGGGCGTCGCTGCAGATGCTCCATGCTCACACGCAGGAACCCAAGATCACGCCTCGATCGTGGATGGACTTACAACACGACGGCGGCCCCAGGATGACAGGCGCTTGTCAATTTCTCGGCCGACACGTGGGGGCGCCGGGAGGCGGGACTTGCGGAAGCCCCGCCTCCGTCCCGGAAGTGAAACTGACAAGTGAAACTGACACGTGAAGCTGACGAACGCCTGATTGGCTGGTGGTGATGTCATCGGGACCCTCTGGGGCCGGCCTGAGGTTCTAACTTCGCCCGCCCGGAGTTCTCGGTGGGTTTCGAAGCAGCAGCCCCACCCTTGAAGCGTTTCCAGCCCACCCACCCACCACTTAGGGGACGGGACGCCTTCTTCGCAGGACGTCCACGCCCTTCTGCGATTGGACGCCGGAGCTCTTTGTCGCTGCTGCCTTTAGGCATTTGCAGGCTCTGGTCCACATTGGAGCATCATCTCCGGCGTCCTCTCCCCCGCTATCCTGGAATCCGCAGAGTTCCCTCCCTTCCTCCCCACCAGACAATGAGTCTGCCTTGCCTTGGGGTGGTGGAGGGCGGAGCCTCCCGTTAGGCCTACGGAAATCGCGGCTTCTTAATTGGAATGATCCCAGTTTTCACTCCACCCCGCCCCCACCCCGCTCTTCTGCGTCTCTTCCGTTGTGTCAGCCCATTGGCCAGCCGGGACCAGTTTGCTCTAGGAATTGCACTGCTCTTGGGGAACAGCTGGATTGAATCGCGAGAAGACCGAGCTTCCGTCGGTCCCTTCAAGGGGTTAAGGGACGTGGTCGTCGCGGGCAAGGGGCGGGATTCCGAGGACGCCAAGCCTGCAGCTGGGCAGCCGCGCCAGGCTTCACTTGGTATCCCAGAGCAATCGAGACCCGCGGCCTGGGAGACTTGGGCAGGAAAGCGTGGCCTTTGATCCCTCCTCAAGGGTGTCACCTCCCATTCGTTCTCTGAAAGGGCGCTTCCTAAAAAAAAAACAAAAACGGTTGCAACCTGTTTTTAGTCTTTGTAACATTAAAACTCGCTGGCCAAACAATCAAAGCTATTGTTCGGACTCCTGACGCCTCGAGAAATCCCGTGCAGCCTGCCTAGCTTCTTCCTCCTTTCCTAGGATTTCACGATTCCTGAAGAATGCTCATTCTGCCTATCACGACATCCTCTTTTTATTTTTATTTTTTATTTTTTTTTTTTTGGTTTTTGGGCCACACTCGGCGGCTCTCAGGGGTTACTCCTGGCTCTACGCTCAGGAATCACCCCTGGCAGGCACTGGGGATCATATGGGATGCCGGGACTCGAACCACCGACCTTCTGCATGCAAGGCAAATGCCTTACTTCCATGCTATCTCTCCGGCCCCCACTTTTATTTTTTTTAAGGCCAAAATCCAGGACAAGGGACCGAAGAGCTAGATAGCAACAGCGGTAGGGCATTTGCCTTGCATGCAGCCGATCCAGGACGAACACTGGTTCGAATCCCGGCATCCCATATGATCTCCAGCGCTTGCTAGGAGCGATTTCTGAGCATAGAGCCAGGAGTAACCCCTGAAAGCCCCCGGGTGTGGCCCAAAACCCAAAAAACAAAAAAACCAAAATAAACACCACCCCCCAAAAAAAAGACAAATTCCAGGACAAGATGCCAAGATCCAGAAAGAGGGACAGGGCAAAAAAGCCAAGCGACGAAGGGAAGGAAGCGGGTGAGAGCGAATCCAGGAGGGGTGTGTGAATGGGGGAGACACACACAAACGCCCGGGCTCTCCGTTCAGCACCAGGGACAGCGACGCTCCCGCCTTGCCCTCACTCAAGATGGCGCGCGCGGCTTCCGGAAGCCGGAAGTGCCATGCGCCGCGGGCCGTACCACCGGCCGGGGACTTCGGGGCGAGGCGGGCCGAACCATCGCGGCGGCCGGAAGCCCATCGGCGCGGCGGGAGGCGGCCGCGGCGTCGGGGATGGGGCCGGAGCGGAGGCCGCGTGCCGGAGGGGCCCTGGCGGCGGCGTAGATGGTGCCCGGAGGCCGGCGGCGGCGGCGGAGCGGGGCGATCGAGCGCGCGGCGGGGGCCAGGGGCGGCGGCGGGGGGCCGGGCGGGGGCGGCCGGAGCGGCGGGGCGGGCCCGAGGCCCGGAGCGGGGCGGAGGGCGGCGGAGGCCGCGGCGGGCGTCGAGGGGTGATGGCGAGGCGGCCGCCGCCGTGCCGGGGCCCCCGGGGCCCGAGGCTCCCGGGGCCGCTGCTCCTGCTCCTGCTCCTCTCTTTGTTCCCCCGGAGCCGGGGGGAGCCGAGGGGCGGCGGGGGTCCGGGTTGGCACCCGGGGGTCGCCGCTGCCGCCGCCGCCGCCGCTGCCGCTCCGGGTCCGGGAGCGCGGGGCCCCGATCGCGGCTCAGCCCTTTGTCCCGACCTCCTCGGGGTCCGGGAGGATGGAGAACCGGGGCTGCGCGTCCGAGATCCTGCTCCCGGGGGGCTCCGGCGCGAGGACCAAGGTCCCCGAGGCGATCGAGGGCCCTCTGATGAGCCTCCGGAAGCGAGAGCCCCGCCAGAACCCGGGTCCGAGGCTCTAGGCAGTCGCCCGACAGAGGGAGGACGCGGATCGGGGTCTCTGCCGTGCCGGCGTCCCGAGATCTCCTTCTGCGGGCGGCCCGGACACTCGCCAAGAGGGACCGAGTCGCCCCCCCGAGGCTCTGTTCCCGCAGGCGCCAGCATCGGAGATCAACTCGGCCTCCTCTGCGGGCCTTCTGGCTCGGACCCGGGGTGCCAACAAGGCCTGGTCCTTCCCCGGGACTGCTGGCCGAGGAGGCTCCTTGCAAAAAGTGGGGACCACGCGGCGCTGTGAGGACGCGTGGCCGGCAGGGACTAAGGCCCAGGCAGAGAGGATGGGGACATCCCAAATGGAGAGGACAAGGACGCTTGCCCGGCCCGAATGCGCTTTCCCCGGGCCCGGAGATGATTCAGCACCACGCAGGGCGAGGACAGCTCCCGGGCCGGGTTCAGCACCCCGCAAGTCCCGGACAGTTCCCGAGCCTGTGCCCGAGCTGGCTCGCTGCTGTCATTTGCTCCAGGAGCAAGGCCCATCGCCAATGCGCGCTGCTTCTTCATCTCCGGCTCCTGCTACAGCTCCAGGGGCAACTCTGGTTTTGCTGCAACATCCTCATCCTCTTCGGAGACTGTCCCGAGACAGCCGGGTCCGTGCCCGTCGTGCCACCAACCGCCACCCTCAGTTCTCCCAGTACAACTACCAGGTCCTGGTACCCGAGAACCAGGCGGCGGGCACCTCGGTGCTGCGCGTCGTGGCGCAGGACCCGGACACGGGCGAGGCCGGGCGCCTCGTGTACTCCCTGGCCGCCCTCATGAACAGCCGCTCCTTGGAACTCTTCAGCATCGACCCCCAGAGCGGCCTCATTCGCACCCAAGCCTCCCTGGACCGCGAGAGCATCGAGCGCCACTACCTGCGCGTCACGGCGCATGACCACGGCTCTCCACGCCTCTCCGCCACCACCATGGTGGCCGTGACCGTGGCGGATCGCAACGACCATGCACCCGTCTTCGAGCAGGCCCAGTACCGGGAGACCCTCCGGGAGAACGTCGAGGAAGGCTACCCCATCCTCCAGCTGCGTGCCACCGATGGCGACGCACCCCCCAATGCCAACTTGCGTTACCGCTTTGTGGGGCCCCAAGCCGGGCGCAGCGCCCACGCCGCCTTCGAAATCGACCCACGCTCCGGCCTCATCAGTACCAGCGGCCGCGTGGACCGGGAGCACAAGGAGAGCTACGAGCTGGTGGTGGAGGCCAGCGACCAGGGCCTGGAGCCCGGGCCACGCTCGGCCACCGTGCGGGTGCATATCACCGTGCTGGATGAGAATGACAACACGCCTCAGTTCAGCGAGAAACGCTACGTGGCCCAAGTGCGGGAGGACGTGCGGCCTCACACGGTGGTGCTGACCGTCACCGCCACCGACCTGGACAAGGATGCCAACGGGCTGGTCCACTACAACATCATCAGCGGGAACAGCCGTGGCCACTTTACCATCGACAGCCTCACCGGGGAGATCCAGGTGGTGGCACCCCTGGACTTCGAGGCCGAGCGAGAGTACGCCTTGCGCATCCGGGCTCAGGACGCAGGCCGGCCACCGCTGTCCAACAACACGGGCCTGGCCAGCATCCAGGTGGTGGACATCAATGACCACGCGCCTATCTTTGTCAGCACACCCTTCCAGGTTTCCGTCCTGGAGAATGCCCCTCTGGGACACTCCGTGATCCACATCCAAGCAGTGGACGCAGACCACGGGGAGAATGCCAGGTTGGAGTACTCTCTGACTGGGGTGGCACCGGATACACCCTTTGTGATCAACAGCGCCACCGGTTGGGTCTCTGTGAGTGGCCCCCTGGACCGTGAATCTGTGGAACACTACTACTTTGGCGTGGAGGCGAGGGACCACGGCTCCCCCCCCACTCTCAGCCTCAGCTAGCGTCACGGTGACGGTTCTGGATGTTAATGACAATCGACCCGAGTTCACGATGAAGGAATACCACCTCCGGCTGAACGAGGATGCAGCTGTGGGCACCAGCGTGGTCAGCGTGACTGCGGTCGACCGCGATGCCAACAGTGCCATCAGCTACCAGATCACAGGTGGCAACACTCGTAATCGCTTCGCCATCAGCACCCAGGGGGGTGTGGGTCTGGTAACACTGGCTCTGCCCCTGGACTACAAGCAGGAGCGCTACTTCAAGCTGGTGCTGACAGCGTCGGACCGTGCCCTTCAGGACCACTGCTACGTGCATATCAATATCACCGATGCAAACACTCACCGGCCTGTCTTCCAAAGTGCCCACTACTCAGTCAGTGTGAATGAGGACCAGCCGGTGGGCAGCACGGTGGTGGTCATCAGTGCCTCTGACGATGATGTGGGGGAGAATGCTCGGATCACTTATATCCTTGAGGATAATCTGCCCCAGTTCCGCATCGACGCAGATTCAGGAGCCATTACACTGCAGGCTCCGCTGGACTATGAGGACCAGGTGACCTACACTCTGGCTATCACAGCGAGGGACAACGGCATCCCGCAGAAGTCAGATACCACGTACGTGGAAATAATGGTCAACGACGTGAATGATAATGCACCCCAGTTCGTGGCCTCTCACTACACTGGATTGGTTTCTGAGGATGCCCCGCCTTTTACCAGCGTCCTTCAGATCTCGGCCACGGACCGTGACGCTCACGCCAATGGCCGAGTCCAGTACACTTTCCAGAATGGGGAAGATGGGGATGGAGATTTTACCATCGAGCCCACCTCCGGCATTGTCCGCACGGTGAGGCGGCTGGATCGTGAGGCAGTGCCAGTATATGAGCTGACGGCCTATGCAGTAGATCGGGGTGTGCCCCCCTTGCGGACTCCAGTTAGTATCCAGGTGACCGTGCAGGATGTGAACGACAATGCCCCTATCTTCCCGGCTGAGGAGTTTGAGGTGCGGGTGAAGGAGAATAGCATTGTGGGCTCTGTGGTGGCGCAGATCACGGCAGTGGACCCCGATGAAGGTCCCAACGCCCATATAATGTACCAGATTGTGGAGGGGAACATCCCAGAGCTGTTCCAAATGGATATCTTCTCTGGAGAGTTGACAGCGCTCATTGACCTAGACTACGAGACTCGCCAAGAGTATGTGATTGTGGTACAAGCCACCTCTGCCACTCTGGTCAGTCGGGCCACTGTGCACGTCCGCCTGGTTGACCAGAATGACAACAGTCCAGTGCTCAACAACTTCCAAATCCTCTTCAACAATTATGTCTCCAACCGCTCCGACACCTTCCCCTCAGGCATCATTGGACGCATCCCAGCCTATGA
Organism: Suncus etruscus; assembly: GCF_024139225.1. Taxonomy (NCBI): domain Eukaryota; kingdom Metazoa; phylum Chordata; class Mammalia; order Eulipotyphla; family Soricidae; genus Suncus; species Suncus etruscus. Next base: position 121,711,450 of record NC_064854.1, on the reverse strand, counting down.
CCCTGATGTCTCTGACCACCTCTTTTACTCCTTTGACCGGGGCAATGAGCTGCAGCTGCTGGTGGTCAACCAGACCAGCGGGGAACTTCGACTCAGCCGCAAGCTTGACAACAACCGCCCACTGGTGGCTTCCATGTTGGTGACTGTCTCAGGTGAGGGGTAAAGAGGAAGCGAGTGACCTAGTGATTTCTATTTATCAGGGTCTAGAGACTCCACAGGGTACGTCACACCAGGGGAGGAGTCCCATGCCTTTCCAGAAGTCCTTGTTTCTGTGTTCCATAACATCTGCCATACGCCTCAACTGGTTGGGTTTACATAGACATTTAGGTTCTTGGAAAGTTTCCACACATCAGTTACCAGAGGGGGATCCAAAAAGGTCTTATAATGAGGATAAAGAACTACCCTTCAGGGGCCGGGCGGTGGCGCTGGAGGTAAGGTGCCTGCCTTGCCTGCGCTAGCCTAGGACGGACCGCGGTTCGATCCCCCGGCCTCCCATATGGTCCCCCAAGAAGCCAGGAGCAACTTCTGAGCGCATAGCCAGGAGTAATCCCTGAGCGTCACAGGGTGTGGCCCAAAAACCAAAAAAAAAAAAAAAAAAAAAAAAAAAAAACTACCCTTCAAAGACAACCCCTAAAGGGAGTTTCAAGAATAGCCAGCCCACACACCACACCCCTGTTTAGTTGAAGGCTCCTTTAAACTCAGTGTAACACTCACCCCAGTCTGTACAGAAGAGGGAAGTTAATAATCTAGTAATTAGGAACACCAGTATGCTTTGGCATCCTCAGGCAGAGTTGGCCCACATATTCTGGCTGCTCCCCAAGGGTCGAAGACCTTGTCTTTTAAAAAAAATGCCCAGAGGTACATTTGCTGCTTTTCTGCCCCCACAGTTCAGGCTTTCACCCTGATTAGAGGATACAGATGGTAAAAGCTCATGCTGTCCTCCTGCCTGCTAGAGGTTGCAGAGGTTGGGACTCTCCTAATGTTTTTATTTTGAGCCACACCTTGCTGTGATCAGAAGTTTATCCTGGCTCTGTATTCATGAACCACTCCTGACAGGCTCAGAGGACCATTTGGGATGCTGGGGATTGAACCCGGGTTGGCCACATACAAGGAAAGCACCCTACTCACTGTACTATCACTCCAGCCCTCCACTCCTAATTCTATAGCCTGTACTTCCAGCACTGCCAGAGAAACCACAACCTTCAGTGTTCTCTCCCTTTACTCACTAACTTATTATTGGCTCACTGTGTGTGTGTGTGTTGGTCTAGGGACAAGGCCTATAAAAATATCTCATTTGTGAAGATAGCTGTTGAAATGAAGAGCTTGTTCTGGGGTGGTGGCAGCTTCCTGACTGAAGAATAGGGTCCAAGACTCTCCCGTTGAGAGGAGCATGCTGACCCAGCTCTGGGGGATGAAGTTGCATGATCGCAGGATTTGGGGCCCTTCTAATGACATGGGAAAGCAGTTTTCTGGCCCCTGTTTATTGATGAGAATGAATTGCTAGTTCTGCAATTCTGGGTGGCCTGTAACTGGCTCCCTTTACTATCCTAAGGAGGAATGCCCTGCTGACTGTGGTAACCTGGGGGAAAGGATAGGCTATTGGCCACTAAGGGATTTTCTCATATGCTGCTGGGGGAATGATTTGGCCCATGAGCCCTGTGGGGGTAACTGGTTGATCCTCGTTGGACCCCTTGTGTTAGCGGGGGGAGAGAACAAAAAGCAACTTTTTGGCTGGAGAGATAGCATGGAGGTAAGGCGTTTGCCCTGCATGCAGAAGGACGGTGGTTCCGATTCCGACATCCCTCATGGTCCCCCTGAGCCTGCCAGGAGCAATTTCTGAGTGTAGAGCCAAGACTAACTCCAAGACCCAAAAACAAACAAACAAACAAAAAAGCAATTTGTTGACACCTTGCTGCTGGGATGGGAACCGAGGGCCTCCATCCTCTTGTGCCCTAGGGGTTCAGACACTGACCTCTGCCTTCTCCCTGCCAACAGACGGACTGCACAGCGTGACGGCCCAGTGTGTGCTGCGCGTGGTCATCATCACCGAGGAGCTGCTGGCCAACAGCCTGACGGTGCGCCTGGAGAACATGTGGCAGGAGCGCTTCCTGTCGCCGCTGCTGGGCCACTTCTTGGAAGGGGTGGCCGCCGTGCTGGCCACCCCCGCTGAGGACGTCTTCATCTTCAACATCCAGAACGACACGGACGTGGGAGGCACCGTGCTGAACGTGAGCTTCTCGGCGCTGGCTCCGCGTGGGGCCGGGCCCAGTGCCACCGGGCCCTGGTTCAGCTCCGAGGAGCTCCAGGAGCAGCTGTACGTGCGCCGGGCCGCCCTGGCCGCCCGCTCGCTGCTGGACGTGCTGCCCTTCGACGACAACGTGTGCCTGCGGGAGCCCTGCGAGAACTACATGAAGTGCGTGTCCGTGCTGCGCTTCGACTCCTCGGCGCCCTTCCTGGCCTCGGCCTCCACGCTCTTCAGACCCATTCAGCCCATCGCCGGCCTCCGCTGCCGCTGCCCGCCCGGCTTCACCGGCGACTTTTGTGAGATCGAGCTGGACCTCTGCTACTCCAACCCGTGCCGGAACGGGGGTGCCTGCGCACGGCGCGAGGGGGGCTACACCTGTGTGTGTCGACCACGCTTCACCGGTGAGCAGGGCTCGGGCTGTGGGCCACGGATGCTCTAGCAGAGCAGGGTGACCAGGAACTGACCCCCCAGCAAGAATTGAGCATCACTTAACGGTGTCTTTGAGGGGAGGTATGGGATCCATCTCAGGACCTCACATATGGCAGGCATGTGTTCTACCACTGAGCTTAACTCTCCAACCTAGTCCTCACTTTTTTCTTTTACTATTTATTTATTTATTTGGTTTTTGGGCCACGTCTGGCAGTGCTCAAAGGTTCCTCCTGGCTCTGCGCTCAGAAATCGCCCCTGGCAGGTTCTGGGGGACTCTATGGGATGCTGGGAATCGAACCTTGTCCGTCCCCAGTCAGCGTGTGCAAGGCAAACTTCTTACCACTGTGCTATTGCTCTGGCCCTCTAGCCATCACTTTTGAGTTGTCTTGGGTACCATTACATCAAAACTTTGGTCAAGACGCCACTAAGGGCCAGAAAGCACAGAGACATCCAGAAGATTAGAGGCCAGGGTGGTGATGTGCTGGTCTGGTAGGGCGGGCTGTGGGATGGTGAGACTGGTGGGACGATGGAGTGGTGGGCCAGGCGGGTAGGGGCCTGTCCACAGAGGAGCTGCACAGGGGGCTTGGAACAGTTCCATGCCAGCAGGGGTGCTTCTAAGGCGCCGGTTCCTTTCTCTGACCCCGACTTGACTCCTAGGAGAAGACTGCGAGCTGGACACGGAGGCTGGACGCTGTGCGCCTGGCATCTGCCGTAACGGGGGCACCTGTGCAGATGGCCCCGACGGTGGCTTCCGCTGCCAGTGCCCAGCAGGTGGAGCCTTCGAAGGCCCACGCTGTGAGGTGGCAGCACGTTCCTTCCCGCCCAGTTCCTTCGTCATGTTCCGTGGCCTGAGGCAGCGCTTCCACCTCACGCTGTCCCTCTCGTAGGTGCCCGCAGTATATCTCAGCCCCAGCTACATAACCCTGGCTCAGATTCCTGAGGTCCCGCAGGACTCTGATCCCCTTCTTCCTCTCCTTTGCCGAGGTGTCTCAGCACATCACTGCTCCCAGTGCCTGCTCCCACTTCCACCCCTCGCATCTCCTTTCTCCTCCACGCTGGGAGATTGCCCCGAGAACGTGCTTGTTGCTTGTCTGTGGCAGGGGTGGTGTGTGTGAAGAGGTGTCTGGCCGCTGACACCCACCCTACTCCTTCTCCCCAGGTTCGCCACAGTGCATTCAAGCGGGCTTCTCTTCTACAACGGGCGCCTGAATGAGAAGCACGACTTCCTGGCCCTGGAGCTGGTGACTGGGCAGGTTCGCCTCACCTACTCCACAGGTGTGCATGTGGTTGTGTGGGAGTGGATGTGGGTCAGGGACTGGGGGAGGCAGACCCCCAGACCCCCTGGGTTTGCCTCCCAACAAACCTGGAGGTGCTGTCACCCCAAGGTAATTTCCTACAAAGTATATGCTCCCTTTCTGGGCAGTGGTACGTGCTGCTGTCTGGCCAGACCACTCTGGGTGAGCCCACGTGGTCATCAATGGGAGAATGATGACCACACTGGGGACCACGTTGGCTGAAAGAATGACTGATCGATCTATCGATCGAGGGCCACTTGGGGAGGAGCTGTGCCTGCTTAGCAGCTTCAGGCAGCCCTCCACATATTTCCTCCCCATAGGCGAGTCCAACACCGTAGTCAGCCCCACGGTTCCAGGGGGCCTGAGTGACGGACAGTGGCATACAGTGCATCTGAGATACTACAACAAGGTGGGCACTACCCTCACCTGGGAGTGTGGTGGGGAGCTGGGATGCCAGGTTCCACCCCTCAGAGATTTTTCTGGGGGGGTCCTGTTGAGTGGTGTGCCTGGATCTCTAGCCCCGGACAGATGCCCTAGGAAGTGTGCAGGGCCCCTCCAAGGACAAGGTGGCGGTGCTGAGCGTGGACGATTGTGATGTAGCTGTGGCTCTGCGATTTGGTGCCGAGATTGGCAACTACTCCTGTGCGGCCGCTGGCATGCAAACGAGCTCCAAGAAGTGAGACCCTAAAACTCCTGCTCTCCCTGTCCTGTACCCACCAAAGCTCCTCCAACCCTCTACATGCTTCACCTCAGCCTGCCCAGTCTTCCAGCTCTCCCCCTTCCCATCTCCCTCAAGCCCCTGCCTCCAATTCTGTTTAACACTCTACATCCCTCTCCTAGATTCTTTTGTTTGTTTGTTTGTTTTTTGAGTCACACCCAGCAGTGCTCAGGGGCTATTCCTGGCTCTACACTCAGAAATTGCCCCCAGCAGGCTCGGGGGACCCTATGGGATGCCGGGATTCGAACCGTCGTCCTTCTGCATGCAAGGCAAATGCTTTACCTCCATGCTATCTCTCCAGCCCCTATCCTAGATTCTTTATTTACTTTTCCATTCCCTATCCCAGCTACCTTATCCTTCAATCCTAGGCTTTAGTCTGCCCCCCCAGACAAGCTACTTATTTTGAGCTCTCCTTTGTACCCCGAAACTGAAGTAAGGGTTCAGCTTCTTCCCTAGCATGACCTTCCTCTTCAGTCATCTCACTGTCTGAGTCCTACTCCCATACTTCCTAGGAGCAACCCTACCCTGCCCAAGTTCCACCACTGACCCAGACTCCTGACCCCCAGGTCCCTGGACCTGACAGGCCCTCTGCTCCTGGGTGGTGTCCCCAACCTTCCCGAGAACTTCCCCGTGTCCCACAAGGACTTTGTTGGCTGCATGCGGGACCTACACATCGATGGCCGCCGAGTGGACATGGCGGCCTTTGTTGCGAACAACGGTACTACAGCAGGTAGGCCAGGGCTCCTTTACAGGGAGGGTAAAGAGCTCTGTGAAATGACCCCTGATCTAACCTCATCCTTGTCTCTTGATGTGTACCATGTCACAGTCTGGCTGACTTTTAATTTTATCGGGTTTTGTTTTCTTTTGGGTTACAGCTGGTGATGATCATGGGACCACGTGCAATGCCATGGTCTACCAGTGATCCTCAAACTATGGCCCGCGAGCCACATATTGTATTTGTATCTGTTTTGTTTCTTCATTGCAAAATAAGATCTATGCAGTGTGCATAAGAATTCGTTCATAAGTTTTGTTTTTACTATAGTCAGACCCTCCAATGGTCTGAGGGACAGTGAACTGGCCCCCTGTTTAAAAAGTTTGAGGACCCCTGGACTATACTACACACCCTGTATATCTCTACTATCTCCTCAGCTTAGCTTGGCCTTCAGGGCCTGACTCCTACTAAACCACCTTTTTTTTTTTTTTTGGGCCACACCCGACCTTGCGCAGGGGTTACTCCTGGCTGTCTGCTCAGAAATAGCTCCTGGCAGGCACGGGGGACCATATGGGACACCGGGATTCGAACCAACCACCTTTGGTCCTGGATCGGCTGCTTGCAAGGCAAACACCGCTGTGCTATCTCTCCGGGCCCACTAAACCACCTTTTGAGGAATGCATAATTCAAGACCTAACTGCTCTGGGCCCTCTGAACAATGGTGTTATATCCAGCTCCCACATTCCTCCTATGTCGTAATCTTCCATGTACCCCCCTCTTCCAGGCTGCCAGGCCAAGCTGCACTTTTGCGACTCAAACCCGTGCAAGAACAAAGGCTTCTGCTCAGAGCGCTGGGGCGGCTTCAGCTGTGACTGCCCCGTGGGCTTCGGGGGCAAAGACTGTCGGCTCAGTGAGTGGGCAGCACAGGGCGGGGGCGGACCTTTTGGGAAAATCTGCTTCCTGGAATATTGACTTTGACCCTTTTTCCTTCCCCCCCCCCCCCACAGCCATGGCCCATCCCCACCACTTCCATGGCAATGGCTCACTCAGCTGGGACTTTGGAAATGACATCGTTATATCTGTGCCATGGTACCTAGGCCTGGCATTTCGGACACGGGCGACACAGGGCGTCCTGATGCAAGTGCTGGCTGGGTCACATAGCACGCTCCTCTGTCAGGTGTGTGTGACCTCCTGGCCCCTTCCTCCATCCTCTGTTCCTAATCTCTGATGCCACCAGCAACCGTAACATGGTTGTGGATTCTGTCCTGTCAGATACTGGATTAATGGCCTTCTTCCCACCACAGTGGTGTTGTAGGCAAAGATGGAGCTCCTTCTGCCACTTGTACCAATTGATGATCCTTAGGCCTTTTATTTACTGCCTCCAACCTGAATTTCAACTATGCTTTATCCCTGACACAACAGTCTATGTTCCAGTTATGGTTTTCCCAGCTTCTGAACTCTGCTTTTTCTTTTTTTGTGTATGTGTGTGTATGTGAGAGAGAGAAAGAGAGAGAGAGAGAGAGAGAGAGAGAGAGAGAGAGAGAAAGAGAGAGAGAGAGAGGATGAGAAAGAGAGAGAGACCAGGGCCTCATCTTTGCTCTTCTACTAAACTATATCCCTACTCCCTCATGTTTTTATCTCTGAGCCCTGATCTCAACTCCTGACACCCCTAGACCTTTCCTAATTTAGAGGTCCGACTCTAGTGTTCTGCCATTCCTTCCGCAGCTGAATCGGGGGTTGCTATCCGTGACAGTGACCAGGGGCTCAGGCCGCACTGCCCACCTCCTTCTGGACCAGGTGACTGTCAGTGATGGCCGGTGGCATGATCTACGGCTGGAGTTGCAGGAGGAGCCAGGTGGCAGGCACAACCACCATGTCCTCATGGTTTCACTGGACTTTAGCCTCTTCCAGGTCTGACCTCTGAATGTCCATTCTCAGTTTTACAACCCGACTCATCTCATTGATCCCATGTCTAATCTAACAACTCCTCTCAATTCCCTCTATCACTTGCTCCCTCCAGCTCTTCTTAATAGCCTTGCTCTGAGCTCAGAACCTATCCCACCTGCCAAATTGGTCTGCTATCTTGCCCTACTCATTATCAGAGAGGTCACCCAGATTTCTCAACTGCCTTTAGTATATACTTCTGTAGCCAGTACTTAGATTAACACCTGGAAACCCCTTCTTGTCTGTGTCCCAATCTCTCAGGTCAAAATCATGTCATTTTAGGGTTGGATTTGGGTCCCAGAGAGAAGTTGCTCCTCTGAAAGCTTTCTCATGGCCATTCCTGTGCTCCAGATGATCTGTCCCTAGGAGCAACTCCTTCCTGAGTCTTTCCTTAGTACAGAGAGACAAAGCATGATTGTATAGGGTGAGGATAAGAGTTCACCAACTCAACGCTATCTATCCCCCTCCTCCAGGACACCATGGCAATAGGGAATGAGCTGCAGGGCCTGAAGGTAAAGCGACTCCATGTGGGAGGCGTCCCCCCCAGCAATGACGAGGTTCCTCAGGGTCTGGTTGGCTGTATCCAGGTAAGGATCAACATGAGACTATGATATGGAGATTCAGAGTCAGTGATCAGAGATCTGGGGTGTCTGGGGACCTCAAAATCTTCATCTATGGGGAGGGATGTTGCCCAGAGCTGTCCTACAGGTATAGGCATTCTGTGATGTTAGAGGTGTCTCATCTGTGATTCTCAGGGACCATGGTCTAGACAGCTTGGTTGGGGTCATTTGGGTATACTGCACTAGGAGAGCCAGGTCAGGGTTTGGGTTTCAAGTGTTCCAAGGGAAATTGCATGTCAGGGTAGCTGGCTTTTACAGGAGTTGGGGCTAAGGTGCTTTGACATGGGTTTCACCCATTACTGGCTGTGTCAATAGGGGGTATGGCTCGGCTCCACGCCTTCCGGGTCCCCGGCCCTGCTTCCCCCCAGCCACCGAGTGAATGTGGAACCTGGCTGTGCTGTGACCAACACCTGTGCATCTGGGCCCTGCCCACCCCACGCTGACTGCCGAGACCTCTGGCAGACCTTCTCATGCACCTGCTGGCCAGGTGGGGTGTGGAGTGTGTGGGAGAGGGTTAGTCGGGGTGGAGTAAGTGGGAACTGAGGGCAGGTGTCTGCTTCCTCCTGTGCTTATGGCCAGTCTCCTGAGTTCCCTGACCCCGACCTACAGGTTACTATGGCCCAGGCTGTGTGGATGCCTGCCTTCTGAATCCATGTCAGAACCAGGGCTCCTGCCGGCACCTTCCGGGGGCACCCCATGGCTATACCTGTGACTGTGCAGATGGCTATTTCGGTCACCACTGTGAGCACAGGTAATGAGCTGGTGGGGTTGAGATGATGGGGAAAGTGGATGGCAGAGAGAGAAAAGAGGGTCACTGAGGTATTATCACCTGGCTCTCTACCCTCAGGATGGACCAACAGTGCCCCAGGGGCTGGTGGGGGAGTCCCAGCTGTGGTCCCTGCAACTGTGATGTTCACAAAGGCTTTGACCCCAACTGCAACAAGACAAATGGGCAGTGTCACTGTAAGGTGGGCCTGACCCTTGACCTTTTATCGCTTTCCTAGACATAATTTATCATTCTTATCCATCTCACTGACCTCTGTCACCTCAGCCACACCCTCCCCTCTTACCCTTGTTCTGTGACCTGACTACTCTTGTCCTCCATAGCAAACCTTTCCCTTTCATTTCACCTGAGGTCCAGCTTGCCTCTGCCCTCTGGGCCCTCTATGGCTCCACTTTATTCTATACCCTGACCTCTGACCTCAGGACCCCCGACCCATTCTTGAACAGGAGTTTCACTACCGACCCCGGGGCAGTGATTCTTGCCTGCCATGTGATTGCTACCCCGTGGGCTCCACTTCGCGTTCGTGTGCACCCCACAGTGGGCAGTGCCCCTGCCGCCCTGGAGCTCTTGGTCGCCAGTGCAACAGTTGTGACAGTCCTTTTGCAGAGGTGACAGCCAGCGGCTGCCGGGGTGAGCCAGCCCTGCCCAGGTTCACGTGTAGAAGCCCCCACTGCCTTGGCATGCTTGGACCCCTGACTATGGAAGGCTTCTAAGGGGGCAGATCAGTCACTATACCTAGTTTTCTGATGGTCTGTTACAGAACGTGACCGGCCAGTTCTCAAGACCAACAAGACTAGTGCTGGGTGGGGATGGGGCAATGGCGGATCTCACTTGTCCCAGACCTGGATCCTCTGGCTCAGTAGTACTTTCTCTCCATAGTGCTTTATAATGCCTGCCCCAAGTCCCTGAGATCTGGTGTGTGGTGGCCCCAAACCAAGTTTGGCATCTTGGCCTCAGTGCCCTGTCCTCGGGGAGCCCTTGGTGAGTACCTCAGGGGCAAAGGCATTCATTGCTAAGGATGAGGGTGGGCTTGTCCTCTCTTTGCCAGGACCACTTCTTTTTTTTTTTTTAATTGGGTCATCTCATTCCTACAAAGATGTGGGAGAGGGGTGGGGATTTATGTGGGTCTTGCACTACCTCTTAGGAACTCGGGGTCCCTCCTTATACCCTCACTGTGCCTCCATCTGTTTCTCTTGGCTTCTGGGCAGGATTGCGGGGTGCAGGTAAGGGGGTACGTGTTTGCTCAGATGCGCTGTGCCCTCCCACTGCCAGAGCTTTTGCACCCCCCTCCTGCTGCTGCTTGAGGTCTCCGCAGATCTCTCCCTACTGCCTGAGGCTTTTCATTGCCCTTCCCACTGCCTGAAGTCCCCAAGACCCCTTCTGACTGTTTGAGGACCCCCGAGGCCCTACTCTGGTACCTGAGGCCCTCAGGCATACCTCCTCACTGTCTGAGAACGCTGCAGATCCTGCCTCACTTCCTGAGATCCTACAGCCTCTCTTCAATTCTTGCCCTACTGCCTGAGAGTACTAAAGCCCCCCTCCTTTCTGGGGACCCCAGAGGTTCCTCCCACTGCCCGAGTTCCCCACAGATCCTTGCCTCCTCTGCTCTGGGCCCTGCAGTGGCTGCACAGATCATCTTTGTGTGCATGCTTGTGGTCTCTCTCAGCCTGTGCACGTGTCTGCGAGTTTGTATCGGAGGGAAGGGGGGGTCCGTGTTTAAGTGAGGGTTCTTATTGGTCATGGCCGAAAATCCCCTTAAGACCTAGGTCATTTCTCATATAATCGCATCCCAATCCACAGACCAGGAAGAAGTGGTAGTTAATTCAACACCATGGGAGTTATAACTTGTATAAGAGCCCACCCCCACCACATTTTGGCTCCAAAGATTCTCCTGGTGTGTTTTCTCGTGTGTGTGTGTGTGTGTGTGTGTGTGTGTGTGTGTGTGTGTGTGTGTGTGTGTATGAGAGAGAGAGAGAGAGAGGCAGACAGACAAACACAGAGACAGAGTGAGCACATTGTGTAAATGCTTGTCCTAGCCCATGAATATATGTGTGTAGAAGTGATGAAGTCTGTGTGTATATATGGTACATGTGCGCCCAACCTTTGTGCTCTCCTTTTTATAGTTGATGGTTCAAAATGTTATACAGAGGGGCTGGAGAGCTGTATAGGAGGTAGTGTTTGCCTTGAATTCTGCTGACTCAAATTTGATACCCTGCTCCCCACTTAGTCCCCTAGGCATTACTATGAGTAATTCCTAAGTGCAGAGCCATGAGTAAATCTTGAATATCCCTGGGTGTGGCCCCCAAACAAAAACAAACACACACAAGTAGTTTAGAGGGCTGGAGAGAGAGCTCAAAGGACCGAAGTATGTAATTTGTATGCGGGAGCCTTGGGTTTAATCCCCAGCACTGCCTGGTCCCCTAAGGACCACTGTGAGTGATCCCTGGGCACCGCTGGGAATGACCCCTGGCACCCTAAGCAGTATTGAGAGCGGCCACTAAGGCATTGCTGGGTGTGGTCCCAAAATTTAAAAAAACTGGACAAAACTGAAATGGCTCATAGAAGGGCTCAGGGACGTAACTTAGGAGTAGTACCTCCCTATTTGAGGCACTGGGTTTGGTCCTCTGCACTGCAAAAAAAACAAATTGGGTGGGGGTTTCACAGAGCCCTCAGAAATTTGATAAGCATGTATCAGATCTGGGGACTTGGAATACATTACTCAGGATTCATCCACACAGATATCAACTTTCTGGTCTCTGTCTAGAAAAGAGGGGATACTGTGATCCCCCTCAGTGAGGGTCCCAGACCCCAAATCTGACAGGATTTGCCTGCCCTAAGGTGCTGCCGTGCGGCTCTGTGATGAGGACCGGGGGTGGCTGGAGCCTGATCTGTTCAACTGTACTTCCCCCATCTTTCGAGACCTCAATCTGCTGGTGAGACTCCCCAGATGCCCACCACATTTGCAGCCTCTGCTGTCCCTGCTTTGGCGCCCCCAATCTGTGCTGGGCCAGCATTGAGCATCAACACTTTGCCTCCTGGGCTTCCCCAGTGCTTTTATTGTACTTAATTCTACCCCCTAAGACTTTGAGGCCCCATGTATTCCAGAGAAGCTCACATCCCCATCTTTGTCTGGGCAGCTGGATGGCCTGGAGCTGAACAAGACAGCACTGGATACTATGGAGGCCAAGAAGCTGGCACAGAGGCTTCGGGAGGTGACTGGCCACACTGACCACTACTTCAGCCAAGATATCAGGGTCACAGCCCGCCTGCTGGCCCACCTGCTGGCCTTTGAGAGCCACCAGCAGGGCTTTGGGCTAACAGCCACTCAGGACGCCCACTTCAATGAGGTAGGTGCCCTTTGTTCTGGCTCCCGACCCAGGCTTCCAGCTCAGGTCTCTGCTCTCCCAGAGAGGGAAAGACCTTGGGTTTCCCCTCTTCCCTGGTCCTCCTCACATCCACTCCTCCTTGCTAAAACCGCAATCGGGCACCCATCAGATTCCTTCCACTTCTCCTTCTTTCCCAACCCTCCCTGCACTGAGTTCCCTTCACTCTTTCCTTCCAGAATCTGCTGTGGGCTGGCTCCTCACTGCTTGCTCCAGAGACGGGGGCCTTGTGGGAAGCACTGGGACAGCGGGCACCTGGGGGTTCCCCCGGCAGTGCGGGGCTGGTACAGCATCTTGAGGAATATGCCGCCACTCTTGCCAAGAACATGGAGCTTACGTACCTGAACCCTGTGGGGCTGGTGACGCCAAATATCAGTACGTGGCAGGAGGGCATAGGAGACTGGGAAAGGGCACAGGGTGGCAGCCCCAGGTCCTGGGAGGCGGGAGGTGAGCCTGGCCCCTCAGTGCTTTGCTGAGGGGCTCTGCTAAGGCCCAGACTCCCGGGTGAGATGTGGGAAGGAGATGATGCCTGCCGAGGGTGGGGAAAAGAGCGTGCTGAGGGGCCAGGCGGTGGCGCTGGAGGTAAGGTGCCTGCCTTGCCTGCGCTAGCCTAGGACGGACCGCGGTTCGATACCCCCGGCGTCCCATATGGTCCCCCAAGCCAGGAGCGACTTCTGAGCGCATAGCCAGGAGTAACCCCTGAGCGTCACCGGGTGTGGCCCAAAAACCAAAAAAAAAAAAAAACAAAAACAAAAGAGCGTGCTGAGTCTCCTCTTCTTTCCCCTTGGCAGTGCTCAGCATTGATCGTATGGAGCATCCCAACCCAACCCGAGGGACTCGGCGTTATCCTCGTTATCACAGCAACCTCTTCCGGGGCCAGGATGCCTGGGACCCTCACACACACGTGCTGCTGCCTCCCCAATCCCGCCAGCCATTCTCTTCTCAAGGTGAGGTACCCTGTCACTCCTCTCAGTTCTCCCCACGCCAGCCCCTCCTGCATCTATGACACCCCGGTATCTGCCCTCCAGTCCAACTTTAGTCCCTTTCTCTCCCCAGTCACAGATATCGTACCTCAGCTCTCTGATTTTTATTTATTTATTTATTTTGGATTTTGGGTCACACCTGGCGGCGCTCAGGAGTTACTCCTGGTTCTGTGCTCAGAAATTGCTCCTGGCATGCTCAGGGGACCATATGGGATGCCGGGAATCAAACCAGGGTCTGTTCTCTGTTGGCTGCGTGCAAGGCAAATGCCCTAATGCTGTGCTATCGTTCCAGCTCAACCCCAGAACTCTGAACCCCATGTTTTAGCTGGCTTGGGTTTGTGGATATTTGGGTTAAGGGTCACTGACAGTTGCTCCTCCCCCCCCCCCACCGACAGTTCAGCCCACAAGCAGCAGTGGCCCAGAAAACATCACCTCCAGTGCGACGCCCCCAGCCCCTCCAGAGCTGGAACTTGAACCTGGGCTCTCCATCGTCATCCTCCTAGTTTACCGAACCTTGGGGGGGACTGCTTCCTGCCCAGTTCCAGGCTGAGCGCCGGGGTGCCAGGTATCACGGGGGTCTTCTGGGCCCCTCCACCCTGAGGATCTTTCTTTCTTTCTTTCTTTCTTTCTTTCTTTCTTTCTTCTTTCTTTCTTTCTTTCTTTCTTCTCTTTCTTTCTTTCTTTCTTTCTTTCTTCTTTCTTTCTTTCTTTCTTTCTTTCCTTTCTTTCTTCTTTCTTTCTTTCTTTCTTTCTCTTCTTCTTTCTTTCCTCTCTCTCTTCTCTCTCTCCTCTTTCTCTTTCTTTCTTTTTTTTTTTTTGGGCCACACCGGTGACACTCAAGGGTTACTCCTGGCTATGCGCTCAGAAGTCGCTCCTGGCTTGGGGGACCATATGGGATGCCGGGGATCGAACCGCGGTCCGTCCTAGGGCTAGCGCAGGCAAGCAGGCACCTTAACCTCCAGCGCCACCGCCCGGCCCCTCTTTCTTTCTTTCTTTCTTTCTTTCTTTCTTTCTTTCTTTCTTTCTATCTTCTTTCTTTCTTTCTTTCTTTCTTTCTTTCTTTCTTTCTTTCTTTCTTTCTTTCTTCTTCCTTCTTCCTTCCTTCCTTCCTTCCTTCCTTCCTTCCTTCCTTCCTTCCTTCCTTCCTTCCCTCCCTCCCTCCCTCCCTCCCTCCCTCCCTCCCTCCCTCCCTCCCTCCCTCCCTCCCTCCCTTCCTTCCTTCCTTCCGGGGGGGGGGGGCCCACACCTGGTGGTGCTCAGGGGTTACTCCTGGCTATCTGCTCAGAAATAGCTCCTGGCAGGGTCGGGGGACCATATGGGACGCCAGGATTCGAACCAACAATCTTAGATCCCGGATTGGCTGCTTGCAAGGCAAATGCCACTGTGCTATCTCTCCGGCCCCAGTTCCTGCTATTTTCTACCTAACCTCTCACTTTCTGGTGGAAAATTGAGCAGGTTGCCATTAGATTAGGATGCACCAAATTCCAGAGAACCCTGCCTGGTTCTAGGGTCCATATGAACCATGTTTTTTGGAGCTGAGCAGAGTTGTGGCAGCACATAAAGGAAAGGAATGGCCCAGAGAGGCTGCCTGCCAGGGTTCAGTGAAGGTGGCAGGGGCAGCTAGAGGCAAAATGAGCTGTGCTGCCTCGTGCCTTGGCACATACTGGGTTGGAAGCCACTCAGTGGTGGAGAACCTACGGCTGGTCTGGAACTTACTCTCCAGTTAGGCTCTAGACCTGGAGATATTTTTTTGTTTTTGCTGGTTTTTGGGGGTCACACCCGGCAGTGCTCAGAGGTTACTCCTGGCTCTAAGCTCAGAAATTGCTCCTGGCAGGCTCGGGGGACCATATGGGATGCTGGGATTCAAACCACCGTCCTTCTGCATGCAAGGCAAATGCCTTACCTCCATGCTATCTCTCTGGCCCAGACCTGGAGGTCTTGAAGCAGCCTGTCCCTGCAATGACTCAGTGGCACCCCAAGCCGCATGCCAGCCAAGTGGTAGCAGAGGATACATGAGGAGGGCGCTGGGTCAGGTTTAGCTGGGGTGTCTCCTCAGGCTTCCTCAGAACCCAGTGATGAACTCTCCGGTGGTCAGTGTGGCGGTGTTCCACGGACGCAACTTCCTGAGGGGGGTCCTGGAGTCCCCGATCAGCCTGGAGTTCCGCCTACTGCAGACAGCCAATCGAAGCAAGGCAATCTGCGTGCAGTGGGACGCACCTGGCCCGTGAGGACCTCTGCCCTGAATCCCTGGGCCCCATCATCCCCCGGGAGGCCTGGCCTGGCCCTGTAGGCACTGACCAGGGGTCTTCAAACTATGGCCCGCGGGCCACATATTGTATTTATTCCCATTTTGTTTCTTCACTTCTAAATAAGATATATGCAGTGTGCATAGAAATTTGTTCATAATTTTTGTTTTTACTATAATCTGGCCCTCCAACAGTCTGAAGGACAGTGAACTGGCCCCGTTTCAAAAGTTTGAGGACCCCTGCGGGCTAGCCCATGATGAGTGCTGCTCCCCAATTTCAGTTCTCCTCACCCTCCCATCTCTCACCACCCCCTCCTAGTCCTGGGCTGCATCTGCAGTGGGGGTAGCAACTCTTAACAGTCCTGTGGCCACAGGGCAGACCAGCACGGCATGTGGACAGCACGGGACTGCGAGCTGGTGCACAGGAACGGGTCCCACGCACGGTGTCGCTGCAGCCGGACAGGCACCTTTGGGGTCCTCATGGATGCTTCACCCCGAGAGGTGGGGCTGTGTTAAGAGTCCCGAGGAAGTGGGCCTGGGTCAAAGAGAAGCGGCGCTCACAACCTGACATCCTCTCCTGTCCCCGCAGCGGCTGGAGGGGGATTTGGAGCTGCTGGCTGTATTCACGCACGTCGTGGTGGCCGTGTCTGTGGCTGCTCTGTTGCTAACTGCAGCCATCCTGCTGAGCCTGCGCAGCCTGAAGTCCAACACGCGCGGCATCCATGCGAATGTGTCAGCTGCTTTGGGGGTGGCGGAGCTCCTCTTCCTGCTGGGAATCCACAGGACCCACAACCAGGTGCGGGGCAGGGCCTGGGGACACGTGTCCTCGTGGCCTCAGCTGGGGCCAGAGATCAGGGATGTGCCAAGTGGGACCAGGGCTTGGGAGGGTCCAGAGCCCCGGGGTGCTGTGGCTTAGGGCTCAGAGGCGAGCAGCTGATGCCTGGGGTGGGGCCGGAAGTGGGGAAGCAATCCTGATGCCCTTTGCTGCCTCCAGCTGCTGTGCACTGCCGTGGCCATCCTCCTGCACTACTTCTTCCTCAGCACCATCGCGTGGCTTCTGGTACAGGGGCTGCACCTCTACCGCATGCAGGTGGAGCCACGCAACGTGGACCGCGGTGCCATGCGCTTCTACCACGCTCTGGGCTGGGGTGTCCCTGCTATCTTGCTGGGTGAGGGCCCTGCTCATTGGCCATTCCAGACCCAACATCCGTCCATCCCATGGTCTCTTCCATCCCCACCTCTTCCCCCAATCCTAATCTTGACTCCCAGTCTCTACCTCCCACTTCCTCCCCTGTGCCCTCTGGTCAGGAATGAGCCTGCTCTGACTCCCCATCTCTCCCCTTCTAAGTGAGGGTCCACGGTTCTAGGACACATCCCTTAGGCCTATCCTTTATTCTTCCCAGGCCTTGCTGTTGGCTTGGATCCTGAGGGTTATGGGAACCCTGACTTCTGCTGGATCTCCATTCATGATCCCCTTATCTGGACCTTTGCAGGCCCTGTTGTCCTTGTTATCATGGTGAGTGCCTCCGAATCAGTAGCAGCTGTGTGTTGCTGGATGTGGGGGTGGTAACTGGGGGGACCCGGGCGCAGCCTACAGGCTTCCTGGGCTGGGCTTTCTTTTTTGTTTTCCAGGCAGTGACCATAACCACTCCCCCTGCACAGAAATGGGAGGCAAAGGGTGGCGGAGTCCCCTTCTGGCCTTGCCTCTGTCTTCCTTTTCTATCCCTCGTCCACTCTCTGTCTCTGGTGCTCTCTAGGATGCTTCTATTTCTTTTTTTGTTTTCTGGAGGTTGTGTTTTGGGCTGTTCTTATGTGCAGGGGTCTTTCCTGGTGGTGCTGTTGTGACCCTATATGGTGCAGGGATTGGAGCCGGGTAGCTGCATGCAAAGCAAGTGCCTTACCCTATTGCTTTATCGCTCTGGCCTATTTTTAACTTTGCTCTCTTTGAGTGTGTTTGTGTCTCCCTGGCTCTGTGCATCCCCCCACCTCACAGTTCTGGGTCTCTCTATTTCTCACTTTCTCTCTTTCTCTGCCCTGATCCACTCCACATTGTCTGGTCATGGGTCCAGATGAATGGAACCATGTTTCTCCTTGCTGCCCGCATGTCCTGCTCTACGGGGCAAAGGGAAGCCAAGAAGACCTCTGTGCTGTGAGTTAGCTAGGCCTGGGGTTTCTTTCTGCTGCATCCTTTCCAAACTCTGGTCCTATTCATGCTATCTCCCTGTTCTTGCTCCTGGTCTCCTGGGTGTCCCACATCTCTGGTGGCCTAACTGGTTCATCTTGTCACCTGCATGTACGCCCCACCCAGCTTCCATGCTTCTGTGCTCCCACTCCTGCCTGATCCTCCCTGTCTTGCCCTGGCCTCCTGACTGTTCTCCTGTTTCTTGTTGTCACCTTCCATCTCCCTTCACTCATGGCATGTTTCAGTTCATTTCTTTACTTCCATGTGTCCCTATGACACATGCATGTCCTCCCATGTCTTCCCATGTTCCCTCGGCAGAACCCTTCGCAGCTCCTTTCTGCTCCTTCTACTGGTCAGTGCCTCCTGGCTTTTTGGCCTCCTGGCAGTCAACCACAGCGTCCTGGCCTTCCACTACCTCCACGCCGGACTCTGTGGACTCCAGGTAAATCTGGCTACCTCCCTCACCTTGCGCTTCACACCGAGAGGGCTTCAGAAGAGTGGGATCAGTCTGAGCAGGGCACGGACCCTGCCTGAAGCTTATTTTTCTGGATGACAAACTTGGGCATGAACCCACACATTGAAATCCAGAGACCCTGGGCCCGGAGAGAATAGCACAGCGGCATTTGCCTTGCAAGCAGCCGATCCAGGACCAAAGGTGGTTGGTTCGAATCCCGGCGTCCCATATGGTCCCCCGTGCCTGTCAGGAGCTATTTCTGAGCAGACAGCCAGGAGTAACCCCTGAGCACAGCCGGGTGTGGCCCAAAAACTAAAAAAAAAAAAAAAAAAAAAAGAAAGAAATCCAGAGACCCTGAGGTTTTGGATGCTTATTGGTCCAACTGCCTTTCATCACTGTCGCCACCCTGCCCTGACTCCCTCTGGGCCCCCCGGAGCTCCTTGCTGATGCCCTCACTCTCGCCAGGATTAACACCCCCTTGCTGATCCCATTACTTATACTGTCCCTGACTGACCTATTGGCAGTCCTGCTCTACCTGATTCTGGCATATTTTTTCTCCTCCTGACTATTGATCCCTCACTGCCCCCCACAGGGCCTGGCAGTACTGCTGCTCTTCTGTGTCCTGAATGCCGAGGCCCGCGCCGCCTGGACCCCAGCCTGTCTGGGCAGGAAGGCAGTGCCTGAGGAAGCAAGGCCAGCGCCTGGGACGGTGAGGGGGTCTCAGGGCTGGGGAGTCAGGCTGGAAGCCCCAGAAGATGCCGATCTGAGGCTTCTCTGGGCTGGCTCACCCTTCATCTCCTCCCTGCCACTCTCAGGGCCCTGCAGCATATAACAACACAGCCCTGTTTGAAGAGAGTGGGCTCATCCGCATCACCCTGGGTGCCTCCACCGTCTCCTCCGTGAGCAGTGCTCGCTCCGGCCGGAACCAGGACCAAGACAGCCAGCGGGGCCGCAGCTACCTCAGGTGACTAAAGGGGCCCGGTGGGGATGGGCTGCCCAGCTAGAGGAAATCAATAGTTAGAAGGGCATCAGGAAGTCCTAGGATCAAGGCTTCACCCAACCTGGCTTCAGGGCTGCTGTCACCATGTGTAAGGAGGCGCTTCTACCCACATTTACACCCACCCCAGCCATCAGCGTGCCCCTCCACTCTGTCTGAATCAGGGGTCCTCTATTCTAGGGACAATGTCCTGGCTCGACACGGTTCAGCTGCTGACCACACGGACCACAGCCTCCAGGCTCATGCTGGCCCCACTGACCTGGATGTGGCCATGTTCCATCGAGATGCGGGTAGAGGTGGGGACCTGGGCAGGGAGGAGGGAGGCAGAGCTTCTCCCCCATTGTCCTTCCTTCTGCATCAGACTGGGCAGAGCAGCTTACCCGTGGGAATGACCCACCCCTTCCCCACCCAGCCCTGCTTCTCCTGTGTCCTGGCTAGTCCTAACCTTCCAGCTCCCTGCTCACCCTGGCCCTGCGCCCGGGCCTCAGTCACAGCAGCCCCTCAGCTCTGGCCTCTTTCCTCGTCCTCACTGTCCTGCTGCTTCCCAAGCCATGGCCATACACCTTTCTCCTCCCGAACTCCCTACTCCAGGTGCTGACTCCGACTCTGACAGTGATCTGTCCTTGGAAGAGGAGCGGAGCCTGTCTATCCCCTCCTCAGAAAGTGAGGACAATGGCCGCAGCCGAGGGCGTTTCCAGCGTCCACTCCGCCGTGCTGCCCAGAGTGAGCGGCTCCTCGCCCACCCCAAAGGTGAGGGCCACCAGGACTCCATCTTCCAAACCAGGCAGGATAGGACCTGTTCTCCCAGGGGTAGCCCTGTGGGAAAACTGAGTTAATTACTGGGTCCCCTACCCTTCCCCTCGCCAACCCCCCCAGAAGCTCTGCAATAGAATGAGAAGGTTAGCTGGAAGGTTACAGGATGACACTCATTCCTTCTCTGTCTTCCCTGAGGGTTGGGATCCATTCAGGGCTCCCTGGCCAGTCAGCCATCAAAGTGCCCCAACCCCAGTCCAGACAGAGGGGCTTATCAGGACCCTGGGTGCTCTCTGGGAGACCCTTACCCATTCTGTCTCTGCTTTACAATAGCCAGGGCATTGGGAGCCACTAGAGTGGGGGGTTCCTGAGTTTGAACCACAGGGTTCAGTCCAGAACCAAACCTGCCCTGGCCCTGCAGATGTGGATGGCAACGATCTCCTGTCCTACTGGCCAGCCCTGGGGGAGTGTGAGGCGACTCCCTGTGCATTACAGACATGGGGCTCAGAACGGCGCCTAGGACTAGATGCCAGCAAGGATGCGGCCAACAATAACGCCCCTGACCTGGCCCTGACCAGTGGAGATGAGACCTCACTGGGTCAGACTCAGCGCCAGAGGAAGGGTACGACCACAACCTCTCCCACCCTCTCAGACCCCTCCCTCCTGTCCTTGACACCCAGTGATGCTCAGGGGTTACTCCTAGCTATCCACTCCGAAATCGCTCCTGGCTTGGGGGACCATATGGGATGCCGGGGATCCAACCCAGGTCTGTCCTGGATCAGCAGCATGCAAGGCAAATGCCCTACTGCTGTGCTATTGCTCTGGCCCCTCCTTGACTCTTTCTGGGGAGCCTGAGCATGCTCAGTCCTGTCCTCCTCTGGCCCTAGGAATTTCCTGCTCCAGCCCAGGGGACTTCTCCTGAGCCAATGTAGTGGGATACCCAGGAGCTGCTTCAAATCTATCAAATCTATCCCCAGTGTGCTGTACAGGGATCCCAAGAAGGCCGTGCCCCAGCTCAGGGTGTGGGGTCCTGCCTTCATCATTCTTGCATCACAGGGACCCTGCTCAGGGTGCCCAGCTCAGGGTGGGGGGGGTCCTGCCCTTATCATCCCTGCATCAGAGGGACCCTACTCAGGGAACCACCCCCTCCTACCTCCCTACCCCATCCTGAATCTCTCTAGAGTTTCCAGGTACTGCCTCACCTCCTCCCCAACGAATCTCTGCCCAAGGCTCCCTTGGGCACCCCTTAACTTCGGGCACTTGCTCCCCCACTGTTTCTTCCCACAGGCATCCTGAAGAACCGACTGCAGTGCTCAATGGTGCCACAGACCCGCGGAGTCCCTGAGTTGTCCTGGTGCCGAGCCGCCACCTTGGGCCACCGTGCTGTGCCTGCTGCCTCCTACGGGCGCATCTGTGCTGGAGCGGGGACGGGCAGCCTTTCGCAGCCCGCCAGTCGCTATTCCTCCCGGGAACAGCTGGACCTTCTTCTTCGGCGGCAGCTGAGTCGGGAGCGGTTGGAGGCTGCCACGGCCCCAAGCCTACGCCCTCTGAGTCGGCTAGGCTCTCAGGAACACCTGGACTCTGTGCCAGGCCACCTGGAGCCCAGGGACCGGGGCAGCACCCTCCCAAGAAGGCAGCCCCCCAGGGAGCACCCTGGCACTCTGGCCGGCCGCTTCGGGTCACGGGATGCCCTGGACCGAAGTGCCCCCTGTGAGTGGCTGAGCACACTGCCCCCACCCCACAGAGCCCAGGATCTGGACTCACAGCCCCCCGCTCTGCCCCTATCTCCTCAGCGGCAACTTTCAAGGGACCCTCTTTTGCCATCCCGGCCCCCAGACTCTCTGTGCAGGAGATGGAACTCAGGGGAGCAACTAGACCTTGTGCCTAGCCAGCACCCCTCACGAGAAGGCCTCGGGCCACCCCCACCGCTGCTCAAGGTTAAGGAGGATGCGGCGAGTGGCCCGAGCCACGGGCCCTCCACAGAGCAGCTGGACATTCTCTCCTCTATCCTCGCCTCTTTCAACTCCTCAGCTCTCTCCTCTTCTGTGCAGTCCCTGAGCACTCCCACTCCCTCGAGCCCTCACACCACGGCCACAGCCTCTGCGCTTGGGCACTCCACGCCTCGCTCTGCCACCTCCCACAGCATCTCGGAGTTGTCGCCAGACTCAGAGTAAGCAGTGGCCAGTCACCTGCTCAGACCCCTGTCAGCTCAGGGATGCTTCCTGTGTGTTCTTCCCTGTCTTCAACCAAAAATGGGGTGGTGGTTGGCAGGCATCTGCAAACAATCCCAGGCTCAGCACAGAGAATTAGGAGTTGGAGCATGGGCCCTGTGCTCTGTTTGTTGGTGGATGTAGTCTTGGTAGCCCCAAGCATCATAGGACCCAAACAACTTACTGTTGAGGCTAGCATTGCCAGGACAAATAGCACCAAATAGAGCCCCCAAGTTCTCAAATTCTCTTAGAAAGACTCATCTTTTGGGCTGGAGCGATAATATATTGGGTTGGGTAGGCACACAGCCAACCTGTGTTCCGTCCTCAGCATCCTATGTGGTCCCCTTAGCCTGCCAGGAGTGATTTCTGCACACAGTCAGGAGTAACCCCTGAACACTGCTGGGTGTGCCCCCCCAAAAAAACCCTCATTTTTTGTTTTATTTTTGTTTTGGGGATATTCACAACGATGCTCAGGAATTACTCCTGGCTCTGCAGTCAGGAATCACTCCTGGAGGGCCCAGGGGCCATATAGGATGCCAGGGATCAAACTCAGATTAGCAAGTGCAACACAAATGCCCTACCCACTGTACTATCATTCTAACACCTCATCGTTTTTGGGGAGGTCACACCCGGTGGCACCAGGGGTTACTCCTGGCTCTGCACTCAGATATCACTCCTGCCAGGCTCAAGGGACCATATGGGGTGCCAGGGATCTAACCTGGGTTGGTCCTGGGTTGGCCACATGCAAAGCAAGCATTCTACTGCTGTGCTATTGCTCTGGTCCCTTCATCATTTTTTTGTTTGTTTTTGGGTTTTTTTTTTTTGTTGTTGTTGTTTTTTTGGTTTTCGGGTCACACCCGGCAGCACTCAGGGGTTACTCCTGGCTCTATGCTCAGAAATCGCTCCTGGCAAGCTCAGGGGACCATATGGGATGCTGGGATTCGAACCACCGACCTCCTACATGAAAGGCAAACGCCTTAAGTCCATACTATCTCTCGGCCCCACCCTTCATTTTTTTTTTAAAGAAGAGTTACTACCGGGCCGGAGAGATAGCACAGCAGTATTTGCCTTGCAAGCAGCCGATCCATCACCTAAGGTGGTTGGTTCGAATCCCGGTGTCCCATATGGTCCCCCGTGCCTGCCAGGAGCTATTTCTGAGCAGACAGCCAGGAGTAACCCCTGAGCACCGCCAGGTGTGGCCCCCCCCACCAAAAAAAAAAAAAAAAGAGTTACTACCTCTTAATCCTTCGCACCCTATCTTGTCCCTGAAGCCCCACCAGGAGTGATCCCTGAGTGCAGAGCTAGAAATAAGCCCCAAACACCACCAGGTGTGTCCCCCCAAATACATAAAAGGTAAAAGAAAAAGTTAGCCAGGGAAGGGGTGTGACTAGCAGGGACTTTCAGTCTGTGGTTGGGGTCAGCTACCCAGAACCTCCTGAGCTAGAGGGAAGGGAGTGATTTTCAAAGGGAAGGGCAGCAGTCAACCTGGAAGTAGGAGGTATGTGGAAGTGGCAAGAAAGAGAGGGGTGTCTGCCTCACTTTGCTCAGGGAGTAAAATGAGATTAAAAAAAAAAAAAAAAAAAAAGGTTCCAGGGCCCGGAGAGATAGCACAGCGGCGTTTGCCTTGCAAGCAGCCGATCCAGGACCAAAGGTGGTTGGTTCGAATCCTGGTGTCCCATATGGTCCCTCCTGCCTGCCAGGAGCTATTTCTGAGCAGACAGCCAGGAGTAACCCCTGAGCAACGCCGGGTGTGCCCCCCCCCAAAAAAATGGTTCCAGATATGAGACTGGAAAGATAAAACAGCAGGTGAGGTCCTTGAATGTAAGAGAAGGATTTGAGGACAAAGACACCCTGTGAGAACGTGGGCAGATATTGGGAAGAACAAAAGTGGGGGAAATCATGAGATTTGAGGGCATGGTGTCCAGGACTTTGAAGGGAGAAGGGTGGGAAGGAGCTTGGCCCTCCTGCCACCTAGATTGGATTTCTAGCTGTTGGGAGGGGTTCTGGGATTTTTCCTTGAAAGGATCAAACCCAGGGCCTCATACATGTTAGGTAGGCAATCTAGCAGTGAGCTCTATCCCCAGTCTACACTTCACCTTTTTATTATTATTATTATTATTTTATTTTATTTTATTTTTTTGGTTTTTGGGTCACACCCAGCGTTGCTCATGGGTTACTCCTGGCTGTCTGCTCAGAACTAGCTCCTGGCAGGCATGGGGGACCATATGGGACACCGGGATTTGAACCAACCACCTTTTGTTCCTGAATCGGCTGCTTGCAAGGCAAACACCGCTGTGCTATCTCTCCGGGCCCTATTATTATTATTATTTTTAATAACTTTATTTGAATCACCGTGAGTTACAAAGTTGTTCATGATTGAATTTCAGTTATATAATGTTCCATCCCCATCCCTTCACCTGTGCACATTTCCCACCACCAGTGTCCCCAGTTTCCCTCCCGCCTGACTTCTCTTTTTTTTTTTTTTTTTTTGGTTTTTGGGCCACACCCGGCATTGCTCAGGGGTTACTCCTGGCTGTCTGCTCAGAAATAGCTCCTGGCAGGCACGGGGGACCATATGGGACACCGGGATTCGAACCAACCACCTTTGGTCCTGGATCGGCTGCTTGCAAGGCAAACGCCGCTGTGCTATCTCTCTGGGCCCGAATTTCCTTATCTGAAAATGTATCTATAGTAACAAATTATGTGTTTGTGTGGGCTGGAGGTGTGGGACTGGCCGTACTCAGCTATGCTTGGGCAAGTCCTGGCTCTGTGTTCAGGGGTGACCCTGTTCAATGTCTGAGGGACCAGTTAAAGTTCCAGGGTCAGTGGGAGGCAAGGCAAACACCTGAACTCCTGTTTTATCATTCTGGTTCTAGGTGTAGAGATTTTATAAGCAATATCTGCTTAATATGACAGCTGTCATTGTTGGTGCTGACTTAGTGTTTAAAAGTTTAAAGACAACAAAAAAAAAGACAAGGCTATGAGCCTCTGATATGTTTTTATTGCGGGGGAAGGGCCTTTGTTTTGTTTTGTTTTGTTTTTTGGGATCCAGGGTAGGTGAAGAGTTCTGAAAACTTGGGGATGGGCATAAGGACGTTGATGTCAAGATGGGTAGGGAAATGACTTATGTAAGGAAGAATCTGCTGCCACCCCCAATTTTGACATCAATGTCTTGGATCTCCCCATTCACCCTTGCAGAGTTCCCAGAAGTGAGGGTCACTCCTGAGGGACAGTTGGCCAGCCGGATGGAGAGCAGAGGAGGGCGATGGAGGACGGATTGGGCGAGCAGAAGAGACTCCAGGAATCAGGCTGGCACCCGGGCAGCCTCCTGCCTGCTTCCCACGCGCCGCTTGTCTATGGGCATATGAATATGCATGGAATAGGTGCAGGGCAGGGGACTGAGGGGAGGACTTTTATATCTTTTGTACCTTTGTAACCAGAGAGAGATGCCTATGTTATTTTTCAGCTTTTGTCTCCCAGGTTCTAAGGCTGGGCTAGGAGGGATAGGGCGAGAGAGGGAAGGAGGTGTGGAGTTTGGCTCCATACGGGTATCTGGCCGACATGGTGTTCCTTCTCTCCTCTTACTGGGGAGAGTCCTATAGGAGGGGCAGATCTCCATCTCATTCACCTGAGTACTGTCCGGTCTCCCCAGTGCAGACTTGATCTTCGCTTTTTCTTGGATACCCTAAGGACCAAACTTTTGGAACTGGGGACTGGTCTTGGAAATGGGTCTACCCAGGCCCCCTCCCCATGTATGTGTGTTTCTTTTGGAATCCCTGCCACTTACTGCCTTATACCTAGGACTAATGCTGTGGGCTGCGCCTCGGGGAGCAGCAGAGGTCATGTTTACAGAGTACAGCTCCCCTTTCTCCCGTGGAGAGGGGCTCAGGCCTCTAATCCCATGAGCCCCAGCGGGTGAATGCCAGCCCCTGACCTGCTATGAGCAGTGGTCTGTGGTGCCACTCACTCCTCTGACACTGGCCCCTGCTAGCATACTTTGCAGGGTGGAGTCAGCAGGGACTGAGGGGGTAGGCAGAAGGGAATGGAAGACACAGAATGTAGGTGTCACCACCTCCCATGTTTACAAGGATCTCCCTGCTCCAGCAGGAAGTGACTCATCTCACCCTCTTCATTCCCTCATAGTGACTGTTAGGACCTTGGTCACAAGATTCATTTTTGGTTACTTTGATGTCCACAACCAGGAATTTTTTATATTAAGTTACTTTGTTTACAGGCCAAGAGCATTTTGCATCTTTGTTTACAACTTCCAAACTTTTGTACTTTGTTTACTGTTGAGAATGTTTTCTCCCCCATTGTTTCCAAGTGAAAGATAAAGTGGAGAGGGACTTGACAGGGTCACCCCAGGAGAAGCCTGGCCCCCCGGTTTCTTTTCACTCCTCGGTGCTCCCTCAGTCCTCTGCGAACACAGACCCAGAAGGCGTCCTCTTACCAAAAGAGCAGTGGTTTTGCGGGATGGGCATGGGGTACAGGCGCCCCTTCCCTCCCTGCACGCTTGGGAGACAGTTTCCAAGATGGAAAAATTCTACTTTTCTGACTGGTGCCAAATCCCACCAGCCAGGACCCCAGCTCTCCTTACCCAGAACAGCGTCAACCCTTGGAGGTTGAGGGGGTCTGTGTGGGGAGAGAAGCGTCGTCCTCGCTATGTCCTAGGTTCTGTAGATGTCCCTTCTAGTGGGGGTGCCCCCACCTCCAGCCCAGTGGCCCCCTTTCCTGTCTGTGTAAATTGTTCCGTGAAGCCGCGCTCTGTTTTGGGAATAAACTTCTATAGAAAATGCTTCTTGATTCTTTTCTCTTTGAAGTGGAGGTAGCAGTAGTATTGATTCTATGAAAGCCAGGCTGATCTTGGGGAGAAATCTAAGTACCGGAGCCAGTTCCCAAATATTCAGCTACTTTTAGCCCATTCCTCGGAAATGTCCAAGTTTCTGACCCCCCAACCACCCAGAATTCTAACCCCACCTGAGGGGGATGGCAGTGGGGGTGGGTTGTTAAGACCCCCAGTTATGCAGGCATGTACTTTTTATTTATTTATTTTTGGTTTTGAGACCACACCCAGTGGCGCTCAGGTTACTCCTGGCTCTGTGCTCAGAAATTGCTCCGGGCAGGCTAGGGGGCCACTAAATGGGATGCTGGGGATCGAAGCAGGGTGCAGCCTGGGTTGGCTGCGTGCAAAACAAACATCCCACCTCTGTGCTCTCTCCAGCCCCAGACGTGCACTTTTTTGTTTTTTTAGAAGTCTTCCTAATCCTTTAAGACCAGCAGCACTGAGACAGCATTTGCCTAGCCCAGGGCCAAAGCAACCGTGGGAACTTCTCAGTCCATCCTCAGCTTGCTGACAGTTCTGACTCCAGACTATTTTGAGCTTTGGAGTTGGCCTGTAAGGACACTGCGTTCCTTCTGTCTTCAGACACTGGCCTGGGGGAGTACATTTGGGGGGGGTGTGGTAGGGCCTAGGAGAGCAGAGCTCAGTCTCCAAAATTGAAACCCAAAATGTCCTCCCTCTGGGGCCAGAGAGATAGCATGGAGGTAGGGCAAAAGTTTGCCTTGCATGCAGAAGGATGATGGTTCAAATCCCAGATGGCATCCCATAGGATCCCCTGCCCAGAGCCTACCAGGGGGGATTTCTGAGTATAGAGCCAAGAGTGACCCTTGAGCACAGCCGGGTGTGAC
Organism: Suncus etruscus; assembly: GCF_024139225.1. NCBI lineage: Eukaryota > Metazoa > Chordata > Mammalia > Eulipotyphla > Soricidae > Suncus > Suncus etruscus. The sequence continues at coordinate 121,683,808 of NC_064854.1, read as the reverse complement.
CCCAAAACAAACAAACAAAAATTCCCTCCCTCTCCAGGGCTAAGAAAGTTGGGGTCCTCCTCCAAGACCTCAGGCACCAGCCATTCCCCCGTCCCAGGGCTCCCTACTCCACTGGGGGACACCATTGAGCAAGAAAGTGGGGTCAGCAGCGCCTTCCATCCCACTCAGGGGCAGAGGGGGTGTGTGGCTACAACTACCCGAGCCGGGGCTCGAACTTGTGTCGCCTCGACTCGACCCGAGCAGGTCGACCCCGCTTAGGAGAGAAAATCACGCGTGAACTGGCACGCCGGGCGGGACTTGGGGCGAGAAGCGGGTCCAAAAAAAAAAAAGCTTTCCTCTCGAGGGGGGTTGGCCACGCCCACAAATCTGCATCGAGATCCCGCCCCGAGCTCTGATTGGCCCGTTACTGTCATCTCCTGCCCGCTGATTGGCTCTTGGGAGCGCGCTGCCTCCGCCTCGGGCCCCGGCCCCGCCCTCCGCTGTCTGTCTGGCTCTGAGGCGCTGAGGGAGCAGCCAGCCAATCGGCCATGGGGCTCTCTGAAGCGTCGGGGTGAGTGTCTTCGCCTGCATGTCCTCCTCAGGTCGCCCTGAGGAGTCGCCTCAGGGTCCTCAACCGAAGCCCGGCTGTGGAGAAAGGTTGAGAGCAGCCTAGTATGGAGGAGGAGACATTTCACGCTTCTTGCAGACGCCTCCTTGCTTTCACCTCAGGGCCATTCTCCTGAGCTTGCAACAGCGCTGGGAGAGAGAGAGAGAGAATTCGGGGCCTGGTGACATCTGGGCCCCTGGAGGATGATCGCAAAAAAGTCGCCACCTGAGATTTAGGGGAGGTCTCAGGAACCCCAGTGTTGGAGGAGATGCGACCTGTCAGATCTGGGTGGGTTGGGGGCCTGGACACCCCGAGCCTGCCTGCTTGGGAATGCACGATCTGATCTGTCTGTCACACGCTCAGGCCCTTTGGTAGCACCCTAAGAGGGAGGAGCCGTCCCTGGGAACCCGCCCTCCAAGCAAGGGTCCAGTGAGCCCTTTAAGAAGGCCCAGAGAGGCTTGGCTGCCTCAGAGGAGGAGCCAGAGGAGGCCTCAAAGGTCTTCCTGAGACACCCCGATGCCCAGTGTCTGAGGAGCTTCCTCGCACACACAGTCCCTCCCAGCAGGGACATCCAGGTTAGAGGACTTAAGTCGCCCAGGTGAGTTCCAGCTTCTCCAGGAGGTCCCTTGCCTCTAGGGGAGAGCTTCTCACAGATCAGAACTTTCTTGACAGGGGGCGAAAAGCTTTCTCCAGCAGGAGAGCACTTTTCCCCAGGTAAGATTCCTCCACCCCCCCCCCAATCCAGATCTCTTCTGGGGGAGCTCTTTTTTCATATCATTTCTCTGGGCACCTCCTTCATAGTCCTCAGCTGCCCCCGAGCTGGCAGTGAGGATCCTTAGATTTTCTCACTCACCAGAACTTTCTCTAAGGGGTGGCATCTTCTTCAGTGAGAGCTTCTAGCCCTACAGGCAAGCAAAGTCTGTGTCCAGGATCACTTCCTCATAGATCCCTCCCCATAGGTCCCCCCTATACCTGCCCTCTCTTGCGTGGATTCGGAATCTCTGGGCAGTCAAGATGTGTCTCCCACCCTAAGCCAGAACTATACTGACAGATAAAACTGTCCTGAAACCCTCACTCATTACACTCACCTCCAGGTGGGAGCCTTACCCTGCAGGTAAGACCCTTTTTCTCCCTGGGGAAAGAGCCAGCCAGCCCCAGACTGTCCCAGATTAGTTCTGAGTTGAGATAGTTTATAGGATTTGAGCCTAGAGGCTCAGGGTTTATCTTGGCCCCAACACTGAACTTGCCCTAGAGGGAAAGGTCTCTTGTGAAGATAGATTGGCTCCAAGTACCAGACTGTGCGGCTGGGATCCTCCCTTCTTGGAACATGTTTTCAGACCACCGGTACTGGACTCTTCGTAGCAGCTGGAGAAGGACCAGGATTGACGGGGGGAGGGAGGGTACAGGCCAGGGCATTCACCCGAGATCAAGACACAGAACTTTCAGGGATGGTCAGCCACACCTAATTCAAAGTGTGGATTCTGCTCATCCCGCTGTCTCTTGGTGGGGACTTTGTCCCAGCAAGAGTCGTCCACCAGCCAAAGTTCAGGTAGTGCCCTGGCTTGGGTGTGAGATCTGCAAAGGCAGCTGGGAGTTGGATCTTCCTACAAACTGGGGACTGGAAGAGACAGTGGGTTACTTGTCTCCGGTGGAGATGTGGGTGGGATTTGGCTAGAGGTGCCCTGACTGTGTCTATGGCTTCACACCCCAGACAGAGGGACACACAGACCTTGCTGTCTCCCACTCATGCAATGGAGCTGAGGAGACGAGATTACCATGTGGAGCGGCCTCTGCTGAATCAGGAAGAGCTTGATGAAGTGGGGCATTGGCACCCAGTAAAGAAAACCCTCCAGTGGAAAACCTGGTTCCAGTACGTCTGGGGTGGGGAGGAAGGACCAGGGCATTGGCGAAGCTGAGGAAGCCCGTCCTAAGATCTGCTTTCTGTGCTTTCAGGTGCTCGCAGGCTCGAGCCCGAGCTCTTCTCTTCCGACGCCTCCCCATTTTGACCTGGCTGCCCCGTTATTCTTTGCGTGAATGTCTCCCAGGAGACCTGCTGTCTGGTTTGAGTGTGGGCATTATGCAGCTGCCACAGGGTGAGCCACCTCTGACCCATCGGAGCCTAGCTCCTCAACCTTTGTGGATGGAATGACCCTACCCAAGGCCTGGGCCTAGTAGGCCTGTGGTCTGTGACTACTTCCCCCCAAACTGCAACCAGGGTCTTTGGCCATGGAACATAATGGCTTGTGTGCTAGTGCTGAGATCCCCTCATCCTTTCAAGGTTTTGACCCCTTGACCTCTAACTATGCTTGCCACCATTCTACCTCCAGGTCTGGCCTATGCTCTCCTGGCTGGCCTGCCCCCTGTGTATGGCCTCTACAGCTCCTTCTACCCTGTCTTCATCTACTTCCTATTTGGCACGTCCCAACACATCTCTGTGGGTGAGTGAAGCAGACCAAGCCTGGTGGAAGTGTCTGCAACTCCTGTGAAAGTGAGAGACATCTGAACAGGGCAAGGGGACTTAGGGAGAGGCAGCTTTGCTGTGGGACTGATAGGATATCAGCCTTGGGCTTGTCCTCTTATTATTGAGCCTCAAATTTGGGTCTCATGTGCCTTGTCTTCCGGAGAATGAGATTGTTTGAAGGACCCAGAGGCAGGCCATGCCCTCATCATTCTGCCTTGCACAGGGCAAGGGGTCCGGAGTTAGTGGACACAAGTGGGACAGCACAGATGATATGGAGGTCCCCATTTGTAGTCACCTCAAGAGCTCTGGATTTGGGGCCAGAGAGATAGCACAATAGTAGGGCATTTGCCTTGCACGCAGCCGACCCAGGTTGGATGGTTGTTTGAATCCCGGCACCCCATATAGTCCCCTGAGCCAGCCAGGAGCAATTTCTGAGAGCAGAGCCAGGAGTAATCCCTGAGCACCGCCAGGTGTGATCCAAAAATAAACAAACAGAAATCAAGAGCTCTGGAGTCAAGACTGGCCGGTAGAGCCTGTATTTGTATTGTCTAGTCTGAAGTTATTTGTTTAGAGCTGGGAGTCTAGGGGTAGAGCCGGGCAAGGTAGGATCTGCCTTCTGTGAAGTCCAGGGTACAATCCCCAGCGATGCTTGCATTCCCAGCATTGCGGTTCTGACTCCCATGACAATAAGAACAGAAATAGAAATAGGGAAACCCCAAGACCTGGGTCTCTCTAGCCATTGCCTTGAGAACAGGGCTCCAGGGTGGGGCAGGTCTTCCCCACTTTAGACCTGCCTCACTCTGCAGGAACCTTTGCCGTCATGTCGGTGATGGTGGGCAGCCTGACAGAGTCCCTGGCTCCTGAGGACAGTGTCAACAAGACCATCAGTGAAAATGTGGAAATGAAGCGGGTACAAATAGCCTACACACTCAGCTTCCTAGTGGGCTGCTTTCAGGTATGTGTTCCATACACACACCTCTTCCCATGCCTCTGAGGAGCTTCCTCACCCTTTTTGTTTGTTTGGGGCCACACCCAGTGATACTGAAGGGTTACTCCTGGCTCTGTGCTCTGGAATTGTTCCTGGAGGGCTTAGAGAACCATCTGGGATGTTAGGGACAGAACTCGGTTGTGTAAGGCAAACACTTCTCTACTATACTATTGCTCCAGCCCAGAGCCTCCTCCCTCTTTCTGTTCAGTCCCCCTGCACCCCTGACTATCTGGCTTACCCCCCACAGCTTGTGCTGGGCTTGGTCCACTTTGGCTTCGTGGTCACCTACCTGTCCGAGCCTCTCGTCCGAGGTTATACTACGGCAGCAGCCCTGCACGTCTTTGTCTCACAGCTCAAGTATGTATTCGGCATCCATCTGAGCAGCCATTCTGGACCCTTGTCCCTCATCTATGTAAGTAATGGTGGGAGGAGGGACAGCTGGGGTTGTCCTGAGCCTTGAGTGCAGCCTGTCACCCCAACTCTCCTCAGACAGTGATCGAGGTCTTCCAGAAACTACCCCAGAGCGTGCCTGGCACCTTGATCACCGCTGCTGTGTCGGGGCTGGTGCTCATACTGGTGAAGCTGCTGAACAACTATCTGAGTGGAAGGCTGCCTGTGCCCATTCCTGGGGAGCTGCTCACGGTCTGCCTAGGGACGGCCGGGTGGGGAGATGGGCCAGGGAGGCAGAGAGGATCCATCCCTGCCATGTGGGCATCCCTGAATATTGGAGACCTGTGAGAGTTCCCAGGGATGAGGGGGGGTCACTGTGGAAGAAAGCATTCATGTTGATATCTTCCTGCCCCCTGAAATGGGGGTGTGTCCATTTCTTAATCTAAGGGTTCATTTCCCCTTTAGTCCTCTGAAAATTTTGCTTCAGGCCTCCCTCTTCATCCCAAAAGTGGTTTGTCTATCCCTTCTGACTCTGTCCTTTCCCCTCAGCTCATCGGGGCCACAGGCATCTCCTATGGATTTAACCTGACAGGCAGATTTAATGTGGACACTGTGGGCGAAATACCTACAGGGTGAGTTTGTCCTCTGTTAGGCCTGGAGGACTGGGGTACCAGGGCCATGACTGCTTTTGGCGTCACAGATGTTCCTTGCAGGCTGGTAGAGCCAGCGGTCCCCGAAGTCGATTTATTCATGACGCTCATGGGAAATGCCTTCACCATCGCTGTGGTGGGGTTTGCCATTGCCATCTCCCTGGGGAAGATCTTCGCCCTGAAGCATGGCTACCGTGTGGACAGCAACCAGGTCTGGACATGGCAAGAGGAACACATAGATACCAGATCTTGGAGGGGGTGCATTGACTGGGGAAGGAGGCTCATTGCAGTACCACTACAGAGGTCTTTTCATGTCCCTCCACTCTCCCCTGCAATCCCCAGGAGCTGGTGGCCCTAGGCCTCTCGAACCTCTTTGGAGGCATCTTCCAATGCTTCCCCATCAGCTGTTCCATGTCTCGGAGCCTGGTTCAGGAGAGCACCGGGGGCAACACACAGGTAGGTGGATGTCAGCTGTGGCACATGGATACGTCTGTGCATCCCTTACTTCTTGTCCACCCCATCCCTCATTCCACACTCTCCCTGCTCACCCTGCAGATTGCTGGAGCCGTGTCCTCTCTCTTCATCCTCATTATCATTCTCCAACTTGGGAAACTCTTCCGTGATCTACCCAAGGTGAGCCTCTCCCCCTCCACCCCTGCACCCTTCTGGGCCAGATCTCAGAGCAAGTCAGGTCCCCTCCCCAGTCATGGCCTTTCTCCTTCCCTTCCTCCTTCCCTCCCTCCCTCCCCTTCTCCCTCCCCCTCTCCTTCCTTTCCTCCCTCCCTCCCTCCCTCCCTCCCTCCCTCCCTTCCTTCCTTCCTTCCTTCCTTCCTTCCTTCCTTCCTTCCTTCCTTCCTTCCTTCCTTCCTTCCTTCTTCCCTTCCTTCCTTCCTTCCTTCCTTCCTTCCTTCCTTCCTTCCTTCCTTCCTCCTTCCTCCTTCCTCCTTCCTCCTTCCTTTCCTCCATCCCTTGTTGTTTTGGGTCACATCCAGAGATGCTTAGGTGTTACTCCTAGTGGTACTCAGGGAACCATATGAGATGCCAGGGATGTTGGCTGCATGCAAAGCAAGCACTCTACCCACTGTACTATTGCTCTAGACCCTCTGTCGTTTTCTTTTCTTTTTTTTTTTATAAATTATCTTTATTTAAACACTGTGATTACAAATATGGTTGTAGTTGTATGATTACAGTCATGTAAAAAACACCCTCCTTCACCAGTGCAAGATTCCTACCACCAATTTCCCAGATCTCCCTCCTCCCCACCCCACCCACACCTGTACTTGAGACAGGCTTTCTATTTCCCTCATTCATTCACATTGTTATGACAGTTTTCAGTGTAGTTATTTCTCTAACTGTACTCATCACTCTATGTGATGAGCTTCATGTCATGAGCTGGCCCTACATGGGTAAATGGGGGGAAATAATGGTTGGGACTGAGGTAGTAAAAGATTAGAAATGAGCTTTGTAGGGCAGTATCAAGGTCACAATGCAAGATGGATATTATGCATATATAAACTATATGCATATAATACTATCAATATATATTGTACATGTGGGGGCACTAGCCCCCGTATGGTTTTTGAAATGGAGACCAAGGAGAAAAAATTTCCAGTGACTGTCCCAACATAAACCAGTGCTGCAACGGCCCGCCCTCCTCCCAAAGCGCATTCCCATTACTGTAGGGAGAGGTAGGGGGAAAGCCTGTTGACCCCTATAGAGTCTACCTGGACCAGTGCCCAGGGAAGGCCTGGAGTCCAGGGGAGAAAGAGGGGGATGGCTGGGGGCCTACCAAGCCACCCAGCACTCCCCAGGCTAGGGAGAAGGCCTCTGGCATGGGGACTCTCCAAACCCTATACCTGGCAAGAGCTGGCCTCCAGAATCAAAGAGGAAACTGGGAGCTAGATATCTGCCCACCCTCCTCCCTGTGCACCTCCCCCCTGGAGTACAGAGGGAGGGGGGAAGCCTGAGGACCCCTAAGAGTCCACCTGAATCCACTTCTGGCCATCTGGGCCGGCACCCAGGGAAGGCCTGGAGTCCAGGGGAGAAAGAGGGGGACAGCTGGGGGTCTGTCAAGCCTCCCAGCACTCCCCAGGCTAGGGAGAAGGCCTCTGGCATGGGGCCTTCCCAAACCCTATACCTGACAAGAGCTGGCCTCCAGAATCAAAGGGGGAAACCGGAAGCCAGATATCTGGTTTTTTTTTCTGTTTGTTTGTTTTGTTATTGTTATTTTGGGGCTACACCTGGCGGTGCTCAGGGGTTACTCCTGGCTCTGCGCTCAGAAATCGCTTCTGGCAGGCTCTGGGGACCATGTGGGATGCCAGTAACCAAACCTGTGTCTGTCCTAGTGGTGTCTTGGCCGAGTGCAAGGCAAATGCTTTGCCTCTATGCTATCACTCCGGCTCCTTGCTTTTGTTTTGTTTTTTGTTTTTTTGTTTTTTTTTTTTGGTTTTTGGGCCACACCCGGCAATGCTCAGGGGTGACTCCTGGCTGTCTGCTCAGAAATAGCTCCTGGCAGGCATGGGGGACCCTATGGGACACCGGGATTCGAACCAACCACTTTTGGTCCTGGATCGGCTGCTTGCAAGGCAAATGCTGCTGTGCTATCTTTCCGGGCCCGTTGCTTTTGTTTTTTACTTTATTTAAAATCATGTTTTGGGGCCAGAGAGATAGCATGGAGGTAAGGCGGTTGCCTTTCATGCAGAAGGTCATCGGTTCGAATCCCGGCGTCCTATATGGTCCCCCGTGCCTGCCAGGAGCAATTTCTGAGCATGGAGCCAGGAGTAACCCCTGAGCACTGCCGGGTGTGACCCAAAAACCACAAAAAAAATAAATAAATAAATAAATAAAATAAAATAAAATAAAATCATGTTTTACTGGGCTGGAGAGATAGCATGGAGGTAAGGCGTTTGCCTTTCATGCAGAAGGTCATTAGTTCGAATCCCAGCATCCCATATGGTCCCCCAAGCCTGCCTGGAGTGATTTCTGAGCGTGGAGCCAGGAATAACCCCTGAGCGATGCCGGATGTGACCCCCCCCAAAAAAAAATAATGTTTTACAAAGGTGTTTCGAATACATTTGTTTCTGGCCTTCAGTGTTCCAGCATCACCAATTCCACCACCAATGTAACTTTCCTCCACCATTTTCCCCAGTTTCCCCTGCCCTCCAAGCCCGGCCCTTTGTCTGGCACAAAATTGTTTAGTAAACTTGTTACAAGTATATGGTAATGGAATTATTTAAAAAAAAAAAAGCTTGAGTAACAGAAAGTTTTTGTTATATTTCACAAATGGGTCATTAAGTCATTGTCTGAGGTCTACTAAACTTCTTTGCTTGGTTGTGTTTGTGTTGCTATTTTTATTTGTTGAGCTTAGGTGGCTTCTATGCTGCTTTCATGTCTAATTTGGTAGTTGTGCTCTTATGGAGTATCAGTATGGAAGAACATGGAGGTGTTGTGTATCCACATATGTGCTCCAGGATTTCTAGGATTTATGGAATTCTAGGTTAACATAGTGGAAGCTGTGGGAGGCATCTGCGGCCGCTGGGCCTTCCAGAAGGACAGAGGGGCAGGGGGATACTGCCTGCCCCCACTTCAAGAAAACCCCAGAGTTTTTAGCTCCAAAACCAGCATACTTGAAGGTTTTGTCAGTTGCATGTCTCTGCAGAGATCAGTGGTGGAGCAGTAAAGGTTTGACATTGGCATGGCGGCAACTGTGGGGTGTGAGCATGGTGCTGGAGCTTCAGTAGGCTTCAGTAGGCTGGGATTCAGCCTGCCCCACATACTAGCAACAGAGTACAGGGGTTTAGATATTTGTCTTGCCCACTGATGACCAATTTCTGTTCAACTTCTGGCACCACATATGGTCTCTCCAGTTACAGGTTATGGCCCTAACTCCCCCCCAATTAAAAATAAGAACTTTGGGCCGGCAAGGTGGCGCTAGAGGTAAGGTGTCTGCCTTGCAAGCGCTAGCCAAGGAAAGGACCACGGTTCGATTCCCCGGCGTCCCATATGGTCCCCCCAAGCCAGGGGCAATTTCTGAGCGCATAGCCAGGAGTAACCCCTGAGCATCTAACGGGTGTGGCCCGAAAAACCAAAAATAAAAAATAAAAAAAAATAAGAACTTTGGGGCCGGAGTGGTGGCACAGTGGTAGAGTATTTGTCTTGCACATGGCTGACCTAGGATGGACTGCGGTTCGATCCCCTGGCATCCTATATGGTCTCCCAAGCCAGGAGCAATTTCTGGACACATAGCCAGGAGTAACCCCTGAGAGTCACTGGGTGTGGCCCCTCCCCCCAAAAAAAATCAGAACTCAGAGATAGGTTCAAGCTTCATTCAGGGATGAATAGCATTTCCCATGAGTCAGGGTTATTCTAGGATTCTGGGGCATCTCATGTTCTTAAGTGAGGTTGTGGCTGGCAGTCTCTGGGCACCTTTAGCAGTCTCTAGTGGCCCTCTCCCCAACCCTTTCCAGGCTGTGCTGGCAGCTGCCATCATCGTGAACCTGAAGGGTATGTGGCTGCAGTTCAGGGACATCTGCTTGCTTTGGAAGACGAACCGAGTGGACCTGGTGAGCAACCTGGGGCTGTGGTGGGAGGCAGCCTTGGTCCCGGAGTCCCTTTGGATCCCATGGACTCTTTTGTTTGCAGATGATCTGGGTGGTGACCTTTGTCGCCACCACCTTGCTGAACTTGGACCTCGGGCTGGCAGTGGCTGTCGTCTTCGCCTTAATGCTCATGGTGGTCCGCACACAGTTGTGAGTCTTCCCTTTGGGTACTCCATGCTTCCTGCTCTCCATCTTGGGAGTCACTCAAGGCCACTAAGTGCCCCCTCTTCTCACACTTATACTTCCTCCCAGGCCTCACTACTCTGTCCTGGGGAAGGTGGCGGACACGGATATTTACAGAGACACAATTGAGTACTCAGAGGTGAGAGGTGCATCTGGCCAGAAGGAACGCCCCAAGAGGAGGGCAGAGGCAGGGGGCCCTTTCCCACCAGGCATGGACCCTAAAATCTGGGGATTTTAAGGGTGGAGGAGGGGTGTACAGGGAGGGATTTGTTGGGAGCTAGAGTGCCCCAATATCCCCACAGAGTAGATCTGTGTCCTGAGTGCAGCAGGGCCCCTGGGCTATGGACTCAGGGGAGATGGTTTCTGGATCCCTTTACATCAGAGATCCTAGATCCCTGATCATTTTCTTCCTGATGGGCACAGAGGTAGGGTCTGGACTAAAACAAGTCCCCTGTTTAGGCAAGGTTGGCTAGAAGGAAGTCAGAAGAGGAGCAGCCCAGTCTCCGGACTCTGCTGAGTGTCCTGGGAGCTGGGGGTGGGCTTGGTGAGGGTGATGGCTCAAGTGAGTTTCTGCCTGAGGAAAACATACTCTAGTACAGACATTCAGGACCCAGGAGGAGTCCTGAGAACCCAAAACCAGGCCTGGAAGGCAGCAAATGGAAGAAAAATAGGAGGAAACTATAGGCCTAGCTGAGGCCCTGGGGGGAATTGGGCAGGCAGGACACAGAGTCCATGAGCTGGGGAGCAGAGGGTGACCAGGTGGATACTGAACACACTCAGCAGGAAAGGAGGGCTCAGCCCCACCACCCTGATCTGTTTGCAGGCCAAGGAGGTCCCAGGTGTGAAGATTTTCCGCTCCTCCGTCACCATGTACTTCGCCAATGCTGAGCTCTATTGTGATGCTCTGAAGAAGAGGGTGAGGCAGGGGTGTCCTCGGAGTGTCCTTCAGAGTGTCACAGGGTCCCTCACTTCCTGTGGTTAACTCCCTTCCCTTATTCTCTCCCAGTGCGGTGTGGATGTCGACCACCTCATCTACCGGAAGAAGAAGCTGCTCAAGAAGGAGAAGCGGAAGCTGAAACAACTACAGAAGAAGCAGAAGCTGCAGAAGCAGGCAGGGCCCTGTCCTACCACATGTCCCCCTTCCCCAGCCCTGGACATCCCCTTCTCGCTCTCAGTCTTTCTCCCTGCCCCTTCCCCCTGGGGCCCCTAGTTTTTTCCTCCTGGCAGGTTACTCCCACGCCAGTGGTCACACGTGACCTTTTCTGTCCATTTGTGTCTATTCTCAGAGCAAGTCTAAACCTCTGCCGCCTCCAGCCTGGCTGTCCTGGGGCCCCCAGCTGCAGTGCCTGGCCCAGTGGGGTTGCTGGGAGGGTAAAAGGTCATTTGGCAACTGGGCCAGTTGTTTATGCCTCTTTCCTCTCTGACTCTCAGGGCACTCCTGTTCCCATTAATACCAACACCGACAGTGAAGACATTGAGCGCAACAGTGTGGAGATTGCCAAGGCCCAGGTGAGGCTGGAGGTGGGAGAGGGAGCACTGGTGGGCATTCGCATGACTTGTGGGGAAGGCCATGGCTTCCAGCTGCCATGACAGCAGTAGGTGTGGGGTGACAGAGCAGACACCCTGTGGGGAAAACTCTGACTATATGCCAGAAAATCCTGCATGTAGCTCTTATCTGTGATCTAGATGAGGACTTTGAATCTAGTCAAGGGGAGAGGAGGAATTGGTTGTGTGTTGGGGGAAATCTACTATCAAATTGAGGCACCAGGGGCCAGAGAGATAGCATGGAGGTAAGGCATTTGCCTCTCATGCAGAAGGTCGATGGTTCAAATCTCGGCGTCCCATTTGGTCCCCTGAGCCCGTCAGGAGCGATTTCTGAGTATAGAGCCAGGAGTACCTCCTAAGCGCTGCCAGGTGTGACCCAAAAAATGACAACAAAAAAATTGAGGCACCAAGTTTAGTAAGAGATGCAGGCAAGGGGACTGATGTGTGTGTGTGCGCGCGCCACCTCTGCATGCAAGTTACTGTCTTTCTGAGGCCAGCTGAAGGGAGAGTGCAGGCCTGGCACTCTCCTTTTTTCCTTCCTTTGCTTTGTCTTTGGGCCACACCCAAAGCCAGAAGCACTCAGAGCCAGTAGGAATCATTTCTGGCAGGTTAAAAGGGACCATAGAAATGTCAGGGATTCAAGCCAGGTTGGCCATGTTGCAAGGCAAGAACCCTAACAACTATACTCTCACTCCAGCCCTCTTTATTTTTCCTTTCCTACCCTGAGTTGAACTGAGGGTGTCTCCTGAACAAGACAAGTGCCCCGCGGCTGAACCCCATCCCTGTGCAACTCCTCCCTGCTCAAATTCCCTGTGAGTCTTAGGAAAGCAGGAGCTGCATCTGTATGACTGGCTGTGTCCTGGACAGGAATCACTCTCTCCTTGGTGGTCATGAGTTTCCAGTGTCACATCCGGGAGCTTCCCTGTGCCTGTGGCCTCATGTGCCCCTTTATGCCCGATTTATATGGGCATTAATCTGCCTGCATATACGATTGTCCCCACTTGCCCCGCCCTCTGCTGTGCCCCCCGTGGGCAGTCCTGGCAGCATGTTTGCTTCCTCAGGAGATGCACTCTGAGGTGGAAGACCCAAAGCCTTCGGATCCAGTGGACTCAGAGGCTAGCAGTCCCAAAGCTAAGGAGGCTCTGGCTGTCTCTACCCTGAGGTCGCTGGGACTGCCTCAGCCAGGTTTCCACAGCCTCATTCTGGACATGAGCACCCTCTCCTTTGTGGACACTGTGTGCCTTAAGAGCCTAAAGAATGTAAGGGTCAAAGGGTAACCCCTAAGGGTCGGGAGGAGGTCAAGATCCCTTCACCATGGGCCTTCACCATGACCCCAACAGCTGAGAAGCCACTGACCTGCCATCACCCTGTCCAAGTCCACCTCTAAATCCCCTTCCTCACCCTGCCCCTGAGAGGATCCTCCCTCTGAGTCTGACCCTCTTTCCTCTGCAGATTATCCGTGACTTCCGGGAGATCGAGGTGGAGGTGTACTTGGCTGCCTGCCACTGTGCGTGAGCTGGGGACTGGCAGGGGGGTGGGACCCCTCTAGTGGTCTGCCAGGCCACATATGAAAGCTGCTTTCCCTAAAGTGGGGAGGTGGGGGTCAGGTGTCGGAGCGACTGGGGCTCTAGCTTAAGAGTGACAGGTCAGAGCCTTCTTTGTGCTGGTCCCTGGCATTCCCGTTACTGTGGTTCCTGAGTCAGGGAGTCTGCCTGCAGCTCCGGTGGTGGCCCAGCTGGAGGCTGGACACTTTTTTGATGGCCTCATCACGAAGAAGCACCTCTTTGCTTCTATTCACGATGCCGTCGTCTTTGCCCTCCAACACTCACCAGCCCATTCTGCCACCCCAGTTATGGTAAGCTGACCTTGGGCCCTCGGAGCTGTTATCTCTACCTGTGATCTCACCCTGGGAAGCCCACACGGTCCTCTTGGCTACCTTGTCCCCTTCCTGCCTTTCCCTGAAGGGCTCCCTAGGGAGGGAGTGATCTATGGGGCTTAACAGGATCCTCCTCTCCTCCACCCACTCAGGCCACCAAATTATGACCGTGCTTCTGCCTGGCTGAGACTACTGCCTTCTGGAGGATGGGATGGGGCACCAGCGAGAGCCCCTCAGCCCTCGGCTGCCTCCAGAGAGTCACTGAGGAGTCCCCTCCTTACACAACTCAACTCAGGGATGGAGGTGCTGGGACTTGAGTTTGGTGTCCTGGCCCAGGAAGGGCTGGAGCCAAGGCCAGCACTGTTCGAGACAGGGGCGGATTCTGTATTTTCAACCTCAGGAATAAAGATTTGTTTTTCGAATGCCAGACTCCATTGGGGCTGGGGCAGGGACCTGGGCAGGGTTGTTGGCACAGACTTAACTGGTTTTGTTTTCTTGTTTTTGTGTTTGGGTGTTGTACCCAGCAGTGTTCAGGACTATCCCCAACCCTGGCTTTGTGCTCAGGGACAGGGGACCATGCTTTGCTGGAGATTAAACCGGAGTTGACCACATGCAAGGGGAACACCTTAATCTTTATATTTCCAGCCCTTAGACCTGGCTTCTGTCCCTAATACAGAACCCAGAAGACAGAAATTTGGGGAAAGTTTGAAGGTTGGGGGAAAGAAAGCACAGAACAGAAAGGAGAGCTACACAGTCTAGGCCTGGAGGGGACATCTGGATTCATGGCTCCTGGGTCCTCAGATGGAAAACAGTTGGAGCAGGAGCTACTGCTCAGGAAGATTCCTCCAAGGGGTATGGTAGGGTGGACAATGGAACATCAGCCTGAGCTAATGAAGCAGCTATGCTTGATGCAGTGAGTGTGGGTCCTGCTTTACCTGAGAAGACCTCATGTATTCTACCATCTCTAAGGGCCAAGAAATAGCACAGTGGGGAAGGCACTCTTGCCTTGCATGTGGCCAATTTGGGTTCAGTCCCCAGAACTCCATATGGCCCCCCAAATTGCCAGGAGTGACCCATGAGGACAGAGCCAGGAGTAAGCCCTGAGCACCCCTGGCTGTGACCCCCAAAATCTAGGAGCTGGAGTGATGTACAGTAGGTAGTATGTTACATGCCAACCCAAATTTGATCCCCGGTACTGCATATGGTCTCTTGAGCCCTGCCAGGGGTGGCCACTGAGTAAAGATAAAGGAGTAAGCCCTCAGCACCACCTGGTATGGCCCCTTCTCTTCTCCCTAAACAAGAACCCTGATACCTGAGCATGTGGCCAATGGACAGTAGTGCGTCCACAGGCCAGCTTTTGGCTGAGTGGATCAGTGACCAGAGTCTGAGGTCTGAGCATGCTCCACCTACAGAATTGAGCAGTGGAACAGCAGTTGTGCCCACCATAGCTGCTTGGAACACTGGAGGAGTCAAGGCCAGAAATGCAGAGCCTGTAGGATCATCACTGGATAGGGTCCAAAAGACCTGAAACTGGGGCTGATGTGTAGCAATAATACAGCAGATAGGATGCATGCCTTGCAGGTGACCCAAAAGGCTTTGATCCCTGACATCCCATATAGTCCTTGAGCACTGAGTTACTCCTGAGTGCGGAGCCTAGAGTAACCCTTGAGCATCATTGGGTGTTGGCCCCAAAACAAAGCAAAAAGGACGAGCAGTGCTTGCGATTATTCTTGTTCAGCTCTGGTTTCATCGGGATCTGGTCAGTGCCCTGCACAGCTCTCCTCCCTCAGTCCCCAGACTTAGGAAGCTCAGGAAGTCAGTGCTTTCTGTGCCCGCCACCTCTATTTGTCTGTTGCCCCACCCTGCACTCAGGAATCAGTACGAGGAACGGTGCCTGGCATGAGGCTGTGCTTGGCAAATATTGATCCAACACTAGACAAGAGTGAAAAGCAGACCTCGGACAAAGGACTACACAAAAGTCAGGCACATTCTGAAAACGAAATGGAGTCAGAGGCCGAGAAGGGGCAGGATTGCCCTCAGTTGTCCTGGAAGACAGGTTCGGGGTTCAGGGGGACCTAGAACCATAACTCTAGTAGCACAAATGCCTGGGCCAGGGCTAGGAGCACCAGAGGGGTCTGTATGGGGCGCCAAGAGAACAAAGTTTATAAGACCTCACTGCCTGAGAGGAACCTTTACACTATTGGGAGACAGAGAGGCCCACCTTCAGAGCACCCCCCCTGGGCTGCCAGGAGGATTGTGAGGCTGAACCTGGACAGTTCAGGGTATTGTGCTGGGTCAGATGTGGATGATGCAGCTGCCAGTGGAGAGCTGCCTGGGGCTGTGGGCTGGTGTTTGGATTCCAGGGTTGATTGTGCCATTGGGCTTCCCCTCATGAAGGGCCCATCTGGAACCTGCAGTCTCGGAAGCCCCTATGGGGGAAGTGTTTGCCTGTTGCCAGGCACCCAGATTCCAGCAGTTCTTGCCACAGACATGCCACACGTGTACTTCTGCCTGTCTGTACTGCTCCTGCTGGCATTGCCTGGCCCCATCTCTAGCTGGTCTCGGCCCCCATGGTACCAAGTGGGGCTGGATTTGCAGCCCTGGGGGTGCCAGCCCAACAGTGTGGATGGCTGCGAGATCAGCCTGGGGTGTCCCGGCCGCTGGATGGGCCTGGGAATGAACCGCATCCACCCGGTGGCCTGGCTGATGGGGGGCACCATCGCGGTGCTCATGCTGGGGCACACAGCACTGCGGTGGCGGACACAGGCCCAGAGCGAGGTGAGACTGGGCCTTGGTCCCAACTGTCCTCTCAGTCCTGCCTGTACACTTCCTGCTGTCCACCTTCATCCCAGGTCCCTGCATTCCTTGTGGCCAGTACCATACCCTCTCATCTTCCCTCTGAGAGTTCGGCTACTAGTCGAGGCCCCACGAACCTCATGATCACGCGAGGCCTCAGAAGCTGGTCCTGTCCTCTGGAGTGCTTCTCTTCCCCTGCAGCTCGACTGTAGCTCCTCCTCACCTCGCCTTGGCTCTCAGGCCTGCCTCCTCTTCCTCTCCTCAGTTTCAAAAGATGACCAGGGATACACCTGCACTCGGTAAACGCCGGGTCCCTGCCTCGGACCGCGCGGTCCTCCTTCGGATCCTGCACATGCTGGATGCCCTCCTGATCCACATCGAGTGCCATCTGCACCAACTGGCCACTCAACAGCAGATTCAAATAAAGGTGATTCCTGTCCAGTGCGGGTAACTTAGTTCATGTGCCTGCCTGCTGGGGAGTAAGTACAGCAGGCAGGGTCAAGGTGGGCCTGTATGGGTGCTGAGCTCCACTAGGCCACCTGGCTTCTGTATCCCCTTCAGCCCTTAAAGGGGCCTTGGTTGCTGGGAGGGGAGGACAGGTAGGACCCTGGTTGCTTGCAGAGCACCACTGCTCCTCATCCAAACCCTCTCCCTAAGGTTTCTACCCACTAATAGAAATGTTCCTGGGGACTGCTGGGAGAAGGGCTGGCCAGAGGCCAGAGCCAATAGAGCCCCAGCTCGGGATCCTGGCTGGGCTGCTCGTCTTGAGTTGGGATTGGGGGAAGACAAGGGTGACTCTGGTTGTCTTTATCTTTGTGGCATCTTGTCAATACCTGGCACCTGAGTGGCCCTTGCACTGAGGTCACTAGAAGAGAGATGAGAGTAGTCCTCCCCAACCAGGCTCTCACCTCTTTCTTCCCTTGCTTTTACCATGAACCATTCAGGTTAAAGTTTACCTAGGGCCTGTGCATACTTAGGCTCTCTGTTTTAGGAAAAGAATGATGTCAAGTTGTTTTTTATTAAAATAAATAATAAAACAAGGGGCCAAAGCGATTGCAAAGTGGGTATGGCATTTGCCTTGCATGCAGCCAATCCAGGTTCAATCCTTGGCACCCCTTATGGTCCCCCGAGCCTGCCAGGAGTGATTTCTGACCACAGAGCCAGGAGTAACCCCTGAGTGCCACCAGGTATGGCCCAAAAACAAAGAAAGAAAAAGAAACAAAGAGGGGCCCGGAGAGATAGCATGGAGGTAAGGCATTTGCCTTGCATGCAGAAGGGCAGTGGTTCAAATCCCGGCATCCCATATGGGTTTCCTGAGCCTGTCAGGAGCGATTTCTGAGCATAGAGCCAGGAGTGACCCCTGAGCACTGCCGGGTGTGACCCAAAAACAAAAATAAAAACAAAAAAACCCCACAAAAACAAAGACATTCTAGTAACAAATAAGGACAAATGTTTTATATATATGTATATATTTTTTTTAATTTTATTTTTGGGGCACACCCGGTGATGCTCAGGGGTTACTCCTGGCTATGTACTCAGAAATTACTCCTAGCTTGGGAGACTATACAGGACGCCAGGGGATTGAACCACAGTCTGTCTTTGGCTCACACCGGCAAGGCAGATGCCTTACTGCTCCTCGCCACCACTCTGGCCCCAAATGTTATATATATATTTTTTATTTTATTTTTTTTTGTTTTGTTTTTGGGTCACACCCAGCAGCGGTCAGGGGTCACTCCTGGCTTTACGCTCAGGAATTGCCCCTGGCAGGCATGGGGGACTATATGGGACGCTGGGATTCGAACCACCGTCCTTCTGGATGCAAGGCAAAAGCCTTACCTCCATGCTATCTCTCCGGCCTCCTTTATTTATTTTTTTTCTTTTTTTGTGTTTTTTTTTTTTGGTTCATACCCGGCAGTGCTCAGGGGTTACTCTAGGCTCCATGCTCAGAAATCACTTCTAGCAGGCACGGGGGACCATATGGGATGCCGAGATTCAAACCGATGACCTTCTGCATGAAAGGCAAACGCCTTACCTCCATGCTATCTCTCCGGCCCCTCCTTTATTTATTTTTATTTATTTATTTATTTATTTTTTAAGTTATTATATCTTTAAGTTGCCAAATATGATGCAAAATTTGGAGGAATCTTCCAAATAAAACAGAATTTAAGAGGAGTTTAAAGGAAACTAAAAGATAATTTGGAACAGAAAAACATAATAACAGAAATTAAAAACTAATTACAAGGACCTGAGCAGGTAGGGTACTTGCCTTGAATGCAGCCAATTCAGGCTTAATCCCTGACAGTCCACATAATCCCCTGAGCACAACCAGGAGGGATCCCTGAGTGTAAACCAGGAGTAATCCCTGAGCATCACCCAGTGTGCTTCCAAAACAAGACCAAACCAAAATAAATGGTGATAAAAAGGAGATAAAAAAGGACTGCAGTAGGGGCAGGCGAGATAGCATGGAGGTAAGGCATATTTGCCTTCCATGCAGAAGAACGGTAGTTCGAATCCTGGCAGTTCGAATCGTGGCATCCCATATGGTCCCCTGTGCCTACCAGGGGCGATTTCTGAGCATAGAGCCAGGAATAACTTCTTTTCTTTTTTTTTTTTTTTTAGTTTTTGGGCCACACCCGGCATTGCTCAGGGTTACTCCTGGCTGTCTGCTCAATAGCTCCTGGCAGGCACGGGGGACCATATGGGACACGGGGATTTGAACCAACCACCTTTGGTCCTGGATCAGCTGCTTGCGAGGCAAACGCCGCTGTGCTATCTCTCCGGGCTCGAGCCAGGAATAACCTCTTAATGCTGCCGGGTGCGACCCAAAAACAAAATAAAATAAAATAAAATAAAATAAAATAAAATAAAAAGGGCGTCAATAGAGGCAGACAGGTGGGGGTGGCAGGGAAATTTGGGTGAAGGGATTGGAACATTGTACACCTAAGACTCAGCCATAAATAACTTTGTAATTTGCAGTGATTCGAAAAAGAAGAAAATAAAAAAGACATTATCAGGGTCTGAAGATGAAAATGAATAGCTACAGACGTCCTGGAAGAGGATAAAATGATTATACCATATCTTGAATGTATTTAATATCACTAAATTTCACAGTTAATAATAGTTAATAATATTTTTCATGTATATTTTACCTCAACACATAAAATATCTGAAAATGTCATAAACCTGTGATATGTGCTACAACACAGGTGAGTCTTCAAACCATTATGGTAAGTACAATAATCCAGAAATAGGCAAATATGCCATTGTTTCAATTATATGAAAAGAACCTGGGGCCGGTGAGGTGGCACTAGAGGTAAGGTGTTTGCCTTGCAAGTGCTAGCAAAGGAAGGACCAAGGTTCAAACCCCTGGCGTCCCATATGGTCCCCCCAAGCCAGGGGCAATTTCTGAGCACTTAGCCAGGAGTAACCCCTGAGCATCAAGCGGGTGTGGCCCAAAAACCAAAAAAAAAAAAAGAAAAAAAAAAGAAAAGAAAAGAACCTAGGATAGGCAAATTTATAAAACTGAGGAGCCAATACAGAAGTTAAGATAACTTGCCGTGCATGCTGCTGACCCTGGATCTAACCCCAGAACTGCATCTGGTCCCTGGAGCAGCAGGTGTGGTGCATGAGCACAGAGCTGGAAGTAAGCCCAGAGTAGTACTATATATGAGCTCAAACTCCACCCAAATAGAAAAAAAAAAAAAAAACAACTGAGGTTACTAGAAGTTGAAGGAAACGGAAACTGTTGAATTTTTGCTTAGTATATACGGATTTTCGGGGCCGGAGAGATAGCATGAAGGTAAGGCATTTGCCTTTCATGCAGAAGGTCGATGGTTCGAATCCCGGTATCCCATATGGTCCCCCGTGCCTGCCAAGGGCGATTTCTGAGCATAGAGGCAGGAGTAACCCCTGAGCACTGCCAGGTGTGACCCCAAAAAAAAAAAAAAAAGTATATACGGACTTTCTGTACAAGATCATGAAAATTTTCTGGAAACAGAGGTCATATAAAATTGTAAAGATAGAGGGCTGGAGTATTTAGCAGTAGGGTATTTTTCTTGCATGCAGCCGATCTAGGACAGATGGTAGTTCGAATCCTGGCATCCCATATGGTCCCCAGATCTGCCAGGAATAATTTCTGAACATAGAGCCAGGAATAACGCCTGAGTGCACCGAATGTGACAAAAAAAAAAAAAAAAACCACCAACCAGCCTTCAAACAAAAACCAACCAGATAGGAGTTCCTGAGTGCAGAGCCAGGGACATCAGCCACATATAATGTAAATGCCTTAGCCTCTGTAATACTTCTCTGGCCAGCAATTTCCCATGTATTTATTTATTTGTTTAGCAGAGTCAGGGATGGAAGCCAGGATCTCACACACAATGCAAGTGCTCTGCCAACTAACAACAACCCCAGCCTGTACTTGACCTTTAAGTAAACATTTCCTTTTTGAACACCCTTGAATCTGCCCTTCGCTGTGAGTGAACAACATCACAGCCCTGGTTTCACCTTCCTTCTCTCCTCTGGCAACTTGGGGGGGTGGTGAATGGGGTACCAATAATATTGTGAGCCTAAGCAAGTGGGTAACTGAGGTGTCCTTCACTTAAATAAATTTTTTTGTTTTGAGGCCATACCCAGCGGTGCTCAGAGGTTACTCCGGGCTCTGCACTCAGAAATCACCCCTGAAGAACCGGAGAGAGAGCACAGTGGTAGGGCTTTTGCCTTGCATGTGGCCAACCCACGATGAACCTGGGTTTAATTCCCAGCATCCCACATGATCCCCTCCACCCCCACAGCCTGCCAAGGGCCAGGAGTAACCCCTGAGCACTGCCAGGTTTGGCCCAAAAATCAAAAATGAAAAAAATGAAAAAAAAATTGGGCCCGGAGAGATAGCACAGCGGCATTTGCCTTGCAAGCAGCCGATCCAGGACCAAAGGTGGTTGGTTCAAATCCTGGTGTCCCATATGGTCCCCCGTGCCTGCCAGGAGCTATTTCTGAGCAGACAGCCAGGAGTAACCCCTGAGCAAAGCCGGGTGTGACCCAAAAAACAAAAAAAAAAAAAAAAAATTGCCCCTGGAAGGCTCGAGGAACCATATGGATGCCCGAGATTGAACCCGGTTCATCCCTAGTTGGCCAGGTGCAAGGCAAAAAAACAAAAAACAAACAATCCCCCATAAAAAATTCCTGTGCTATGGATCTCACCAGCCCCTCCCCCACATTTTTTTTTTACATTCCAAGTCTCCCTCCCCCAAATAACCTAAAGTCATGCCAAATAGCACATAAAATCTGAGATAACACTAATATTGTCTAGGAAAAGCAGGAATGACGGGAAAATTACAGATATATATCAAGTGGTGCCGGAGAGATAGCGCAGCAGTAAGGCGTTTGCCAGACAAGCTGCTGATTCAAACAGATGGTGGTTTGAATACTGGCCTCCCATATGTCCCTGTGCCTGCCAGGAGCAACTTCTGAGCGAAGAGCCAGGAATAACCCGAGTGGGATCAGGTGTGACCCAAAAACCAAAAAGAAAGAAAGAGAGAGAGAGAGAGAGAGAGAGAGAGAGAGAGAGAGAGAGAGGGAGAGAGGGAGAGAGAGAGAGGGAGAGAGGGAGAGGGAGAGAGGGAGAGAGGGAGAGAGGGAGAGAGGGAGAGAGGGAGAGAGGAGAGAGGAGAGAGAGAGGAGAGAGAGAGAGAGAGAGAGAGAGAGAGAGAGGAGAGAGAGAGAGGAGAGAGAGGAGAGAGAGAGGAGAGAGAGAGAGGAGAGAGAGAGGAGAGAGAGAGGAGAGAGAGGAGAGAGAGAGGAGAGAGAGAGGAGAGAAAGAGAGGAGAGAGAGGAGAGAGAGGAGAGAGAGAGAGGAGAGAGAGAGAGGAGAGAGAGGGAGGAGAGGGAGGAGAGGGAGGAGAGGGAGGAGAGGGAGGAGAGGGAGGAGAGAGAGAGAGAGAGAGAGAGAGAGAGAGAGAGAGAGAGAGAGAGAGAGATCAAGTGGGTTCTGAGGAAGAAGCTTAGTCATGTTCTCTGGCTCTCTCAGTATCTGTTTCCTGAAAAATAAACACATCTTGCTTTTTAATTTTTTGTCATAAAATTGAATATCTGGGGCCCAGAGAGATAGCACAGCGGCATTTGCCTTGCAAGCAGCCGATCCAGGACCAAAGGTGGTTGGTTCGAATCCCGGTGTCCCATATGGTCCCCCATGCCTGCCAGGAGCTATTTCTGAGCAGACAGCCAGGAGTAACTCCTGAGCACCGCCGGGTGTGGACCAAAAACCAAAAAAAAAAAAAAAAAAATTGAATATCTGGTAATAATATCTGAAGGCAATAGAGACATGGGCCAGGAGGAGCAGTCCATGGTAGGAAACTTGTCACAAATAAGAGTGCAGTTAGGACAGCTAAGGAACCACTATGACAATGATAGCTGGAGATGACAATTCTGGACAAGATCTGGGTGCTGTGCCAGAGAGTTAGCATGAAGGTAGGGTATTTGCCTTGCATGCAAAAGGATGGTGGTTCCAATCCCGGCATCCCATATGGTCCCCCGAGCCTGCCAAGAGCAATTTCTGAGCGTAGAGCCAGGAGTGGCCCCTGAGCGCTGCCGGGTGTGAACCCCCCAAAACAAACAAAAACAAACAAAAAAAAGAACTGGGTGCTGAAAGGAGGTAAAGGGACATACACGATACCCCTTCGGTTACGATATTGCAAACCAGTGTCTAAAAGAAAAAAAGAGAGAAGAAAAAAGTCTGCCACAGAGGAAGATGGGGTAGGGCAGGGGATGGCAGGAGGGAAACTGGGGACATTGGTGATGAAAAATGTGCACTGGGAAAGGGTGTTGGACTCAGTCATGAACAACTTTGCAACTGTGCATCTTATGGTGACTCAATTAGAAAAACTTTTTTTAATTTTTAATTTTTTTATTTTGGGGTCACACCGGGCAGCATTCATGGCTACTCCTGGCTCTGCACTCAGAAATCACTCCTGGCAAGCACGGGGTACCACATGGGATGATGGGGGATTCGAACTACCATCCGTCCTGGATTGGCTGCTTGCAAGGCAAATGCCCTA
The DNA here is from genome assembly GCF_024139225.1 of Suncus etruscus. Lineage (NCBI taxonomy): Eukaryota > Metazoa > Chordata > Mammalia > Eulipotyphla > Soricidae > Suncus > Suncus etruscus. Next base: position 121,660,683 of record NC_064854.1, on the reverse strand, counting down.
CCACTGTGCATCTCTCTGGCCCCTCAATTAGAAAATGCATTAAAAAATAAAACACCAAAAAGAATTAAAATATAATAAACATATCTTTTATACTGTGCAGCTATAATAAAAATGAATATATCTGGTGGAGAGATGGTTCAAAATTCTGGGGAGACTTGGGGTGAAGGGTGGGGGCAGGATTATATTCCAGGCACAACATAGCCTAGCTCTGGAGTAGAATTTAAACTGGGAGTAAACCCCTAACACTTAGCCAAGAACAGCCTCTGAGTACTGCTGGGTGTGACCCTCCCAAAACAAAGTAGAGAGCCTCTGGATTTCTTGGTCAGGACAAATAAGTTTAGAAGAATCTTTTGGAAAATATAGTTGTTGTTGTTGTTTTTTTAATTTTTAAACTTTATGGGGCCGGTGAGGTGGCATAGAGGTAAGGTGTCTGCCTTGCAAGCGCTAGCCAAGGAAAGACCGCGGTTCGATCCCCGGGCGTCCCATATGGTCCCCCCAAGCCAGGAGTAACCCCTGAGCATCAAACGGGTGTGGCCCGAAAAACCAAAAAAAAACAACAAACCCAAACTTTGTTTATTTATTGATTGGTTGTGTTTTGGACCACGCCTAGCGGCACTTAGGGGTCACTTCTGGTTTCTGCACTCAGAAATCGCCCCTGGCAGGTCTGGGAACCATATGGGACGCCGGGATTTGAACCAGGTCTCTCCTGGGTCAGCTGCATGCAAGGCAAATATCTCAGCGCTGTGTTATCTCTCTGACCCTGTCTTTTTTTTTTTTTAAATTAAAAAACTGATTTATAGGGGCTGGAGAGAGAGCACAGTGGTAGGGTGTTTGCTTTGCAAGCAGTCAATCCAGAATGGATAGTGATTTGAATCCCGGCATTCCATATGGTCCCCAGTGCCTACCAGGAGTGATTTCTGATTGTAGAGCTAGGAGTAACCCCTGAGCACTGCAGGGTGTGTCCCAAAAACAAAACAAAAAAACAGGCGGAGCGGTGGCGCAAGCGGTAAGGTGTCTGCTTTGCTGGCACTAGCCTAAGACGGGACCGTGGTTTGATCCCTCGGTGTCCCATATGGTCCCCCAAGCCAGGAGCAATTTCTGAGTGCATAGACAGGATTAATCCCTGAGCGTCATCGGATGTGGCCTCCCCCAAAAAAACAAACAAACAAACAAAAAACTCCCCCCCAAAAAAAAAACAGATAATAAAAACTGATTTACAAAGGTTGCATTTTGGGCATATATTTCAACATCAATTCCACAACCAATGTCAAATCCCCACACCAGTGTTCCTTTATTCTACAATTTTCCATGCCTCCACCCCTGCACCTTGATAGGAATGCTACAAAATCTGGTGATTTCAGCTTAGATCTCATATTTTCAGAGTTGTTGAGTTTATAGTTTAACTATATCTGCTTTATAATGCATTTTTTTGGAGGGGGTTTGGTTTTTGGGCCACACCCGGTGGTGCTCAGGGGTTACTTCTGGCTGTCTGCTCAGAAATAGCTCTGGCAGGCATGGGGGACCATATGGGACACCAGGATTCGAACCAACCACCTTTGGTCCTGGATCCGGTGCTTGCAAGGCAAACGCCACTGTGCTATCTCTCCGGGCCCTTTATAATGCTTTTTAATCTGCTTTAGCAATACAGGTCTCCTACATCATCAGAATAATCAAAGCCCTGATCCCCATTCCCCAATTACTTCCCTTTCTCATTTTCTTCCTTCTTGTCTTTTTTTTGTTTTTGTTTTTGGGGGGGGTCACATCTGGCAGCGCTCAGAGGTTACTCCTGGCTCCACACTCAGAAATTGCTCCTGGCAGGCTCGGGGTACCATATGGGGTGCTGGGATTCAAACCAATGACCTTCTGCATGAAAGGCAAATGCCAGGGCCCAGAGAGATAGCACAACGGCGTTTGCCTTGCAAGCAGCCGATCCAGGACCAAAGGTGGTTGGTTCGAATCCCAGTGTCCCATATGGTCCCCCGTGCCTGCCAGGAGCTATTTCTGAGCAGACAGCCAGGAGTAACCCCTGAGCATCGCCCGGTGTAGCCCAAAAACCAAAAAAATGCCTTACCTCCATGCTATCTCTCTGGCCCCCTTCCTTCTTGTCTTAGTGGAGTTCTTTTTTTTTTTTTCTCCCCACACCCACCCCATCCCCCTTAGTGGAATTCTTAATTTAGAAAGGTCTGGACACTTAGATCCACACTGCCTTCTAAATCTTGCCTTTTCCAAGCCAAGGAATAGTATTCAGGACCTTGTGCTTAGCCAGTCTTCCTTTTTTTATTGTTGTTGTTGTTGAGAGCCACACAGATTGTGCAGGGATTGGGGTAACTAAGGGCCTCCTGCAGTTTTCAAGGGACCATATTGTGACAATTACCAAACTGGGCTTCCAGCTCTGAGCTCCATTCTTTGCATATTTTTTGTTTGTTTTCTGAGATCATATCTGGTGGTGCTCAGAACTTCTTCCTACCTCTGCACTCAGAAATGACTCTTTTTTTGTTGTTGTTTTTTGTTTTTCTTGGGTCAAACCTGGTGGTGTTCAGGGATTCCTCCTGGCTATGCACTCAGAAATCACTCCTGGCAGGCATGGGGGGCCATATGGTATGCTGGGATTTGAATCACCCTCTGTCCTGGATCAGCTGCGTGCAAGCAAACACCCTACCACTGTGCTATATCTTTCGCCCCAGATCACTCTTTTTAAAAAAATTTTATTTTACTGAAACCATGTGGTTTACAAAGTCCTTCATAGTTGGGTTTCAGACATACAATGAATCAGGGCGACTCCCACCACCAGTTTCAACATCTCTCCACCAATGTTTTCAGAGTGCATCCTCTGTGCTACCACCCTTTGTCCCTACTCTGTACTACCCTACTGCTGTGCTATTGTTCAAGGCTTCCCTATTTTAATTTTTTGGTTTTGGTCACACCCGGCAGCGCTCAGAGGTTACTCCTGGCTCTACGCTCAGAAATCACTCCTGGCAGGCTTGGGGGGATCATATGGGATGCCGGGATTTGAACAATTGTCCTTCTGCATGCAAGGCAAATGCATTACCTCCATGCTATCTCTCCTGCCCTAGGCCTCCCCTATTTTTATCTTTTACATAGGGTACCCCACCTTTTTCATAAAACCTTGGGACACACATTACTTTGTTTTACCTCATATTTTTGCAATCTTCTATAAAATTAGTCTTTGTGTGTGTGTATGTGTGTATGTATGTGTGTGTGTATGTGTGTGAAAGCCACACAGGTTGTGCAGGGATTGGGGCCCCTAAGGGCCTCCTGCACTTTTCAAGGGACCATCTTTTATAAAATTAAGGGACAATAAGGAAGAAAGAATGGGGGCAGGAACCAAATGGTCTCAGGTACACTGGTGGAGAAAAAAAGGACAGAAGAGGTAGGCGGCTGAACTGAACTGGAAGCCATTGAATTATTTAACCCACACTATTCTGCACTTTGTATGAGACTGAGAGCAGTGATGATGATATCTGCAAACTCAGTGATGATGGCAATGTCTGTGTTGATACCCTCACATCAGCTACAGTTCAAGCTCTGTTTGGACATACAGATGATGATGAGGAGGAGGCATCCAGTTTTGAAGGATTTTAACCTTTGTGATTTAGCTTAATTACATGCTAAGCCACTATTTTATGCACTTTATTTAACGTTTTAAAGTTATTGTTGTTAGTTTACAGTTTTTCTTTAGCATTAAATATTGAAAAACATTTAACCTACCGCCTCCTCAATTATTGTAATTGTTCTGGGTATATGTTTTAATTTTTGGAATTTACCATTGGCTGCTGCATTTTCCACCTTGGTTTATACTCAAGTCACTAAGTTTCCCAGTTTTTAGAGTAACATTGGGGGGTCGGCTTATACTCGGGTCAGCTTATATGCGAGTATATGTGGCAATAGGGGAAGGACATATACAACATAGACATTATGTGCAACACAGATAGCGATTAGACAGACACAGTGGTGGTCTACACACACACAGACACTGAAGATAGATCCATAGGTTGGAGTTGAAAAAGTGACCCAGATGGAATGGGTCAAAGCACTTAAAATATATAAAGCTGGTAGGTCATATGGAAAGGTTTTCCAATTCCTAGGGAAATCATCATTCGTGATGGCAAACTTTGCTGAAAAAAGGCTTCTGGGGAAATAAAAGACTTCTGGGTTAGAATATAGAATATTCTTGGGGCCGGAGAGATAGCATGGAGGTAAGGCGTTTGCCTTTCATGCAGGAGGTCATCAGTTCGAATCCCGGCGTCCCATATGGTCCCCTGTGCCTGCCAGGAGCAATTTCTGAGCCTGGAGCCAGGAATAACCCCTGAGCACTGCCGGGTGTGACCCAAAAACCAAAAAAAAAAAAAAAAAAAAAAAAAAAAGAATATAGAATATTCTTTAAACAATCATAATTTTTCAAGTATAGACTACTAAGTAATATGGCGCTCCCTTCGGCAGCATATATACTAAAATTGGAATGATACATAGAATACTAAGTAATGTGTAAGTGAGCACTGTAAAAGAGTCTACACCATGAAGTATCATCTAATGGGTCTTGAGACTTTTTCTAAAAGCAAACCAAAAATGTGGGAATTATTATATAATAGTAAACTAGCTGGAATTGAAAATAACTTGCAACAACATAATTAATGATTGAGCACTGTAGCAAGAGTGTATGGCATGCAGTTGTCTTTTCCAATGGTATCTATGGACATAGACATTAGATCATATTAGCAGGCATAGTCAAATAATAAATAAATATATTAGAATATTTGTCAAAACCTCAAAATGAGTACTGTATTTGGAGTTTAATATAGCACTCTAGTGCGAAACTAGAGCATCCAACTTATATCTCCAAGAACAGCTGTGAATAAAAAGATTAAAAAGTTATTACAGGAGCCAGAGCGGTGGCATAAGTGGTAAGGTATCTGCCTTGTCCATGCTATCTAGGACAGATGGCAATTCAATCCTCCGGCATCCCCTATGGTCCCCCAAGCCAGGAGCGATTTCTGAGGGCATAGCCAGGAGTAACCCCTGAGTGTCACTGGGTGTGGCCCAAACCCCCCCAAAAAAAGTTATTACAGAGAAAAAAAGGTATTACAGGGGTCGAAGAGATAGCACAGGGGTAAGGCATTTTCCTTGCATGCGGCCAACCTGGGACAAACCCGGTTCGATTCCTGGCATCCCATATGGTCCCTCAAGCTTGCCTGGAGCGATTTCTGAGCACAGAGTCAGGAGTAACCCAAGAGCATCGCCAGGTGTGGCCTAAATACCAATTAATCAATCAATAAACTGCTTTAAAAAAGTTATTACAGGGTCGGAGCGGTGGCACAAGTGGTAAGGTGTCTGCCTTGCACGTGCTAGCCTAGGACGGACCGCGGTTCAATCCCCCGTGTCCCATATGGTCCCCCAAGCCAGGAGCGATTTCTGAGTGCATAGTCAGGTGTAAACCTTAAGCATCACAGGGGTGGCCAAAAAACCAAAAAGTTATTACAGACATATTAATATTAAGACACTAAAACATTCTTATAGTGAGAACTGTAGTGGAGCCCATAGCTTCCAAATGCATTCTGCACCTGTGGTTAAAAGCATTAGTACATTATTATAGACCTCTATAAATAAAAAGCAGTTATTTGAATACCTGCTCAATCTAAATAGCTGTATTCATTGCTGCATGTCTCTTCAAGTATAAAAAAGAATATAAGTTGCTGGAGATTTCACAGATGAGGTGGAAAGTTTTGAAACTTTTATTTTTCTTTCTGGTTTTTGGGTCAGACCTGACCCCGTTCAGGGCTTATTCCTGGTGCTAATTTAATCCCAGGAAGTTCAAACTGTAGCACCCCTAAACCGATGAGAGGGGGGCGGGGAGAGGAGGGGGAGAGGAGAGAGAGAGGAGAGAGAGAGGAGAGAGAAAGGAGAGAGAAAAAGGAGAGAGAAAGGAGAGAGAGGAGAGAAAGAAAGGAGAGAAAGGAGAGAGAGATGAGAGAAAGGAGAGAGATGAGAGACAGACATTCGGCCTCCTATCTGTCAAGTAAGAGTGAAGTCAACCCTAGGCCTCCAGCCTCCACCTCCATCCATCCTTCCCTGCCCCTGGTGGACCAAGACAAAAAACACACCAACAGCCGCACGAACCAATACTCCCATCTTCCGCTAGGGGGCGATGACAGACCGCCCCCAGCTTTTCTGCACTGCGCCTGCGCGAAGAGTGCACTGCGCCTGCGCGGAGACGTCGCGGCATTGTCTGCGCGTGCGTGGTTCGGCTTTCGGCCCCAGGACAGAGAAAATGGCGGCCTCCGCTGTGTGTCGGGCTGCAGGAGCCGGGTCGAGGGTATTGCTGCGCACCCGCCGCTCGGTGAGTCTCCGGGCGAGATCGCGGGGCTGTGGAGCGCGGGACTCGGGGGGACGGGGTCCGGGAACGGGCTGTCAGCAGCCCCGGGTGGAGCATGCAAGGGCTGGCGAGGTCAGGCTCAGGGCCGTGGGAAGGTCAAGGCCTGGGGCCTGCACGGGCATCTGTTTTTTGGGGCGCGCTGGGGACGATCCTCCTTCTCGGGGACCCCGAAATCACTCTCAGTCCCGACTGTGTCTCCTGACCCTGCAGCCGGCCCTGCTGAGGACACCCGCCCTGCGCGGGGCCGCCTCCTACGCCCAGGTCCTGCAGAGCTTGCCCGAGACCCAGGTCAGCCTGCTGGACAACGGGCTTCGAGTCGCTTCGGAGCAGACCTCGCAGCCCACCTGCACGGTGAGTCTAGGAAGGCACCTCCATCTTGGGCCCAGGGGTGTGTGTGTGTGTGACCTTGGGCTAGTCCTGGGTGCATTCTGCTGGGCTCATCTCTCACCGCTCGAACCCTGACCCCCTCGGATCCTAGAGTGTTGGGCCAAGGGTGTGTGTGTGTGTGTGTGTGTGTGTGTGTGTGTGCGCCAAGGGTGTGTGTGTGTGTGTGTGTGTGTGTGTGTGTGCGCCAAGGGTGTGTGTGTGTGTGTGTGTGGGCCAAGGGTGTGTGTGTGTGTGTGTGTGTGTGTGTGTGCCAAGGGTGTGTGTGTGTGTGTGAGAGAGATCGACCTTGGGCTAGTCCTCGGTACATTCTGCTGGACTGGTCTCGAGCTGTCCGAACCCTGTCCCCCTCGGCTTCTTCTTGAGGCCAAGAACACAGAGATCCTGTATTCCCTCCTTGACAATGAGGAAAAGTGGGTACAGAGACTTGGAAGTGGTTGCCAGTTTCTTCAGAGTCCCAAAGATAAATTCTGGTTAGACCAGAAGTCCTCACAATTGGGGCCGGAGAGATAGCATGGAGGTAGGGCGTTTGCCTTAGCATATAGAGGGACGGTGGTTCGAATCCCATATGGCATCCCATATGATCCCCCTCTTGAGCCTGCCAGGAGTGATTTCTGAGCGTAGAGCCAGGAGGAACCCCAGAGTGCTGTTGGGTGTGACCCAAAAAAACAAACAAAGAAAAAAGAAGTCCTCATAATTGACTCAGGAATTAAAACAAAACAAACTTCGCGATCAATAAACAGATATAAAAATTTTTTCAGAAGTAATCCTTTTTCAACCTCAGACTGTGTGAGTTAAATGGTTTTATTGATAAACTCAGATTTTTAGGAAGAAACAATGTCCCATTGATATAGCTTGGTACTAAACAACAAGAAATTATAGACATTTGCCTTACTACCAGAAGGTTGTGTAAACAGACACTTAAAGAAGCTTGGTGAACAATGCTGTCTTTTGTGAACCTTCAGGTCGGGATTTTACAGGGCCTGGAGTGATAGTACAGCATGATGTGGTGCCAAAAATAAACCTAGGTTTCCAGGGCCAGAGTAATGGTAGGACATTGCCTAGGACATGCGGCTGACCTGAGATTAATCTGAAGCCTCCCATAATGGCCTGAGTACGGCCAGGTGTGACCCAAACGAAAAAGCAACTGAAAAACCTCCTAATTTTCCAGCATGCAAAACATGGGCTCAGCCCTTCAAACTATCTCTCAGCCCCTCCACGTCTGATTTTTTTTATATACAGTATACATATAAAAAACTTGTTTTGTTTTGGGGCCACACCTGGCATTGCTGAGGACTTACTCCTGGCTCTCTGTGCTAAGGGATCACTCCTGGCAATGCTTAATGTGAAACCAGTGAATTGAACCTAAGTTGGCCATATGCAAAGTAAATGCTACAGCGGCGCAAGGCTGAGAGGGCCCTGTACTGCAAGGCTCACAGGGGCCTGTGGGACCCAACTGCCGAGTAGAGCCTCAAGCCCTCCCAGGGATGCCAACTTATAGGAGAGAAAAGAGAGAAGCGAAACTAAAAACACCTTTTATTCGTCCTGGAATCTGAAGCTTACTACTGCTGACCAGTGGTTTCAGAAAGAGGGAGAAAGAGTTACCTGGAAATTCACCAGCCAGAGGTGGTCGGGGGAGGCCCTGGTACAAAAAGGAAAGACTAGGAAGTAGATATAAACCACACAGCATTTCTCTGATGCTTTATCTCTGCCTGCGCCAACCTCCCTCTCCCCCCATGAGCCAGCAGGCACCGCCCTGGTTATTTTCTCGGGCCCCCTTTCAACAGTCCAAGTTTTTCTTTTTATAGTGGCATGACAAGGGGGCATGTCCGGGGTGTATGTCCAGGTTCAACAGTAATTATACTGGGGGTATTCAAGGGCGTGTCAAAAGCCCAATTGCCATAAAAATGCCTTACTCATTGAGCTATATCTCTGGCCCCTGGTTAAAAAAAATATTGGGGGGAGAGGTTGGACCACACTGGTGGCATTCAGAGATTACGTCTGGCTCAGAAATCGCTCCTGGCAGGCTCTGGGGACCAGATGCCGGGAATTGAACCTGGGTCTGTCTTGGGTCGTCATTGTGCAAGGCAAACGCCCTACCACTGTGTTATCACTCTGGCCCTAAAATATATTTTTATTAGCTATGAATGAATGAAGACTGACTCCTTAGTGTGACAAAATATTCAATGGATACACCAATAGTCTCATTTCTTAATTCTTAGGATAAAGTCACCAGAATAAAAAGCTTTTAGAAAGGAGTAAATAACTCAGTTGCCTACAAAAAAGGGGCAAAGAATCAACTGAATAACCTGTAAGAATTTCATACGGTGACTGGAGATACTCAGTGGGTCAGGCGCTTGCCTTGCGTGTGACTCACTGGGGTCAGTCCCCAGTACCCTATACCTTAGTTTTCTCAGGACTGCCAGGAATGTTTCCTGAGCCAAAACCAGGAGTAGCCCAAACCTCTGTTGGGTGTGGCCCATTGTCCCTCCCCCTCCTTTTCATGTAATGATGGGACCTTGTGAACATGCTAAGGTAGAGATTTCCATAGGTTTGCTTGATAACCAGCTAGAATATAGAGCAGGGGTCTCAAACTTGTGGCCCACGGCCGGCCTTCAAATATCGCATTATTCATGATTAAAAATCGCATTAGTAAGAAAAATATCGCATTAAACATTCGCATACCCCGAGCAGTTTCATTCGGGGTATGCAAATGTTTAATGCAATTTTTTTGTGATTTTTTTTTTCCTTACTAATGCGATTTTTTTTTTTTTTTTTGGGTTTTTGGTTTTTGGGCCACACCCGGCATTGCTCAGGGGTTACTCCTGGCTGTCTGCTCAGAAATGGCTCTTGGCAGGCACAGGGGACCATATGGGACACTGGGATTCGAACCAACCACCTTTGGTCCTGGATAGGCTGCTTGCAAGGCAAACGCCGCTGTGCTATCTCTCCGGGCCCAGTAATGCGATTTTTTATTGCGAATATTCGGTAAGCGAATAATCGCAAATACTTTGCACCTAGCACGGACGTCATTTCTGCTGCTCCTGCCCGCTGTCCCTTGCATTATCGGAGGCCTATGGGAGAGAAGGGAGAGAAGTTTATTACAGAATTAGATTTTGTCATACCTTCATCATGACTTCATCAAAGCCTGTAGTGAAGAGAAAGATTGATGATGAGCACAGACAATTTCAGGAAAAGTGGGAGACGCAATATTTCTTTGTTGAGCACAGGGGCATCCCCACATGTTTTATTTGCTCAGAGAAAGTTGCGGTGCACAAGGAATACAACTTGAAACGCCATTATTCAACTAAACATGCTGAGAAATGTGCAAAATATCAAGGAAATGAGAGTGCCAAGCGGGTTGTCAGTCTTAAAGCATGGCTAATGAGGCAACAAGATTTCTTCAAGAAAGCAACCAAAGAGAATGTTGCATCCGTCAAAGCTAGTTACATGGTTAGTGAGATGATTGCTAAGGCAGGGAATCCATTCACAGAAGGAGAATTTGTTAAAAAAAATGTATGTTACAGGCTGCAAGTATTATCTGTCTGTAAAAGAAAGGTCAGTTTAGCCAAAATCAGCCTTTCTGCCAACACCGTGGCAGAGCGCATTTCTGACATGTCAAGTGACATTTATCATCAACTGTCTGAGAAAGCCAAATGTTTTTTTTTTTTTTTTTTGGTTTTTGGGCCACACCCGGCAACGCTCAGGGGTTACTCCTGGCTATGCGCTCAGAAGTTGCTCCTGGCTTGGGGGACCATATGGGACACCGGGGGATCGAACCGTGGTCCGTCCAAGGCTACTACAGGCAAGGCAGGCGCACCTTACCTTTAGCGCCACCGCCCGGCCCGAAAGCCAAATGTTTTGATGCATACGCTTGACGAGGGCACAGATAAAACAGACACTGCACAACTCACAATTTTATGTCCGTGGTGTTGATTGCAATTTTGAATTGACAGGAGCTGCTCACAATAATTCCAACGCATGGCCAGACCACCGCTAATGAGATATTTCGGCATCTGTGTGATGCCATTGAGAATGCAGGTTTGCCATGGAAGAGGTTTGTTGGAATAATAACCGATGGAGCGCCATCGATGACAGGGAGGGAAAATGGACTGGTGGCACTTGTTCAAAAAAAAAAAAACTTGAAGAGGAGGGTGTAGAGAAGGCCATTGCTCTTCACTGCATTATTCATCAGCAGGCCCTTTGCAATAAATGCTTGCCATGTGAGAATGTGATGCCTGTTGTTGTGAAATGCATCAACCAAATAAGATCCAGGGGCTTAAAGCACAGGAGGTTTTGTGCTTTTTTAGAGGAAAATGGAGTCAGAATATGGAGATGAGCTCTATTTCACCAAGGTATGTTGGCTCAGCAGGAGAAATGTCCTGAAAAGATTTTTTGAGTTGAGAGAAGTGAAAGCCTTCATGGAGAAAGATGGGAATGCTGTTTCTGAGTTGAGTGATCACAAATGGCTCATGGACTTAGCTTTTCTTGTTGACATCACACATAAGCTGAATGTACTAAACAAGATGTTACAAGGCCCGGGGCAGCTTATCAGTACTGCCTATGACAACGTGAGAGCATTCTCCACAAAACTTGTGTTATGGAAATCCCAGCTCTCTCAGACAAACCTTTGCCATTTCCCAGCATGCAAGGAACTTGTGGATGCAGGCATACCATTCAGTGGTGAGAAATATGTCGATGCTATTTTTAAGCTAGAGAAGGAATCTGATCACAGATTTGCAGACTTCAAAAAGCACAGAGCCACTTTCCAAATTTTTGTGGACCCCTTTTCCTTTGATGTGCAAGATGCCCCTCCTGTGCTTCAAATGGAGCTCATTGACCTGCAACGCAACTCTGATCTCAAAGCCAAGTTCAGGGAGATTAGTGGAAAAGCAGACATGCATGGGCAATTTTTGAGAGAATTGCCCCCAGCTTCCCTGAGCTTTCCCGAATGTTCAAGCGCACCAGGTGCCTTTTTGGGAGCACATATTTGTGTGAAGAGTTATTCTCCACATTGAACTTCAGTAAGTCAAAGTACAGGTCTAGACTTAATGATGATCATCTTCAAGCCATACTGAGGGTCTCAACTGCTTCCTCTCTAAAGCCAAATGTGGTTCAGATTTGTGAGAAGAAGCGCTGTCAAGTCTCTGGCAGCAAGGAATAGGCAAAAGATGCCATGTCAGAAGAACTGTTCATGATCTTCATTCAATATTCTATTCATATTCAGAAGAAATAATTAAAACTGTTAATAATGATGTTTGAGGACTTTTTTTGTGTGAAATCCCTTATGCGGCCCTACCTCACCCCGACTTTGCCTCCTGCGGCCCCCAGGTAAATTGAGTTTGAGACCCCTGATATAGAGTTAGAGAGGTGACACCTTGTTAGTCAGTGTTCTGTTGCTCCATGCCTAGGACACATCTGTACCTCCAGTGGAAGGATGGCACAAAGATACTTCTTCTTCCAGAGCCCAGGAGATTCTGCTTGGATCTTGTGCGAGTCACCCAGAATGGGAGAGGAGTGGGGTTCAGGGTGGTTGGTTTGTTACCTTTGTTGGTGACTTCTTATCCAGGTGGGAGTATGGATTGACGTTGGCAGCCGTTGCGAATCTGAAAAGGAAAATGGAGCTGGTTACTTTGTGGAGCATCTGGCTTTCAAGGTGAGCCTCCTGACATATTCCTTTTCCCTAGGAGACAGGACAACTATGCTCTTTGCTAAAATGCAGGTCAAAGAACTTGGCCTCTTAGTCACGGGCTTTAGTTGGGGCAGTCTGGCTGGCATTTCTGGAAGGAGCCACATGGGTTTAGTCTTCTGGGTGATGTAGGGGTGTAGGAGATGTAGAGAGTGTGGCTCCGAAATAGGCATTCCTGTCACTCTAGCTTTGCCAATTTCTCAAGCACAAATTCATATGTGCCCCAGTGTGTAGCAGATGGTACACGTATGCACACCTGGGACCAGGTTTAGGTCCCGGAAAAAGGAGGCCACTAGAGCACATTCATGTGAGTTGTTTCAGGCAAAAGGAAGTGATCTTGCCCAATCCTCTTGATAGAGAGGGAATTCGAGTCTAGACAGACCGTTGAGGAAACAGCCCAGTTATAGCTTTTACCTCTTGGCCCCTCTCCATCCCTATTCTGTTGGCCTCAGTCAGCTCAAATGCTTAATGAGGAGACTCAGAACCTTTCATCTTCAGAATTGCTACCTAGGAATATATCTGTGGTCCAGTTTTGCTGGGACCTTAGCTGTTTATAGTGGTTTTGGGGGACCACTCTCAGTGCTTAGGGGTCACGCTTGACTGTTCAGGTGATCACAGAGGTACTGGCAAGTGAACTTCGGCCTCTTGTTTGTCTGTAAATCATGTGCTCCCTGGCCGTTGTTGGAACCTTAGACTGGGTGGGTGGCTTTCTGGGCCCCCCAAGTGTCTCTCATTGGTCCTTTTGATCATGTGGTTCTAGGGAACAAAGAACCGACCTGGCAATGCCTTGGAAAAAGAGGTAGAAAGCATGGGTGCCCATCTCAATGCTTACAGCACCCGAGAGCACACGGCGTACTATATCAAGGCACTATCCAAGGACCTGCCAAAAGGTAACATTTGGAGGATGGGGCTAGGACCCCAAGGGTGCAGGGATGGGTTCTCAGGAGCCCCTGGTCAGGCCAGAGGATGATGTTATCCTCTATAGGGGCTTAGAGCCAGAGGTGCTAGAGCAGGGTGTGGGGTGGGTTGTGCCATTACCAGTCTCCCGAGGCCCACCTGCTATTGCAAACCTTGCATCCAGCTGTGGAGCTACTGGCGGACATCGTTCAGAACTGCAGTCTAGAAGATTCCCAGATTGAGAAGGAGCGTGACGTGATCTTGCGGGAGCTGCAGGAGAATGATGCCTCTATGCAGAATGTGGTCTTTGACTACCTGCATGCCACTGCCTTTCAGGGCACGCCTCTCGCCCAGGCTGTGGAGGGGCCGAGTGAGAACGTCAGGTGAGGAGTGTGGTGTAGGGAGCCTTTGGGGTTAGGCATTGGTTTGTAATTGTAATGGCTGGTGCCCTGCTGCTCTCTTAATCCCCACATGTGGAGGCATTTTTGTTTTTTTTTGTTTTTGTTTTTGTTTTTGGGCCACACCCGGTGGTGCTCAGGGGTTACTCCTGGCTGTCTGCTCAGAAATAGCTCCTGGCAGGCACGGGGGACCCTATGGGACACCGGGATTCGAACCAACCATCTTTGGTCCTGGATCGGCTGCTTGCAAGGCAAACACTGCTGTGCTATCTCTCCGGGCCCTGGAGGCATTTTTAAAGATGCTATGTGATCTTTTGAATCTTTGTATTTGTTAGGGGGCCATATCTAGCTCCCGTAGCTCTGGGAGCTACTGCTGGCATGGCTCTGTGCTCAGGGCCCACTCCCTGGTAGTGCTGGGGTTGAAACTCAACTATCTGTATACAAAGTACGCACTGTAGACCTCTGAGTCTTTTAAATGCCCATGATTTTCACTCAAATATGGGGCTTTGTTTTAGGCTGTTTCCAGGTGGTTCTGATAACCTGAGGCAGGGAGCTGGCACCTCCATCCAATGCTGCTTTGTCTTCTTGCCCCCTCCCCCCCCCCAAGAATTCAAATGTTACCTGAGAGGACTCACCCTGCCCTCCTGACCCAGAGATGGGAAGGGAACCAGGGTTATGCTAGGCTGTGCTCTCCAAAGAAGTAGTGTCTTTCCTATCTCCTCTGTGCTGCTCTCTGACCCGAATCACACTTGGAGGAGGGGTAAACCTCTGTACGTCTTGCAGGAAGCTGACTCGTGCCGACCTGACTGAGTACCTCGGCAGACACTACAAGGCCCCTCGCATGGTGCTGGCAGCAGCTGGAGGTGAGAGGAGAGGTGGGACCAGCTCCTTGAAACCCTGTGGTGAAGGGCATGCGGAACCTGCCTTGGTCTCCTGGTGCTAAGCATGGGGTTGTTCCCTGCTGAGACCTCTCTTCTGTGTGTGTGACCTGGGCTCACTAGAACCAGTTGTAGTGACCTTGCTGGCATTGGCTCACCAGGTGAGGTAGGAACCTGCGCTGCCACCCATGGTTTGGCCACATGAGGGTGCTGTTCCTCTGCTGTAGTTGGACCTCAGCGGGGGTTCTGGGCTTTCTAGGCCCAATCCTTTATTGGTCCCACCCTTGCTGCAGCCTAGGAAACCCATTTTGCAGGCTTGGGTCACCCAGATGTGTGACACTGACTGTTTGGTGCCTCACCTGAAAGTTCCTTGAACAGAAGGCACAAGAGGGAGGGGGTATTTAACAGGGAGCTCGGGTAGAGGTTGGAAAGAGCCTACATTTGAAAGATACCATTTGGAAAGATCCCCTGCCACATGGTGGCAGCAGACACCAGAAGCGGAAGGGTTGACTAGTTTATAGAGGGCAGGTAGGTATGCATGCCCTGTGTATGGCCTTGGCTGTGGGGAGGCTGATGAGAAGAGCTGTGTTTGTACCCTTGAGGACAGCAAACCTATGATAAGGAGTAGACTGAGCTACTGGTGGGTCAGACTGTGTTGAGTTCAACCAGACTCGCTCAGTGAAGGAAAGAACAGGCTGAGGCACCAGCAGGAATCACAGTGCTCGGCAGCCAGGATGGGAAGGTGTCGTGGATCCCTGCAGACTTCAGATTATAAATGTCCTTAGCTCTCAGGGACCCCCGGGATGAACCAGAGTCCTGCAGTAGCACCTCTCATTTGCCAAGCACCTCAGGAGTAGCAGCTAGGACCTGAGGGGAGAGTAGAGTGACGATGAAAGGCAGGGCAGGTGGCCCAGTTAGTGTCCAGGGAGCTGGGACTGTGCCCTGTGGGAACCTGACCGGTCAAGAACAGCATGCTTCTGCTTGTGGCAGAGGGGTTGGCAGCTAGTCAGTCAGCCTTGCACAGAGTTTGAGACTTCCCCCTCCCCTCTCGATGTTGTGGTTTTCTCATGTTTCCCACAAGACTGGACACAGGGGCACCTCCCCTTAGCCAGTGCCTTAAACTCAGCTGATCTTTTTTTTTGGGGGGGGGATGTCAATTGCTCTGGGCATTGTATCTGTATGTAAAGCATGTGCCGTGCCACTGAACTCTACCTGGCATGCTCAGGACTTCCTCCTTCCTGGATTGTGCTCAGGTGTCACTCTGATAATGCTCAGGGACTTGGCAATTCAAGGGGTGGAAAAGGGTTAGCTAGGTAAGGCCAGCACCTTTACCCCTGTGCTCTGTCTGGACCCTACATCGTGTGTTTTGACAGGAGTGGAGCATCGGGAGCTTTTAGACCTGGCCCAGAAGCACTTCAGCAGCGTCTCCGGTACATACTCAGAGGACGCTGTGCCTGCTGTGACTCCATGCCGTTTCACTGGCAGTGAGGTGAGTGGGCTGGTGGCCAGGCATGGTGGTGTGCTAGGAGGACCCTTCTGTGTGATGCTTGTCCCTAGGACTCCAGTGCTGCCGCCTGGAGGGGCCCACTGCTGCACCACATGCATATGCCTTGCCCCAGACTTTCCTGGTCACCAGGCAGTCTTTCCCTCAGCCTTGTCATGCACTGTTTCAGATCCGCCACCGGGATGATGCCCTGCCTTTGGCTCATGTGGCTATTGCGGTAGAGGGTCCTGGCTGGGCCAACCCTGACAATGTGACTCTCCAAGTGGCCAATGCCATCATAGGCCACTATGACTGTACCTATGGGGGCGGCAAGGTGAGTGCAAGTATTTTGCCTTCAGCAGCAGGGTGCTATGGGTTCAATGTGGACATGGAGCTGTGCTGAGCACCCTTGTCCTTGGCAGCACCTGTCCAGCCCCCTGGCTTCAGTGTCCGTGGCAAATAAGCTGTGCCAGAGTTTCCAGACCTTCAACATCTGCTATGCTGACACTGGCTTGCTGGGTGCACACTTTGTCTGCGACGGCATGAACATCGACGACATGATGTTCTTCTTGCAAGGCCAGTGGTGAGTGCTTAGTACTGCTGGGGGCCTGAGAGACAGAGACACGCTTTAGTATGGGCCCAGTGCCACCATGTCATCCCCTTCTCCGCTTTAGGATGCGTCTTTGCACCAGTGCCACGGAGAGCGAAGTGGTCCGGGGCAAGAACATCCTCAGAAATGCCCTGGTGTCTCAGTTGGATGGTGAGTCCTGTGACTCTGTGGCTCTGTGGGCAGGTGGCAGTGGCAGTTTCATTGGGGTACATTCCTGAGACTAGAAAAGATAACTTTGAGTTAGACCAGGCAGGGTGGACTAGAGCAGCAGCTGGTGTTTGCAGGAGTGGCAGCTGGGGCCAGAGCAAGGTTAGCAGGGGTTCTGGGTAGGCTGTGGACCTGTACGCCTGTCCTCATCCTGATAGGCACGACTCCCGTGTGTGAGGACATCGGACGCAGTCTCCTGACTTATGGCCGTCGCATCCCTCTGGCTGAGTGGGAAAGCCGGATTGCGGTAACACGGGCTTCTGGGGTGTTCTGGAATCTTCACCTGACAAACTTAGAGGGCAAGGAATGCGGCCCAACTGCATAGCGGCAGCCATGTTGCCCTGGCAGCCATAAGGCACAGAGGTGGCATAATGGGAGGGAAGGGCCCAGGCACTTAGGGTTGGGGTCTGGGTGGGATCTGGGAGTCTGCAGCTGGAAAAGACTAACCACCTTGCCTTCTGGGTGAAGGCCCCACATGGTATACACCAGAGGTCCTCAAACTTTTTAAACAGCATAGTTCACTTCCTCCAGTCTGTTGGAGGGCCAGACAATGCTTCTAAGAAAAAAAAAACTGTGAGCAAATTTCTATGCACACCACACTTATCTTATTTTGAAGTAAAAAAAAAGGGGGGGGGTCAAATACAATGTTTAAAACAAAGAACAAATTAAATCAACAAGCCAGTATTTCATTGGGAGCTATGGGCCTGATTTTGATGGGCCATAGTTTGAGGATCCCTGCTGAGACTGCGAGGAGGAGCCGAGAGACAGAAAAAAGAAGGGGAGTTGGAGCATGTGGGCACACATCCCACACGGGCACTGCGGGCCAGGACGAGTCTTCCGCTAAGCGGGACAGGCAGTGGCAACGAAAACACTGGCTGCTGCATAAATGTCCTCAGTGGGCCGCATGTGGCCCGCAGACCCTAGTTTGAGGACTCTTGGTATACACGAAAGTTTTTGGTCCACTAATGTTGGCTGGTGGCTCCCTAGAGGCCCATGACTCACTGTGCCCCTGTTCTGCAGGAGGTGGATGCAAGTATGATCCGCGAGGTCTGCTCCAAGTACTTCTATGATCAGTGTCCTGCAGTGGCGGGATACGGTGAGTGGCCTACAAGCCTGCTCTTTGTCCTCTTTGGACCCCACCCCAGCCAGCATGTTGAGGCCCCCAAGAGTCTGAGCCCAAGAGCCTGGCTGCCAGGGAGTTCTTGCTCAGAAAACTTGTCCCAGCAGCTCCCTGCCTTCCTGCCAAGGTGCCTCCATCAGTGCCCCACTCCCGCCAGGTAACGGATACCTGCACAGGTGGGGTGGGGCTCCAAGGGCAGAGCATGAAGGGACAGGCTCGGCAGCCCTGCGGGAATGTGATCTTCCCTCTTTCCACTCAAAGCCTGTCTTGTACTGCTCTGAGCAGCTCCGAGTTGGGTGTGGCGGGGGGCCAGGTGTCCCTGCACAGGCCAGGGGCCCCACCCTGACGCCCTGCCCTATCCCTACAGGCCCCATTGAGCAGCTTCCAGACTACAACCGGATCCGCAGTGGCATGTTCTGGCTGCGCTTCTAGGCATTCTAGGCAAGAAGCCTCTGTAGGCAAGACGGGGGCCTGGGTTGGTTACCCCTGCTCCCCTCGGAATGAGAAACCACAGCACCTCGGCTCCTCAGACCTATGCTGCAAGGGTCTACACAACAATAAAGCCTTGTGTTAAGAACCGTGTTGTCCTTCTTAGTGTTGAATTGCAATCTCCAGGCAGTGGTTTGGGGTTCAGGGACTCCTGGGTCCTCACTCCCTGAATGCTCTGCCTTCCTGAGGGCTGATTCGGCCTCATCAAGGGGCAAGTGCGGGGGCTGTACCACCAGGCAGGAAGCCTTTGATGCTGCAGGGAACTAAGGCCAGATGTTTTCACTTAGCAAGGGGGTTGCTCTTAGTTCTGAGATGATTTGGTTGTAGGAGAGATCTCGATGGGCACTGTGGGCTCATCCCTAGAACTTGGGCTCAGGAGGGAAATAAATCCCTATCTCGGCACCAAGTAATACCCTCCCGTGGTCCTTGGTCCGCCTGGATGGAGCAGAAGACCTGAGGGCCTCCCTGTCTGTTGATACTCTGGATTCTGGGAGGAGGGTAGCCCGGGGCATAGTGTTCCTATTTGCTTTATAACTGCTGCCTGCACGGGCAGGGCAAGAATCCTTTGCCTTCTTGCTGCTGACTCAGGCTCCAAGAATATCTCTGAGCTCAGTGGGGCCAGAGCCCCCTCCCTTGACTAAAGTCTGTCCCTGACAAGTCCCGAGCTGCTGGCCCCAGCGATCCCTTCCCCATCTCCTGAGGCAGGACCTGTTGGAGCTCAGCTGTCTAGTCAGTCCCTCTGCCACCTTGGACCCTGGTTTTTTAGTTGATGGGCAAAATATAGGTGTAGCCCTTCACCCCTTCCCCCAGCTTTTCCAAGGTCAAGATACCTAAATATCTAGGTAAGGCTGGAAATGAGTCAGTTCTGTGAGGAAGGTGCTTGCTGGCAATTATAGTGTCTTGGGATGTGGGTTGGGGGAACATGGGTTCAGAAGTCCTCATAAGACCCCAACTTCACAGTAACAATAACTAAACCAACATTTTTCAAACAAGGGCCTGTAAGGTATCCTGTGGATCTCCAGGATGATAGCCAAATGTTCTAGTACTAATGTCTAGGGACACTAGAGTAGTATGATGAGATAAGGTCGAAAAAGGGTTGAGAAGCTGGCTAAAAATCTCTACAACAGGGCCCGGAGAGATAACACAGCGGCGATTGCCTTGCAAGCAGCCAATCCAGGACCAAAGGTGGTTGGTTCGAATCCCAGTGCCCCATAAGGTCCCCCGTGCCTGCCAGGAGCTATTTCTGAGCAGACAGCCAGGAGTAACCCCTGAGCACCGCTGGGTGTGACCCAAAAACCAAAAAAAAAAAAAAAAAAAATCTCTACAACTCTCATCTCCTGGAGAGATAGCATGGAAGTAAGGCGTTTGCCTTACATGCAGAAGGACGGTGGTTCGAATCCCGGCATCCCATATGGTCCCCTGAGCCTGCCAGGAGCGATTTCTGAGCACAGAGCCAGGAGGAAAACCCTGAGCGCTGCCGGGTGTGAACCAAAAACCAATATATATAACTCTTCCTCTACCCCAGGGCTATTTACTCATATCTACCGCCTTGTGTTGTCAATTAGGAAATATCTGTTGGTGCTTTCTAGAACCTGCGGCCTTTAGTCATTCACTTACTGACCAGACAGAACACAGCTGTGACGGGCCTGGCTTTGGGTGCTTGTAGAGGGGGTGCAGCAGAAGCCAAGTGTGGCCCTGAATTGAGCTGGAGGATGAGGCCTGCTCATTGCACAACTATGCTGCTCTGGGAGTGCTCTTTGAGCTGTTGGGGATGGGGAGCCTGGCCAGTGCAGCCAGGAATGCACCCCCTTTCTCTGGAGACTTGTGGAAGAAGGCCCGGAAGGTGACACAGTAGTGACAAGAATCCCAAGAGTCCATCCAGGGATCCTTAGGCTGGTTTCTGTGGTACCTGGGGGAGCTGCAATGGCAGAACAGCGATCAAGACTATAGGAAGAGCTGGGATGAGCTGTAGAGGGCATAAGTGGGGGCTGTGAGTTGCGCCCTAGACTGCCTGCTGGGAGGCTGACACCCCTTTCTTTAGGGGAGTTCTGTGGTTCTGATGTGGTTTGTCTGGTACTCCCTGAATGACTGTCCCTACTCCAGTGAGAATGAGTGTAGGTTTTGGGCTTGGCCCATTTCTCATACTGTTGCTGTTCAAGAGGAATTGAAGGTCTTGGGGGCAACTCTGTGTCCCTCCCCTGGAAGTTCACGGTGTGGGGATTGGGGTCTTGGGGAATGGCCAAGAAGACAAGGACCTTTAGGTCTAGGTCCTGTGGGTGATAGGACAAATTCAGGGTAGGGGGCTGTTCTGGAGCTCCAGCCTGTGCTTCTGGACATGGCAGGACACATACCTCAGTGTTATGTGGTTATGACTCTGGCCATAACCAGCCACTCTTTTTTTTTTAACCAGCCACTCTTACGGGACATGGGGTCTGAGAACCATTCCTCCCTTCGCCATGGATTCTCAGGGAAAAGCTATGGGGTCCCCTGGTGGCAGTAATGAGTGCATATGCTCTCTGGTCATCCTAGAATTATTCAGGATTTGGAAGATGTCACCTTGGTGTCAGCCCCTATCATGAATGCACATACACCTGCAAATATATTCTGCCCTGGGAGATGGAGGTGTCTGTTGAGTTCCAGGGATGGAAGTCAGGCCAGTTAAGGGCAGAGTCATACAGCAAAGGCAGTGAAGAGTAAGGCAGGAAAAAAAGGAGGGTTGCACTAACAAGCAGAGTAAGGCAGTAAGGAGGGAAAGGAATGAGAAGGCGATAAAAGAATAAAGAGGTGGAAATTACAAGTAGGGCAGGAGGACAGTGACAAAGAAGGAGGGAACCTCTGGATTTAGGCGGGAGGCTGGGTGGAAGGAGAAGGAGAAGGTCAAGAAAAGTTTAAGCTAGTAAAGCAGAGAAAGATAAACACGGTATGATTTAACTCGTGTGGGTACAAAGAAACAAAAAGGAACTAAACAGAATAACAAACTTAGACCAGGGGACAAATAGTGCTTAGCAGAAAGGTGGGGAGACCAGAGGAATTAAGGGTATGGTGTAAGGACTGCAAGAAGAATTCTAGTTGATGATAGGCTGCATAGACAGGGGACACCTGCCCCATCTGTGAAAGTGGAAACCAGTGTCCTTCCACTCCAAAGGAGAGAAGGGATTCAAGGAAGGGTCTCTGGTGAGTTAGGGGTATACCCCGGAACAGTGCAGATCCACCAGTGGGGACACAGATGGAGCGGGTGGGTTCCTGGGACACAAACTGTCCTTGTGGGTGGTCCCCCTCCACATATGGACAGCCCCCTCCTCCTCCACCCCAGCGTTTCATTTTAGGGCTTGGTAAGGGTGCGGGTAGGCAGGGATGAGCATGGAGACATAAACACGACAGATTCCTCCTGGTCTCGGGAATGCTCCAAGGGGGTGGGGGTGTGGGCATGGCTTGGAAGCCATCCAAGGGTGCCCTGGTTTCCCGGCAATGTCCCCCAAAACTCTTCAGTTGCTAGGGCTGGTGACCTGCAAGGAATTAGAAGGTCCCGGAGACAAGAAAAGTCTGAATCAGAGGAGTGGCCGGCGGGACACTTGGCCCGAGGGCTTGTCTGGGCACCCCTATGGGGAGAGCTGTGAATCATCTCCAGCTGCTCCCTCTCTCCTGCTCCCCACCATCCCGTGTCCTCTTTTCCTTCCCCAAGAACCCTGCCCAGTTCCAGTCTCCAACATGGGCTTTACTTGGTGCTCAGGCAGCCAAGAGAGCTGACCCCGAAGGAGGCAGGACAGGACCCCTCACCCATCTGTCTGCCTGCAGGGAACTTCTGGGGATTCCCAGGACCGATAGATAGATAGATAGAAAGTGGGGGGCTTGGAGGGGCCCTAAAGCAATAGTACAGAGGGTAAGGAAGGAAGGCACTTGCCTTGCTTGGGGGCCCATCAGGTTGGATCCCTGGCATCCCATATGGTCCCCCAAACCTGCCAGGAATGATCCCTGAGCGCACTGAGCGCTCTCCCCCCCCCCAAAAAAAAAGTGGGACTTATATTAAAGTGCATTCAGATCCCAGTGGGGGGCGGCGACCTCTGGGACTGTGGGCGGGGGCGTCTTCCCGGGTCCCCGCCTGCAACTCCGCCTCCCGGGTCCTGGGACTTTTTCTGGGCTGCAGCTGCAGCGGTTTGGAGCAGCTGGAGCCGGGGAGCGCGCAGGCAAGTTCGGGTCCGGGTGGGCGCTGGCGGTGCCTAGGGGGGGATCTGACCAGTCCCCAAACACAGGATGAGACTGCGGCTGCTGGTGGCCGCTCTCTGCGCCGGGATCCTGGCCGAGGCGCCCCCCGCGTGGGCTCAGCCTCCGGACCGAGGTGGGCATGCATGGGCAGCTGGGATGCAACCTCTGCGCCCTATAGCCCACTCCCCAACTTCCCCACCCCGACGCCCCAAACCCTCTGGGCGCGCACCGCCTTGCACCAAGCCGCTTCTGTCCTCTTGGAACCCCAAGTTCCAGGCGTTTCCGCACGCCCTGACACCCCACCCCGCACCGATCCCTCCAGGCCCACTTTATTCCCGGGTCCTCATAAGCGCCGGCGACCTCTCCCCATTCAATGTGCGCAGGATGGGGTGCTCCCAGACCCCCTCTCCCACCCAAGCTGGCTCTGGCCTTCTCCCCTCCACCCTCCCAGGGGGTCCCCCACAGTGGGGCGGGCTGGGCTGGCCTCTCCGATCTCTCCCCCTCGTCTCCCCCATGCGCCCCAGTGACCTGCACTCGCCTTTACGCCGCGGACATCGTGTTCCTGCTCGACGGCTCCTCGTCCATCGGCCGCAGCAATTTCCGCGAGGTGCGCGGCTTTCTGGAGGGGCTGGTGATGCCCTTCTCGGGGGCAGCCAGCGCTCAAGGGGTGCACTTCGCCGCCGTCCAGTACAGCGATGACCCAAGGTCAGTGGAGGGGTCCCCAAGAGCACCGCGTCTCCAGCCTCTGCTGGAGAGGCAGCAATCTATCTACCTCCTAGGTGCAGCCAGACTGGTGCCGAGAGGGGAGTTCTGGCTCACTGGATCATTTGGGAAACTCTATTTCCAGTTTTTTTGAGGAATCTGCATATATATATTTTTTTTAAATAAAGGCTGGACTAGATGGCATTCCCACCAGCAGTTGAATGAGCGTTCCTTTCTCGCCACATCCCCGCCAGCACTGATTGTTCTTGTTCTTTGTGATGTGTGCCAGGCTCTGTGGCGTGAGATGGTACCTCATTGTTGTTTGGATTTGCATCTCCCTGATGGTTAGGGATGTGGAGCATTTTGTTATGTGTCTTTTGGCCATCTGTACTTCTTCTCTGAGGAAGGGTCTGTTTGTTTCTTCTCCCCATTTTTGGAAGGAGTGTGTTCTTGCTTACGGTTCGCTCCCCCCCCCCCCCACCATGTTCCAGTCTCCTGACTCATCTCACCGGAGAGCCTGCCTGTTCGTCAAAATCTACATTCACTCACAACTGGTCCATTCTCCTTCCACGATTAACTGCCAGACATATTGTTCCCCAACCTTCACACACGTCACCAACCACCACCACACCAACACTCCAGACCTTTGAAGGACCCAGCCATAGGCAGGGCAGAAGGTAGACCCCGAGGGCCAGAGGTCTACATTGCGCAACTGACCCAAATTTGATCCCCTAGTACAGAGGCAGAGTAAGCTTTGAGCATCGCCATACACACACACACACACACACACACACACACACACACACACACACACACACACCACTTCTTGAGTGGCTGGCTAACCTCAACACTCTCTCTCTCTCTCTCTCTCTTTCTCTCTCTCTCTCTCCCTCTCTCTTTCTCTCTCTCAGGTTTGGTCCCCTGAGTACCACCAGGAGTAATTCCTGAGTGCAGAACCAGGAGTAACCCCTGAGCATCACTGGGTGTGGCCCCCAAACCCCCCCCAAAAAAAAAGAATGCTCAACTTCTATACCCTATTTTTAATTTTTTTTGGGGGGGAGCCACACCTGGCAGTGCTCAGGGGTTGCTTCTGGCTCTGCACTCAGAAATTACTCCTGGTGGGCTCCATGCTCCATATGGGATGCTGGGAATTGAACCTGGATTCATCCCAGGTGGGCAAACACCCCACTGCTGTGCTATTTCTCCACCCCCTATACCTTATTTTTAAATTTTGGGGGGGCCACGCCTGGCAGTGCTCAGGGGTTGCTCCTGGTTCTGAACTTAGGAATTACCCCTGGTGGGCTCCAGGTACCATAGGGGACGCTGGGGATCGAACTTGTGTGCAAGGCAGCAAGTGACCTATTCACTGTATTATTCCTCTAGCCCTGACCACCTGTACCCCGGAGGGGAGGCTTTCTGGGTACCAGAACCAGGACCCAAGCCGGGTCCCAAGCCACTTATACCCTCTTCTCCACAGGACGGAGTTTGGCTTGGATGCCCTTGGCTCTGGGGTAAACGTGATCCGAGCCATCCGGGAGCTCAGCTACAAGGGGGGCAATACACGCACAGGGGCTGCCATTCGGCATGTGTCAGATGAGATCTTCCTGCCCCAGATGGCCCGGCCTGGCATCCCCAAGGTGATCGCCTTCCCACCCACACCTCTCTAGGAGCGCCCCTGCCCCCAGGCCCCCCTAACCCGAGCCCCTGCCCCCCCCAGGTCTGCATCCTCATCACAGATGGCAGGTCCCAGGACCCCGTGGACTCTGCTGCCCAGAGGCTCAAAGAACAGGGGGTCAAGCTGTTCACGGTGGGTGAGTGCCACGATGGGTGATGGGAGGGCTGGGCTAGGTCACCTGTGGAGCTCAGGGTGCTGA
The DNA here is from genome assembly GCF_024139225.1 of Suncus etruscus. NCBI lineage: Eukaryota > Metazoa > Chordata > Mammalia > Eulipotyphla > Soricidae > Suncus > Suncus etruscus. The sequence continues at coordinate 121,635,358 of NC_064854.1, read as the reverse complement.
TGGGGTGTCCCCTCAGGCATCAAGAACGCTGACCCCGAGGAGCTGAAGCGAGTGGCCTCTCAACCCACCAATGATTTCTTCTTCTTCGTCAACGACTTCAACATCTTGCGGACACTCCTGCCCCTCATTTCCCGGAGAGTTTGCACAACGGCTGGTGGCGTACCAGTCACCCTGCCCCGTGAGTGTCCCCTGCTTGTGTGGCCCTAACACCCCTAACACCTCAATTCCCTGCCTCCACTCCTGGCCCTAGTCCTAGCCATGCACCCTGTGTCCTCTTGATCCTTCATCCCACACTCAATGTTACCCCACCTCCGCCTGCTTCCCTCCTTTCCCAGCCGATGGCTTGCCCTCTGGCCCCCGAGACCTGCTGCTGTCCGAGCCTGGTAGCCAGTCCCTGCGAGTCCAGTGGACGGCAGCCAGTGGCCCTGTGACTGGCTACAAGGTCCAGTACACGCCTCTGACGGGGCTGGGACAGCCTCTGTCCAGCGAGCGACGGGAGGTGAGGACGCCAGGCCCGGCAGCGGATGTGGAGGGACTTGGCTGGGCAAGGTGAGGTGACCTCTGACTTTGGCAGGTGAGCGTCCCAGCTGATAAAACCAGCGTGAGGCTGCAGGGCCTCCGGCCACTGACCGACTACCAAGTGACTGTCGTCGCTCTCTATGCCAACAGCATCGGGGAGGCTGTCAGCGGGACAGCCCGGACCAGTACGCAGCTCTGTTAACCCTGACCCCACCCTCACCCCTCAGCCCCATCTGTCTCACCTCCTCCCTCCTGACCCCACTAATCTGTGGCGAAACCTTCCCTCAGCTGCCCTGGAGGGACCAGAAGTGACCATCCAGAACTCCACATCCCATAGCCTTCTGGTGGCCTGGCAGAGGGTGCCAGGTGCCACTGGCTACCGGGTGATGTGGCGAGCACTCAGCGGTGAGTGAAGTGTGTTAAGGGTTGTAGAGTGCTAAGGCTTAGTCCATTGACCCTTTTGTATGCCCCCCATAGGTGGGCCCACACAGCAGCAGGAACTAGGCCCTGGGCAGCAGTCGTTGTTACTACGTGGCCTCAAACCTGGTACAGACTATGAGGTGACTGTCAGATCCCTGATTGGCTATAGCGAGGGGCCTGGCTCTTCCCTGACAGCCCGCACTGGTAAGGAGGATCTTCAGAGTGGGTGGGTGGACAGAATGCAGCAGCCACTGACATCTCCTGTGTCCTGGGCAGATGCTTCTGTGGAGCAGACCCTCCGTGCAGTCATCCTGGGTCCCACGTCCATCCTCCTTTCCTGGAACTCAGTGCCTGAGGCCCGTGGCTACCGGCTGGAGTGGCAGCTTGAGAGTGGTCAGTGGACCACAGGGAGGTGTGGTGGGCAGGCAAGGTCATAGTTGGTGCCCGCTGAGCGACCCTGCCATCCTGCAGGCTTGGAGCCATCACACAAGGTGGTGCTGTCCCCGGATGTGACTCGCCACCAGCTGGATGGGCTGCAGCCCAACACCAAGTATCGCTTCACGCTCTATACTCTGCTGGAGGGGCGCGAGGTGGCCACACCTGCCACCGTGGTCCCCACTGGTGAGTGCGCTGTGGGGCTGGGCCTTATGATGGGGGAAGCCATGAGGAACCCCATACTTGCTCTCATGCTATTTCTCCCACAGGCCCAGAGCTGCCAGTGGGCCCTGTGACCAATCTACAGGTCACCAAGCTGCCTGGGAGGCGGGTACAAGTGTCCTGGAGTCCGGTTCCTGGTGCCACCGAGTACCGCTTCACTGTGCGCAGTCCCCAGGGTAAGGTAGTAAGGTGGGCGAGCCAGCACCCCACCCACTAATGTTCCATCTCTTTCCAATTCTAGGTTCCTAGGTCTCTCCCTGTTTCTCTGCCCACTTGCCTCCCAAGATGGCCCTGGGTGCATGGGGTCTGTCCACCTACCCACCTCTCTGCTCCCAAAAGCTCACCACAATTACAAGCTCAGTCACTTCCCTCTTATCACCTTAGCTGTGACCATAGTCCATGGCCTCATCCAGTATTGACCTTGTCTCCCCATCACTGTCAGTAACCTGTAACTTACCTCGCTCTCCACTGACCACTGTAACCTCAGATTGCCATTTGTCATTGGCCTTTGTGATCCTGTGTTTTTGCTTCCTTTGCCCCTTTCACCCCATCCTCAACCCTCAGCCCCTCCATCATGCATTGTCTTACTGTCTCTGGCCCTGTCCATGCTCCTGTTGGTGGCTGGCCACCTGGCCTCATCTCTCTCTCTCTCTCCTCTCTCTCTCTCTCTCTCTCTCTCTCTCTCTCTCTCTCTCTCTCTCTCTCTCTCTCTCTCTCTCTCTCTCTCTCTCTCTCATGGTGCCTATCTTGCCCTTAGGTGTTGAACGGACTCAGATGCTTCCTGGGACACAAACATCCTTAGACCTGGATGTTTCTTGGGCTGGGCCTAGCTTTACAGTGCGGGTGTCTGCTCGAGTGGGCACCCGAGAAGGCAGTGCCAGCGTCCTCAACGTCCACCAGGGTAAGTACTGCTGGGAGTTTAGAGGACAGCTTCCTGAGTCACTCCAGACCTGACTTGATCCCTGACTTCTATCTTTTTCTTCAGACCCAGAAACCCCACTTGCCGTCCCAGGGCTGAGGGTCGTGGCATCAGACGCTACCAGAGTGAGGGTGGCCTGGGGCCCCGTGCCTGGAGCCAACAGATTTCGGGTTACCTGGAGGACAAGTGATGGTTCGTTAAGGAGTAATGAAGGGGTTTGGAGGACTGAGGGGACAGGCATGAGCCGGGACAACACTTTCTCTATCTTAGGCCTTGTGTCCAGCCAGATGTTGCCTTCAGATTCCAGCAGCATGGACATAGCGGGGCTCCAGCCTGGAACCTCCTACCAAGTGACTGTGTCAGCCCTGCGAGGGAGAGAAGAGGGGACCCCTGCAGCCATCACGGCTCGAACTGGTTAGGGCCTGGCTCAGCCCCTTGGTTCTTTACCTCTGGTGCCCCTGACTTCTCCCAGGTCCATTCTATCAGACCCATGCTACAGGCCATCCTTCTCTTTAGTCTTCTTACCTCTTCTTTTTTCTTTTCTTTTCTTTTCTTTTCTTCTTTTTCTTTTCTTTTCTTTTCGTTTTGTTTTGTTTTTGGGTCACACCTGGTGGTGCTCAGGGGTTACTTCTTGCTCTGCGCTTAGAAGTCACTCCTGGCAGGCTCAGAGGGGGGTGCATATGGGATGCAGGGATTCGAACCAGGGTCTGTCCTGTGTTGGCTGTGTGCAAGGCAAACACTTTACCACTGTGCTATCGTTCTGGCCCTTCTTGCCTCTAGTTAAACCTCCACCTTCTTTTTTCTTGTGGGAGGCCACACCTTGACTTACCCCTGGTTCAGTGCTCAATGATCACCCTTGGCAGGCTCCAGGGACCATTTGGGGTGCCAGAGGGTTGAGCACAAACAGGCCATGTGCAAGGCAAGTACCAAGTGATCCCTGTCCTAGGAACCACTGTAATTGCTCTTTGGCTCATGTCCCCACCTTTAGATTCCTCTGTCTCCCCACTGAGATATTACCCTTGAATTTCCACCACCTAATTTCTCAGGCACCTCCTACCTTTTGTGCTGAACTGAGACTCATATGTATGCTTTCTCATACTCTGAAAAATAATTCTTTCTTCTCCATTGCATCCTCATATTCCCACAGTTCCTCTGTCATGACCCCTGTCTGACTTATTTACAACTTTGCCTCTCAGATCTCTCCTCCTGTGAGACCCCTGGCCCCTTCCTTAGATGGCCCTGCGTTCTCCATTAGATTCTCCAACTGCTTCCTTCATCAGACTACCATTGCCTCTCCCTGCAGACCCACTGGACTCAGTGAGGACTGTCCACGTCACTCGCACCAGCAGCTCATCTGTCACCATTGCCTGGAACAGGGTTCCGGGTGCTACAGGATACAAGATCTCCTGGCACTCAGATGGTGAGGACCAGGGGTTTTGGACAGGACCAGAGGTTTAGAGGGTTGTAGAGATCAGGTCTGGATGGAATAAGTGCTGGGGTTTCTTATAGGTGCAGTAGGGGATTGGGGCAAAGTTTGTTCCTAGACTTGGAGCTCTCTTCTCCTTTCCCACTCTCAGGCCAAGAGAGATCCCAGTTAGTTTCTGGGGATGCTACAGTGGCTGAATTGGATGGGCTGGAACCAAACACTGAGTACACGGTGCATGTGAGGACACATGTGGCTGGTGTGGACGGAACCCCGGCCTCTGTGGTTGTCAGAACTGGTGAGTGATCGGCTGCCAATCATGTCTCCTAATCTCACCTCCCATCCTGCTGGATCTTTCTACCTGTTCCTGTTGCCCCTCCACTGCTCCAAGCCTCTCCCACACCTACCATCCCCACACTCCCATAGCGTCCCTCAGCCCGCTCTCTGGGCCGCACCATGCTGCACACAAGACATAGGCATCAACCCTGTTCATACTCGCTCCACCTGACCGCCCCAGCTTGAGTCATGCCTCAGTGGCCAGCCTGCTCCTTGCTAGTCTCGCGGTGACCTTTGACCCCTTCTTCTGCTCTGTCCCCAGACCCTGATCCTGTGGGCAGTGTGTCGAAGCTCCAGATTCTTAACGCCTCCAGTGATGTCCTGCGAGTTACTTGGGTGGGGGTCCCTGGAGCCACCGCCTACAGACTGGCCTGGGGCCAGAGCGAGGGTATGTCCTGGTCTTTGTATTCCTGTTTGGGAATACCCCTTCGATCTAGTTAGCCACCCCAATCTCAACTTCCCCTATGTTCTCCTGGCCAGGTGGTCCCATGAATCAGAAGCTACTCCCTGGAAACACGGACTCAGCAGAAATCCAGGGTCTCGAAGGAGGAGTCAGTTACTTTGTGAGAGTGACCGCCCTCATTGGGGACCGTGAAGGCGCACCCGTCTCCATTGTTGTCACCACCCGTAGGTGGAGCTTGGGACTTGTCTTGAATTGGTGACCTGAATAGTGGGGGGATGGAGTTTAGATTTGGAATTAGAAAAGGGACCAGGGATAGGTAGGGAGACCCTGGAGGTGTGTTGGGGTGGGATGGGTGCATTGCAGGTCTGATTTGGGATTGGTGCATGGGTTGTGAGTCATGAAGCAGGCCCCCCTAATACCTTGCTTCTCTCTAGCTCCTGAGGCTCCACCAGCCCTAGGGACCCTTCAAGTCGTGCATCGAGGGGAACATTCACTGAGGTTGTACTGGCAGCTGGTTCCCGGTGCACAAGGATTCCGCCTGCGTTGGCGCCCTGAGGGTGAGAGGTTTCCCAATAGGGGGTTAGGGATGGGAGAAGGAGGGCAGGGCAAAGGGTGTAAGTGAGGTCAATGAGAGTAAACAGGGTCAGACAATGCGGGGGTTCCATGGGGTCAGTTAAGGAGGTGGGTGCAATCGGTAAAGGGCATTAAACTGGGCAGGGTCAGATAGACTACTCCTGTAAGAGGTGGGGGCTACTGAACTGAGTGGGCAGGGGTGGGTGCTCCTCCCACATGCTTCCCACACTCGTTCCAATGCCTGTCTCAGGAGGCCGTGAACAGTCCCGAGTGCTGGGGCCTGAGTTCAACAGCTATGAACTGGACGGGCTGGAGCCAGGTACTCAGTATCACCTGTGGCTGAGTGTCCTCGGGCCAGCTGGCGAGGGGCCTCCCTCAGAAGTGACTGCGTACACTGGTGAGCCCTGGGGTCCCATCTTTGCCTGGTTTGCTTCTTTACCCTGAAGCTTTCTATGTCCCATCCTCCCAAGTAACCCCACTTCCACTTTGACTCTGGGGTGTGGCCACCATCATCTCTTGTTTTTTGTTTTTGTTTTTGGGCCACACCTGGCAATGCTCAGGGGTTACTCCTGGCTGTCTGCTCAGAAATAGCTCCTGGCAGGCACGGGGGACCATATGGGACACCGGGATTCGAACCAACCACCTTTGGTCCTGATCGGCTGCTTGCAAGGCAAATGCCACTGTGCTATCTCTCCTGGCCCCCACCATCATCTCTTACTTTAAGCAACACCCAGCGACGCTCAGAACTCAGACACTCTGCACTCAGAAATCACTCCTGGCAGGCTCGGGAACCCTATGGGATGCTGGGGATTGAACCTGAGTCAGCCTCGCACAAGGCAAATGCTTCTCTGTTGTGTTATTGCTCCTCTATCATCATCTCTATTGGCACTTGCATCCCTAAGATGAACCCGCCCAGGATGTCCTTTGATCTCTTCCCCTTGGGTTTCAGACTCTGACCCTTGGTCTTTTATTTCTTCAGAATCACCTCGGGTCACAAGCCCTCAACTACATGTGGCGGAAAAAGCCATTGATTCAGTGACTCTGGCCTGGACCCCAGTGTCTGGGGCATCCAGCTACATCCTATCCTGGCGGCCCCTCAGAGGCCCTGGCCAAGGTGAGGAAAAGCTGGTGTGGGTGTAATCTGGAAGCCTGGGCTTCATCGAGGCCTGCTGACTGCTTGTTGTCCTCCTCAGAACTGCCTGGGGGCTTGCAGACAGTCCCAGGGACAGCCAGCTCCTACCGGGTGACCCAGCTCCAACCCGGTATCTCCTACAGCTTCTCCCTGACACCCATCCGTGAGGGTGTGCGGGGTCCAGAAGCCTCTGTCACCCAGAACACAGGTCTGGGGACACAGCCAGGGCTGGGCAGGGGGAGCTGGGCAGGCTGAGCCCGCCAGTCACTCTGCCTTTCTTGCAGCATGTGCCCAGGGCCTGCTGGATGTGGCTTTCCTGCTGCATGCCGTGCGCGACAAGGCTCACCGTGCCGGGGCCGTGAGACAAGCCCTGGAGCGCCTGATAGCTGCACTTGGGCCTCTTGGGCCTCAGGGGGTCCAGGTTGGACTTGGGGCAGCTAGCCCCCTAAATTCTCCTTGCCTTTCCCCCTCCAAGGCTTATACCCCCTCCCTGCACTATTGTCCTTGCAGGTTCCCCTCCTCTCCTCCAGTGCTGTCCCCCTAATCGATCGTGTTCAATGACACCCCCAGGCTTCATGTTTCCTCTGCTCAGGCCCCGTGTACCCCCTTCCCAGATTGGCCTCCTGACCTACAACCACCGTGCTGCCCCCCTGTTTCCGCTGAACAGTGACCCCGGAGCCCTGTTGCAGAAGATCCACAACATCCCCTACACTGACTCCAGTGGGAATAATGTGGGTGAGTTACAGCGGTGGACACGGACTTTCGGGGTTTTCAGGAACTTTGGAACCTGGCAGCCCTGAATTCTGATGTGACCTTCCCAGGTGCTGCTGTGACTTCTGCTTATAGAAACCTGTTGGCTCCTGATGCTCCTGGCCGCCGCCGTCATGTGCCAGGGGTGATGGTCCTACTGGTAGACGAGCCCTTGCGTGGTGAAATCGTACATCGTGTCCGAGAAGCCCAGGCCGCTGGTGAGGAGAAGGACTGGGCCTCTGGAACTGGGGTGCACAGCTGGCCCTGGCAGGGCTGTCATGTTGCTGCTGACCCCTTTATAGGGCTCAAAGTGATGATCCTGGGCCTGGCGGGAGCTGACCCAGAGCAGCTGCGCCGCGTAGACTCGGTCCAGACCTTCTTCGCCGTGGATGACGGGCCAAGCTTGGACCAGGCGATCAGTGGTTTGGCAGTCGCTCTGTGTCAGACAGCCACGACCACCCAGGTTTGGAAGAGGCTGGAGGGAGGGCCTTGGTGGTGGGGAAGAGGGTGCTGTGGGATCTTAGGCCTCAAGGTGGTTCTGTCCACAGCCACAGCCAGAGCCAGAGCCTTGCACAGTGCATTGTCCAGCGGTAAGTGTCGGGGTGGGGGTGGGGGGGCACCTCAGGGACTGTCCTTCAGGCTCAAATCTACATGATTGTTTTTCCCCAGGGCCCAAAGGGGGAGGCCGGAGTGATGGTGAGTGGTTCTGGTCGGGGTGGGAAAGGAATTTGAGGTCTCTGCAGCCCAGGCTCATCCATCACCCTTTCTAGGGCCTGAAAGGACAAGCTGGGCTTCCCGGCCCCCCTGGACCCCCGGTGAGTGTCTCCTCATCCCTGACCTCCATACCCTGACTGGCTAGTGGCTGCCTCACCTGTTGTCTCCTCACAGGGCAGGATTGGTGCTCCTGGCCCCCCTGGAAGTGCCACTGCCAAGGGAGAAAGGGTGAGTGAGGTGGCCTCTGAGGTTCCCTAAGACTGCCTAGAAGCTTCTACAGGGTGCTGAGGAAGAAACTCCAAGTCTAGCAGGGGAAAAAGCAGAGCCAGAGTCCCACAGGGTTTCCCAGAAACCTTAGAAAATGGTGGAGCCAAGATGTGAGGAGAATGGGAAGGAGATTGGGGTGTGGGCCTTGGTTGCATCCAAGGCTGCAGGTAGGAAAGGTGTCTCTTCACCGTCTTGGTTCTGAGGATGAAGCTTTGCTGATTAGAGGGGGTCAGTGCTGTCCTCGTGCCCCACTGTTCAGTAGTGTGAGGATGAAGAATCTTCTGGCTCTTCCAGCCAAAAGGGCCTGCCCCAAACTCTCTGCCTCCTCTCCCAGGGAATTCCTGGGCCAGAGGGACCTCCAGGCCGGCCTGGCCACGATGGTACACCTGGCCCCCCTGGCCTCCCTGGCCTAAAGGTGAGCGAGTCTTTTCCTGGCAATCTTGGGGTGGGGTGCTTTGCTGGCTTGTGGGCTAGGCAGAGCCTTCCTGACTCCAGCTTGTATTTTTAGGGCTCCCCCGGATGGCCTGGCCCTCAAGGAGAACCTGTAAGTTGCTTTCTCTTCTTTGCCCCCAGCACCGTCCTTTAGTTCTGATTAAAGGGGGTGTATTGTGGGAAGACTGAGCCTAAGCATCGCCGTGTTTTATTTTCAGGGGGAGCGAGGGCCTCGTGGCCCGAAGGGGGAACCGGTAGGTGACTGGAGATGGGGGGTGCTGAGCAGGGCGGGTATCCCAGACTGCATCCATTCTATAGAGACTCAGGATGGGCTCAAGAATATAGGCTCACACTGAATCTTGTCCTTGTCCTTTGCTCTGTCCTCACAGGGAGAGCCTGGACATGTTTCCGGGAGTGGCGGCCCAGGGATCCCTGGACGGAAAGGGGAACCTGGACCAGCGGTAGGTTCGGGGCTGTGTGATGGGAGGCAAGAGGGCCAGCAGGAGGGGTGCTGAGAATCGAAGTGTGAGGGGCTCATTTCCTTTCTGTCTTCTTCAGGGGGCTCCAGGATCTCGTGGCCCGCCAGGGGATCCAGGACCTCGGGGTCCGCCAGGTTTTCCTGGCACATCTGTGAAGGTGACAGCAAGTCCCTCCATAGTCCCTTCTGGTTTCTCTGAGTCCACATGTCCCCTTGACCCCCACCCAGGCTTTTTAGTTCCAGGAGGTAGTTTAAAGGTCCAGACGAGCATGTGGGAGTCCCAGGTTCAATCCCTGGCGCTGTACCTTCTTTCCAAAAAGTGAAGGAGTTTTCGTTTTGCCCTGACACTTGTAATGCACTTTGACCTCATGCCCTTCTTCCCTGCGGCACCTGGGGAATGGAGGTGCCCTTCAAGTGATGGGATCCTGATCTATCTTCCAGGGTGACAAAGGTGATCGTGGAGAGCGGGTAAGTGAGGGGCAGGGACCCTGGGCCGGTCTTGAGTCTGGCTCCCCAGACACCCTGACTTGCTTCTCTCCTAGGGTCCCCCTGGAACTGGTGTTGGTGACAGTACAGCTGGCGAGCCTGGGCTGCCGGTAGGGAGTCCCACATATCTGCTGGGGACAGTGGGGGCTAAACTCAGGGGTGCGAAGAGGGGACACTAATGGGCCTCATCTTGGGGGCTCACATTCCTGGCTTCTTCTTAGGGTCTTCCTGGAAATCCCGGACCAGCTGGCCATCCTGGAGAGAAAGGAGAAAAGGTAGAACTGAGTTCTGGAGCCATAGTGTGTGTGTGTGGGGTCTTGAGTCCTGGGACAGCCTCCACCATATCTTTCTCCTTCAGGGGGACTGTGAAGATGGAGCCCCAGGCCTCCCCGGTCAGCCTGGAAGTCCAGGGCAGCGAGTAAGTGAGGGGTCTTAGCATCAACCTCTCCCCTGTTTCTGCCTAAATCTACATTCCTGTACCTTCAAACTCATCTTTTCCTGCAGGGACCTCCAGGAGATGCTGGCCCCAAAGTAAGTACCATTTTAGGAGTGGTCATGCAGCAGTTCATCCTGGGATCCCTGTAAGATTTAGGGGGAGCCAGTGGACAGGAGATGGGGTTCCTTCTGGATCAGAGGTTATGACCTCAGAGGATTGGAGAGGAGGAGGGTTTCTTATTTGTGGCTGATGGCCAAGGTCCCTTTCCCTCCAACTCCTTAGGGTGAACGGGGTCTGCCGGGGACCAGAGAGAATGGAGAGAAGGTGAGTGATGTCAGGGATGGGGGCTTTCAGCGCCCCAGTGGGTTTGGTATGGGCTCAGCTTTGACTTGTTTCTCCTATTAGGGTGAACGTGGACCCCCAGGCCCAGTTGGACCCCAGGTGAGCCTGCTGATCCCAGTGCAGCGTCTCCTCCTGGTTTAGACTTCTCGTCTTGAGCCTCACAGCCTCTGCCCCAAGCCTCTCCTCACTAACCCTTCACCTTATTTATTTATTTATTTATTTATTTATTTATTTATTTATTTATTTATTTATTTATTTTTGGTTTTTGGGCCACACCCGGTGATGCTCAGGGGTTACTTCCTGGCTATGTGCTCAAAAATTGCTCCTGGCAGGCTCGGGGGACCATATGGGATGCCAATGATCGAATCTGGGTCCATCTGAGTTGGTTGCATGCAAGGCAAATAAATACCCTACAGCTGTGCTATCGCTCCAGGCCCCACTAACCCTTTAACTTAATCACCCGCTCTGACTATGACCTGTCGATGCCCACTGCCAGACCAGGCTCCATCCTGCCTCTGCACCCCCATCCTCCCTGGCCTGGAGCCCCTTTGGGCCATATTCCTGGGCCACTTCTGTGTCAACAATGCTGCTTCTCTTCCCCAGGGGCTGCCTGGAGTGGCCGGACGTCCTGGAGCCGAAGGTCCTGAAGTGAGTTTGTGGTGGGAACAAGAGTGGGGTTTGGGGCTGGTGAGGTGGCGCTAGAGGTAAGGTGTCTGCCTTGCAAGCGCTAGCCAAGGAAGGACCACAGTTCGATCCCCAGCGTCCCATATGGTCCCCCAAGCCAGGGGCAATTTCTGAGTGCTTAGCCAGGAGTAACTCCTGAGCATCAAACAGGTGTGGCCCGAAAGACAAAAAAAAAAAAAAAGAGTGGGGTTGGTTTGTGGCCCCCAACCCCAGACTCACTCCCCCTCTGCGTGCAGGGCCCACCAGGACCTGCCGGCCACCGAGGAGAGAAGGTGAATACTTGGGGCCTCCCTGGAACCAACAGCATTGGCAGGGGGGGACTTGGGACCTTGGAGCCCTCTCAGGCCTGTTCTTTCTCCACAGGGGGAGCCTGGTCGCCCTGGGGAGCCTGCTGCTGTGGTGAGTGAGAAGGGGGCTGCTCAGCAGAGCTGTGAGAGCCCCTCCTGGGACCCTGCACAGGCCCTATAACTCCATGGTCACACACATGCTGCTTGGGGCCAGATCCTGGGGACCACCATGGGGTATGGGTCAAGAGCTCTGCATGTCTCCTGCCCTGCTTCCAGCAAAAATTGGGGTGCCTCTCCCAAGTTCTCTATAACCCCAGCCCCAGTCATGGCTGAGGTCCCGGCAGCCAAGCTGTGTTTGTCTTGTTTCTTCTCAGGGGCCTGATGGTGCGGGAGCCAAAGGAGAGAAGGTATGTGTGAAGGAAAGGAAGGTTCAAGGCACCATGCGTGATCTTCTCTGGAGAGGCCTAGAGGGCCTGTGGGGTGTGGTAAGAGTACCGGGTTGCTGGAGTCTGGGACTGCTTTGGAAGGTCTCTGTCTCCTCTAGGGAGAATCAGGGACCCCTGGACTCAGAGGACCTGTTGGAGTCAAAGGGGAGCGGGTGAGTGGAGGGGCAGTGCAGGGGTGAGGGGGGTAGGTAGAAGTTATGCCCACTAACCCCTGACCTTCCCACCCAAAGGGCCCACCTGGACCGATGCTTCCTGGAGACCCTGGCCCTAAAGGAGAGCCTGGAGACCGGGTGAGAATATGGGATGGGAACTAGAAAGAGGGGTAGAGAGCCCCAACTAAAGCCCTGCCCTTCCCTGTGCCCCGCAGGGTCCCATTGGCCTCACTGGCAGAGCAGGCCCCCCGGTGAGTACTGTGAGCTCTGGCATAGGCCCAGATTTCTGGGGCCCCCTCCTTCAGAGCCGATGCTCTATGCTGCCTTCTCTTGCCTCTCACACACAGGGGAACTCAGGCCCTCCTGGAGAAAAGGGAGACCCTGGGCGACCTGGCCCCCCAGGACCTGTGGGTCCCCGAGGACGAGATGTAAGCACATGGGGAAGAGGGGGAACAGTGTGGGTACTGGTCTCCTGGCCTTGTCCTGGGCCAGGGCTGATGTTCGTGTCTCACAGGGTGAAGCTGGAGAGAAAGGTGACGAGGGGTCCTCGGTGAGCTCCTTCCCGCTATGATTTCTCACCCTGGCCCTGGAGCCATGGGTCAGAGGTCCCCCAGCCTTCCAACTTTTGCCCTGAGTCATCCAGCTGGTGCCTGGGTCAGCTGACCTCTGCCCATCATGCTCACTGCAGCTCCCCTTTCCCTAGGGTGACCCGGGTCTGCCCGGAAAGACTGGAGAGCGAGGCCTGAGGGTGAGCCCTGGTGGAGTGTTGGGGTGTTGGGGTGTTGGAGAAGGAACCTGTGGCAGAAGGCACAGAAGTGCCAGGATGCTCTTAGGGGGTAAAGATGACAGGACAGTCTGGAGGGAAGCATGACGTGATCAGAAAACTCTGGAGAGGGGCTGAAGAGATAGCACAGTGGTAGAGTGTTTGCCTTGCATATGGCTAACCCGGGACAGACATGGGTTCGATTCCCAGCATCCCATATGGTCCCCTGAGCCTGCCAGGGGCAATTTCTGAGCTCAGAATCATGAGTAACCCCTAAGCGCCGCTGGGTGTGACCCAAAAACAAAAACAAAAAAAAGGAAAACAAAACTGGAGAGATAGTTGGGGTGATGGGGGACCTGCAATGGTGTAGAGGTCTGGGGGTGTTGTAAAACTCTGGGAGGGGCTCTCAGACAAGCTGTTCTTCCCAGGGTGCACCTGGAGTTCGGGGTCCTGTGGGTGAGAAGGGAGACCAGGGAGATCCTGGCGAGGATGGACGAAATGTGAGTCTCAATCTTGAATTCTTTTTATTTTTGGGGTGGGTGGTGGCCACACCCAGGGGTGCTCAGGTATCTTTCCTGTCAGGTTCATAACCACCAAGTTCTAATCTAATCTCACTTTTATTCTATGTAATAGTTTTTGGTTTGGAGGCTGTCCCCAACAGTTCTCAGGAGTACTTCCATCTGAATATTTGGGGGTTGCTCCCAGCAGTGCTTGAGGGATCATGTAGTATTGAACCTGGGTTGAACCTGGGTCTCCTACATGTGAGATGTGTTCCTGCCAATCCAGTTCTCAAACCCTGATTCAGCCAGCCCAGCTTCCAGTGCTGCTTTTTCTTATAACCCTCACATCCTGGGACCCCTTTAACACAACCTCCAAAGCCAAGGGGATCCCCAGGAGTCCTTAGTGTGCTTCCAAAGTGCCTCCAAACCACATTGTATGCTGAATAGCCATGACCCCCTTTCTGCAGGGCAGTCCTGGACCTAAGGGTGACCGTGGGGAACCGGTGAGTAGAGCCAACATTCTGGGGAGCACTGAGATTTCTTTGTCCTCATCTTTTTTTTTTTTTTTTTGGTTTTTGGGCCACACCCGGTGATGCTCAGGGGTTACTCCTGGCTATGCGCTCAGAAGTCGCTCCTGGCTTGGGGGACCATATGGGATGCCGGGGGATCAAACCGTGGTCCGTCCGAGGCTAGCGCAGGCAAGGCAGGCACCTTACCTCTAGCGCCACCGCCCGGCCCCAAAATGGATCACAGGCAGTCAATGCACCAGACTCGATCATTGTTTTTTTTGTTTTTTGTTTTTTGTTTTGGTTTTTGGGCCTCACCCGGCGTTGCACAGGTGTTACTCCTGGCTGTCTGCTCAGAAATAGCTCCTGGCAGGCACGGGGGACCATATGGGACACTGGGATTCGAACCAACCACCTTTGGTCCTGGATCTGCTGCTTGCAAGGCAAACGCCGCTGGGCTATCTCTCCGGGCCTCTTTGTCCTCATCTTTTAGTGCCCAGTCTCTTCAGGGGCCTGAAGGCCTCCTTTGGGGGGCACTGAAGATGACTCCCTAGCCTGACTCACTTTCTTGGGATCAGCCTGGAGGTGGCGCAGGGACTCTGGGGTTGGGGTTGAGCCATGTCTTGGGACCTCAGCATTCCTGTCAACCTTAGTAATTTCCTTTCCCAGGGCCCCCCTGGATCCCCTGGACGGCTGGTAAGGCTTGAGCTTGCTCTGGTCCCCTCATGTCCCTCATAGGCCTCTGTTGGCTCCACAACGTCTCCTCTTCTGCCCTTGGGTTCCCCCTTCTCCACCTCTCCTCGGTAGTTGTCCTGATCCCCTAGCATCTCTCTTCACCACCTCTACTTCCACTCACTGACCCATACTTCCCACTGCCTGTGCCCCCCCCCCCCAGGTCGATTCAGGACCTGGAGCTGGAGAGAAGGTATGGACCTATGGTGGGATATTGCTGTGAACTGGGACAGTTCCCCAATGTCCCCAAGACAGATGTGCCTCGAGCCTGCCTGTGCCCTGTGCTGTTCCCCCAGTCAGCTTCTCTCTGTCATAGGGAGAGCCTGGGGACCGTGGACAAGAGGGTCCTCGTGGACCCAAGGGTGATCCTGGCATGCCTGGTGCCCCTGGAGAGACGGTGAGTGTGGCTGGCCCTGAGGGAAGTGGGGATGGGAGAGCCTGTTATTGATTGGACCCTGGGCCACACCGAGTGACGCTCAAGGGCTACTTCTGGCTTCTGCATTCAGAAATCACTCCTGACAGGCTGGGGGACCACATGGGATGCCGGGAAATGAATCGGGTCCCTTCCGGGTCGGCTGCACGCAAGGCAAATGCCCTACCACTGTGCCATCTCTCTGGCCCCTATTCTGATTTCTTTCTCCCTCTTGTCCTCAGGGCATTGCTGGGCTTCGGGGGGTCCCCGGCCCCCAGGTGAGTGATGCACTGTACCCCAGTCACCTAAGCCCCCTTCACTTGCCCTCTGTCTTATCTGGCTGTGTTTCCTGTAGGGGGACCCTGGTGTTAGAGGCCCAGCAGGAGAGAAGGTGAGGGGCAGGGTTTTTATATGGAGAAATGAGACTGTCAGAAGCTCCACCCCATCTGATCTCTCTGTCTCCTTCAGGGTGATCGAGGCCCCCCTGGGCTAGATGGCCGGAGTGGGCTGGATGGGAAACCGGGAGCCCTCGGCCCCCCTGGGCTGCCGGTGAGTTAGGGTCACTGCCTCGTGGTGCCCCTGTCTTGGCCCCCTTGGGGGGTAATAAGCTCTGGGCTGTGAGATATCTGAGTCTTCTCCCAGAACTTCCTGTGGGGAGCCCCCCTGTGGGCTGCAAGCTCCAGAAGCTTATGGCCCTACATGTGTAGTTCTGTTGGCCCAATGACCACTCCAACTCCTTGACTTGAAGTTTCTCTTCAGGGTACTACAGGCAAAGCAGGGGAACCAGGGAGAGATGTAAGTGATGGGTCCGGGGTCCTGCATGACAGTGGGGGTCAGTACAGCCTCAGTGCCAGGGAGCCGAGCATAGGCTGGTCTCTGGCAGCAGATATTCACAGAGTCCCACTTTCTCACCTGTTCTGCCTTGGGGATTTCAGTACCCCCAAAATTCTGGGGTTCTTCCCTTGATGGATTTAGCAGGGGATCTCTAATATATGGGGTTCTGTACTTGAGGAGACCTCCTATTGGCTTGGTGGGGAAACTCAGGGAGTCCCCTGATTTGTGAGGTATATCCCAGGGAATATCCGGGGCCTTCTTAATCCTAGCAAAGACTTTTCCCAGGGCCTTCCAGGTCTTCGGGGAGAACATGGCCCCACTGGCCCCCCAGGAGCTCCGGTGAGTGGAAGTTTTGGTGGTGGTCCCTGTTCCCTGCCTGACCCTGCCTCAGCCCTGACTTTCACCTGCCGCACTATTCCCACAGGGAAAACCAGGTGAAGATGGCAAGCCTGGGCCAAGTGGAAAAAATGTGAGTGTTCAGCACAAGTGTGGCCTCCTCCCCGCTGGGCCCCACTATGTGTCTAGGGTAGAAAGCTGCACAGACCCTAGCCACTGAGGTGGGCAGTATAGACACATAGGTGGGAGGTCACGTTCAGGGGTGCTTGGAGACCGGCTGCCCCAGACCTCTTCTGTGCTAAGACACAGATGTGGCCACAGAAGAGGGGAGAACCTCCTCATTGGTTCTGACGAATTGCAGCTGCTGGAATAACAATGCCCAGTTTCTCACACACGCGTGGCCACATGTCCCAAGAGCTGGAACTTGCATGCAATCATGACTCATAGGCGGTTATAATCAGCTGCGCCCAGCTGTGCTCTAAGCTTTGCTCTCAGGCACACACTGACCTAGCCAAGAGGTGCCCTGCGTGGACACCCTTACTTCAAGTTGACTTGCTCCCCATCTAGGCATGGAGACATGTTGAGGGAGCCAGAGGCAGAAGGCGGGTGCAGTTAGAGGGAAAGGCAAGCAGTGTACTCCAGCACAAATATGTCACCATGGAGTGATAGCACAGTGGTAGGGTGTTTGCCTTGCATGTGGCTGATCCAAGATGGATTCAGGTTTGATCCCCGGCAGCCCATATGGCCTCCCTAACCTGCCAGGAGTGATTTCTGAGTGCAGAGCCAGGAGTAACCCTTGAGTGCTGCCAGGTATGGCCCTAAAACCAAACCAAAACAAAACAAAACAAATATGTGACCAAACACTGGGATGGGCTAAGCTACACTGCAGGTTCCTAAGGGCTTCAGTGCTGAGGCTGGGCCCTTGGGGCTGTGAGCTGACCTAAATCCCCCTGCAGGGAGAACCTGGTGACCCTGGAGAAGATGGCAGGAAGGTACAGTCCTGATAGGAGTGTGCTTT
Organism: Suncus etruscus; assembly: GCF_024139225.1. Taxonomy (NCBI): domain Eukaryota; kingdom Metazoa; phylum Chordata; class Mammalia; order Eulipotyphla; family Soricidae; genus Suncus; species Suncus etruscus. The sequence continues at coordinate 121,618,401 of NC_064854.1, read as the reverse complement.
GGTCCGGTGGGTGGGGGAGCGGAGGGCAGCAGTGGAGAACCTGGGGGGAATCTGGTGACTGGGCCAAAGTGCCATGTCTGATGCCCTGTCTTCCTAGGGAGAGAAGGGAGACATGGGTACCCCTGGAAGAGAAGTGAGTCAAGTCTTTGCATCTCTGAACCTCATCCCAACCCTGTGACCCATTCACCACTCCCCGTACTCTCTGTCTTGATGCTGCTGCTTCCTTCACAGGGTCCCGAAGGCCCCAAGGGTGAGCGTGGGGCTCCTGGTACCCCAGGCTTCCAAGGCCCCCCAGGGCCCTCAGGACAGGTTGGCCCTGCTGGTCAGGTAAGTGCATTTTGGCTTCTTAGCCCTTCAGTGACCCCTGACCCCACCTGGGCACCTCAAACCCTCTCTGAGCTTCTGTCCTACTCTCCTACAGGGGTTTCCTGGCCTCCCTGGAAGTGCAGGCCCCAAGGTAAGTGCCAGTGGTGGCCAGGTGTGGTGGAGGCTGACCAACCCTGAGCTGCTTCATGACTGGTCGTGCTTTTCTTTAGGGTGACCGTGGGGACACTGGACCCAAAGGGGAACAGGTAAGGCTCAACATACCCAGGTGGCCCCCCAAACCATGTCGAGTACCCATACACACCACTAGCTGCTTGTGTCTTGCTATCTTCAGTGTAATGTATCTTCGCTGTTAACTTTGCTGGGTATTGGTGAATCCAAGAACAGTCCCCAGAATGAGAAATTACTTTCCATCCCCTTGTCCCCTTTCGGGGGAAGACCTTGGTAAAATTTATTCGCAGCAAATAATAATTTGACCAGCATGGAGCCCAAAGGGAAGATGGCTGAAAGGAGTTTAGATGCAGGGCCAAGAATAACTAGTGCTTGAAAGGTTATGAGTAGGCCACACACATGTGGTGAATAGGGCATGAATAAAGCTGATGGTTCCTAATGCCTGCCTGTGAGTGAGTGATTTCGCCTTTCACCTGGGCCTGGGACCCGCCGGCTGAATGGGGTTGCAGAGCCACGTGGCCTGGGGTGGCAGAGAGAAATCCTTCACCATCCATCGCCATCCAGCCCCATCGTTAATTATTTGATTCAACACTTCAGGGCCTCCCTGGAGAGCGTGGCCTGAGAGGAGAGCCTGGGAGTGTGGCGGTGAGCATCTTGGCCTTGTTCACTTGCCTTGGGGTCCCTTCTCTCTGCCCTTCTCTTTGCCATTGGATCCCACAATTCTGTATGCTCAGTCCTGATCCTACTGGGGGTTCCTGTAGCTTACAACTGGGGGGATCTGGGTGATGAGAACACTTCTGGGAGTGCACCCAGGGCCCTGGAGCTACCCTCTCTAAAGGCTGAAGGTCGTTTAGGGGGGAGGCGTGGTGTGAGCAGAGGCAGGGGCTTCTCCTCTGTGGCAGCCCTCAGCCAACTTGTGTTCCAGAATGTGGAGCGCTTGCTGGAAAATGTTGGCATCAAGGTAGGTGATTTGGGGGTTGGGGGGCTGGTGGGATATGGGCCAGGGCATGGGACTGTATTAACAGGTCGTGCCCCTGACCCCTTAGGCCTCTGCCCTGCGGGAGATCATGGAGAACTGGAGTGACCTGCGAAGTGGCCCCAAGGGAGACCCTGGCGATCGGGGAGCCCCAGGCAAGGAGGTATGTGGGGCTGTGGGTTTTGTGGGTTATGTGGTTGTGCCCCAGCATTCACTCACCTGTTCTTCCAGGGTCCCATTGGCTTTCCTGGAGACCGCGGACTCAAGGGAGAGCGTGGGGACCCCGGCCCTCAGGGCCCACCTGGCTTGGCTCTTGGGGAGAGGGGTCCCCCTGGATCTCCGGGCCTTGCCGGCGAGCCTGGAAAACCTGGCATCCCTGGGCTCCCAGGCCAAGCTGGGGCTGCGGGGGAGGCAGGGAGACCCGGAGAGCGGGTGAGTCTGAAGGCTGGGCAAGAGAGCAGGAGTGGGGCCAGGGGTGCTGGGTACCCCACGGACATATCTTACCCCCACTATTTGGCCTTCAGGGTGAACGAGGAGAGAAGGGAGAACGAGGAGAAGAGGTGAGCTGAGGGGCTTTCCTAAGGACAGCCTGAGTCCTGGCCAAACAGATACCCCATTTTCTTCTTCTCTGCAGGGCAGAGCCGGCCCCCCAGGACCCCCTGGTCCCCCTGGACCTAAGGTGATTGCTGCAACCCCTCCTGGCCCATTGGTCTTCTAGAGAGATAGTCTCAGAAACTTCATGTGGTGCCCAGGACCTAGTCTAGTGTCTGGGACCCTCGTTTTAGGGGGATCCTCCATGAATCTATGCCAGACATACCCACATGCACCTTGTGCCTGTAGGTGGCTGTGGATGAAGCAGGCTCTGGACTCTCTAGAGAGCCAGGACTCCCTGGATTCAAGGGTGCTAAGGTCAGTATGGGTGGGCCTGGACATCACCCCCCCCCATATGGTGGTGCTTGGGCCTCATTGGACTTGTTTTCCCTACAGGGGGAGCCTGGCAGTGAAGGCGACCGAGGCCCCAAAGGCGACAGAGTGAGAACTACCTGCCCTATCCCCTCCCTGGGGCCTGGCCCGGGGTGCATTTATGTTGCACATACGGTAACTGGGGACTCACATACAGTGACTGGGGACTCAGGGGTGACACTTTGCTTTCAGGGAGCCCCAGGACTCAAGGGAGATCAGGGAGAACCTGGACAGAGGGGTCATGCTGGTGCCCCGGTGAGTCTGTGCCCCAGGGTGTGGCTGTCCGGCATGGGCTGCCTGGGACCCCTGGGAGGGAAGCTGGGAGGGGACAAGGGGCAATATGGCTTTATTATCTTCTCTGCAGGGCCTTCCAGGAGAGCGCGGTGTGGCTGGACCTGAAGGGAAGCCAGTGAGTGGTGTGGGGAGCGGCCCACAGCAGACTCTGTGGGGTGTCTGTGTGTCCAGGTGGGGTGCCGGCGATAGTGTGTGTGTTTGATGTCAGTGCACCCATCTGTGTTCCCACCAGGGGCTGTCTTGGGCTTCAGAGGATCTGTACCTGGGAGGGTGGGTTTGTGCAAGGGAGCCCAAGTGACCTAGGTTTGAGATTCAGCACTCCCCTTTTCTATTCAGGGTCTGCAAGGTCCAAGGGGGGGCCCTGGCCCAGCGGTGAGTACCCCAAGGTTCTCGGACCCACTGTGGGCAGTGATGCTTATGTTTCCCCAATAGGGTGGACTGACTCCCCCTTACCAGACTCTCTCCAACAGGGTGGCCACGGAGACCCTGGACCAGCTGGGGCCCCTGTGAGTGAGGGGTGCGCCACCTGGTGGTGAGGGCTGGTCCGGGTTCCATGACCCAATGGGAAGTTTGTTAACCCAGCCCAGATGGTGAACTCTGACCTCTGCCTCCTTCTGTTGACTCTTTCTCTAGGGACTTGCTGGTCCTGCTGGACCCCAGGGACCTTCTGGTCTGAAGGTGGGTATAGGCTTGTGTGGGCGGTCAGGTGTGTATGTGTGGTTGCATGCACAGGTGTCTCGAGTGAGTTTTTGTCAAATTTGGACAAACGTGTATCTGTTGGTATATATGGATGTTAGTTGTATGTGTCAGGTGTGTGGTTGGGTGTAGAAGGAGGAGTTGCTTCTTCAAAGCCAGAATTCCTCAGCCAGCTTCTCATGGCATCACAGCCTTGCTCTGAGGCTGGCATCTGAGGGCCCCATGCACCTGGGCTCTGCTTGTGGCTGGGTGCTGAGGGGACTCTTGCCTGTCTGTGTGTCATACATTCTCTGGGTTTTGACAGGGGGAGCCTGGAGAGACGGGACCACCAGGACGGGTGAGTGGCCCCGCTCGTGGATTGGAATCTCTGGAGCCAGAGAGGCCGGCACTATCTTCACCCTTTTTCTGCAGGGCCTGCCTGGGCCTACTGGTGCTGTTGGGCTTCCTGGACCACCTGGTCCTTCCGGCCTTGTGGTGAGTCCCACAAGAGGCCCTTGTCCTCCATGTTCCCTCTATCCCTGCTCCCACATTCCCTAATGTCAAACTTGTCTCCCTCAGGGTCCCCAGGGGCCTCCAGGTTTGCCTGGACAAGTGGTGAGTCCTCAGGTCAGGGCCTGGTGGGGACAGACATAACGGGCGGCTGCTGATAGCCTCTCCTCTCAGGGGGAGACAGGGAAACCAGGAGCCCCAGGTCGTGATGGCACCGGTGGAAAGGATGGAGAGAGAGGAGCCCCAGGCGTGCCGGTGTGTTCTGTGGGGAGCTCAGGGTGGGCCAGTTTTGGGGTGCTGTGCCCAACACTGAGGGTTACATCTAGGCAGCACTCCTCAAGCTGTTCTACCTTAGGGGTCACCGGGTCTGCCCGGCCCTGTCGGACCTAAAGGAGAGCCTGGACCCATGGGCACCCCTGGACAGGTGAGCTTTAGTCCCAACACCCACTTCTAGAGAAGCACCCCTTCCCCCACAGCTGAGGGTGGCTGACAGACTGAGGAGACAGCTGACTTTCTGGATATTCCCCACAGGCTATGGTTGGGCTTCCTGGAGCCAAGGGAGAGAAGGTAAGTGAGTGTGTGGGAGGGCTTGGAGGGGCCCAGTGGTGGGTATGGCCAGGAATAGTACTCACCCCATTTTCTGGTCAGGGAGCCCCTGGAGAATTTGCTGGACATCTACTGGGAGAGCCGGTGAGTGTGCATCCACCTCAGAGCCATTCCTGCTTCCTGTCTGAGTCTTAGTTCTGGGATCCTCACCCCCTTGTTTCTCTGAACCCCTCTCTGCAGGGAGCCAAAGGGGACCGTGGCCTGCCAGGACCTCGAGGCGAGAAGGTGAGGTGGGCTTGAGCACCGGACAAGGAAGGATGTTCAGGCTCCAGAGCCCCCACAAATCTTTCTGTGCAGGGTGAAGCCGGCCATGCAGGGGAACCTGGAGACCCTGGGGAAGATGTGAGTTGAGATCTGGGTAGATCTGAGCATAGATGGAAGGATCATTCCTAGGCCCAGCAGACAGTGAACCGCACTCTGATCCAAGCCCAGCAGGGACTTAATTCCCTCTATTGTGGCTAGACTGATCTCTGTGCCCCTCCTGTCCATGTCTCAGCTCTTTTTTATTGTTTTGTTTTGGTTTTGGTTTTGGGTCACACCCGGTGGTGCTCAGGGGTTACCCCAACTCTGCGCTCAGAAATTGATCCTGGCTTAGAGGAACCATATGGGATGCTGGGGATCTAACCCACATCTGTCCTGGGTCAGCCATGTGCAAGGCAAACATCCTACCACTGTGCTACCACTCCAGCCCCATGTCTCATCTCTGAGGGGACTCCCTGAGACTCCACTAGCAGGATGTGGGGGACTCTGGGTGTCTGAGTCTCATGTGCACTGCTGCTCCTTTGCTGGTGCCTCTTTGTCTGTGTGGGGGGCTTCCTTGCATGGTTGTGTCTGAGTGTCTGATTCCACAGTCCCAATGGCAGTCCCTCGGGTTCATGTCCAGGCCATGCCCCATGGGATTATGGCCTTGCCCAGAACCCCATCCATGAGCCTGTGGCCCCTGCCCGGCCTTCACAAGACCTGGGGCTGAGCTGCAGGGTGCCAGTCCCTTGTACTGGTTCTCTGCTGCCCCGAATCTATGTTCCCAGGAGTCATTTAGGGTCTCCGATTCCCAGATGCACTGCTTAAAGCTCTTACTTTCCACTTTTAGGGTCAGAAAGGAGCTCCAGGACTCAAAGGGTACAAGGTATGTGTGGGCCCCAGTTCTCTATGGGGGTTGGTCTTAGTCCACAAGACTCTCTGAGCCTGATCTTGCTCTTCTTTGTCTTTAAGGGTGACCCAGGAGTCGGGGTTCAGGGCCCCCCTGGGCCAATCGGTTCACCAGGTCTGAAGGTGAGTCTGAGAATAACAGCAGAGGGGCCTCGGGAGTGGGTAATAAAGTGTGTTTGAGGGTGCTGGACCATATCTTCCTTGGCTCTGTTCTAGGGGGATTCAGGCCCTGCTGGGCCCCCTGGGCCTCCTGGAGTTGCTGGGTTCCCTGGTCAGATGGGCCCTCGGGGAGAGACGGGCCAGCCAGGCCCCAGTGGAGAACGGGTAAGGGTGCTGGGCATAGGGGGGTCCCTGACCAGAGCACAGGAGACAAAGAAGGTGGGCATCGAGTCTTGTAGGGTAGATATTCCCCAAGTCACTCTTGGCCTCTATTATCCCACTTCCTGGCAGGGACTGGCCGGCCTTCCAGGGCGAGAAGGATCCCCTGGTGCTTTGGGCCCACCAGGACCCCCAGGGCCAGTGGTGAGTAGCAACCCTGTGCCATGGGGTGGCCCTGTGTGCTGACATTCTAGGTGTGGGCTGCTGTGTACCCCTGAGGGACACAGAACCTGTTTCTCATTCTGTCCACAGGGAGCCCCTGGGGCCTCTGGACCCAGAGGAGACAAGGTAGGTGGGACAATGTTGGGGTCCCCTCATTACCCTTGTTACTCCTCCAGTCTCACTGATTACTCTTTAACCCCTCACATCTCTTCCCTGGTGTCCTATTGATTTCCAGGGAGACCCTGGAGTGGGGCTACCTGGACCCAGAGGCGAGCGTGGAGAGCCGGGTGCCCGGGTATGTCTTTCCTGCCCTGTAGCCAATGGCCTTTACCCTGTTCTCTTGGCTTCCACTTTCAACTCAGTGACTTCATGTTCCACCCAGGGTGAAGATGGCCGGCCTGGCCAGGAGGGACCCCGAGGACTTGCGGTGGGTGCTTTTGGGGAGCATAGGGTGTGGTTCAGTCCCTGGCTGCTGCCTCCGTGCTCCCCTCAGACCGGTCTCCTCCATGGCCATCACCCCCTTGGGCCCTCTCAGTTCTCCCCTGCCCCTTGTGCCCCCTCACACTCCCTCAAGTTCCCTCACTCCTGGCTTTTTTCTCATCATCCAGGGGCTCCCAGGTGGCCGAGGAGAGCGTGGGGAGAAGGTACAATGGAGGGGAAGGTCCCTGGTGTGTGGGGCAAGGGTTTGGGGCTTCTTCCTCTGGGTGACCTTGCTTTATTCCCACCCAACAGGGTGAAGCTGGAATTGTGGGACTAAAGGGTGAAAAGGTGAGTATGACATGGGGGGGGGGGTGATGGGAGCTGCCTCTCACTGACGATTGTCCACTCAGGGTGACTCAGCCGTGATTGTGGGACCACCGGGACTCCCGGGTGCCAAGGGGAACACGGTGAGTGGGGCTGGACCGGTACAGGCTGGGGTGGTTGGTGTGAGAGCTCAGACTTCAAAGAGCACGACACCCCAGTCCTAACCCGGTTCCTCTGACCCTACCTCAGGGAGAACGTGGGCCTCGGGGTCAAGATGGTGACAAAGGTCCCCGAGGAGAGAGTGGGGACCCTGGAGAAAAGGTACAAAGAAGAGTGTGGGATGGGGGGCTCTTAATGAGCTTGAGGGGTGTCTGAGAGGATGGGGACTCTCCGGGGGGCAGTGAGGACTCAGGGGACACCCTGGGAACCGGAAGGGGATCCCTGGGTGTTGGGGGCACTCTGGGTAGGGTTAGGGGTCCATCGGTATGAAGCAGGGACAGGGATGGGTCCTGAGATGAGACGGAGCTGGAGCTTTGTCCTGGCAGGGCTGAGCCTCTGGGGCAATGGGTGGGAGCAGCCCTGTTACCTAGGGGCCCAGCTCTTCACTTTTCCTGGTTCTTATTGTCCCACCCCCTTCCCCCCAGGGCGCCAAGGGAGAGCCTGGTGACAAGGGCTCAGCTGGTTCACATGGAGCTCGGGGACTCACAGGACTGAAGGCAAGCAGAGCCTTGTGGGGGCCCCTCTAGTTCATGACTATGGGCCACTTGGGTGCTCAAAAGCATCCTGTGTAGCAGTGGCTGAGGACCCTCCTCCATGTGCTTTCTACAGGGCGAGTCTGGTGCAGCGGGGATTCCTGGGGATCCGGTAAGATGCTTTTGCTCCCCCAGGCACCCCGTTCCCACATGATACCTCATAGAGGTCCAGGGCTCCTATGACCCCAGGCTGGCCCCAAGCCCTGTCCTCCCACCAGCCTGGATTTTCATCCCCATCAGTTATTTGGAGTGACCTCACACTGACTTCTATCCCCAGGGACCCCCAGGAAGGGATGGGACCCCAGGCATACGAGGAAACAAAGGAGATATTGGCTTCATGGGCCCCCGGGGCCTCAAGGTCAGTGAACCTCCTCCAAGTCTCTTCCTCCTTCTGAAGGGCCTGATGTTGAGGCAATCTGGGATTGGGTTGGGGTATCCAGGATTGAAACAGGGTGTGAGGGCAGAGGTGGGAGGTGTCAGAGGCTTAGAGAACTGGCCTCGATTATCAGGGGTGAGAGGAGATTTCTGGAACCTTCCCCCTGATTTTTCCCCTCAGGGTGAACGAGGGATCAAGGGAGCCTGCGGCATGGATGGAGAGAAGGGAGATAAGGTAAGAGGGGCAGGGGCTATGATGTGGGTTCTGGGGGCCAGGGCCCGAGGCTGACCCCTGTGTGTGTGCCTGCAGGGAGAAGCAGGTATCCCCGGTCGCCAGGGGCTGGCAGGACGCAAAGGAGACACAGTAAGTGGATAACCTTCCTAGAATCAGGACGGGGGCACAGAGGCCCAGTTCTCATGTCTTCTTCTCTTGTCTAGGGCGAGCCAGGAATGCCGGGGCAGTTGGGAGCCCCTGGGAAGGAGGGTCTGATCGGTCCCAAGGTATGGGGCTCCATGCATAGCGGGAGTAGGAGGGGCTAAGGGAGCCCCGATTAAGGGCACTGGAAGGCTGGTGCTGATGGGAAGGTTATAGATATATTGGGGTCATGGTGGGGATTTTTGATTAAGGGATGGGAGGGGGAAATGACAGGGATACATGACTTGGAGCTAAGGGGCTACAGTGGGGGTCAGTGTCTGAGTTTGGGGTCAATGAAAAGGGAATAAATGTAGTGGGGTAAAGGGTGCTACAGTGGAACGGGGTACCTAGGGCTCACAGCAGGCTGAGGTCTGGGCAGGTAGAGCTTGGCTGGTGGAAGGTCATAGCCACTGACCTCAGGGTGCTGTGGGAGGCCATAGCAAAGGATCTCATTCTGCTTTCTGTTCTCAGGGGGACCGAGGCTTCGATGGCCAGCCTGGACCCAAGGGGGATCAGGGCGAGAAAGGGGAGCGGGTACGTCAGGCCAAGTTACAGGAACTGGAGGTTATCATGCCTTTCCAAAACGGTTCCATCTTTCAGGGCTCTGACCACTAACCCTGACCTCTCTCCCCCAGGGTCCCCCAGGAATTGGGGGCTTCCCAGGTCCTCGGGGCAATGACGGCTCTAGTGGTCCCCCTGGGCCACCAGGCACTGTGGGTCCCAAAGGCCCCGAAGGACTTCAGGGCCAGAAGGTAAGTTAAGGGGCTTCTGACCGGAACTCTGAACCTACAGTTCCTGCTCACAGACTCTGACCTGCTTGTTTGCACCCCATAGGGCGAGCGGGGTCCACCTGGAGAGAGTGTGGTGGGAGCCCCCGGGGCTCCTGGAATCCCTGGAGAGAGAGGGGAACAGGTGAGTGGGGATTCCTGGTGTAGGGTCAGAGTGGGGTGACTGTGGGTATCTGCTCTCACAGTCTGGCCTCATGCTTTGCACACAGGGGCGCCCAGGGCCCATAGGCCCCCGGGGAGAGAAGGGAGCCATGTCACTGACGGTGAGTGAGTGTGGGCTGGGGCAGGCTGGGCCTTGACACCCGTGTCCCTCCCTGAGTCCTGTGTCCCCCAGACTGGCCCCCTCATGACCCCCTGTGGGTTTGTGCTCCCAGGAGGATGACATCCGGGCCTTTGTGCGTCAGGAGATGAGTCAGCATTGTGGTGAGTGGACCCATGCCCAAAGATGGGGGCAGACAGGGTCCCCAGAATCTGTAGGGGTCAACAATCATGGGTGGACAGAAGGATGGGCACGGGTACCTTGGACAGACATAGTGACAGGCCCCACAGGCAGCTATGGAAGACCACATTTTGTGCAGGGGAGGGGAGCACAGAGTTCCCCCACCCAGCTTGGCAAGGGTGGGGCCTGATAGACCTGAGGACCATCTCATTGTCTCCATCTGTCTCTGTCTGTGCATTCTTTCTCTGTGTGTCTCTCTCTGGCGTCATCTCTCCCTGCCCCTCGGCCCCGTCCCTCCAGCCTGCCAGGGCCAGTATATTGCATCTGGATCAAGTGAGTCGTTTTCTGGAACGTTCTACTCTCAGAACTTTCCTCCGCATCCCACACCTCCCCTGGTGGGCCCATTCCTTGTGTCCCCTCGGTAGGGCCTGGGCTGGGGTGACCGCTGTGATGAGCCCAAAACCTGGGTCCTGCTCCTTGCTTCAGGACCCCTCCCTAGCTATGCCGCAGACACAGCCGCCAGCCCCCAACTCCACGCCGTGCCTGTTCTTCGAGTGTCACCTGTTGAGGAGGAAGGTGAGGAGAGTGTGGATGGACACACAGCGGGCAGGAGCGCAGGAACATCCGCACAGAGGGTGTTTGGCCGGTATCCTGGTGGCTGCTGTCAGTCAGTGAAACCTCCCTGTGCTCAGGCCAAGGCCCCCCTGAAGATGATGAAGATGAGTACACTGAGTATTCGGTGGAGGACTACAAGGACCCAAGCCCTGCTTGGGATGGTGAGGGTGAGCACGGGGTCTGGACCCCGGGGGTGGGGGGTCAGGGCAGTGAGCTGACCCTACTCATAGCTTCACCCTCCGGGTCCAGACCCCTGCTCTCTCCCGATGGACGAGGGCTCCTGTACGGCCTACACCTTGCGCTGGTATCATCGGGTGGGGGTCAGCGGCCCCAACGCCTGTCACCCTTTCGTCTACGGTGGCTGCGGAGGGAACGCCAACAGCTTTGGGACCCGTGAAGCCTGTGAGCGCCGCTGTCTTCCCCACGTGGTCCAGAATCAGGAAACAGGTATGGGAGGAACCTCCATTTGGTCACTGAGCTCTTCCAGCCCCCATCCTTGGTAAGGAACCCTTGCCTGGGCCCCCTGGAATAGATCCTCTAAAACAAAGGGTTGGTTAAGCAAAGAGAAACAACTGTGGGTTGAGACTGGAGCGGTGGTACAAGCAGTAGGGAGTTTGCCTTGCACGCGCTAACCTAGAATGGACTGAAGTTCCCGGCGTCCCATATGGTCCCCGAAGCCAGGAGCGATTTCTGAGTGCATAGCCAGGAGTAACCCCTGCGTGTCACCCGATGTGGCCCCCCCCAAAAAAGAAACAACTGTGGGGTCTCCACCATGGTCCCCTCAAAGGCCTGAATCTGGTTCTCCTTCTTGAGGTCCTACCCTCTGACCCCAGGTGCTGCCCGGAGCTGAGACATGACGCTGAGCAGGAGTTCGTGTCCCCCATGGAACCGTCTCAGCAGGACCCTACTGTTTCCCTTTGGTGCTAGAGGCCTGCGTGCACGAGAGCACGCACGTGCCTGTCCGTCATTTCAGTGACTTGGTCCCTGGGTCTCGCCTTCCCCCCTGAGGACAAACCCCCATTGTGGCTGCTGCCCCCCCGGCAGATGACTCAGCGCAGGGGTAGCTGTGGGCCCCGCGGGTGTGGTCTCATCCTACCCGCTCTGGACCCCAGCCAGTGATGACGTGGTGCTGACTGGGGGGGCATTAAAGCTGCTGTTTTAAAAGGCTCCTGTTGTAACTGCCTGGGGACATGGGGTTTTGGGGGACAAGGGGAGGTCATCACTATATGGTAGGGGTGCAGGGTCCCTCTGCCCCATGACCCTCATTCCCCAACTGGTTCCCAGAAAGGAGTAGATGGTGTGTGTGTGTGTGTGTGTGTGTGTGTGTGTGTGTGTGGTGTGTGGTGGGGAACGCTGAAATGAGTCCCCACGGCCCCCAGGAAGGGTGAATCATAGGTGGGGTCTGCCTCATGCTAGGAATCATACCCAAGGGTGTGAGGGGGATAAATGAACCTTGAAGGCTCAGGGTTACCCCAGAACAGTGTAACTGGCAGTCCTGCTGCCCTGGAGACTTGGAGCCTTTCGGTCGGTGCAGGCTGAGACTGGTAGGATTGGGGTTGGATGGGATGGGCAGTGCCTTGGGTGAGGGAATGTAGAACTCCTGGGTTATTGGAGTCTCTGGTTTTCCATGTTTCTCCACCTGGCTGGGACTTTACCCATGCTTTCTCTCTGACTTGGATTTCTCCAGTCTCCCTCTTTGGGCCCACCACCCCCAACTCATTCATCTTTCTTCTCTCCCTGTGTACAAATGTCCATCACTTTCTGTCTCTGTCTTGTTTTCTGTCTCACTCTTTCTGTCCCTCTGACCCTTCTCTGGCTCTGTGTTGATGTTCTGTCTCTCTCTGGTCTCATCAGTTCTCCTGTCTTTGTTTTTCTCTGTTCCTGATCTGGCTTCCCTAACCTCCATGCTGTGATTCCGTCTGTTTTTCTGCTCTGCCCGTCTCACTTTGTCTGGGAGCCAGAGCAGAGCAGAGCCTCTACCCTAAGCCTTTTTTTCTCCTCACAGCCTCACCTCATGATGACCAAGTGGACTCTACTGATGCTGATGGTCCTGACCTTGGTCAGAAACCCCCTTATCCCAGCGACCCCTGTCCCAGCCTTCCAGCATGTCCCTCAGGACTTTTCCCAGGGCACTCCCTACCCTGTGATCTCAAAGAGCCCCTCCAGTTCGCTGTGGGATCACCCCCAGCCCGGCCCCCGCCCTGGCTCCCACATCACCCTCTCTCTGGACGTTCCCATGGGTCTCCTGCAGATCTTACTGGAACAGGCACGGGCCAGGGCTGTTCGAGAACAGGCTGCTGCCAACGCTCAGATCCTGGCCCATGTGGGCCGCCGCTAAGCCTCATGGAGGCTGCCTATGCTGGGCAACCCCAGACAGGAAGACCTTGATGACAGCAGCCAAGCTGGACATGGGGACACAATTCTGCCTCTGGATACACAGCCATGGGACTCAGGCCATGTGTCCTCATACGCTTAGAGTTTGGACAGCCTGGACAATGCCCTGTGGGGCTGCCATCAAGCAGAGCACCCCACAGCAGACACACTCTGCCTGGAAATTTGGATACAGCCGTGGAAGGTCCCTGTCATATGGCGTCTTGCCTTGTCTGGGTGCCCTGCAGTCGCAGAGCATTGGGCCGCTGCTACCACCTGTGGTTTCTATCATGCCACTGTCAGGGACGTCAATATAGGAGCCCCACATGGAAGCCGAGACGAAGACCAGGCCTGCAGGTCACCACTAGGGGACATGCTGCTGCAGGCCATATGTTCCTGAGGCCTCTTTGGCTACTATTGGTCACACCTGGGAAGCTTCACCTGTATGATGCTTATGTGTGTGTCTGTGTCTGACACTGCATGAGCACAGAGGGGGCTGCAAGGGGGTGGGACACATAGATATTTATCCCCCATAGCCTGAATGAAGAAGCTTTGGCATGAAGTCAGACTCTGTCCTCCCCTCCCTTGACCCCTTGGTCCTTGGATGCAAGGGACAGAGGGGGGCAACCCAACTCTGCCTCACACTCATGGGATTGTCCGGAGCAAAGAAACTCACGCCCTCCTCTGCTAAGTGGAGAGATGCCACTAGGCTTCCTGAGAGCATCATACACGTTGTGTACCTGAGGTTCCTGTCTGCAGGAAGTGCTAAATAAAAGGGGTGGTTTGAGACTGGGGTGGAGGAGAATCCACTCAGCCATGGACACAGGAGGGGAGTCCTAGTGAGCTGGCTGCCCCTCTCCCCCCAATCTCACTGCCCCGCTGCTTCATGTGGACAGTCAGTTTTGCCTTCTCTTGCCCTCCAGCTGAGCTGGAGTCTGTGGACAGGTCCTCCAGGCAATGTGGACGTCAGGTGGGAGGGACTCCCTTGCTATAGAGACATAACCTAGGCAGGACTCCTGTTGCCCAAGGTGGGGGCACTGCAGAGATCTCTCAACATTAGTAGCCTTGGGGGGCGGGCCGGAGGCGGGCCGGGGAGGCGGGTGCTGTGGGCTGGGGCTCCTGTGAGTCCGGAGGGCGGGGCTGCCCTCCAAGCTGCAGGGGGCGGCAGACAAGGCCAGTCCCAGTGCAGGATGGACAGAGGCCCGGAAGGAGGCAGCTCTCTGACAGACCGGGGTTCGGGGAGCAGGAGGCAGGGTAGGAATGACCTGCTTGGAGAGGTGGGAGAGTGGGCAAGAGATCTGGATATAGTGGGGTTAGTAGTGGAGGGGCTGGGAGGGTGGTGAAATGGTCTCTCCAGGTAGAGGGGTGCTAGGGGAACAAGCGTCTGTCAGTGGCCCAGAAGAGGGGGAGCACCGCTGCCTTGCAGGGCAGAGGGGGCTGGGCCAAGGGAGAACTATAAATAGCATCTCCCTTCAGCCAGGGGGGAGGGACCGTCAGCTGGAGCTGGCCAGGCCCTCCTTGCTGCCCTTTGCTGGCCTCCTAGGGGTCATAATAAACCAGGCCCCCCATGAGGGTCACACAAGCTTGAGGAGGTCCAGAGGCTCATTTGGGACGTTTTTTCCTTCCTCCAACATTCTAGGGCATCTACTGTGTGTTTGGGGCCAGTCCTGAGTTGCTCTCAGCATCTAGCCTGTGCTCTGTCCTGTTGGTGAACCGAACCCCTCTGGGTTTCATCTGGGAATTCACAGCTGCTCTTGGGGTCCTTTGAGCCACTTCTGTGGACCCTTGGCCAAGCTAGGATCCCTACGGGCTCATAGCTGGCTACATAACCAAAGTTGGAAGCTCATCCTCTCGTCAAACTTCAGGTCTTGAGAGAGAACAAGGGAAGGTGCCTTATGAGCAGAGGAAGCTGCTGGAACTCCCAGGGGCAACATAAGGGGAGAAGAGGAACTGGGTGTGCCAAGGACAGGCACAGGGTTTGTTGGGCTACGTGCTTTCTTGGGCCGCCATGTGGATCTTTTTCCGGTTTGGTTTCATTTTGAGTAACATCTGGTGATGCTCAAGGGTGGGAATTACTCCTGGCAATGCTCGGGGACCAAATGGGATGCTGGGGATCAAATCTGGGTTGGCTGCATGCAAGGCAAGTACCCTATTCGGCGTTGTACTATCGCTCAGGCCCCGGCCATGTGGATCTTAGTAGTAAGCAACGAGTTCTCTATGTGTTATACTTCCTGGGAACAGTTTGGTGACTGGAAAGAGTTTGACGATCAAGGATAAAGCACGCAGCTGGGAGCCAGTGATTCTGAAAGGGGGTGCAATGGTTAGCACTCCTTGCTTCTCTTGTTCCTGAGAAGTGTCAAGATTGTCTTGCTCAGCTCAAGTAGCACTGTGAGCCTACATACTGAGCAGGATCTGTTCACCCTCGAGTGTATGCTGCCATGATTAGGCCCAAGCTAGCCAGAGACTCATCAAGCATGTTTCCCCTCACCCGGGAAAGCCAGCCCATTTTGGGGGTGACCCCAAATAGTGAAAAAGTCTCAGAGTCAGTTCTGTCTGGCAGGAAGGGAGCAGGAAGCCAGGACAGCATTTCTGTAATGGGAACAAGCAAGTGACTAATATGGAGGTGAGAGGTACAGTGGAAAGGGGCACTGGGTTTAGGAGGCTGAGAATTGAGCTTTTTACCCTGCATTGTAGACAGATCTGTCTCCCCCTTCCTCAGTTTCAGATCAGAGAATTGGGGTTATAGGAGCAGAGAAGGGGAGTTTGTGATAGCTGTGTAGTCTGGCCTTCTGGAGGGACCCACACTCCTCTGTGGTTTGCCTGTGATTGACTCTCTTCTACTTGCATAAATGGAAATTCCTGAGAAGTGCGACTTTGATTAGCTGGATGCAGGGATGATTTCCTGAAAAGGCCCTGGCTGTTTCCACTCATAGGCTTGATTAACTGCACCAGAGTGGTAGATTCCTGTCGGTGCCAGAGGAAGATAGAGTGTGATTAGGGTTTGAGTATGCAATGACCAAATCTGTGGCCAGTGCTTTACCTACCCAAGGCAGAAGTGGACAGAGGGCTGACTATGTGGGAATGAATAAATGGCAAGAGCAGTTGGAAATAGGTGGTGGGTACAAACTGGATGGGTGTGAACTGACTATGAGTATGTTCAGAGCTGCTGGGTATGAAGGGATGGAGGGAAAGGTGTGAACACTGCAGAGTGAGGATGAGAAAAGAAGTGTATAGCTTTGTCTAGGCTGCCCCCTCATGCCATGTGGCAATTAAAGCTGATTTGAGGGAACATCAAGATGGTTCCAGCATGTAGACTAACTATTTTGATTTATATGTTTTGGGAAGTTTCATTTGGGTCACACCCAGCAGTGCTCAGGGGCCACTCCTGGCTCTGTGGGGCTATGTGATGCGATGCTTGGAGAACCATATGTGATGCTGGGATTTGAACCATGGGTCACAGCCACAGCTGCTGCATCCTAGGCAATTGCCTACTAAACCTTTGTGCTATCTCTCTGGTCCCTGAACCTTTATTTCTTATCAAATGGCACCTGTGGGCGTGGCCCTGGTGCCATGCTAGGCAGTCACTGGGAGTAAATTACAGTGCTTTATCAAGGGGTGTGGTGGAAGATAGGCCATCAAGAAGATTGTGTGACCCGGATTCAGCAGTGTGGAAGGGGGCTGGGCCGAGAGTACAGGAGGCTTGCAGAGTAGGCTGAGGAGAAAGTGAGTTGGACATTCTTGAACTTCTGGATTTTTTCTTTTTTTTTCTTTTCTTTTTTTTTTTTTTTTTTTTTTTTTGGTTTTTGGGCCACACCTGGCGATGCTCAGGGGTTACTCCTGGCTGTCTGCTCAGAAATAGCTCCTGGCAGGCACAGGGGACCATATGGGACACCGGGATTCGAACCAGCCACCTTTGGTCCTGGATTGGCTGCTTGCAAGGCAAACACCCCGCTGTGCTATCTCTCCGGGGCCCGAACTTCTGGATTTTTTCCTAGATCCTTGCCATCATTGCATTTTCAGAGACAAGAGGAAGATGAATATTCTGATAAATTTTAACAGTAATGTGCTTCCGAATGACTTTTTGAAATAGATATTTAATCTTTGCCCAAATCTTCTAAGATTGAGGATGTGCACATTTCATTTTCCTCATAAATACAGAGGCTCATTTAAATATGTATGAACACATATGATTTAAAATATCAGTAACAGGGGTCAGAGAGATAGCATGGAGGTAAGTCGTTTGCCTTGTATGCAGATAGATGGCAGTTTGAATCCTGGCATCCCATATGGTCCCTCATGCCTGCCAGGAGTGACTTCTGAGCGCAGAGCCAGGAGTAACCCTGAGCACAGACAGGTCTATCCCCCCAAAAAAGTGATACCTGAGTTTGAGCCCAACACCTTGGCACCTAGAATAAACAAACAAATACATAAATTTAATTGGAGGACATGAAACCTTGGAAGGTAAAATGATACTATCAGAACTTGAATTTCTGGCTAGCTTGGGTCTACTCATGGGCTACAAAAGCACAGGGAATTGGCAATGAGCTCCCCAGCAGCCACAGGAAAGAGAAAAACACAATCAATTATGAAATTTGTTCTAAGTCCCTCTGAGATTGCGGAGCAATTTTTAGTCTGCTAGAGAGAAGCCAGAAACTTTTGTGAGCCAGGAAATGTCTCAGGGCCGGGTGCCAACTAGCGGTTTAGGGCAGGAGGCTTTTAAGGGTGTGGTAATTAACAACAGAGAAATTAGAATTTTTGCACGGGCCCCCTGCTAATCCTAGCCAACCATGCACTGCGGCTCATGTAGGCCCTGACCCCAAAATATGCAACGCCCCCAAAAATATGCAAACCCTACCCCCACCCTCCTGGGGGACCCTGAGATCTGAGTGAGAAAGAAATCTCGGGCTAAGTGCCATGGGGGAGAAGGGGACCCGGCCACAGCGTTCAGGGAAAGGCCTGGTGCGGTTCAATTCGTCTATTTATTTAGTTATTTATCTATCTATCTATCTATCTATTTATATATTTATTTATTTTGGTTTTGGGATCCCACCCGGCAGTGCTCAGGGGTTACTCCTGGCTCTATCTATCTATCTATCTATCTATCTATCTATCTATCTATCTATCTATCTATCTATCTATCTATCAATATCTATATCTATCTATCTATCTATCTATCAATCAATCAATATCTATATCTATCTATCTATCTATTTTGGTTTTGGGATCCCACCCGGCAGTGCTCAGGGGTTACTCCTGGCTCTATCTATCTATCTATCTATCTATCTATCTATCTATCTATCTATCTATCTATCTATCAATATCTATATCTATCTATCTATCTATCTATCAATCAATCAATATCTATATCTATCTATCTATCTATCTATCTATCTATCTATCTATCTATCTATCTATCTATCTATCTATCTATCTATCTATCTATCTATCTATCTATCTATCTATCTATCTATCTATCTATCTATCTATCTATCTATCTATTTTGGTTTTGGGATCCCACCCGGCAGTGCTCAGGGGTTACTCCTGGCTCTATGCTCAGAAATGGCTCCTGGCAGGTACAAGGGACCATATGGGATGCGGGGATTCGAACCACCGTCCTTCTGCATGCAAGGCGCACGCCCTACTTCCGTGCTGTCTGGAGAGCATCTTTCAGGCCGGGCTGCATCCCTAACGCCGCCCCCAGGACCGCGCCTTGTGGTCCAAAGGAGGGGAGGCGCACTGCGCACGCGCACCGGGCGGGGCGTGGCCTTCTCCGCCAGGGGCGTGGCCTGCCGGGAGCTCGGTGGTGTCATCGCGGTGGGCGTGGCGGGGGCGTGGCCTTCCGCGGCCCTAGCTGGCCCGGGTGCTGCTGAGTCCCCAAGCCGCGCAGTCGGACTCCAACGGGCTCCCGGGATGGCGTCCCCCCGGGAACTGACTCAGAACCCCTTAAAGAAGATCTGGATGCCTTACAGCAATGGGCGGCCCGCCATGCACGCCTGCCCGCGCGGTGGTGAGCCGGGGATCGCGGGGTGCAGGGTTGCAGCCCAGGCCACCACCTACCTACCTACCTGGGCAAGGGAGCTGTCATGGGGTGCTCAGGTGTGACAGGTGGGACGATCGGGACCTGCGGGAGCTGCTGGAATTTGGGGGGTGAAGCCAGCAGGAGCAGGCAGAGGCCGGGAATAGGGGTGGCAGGCCAGGGGCGGGGATTGGCACGGTGGCAGGCGCCTGGGTTTGGTGGGTTTGCTGGGTCTGACCACCATCACCTCTTGCAGGCCACGCCTCCTGCACACCCCACTTTCTCCAGCACCTCAAATCTCACTGCCCTGGCAGCCCTCAGCTCTAACCCCCCTTTGCACCAGGCCAGAGAGCTCCTGCTAGGATCTGGCTCAAGGCTGCCTGCCCCTAGGGGGAAATGAATGTCTTGCATCTCTTCTGCCCAGGGATACCCAAAAGCCCCCAGAGATGGGCAAGTCTTCCAGGGCCCATCACCCCTGGTCTTCACCACCCCCCTAAGCAACTCCAGACCTCCAGACAGCATTTGGGGAAGGAGCTCAGGGAAGTGCAGCAGTGGCCTGCAGACAGAACACGGTGCCATTTGGGCCTGTCTTGGTGCCTGAGGCGCAGCAGCATCTGGATGGGGGGGCTGTGGGTGTGTTTTGGTTTGGTTTTGGTTTTTTTGGTTTTTGGGTCACACCCGGCAGTGTGACCAGGGTTCCTCCTGGCTCTACACTAGGGAGGAATCTAAGCTAGGGAGTTCGAAATAGCAAGGAGACCCCAGTGGAAGAAATGATCAAGGGCTGTCACTCTTTCTTGGAGTCCTGGAGGGCTGATTTTTCCTTGACTTTCTGCTTCTCCCTAAAAGACTGTCTCCTTCTATGAACAGGCAAAAGAATGAGCATGATGGTTGTTAAGAAGCTATTGGAATATCCTGAGTGGTGCAGTTGTGGATGTGTAGAAAACCAGATGGGCTCTCTGAGCTCTGCATGGGTCTGATAAGGCAGAAGAGAATATTCAGTGCTCAGGTGCTTGAAGCCCAGCCTGGGGCCATGGCTTGGCATTGGAGTAGGATTTGTGTGTATCTCTTGCCACACCAGTAGATCCTGATGGGTGTGACTTGGCTTCAACTCTACCTTATGGTGTTGGGTCCTGGCAACCTAAGTGACTTTTGTAATTTTTGTCATTTTGTAACTTCAGTGACTTTTGAAATTTCCTCTCACCCCCCACTTTGCTTCTTGTTCCACCCAAGTGGGGATTTGAAACACCAACTCTGACCCAATCCTGCTTGGAGACTGCTGAGCCCCAGAGGGGAGGGACTTGCCCAGGTCTCAAAGTCCCCAGGGCAGGTCCTGTGTTGCTTCTTTTTTTTCAGGGAGAACTCTGTTTGTTTTTGTGGTTTCTTTTTATAGGTGCAGCATGCACAGGGACTGTCAGCCCTAATGTTTCTGGCAGGCCTGGTGGTGACTTGGTGGTGGGGGGCCACATCTGGCAGTGTGGGGGGAGAAGGGGTACATCGGTGCTGGGGAACAAACTCAAAAGTCTTATACCTGGACCTGGAGAGATAGCACAGCTGTGTTTGCCTTGCAAGCAGCCGATCCAGGACCAAAGGTGGTTGGTTCGAATCCCGGTGTCCCATATGGTCCCCCGTGCCTGCCAGGAGCTATTTCTGAGCAGACAGCCAGGAGGAACCCCTGAGCACCGCCGGGTGTGGCCCAAAAACCAAAAAACCAAAAAAAAAAAAAAAAAAAAAAAAAGAAAGAAAACAGAGTATTTGTCTTAAAAACAGCTGACTGGGTTCTGATCCCTGGCACTGTACTGACTGGATTCTGACCCCAAACACCACCAGGGGTCACTTCTACATGTAGAGCCAGGAATAGGCCCTGAGCTCCAGTGGGAGTATCCTTCCCAATACAAACAAAAACAAAATTACAAATAAATGAAATGTGACTCTTACCTGAGCAGAGGGGACTTGTTTTTTTCATACTCTTTGATAACGCTATGTGTAAGATATGGGTTGACTCAGCACAAGAAGGCTTCCTGGAGGAGTTGGCACTCAAGAGGCCAAAGATGAATCCAGAAACTAGTGTAGGGTTTGGGTCCTGGGCAGAGTCTTGCTATTGGCAGTGGGAATGAAAAAGCAGTGCGGGTCACATTTGTTGTCTGCACACACCTCCAAGCCAGGACTAGTGTCTGTGCAGGTTTTATATTTTTTGTTTTTGTTTTTTTTTGGGGGGGGTTTTGGGTCACACCCAGCAGTGCTCAGGGGTTACTCCTAGCTCTACACTCAGAAATCGCTCCTGGCAGGCTCAGGGGATCATATGGGATGCCGGGATTTGAACCACCGTCCTTCTGCATGCAAGGCAAATGCCTTACCTCTATGCTATCTCTTAGGGCTTGTCTGTGCAGTTTTAGCCTGGGTACATAGACTAGTTGACTTGGTTGGAGAACCACAGAACAGGACAGGTGAGAGGATGGAAGATAGATGACCACTGGTGACTTGAATTTAGGACTCTGGAGAGAGAGAGGAGGACCCAGGATCGCAGTGGGTCAGTGCTCAGGGATCACTCCTGTTGGGGCTTGGAGGACCATATGGGAAGCTAAAGATCGAACTCATGTCAGCCACATGCAAGGCAAGTGCTCTACCCACTGTACTACCTCTCAGGCCCCTGGTTTGTTTTTAGGGGTTTGGGGTAATGAGTTTATTTTTATCTGTGTGTCGCACCAAGGATTTTATCCTTGCAAAGTTGTTCCAGTCCTAGGCTGCTCTATCTGAAAGAGTCCTTCCTGGTAAGCCTTGCTCACAGAAGCAGTCAGGAGGCAGTTTTGGAACCCATTCCAGGGATTTGTGGCAGCCCCCAGTATGGCACTACCAGTAAGCACCCTGCAGCATCATTGTCACTTGTCCTAGGCCCCTAAGTCTTAGAGCAAACAGACAGGAACAGCTTATGCAATCCACTGTGATTTCCTTCCTCATATGTGTAGTGTCCTAAGCGGGTGTGTTGCAGTTCCGTTACTCCATATCAGGGAGGCCCAGAGCTGTGGTTGCAATGAAATGCCCCTCGCCGTGTCTAGCTGAAGCTTGTTTCGGGATTCCCTCCGGTGTTGGTCTCTGCTTGCAGTTTTCCTGTTGTGGGGCCCTTCCTGTGTTTAATTACCATAAGCAGAGCTGTTGTGCAGGTACTTGTACTTTGCTTGCGGTTTGGGGGCCTTTCCTCGGAAGTTTATCTCGAAGTCCAGAGGTAATGGGTCATTTATCGCCCTGCTGTTGTGCCCAGCCCTGGTGTGGACTTCTGGCCCACTCTGGAGTGCATGTGGGCCCAGGGTATATAGCTACCCAGTGCAGTGAGAAGGGCCAGGATGTCTCTGGAAGATGGAAAACATGATGGTGGATGTTTTGACTTTAGGGGGCAGTGAGAAGGGGTGCATGCAGATCCACACTGATCTAGGGGTTGGCTCTAAGAGCGCTGGCCCTCGGGTGCAGGTAAGGCCTTATTAACTTAATTTTTTCTTGCCTTGACTACTGCTGAAGTTTTCCTGCAAGTTTCTTTACTTTTTTTTTTTTTTTTTTGGTTTTTGGGCCACACCCTGTGACGCTCAGGGGTTACTCCTGGCTATGCGCTCAGAAGTTGCTCCTGGCTTCTTGGGGGACCATATGGGATGCCGGGGGATCGAACCGCGGTCCGTCCTAGGCTAGCGCAGGCAAGGCAGGCACCTTACCTCCAGCGCCACCGCCCGGCCAAGTTTCTTTACTTTTGCACCCTGTCAGCTTACTTTTGTCCTGGCGATCCCCACCTTCCTTTGGGTCTGAGCAAAGTCCGTGATCAAGAGCCATGACAAGCAGGTTTCTTTGATTCCATGTTGGGCCTCTCTGGAGACACAGGCACCTCTGTACCCCTAGTCTAGAAGACACAGGTGCTGAGGGACTGGCAGAG
Organism: Suncus etruscus; assembly: GCF_024139225.1. Taxonomy (NCBI): domain Eukaryota; kingdom Metazoa; phylum Chordata; class Mammalia; order Eulipotyphla; family Soricidae; genus Suncus; species Suncus etruscus. The sequence continues at coordinate 121,595,766 of NC_064854.1, read as the reverse complement.
AATGAAGCCTTCGGGAAGTGCAGTGGTTCTGTCATGGAGACATTCAGACATGAGTGACATTGTCCAAGCCCTATGCACTCCAATTCCATTGAGGAAGACAAGCTGAAGGACAGGGCGCACAGTCGGCTTAAGGAGGCCACCAGGGCACTGCAGGGGCGAGGCCAGAGCCCAACCTCTGCCCATCTGTACTTCTCTGTGGTTTCACCTGGCCCGTGGCCTGCAGATAGTGAAAGGGGCACTTCTGAACCCTGAACCCCAGATGCTCCCCCAAGTCTGGCTATCTGCTGCCTCAGCATCTGTCCCAGCAGGCCAAGACCTTTTCCACCACCAGCCTCGCCCGTGCAGCTGTTCTGGTTGTCACTCTGACCTAGCGACTCTGGTTGCAGGGTGATGTCAGAAGGGTGCATCTATGGTTGCAGCTCTGATGGCCCCCTCTCTCTGTGTAGGTTTCAGATTCCCCCCCTGGTCCCCCTCCTCCTGCCCTTAATGTTTGAGCACCCCCTCCCTGCCAGGCCTAGGAGCCTGAATGGCTGGAGGCTGCAAAGCTGACCCAGGCGATATTCAGAGGGCAGAAACATTGGTGAGAGGATGGGGATGGAGGGTAGGGGGCAGCAGGTGGGTGGGCAAAGAATACATCGAAGAAATAGCATTTGTGCAGGGCTTGAAGTAAAGAGATTCACCAGGGAGGGTGAGCAGCAGCAGGCCGTAGGTGCCACAGCTGCGAATGGCTGTTGGGTGGCTGAGTTCCTGGAGGCCAGGCTGGCCCTGACTAACCTCTGGCCTTTGGCTCTGTCCTCCAGGTACCAGAGTCCCAGCAGTGCGTAGCCTGGGACGTGATGTAGTTTGATCCAACTCTGGCTGCTGGTCTTGCAGGGTCAGGCTTTCATCTAGACAGGCCTCTGCGAGGAGGGGGTTCCAATGGGGGTACCCAGGGAGTGATATGATGAGGCTGGAATTATCTCACTGTCAGTCCTGTGGCCCCACTGTAATTGGAGGCAGTACCCTGAGAGGGGTTATAGTCCTTGTTTGATGCTATGGTTTTTTTGGGGGGATCATGTTTTTTTTAGTGAAGGGAGGTATAATATACATATATATGTGTGTATATATATGTATCTATATACATATATATTTTTTTCTTTTTGGTTCTTGGGTCACACCCGGCAGTGCTCAGGGGCTACTCCTGGCTCTCAGAAATTGCTCCCGGCAGGCTTGGGGGACCATATGGGATGTCAGGATTCGAACCACCATCCTTCTGCATGCAAGGCAAATGCCCTACTGCTGTGCTATCTCCAGCCCAGGGAGGTATATTTTATTAAATAAAACTTAGAGAAAGAGGAGGCTGGAGAGATATAGCACAGCTGTAGGGTGTTTGCCTTGCACACAACCGACCCAGGACCAACAGTGGTTCAAATCCCTGCATCTTATATGGTTCCCTGTGCCTGCCAGGAGAGATTTCTGAGCGCAGAGCCAGGAGTAACCCCTGAGCACTGCCGGGTGTGACCCAAAAACCAAAAATAAAGTAAAAAAACTTAGAGAAAGATATGGGAAAGGGGAGAAGGAAAGGAGTCCATGTTCAAGAGAGAACATGAGTTTGAAACATAGAGACAAGCATAGAGACAAGCCAGTGAGGGACCAGAGCAATAGTATCCTGGGTATGGATGGCATTTGCCTTAGTTAACTGCAGCTGGCCCAAGTTTAATCTACAGCACCTCTTAAGATATCCTGCCAGAATGGGCCTGCCAGGATTGATTCCTTAGCACAGTCAGGATTAAGCCCTGAGCATCATCAGTTATGTCTCAAAAAAAAAACATAATAATAATAATAATAAATAAATAAAAGAAGAGAGACAAACAAATGAGATACATGTTTATTTATTTTTTTACTTATTTTTGGTTTTGGGTCACACCTGTTGGTGCTCAGAAATTACTCCTGGCTCTGCACTCAGAAGTTGCTCCTGGCAGGCTCAGGGAACCATATGGGATGCCTAGATTCGAACCAGAGTCCGTCCTGTGTTGGCTACATGCAAGGCCTTACCACTGTGCTATCGCTCTGGCCCCCTGAGATTATATGTTTAAAGGAGAATACAGACTTGAATAGCAAGCCTTTTTTTAAAGGCTACTTTATTGTGAGAATTACCTTTAGTGGTGTTGAGGTGGCCATGTGGTGGTACCCAGGACCTTGCCCGAGGCTGTGCTCTACACAGGATTTCCAGCCAAACCCAGCCTAACCTGTGTTCTTCTTTCCTTCCAGTCTGTATGACCAACTGTCCCACGCTCATTGTCATGGTGGGCCTGCCTGCCCGGGGCAAGACCTACATCTCTAAGAAGCTCACTCGCTATCTGAACTGGATTGGTGTGCCCACAAGGGGTGAGCCAGGGCCCTGGCTTTTGGAGGAGGGATGAGCCGGGTTTTGGAGGAGCAGGGAGGAGAGGAGAGAGGGCAGGACTTGGGGCAACGCTTGCGGTTGGATCTGGGGTAGGTGGCTGCGTGGAAACGGAGGCTTTTCTTTCCCACAGAATTCAACGTGGGCCAGTACCGCCGGGACATGGTCAAGACCTACAAATCTTTTGAATTTTTTCTCCCAGACAATGAAGAGGGCTTGAAAATTCGGAAGTAAGTGTGTGTGTGTGAAGAGGGTCCTAGATATATGTGAGTGTATTTGTGTGTATATTTTTGAAGAAGGTCCCAATATATGTGAATATGTTTGTATGTATATTTATGGAGAAAGTTTTTATTTTTTATTTTATTTTGTTTTTTTTTTTTTGTGTGTGTGTTTTTGGTTTTTGGGTCACACCCAGCAGTGCTCAGGGGTTACTCTGTGCTTAGAAATCACTCCTGCGGGGCCGGGCGGTGGCGCTGGAGGTAAGGTGCCTGCCTTGCCTGCGCTAGCCTAGGACGGACCGAGGTTCGATCCCCCGGCGTCCCATATGGTCCCCCAAGAAGCCAGGAGCAACTTCTGAGCGCATAGCCAGGAGTAACCCCTGAGCGTCACAGGGTGTGGCCCAAAAACCAAAAAAAAAAAAAAAAAAACAGAAATCACTCCTGGCAGGCTCGGCGGACCATATTGGATGCTGGGATTTGAACCACTGTCCTTCTGCAGGCAAGGCAAATGCCTTACCTCCATGCTATCCATGGAGGATTTTAAAGTATGTGATTAGTGTGTGTTTGTGTGTGTATATCTGTTTGTTGTGTGTTTATGGAGAAGGTCCCGCAGCACACATGTAAGATAACGCCTGAGCCCAGGCCTTCTCCTGTTTGATTTTTCAAGATGAGGTAGGGATGGGGTGTGGAGGGTTGGGGTCAGGTGGGATGGCTCTTTCTCATTAGCCTGTCCAGCCCTAGTGTCCATGACACTTGGAACAGCATCCTGAGGTGGGGACGGAGGGGTCTTGGAGAGATGAAGGTGGCTTGGCCAGCACAGGGTGGGATGCAGAGGCTCTAATGGCCTCTGAGAGGGCAGAGGCCAAAGTGAGTGCAGAAAGAGGACTCAGGGAGGACTCATATCCTGACACCTGCTCGGGTGTGGAATGGGGATCTTTCCTCAGTCCAGGATCACCGTCTCCTGTCCATTTGAAGGATTCTTGGCAAATGGTCTTGTATGGGGTAGGCTTTGGCATTGCTTTAAGTGACTGTTGGGAACTGACTCACTCTCCCTGTTGTTGAGGAAGTGAATGTTTGCGTGATCCAGAGCTGAAGAAAGTGTTTCCTCTAGTGAAACCGAGTTCCTCACTGCACGTTGCAGCTGTGGCCTTGCTGTGGCCACCAGAGAGATAATTCAGAGGACAGAAATGCACACTTTATGGGGAGGGGAGGGCTCTGGATTCAATCTTGGTACTCCTGGCATTGTCATGAGGGACCCTCTGAGCACCCTACTGAGAGGAAAACCCTCTGTTGTGGCCCCAAAACAAAGAAGACTCATCAGCTTCATGTATCTGACCCATTGTGGCTGGCCATTGGCCTAATCAAGTTCAAAATTAATCAAGATTAGAAGCCGCTGGGCCACAGAAGGTGTCTGCACACCAGGCTACCTTCCCCTTTCTCTTGTCACTCGAGGTAGGATTCCCACCCCTGGATCAAGTGCCTGGATCCACTGGTCCTTCAGTGGATCAAAAGGACAAGTTCAGATTGTAATAAGGGAAGCTGAGGGACAATCAGGCCTCAAAGGCCCAATTTTGGGTCAGACTCCAGACTCGAGTTTGGTTTTTATAAGTCAAATAAATGGGAAGAGACTGGGGCCGGAGCAGTGGTGCAAGCGGTGTCTGCCCTGTGCATGCTAGTTTAGGACGGACCACGGTTCGATCCCCCGGCGTCCCATCTGGTCCCCCAAACCAAGAGCGATTTCTGAGTGCATAGCTAGGAGTAACCCAAATGTCACCAGGTATAGCCCAAAAATTAAAAAAAAAAAAAAAAAAAAGGAAGCAGTCTACTGAATGCTTGACAACCCCATCCCCGTTCCAGAGATGAGGAGACAGAGACTTGGGAATCTCATAAATTACTTCAGAGAACCGGTACTTGAATCGAAACTTACCTACCAGTAAAAACTCTTTTGGTTTTTGGGCCACACCCCGGTAACGCTCAGGGGTTACTCCTGGCTATGTGCTCAGAAGTTGCCCCTGGCTTGGGGGACCATATGGGACACCGGGGGATCGAACCGCGGTCCGTCCAAGGCTAGCGCAGGCAAGGCAGGCACCTTACCTTTAGCGCCACCGCCCGGCCCCTAAAAACTCTTTTGATGGGGAGAGGGACTACACTCAATTGTACTCAGGGATCATTACTAGCTGGGCTCAGGGGACCATAAACAATACCTGTAATCAAATCTAGGTCAGTTAACTGAGTGCAAGGTAGGCATCTTATCTAAGGACTGTCTCTCTGGTCCCTTCTTATATTTTTTATTTATTTACTTATTTATTTATTTATTTATTTACTGATTAATTGACTGATTGGTTGTTGGGCTACATCCAGTGGGACTCAAGGATCTCTCCTGGCTCTGCATTCAGAAATCACCCCTGGCAGTCTAGGGGACCATATGGGTGCCGGGAATTGAACTGGGTCAATTTTGCATGCAAGGCAAAAGCCCTACCACTGTGCTATCTCTCTGGCCCTCTGGTCCCCCCTTAAATGGTTCTTTTGTGGGCCCGGAGAGATAGCACAGCGGCGTTTGCCTTGCAAGCAGCCAATCCAGGACCAAAGGTGGTTGGTTCGAATCCCGGTGTCCCATATGGTCCCCTGTGCCTGCCAGGAGCTATTTCTGAGCAGACAGCCAGGAGTAACCCCTGAGCACCGCCAGGTGTGGCCCAAAAAAAAACCAAAAAAAAAAAAAAATGGTTCTTTTGTTTGTTTTTTGGGCCACACCCGGTGGCTCTCAGGAGTTACTCCTGGCTCTGCATTCAGAAATTGCTCTTGGCAGGTTTGGGGGATTATATTGGATGCCAGGGATCGAACCTGGGTCTATCCCAGATCAGTGATGTGCAAGGCAAACACCCTATCACTGTGCTATCGCTCTGGCTCCTTAAAATAGCTCTTTTTGACCTGACACATAGCTCAAAGGACTGAAGCACATGCCTCTTGTGAGAGAGCCCGGGTTCAACTCCCAGCATCACATGGATGATTCCCCATGCACCTCCAGAACTGTCACTCCAGCACAGGGCTGGGAGAAACCTCTGAATACTATAGGTCCCAAAATCAAGGGGAATAAAGAGCACCATTTTTAGTACTTTTTTTTTTTTTTTTTTGGTTTTTGGGTCACACCTGGCAGTGCTCAGGGGTTCCTCCTGGCTCTATGCTCAGAAATTGCTCCTGGCAGGCTCGGGGACCATATGGGATGCCGGGATTCGAACCACCATCCTCCTGCATGCAAGGCAAACATCTTACCTTCATGCTATCTCTCCGGCCCCCATTTTTAGTACTTTTAGGGGGAGACATGTAGTAGACTTGTAGGAGACTCAATGTATGGCCAGTCAGTAGACTGCATTTACATGTGATGAGATGAAAAGGGGGTAGTATGAAAATTGTTTTGAAAAATATTTGCAGAAGGGGCCGGAGAGATAGCATGGAGATAAGGAGTTTGCCTTGCATGCAGAAGGTCAGTGGTTCAAATCCTGGCATCCCATATGGTCCCCCGAGCCTGCCAGGAGCGATTTCTGAGCGTAGAGCCAGGAGGAACCCCTGAGCACTGCCGGGTGTGACCCCAAAGCCAAAAAAAAAAAAAAAAAGAGGGCCCGGAGAGATAGCACAGCGGTGTTTGCCTTGCAAGCAGCCAATCCAGGACCAAAGGTGGTTGGTTTGAATCCCAGTGTCCCATATGGTCCCCCATGCCTGCCAGGAGCTATTTCTGAGCAGACAGCCAGGAGTAACCCCTGAGCACTGCGGGTGTGACCAAAAAAAAAAAAGAAAATTGTTTTGAAAAATATTTGCAGAAGGAGCCAGAGAGATAGCATGGAGGAAAGGCATTTGCCTTGCATGCTGAAGGTCGGTGGTTTGAATCTTGGCATCCCATATGGTCCCCCGAACCTTCCAGAGCGATTTCTTTTTTTTTTTTTTTTTTTTTTCAGGCCACACCCGTTTGATGCTCAGGGATTATTCCTGGCTAAGCGCTCAGAAATTGCCCCTGGCTTGGGGGAACCATATGGGATGCCGGGGGAATGAACCGTGGTCCTTTCCTTGGCTAGCGCTTGCAAGGCAGGCACCTTACCTCTAGCGCCACCTTGCCGGCCCCTCCAGGAGCGATTTCTGAGCGTAGAGCCAGGAGTAACCCCTGAGCACTGCTGGGTGTGACCCAACCCCCCCTCAAATATTTGCAGTGACCCAGGGCACATACAGGAGGAGAGTTAAACACCCCCAAGAAAAGACAGACCCTGGTAAAAGTATGGGTTTGGGCTGTCCTTTTTAAGTCCAGAGTAGAATGCACCCCACCCATGCCAGGCACTAACCCTGTTCTCTTTCCTGAAGGCAGTGTGCTCTGGCAGCCCTCTGTGATGTCCGGCGGTTCCTTAGTGAGGAGGGAGGACATGTGGCGGTGAGTGTGACACCTTCAGTGACACCTGGGGGAGGCATGAGGGAGGCCACATAAGTCTCCCCTTGCTGTGGAAGGGAAGGTTGTGTGTGGTCCAGGTAGGAGCTCTGGATGCCAGCCTGGGGAAGGAAGACTTCACTGGCTTGTAGGAAGAACAGAGACTGGATGTGGAAACGAAAACATTTTCCTCTGGATTGTGATCTCTGTTGACCCGAAAGAACTTTATTTTGGTTTCTGGGCCACACTCAGTGATCCTCAGGAGTTACTCCTGGCTATATACTCAGAAATCCTGGCTTGGGGGAACCATATGGGATGCCGGGGATCAAACTGCAGTCCGTCCTAGGTCAGCCGCTTGCAAAGCAAATGCTCTACCGCTGGACCACTGCTCTGGCCCCCCAAAGAACTTGTTACCTGATTGTAACCTGATTGGTTAGACAATGCAGTCTCTCCAAATGTGAGGAGAATGAATCCTGCTGTTTCAGGCATCACAGGATGGACAGAACTGAGCAAGGGAGATAGGGAGGGAAATTCGCTACGTTGGAGTATTTTTCCCTTTGGAAGTTGACTCTGGTTAGTCTCTGGCCCTAGCTCCATCTTGACCAGGTCTCTGACACAGCCATGAAATTGGAAATTTCCTCTTGTTCTTTCACAGGCTGAATGTCCTGCCTTGCTGCCTTGGGTTCTGTCCTCAATGGCCTGGCTTAGTTAAGAGTACATCCCCTGGACTATTCCTGAGAAAAGAACCTGAGTCTTGAGTCTGAAAAGTGTGTGTGTGTGTGTGTGTGTGTGTGTGTGTGTGTGTGTGTGTGTCCTAAAAGCCTTGTGTTTTTTTTTTTGGCCACACCCGGAGGCGTTCCAGGGGTTACTCCTGGTTCTGCGCTCAAAAATTACTTCTGCAGGCTTGGGAGATCATATGGGATGCCAGGGATTGATCCCGGATCCATCACCTCAGCCAGTCATATGCAAGGCAAAGTGCCCTATCACTGTGCTATCATTTCAGCCCCCTAAATGCCTTTTATTTATTTTCCTTTCTTTTTTGTTTTGGGGTCACACCCAACAGTGCTCAGGGCTTATTCTTGTCTCTGCAGTCAGGGTTCACTTCTGGTGGACTCAGGAGACCATATAGGGTGCTGGGGATTGAACTCATGTGCCAGGCATGTGTCCTACGACCAGGCAAGTGCCCCACCTTCTGTACTATATAGCTCCAGTCCAATTACCTTTCTGTTTTGTTTTGGTTTTCGGATTTTGGGTCACCCTCCTGGCAGGCTCGGGGAACCATATGCGATGCCGGGTTCGAACCACCGTCCTTCTGCATGCAAAGCAAATGCCTTAGCTCCATGCTATCTCTTCAGCCCCACCTTTCTGTTCTTTTCTTTATCCTCACCTCTGACACTTAGGTAGAATTAGAAATAGGAAGTGCCATTCCCATAAGAATTTCCTTCTGGGACTCCATCACCTTTGGTTTCTCACAGGATTATAGAGAAGCCATTTGTCTTTCTTTCTTTTTTTTTTTTTTTTTTTTTTGGTTTTTGGGCCACACCCTGTGACGCTCAGGGGTTACTCCTGGCTATGCGCTCAGAAGTTGCTCCTGGCTTCTTGGGGGACCATATGGGAGCCGGGGGATCGAACCGCGGTCCGTCCTAGGCTAGTGCAGGCAAGGCAGGCACCTTACCTCTAGCGCCACCGCCCGGGCCCCCCCCCCCCCCCCCCCCCCCCCGCCATCTGTCTTTCTTATTCACTCATCAAACATCCTCTTATGGGTGAGGCTGGGAGTGCCTTGTACTCCTTCCTCTGTTAGAGCTTTAGGGTCTTAGGGTCATGTTCTTGGGTAGGTCTCCTCTTTTTTGTCAGGCTGGGCTGGCACCTGCCGTGACTTACTTTCTACTAAAAGGGTTCTGTTTTTGTTTGTTTGTTTGTTTGTTTGTTTTTGGGTCACATCCAAAAATGGTGATGCTCAGGGGTTACTCCTGTCGGCGCTCAGAAATTACTCCTGACTCAGGGGACCATGTGGGATGCAGGGATCGAACTGAGATCCATCCATCCATCCATCCATCCATCCATCCATCCATCCATCCATCCATCCATCCATTCATCCATCCATCGCATGCAAGGCAAATGCCCTATCACTACGCTATTGTTCCAGTCCCAAGAGAGAAATTATTTTTATTTATATTTTTTTGTGGTGCAGAGTATTGAATTCAAGGATTCACATATTTCTACCACATCCCTGGCCCTTGCAGTCTTTTGTGTGTGTATGTGGGGGGAATATAGGGGGTCTTTTGAACCATACCAAGAAGAGCTCACGGATCATTCCTGACAGAAATTGTAAGACCGTGTGTGATGCTAGGGAGTGTACCTGGGCCAGCTGCATACAAACCAAGTTTTTTTCTTACAGTACTGTCACTCTGCTCCCCTTAATGCAGTTTTATTGATTGATTGATTTTTGGTTTTTGGGCCACACCCAGTGATGCTCAGGGGTTACTCCTGGCTGTGTGCTCAGAAATTGCTCCTGGCGGGGCCGGGCGGTGGCGCTGGAGGTAAGGTGCCTGCCTTACAAGCGCTAGCCAAGGAATGGACAGCGGTTCGATTCCCCCGGCGTCCCATATGGTTCCCCCAAGCCAGGGGCGATTTCTGAGCACATAGCCAGGAGTAACCCCTGAGCGTCAAACGGGTGTGGCCCAAAAACCAAAAAAAAAAAAGAAATTGCTCCTGGCTTGGGAGATCATTTGGAACAACGAGGATCGAATCACGGTCTGTCTTAGGTTAGTGCATTCAAGGTAAATGCCCTACTGCTTGTGCCACCACACCAGCCCCCTGAATGCAGTTTTAAAAGGCAATGCTCGGGGGCCAGATAGCACAGTGGTAAGGCATTTGCCTTGCATGCAGGATGACAGTGGTTCAAATCCTGGCATCACATATGGTCCCCCAAGCCTGCCGGGGGCAATTTCTGAGTGTAGAGCCAGGAGTAGCCCTTGAGCGCTGCCGGGTGTCACCAAAACAACAACAACAACAACAACAAAAGGCAATGCTCGGGCTAGAGAGATAGCATAGGAGTAGGGGGCTTTGCATGAAGCCAACCCAGGTTCACTCCCCAGCAGCAGTGATAGGAATGATCCAGTGCTGAGCACAGCCATGTGTGGCCTCAAAACAGAACAAAACAAAGGCAACACCTCTAAGTGCTGTTGGATATGCTGGAGAGTGTCCTGGGTTTGTTCAAACCTGATACCACAGGAGGAGCCCCATTGGGTTGGAATGCTTTGGAGCTTTTCATTGCAACCGAGCCCCTGATCTCCATCCCATCCCTCTGCAGTCTGTTGTTTCAGATTCTCTGTCCTTGCTGGCCCAGTTAACATTGGTTTGGTTCTAGGTTTTTGATGCAACAAATACCACCCGTGAACGGAGAGCAACCATCTTTAATTTTGGAGAACAGAATGGATACAAGGTAAGGTTTCCCTTTCCCCTTGGTTCATCTTTTGGGTTGGCTGCCATGCATTCTGGTTCCCCAGAGCAGGTATTTCAGCCCCCTTTGCTCCAAAACTCTCTAACTCGTGAGAGGTTTGGGGTGAAGGGGACTGCTTTGGAACTCTCTTTGTAAGGAGATGGGAGGCTGGGTGGGAGAGTCCTAGCTAGGATGATGCGTGCTAGAGTCCATGCATCCTGGGCTTGCCCACTCCCAGATAAAGGGCTCAGTGGAGCTGGACCCAAGGCCTAATATGTCACATGTCTGTGCCCCCACCCCCATGCTACAGACTTTCTTTGTTGAGTCCATCTGTGTGGATCCGGAGGTCATAGCTGCCAACATCGTGGTGAGTTAACATTTTTGCTGTCCTTCCCTTAGTTTTGGGCCTTTGTTGGGAGAAAGTTCTAGAAGGCTGAGCCAGGGGTGCCTGAGGACCTCATGTAAGGATCCCTTGTGTGCATTCATCCTTGCTCCTTTCTCTTTCTTCCTTCCTCATCCTTCCCTGAAAGTGTAAGAGGATCTTTGCTCCCTGGGATGGACATGGTAGGAGTGGGTGTGGGTTTATATTTTAGAAGGGAGTAATTCACCCCCCTCTCCTACAGTCCCCATTTATCTATGAATACATATCTGGGTTTGGGGAGTAGCTTCTAAGCTTCTTGCCCATTTGGCTTCACCTAATTTTATTTGGGGGGCAAGCACACCTGATGATGTTCAAGGATTACTCCTGGCTCTATGCTCAGGCACAACTCCTGGTGGTGATTAGGGGACTATATGGGATGCCAGAGGCCACTGGTTTGGCCACATGCAAGACAGACACCTTACCTACTGTACTGTCTCTCTCGCCCTGACAAAGATGGGGGACCTCTAATCTCAGGGTACCTTCTTTTTTTTTTTTTTTTTTTGTGGTTTTTGGGTCACACCCGGCAGTGCTCAGGGGTTATTCCTGACTCCATGCTCAGAAATTGCTTCTGGCAGGCACGGGGGACCATATGGGACACCAGGATTCAAACCGATGACCTCCTGCATGAAAGGCAAACACCTTACCTTCATGCTATCTCTCTGGCCCCTCAGGGTGCCTTCTTAGCGTGAGTTGGGAAGAGCCCAAGAACCCCTGGACTCTAACTAATAACACCTGGCTTGGTCGCCAGCACCCTTCAGCCCAGCATGTCCCCCAGTGTTTTCCTGTTCTCAGACCAGCCTGACCTCCAAACTGACATGTCCTTCCTCTGACAGCAAGTGAAGCTAGGAAGCCCTGACTATGTCAACCGTGACAGTGACGAGGCCACTGAGGATTTCATGCGGCGTATTGAGTGTTACGAGAACTCATATGAGTCGCTGGATGAGGACTTGGACAGGTAAGTTAGGCGGCATCATCCCTGCAAGCATGGCGGGTGGGCAATGGGGCTCCTGCTTGGCTGCAATTCATTTTTTTGTTTTGTTTTTGGATCACACCCAGAGATATTCAGGGGTTAGTTACTACTGGCTCTGCGCTCAGAAATCTCTCCTGGCAGGCTTGGGGGACCCTGTGGGATGCTGGGATTCAGTCAAACACCCTCTTTGACTATCTCTTTGGCCCCTACAAGTTTAATTTTTTTTTTTTTTTTTTGGTTTTTGGGCCACACCCGGCGGTGCTCAGGGGTTACTCCTGGCTGTCTGCTCAGAAATAGCTCCTGGCAGGCACGGGGGACCATATGGGACACCGGGATTCGAACCAACCACCTTTGGTCCTGGATCGGCTGCTTGCAAGGCAAACGCCGCTGTGCTATCTCTCCGGGCCCACAAGTTTAATTTTTAAGCAGCGAGTTTTTATAAGGGGTAAAGCCAGTTATAGATATTGAGAAGAATGTTTACAATTACAAAGCACAGTTTAACAGTAAACAATACATTAAGCTATGGATGTGAGCCCTAAGATTCTGAGTTACAAAGAAAAAGTTCACAACTCTGGGCAACTCTTAGCAAAATAACTTCAGATGCAAAATAAGGGTTATTAAGAAGTAGAAAACGGGGCCGGGAAGGTGGCGCTAGAGGTAAGGTGTAGAGGTAAGGTAGGATGGACCGAGGTTCAATCCCCCGGTGTCCCATATGGTCCCCCCAAGCCAGGGGCGATTTCTGAGCACATAGCCAGGAGTAACCCCTGAGCGTCAAACGGGTGTGGCCCAAAAACCAAAAAAAAAAAAAAAAAAAAAAAAAAGAAGTAGAAAAGGATCTAGGAACACAATCTTCACTGGGTTGAGCTCTATTTTAGAGGTTAAGTGAAAGAAAGAGCTAAATCCACTAAGGTGGAGTTCCCATTTTTCTGGGAAGTGTCAGTAGCCCAGGATCTGGCTGCGCCCTTGATTTCCATAAACTGAGGCTGCAAGGACACATTTGAAAAAGAAAAAATAATTGTCTTTGATTTTGGTGCTAAATATTATGCAGAAAAGGGGCTCTCTAGTAATCTTCGGTGCTAGAATTTCTGAGCCAGATAATTTGATTGAGGCCATATTTTGGGTTTTTTTTTGGGTCACTCCTGGCTGCACACTTAGAATTCGCTCCTGGCAGGCTCAGTGGACCATATGGGATGCTGGGATTTGAACCACCTTCGTCCTTCTGCATGCAAGGCAAACACTCTACCTCCACGCTATCTCTCTAGCCCAAATTTTTTTTTTTTGAGTGAGGCCATATTTCGGCCTGAGGTTTTATAAGGGAGAGATAGCCAAATATGACAAAATGTGATGTCGATACCATGGCATGACTTTATCTCTTCGGGAATTCCTCAACTATTTACGCATGAGAATCATCCATAGCGGGCCGTTAGAGGAACCCCGTGGGGGTTATTTCAGTTCTCCACACCAGAAAAATCTGGGGATACATCTGGTGGGCCTCCTGAGTTTTCCTTAAATGGAAATGTCTATGCATGGCATGGCATTACACCCCCTTTTTTTTTGGTCACACCCGGTTACTCCTGGCTCTGCACTCAGGAAGTCACTCCCGGCAGGCTCAGGCTTTGTGTATAGAAATCACTTCTGGCTTCTGGCGGGGCTTGGGGGTGTCAGGGGTCAAACTTGGGTTGTCAGCTTGCAAGGTCAGAGCCCTATGTGCTGTACTATCTCTCTAGTTCTGTTTTGTTGATGTTGTTTTGTTTTGGGGCTACACCTGGCAGTGCTGGTTTTGTGCATAGGGATTACTTCTGGAGTGCTTGGGGGGGACCATAGAGGGTATCCCAGATTGAATCTGGGTCTGCTGCATGCAAGGCAAGTTGTATTATTGCTCTGGACCCTGACATATTAGACATGCAGCATTATAATAGGTTCAGGTGGATAATTTAATGATTTGCATTTGTATGTGATATAATATGAATACTGTAATAAATTTATTTTCTATCTGGTCCTGGAAACCTTTTTGGGGGGCCATACCCAGCAGCGCTTAGGAGTTATTCCTGGCTCTGTGCTCAGAAATTCTCTCCTGGCAGACTTGGGGACCAGATGGGATGCCAGGAATAGAATCTGGGTCTGTCCTGGGTCAGCCGCATGCAAAGCAAATGCCCTACAACTGTGCTATCGCTCCTGGTCTTAGAAAGATTTTTACATTTGCAGCACAGCCTGCTGTCTCTGGGCCCTGTGCTGTGCACTATATCTTTGTGACTTATTTGTGAATATTTGTCTGATTTTTTTTTTTTAGTCTGTGGTATCTGGGATGGAATTCAGAGCTTTCCACGTGAAAGGCTATTCCTCTTTTGTTGAGCTACATCTCCAAGCCCCTTGTTCTTCTTCACCCATTTCTGTATCCTCAATTCTTTCTCTTTGCTACCACCCGTATATTCTCAATATCTGTGATTTTTTTTTGCTTTTTGTTTGTTTGTTTGTTAGTTTGTTTTGGGCCACACCTGGCAGCACGAAGTGGTTACTCCTGGCTCAGAAATCACTCCTGGCAGTCTCAGGGGACCATATGGGATGCTGGGGATCAAACCTGGGTCTGTGGTGGGTGGGCCTCATGCAGTGCAAACTCCCTACCGCTGTGCTATCTATCACTCCAGCCCCTGGATTTTTTTGTTTGTTTGTTTTTGTTTTTGGGTCACACCCGGCTGTGCTCAGGGGTTACTCCTGGCTGTCTGCTCAGAAATAGCTCCTGACAGGCATGGGGGACCATATGGGACACCAAGATTCGAACCAACCACCTTTGGTCCTGGATCAGCTGCTTGCAAGGCAAACGCCGCTGTGCTATCTCTCCGGGCCCCCAGCCCCTGAATTTTGTGTTTGCATCCTACCATATAATGAAACCATATGATCTTTGTTTTCTTCATCTAGCATATTTCACTTAGCATAAAATCCTGAGGTTCTTCTACATGGTCACAAGTACTAAGGCATGCACTGTGTATTTTTTGTTTGCTTTGTATTGAGGCCTCACTCAGAGGTGCTCAGGGATTGCTCCCAGCATGATGCTCATTGCGTGGAACCAAGAGGTATTGGTGTGAGATCTTAGCTCTGTGAGATGTCTCCTTGACCCTGCAGTATGCTTTTTGTGAAGAGAGGGGTGCTAAACCCCTTCTTTGAACAGGGCTGTGGCTCTTGTGGCCTCCTGCTGGAATGATAGGTACCACCACAGGGAGTGGCTGGAGCAAGACCTTCAGGCCCTTCAGAGGCTCTTAGCCCAGGTGCCTGCAATAGGCTATTCTGCCACTGTCCTGTAAAAGAAACATAGGCAGCATGTAAATAAATGGGTGTGACTGGGTGCCATAAAACTTTGTTTACCTAAGATCTATCTGCTTTTGACCTGCTGGCTAGTTTGCCAGCTCCTGTCAACCCGCCTCAATGGGGATGGCAGTTGAGCAGCTGACAGTGTGACTCCTTGTCAAAGTCTTACAGCCCTTATACATCAGTGGAGAGACACAGGAACTAGGGAATTGTGCAACAGTAAGGGAAAAGGCTGGACTATATAAAAACTTGTTTTCTTTTTGTTTGTTTTGGGTTTTGGGTCACACCCGGCAGCGCTCAGGGGTTACTCCTGGCTCTATTAGCTCAGAAATTGCTCCTGGCAGGCTTGGGGGACCATATTGGATGCCGGGATTCGAACCACCATCCTTCTGTATGCAAGGCAAACGCCCTACCTCCATGCCATCTCTCTGGCCCCAGAAACCAGAATCTTTAACTAGAGAAACCGGACACCAACAACAGCACATGTGCGAAAAAATTTCACTGGGACCACAGAGAATGACTCAGGGGGTTGGGCAACCTAGTATGCCTGGAACCCAGAGTCAGTCTTATGCCAGAAGACTTCAGGGATAAGGTTTCCTTGTATTTAGGCCAAGGTTTTTTTTCTCTCCATTTTCCTCATATTTTGCTGGACCTATGCAAACAACAATAATTGCCACTCTCACACAGTTATTACTGTATTTATTTAACTTAAAAAAAAGAAGAGCTTACTAAACTTTCTGCTGATGCTTTAATGAATTAATTCATTGTGATTCAATAATTTTCAAAAATATTCTTTCCTGTGCTGGAGAGATAGCATGGAGGTAAGGCATTTGCCTTTCATGCAGAAGGTCATTGGTTTGAATCCCGGCATCCCATATTGTCCCCCATGCCTGCCAGGGGCAATTTCTATTCTTTCCTTTTTCTTCCATCTCTTTAGTTTTTCTTTCAGTTTTCTATTTTTTTAAATCATGTTGCTTTTGGTCTTCCTAAAAGAAATGTATTATTATCAGTTATGTCAATTATGTAATGCATTTTCTTTAAAAAAAAAAATAGAAAGAAATCGCTCCTGGCTTGGGGGACCTTATGGAATGCCAGGAGTTCGAACTGCAGTCTGTCCTAGGTTAGCACAGGCAAGGCAAACACCCTATTGCGAATGCCACCACTCCGGCCCCAGAGGGATGGGACTGTTTCTGAGTCTGAGTTCTCTTCCTCCAGGCCCCCAGCACAGGCACAAATCACTTGGATTTAAAGGGCCCCTCTCCTTGGTTTCTCTGTTTTTTAAATCTCTGGGGGAAACCATTTCTCTCCCTATCTCTTCTTTCTCATTCAGAGGACAGCAGCTCTCCTGTTGGATTGGTCAGTAATGGTGGCTTCTTTTTTACTGGAGGTTTCAGTGTGACATCCCTGACACTGAGAGCCCTGCTCCAGATAGTGAGAACCTAAATGGGAACATCCCGGTGACCCCCAGGATGAACCCGAGGGGCTGGAGAGATAGCACAGTGGTAGGGCATTTGCCTTGCATGCGGCCAACCCAGGACAGGCAGTGGTTCAAATCCCAGCATCCTATGTGGTCTCCTGAGCCTGCCAGGGTCAATTTCTGAGCACAGAGCCACAAGTAATCCCTGAGTGCCACTGGATGTGATCCAAAAACAAACAAACAAAAAAAAAGCAAACAGAGTGAACCAGAGCACAAAGGCAGAGAGACCTTGCCTTCTCTGCTGCACCATACACTACACACAGCAGTAAAGACATGGTGTTCTTGGGACCGGAGCGATAGCACAGTAGTAGGGCATTTGCCTTGCATGCAGCTGACCCAGGACGGACCTGGTTTGATCCCCAGTGTCCCATACAGTCCTCCAAGCCATGATTTCTGAGCACAGACCCAGGAGTAACCCCTGAACACATCTGGGTGTGGCACTCCCCCCCCCCAAAGATACATGATGTTCTTCAAACTGACATCTGCCTTTGACTTTTCCTGACTTTTAGAGTCACCTTTTAGAAGAATGGTAAGTGTGCACCCCTCGCTGCGGGGGACGGGTGTTTGGAGACCCAGCTGCTTCGTGCCCCTTCATCTCTTGGGTACCAGCAGTCTGTGTTTTGTCAGGCAGCCTAGTGATGGGAGATGTGAGGTCCTGCAGCTGTCTCCTCTGCCACATCCCAATGACTGCCTCTCTCTGCCTTCTCTCCCGGAAGGGACCTGTCCTACATCAAGATCATGGACGTGGGGCAGAGCTACGTGGTGAACCGGGTGGCTGACCACATCCAGAGCCGCATCGTGTATTACCTCATGAACATTCATGTGACTCCCCGGTCCATCTACCTCTGTCGTCATGGGGAGAGCGAGCTCAACCTCAAGGGCCGGATCGGTGGGGACCCAGGACTATCCCCCCGGGGCAGGGAGGTCAGTGTGCATGCGTGTGTATGTGTGTGTGTGTGTGTGTATGTGTGTGTGTGTGTGTATGAACTGGCACCTGTACTGTGGTGTACATAATTGGTTCTCTGCATGTGTGTGTGCTAGCACTGGGCTTCCAGCTCTCATAGCTGATGGTCGTTAGGGTGGAGGAGCTTCATTCAGTCTAAAGTATTACCTCTTTTTTCTGTGGGGGGAGGTTTGAGCCACTCCCAGATGTGCTCAGGGGTTGCTCCTGGCTCTGCAGTCAGAAATCATTCCTGGGCCCGGAGAGATAGCACAGTGGCATTTGCCTTGCAAGCAGCCGATCCAGGACCAAAGGTGGTTGGTTCGAATCCCGGTGTCCCATATGGTCCCCCGTGCCTGCCAGGAGCAATTTCTGAGCAGACAGCCAGGAGTAACCCCTGAGCAACGCCGGGTATGGCCCAAAAACCAAAAAAAAAAAAAAGAAAAGAAATTATTCCTGACTTGGGGGACCATATGGGATGCCAGAATTAGAACCCAGGTCCATCCTGAGTTAGCCACATGCCAGGCAAACGCCCTACCACTGTGCTGTCTAGACTATCATGTAGGGAAGGTCACCAGTTTCAAGCAAATGCCTAGAACTCTGACTTCTGTAGGAGTTGTCACCCACTGAACCCCTCTTCTGAGATGGGGGTAGGAAGCTGCCCTTCTGGTAGTGGCCTGAGTCTCTGAAGTATAGCTGAGTATCCAGAGACACTCAGGAGAGAGACTCAAGCTTCAGTGGAGAGGTGTAGCAGGGAGTGAGAGACTGTCGCAATGGACCAGGGGCATTTCCTCTGGAGCTGTGGCTGATGAGGTGGATGAGACCCCACCACCATGCCATTTGTGGGAATAGGTGTCTTTGAAAGAATCTCCCAGGTTAGATGTTCACTCACCTGTGTTCTCTGAGGCTAAATCTTTCCCCCACTGGTCCTATGAGATCCTCAGAAGTTGGTTCAGGGCCTAAGGATCTGAATTTTTTGTTTGTTTGTTTGTTTTGGGGCCACACCTGGTGATGCTCGGGGGTTAGTCCTGGCTGTGTGCTCAGAAATCACTCCTGGCTTGGGGGACTATATGGGACGCTGGGGATTGAACCCAGGTCTATCCTGGGTCAGCCGCATGCAAGGCAAGTGGCCTACCACTGCCCTATCGCTCTGGCCCCTGTCTGAATTTTCTTATGCTGTGTTTTAGTTTGCCAAGAGTCTGGCACAGTTCATCAGTGATCAGAACATAAAGGATCTGAAGGTCTGGACGAGCCAGATGAAGAGAACCATTCAAACAGCTGAGGCCCTGGGGGTGCCGTACGAGCAGTGGAAGGTCCTCAACGAGATCGATGCGGTACTTACCTTCTCTTTCCTCACTCCTGCCCCCAGACTCCTGGGCACAGAGGATTTTGGGCCACATCTGGTCAGACAGAAGGTTAACTTCTGGTTCTGTATTCAAGAATTACTCCTGGCAGTGCTCCGGGAACCATATGGGATGCCAGGAATCAATACTAGGTCACTATATGCAAGGCTGGTGCCCTATCTGCTGTACTATATCGCTCTACATCCTGTTCTGGGGTTTTGATTTTTCCCTTTTCTTTGGCATTAACTACCCTGACCTGTATTCATCTCTCTTTATAGTCCTGTTGGCTAACACTTGTCCACATACTGATGGTTATAATCAAGATGGTAAACCGGTGGTTTTCAAACTTTCTATACCTATAGATGAGCACTGATCCTGGAGCAGCGTATGAAAAATACTGATCTATGGGGCCGGAGAGATAGCATGGAGGTAGGGTGTTTGCCTTGCATGCAGAAGGATGGCGGTTCAAATCTCGGCATCCTATGTGGTCCCCCGAGCCTCCCAGGAGTGATTTCTGAGCATAGAGCCAGGAGTAAGTAACCCCTGAGTGCTGCCAGGTGTGACCCAAAAACCAAAAAAAAAAAAAATACTGTTCTAAACTAATTAGAATTAATTTTGATGATCAGACGTAGGCCTTAAATCTGATCTTTTCCTGCATCTAATTCAGTGACCTCTCTCTTTTTCCTTTTGGTTTAATAACCATTTTTGGTGTTTGTTTACACAACCAGCAGTGCTCAGGGCTTATTCCTGGCTCTGCATTCAGGGGTATCAGGGACCATATATTTGGAGTTGGTGATTGAACCCTGGTCAGCTGCTCTACTGGCCCAATTTGACCTTTTTCATTTTGTTTATTCGTTTGGACCACATTCAGAGGTTCTCGGGTTACTCCTGGCTCTGTGCTCAGAATTGGATCCTGGCAGGCTCAGGGGACCATCTGGGATGCCGGAGATTGAATCTGGGTTGACCACGTACAAGGCAAACACCCTTCCCACTGTGCTATTGCTCCAGCCCATCAGTGATTGTTTTTGATGGTGCTCGGGGGAACATATGTATGATGCTGATGATTGAACCTGGGTCAACCACGTGCAAGGCAAGTGTCCAACCTGTTGTACTCTCTCACCAGTCTCCCCTGTTAATTTGTAATTGAGTGTTGGACATTTTGTACAAAGAGTATGAGATCGTTTCATGTTCTGGTTAATATTCTCTATCTCCAGAGCAGTTGGGGCAGATTATCTAGTTAAGTCAAGGATAGAACTGTTTCAAAGGTACATTTTGATATTTGTAGAGATTTCTCAATGTTTAGGTTCTCTTTCTAATGGCTTGTGTGTGAGAGTGTGTGTGTGTGTGTGTGTGTGTGTGAGAGAGAGAGAGAGAGAGAGAGAGAACTCTGATCACAGTTGTGATCAGGAGCCACTTCTGGTGATAAAGTGCTGCTCGGGACATTGGGGACACTAGGGCAACCCCGATGATTCTTGGGGTGACAAGGGCTCTATACCTATGGTACTTGAAGAGGCATAAGGTGCCAGGGACTGAATCCAAGATCTTGCACATTCAAAGCATTTGAGCTGTCTCCCTTTATATAAGAGCTTGGATTTTAAGGTTCTGATGGAAAACCTTAAGGGCCTCAAACTTCTATTCTATTCTATCCAAGATTGCTGACATTTTTTCCAAGCTTCTGCCAAGCCATCTGCTTCCCCAATTCTCATCTCCCTCCCAGCCCTAAGGTTCTTTAAATATAACTGATGGGGCCAGAGATAGAACTGTGGGTAAGGAGCTTGCCTTGAATCCCCCTCACCCTTATTCAATCCCTGACACTGTATATGGTCTCTAACATTGCTTCCAAAGTGAGGTGATTTCCCTTTGTCTTGTTGACTTGCCTTTACTCTCTGATCATCAGTGATGATGAGTGAGCCCCTTTTCATGTGCCATATGCATGAAGGTTTACTCTAGAGTCTCACTTGCTCCAAGATCATGTCCTCTCCATCTTCAAGAACTCTGCCTGGAGAATTCTGTAAGAATATCAAATAGGGGGGCCAGAATGATAGCATAGTGTGGTAAGACAGTTATTTTGCATGCAGCCGATCCAGGACAGACCCAGGTTCGATCTCCAGCATTCTATATGGTCTCCCTAGCCTGACAGTAGCAATTTCTTTCTTTTTTTGGTTTTTGGGTCACACCCGGCAGCGCTCAGGGGTTACTCCTGGCTCTGCACTCAGAAAATGCTCCATTACTTCTGGCAGGTTTGGGGTACCAGATGGGATGCCGGGGATTGAACCCAGGCTGGCTGCGTGCAAGGCAAATGCCCTACCTACTGGTATGATATCACTCCGGAACCCAACCACCTATCTTGTTTTTAAGGGGTAAAAGGGATTATGGATTGAGAATGAGAAAGATTTTTTTTTTGTTTTTTGGATTTTTGTTTGTTTGTTTTTTGGGTCACACCCAGTAGCACTCAGGGGTTCCTCCTGGCTCTAAGCTCAGAAATCGCTCCTGGCAGGCTCGGGGGACCATATGGGATGCCAGGATTCGAACCTTCATCCTTCTGCATACAAGGCAAACGCCTTACCTCCATGCTATTAATCTGGCCCCTGAGAAAAATGTTTTAAAGGCTTTCTGATATCAGTTCAGTGTTTCCCAGATGGATGGCTCAGTTCCAGACTGGGAGAGTTTGGGGAGGAGGAAGGGAGTTCCTTGGTGTTGCCCTGTCCTGCTGGGAGGTGTGACAATGACAACCTGGTGTCTCTCTAGGGTGTGTGCGAGGAAATGACTTATGAGGAAATTCAGGACCATTATCCACTGGAATTTGCCCTGCGGGACCAGGACAAGTACCGGTACCGGTACCCTAAAGGGGAGGTAAGCAAAGCGCCTCATCCCTACCCACTGAAAGGGTCTGGTCTGTGAGACTCTGTGGAGGTAGCATGGACTGCAGGGGGGAGGTGGGAAGGGCGCTAGCCTTAGAGAGAGGCCAGCCGGGGCATATCTTTATCATTTCCTGGCTCCATGACTGGCCATAGGCCTCTCCTCAGAGTGGGTGGACTGTGCTGTGCACCTACAGCTCCCTATGCCCCCCCCACCACAGTGTCATAGGGTGCTGCTCTCTTCCCCGTGGCTGTAAGCAACACCCCAACCCTGAAACCAGATCCGGGGAGACCTCCAGAGAGTCCTGGCCACCACAGGTCACTCCCATGTTCTCCCTTCCTGAAGACTGGCTTTCTTCTGCCTTAGCCCAGGCCTAGGTCAGAAGGAGAGGCCCCTTGATTCAAGTGTCTCCTTCAGAGAGAGAGAGAGAGAGAGAGAGAGAGAGGGAGGGAGGGAGGGAGGGAGGGAAGGGGAAGTGGGAGGGAGGAAGAGAAAGTGGGAGGGAGGGAAGGAGGAAGGAAGGAAGGAAGGAAGGAAGGAAGGAAGGAAGGAAGGAAGGAAGGAAGGAAGGAGGGAGGGAGGGAGGGAGGGAGGGAGGGAGGAAGGAAGGAAGGAAGGAAGGAAGGAAGGAAGGAAGGAAGGAAGGAAAAGAAAGGAAGGAAGGAAAAGAAAGGAAGGAAAGAAGGAGAAGGGAGGGAGGGTGAGAGGGAAATCAGCTTCTTTTTTTTGTTTTATTTTTTTGGGCCACACCCAGAGGCACTCAGGGGTTACTGATGGCTCTGTGCTCAGGTTTGGGGGACCATACGAGATGCTGAGAATCGAACCCGGGTCTGTCCTGGGTCAGCCATGTGCAAGGCTATGCTATCACTCAGGCTTGGAAATTAGTCCTGGGCTCTAGCAACGCTGACAGGGACTTTGGTTACCAGGGTCTCTCAGAGTCCTCAGAACTCTCAGGGGCCACCCCAGTTGATGTCATAGGACTCCCAGTTAAGGCCTGTGGCAATTTCAGTCCAAGTATTGTTGTGTTTTTTATTTCTAATTTGGGGAGGAAATGTTGGGTCATACCCAGTGGTGCTTAGGCGTGGTGCCATATCCAGGGCCAGGGATCAAACCAGAACTTCTGAGAGGTTTTTTGTTGATCTGTTTTATTTCTGGGCCACACCTAGGGATGCTCAGGACTCATTCCTGGCCCTGCACTCAGCAATTACTCCTGACAAGGCTCAGAAGACCATATGTGATGCTGGCAATCAAACCTGGGCCAACTGTGTACAAAGCAAACACCCTACCTGTTACTATCGCTCTGGTCTAAGACTTTTGTTTTCATTTTTAGTTTGGGGTTGCTTTTTGTTTGTTTTGTTTTTAGTTTACACCCAATGATGCTCAGGAGTTGCTCCTAGCTCCGCACATAGGAATCACTCCTGGTGGGGTTTGTGGGACCATATAGGATGCTGGGGATTGAACCCAGGTTGGCCATATGCAAGGCAAGTGCCAGCCCACTGTACTTTCTCTTTGGCCCTGGACTTTTCGTGTTTGAAGGGCTGCTTGGTCTCCTGGTGAAAATCCAGAAATGCAGCATATGAGAAGCTGGAGTCACAAATCAGAAGATGTTTGAGTACCCAGAGAAGAGAGCCAGGGTGGAGCATTCCAAGGGGCAGGGTTTGGAGCCACAATAAAAACCTGCAGCCTTGGGGAAGATCTGGGGTTTCGTTTGCTCCCCTGAGGCCTACATTATCCTGAGCTAGAAGAGATAGAAGTCTTTGTACTCCATATGGGTTGCCAGATTCTGAATTCTAGCAGTTGAGGTTCTAGGAAGGTCCCCTGGGGAGGACATAGAGGAGATCCCACAGGGGCCCCTGATCCCTGAGGCTCAGCTGCCAGATCCCTGGGTTAGGGCAGGTGACCTCTTTTCCACGTTGCCAACCCTTACTATGCCAGCTTCCCTCTGGCCTGGTCTTTCCCTGGAGCAGCCCTGAGCTCTCCACATCCTTTACAAGCAGAGGCCCAGCCACCACCTCCCAGTACAGTGAAGCGTTTGGGTATAACGCCCTCACCCCTAGCTTGCCATCTTGAAGGATGCCCTCATTTGCCTTGTAGTCCTATGAGGACCTGGTGCAGCGGTTGGAGCCAGTCATCATGGAGCTGGAGAGGCAGGAGAATGTTCTGGTCATCTGCCACCAGGCCGTGATGCGCTGCCTCCTGGCCTACTTTCTCGACAAGGCAGCAGGTGCGGGCCCACCCCTGGGAAGTGGGGGCGATGTGTGAGAGGGGGGAGAGGGAGACTATCAGCTGGACAGCCCTGGGCATGCCAGCCTGCCCCATCTGTGTCCACAGAGGAGCTCCCCTACCTCAGGTGTCCACTGCACACGGTCTTGAAGCTCACCCCCGTGGCCTACGGTAAGGTCCCCTGGCCTTTGCTTCCCACCTTGCCTCCCTCTTTCCCTTTCCCTGCTGGTTCTCAGATGGCCCTGAACCCCTGATTGGGCATCTGGGTCCTTAGGGTGACCCTGCTTGGATGTGTGGGCACCTCGTGAGGCTATGTTGGGGCACAGGATACCACAGGCCCTTGTCACAAGGCTCCCCAGAGCTGCCTGAGGAGGGACCCTTCCTGCTCTGTTTCATAGTCCCCCAAGTCCCTCCTGAGAAAAGCTCCCCTGTTTTGTGGCTACAGCTGCCTTTCAACTGGAGAAACAGATTCATCTTTTTCCTCTGGCAGGTTGTAAAGTTGAATCCATTTACCTGAACGTGGTGGCTGTGAACACACACCGAGATAAGCCACAGGTATCAACTGGGTCACAGCAGCTGGGGGGCTGATTTCTTTGTTCAGGGTGAGGCTATGGCTCTGTGTGTTGCCCTGCTCCCACACTTTGGAGGAAGGTCGATGTCTGGTGGGCTGTGCAGGAACTCGTGAGCGAGGCTGAACCCCAACAGCAGGTGTGATGAGGTTTGCGAGGAGCAGGGGCGTCCGCCTCGACACCTGTCTCATTTTTCCCCCTTATGCAGAACGTGGACATCTCAAGGCCCCCCGAGGAAGCCCTGGTCACGGTCCCTGCTCACCAGTGATTGCATCTCAGACGTCACATCAGGCGAGAGCACTCATCTGTTGACACGTTTATGCCATGTGACAGTCACTGTGAAGGAGCCTCAGAGCCACAAGCGCCTGGTGGCCCCAGGAAAACACCTCAGATCATCTGCTTCTTCACTGACAATCAGCAGGGGAGGCCCATCTGGTGCTCAAACTGGGGCAAAAAGGCAGCAGCCAGACTGCGATGGGGGTCAGCCATGGTGATGGCAACTCTCTCTGTCTTGCTGTCTGAATTGGCTTTGGGGAAGGGAACCCTAAAATGTGGAAGTCAAAGCACTTGCTAAGCTTGGGGCAAGTCTGGAGAGCTGGACCGTCTCCCACTCCCCACTCCCTCACCCCTTGCCAGCTGCTGACAGTGCAATACTGACTGACTGAGCCCAGATTCTCAGGAAAGTCAGCGCCCCCTCCTGGGAGGCACAGCAACACACAGGAGATGGAGCTTGGAGATTGTCAGCAGCCTGTCATGCTTATGGGGCTCCCCTTCCTGGCTGCTGTCAGGGTGAGAACTTGCCTGCTTTTGTATAAGTGGTCTCGCCTCCATGCTTGAGGGAGCTGCATCTCCCCGCTTGGTTGCAACCACATAACTACCTGGTTTTGCCCAGGAAGCACCTTGAGTGGAGAAGTAAGACAATCCTGGCACCCAGTCCTGTGATCTCACCCTGAGGGACAGGGCAGGGGAAAGGCCTGGACCCGGAGCAGGAGGTGGGATGTTCCCGGCCTCCTGGATTCATCAGCTGAGGTGCCACTGAAAACACCTCAGAGCTGGCCCTGTCGTACCCCGGAGTTCTCTGGTGCCCCAAGAGGTCCTGGAGCTGTGGCTTTGAGCAAGTGCTGCAGACCAGTAGTTGGGGCTGTGTAAGGAAGCACCAAATGGTCAGATCTTCAGAAATCCAACTCTGTCCTGTGGGGGATAGTGCCTGCCATCTTGCAACCCCCCACCCCATCCCAGTTGGCCTCTGTGAGTAGACTCTATTCATATTTACCTCCTGTCAGAGCCCATGCCCTTAAACTCAGGGCCTTGAGAAGAAGCCTTTGCTTCTGTTCCCCCCAGGTCTGGATGACTTTTGGTCACCTGGACATGTTTGCCATTGGCCATCTTGAGGCCCTTCGCCCAGTGAGTCCATGTTCCAGGACTTTGAGCCTTCTCTGGGCCTGAGGAAAGCTAGTACCTGCTGGATAGAGGCAGAGGGGAATTGGGCTTCCAGCAGGGTGGGCACAGCCTCCCTGCCCTGTGTACCCCACCTCTGTCTGGTGGACTTCAGTCCCTGTGCAGGCTTCCTGCTCCCCTGAAATGGGTGGCATTGAGTCTCAGCCACACCCACACTGTGCCCTGCACTCTTTGCAATAAATACCTTAATGTATGACCTAAGGTTGTAGCTGTGGACTTGCTCTCTGTGAGGTGTGCTTTCCAGCACCTTTTTTCCACCACCAGATGGTCTCATCAGTCTGTGTTGGGGTCCGTAGTCTGAGCCCCAGCCTGTCTCTCTGTGGAAAGGAAACAGCCTTGAGTTGGGCTGAGCCCTTGACCTGGCCCTTGACCTTGCTTGACCTTGCTCTAGGGGTGACCCAGGATGTTGGTCTTCACCCCTGAGCAAGAGATGGTTGTTGGGGCTGGAGCTATAGTACAGCATGTCAGGTGTTTGCCTTGCACCCATCTGATGGTTTGATCTCTAGCATCCCATATGCTCCCCCAAACCTGCCAGGAGTGACTCCTGAGCACTGAGTCAGGACTAACCCCTGAACAACACTGGGTATGACCCAAAACCTCCAAAAACAACAACAACAACAAAATCAACAAAAAGGAAGTAGTTGGGGAGGAGATCCACTAAGGGGATAATGTATGATTCTCTGGAAACAAGGGCTTCAAATGTTGGCATCCTGGGGGAGGGCAATCAGGCCCCAAGTAAAGGCTGGAGGGGTTAGGGGTGATGCTTGGCATTCACTGTCATCTCAATCTGAACTGCTGACCTACATCTCCCATCCAGGCCTCAGTGATGGGTGTTAGAAAATTACTATTAGTTGGGGCCAGAGAAATAACACCGTGATAGGACATTTTTATACACAGCCAACCCGAGAATGACCTGAGTTCAATCCCAAGCAACCCATATGGTCCCTCGAGCCTGTCAGGAGCAATTTCTGAGGGCAGAGCCAGGTGTAATCCCTGAGCACCACCAGGTGTGACCCAAAAACAAACACCCCCCCCCAAAAAAAAGAAAGCCCAAACAAACAGAAAATTCACATTAGCAGAATGAAGAATATGACTGACTTGGAAAGTTGGTTTATATTTCTCTAGGCCAAGGAGGCGCAGACACCTAAGCAGAAAAGAACTTTTTCACAGCAAGATTCTGGGAACTAACCAACTGGGTAGGCTTTTATCAGCTCCCAGCTATAGAGGGGGGAGTGCTGTCCAACTAACCAGACTTTAGTTTGCTGCCTGGGTTTATGAAGCAAGCTGGGGAAGAGAGATTCATCAGGATTAAAAGCTCCTTCTGGTTGGAGTTGAAGCAATAGGTAGCACAGTGGGTAGGGTGTTTGCCTTGCACATGGCGGACCTGGGTTCAATCTCCGGCATCTCATATGGTCTCCCAAGCCTGTGAGGAGTGATTGCTGAGCACAGAGCCAGGAGTAAACCTTGAGCACCACCAATGTGCTCCAAAACAGAACAGAAAACCACTTTACATTTGCATTTGTAAACCCCTGGTTATGACCCTACCCCTAGTGCATTCCCTCCACCACCCCCCCCAAAAAAAAAGGCCTGATTCAGTTACCCACCTAAATGGGTTGGGGATGGGCCTGGGGATGAGAGAGTTGTATTTATTTATTTTATTTTTTATTTTTGTTTTGGTTTTTGGGCCACACCCGGCAGTGCTCAGGGGTTACTCCTGGCTGTCTGCTCAGAAATAGCTCCTGGCAGGCACGGGGGACCATATGGGACACCGGGATTCGAACCAACCACCTTTGGTCCTGGATCGGCTGCTTGCAAGGCTAACGCCGTTATGCTACGCTGCTGTGCTATCTCTCCGGGCCCGAGAGAGTTGTATTTAAAGGGGTCTTTTTTCCTTGTCTGTCACAGCCACACAGATGGCAAAAGCCACATTCCATGCCAAAAGCCCCTGGCATGTGTCCTCAGAAAATTCAATAGAAGTATAACGTAAGGATGGGAGGTGGCTCAGTGGCTGGAACACATGCTCTACATGCAGGAGGCCTGACTTCTCTCCCTGCCACATGGCCCCCTAAGCACCAAGCTGGCAGTAGTTTCTGAGCAAAACTAGGTGTGGCACCCAAACCCAAACCAAACAAGAATGGCATAAATAACTTAATAAACCAATAAGAGGACTAACACTGGAAATGGACTGCAGAGGAGGCCTCCGTGGACAGGATTAGCTGGGCCTGGCATCATGCCCGTCTGTGCCAAGCCCAGTGTGTCAGGCAGACAGGCTGCTCAGGTCCTGGGGGCATTTGAAGTCTCTCACAGCCTTGGCTCAAGCCATCATGGTACATGATGGGAAAACAGGGAGAAAGCCTCTTGGAGGGAAAGGCAGCTCTGCTGGATTCTGCTGGTTACCAGCTGAAATATTTCCTGGTGGAAAAAGGTTCACGAATAAATAGCTTCATAGTCCCAGTCTCTGGAGACTGAGTTCCTGGGTGACCTTCAGGCCTTGGGGACTTCCTTGTACTTTTTTTTTTTTTTTGAAGGTGTAGAAGATTTTTAGAAAGCAAAAACTAAAGGAATGAACTCAAACACTGTTAGTTTTTCTTGAGACATGTTTTTCTGAAGACATGGCACAGTGGATAAGGCACTTGCTTTTCATAGGGCTGATCCAGGTTCAATTTCCAGCAACCGTATGGTCCCCAACCACACTGCAAGGGGATAATTCCTGAGTTTAAAGCCAGGAGTAATCTCTGAGCATTGCTGAGTATGAACCCCACCAATTTTTTTTTAATTGCTATTCAATATTCTCCCTAACCTAGAAAGAACAATTAGATTATTGTTATGTTGAGGGGTCTGAGAGATAGCACAGAAGTAGGGCGTTTGCCTGGCACACGGCCAACCCAGGACCGACTCTGGTTCTATTCCCAGTATCTCATATGGTCCCCTGAGCCTGCCAGGAGCAATTTCTGAGCACAGAATCAGGAGTAAATGCTGAGAGCCATTGGATTTGGCCCAAAAACAAAAAAAAAGAAAGAAAGAAAAAAAAAAAAGATACTTGGAGAGAAAGAAATATGGTTGTAGGAGCCAAGAAGATGACTTAAAGGACTGAGTTCTGCATGCAGAAGTTCTGGGTTCGGTCTCTAGCCCCCCCAGCACTGGCCCAGGACTAATGTCTGTGTGTGGCTCTGAAACAATCAAACAAGAGTTATTCCTGAAGCTAGAGCAATAGTACAGAAGGTAGGGCATTTGCCTTGCACACAGCAGACCCAGGTTCAATTCCCAGCATCACATATGGGATGTTCAGGTCCCCTGAACCTGCCAGGGATGGTTCCTGAGCACTGCCAGGTGTGGCCCAAACCTCCCTGCAAAAAAACAAGAGAAGAGTTACCCCTCAGAAACAACAACAAAAAAAGAGAAACTGTTGCAAAGACATGAGTTTCAGCCACATTTGAACTATAATTATACAGAATATGTAAATATGATACACCTAATTCAATCTATAATTATCACCTGCAATGTGGAATGTTACCATATTTGGTTTAAACCAGCCATTACTCATCGCCTAAGATTGAGCATATTATAATTTAAAGAGAAGGATTTCATTAAAAGTGAAAAATGGTTTTGTAGCACAGCAGTGGCAGTTCATAGCTCCAGCATAGGGCATGTGCCAGCAGAAACCTGTGCTGACTTTTTTCTCCTAAAAATATTTTTTCCCTTTTATTTAAATGCCGTGATTACAAAGTTGTTCTTGAGTGAGTTTCATCTTCGAATGTACACCCTCCTTCACCAATGAGCATTTCCCATCACCAATGTCCCGTTTCTCTTCCACTCTCCTCCCCCCCCCACCTCTGGGATAAGGCATTTTACTTCTCTCTCCTTCTCCCTTTCTTCCTTCTCCCTCTCCCTCTTTTCCCCTTTTAGATATTGTGTTTGCGGGAGAGATAGCACAGTGGTGTTTGCCTTGCAAGTAGCCGATCCAGGACCAAAGGTGGTTGGTTCAAATCCCGGTGTCCCATATGGTCCCCCGTGCCTGCCAGGAGCTATTTCTGAGCAGACAGCCAGGAGTAACCCCTGAGCACCGCCGGGTGTGACCCCAAAAAAAAAAAAAAAGATATTGTGTTTGCACTATGGTTAATAAGTGCATATCACTTTATCTCCACTCAACACCCAGTACTGTCCAAAGCTATCAGTTCTAACTGATTATCAAAGTGGACCCTCCTTTACCCTAACTGCATTTTTTTTTGTTTGTTTGTTTTTGTTTTTTGGGCCACACCCGGTGACACTCAAGGGTTACTCCTGGCTACGAGCTCAGAAGTCACTCCTGGCTTGGGGGACCATATGGGACGCCGGGGGATCGAACCGAGGTCCATCCAAGGCTAGCGCAGGCAAGGCAGGCACCTTACCTCTAGCGCCACCGTCTGGCCCCCCCCTAACTGCATTTTTTTGGTTTGATTTTTGGGTCACACCTGGCAGCACTCAGGGGTTACTACTGGCTCTATGATCAGAAATCGCTCCTGACAGGCTCAGGGTACCATATGGGATGTTGAGATTCGAACTACCGTCCTTTTGCATGCAAGGCAAACGCCTTACCTCCATGCTATCTCTCCGGCCCCCCTAACTGCTTTTTTGGGTGGGGTGGGGGCATACCTGGTAGTGCTCGGGTTAGTCCTGGCTCTGTGCTCAGTCATTCCTAGTGGTGCTTGGGGAACCATATGGGGTGCTGGGAATCAGACCTGGGTTAGGTACGTGCAAAGCAAGTGTCCTACCCACTGTAATAATGCTCTGGCCTAATCTGAACTGCTTTGACAGGACCTTTCTTTTTTTTTTTTTTTTTTTTTTTGGTTTTTGGGCCACACCCGTTTGACGCTCAGGGGTTACTCCTGGCTATGTGCTCAGAAATCGCCCCTGGCTTGGGGGGACCATATGGGACGCCGGGGGATCGAACCGCGGTCCTTCCTTGGCTAGCGCTTGCAAGGCAGACACCTTACCTCCAGCGCCACCTACCCGGCCCCGACAGGACCTTTCTAAAGGACACCCTCCTCTGCTCTACCACTGGAGGATCCTGGCTTTGTGAGCAAATCTTACCTGGAAAAAAAGTGAAAGATCGGTGCAAGGTTTCTTCGCCGTTATCTTGGCTGGGTATTTGTGAATCCAAGAACAGTCCCCAGAATGAGAAATTACTTCCCATCCCCTTGTCCCCTTTCGGGGGAAGACCTTGGTAATATTTATCCGCAGCAAGTAATAATCCACACAGACAAGAACGATAGGGTTTAAAAGATCGGGCAAGGAGAGCCAGAGAATCCTCCTGCAGCCAGCAGCTTTTCACAGAAGGACCCCTCACTCCTGTCCCTCAAGCTATTTATTGCCAACTCCACAGCGCCCCACCTGGAAGGGTTAGGTGGGGCAAAAGTCACAGAACAATCCTAAGGAAACACTTTTATATACAATTCCAAGAATCATCTTATGGAAACTTTTTCATATGCTACAGATCGGGGCCGGGCGGTGGCGCTAGAGGTAAGGTACCTGCCTTGCCTGTGCTAGCCTTGGACGGACCGAGGTTCGATCCCCCGGCGTCCCATATGGTCCCCCAAGCCAGGAGCAACTTCTGAGCGCATAGCCAGGAGTAACCCCTGAGCGTTACCGGGTGTGGCCCAAAAACAAAACAAAAAAAAAAGTGAAAGATCTGGGTAATAGACATAGTACAGAGGGCAGGGCACTTGCCTTGCACTCAGCTGGCCTAAGTTTTATCCCAAGCACCCCATATGGTCCCCACAAGCCTGCCAGGAGTGATCCCTGAACTCAGAGCTAGAAGTAAGTCCCAAGCACTTCCAGGGGTGATGTAAAGGAGGCTGGTTAAGTTGGATCTTGGGCAAGTAGAGAGTTTACAGATTCAAAAACTATCCACAAGCCACTTTTTTTGGGGGGAGTGGGCCACATCCAGTGGTGCTCAGGGGTGCCTCCTGGCTCTGCATTCACTCCTAGAAGTCTTGAGGAACCATGTGGGATGTCTGGGATTGAAGCCAGGTCCCTCCTGGGTCAACAGTGTACAATGCAAACACCCTACTGCTTGTGCTATCACCACAAACCACTTTGGGAGGAATAACTCCAACAACCCTTATTGTAGGTGGGGATGGGGTATTTATAATGTATCTCAGCCAATCAGGTTAGGAGGAAAACAGGAAAAGAAGAAAAACAGGGTAAGTGTTTAAGGGAGAAACAAGATGTATGCTGTCTAGGAAGAAAAACAAGATGTTTGCTGTGAAACAAGATGTATGCTGTCTAGGAAGAAAAACAAGATGTTTGCTGTTAGGCTCTGTGTGTTTAGCTACATCTCCCCCTTTAGTGTTTGCTAAACACAAAACTTTGAGATGGGCTAGAGGAAATTCTGCTCTCCACAAGAGGCAGGATCCCAGAATCAGTAGTACCGACAGCATGGGTGAGCAGAACCATTATATCCAAAGCAGAGCTTTTTGCAAAGTGATTTAACAAAAAGGCTATTATTTTGCATAGGTGAAATAAAAGCTGGGATAAAATCTTAACCTAGGTTTAGCTTAGAGCAAGGTAGCCTTTCCCAGGAAGCATTAGGTCATATTTTTCAGCTGCAGGCTTCAGACCAGTCTTTTTGTTTGTTTCTTTGTTTTGTTTCTGGGCCACACCCGGTGATGCTCAGGGGTTACTCCTGGCTCTGCATTCAGAAATCTCTCCTGGCAGGCTCAGGGGATCATATAGAATGCCAGAAATCAAAACCGGGTCTATCTCAGGTTGGCTGCATGCCTACCATGGTGCTATCACTCCAGCCCCATTCAGGCCAGTCTGTTAGGTATCCTAATCCCAGAAAATCCTTCTTCTAGGTTTTGTGAAAAACAAAGTCTCCCTTTTCCCCATTTTCTTACAGCTAGAGGCTGTCATTTTAAGACATCACAAGGGACTCTTGCATGTCTCATGTTATTGCCAGTGTGGCCCAAAGCCTGCCCCAGTTCCATCTAAGCCCCTTGGTGGGACCCATCTTTTAGGATATATGGCCAATCTTTTTTTTTTTTTTTTTTTTTTTAATATGGCCAATCTTAAGTCAAGCCAATAGGCCACAGGGTTTAGGACTCATCTGCAATGTTTGAATTTTGGAGTTCCTAGACCTAGTGGATTGGAACTCATTTCTTTAAGACATCTGGGGCCGAAGCGATGGTGCAAGTGGTAAGGCGTCTGCCTTGCCTGCAAAAGCCTGGAATGGACCACGGTTCAATCCCCCAGCTTCCCATATGGTCCCCCAAGCCAGGAACGATTTCTGACCACATAGCCAGTAGCCCATAAGTGTCACTGAGTGTGGCCCAAAAAACAAAACAAACAAGAATTGACTACAAACATAAATATGACCACCATACATACACAGATGTGCACACATATGCAGTTGATCACTTTTCTACAGCTGTTATTCTGACCCATCTAAGTGATAGGGATGAAACTAGTAGAGAGTTTATAGATTCAAAAATCATTCACGAGTCACTTAGAGGGGAATAACTCTTAACCATTTATTGTAGGTGGGGATGGGATATTTATAATGTGTATCAGCCAATCAAGTTGGGAGGAAAACAGGAAAAGGAGAAAAACAGGATAATTGTTTTATTTAAGGGAAAAACAGAACATTAATTCTCTTTAAGGGAAATAGGATGTAATGGTCAGTCTATGAAGAAAAACAGGATGTTTGCTCTGTTAATCTTGGTGTATTTATCTACAGTGTGTCCCCAAAAACCAAAATCTAAAAAAGAGATCGGCACCACAGTCAGGTTTCTGTTCATACTCCAGTGTCTCAGTTGTACACAGTGAGAGGGGCTTATCCCGTCTTCCAATCTATTTTGGTGTGAGGGGTCTGATGACTTAGTAACTCTGATCATTCAGGGGACCTAACAAATCCTACTCCATTGGGATACACACCACTATCTTCTGACAACACAGAACTGCAGCTTGGTCCTTGTCACTGAGGTACTGGCATCTGCATGGAAATTAAGGAGCCATTTTCATGATCATGTCCCCAGTTCGCATCGCTGCACCACAAAAAACCCGCCATCTGCACCACAAAAAACCCGCCATCTGAGGTTTGTTAAGTGTGTGCTTGAGCCCTTTCCTCCCACCTGTCCATTGTAGAGCTGAGGGTCTCTGGGAAGAGAGCTGCTGCAGATGCACCAAATGAGGTTGCACTGAAGCAGGAGGCACATCAAACTTGCCTAGTTTGGACTTCAAGCAGCCATAGCCCAACTGATCCTGCACACAGCTTTTCAGCCTCCAGAATGGAACACAAAACCTTTCTGTGGTTAAAGCAGTCCAGACAACACAGCACTGGCCAACTGAAACCATGACCAAGTGTGCAAGTCTGACCCTCTAATGTGCACCACAGCAAAAGGTATGAATGCCACAGTCAGGCAGGTGTGAAACTCTGTCATAATAACAATGAAGGGGGGTGGCTGAGGAATTTTAAAAACCATCACATTGGGCCCAGAGAGATAGCACAGCGGCGTTTGCCTTGCAAAGCAGCCGATCCAGGACCAAAGGTGGTTGGTTCGAATCCTGGTGTCCCATATGGTCCCCCGTGCCTGCCAGGAGCTATTTCTGAGCAGACAGCAAGAAATAACCCCTGAGCACTGTCGGGTGTGGCCCCCCCCCCCCCCAAAAAAAAAAAAACACATCATATTGCCCTTCCTTTTACAATGAAATCTACCTCTTGTTTTCTCAAGGCTCCATCCTGTGTTAAAAGGAAATGTAAATAAAAAGACCAAAAAAAAAAAAAGGGATAAAATTAGCTGCTTGTACCGTTTCTGTAACCTAGCTTTGCTATAGACAAAACTGCAGCCATGACAGGCTTCAGATATGTGGCAGAAGGGAGTAGGCCAGAACATCTAGTTCCAGGAACATCAAGGACATGTACTAGGACAGTTAGATAAACTAGCAACACCTGGGGACGTTAAAAGAGTGATAAACCTTACATAACAGCACACCAAGATTGTGGGTTCCCAGTGGTCGCCCAAGCCCCTCCTCCTACTTCAGCCAACCAGTTTGTTTATTTATTTATTGGTTTTTGGGTCATACTCAGTGACACTCAGGGGTTACTCTTGGCTATATGCTCAGAAGTCGCCCCTGGCTTGGGATCATATAGGACACTGGGGGATCAACTGCCGTCTGTCTTAGGTTAGTGCGTGCAAGGCAAACACCCTATCGCCTGTGCCACTACTCCAGCCCCTCAGCCAACCAGTTTAAACCTGGCTGATGCAACATGTACTAAGCACCTACAGTTTTACTTCTAGCTTGAAGCCCTAGCAGTCCTATAAAAAGGGCTTGTGGGCCCGGAGAGATAGCACAGCGGCGTTTGCCTTGCAAGCAGCCGATCCAGGACCAAAGGTGGTTGGTTCGAATCCCAGTGTCCATTATGGTCCCCCGTGCCTGCCAGGAGCTATTTCTGAGCAGACAGCCAGGAGTAACCCCTGAGCACCGCCGGGTGTGGCCCAAAAACCAAAAAAAAAAAAGGGCTTGCAAGTCCCATCTGGGTTGGCACCATCTAGAAGAGGTGTGGCCCCAGCATGCTGCTAACTGAATAAACTCCCTTGCTCATTGCATTACTGCCATCTCTGCTGGTCTTTGTGGGTTGTATCTCGAGTCAGGAGCTAAGACTCATTTTCTCAAAAGTCTACCTCCTGTGTTTTTCAGGAAATAAACAAAATAGCTGTTTCAAACTCTTCTTTCTGCTCGCATAAATATTTAATGACACAAAGGGATGGGAGGTTGCTTAGAGTCCAGCTCCTGCCTTTCTTGCTCTCCGGACTGAAACAAAGAAAGATCTTTCCCTTCGGCAGAAGCCAGTGTGACAGTGTTTGGTTCTCTGTTGCACTGGGCAGCAGGCCCTTGCTTGGCTTCCATCCCAGAGTCTCGGGAAGATTAATTCATCAGTACAAATAAATGTTGGGGAGTTGGAGTGATAGCTTGAGGAACTGGAACACATGCTTTGCTTATAGGAGGCCTGCTTCCACCCCTGCATTGTATTACTGATGACTTAAGTGCGGTGGGGAGAAAAGAGGTGGCAGTCTGGAGAAGGGTTTCTACTGCTTTCCTTTTAATATAGTTCATCATCTGGGAAGTGTCTGAGCAGTTTAAAGCAGATTAACCTCTGAGGCCGGAGTGATAGCACAGTGGTAGGGAATTTGCCTTGCACGTGGCCAACCCGACATGGACCCAGGTTTGATTCCCAGCATCCCACATGGTCCCCCGAGCCTGCCAGGAGTGATTTCTGAGTGGTTTCCGTACTGAATAAAAAAGACCAATCTGGCAAACAACTCGCTCTTGATACCAGAAGATTGCCAGTATACCTATGTTTCACCTTTGCCCTCTGGATTATTTCATGCAGTAATTCTGCTTTAGACTTGTTCACCTGGGGTTGGAGATACAGCTGTGGAGGGGATTTTACACACAAGTATGACAGTGCAAATAGTTACAACAGCTAACTTCTAGATGGCAAGTAAGAATAGCAGGCTAGGAGCCGGAGAGATAGCATGGAGGTAAGGTGTTTGCCTTGCACGCAGAAGGACAGTGGTTTGAATCCTGGCATCCCATATGGTGCCCTGAGCCTGTCAGGAGTGATTTCTGAGCTTAGAGCCAGGAGTAACCCCTGAGTGCTGCCGGGTGTGACTCAAAAACCAAAAAAAAAAAAAAAAAGAATAGCATGCTAGGTGTCAGAGATACAGCATGGCAAAGCATGACAAGTGAAGTGCTTGCCCTGACCTGGTTTGGTCCCCATGAGCTCATATGGCACTCCTGAGTTCCTCCAAAAGTAATCCCTAAACACAGAGCCAGGGGTAAACTCTAAGCACCACCTGTTGTGGCCCCAAACCAAAAGAAACAAAAAGAATAGCCCGCCTAACACTGTCTTCAGTGTCACAGCTCTTTATGTACAGGAGACAACAGCAACTTCTGTCTAGGACAATGGACCCCAGCATCTGCCCTAGAGCAGCCCCTATAAGAGGCAGTTTTCGGGCCCGGAGAGGTAGCACAGTGGTGTTTGCCTTGCAAGCAGTTGATCCAGAACCTAAGGTGGTTGGTTCGAATCCCAGTGTCCCATATGGTCCCCCGTGCCTGCCAGGAGCTATTTCTGAGCAGACAGCCAGGAGTAACTCCTGAGCACCGCCGGGTGTGACCCAAAAACCAAAAAAAAAAAAAAAAAGAGGCAGTTTTCACCAATGCTCTCCATGTTAGAAGGAAATGTAAGTTTAGAACTAACTGCTTGTTCTGCTTCTGTAACCTAGCTTTGCTATAGACATAATTGCAGCCATGACAGGCCTCAGATATGTGGCAGAAGGGACTAGGTCAGAAGAGCCAGCTTCAGGAACTTCAAGGGCATATACCATGTACCTACAAGCCCCTGAGTGCTGCCGGGTGTGGCCCCAAAACAAAACAAAACAAAAAAGAACTAGTTCACATGTTTGTGGGTGGGTAGCCTGATTTCAATACCAAATGAAAGGAAAAAGAAAAGAAATTCTGGCAAATGCACACTTACTGATAAATTCAGACTGATCTTTTTTTTTTTTTTTTTTTTTTGGTTTTTGGGCCACACCCGTTTGACGCTCAGGGGTTACTCCTGGCTATGTGCTCAGAAATCGCCCCTGGCTTGGGTGGACCATATGGGACGCCGGGGGATCGAACCGCGGTCCTTCCTTGGCTAGCGCTTGCAAGGCAGACACCTTTACCTCCAGCGCCACCTACCCGGCCCCCAGACTGATCTTAATTTGTTCTTTTTTCCCCCTTTTTCACACATGCAAAGCATATGCTCTACTGCTGAGTCACATCCTAAGGCAAAAATTGATGCTGTTGTTATGGTTGCTATTGTTTTTATTTTGGCTTTGGGGCCACACCCAGCAGTGCTCAGAGTTTACACTGGGCTCTACACCCAGGGATCAATCCTGGTAGGACGCAGGAACCCTATGTGATTACCAGGGATTGAACCTGAGTTGGCTTTAAGCAAGGCAAGTGAGCTACATGCTGTTCTATCTCTCCAGTCTCAAATTTATGTTCTTTTTTGTTTGTTTTTGTTGTTTTTGGGTCACACCTGGCGGCGGCAGCACTCAGTTCAGGGGTTATTCCTGTCTCTGTGCTCAGAAATCACTCCTGGCAGGTTCCGGGGACCATATGGGATGCCAGGATTCGAAATGCCATCTGTCCTGTGATTTGAACCAACCACCTTAGGACCTGGGTCGGCGGCTTGCAAGGCAAATGCCACTGTGCTATCTCTCCAGCCCAGGCCTACAATATTTTTTTTTTGTTTGTTTTTTTGGGCCACACCCAGTGTTGTTCAGGGGTTACTCCTGGCTGTCTGCTCAGAAATAGCTCCTGGCAGGCACGGGGGACCATATGGGACACCGGGATTCGAACCGACCACCTTAGGTCCAGGATCAGCTGCTTGCAAGGCAAACGCCGCTGTGCTATCTCTCCGGGCCCAGGCCTACAATCTTAAACCTATTTAAACAGGCTCTCCCTGCTTCTCCTCCATCTCTCTTGCTTTCCCTGCTTCTTCCTCCATCTCTCTTGCTGAATCCCCTCCATCCCCTCAGGCAAACCTTTTGTTACTTACCAAAGACCCCTCCCAGAAATGGGCAGGTCTTATTAGCAGGTAAGGTTACAGGAAGAATGGGGATGGGCCAACAGCTTTCTTTAAAAGAATCGCTTTTTTTTTTGGGTCACACCCGGCAGTGCTCAGGGGTCACTTCTGGCACTAGGCTCAGAAATCGTCCCTGGCAGGCACAGGGGACCATATGGGATGCCGGGATTCGAACCAAATGCCTTACCTCCATGTTATCTCTCCGGCCCGCCAAGAATTGCTTTTTAATACCAGGGACTAAAACATAGTACAGTGGGTAGGATCCTCAGCACCCCATATCACCAGGAATGATCCCTGAGTGCAGAACCAGGAATAAGCCAGGAATAAGCACTTGTAGGGTGTGTGGAAGGGAGGAAGGAAGGAAGGAAGGAAGGAGGGAGGGAGGGAGGGAGGGAGGAAGAGAGGAAGAGAAGGAAGGGAGGGAGGGAGGAAGAGGGAGAGAGGAAGGGAGGGAGGAAGAAGGAAGGAGGGAAGAAAGGAGGGAAGGAAGGAAGAAAGGAAGGAAGGAAGGAGGGAAGGAAGGAAGGAAGGAAGGAAGGAAGGAAGGAAGGAAGGAAGGAAGGAAGGAAGGAAGGAAAAAAGGGTCAGAGCGGGCAAGGTGTTTGCCTTGCACGCAACCAACATAGGGTTGACAGTGATTCAAATCCCGGCATCCCATATGGTCCCCTGCCCCATCCCCTTATGGAGCGTGCCAGGGGTGATTTCTGAACACAGAGCCAGGAGTAACCCCTGAGCTGAGCACCACAGGGTGTGACCCAAAAACAAAAACAAAAAAAAGAAAAGAAAGAAAGGAAAAAGAAAGAAAGAGAGAGAAAGAAGGAAGGTTAAGAAAAGAAAGAAGTGGGCCCGGAGAGATAGCACAGCGGTGTTTGCCTTGCAAGGAGCCGATCCAGGACCTAAGGTGGTTGGTTCGAATCCCGGTGTCCCATATGGTCCCCCGTGCCTGCAGACAGCCCAGGAGTAACCCCTGAGCACCGCTGGGTGTGACCCCCCCAAAAAAAAGAAAAGAAAAGAAAGGAAGAAGGAAGGAAGGGAGAGAGAGAGAGAGAGAGAGAGAGAGAGAAAGAAAGACAAGAAAGGAGAGAAAGAGAGAAATAAAGAAAAAAAGAAATAAAGAAAGAAAGAAAGAAACAAAGAAAGAAACAAAGAACGAAAGAAAGAAAGAAAGAAGAAAAAGAAACCACTGTATCTCCTCTCTTGCCTCCACTTTCAAATACAATAAATCATCTAGTCTTCTGGTGTAGTCTCTCTCAGTGAAGGAGTTTATATGTATATATTTTTTGTTTGTTTGTTTGTTTTGCTTTATTTTTTGGGTCACATCTAGTAGCGCTCGGGGGTTACTCCTGGCTCTACACTCAGAAATTGCTCCTGGCAGGCACGGGGGACCATATGAGATGCTGGGATTCGAACCACTGATTTTCTGCATGCAAGACAAACACTCTACCCCCATGCTATCTCTCCAGCCCTGGAGTTCTATTTTTTTTTCGGCCACACCTGTTTGATGCTCAGGGGTAACTCCTGGCTAAGCACTCAGAAATTGCCCCACCGTCCTTCTGCGTGCAAGGCAAACACCTTACCACTGTGTTATCTTTCTGGCCCCCATTAAGGCAGTTTTATGGGGCCTGCCAGTCTTGTTGAGATGCCCACATTTGACATGAGGATTCAGTTTCTATGTTAAAGAATCTGATTTCAAGGTCGGAGAGATAGCATGGAGGGTAAGGCGCTTGCCTTTCATGCAGAAGGTCATCGGTTGAAGTCCCAGAGTCCCATATGGTCCCCCAAGCCTGCCGGGAGCGATGATTCTGAGCATAGAGCCAGGAGTATCCCGGAGCGATGCCAGGTGTGACCTAAAACCAAAAAAAAAAAAAAGGGGGGGGGGGAAGTTTGGTTTGAGGGAGCAGATGAGAGCACTTGTGGGACCCTGATACCAAGGTCAAAAAGGCTGAGGTAGGGGCCAGAGAGAGTATAGCAGTAGGCTTTTGCCTTAAATGCAGCCAACCCGGGCCTGGAGAGATAGCACAGCGGCATTTGCCTTGCAAGCAGCCGATCCAGGACCAAAGGTGGTTGGTTCAAATCCCGGTGTCCCATATGGTCCCCCGTGCCTGCCAGGAGCTATTTCTGAGCAGACAGCCAGGAGTAACCCCTGAGCACCGCCGGGTGTGGCCCAAAAACCAAAAACCAAAAAAAAAAAAAAAAAAAAAAAAATGCAGCCAACCCAGGATGGATGGTGGTTCGAATTCCAGCATCCCATATGGTCCCCTGAGCCTGCCAGGAGCGATTTCTGAGCGTAGAGTCAGAGTAACCCCTGAGTGCCGCTGGGTGTGACCCCAGAAGAGGTAGAAGAGAGTTCCTAAGTGAAAATGGGAGGGAGGTCCAAAGGTCAAGAGGTCAAAGGGCAAGGGAGAGGAGAAAGGCCAACCCAAGAGTTTAGTGAGGGTGGGGAAGAAGAGAAACCAACACTACTCATGATAGCTGGAATCTGGAAATAGCCCAAGTGTCTGAGAACAGATGAGTGGATAAAGAAACTATGGTACATCTATTCAATGGAATTCTAAGCAGTTGTTAGGAAAATGAAGTCATGGAATTTTGTTTTGTTTTGTTTTGTTTTGGTTTGGTTTTGGTTTTTGGGCCACACCCGTTTGACGCTCAGGGGTTACTCCTGGCTATGAGCTCCTGGCTTGGGGGGACCATATGGGACGCCTGGGGGATCGAACCGTGGTCTTGATCTTTCCTTGGCTAGCGCTTGCAAGGCAGACACCTTACCTCTAGCGCCACCTTCCCTGCCCCTTTTGTTTTGTTTTTGGGTTACACCTGGTGGAACTCAGGAGTTACTCCTGGCTCTGCACTCAGAAGTTGCTCTTGGCAGGCTCGGGGACCAGATGAGATGACGGGAATCGAAACAGAGTATGTGGAGTATGTCTGGGGCTGGTTTCGTGGAAGGCAAAGGTCTACTGCTATGTTATCACTCTGGCCTCAAGTCATAAAATTTGTATATGAAGAGCAGCATGCAAAGTGAAATGAATCAGAGGAAGAGACATAGAATGACCATCTCATCTGCAGGATATACAAATAATAGTATTAGAATAATACCCAAAGACAAGAAAAACGAGGGCCAAGGGGGCTGGAGTGATAACACAGCGGGTAGGGTGTTTGCCTTGCATGTAGCCGACCTGGGTTCGAGCCCATAAATCCCATAATTTAAAAAAACTAGAAGAAAGAGAGGAGGAGGAGAAACTAGGGCAGGTAGAGCACTTGCATTTTATTGGCTGATCAGTGTTTGATCCCCAGCATACAAATTCCACTAGAAAGGATCCCTGAATGTAGAGTCAGAGTGAACCCTGAGCACCACTCACACACACACACACACACACACACACACACACACACACACACACACACACACACACACACACACGGAGAAGGAAGGAGGAAGCAGGTTTGGGGGTGACTGAGCATGAGGGCAAGGCTGGGGATCTGCATGTTATGGGGGGGACTGTGGGACAGCTGCTGTACATGGGGTGGAGGCACCTGGGCTTATTCTTTTGCAGAGTGGAGAGCTGAGGAAACAGAGGCGGTCCTAGGAGGAGGCTGTTCTGTCACAGAGCTGCACATCCTGAGCAGAGACAGCCCTGACTTTGTCCTCCAATCTGTGTGTCCAACATGGCGAGTCTCCCAGCCTCCTCCACCAGGTGTTTGGGGGGGCCTGGGACCACCCAGACCCTTCCTCCTGTTCTCTCACCCAGCCTGGAAACTGCATCAAGACCATTCTGGTTGTCTCCTCATTCATTTGCCCTCTGCTGAGAGTCACGTACACAGTGAGGCAGGGGCTCCGGGGATTCCAGCATTGAGTGTTTGACCAAATGTGCCAGGTATGGGGAGAGGAAGGCTGAAACACAGGGCTGAAACCCTCGACAGAAGAATGCAGAAGACAGTTACTAGGGGAAGAGAGTCTAGGATCAGGGGTCCTCAAACTTTTTAAACAGGGGGCCAGTTCACTGTCCCTCAGACCATTGGAGGGTCTGACTATAGTAAAAACAAAACGTATGAACGAATTCTTATGCACACTGCATAGATCTTATTTTGCAATGAAGACACAAAACAGATACAAATACAATATGTGGCCCACGGGCCATAGTTTGAGGACCACTGGTAGGTGATT
The DNA here is from genome assembly GCF_024139225.1 of Suncus etruscus. Classification (NCBI taxonomy): domain Eukaryota; kingdom Metazoa; phylum Chordata; class Mammalia; order Eulipotyphla; family Soricidae; genus Suncus; species Suncus etruscus. Next base: position 121,552,977 of record NC_064854.1, on the reverse strand, counting down.
AGATCTGAGGGTGGGGCCCTTGTGGACAGAATTAGTGCCCTTTGAAAAGAGACCCCTCCACCAGGTGAGACACAGGGTAAAGTACATACTTTGTAATGCAGAAGACCTGGGCTCCATCCCTGATACCCCACAACCCACACAAAGGTTCCATCACTTCTGAATGTGTTCCCACCCCCACCCCCCCCTTTTTTTTTTAGGTTTAGCAGTGCTCAGGGCTTATCTCAGAGTCGACTCTCTCTGCTCTGGGATCAATCTTGTTGTGCCCATACTATCTCTCTGGTTCCTGGATATGTTTCCTGTTTAAAATGTGCTCACATGGGGCCGGAGAGATAGCATGGAGGGAGAGCATTTGCTTTGCATGCAGAAGGACAGCAGTTCAAATCCCGGCATCCCATATGGTCCCCCGAGCTTGTCAGGAGCGATTTCTGAGCACAGAGCCAGGAATAACCCCTGAGCGCTGCCAGGTGTGACCCAAAAAACAAAAAAATAAAAATAAAATAAAATAAAATGTGCCCCTAGGCCAGAGTCATCTATGACCAGGATCACACAGAGGGGTCCGTGGCATCTATCTTGGCCTTCTTAGCCTAGAGGATAGAGCAATGTATCTGCACTCACCGGCCAAGTCTGTGATGGGCATTACAACGAAGATAGTTGCTTCAGCTTTGGAGGAACCCCTTGTCCCAATACAGCCAAAGCCCCATCACAGGATAGCCAGCAAGGGCCTCTGCCAAGGGGGAAGACAAAGATACCCTTCAGCCAATGCCCTGAGTCAGGAGGTGGCAGGAGTGAGTGCCCAGGACACTGCAGCCAACTCTGGCTCGAAGCTGGGATGACCTAACCAGTCAGTACTGGGGGCTTGGATGATTATGGGTGAGGGGTGTCCCTAAGAGGGGAGTGGGGGGCCTGGAGAGATAGCACAGCGGCGTTTGCCTTGCAAGCAGCCAATCCAGGACCAAAGGTGGTTGGTTCAAATCCCGGTGTCCCATATGGTCCCCCGTGCCTGCCAGGAGCTATTTCTGAGCAGACAGCCAGGAGTAACCCCTGAGCACCGCCAGGTGTGACCCAAAAACCAAAAACCAAAACAAAACAAAAAAAAAAACAAAGAAACAAACAAACAAAAAAACTATGGCCCGCAGGCCACATATTGTATTTGTATCTGTTTTGTTTTTTCATTGCAAAATAAGATACATGCAGTGTGCATAAGAACTCGTTCATCCAAAAAAAAAAAAAAAAGAACTCGTTCGTAAGTTTTGTTTTTACTATAGTCAGACCCTCCAATGGTCTGAGGGACAGTGAACTGGCCCCCTGTTGAAAAAGTTTGAGGACCCCTGGTCCAGAGGCTGGTCCTACTCCTGGGTGCATGAGGACCCCCCCCAGAGACCAGACCAGAGAGGGTCTGTGTCCGGGCTCCCTTAGTGCTGCCGGTGGGGTTTCTGGGGAGACTTTCAGAGATCCTGGCCAGGCGGGCACCAGTGAGGGGAGAGCGGAGGAGGCAACTTGGAGTCGACACCGGACGTGGCCAGGGAGGAGGCGTCCACCTTCCCCGCCCTCGTCCCCACCTCTCCCAACGGGGTTCCCGGAACGGGCGGGGCGGGGTGAGGAAGGGCCGGGCCTAGCGGGTCATTTAGGTTGCTTTGCCTCCAGACCCTGCTGCTTCCGTCCGTCGGTCTGTCCGTCCATCCGTCCGTCTGTCCGTCCAGCCATGGCCGGGCCGGGTCCTGTGCTGCTGCTGCTGCTGCTGTTGGCACCGCTGCCGGGGGGTGAGCTCCGAGTTGGGGGGTGCAAAGGGGCCAGGGAAGGGGGACACGGTGGCATTCAGGCCACCATGCTCAGCAACCCTGGGACTGCCCGACCCAGACCACCGAACCCCCTTCCACCATTACCGCCCTGCCTGCTAGAACCCTACTCCGACCCTCTTTGTTCTGGCCGGCTGGGTCCCCCCCACCCCCAGAGAGCTTGAATGGAGCACCCCCGTGGTGACCCCATCTGGGGCCTTTTTACCTTTGGGCTCCGGTGTCCCCTGGCCTCAGGGTGGGAGGTGATTTTTCTAAGGGTGGGGCTGGGAGCTGCCCCCCTCCCCCCCAACCCTTGCCTAGGGGCCTCCTGGGGAAGGGCCTGATGTTTTGAGGATCTGAGGGCTGGAATTAGGGAGTAAGCTGGAGGCCAGGCCGGGCAGGTCTGGGAGTTGCTCACCCAGAAAATCTGGGAGCTCCAGGTTTCTTTTAGTCTTGGGAGGGCTCCCTTTTCCTCCCCTGCTCCTTCCTCCTTCTCTGCTCCAGCTTAGAAGCCTGCCCTGGGCGGTCTGTGCAGGCTAGAGATGGGGTTACCTGCCTCCTTAGGCCTGCCTTGGGCCTACTGAGGGCTCAAAGCCACCTGCTTAGCTAGCCTAGGATGGGGTTCTTTCAAGAACGGTCCAGAGAGAAGCCATCCCCACTTTCCCAGCTTCCTCTTTTCTAGGTCATCCGGGTCCACCCAAGGCTCATGATGGACCCTGATGGACCTGGTGCAGACGCTCATTGCCCCCCAAGTCCTGACTAGGCTGAGTCCTCTCCAATGGCAGAATGTTCCAGGCTCTTCTGGTTCAGCACATGGCCCTTCTCACACATTCGTGTGGCCTCCACGCACTTGGTGTTCTGTTTGGGGGTGCCCGGGCAAACTCTGGGCTTCACCTACTCCTCTGCTGCTCAGCTATTCCAGACTCTGAGGAGACTTAGAGACATTAGTCTGTAGTGAATTCCCAGAATTTCCCAATCATCTAGTCATTCCAACCCCTGCCAGCACCTGGTGGTGGTGCTACCTTTCAATTTGGGAACAGCTAGGCTGGGGTGGATTCTGGAAGGATTGAGGGGCAGAAGGAAGTCCTGGAAGTCGACTAGAGGTGCAGAATAGGAAGCAGGAAAGAATAGGAGCAGAAAAGATAGGAGTGGGAAGTTGGGGTCACCATCAAGGTCATTGTAGTCTGGCTCCTCCTTTGTAGACTCTGGACTTGATCCTGTGGCAAGGGGCACCAGGTATGAGAGTGATGGACTATAGGGGATGGTCCAGTAATACAACCACTAATTGGGGCCAGAACGATAGCATAGCGGTAGTGAGTTTGCCTTGCACACAGCCAACCCCAGATGGACGGTGGTTCGATTCCCAACATCATATATGGTTCCCCGAACCTGCCAGGAATGACTTCTGAGTGCAGAGCCAGGAGTAATCCCTGAGCACTGCTGGGTGTGGCTCAAAAACAACAACAGCAAAAAACAAAACAAAACAAAACAAACAAAAATCCCTCCCCCAAACCAACCACTAATCAAGTTCATCTCCCAGCAAAGAGTATCTAGACTGGGAGCAGGGATGGGGGACACCATTATCACCTAGTGGGCTAGGCAAGACTAGTAAGGGTGGTTGTCAGAGGCGGCCATTGACTACAGGGCTCCCAGTCTGTCCACTTAGTTTGTCCCCTTGGGCCATGCTGGGACAAACACAACGTTGTGCTTGTGGCTAAGGGCTGGTGTGTGTTTGGGCCCCATGACCCTTGACAAACAAGTATATCTCTGCTGCAGCCCATAGTGAGTTTTGCATGACTTCCGGCGGAAATGGCTTCCTTGAATACTGTTCCTACTACTGCTGTGGCACCTGCAGTGACCAATACTGCTGCCAGGATAAGGCTCATCAAGCGCCGAGCCCAGAGAGCTGTGCATTGGAGAGCAACAGGTGGGTGGATGCGCAAAGAGAAAGAGCCCTGGCCTCAGCCTTGAAGGCTCTGATTTATCCAGCTGACCAAGCAGCCTGCTGTGCATTTCACTTCTCCCAGCATGTTCTCAGAGCGGGCATCTTGGCATGAGTACTTTTCAGGAAATGTCTGCACCCAGTGATCTGTGCAGGTACCATCTTGTGGGCCTGCCCACAGACCATAATTTGACTTTCAAGCGTGGCTTGTGGATTTAGACTTGGATATAGGTTATAGATGGTTTCATGAGGAGCCAGAGAGATAGTAGGGTACAGAAGGTAGAGCATTTGCCTTGCACATCTTTTGTTTGTTTGCTTGTTTGTTTGTTTTTTGGGCCACACCTGGTGATGCTCAGGGGTTACTCCTGGCTCTGCACTCAGAAATCACTCCTGGCTTGGGGGACCATATGGGATGCTGGGGGATCAAACTGTGGCCCCTCCTAGGTTAGCACATGCAAGGCAAAGGCCCTATCGCTTGTGCCATCGCTCTGCCAAAAACGAACAAACCAACCAACCTAACCACTAATCAAATTTATCTCCCAGCAAAGAATATCTGAACTGGGGGCAGTTGCAGTTGTTTTGTTCTTTGGGGCCACACCCGGTGACACTCTGGGGTTACTCCTGGCTATGTGCTCAGAAATTGCTCCTGGCTTGGGGGACCATATGGGACTCCAGGGGATCGAATTGCAGTCAGTCCTAGGTCAGCTGCATGCAAGGCAAACGCCCTACTGCTGCTTCACCACTTTGGCCCCGCTTTTTTTTTAAATTTGGGGTCATACCTGGCCACACTTGGGGATCAGGGGGCTACTTTTGATCCTGTGTTCAGGGGTCACTCCTGGTGATGCCCATATGCAGTACCCAAAACCACATATAGTTTTGTCCAAAGTACCTCTCTCCAAAAAAAATTTTTTTTTTTTGGTTTTTGGGCCACACCCGGCATTGCTCAGGGGTTCCTCCTGGCTCTACGCTCAGAAATCGCTCCTGGCAGGCTCAAAGTGGGGACCATATGGGATGCCGGATTTGAACCAATGACCTTCTGCATGAAAGGCAAACGCCTTACCTCCATGCTATCTCTTTGGCCCCGTCCTCAAAGGATTTATTTATTTATTTATTTATTTATTTATTTATTTATTTATTTATTTATTTATTTTTGGTGTTTTGGGTCACACCCAGCGGTGCTCAGGAGTTACTCCTGGCTGTCTGCTCAGAAATAGCTCCTGGCAGGCACGGGGGACCATATGGGACACCGGGATTCGAACCAACCACCTTTGGTCCTGGATCGGCTGCTTGCAAGGCAAACGCCGCTGTGCTATCTCTCCGGGCCCATCCAGAAATATATTTTGAACACAGTTTTTGGAGCAAATGCCCTACTGCTATGCTTGCTCCAGCCCCTTGGAGAGAAATTTATATATTAAGTGTTTGATTTCCTTTTCATTTGTTTGTTTTGTGGTCCACGCATGGGTGTGCTCTCGGTTTACTCCTGGTTCTGCTTTAGGTTCTCTCCTAGAGGGACTCAAAGATCTGTATAAGGTGCTGCTCAGACTGCTGTATGAAAGTCAAGTGCCTTAAAACCCCCTGCATTATCTCTCTTGATCTTAGGTGCTTAAATTTCTTAAAAATAAAAATAGTCTGCCGGAGAGTTAGCATGGAGGTAAGGCGTTTGCCTTGCATGCAGAAGGACAGTGGTTCAAATCCCGGCAACCCATGTGGTCCCCTGAGCCTGCCAGGAGTGATTTCTGAGCGTAGAGCCAGGAGGAACCCCTGAGCGCTGCCGGGTACGACCCAAAAAATAAAATAAAATAAAATAAAAAATAGTCTGATGCCGGAGTGATAGCACAGCGGTAGGGCATTTGCAGTGCACGCAGCCGATCCAGGATGGATGTTGGTTCAAATCCCGGCATCCCATATGGTCCCCAAGCCTGCCAGGAGTGATTTCTGAGTGCAGAGCTAGGAGGAACCCCTGAGCACCGCCGGATGTGAACCCCAAAATAAAACAAAACGAAACAAAACAAAAAACTTTGGGGCCGGAGTGATAGCAGAACAGTAGGGCATTTGCCTTGCACATGGCTGACCCGGGATGGACCCGTGTTTGATACCTGGCATCCTGTATGGTCCCTGAGTCTGTCAGGAGCAATTTCTGAGTGCAGAGACAGGAGGAACCCCTGAGTGCTGTCAGGTAAGGTGTAGCCCAAAAATCAAAACAAACAAACAAAAAATAGTCTGTTTGACTAGAAAGACTATGCGGGGTCTAAGGTGCTGGCCTTGCAGGACTCTGGCTTAATCCCCAGTAATGCTTCTGGTCATCCAAGCACCACCAGAAGCCCAGAGCCAGGAATAGCCCCTGAGCAAGATGTATTTGGGGGAGGGGCTCCTAAAAAATGCTCAGGGGGCCTGGGATCACTCCCACTGATAATCAGTCAACTGTGCCTGATGGTTAAGTGCTAGGGCTTGGGATACGGTGCTGTTTGGGCACTGGGTTGCTAAGGAAGATCAGGGAAACTCCTGGAAGGTTCAGAACCTTGAGGGTTATACCCAGAGATACTTGGGAGTAGGGCCATGCAGTGCCGAGAGGTTTTTTTTGGACTTGGTGGTGCTCAGGGTTTAGACTTGACTCTGAGCCTGGGATCATTTCTAGGAGAGCTCAGGAGTCTATATGGGACACTGGGTCAAACATGTATGCAAGAGCCTTACTTGCTGTTCTAGCATTCTGGCCCTTGCGTGCTTTACTGTTTTCGGGATATTGAACCTAGACTCATGCACATAAGACATGTCCTTTGCTGCTGAGCCACATCTCTGGCTTGATTTTGGGAGATGAACTGGGATCACATGCATGCTATTTCACTCCCCATGTGCTATTTCACTCCCCAAGGACTGTATTATATATACTTTATTATTATTATTATTATTTTGTTTTTGTTTTTGGGTCATACCCGGCAGCGCTCAAGGGTTACTCCTGGCTCTATGCTCAGAAATCGCCCCTGGCAGACACAGGGGACCATATGGGACACCGGGAATCAGACCACCGTCCTTCTGCATGAAAGGCAAACACCTTACCTCCATGCTATCTCTCCGGCCCCACTTTCTTCTCCTCCTCCTCTCCTCCTCCTCCTCCTCCTCCTCCTCCTCCTCCTCTTCCTCGTCCTCTTCCTCTTCCTCTTCTTCCTCCTCCTCCTCCCCCCTCCTCCTCCCCCCTCCTCCTCCCCCCTCCTCCTCCCCCCTCCTCCTCCCCCCTCCTCCTCCCCCCTCCTCCTCCCCCCCCTCCTCCCCCCCCCCTCCTCCTCCTTCTTTTTTTTTTTTTTTTTTTTTTTGGTTTTGGGGCCACACCCGGCGGTGCTCAGGTTACTCCTGGCTGTCTGCTCAGAAATAGCTTCTGGCAGGCACGGGGGACCATATGGGACACCGGGATTCGAACCAACCACCTTTGGTCCTGGATCGGCTGCTTGCAAGGCAAATGCTGCTGTGCTATCTCTCTGGGCCCCTTCTTTTTCTTCTTCTTCTTCCTCCTCCTCCTCCTCCTCCTTCTTCGTTCTTCTTCTTATTTTGGTTTTTGGGTCACACCTGTCAGTTTTCAGGGCTTACTCCTGGCTCTGTGCTCAGAAATCACTCCTGGAAAGCTCAGGGGACAATATGGGATGCAGGGGATCAAACCCGAGTTTGTGCTGGGTTGTCTGCATGCAAGGCAAATGCCCTACCCTGTGCTAGCACTCAGCCCATATTACTATTATTGTTGTTGTTATTATTTTTTACTTTGGTTTTGTTTTGGGGTCATACCCAATTCAGTGATGCTCAGGACTTCCTCCTAGTGTGCATTGGGACCATTTGCAATGCCAGGGAGCAAACTAAGATCAGGAGATGGAGCGATAGCACAGTGGTAAGGCTTTGGCCTTGCACGCGACTGACCCAGGATGGACCTGGGTTCGATTTCAGCGTCCCTATGGTCTCCTGAGCCAGGACTGATTTCAAAGCACATAGCCAGGAGTAACTCCTGAGTGTCAACAGATGTGGCCGAACCCCTTCTCCCCCGAAAAAAAGCAAATTAAGGTTAGCTGTGTGCAAGACATGCACCTTTATCCTATATACCATCTCTCTGGCCCAAGTATTTTTTTAGTTCAGTCACTTTTTTGTTTTGTTTTGTTTTTGTTTTTTTTTTTGGGTCACACCCGGCGGTGCTCAGGGGTTACTCCTGGCTGTCTGCTCAGAAATAGCTCCTGGCAGGCACGGGGGACCATATGGGACACCGGGATTCGAACCAACAAACTTTGGTCCTGGATCGGCTGCTTGCAAGGCACACGCAGCTGTGCTATCTCTCTGGGTCCAGTTCAGTCACTTTTCTCTGGACTTTCCTTATTTTTTTCTTTATACTTTGTTTTTTAATTTTTTTTGGGGGGGGGGTCACACCTGGCTGCACTCAGGGATTACTCCTGGCTCTATACTCAGAAATCGCTCCTGGCAGGCTGGGGGTGGGGGACCATATGGGATGCCAGGATTTTTGAACCACAGTCCCTCTTCATACAAGACAAATGCCTTACCTCCATGCTATCTCTCCAGCCCTCTTTTTTTTTTTGGTTGAAGTTATCCTCTATTGATTGCCTCATTTTATGAGCCTCATTAGGACTGTTGCTTCTTCAGGTCAGCTGATAGTTTTATTATTGCTCTGTTGCAATACTTGAGGGACTAAATGGGGTCCTGGGTATCAAAGCCAGCTCAGCTGTTTCCAGGCAAGTGTCTTTGCTGCTATACTCTCTCTCCCACTCTCTGACTGCTTTAAAGATTTTTATCTTTGGAGATGAGAGATAATTCAGTGGGAGATAGTACAATGCCAGTCATGTGCCTGATCTTGGTTCATTGATTACCCAAGCACCGTTGGATATAGCCCTAGAGATCCTTGAACACTATTAGGATTGACCCTGGAGGTCCTACACTACCATTGGGATGTTCCTGGAATTCCCAACACTGCAGGGTTTGAGCAATACCAATACCTCAGGCTGTTGTGTAGAACCGCTGTCTTGATTAACAGAGCATCATAGGTGGGGTATCCTGACTTCCAAATGCCTCTTGGAAGGCCCTTGAACTTTTTGGGGTGGCCACAGCTGGCGGTACTTAGGGCTTGCTCTTGGATCTACGCCTAGAGATCACTCTTGGTGGGCTCAGGGGATCAAACTGGGTCAGTTGTATTCAAGGCAAGAGTCCTACCCGTTGTACTATGTCACTTCTGGTTTTAAAAATTATATATTTTCAAAAAAATTATATATTTGCATGTATATTTTAATAATTTTAATTTAGTTTCTTGGTTTTTTTTTTTTTTTTTTTTCGGGCCACACCCGGCGGTGCTCATGGGTTAGTCCTGGCTGTCTGCTCAGAAATAGCTCCTGGCAGGCACGGGGGACCATATGGGACACCGGGATTCGAACCAACCACCTTTGGTCCTGGATCGGCTGCTTGCAAGACAAATGCTGCTGTGCTATCTCTCCGTGTCCTAATTTATTGTTCTTGATGTGGTTTTCTCTAAATTCATGCTACTTAGAATTCCCAGTACTCCTTGAAAACATTACTTATTTTATTTCTAATCAGTTAAAAAACATTTTTTGGGGCCGGAGTGATAGCACAGCCAACCCAGGATGGACCCTGGTTCAATTCCCGGCATCCCATAAGGTCCCTTGAGCCTACCAGGGGCGATTTCTGAGCTTAGAGTCAGGAGAAACCTCTGATCGATGCTGAGTGTGACCAAAAAAAAAAAAAAAAAGAACCCAAAACCCCAAAAAACCCACATTTTTAGGAGGCTGGAGCAATAGTGCAGCAGGTAGAGCATTTTCCTACTAGGGTTTGATCCCTGGCATCCCATTTGGTCTCGAGCCTGCCAGGAGCGATTTCCGAGTGCAGAGCCAGGAGTAACCCTTGAGTGCCACTGAGTGTGGCCCAGAAACCAAACCAAACCAAACCAAAAAAAAAAAAACAAAACGGTTTTAGCCATTATAATTAAAATATTTTTTGTTTTTGTTTTTGCATCATACCCAGTGGTGCTCAGGGGTTACTTCTGGCTCTGTGTTCAGAAATCACTCCTGGCAGGCTCTAGGGATCATGCGAGATGCTGGGAATTGAACCCAGGTTGGTCCCTGGTCGGTCATGTGCAAAGGCAAACACCCTATGGCGTGCTATCTCTCTGGCCTTCATTTTAAAATTTTCTCTTGTGGTGCTGAGGCTCAAAAGTCACCTGATTGCAAGCCCTGAGCTTTACTACTTCACCTGACTAGTTATACTTCTGAGACCTTACATAAAATCTGTTCCATATTTCACCTATAGCTTCTGTATTTAAGTTTACCTTTTGTTTTTGTTTTTTTTTTTTTGGGTCACATCTGGTGGCACTCAAGAGTTACTCGGGCTCTGCACTTAGAAATTGACCCTGGCAGGCTTGGGGGAACATATGGAATATTGAGAATTGAACCACCATCCATCCTTGGTTGGCTGCGTGCAAAGCAAATGCCCTACCACTGTGCTATCTCCCTGGACCCTACCATTTTTATTTTTGTGACTGGGATTTAATTAACATATATTTATTTGAACATATGTCAGATTCATTAATTCTGTCCTAGATGTAGCTTAACTTCTGTAAACAAATCCAATAAATTACTTACTTGTTGTTATTCTTAGTTCAAGGGCTCTTCAAATTTATTTCTTCTCCCTTTTTTTTTTTTTTTTGGTTTTTGGGCCACACCCAGCGGTGCTCAAGGGTTACTCCCGGCTGTCTGCTCAGAAACAGCTCCTGGCAGGCACAGGGGACCATATAGGACACCGGGATTCGAACCAACCACCTTAGGTCCTGGATCGGCTGCTTGCAAGGCAAGCTATCTGTCTATTTCTCCGGGTCCCCTTCTTTCTCTTGCTTATTATTCTCCTCTTTCCCTCCCTCCCTCCCTTTGATTTTGTAGTGTCAGGGATTAAGTCTAGTGTAAAAAAGTACTTGCTTTGCAAGCATGATGCCTCGAGTTGAATCTCTAGTGCTACCCATATATGCTCAGTATTCAGTCTTCTGTGCTGTAGTTAGAGGGTTCCCTGAGCCCCTTCAGTGTGAGCTCAGCCTACAGAGCTCTATATTTGTTGATTTGGTTTGTTTTTTGGGCTACACTCAGAAGTACTCAGGGCTTTCTCCTGGTACTGCATTCAGGTATCACTCCTGTCCTGGCTCAGGGGATTCTGTAGGGTGCTGAGGATCGAATCCAGGTCAGTCACGTGTGCAAGGCAAACACCCTATTCTCTGTATTATCATTCCAGCTCCAGCACAATTTTTGAAAATTTTTTAAAATTGCACTCAGGGGTTACTCCTGGCTCTGCATTCCTGGCAGGCTTGGGGAACCATATGGGATGCTGGGAATTGAACTCAGGTCTGTCTCAGTGGCAACACAGCCACTCTACTGCTGTGCTATCTTTCCGGGCTCCATTTTTTAAATTTTATTCAAAGCATTGTGATTCATAGTTGAGTTTTAGACATGCAATATTTCATCACCAGACTCACTACTAGTGTCAAACTCCCTTCACCATTGTTCTCAGAGTTTATCCCATGCCGCCACTCCACCCCAGCACAATTTTTTGTTTGTTTGTTTGTTTGTTTTGGGGCCACACTGGGCAGCACTCGGGTTACTCCTGGCTATGCGCTCAAAAAATTGCTTCTGGTTTGGGAGGACCATATGGGATGCTGGGAATTGAACCCAGGATTGTCCAGGTTGGCCTCATTCAAAGCAAATGCCCTAACGCTGTGCTATCTTCTGTTGGTGGAGCTACATCTCTACCCCAGTTTCAAAAAACATCTTTCTGACCCCTATTTGGGGTGGAGGTTTGGGTCACACCCAGTCACACTCAGGGATTACTCCTGGCTATGCGCTCAGAAATCACTCCTGGCTTGGGGGACCAAATGGGACGCCAGGGATCGAACCCAGATCCATCCTGGGTCAGCCCCGTGCAAGGCATATGCCTTACTACTGTGCTATCGCTCGGGCCCCTCTGGACCCTGTTTTAAGCATTTTGTTTGTTAGCTTGTGGTGAAAACTGAACCCAAGGCTGTCTTTCTACTCTTGAGCCACATCCTCTGTCATTGTCTATCTCTCCATCTCTCTCTTCTTCCTCTCTCCACCTCTCTGATAACTGTTATTTTCAATTCTTTTTTTTGTTTTTGTTTTTGTTTTTTTTGTTTTTTGTTTTTTTTGGGCCACACCAGGCAGCAGCACTCAGGGATTACTCCTGGCTCTGTGCCCAGAAATTGCTCCTGGCAGGCTCAGGGGGCTATATGGAATGTCGGGGATCAAACCTGGGTCCGTCCCGAGACAGCCATGTGCAGGGCAAAGGCCCTACTGCTATGTTGTCGCTCCGGCACCTGTTATTTTCAGTTCTATTGTTTGTTATTAACCTTTATTGTTGTAGTGATCTGAGTTGCTCACTTGTTGGGCTCTGGTGCTTCCATTTTTCAGCTGTGCTGCTCTTGGCGCTCACCTATACCAGGGTACCATGCTCACACTCGAAGGTTTGCACTCGTTGAGTAGTTGTTGTGAAGCTTGCATATGTGCTTTCCTGGGCTTGCTTGCTTGCTTGCTTTATTTATTTATTTATTTATTTATTTATTTATTTATTTATTTATTTATTTATGTTTAGACTTAGGGGCACACCTAGCAGTTCTCAGGACTTACTCGTGGCCCTGAGTTCCGGGATCATTCTTAGTGGTGCTTGGGGGACCGTTTGTCCTGTTGGAGATCAAATTCAGGCCAGGCATACAAATTACGGTTGTGGTGCTTACCAGGTTCACTCACATAAGTGCTTACTGGAGTTTCACTTCCTGCCTGTGGCACATGCATGTTCCCCCCCCCACACACTTTTTTTTGGTGATTTTTTTGTGTGTGTGGGCCACACCCAACAGTGTGCTTGCACACTCCTAGTTGTGATGCAGTTGAGAGTTGCTTATGGTGCAGGGAATCCTTGGCTCAAACAACAGATTTGTTAGAATTGTGGTCAGCACATGTGAGGCACAGGAGAGTTGAACTCAGGACCAAACTCTTGCAAGGAAGTTGTTTTCAACCGCTGAGCGATTCCTATGGGCCCCTTTTCAAATCTTGTTTTTTGTTTTTTGGGTCACACCCGGTAGCGCTCAGGGGTTACTCCTGGCTCTACGCTCAGAAATCGCCCCCCAGCAGGCACAGGGGACCATATGGGATGCCGGGATTCGAACCACTGACCTTCTGCATGCAAGGCAAACACCCTACCTTCATGCTATCTCTCCGGCCCCCTTTTCAAATCTTTTGAGCATTGTTTGGAGGCATCGTATATAGTCTGACTGGATCTTGGGGGCCGGGAAAGTGGCGCTAGAGGTAAGGTGTCTGCCTTGCAAGCGCTAGCGTAGGACGGACCGCGGTTCGATCCCCCGGCATCCCATATGGCCCCCCCAAGCCAGGGGCGATTTCTGAGCGCATAGCCAGGAGTAACCCCTGAGCGTCAAATGGGTGTGGCCCAAAAACCAAAAAAAAAAAAAGAAATATAGTCTGACTGGATCAATTTCCCATGAACACTTGAGAAAAATGTCTTGGTTATCTGTTCTCAGGAGCTAGAACAGGCAGTAAGGGGTTGATTTTTTGTTGTTCAAATTTTTTGTTTGGAGCTTGGGGCCATTCCTGGAGGTGCTCAGAGGCTTTGTTCTCATGGTTTACTCCTGACAGTGCTTGGGGGACTGTAGAAGTTATTTTGGGGTTTGAACTGGTTTGTCTGCATGCAAGGCAAGTGCTTTCCTCCTTGCACTGTCTCTTCGGTCCCCAGGGTTGAGTTTTGGGCTTGTTCTATATGTACCAGGGATAGTGTTTTGAGCTGGGTGTTGGGTGGGGCTTAGGGGTTAACTGAGATTCTTTTCTTTGCAGTGTGGCTGATGCTGTGAACATTGAGCCGAGGGAGCAACTGGGTACAGCACTGAAATTCAGCATGGATAGTGACCCTATGCCAGGGTAAATGAAACCTGCAGCCTGGCTGCTTCAGTGGTAGAGGGGACGGAGCCTCCAATGGCTAGTGAAGGCAGGGCTTTAGGGACTAGGATGGGGCCTCAGGAAGCTAACAAACATGCCTGATCCCAAGGCCTTTGCTCCTTATTTTGGGAAGTCCATGTCCTGATTTTTGAGCAGGATGAGGGGGACTGGTTTAAGGTGAACAATTAAAGGTTGAGGGGTGCAAATCTGATTTGGTGTCTTTTTTTTTTTTTTTTTTTGATTTTTGGGTCACACCCGGCGGTGCTCAGGGGTTACTCCTGGCTGTCTGCTCAGAAATAGCTCCTGGCAGGCACGGGGGACCATATGGGACACCGGGATTCGAACCAACCACCTTTGGTCCTGGATCGGCTGCTTGCAAGGCAAACACCGCTGTGCTATCTCTCCGGGCCCTGATTTGGTGTCTTGAGATCGGTTTCTAGTGGTGGTATTAGAAGCCAGTCCTTTGGTGTGGGGGGTAGAGACCTTCCTATACCAATGAAAATGCACCTCAGTTCTACAGTTTGGGAGCTCTGTCTCTCCAAGACTTCCCTCTACTTCATAGGCCTCGGCTTTCTTTTCTTTTTCTTTTCTTTTTTTTTTTTTTGATATTTATTTCAGTTGGAAGGAAGGAGGGAGAGAGGGAGGGAGGGAGGAAGGAAGGAAGGAAGGAAGGAAGGAAGGAAGGAAGGAAGGAAGGAAGGAAGGAAGGAAGGAAGGAAGGGAGGGAAGGAGGGAAGGAAGGGAAGGAGGGAAGGATCGGGAGGGAGGGAGGAAGGAAGGAGGGAAGGAAGGAAGGAAGGAGGGAGGAAGGAAGGAGGGAAGAAGGAAGGCGGGAAGAAGGAAGGAGGGAAGAAGGAAGAAGGGAAGGAGGAAGGAAGGAGGGAGGGAGGGAGGAAAGAAGGAAGGAAGGGAAGGAGGGAGGGAGGAAGGAAGGAAGGAAGGGAAGGAGGGAAGGAGGGAGGGAGGAAGGAAGGAAGGGAAGGAGAGAGGGAGGAAGGAAGGAAGGAAAGGAAGGAGGGAGGGAGGGAGGAAGGAAGGAAGAGGGAGGGAGGAAGGAGGGAAGGAAGGAAGGAGGAAGGAAGGAGGGAAGGAGGGAGGGAGGGAGGAGAAAACAACAACAAAAAAAAACAGTTTAAAGAAAGGTGTTGGGGTGGGGAGGAAGAAGATAGGACATTGGTGGTGGGAAGGTGGAACTGGTGAAGAGAAGTGCCTCGGCTTTCTTGTTCTCCTTCCTGACTGGCTTTGAGTAGAGGTTCTGCCATCCTGTCCTCAGTCAGTGACTCACAAAACTCCGGAAACACAGTAGATGCTCCTTTCGTTACAAAGGAACTGAGGAAGGGAGGAAGATGATTGCAGAAACTGAGCATATGCTTTGCATTTGGGAGTTCTGGGTACTCCTAGTACCGGGCGCTCCCCTTCCACTTTTCCACAGAGCCAACAATTGCATCCAAACAAACAGTAAAACAGAAAGAGAGGAAACAGTTGGGTGGAAAAGATACACAGGGATGGTAAGAAGACTTAGTTTTGTTTTGTTTTTTAATTTTTATTTTCTTTAGTTTTGGGGTCCCACCCGGCAGCACTCAAGGGCTACTTCTGGCTCTAGGCTCAGAAATCATTGCTCCTGGCAGGCTCGGGGGACCATATGGGATGCCGGGATTCGAACTGCCGTCCTTCTGCATACAAGGCAAAAGCCCTACCTCCATGCTATCTCTCTGGTCTCAAGACTTAGCTTTTGTAGCCTCTCCAAATTTTTGTCTCCCCAAATTTTTGTGCATACCCACCCAGAAGAGTTGTCTCCTTTGGAGTTTTTGGTTTGGGGCCACACACAGCAGTGTTTAGGGTTTACTCCAGCCCTGCACGCATATTACTTCATGTGGGGATTTGGGGACCATATGGGATGCTGGGGATCACATTCAGATTAGTCACATGCAAGGCAGGCTCCCTTACTATTTACTGTACTATAACTCCAGCCTTCCTTCAAGGTTTTTTTGTTGGATGCTTTATTGTGTAGGCACAGCTGATTAATTCATTTGCCACTCGCTGTTGAATTTAAACTTTTAGTCCCCCCCCCAAAAAAAAAATAAAAGAGGGACCGGGGAGATAGCATGGAGGTAAGGCATTTGCCTTGCATGTAGAAGTATGGCGGTTCAAATCCCGGCATCCCATATGGTCCTCCAAGCCTGCCAGGAGCGATTTCTGAGCATAGAGCCAGGAGTAACCCCTGAGCGTTGAAAGGTGTGACCCAAAAATCAAAACCAAAAAAACAAGAAAAAACTTTAGTTCCTCTCTTGACCTACTTGTGCCACTGGAGGTTCCTATTCCTGATTGGTTCAATGGCTACTGGCATAGAGTTACTTGTTAACGTAACAAGAGACATCTTGGTGACTCTACTCTTGTGCAATTCTGAGGCTTCTGGTGAGCTGGGAACTGTGGGTAAAGAGTAAATATTAGTAGGAAATCTATTTTGGTCATCTGAAGGAAAATAGACATTTCCCCCTGGTAATCACTACCACAGGACCCACACTCACTTGAATGATAGGGTGGCATGAGATTGGGGTGTGGTGTGGTGTGGTGTGGTGTGGTGTGGTGTGGTGGTGGCAGCGGAGATGAGGACAGGAGGTCAGACCTGAGTGTCAGTGAGATGGAGGATGGGAGGGGAGAGGTGAAGGGCGGTTGATGAGTCCTGAGTGTTTACAATGCACAGTCCCCGTGGACAAGTGGATGCTTAGTCTCCAAGCCCATGTGTGGGATCTGGGTGCTGATCCTGCCCCCTCCTGCCCTGTGTATCTGGTAGGGTGTGGGAACCTATAGGAAACTTGGGTTGGGGCTGAAGAGATAGCATGGAAGTATGCATGCAGAAGGACGGTGGTTCGAATCCCGGCATCCCATAGAGTCCCCCGAGCCTGCCAGGAGCGATTTCTTGAGTGTAGAACCAGGAGGAACCCCTGAGCGCTGCCAGGTGTGACCCAAAAACCAAAAAAAAAAAGAAAAAAAAAGGAAACCTGGGGAGATGGAAGAAGTAGACTTGAGCCTTCTTTTTTTTTTTTTTTTTTTTTTTTTTTTTGTGGCTTTTGGGTCACACCCGGCAGTGCTCAGGGGTTACTTCTGGCTCCATGCTCAGAAATTGCTCCTGGCAGGCACAGGGGACCATATGGGACGCCGGGATTTGAACCGATGACCTTCTGCATGAAAGGCAAACGCCCTACCTCCATGCTATCTCTCCGGCCCCAACTTGAGCCTTCTTAATGCTCAGGCAGGGCCTCCTAATTCCTCTCTGCTAGTTGAGCCTGAAGCAGGGCTACTCATACATTGCAATATCCAAGGATCCTCCTCTTTGCCTCTAGGGACAGTCCTTTGCTGTATTCCACAGAAGTTGCTCAGATCCAGTGTGGGGGTCTGAAGGCAACCCAGGCCTCATCCTTAGGCTGGGGGCACCATGATGGCTTCAGGGCAGTGCTGGGTGTGGTGGTGTTTCAGGGTGACCACTCTGGCCTCTCCCTGGAGGCGGGCAAGGCATGAGGGCAGCCAGTGACAGAGGCTGGGCTGCCGAAAAGGGCCTATAGGATGGCCTACTAGGAAGGGGCCAGAGGGAGTGCTGTGTGGTAGGGCATGTCCTGTTCTCTGCCTTGCAAAGGGGCAGACTTGTGCTGTTCCAGGGTGTCGTGCGAGAGTGGGTGTAAGCTGGAGAGGGGGTGTGGGGTGCATTGTGGTGTATGTGTGCTCCTGTGTGTGATGTCGTTGCATATGCATGTCTTTGTGCCTTGCGTGATGTGTGGGCGTGAAATGTATGTGTGAGATCCAGGATGGCCCTGTAGCGTCATTGAGTGTGCATATATGTGTGTGTGTGTTTATGTGTGGTTGCCCTGTAATTGTGTTTCATTGTGTGTGAGTGTAAGGTGTGTGTATGCTAATATGTGTGATGGCCCTATAGTGTTATGTAGGGGTTAGTGTGTGTGTGTGTGTGTGTGTGTGTGTATGTGTGTTCCTTGATTCCTGGGGCAGTGCAGGAGGAGGCCTATGGGATGTTTATGTGTGGCTTCCACACAGAAAGGCTACCATGACCTTGGCAAGATCATTCAGAAGAGTGTTGGATGAGTGAGTTAGTGTGTGTGGTGAGGCGAGTTTAGATTCAGTAGGGACGATGAGGGGCAAGAGAGGCAGGAGCTGGGGGATATGGGTGACGTGGCAGGAGGTTTCCGCCATGATGCAGTGGGAATAGGGAAATAGAGGAAATGCAGGTTTGGACCCCCCTGGAGTGGGCAGAGGAGAGAGGTGGCCTCTCTGGACTTATTACAACAGACTGGGGCCCTCCTGGGGTGTGGCCGGAGGAGTGACACACTGTGTATTGCAGACACCCGATCTGGCTCTGCCCCCAGGTCCTCAACCAATCTGGCTGAAGTCCAAGCAGAGACTTACCTGCTTTGGGAAGGTTTCAGGCTGGCAAAGCAGGTAGAGGGAGGGTAGAGTGACCAGGCAGTTAGACCAGCTGTGAATGCCCTCAGGTGACCACCACCCCTGCTCTGGAAGATGGCCTTCCCAACAGGCATCTGTGTGCTGCCCTCCTGGCCATGAGCATTATAGGTCATTTGGGTCCTTGTCATGCGGGGAAAGGGCAGATGTGCTGTGCTGGCCTCTGCAGGAAAGGCGGGGCACAGGCGCCCTCAGCCCCCGTGGGTGGTTCAGCTCCCTGCAGTTTTTTCCTGGTCTGAACCTGAGACAGGAGTCTTCCAGCCCCATCAGGCATTCCCTGCTCTCCTAGAGGGTTCTCCAGAGACTCTGCCCTCCCATTGGACTCTGAGTGAGTCCAGAGGGGAGGGGGAACTCCCAGGATTGCATTTCTACAGGGCCTCAGGTTTGATTGTTCTCCTGCAGCTGCCCCAAGAGGTCCTGTGGGAGTTTATTCAAACTCAGGGATTTAGTGAATATCTTCCCTGGGCCATGTGGAGAGCTGTAATAGGTGCTTGGGGCCAGATGACAATTAAATTCTGGGAGAGCATTTATCATAGAACCTTGCTTACCTTGTCATTGTGTGTGTGTGTGTGTGTGTGTGTGTGTGTGTGTGTGTGCGCACGTGTGCGCACGTGCGCGTGCATGAGCATGCTCAGGGATTTCTTTTTTCTTTTTTAAGCCAGTCAAATTGAGCAGTGGGGGGGGCTATATACCAACTTTTGTGATACGTTAATAAGTTATGATAAATCACTGCCATGGGACCAGCCCTTTTTTTAAATTTTTTTAATTTTTGGGCCACATCCCGTGGCGCCCAGAGGTTACTCCTGGCAGGTTTGGGGGACTGCTTCGGACCTTTTATCCTGATAAGACAAAAGTGCCTAAGCAAACCTAAGTGGGTTCATTTTCCCACTGGGAATCAAGCGGAAGCACGAAGCGGGCAAATATGAAATATGAAATATGAAATAAATGAGACCACACAGAATTACATGGTGAAAACAAGAGGGAGAGGCCAGAGAGAGGCTTTATTCCTTAAATTGGGCCTTTATAGACGGATTTTTTTGGGCGTAGCCAGGGAGAAAGGAAAAGGGGATAAACCAATGAGATCAGAGCTAAAATTAGCATATGAAGAGACAGGTAAAGAGAAACCAGATACCTTTAAGGAAATGGGGGGAGAGAGAGAGAGAGAGATCACAAAGAGAGCTCAGCAGGAGACTTTTGGCGGGCTTTTGGCACTGTATTTTCTTTGTTAGAAAGAAATACTGAGGCCTGATTTCTAATAATGGTCAAAAATAAAGAGAGAGATAGGCACAGCCACGTTTAGAATTATAGCCAAACAATCCACACAAGGGTTAACTGATTTGACTACTCTAAGCGGGCCTTTTTGGCAAATAATTCTTTTTCAGGAGTGCACTACACCTAAGAAGGCTAAGAAGCACTTCTGAGTGGGGTGTAACAGGGGACCATATGGGACGCTGAGATTTGAACCAATATAGGTCTTGGTCGGTTGTTTGCAAGGCAAATGCCCTACCATTGTGCTATCTCCAGCCCCTATGCTCAGGAATTTCTCCCATTGGTATTGAGCGGACCATGTGATGCCCAGAAAGGACCCTGGGCAAAGTGTACACCCAGCCTATTGAAGCGGCACCTGTCCCCCAGAAGTGAAGTGTTTTTTTTTTTTTTTTTTTTTGGCCACACTCGGTGATCCTCAGAGGGTTACTCCTGGCTATGCGCTCAGAAATCACTCCTAGCTTAGGGGACCATATGGGACGCTGGGGGATCGAACCACAGTCAGTTCTAGGCTAGCGCAAGCAAGGCAAATGCCCTAATGGTTGTGAAGTTTGAAGCTGAGGTCTTTAGTGGAGTGGGAGCGATAGGGAGTGGGGTTGGGGTGGAAGAGATGGTGGACTCAAGTCTTGGGCCAAAGTTCTCCTTGTGCTTTTCAGAGTTGAAAGGAGATGGTGGCTGTAGCACTGTGAGGATGGGAGTCCCAGAGCACACAAGGAGTTTGGTTTTATTTAGAATTTTTGGTTTTATGATTTTTTTGGTGGGGGGAGGCCCCACCTGGCAGTGTTCAGGGCTTACTCCCGGTTCTGCACTCAGGGATCACTCCTGGAGAGGCTTGAGAGTCAGTGTGGGATACTGGGGACCAACCCTCGTCACCTAGTACAAGGCAAGCCCCGCTTTGCTGTACTAACTCTGTGCCCCTTAGTTAATATTCTTTTTGGGGGTCACACCCGGTGGCACTCCTGGCTCTGTACTCAGAAATCGCTCCTGGCTGACTCAGGGGACCATCTGGGATGCCGGGATTTGAGCCACCGTGCAAGGCAAACACCCTACCGCTATGCTATCTCTCCAGCCCCATAGTCAATACTTTTTTTTATTTTTTTATTTAGTTTTTTTGTTTGTTTGTTTTTGGGCCACACCCGGCGGTGCTCAGGGGTTACTCCTGGCTGTCTGCTCAGAAATAGCTTCTGGCAGGCACGGGGGACCATATGGGACACCAGGACACCGGGATTCGAACCAACCACCTTTGATCCTGGATCGGCTGCTTGCAAGGCAAACGTGGCTGTGCTATCTCTCCAGGCCCCCGTCAATAGTTTTTTAAATAAAGACGAACAGTCACTTGATTGTAAGTGCACTATCAGGGGAGGCAAACCTGATTTGTTATCATTGACTGTCAATAGTAGTACACACTTTGCAGAAAAGTATAGACAACACATGTGGTTTGGTGAGGAAGCTTGAAGCCACATTCCCCATAGGATCCCCCCCAGAGTTCCAGAGCCACTGTGGGCTCTTGAGCAAGAAACTCTTAAGAGCAGCCGGTGTAAGGGTGACTGTGTGGCTTGGAGCTTGCTCTGGTGGGAGCTGGGGATGTGGGGGTGGATGATGCCTGGTGGGACCCAGAGGGGATCTTGGGAAGCTGTAGGACCTCTGCTCAGCTTTGAGTGCTGAGCAGGAAGGCCCAGGGCTCCAAAACCCCAGATTCAGACCCTGAGTAGCTCTCCCTGCTACTAGGAGCAGCCAAGTGGGGAGGCCTGGGAGCTGCCGGGCCTGTCTGTGTCTTTAAGAGGGCCCTTGTGCTTGTCTTTCCTGCCGCTGACGGCAAGAGGAAGGCGGACCAGGGGCGGGCCTAGGAGAGTCGCTTTCTTTTTCCCCTAAAGGGGAGGAGATCTGAAATTCAACCGAGGAAGTGGGGATTGCGAGAGGCCCCCGAGTGAAGCTAACATGGGGTGAGCTTGATAAGCGTGTGGGTGTGTCGTTGTGTATGCGCGCTGGCTCACGGGACTATGGATGGTCCTTTAGCTTGTCATTAGGATGTGTGTCTGTGTGTGTGTGATGTCATTGGATATGCATGCCTTTGTGCCTGGTGTGACGTGTATGTCTGTGAGATCTGGGATGGCCCTGTAGTGTCTTTGAGTGTCTTTGTGTGTGGTTGCCCTGTAATTGTGTTTCATTGTATGTGAGCGCAAGGGTGTGTGCATGTTAATGTATGTGTGATGACACAATAGTTTATGTAGGGGTGTGTGTGTGTGTGTGTGTGTGTGTGTGTGTGTGTGTGTGTGTGTGTGTGTGTGTGTGTGGTGTGTTCCTTGATTCCTGGAACCAGCTGGGAAAAGGCTGTGCGGGAGCCCTACTGAGCAGGAGGGCGGGCCCCCTGATTTTGTCTCTGGCTATACCTGAGGCTCCTGGGAAAGCCTCCTGAGTTTGGAGTCGTCCCCTCCTGCTTTGATTTTTAGGTGGCGCTGCCCATTTTGAGCCTCGAGGTGGAAGCAAAGGCAGGGCAGGCCAGGCCCAGCCTTTGCTCCAGCTGTTTTGGCTTTTTTTCATGACTTCCTGTGCTGGCTACAGTTAAGCGTTTGTCTTCAGTAGACTTGGCTTGGCCCCTGGAGATGGAAGGCAAGCGTGGGACTCTGTCTTCACAAGTTAATTTTGGTGACCTTTCCTGGCTAGGGTCTGCTTACTCACAGGGCAAGTCACGCCATGGTGTCCCAAACCAGCAGA
Organism: Suncus etruscus; assembly: GCF_024139225.1. NCBI lineage: Eukaryota > Metazoa > Chordata > Mammalia > Eulipotyphla > Soricidae > Suncus > Suncus etruscus. Next base: position 121,530,817 of record NC_064854.1, on the reverse strand, counting down.
CCCACATCAAGCTTATCCCTGTCATTCATCTGGCACACACCTGGCAGCCTACTGGGATTCCAGGGATGTGTGTGGACACTTGGCCTACTGCCGGCACCCAGGGTCAACAGTCTTGCCCTGGTACAGAGGTTGTCCATGCAGGGCCGTCATCCCATGCTTCTTTTCTCTTTATTGAGTTGCCATATGGACCTTAGATCTTCTGGCATCTTCACCATCTTCACCTCCTCTGCTTCTCAAGTTATCCTGCCTTCAACCTCTGCTTCCTCCCTAGGCTCCACAAACTAGTCTGTTTCACTCTCCACTGGCTCGTGATCTGTGTGTTCTATGACCATCTGCTGATCAGCTAGTGGGGTGGGCAAGATGTCTTGTCAGGGAGCAGAGGGCAGATGCTAGAATTCCTGTCCGAGCTCCTGAGGGTAAAGTGGAAGAGGCCAACTTCCAGCAAGATAGATGCATTACAGACTCCCCAAGCCCCATTACACCTCAGAGGAAGTGGGCTTACAGCAGCATGCAGTCTGGAAGCTGAACCGAGTCCCCTTCTGGCCAGCAGGCTAGCCCTGGGAGTGGGTGGGCTGTGGCCCCTGGGTCAGGGTACATGACCCCAGGTTGTGATCTGGTTTTCTTGCAGTTTCGGGGCAACAGTTGCTATCGGCCTGTCCATCTTTGTGCTCTCCGTGGTCACCATCATTATTTGCTTTACCTGTTCCTGCTGCTGTTTGTACAAGATGTGCCGCAGACCACCACGTCGTAAGCTTACCCACCCCCCACTCTTGTGTAGACCCCCACCTTGTGTCAACCCAATTTTTGGGGCTTACGGGGAGCTGCTTAAGGCCCCAGGTTGGGTTCAGCTAGAGGGAGCTGGTGAGACAGAATCCTGACTGTGCTTCTCTTCGCAGCGGTGGTAACTACGACCACGTCTACCACGGTGGTGCACGCTCCGTACCCGCAGCCTCCGAGCGTGCCACCCAGCTATCCTGGACCAACCTATCAGGGATACCACCCCATGCCCCCCCAGCCAGGGATGCCAGCAGCACCCTATCCTACGCAGTACCCACCACCCTACCCTGCCCAACCCATGGGCCCTCCGGCCTACCACGAGACATTGAGTGGTGAGTATGACTGCCATCTCCATCATCACCGGTCCCCTGCAGCTGCCAGGGGGCCTCCAGCCACTCCATGTCTTCTCTTTTAGGAGGAGCAGCCATGCCCTACCATGCCAGCCAGCCTCCTTACAACCCAGCCTACATGGACCCACCGAAGGCCTGCCCCTGAACACACCCTCTATCTCTGGCTGCCTCTGATGTGTGTGAGTGTGTGAATGGGAATGCAGACACGGTTCTGTTGATGTGTGGGTGTGGATGTTGTTTGTACACAGGCTTTTTATAATGCTGACGTGGTGGTGAGCGGTCCTCGCCAGAGATGCTGGGACAAGCTTTATTCTCTCCCTCAACGTTAATCTTCTTGAAATCACAAGAATCCAAGAATGGAATGGGGGCTCTTTTTCAGACCATCCCTGGGAGACCAGAGGGCCATGTTAAGTGAGTCACACAGGTCTTTGTGGAAACATACGTGTGCTTTCCTTTGGGCAGACTGCCATGGTCTTGAGGCCACGAAGAGCCAGAGCCACAATGCAGGCAAGTGGATAAGGCTTGTGGCTCAGAAGTGGGGTTTTAGTCATTGCAAGTGGGAGTGCCCAGGCTCCTGGGCCTTGTGCTGCACCTCGTGAGGGCAGGCAGCATCCTGGCATCAAAGCACCTCAGGCAGAGCCTCACCTACATATATTAACTGTTTGCCCGGGTTGTCCCTGCCTCCTCCGAGACTGCCGAGGAACTATGTTCATCCACAGGTCACTCTTACTGGTGCCAGTCCGTGATAGGTGGACAGGTGGCCTCCGTCCACTCCACCTCTGCACTCAGGTGTCCACCCTGCAGTGTTTTTTTTTTTTTTTCGTTTTACTTTTAGCCAAATATTATGCCTTATCCGTTTCAAGAGGTGTGAAAATTTCACTGGGCTGAAACCAAGGGGATACCAATGGCCCAGTGAAGACACCATCTGATGCTCATCATTCCCTACTTCCCCAACAACAGCGTCATCAAGTGTCCAGCTTCTGTGCCTGTTGCCCGTCTGGACAGTGGGCTCCCTATATCAAGGGGCACGGGGACCAGAGGTGGAGGGGGTTTTGGGTGGCAGCTCTGGCCCGAACTTCAATTGTGTTCCGGTCTCTCTGATCATTCTCACCAGATCTTTTTAGCTTTGTACTGTTCATGTGTTTCTGTGTCTTGTTTATAATAAAGGCAAACTTTTGGAACTGCTGCCTTCTTTTCCTCTGTTAGTGCTGGCGCTAGATATTAGGCCTGGTTCCATTCCACTGGCACCTGGCTATCTGTAACAACTCTTGCCTCTTTTGGGGGTTAGGTGCTTGACTGTCCTGCTCGGGAGTCCATGCCACCTTCTATGTCTGTCTACTCTTAAGTGGAACAGAAGCCCAGGTGGCTATAAAGAGGGGCGGAGACAAGTGAATCAGTGCAGTGGGTCTTTATTAGGCAGATACCCTTCCTGGCCTACTGCCCAGGGGTAGCCAGGGATAGCCCATACAGTGTGGCTATTGCCAGGGTCAGGAAGGCCAGCAGGCTTAGTGGGACTAGCAGGCCATCCTTGGGTGGAGCTCCAGGGCCCTGCACCGCAGGAGGGGCATTGGGCTGCCTGCCTCCCCTAAGGTTGGGATTGGGGTCCCTGACTCTTCTCAGGGATGTGGGCACTACAGCAGTATACGGCCTTGGATTGGAATCAGCCAAGGTGGGGACCACCTCATACATTGGCTTGACAGTGCTGAAGGGTTTGGCATGAACATCCACCCATCGCAGCAGGGCCTGTGGCTGCCACTGACAGATGCTGAGCAGGGCTAACACGTCCCCTTCAGCCGTATGTGAGTCTGGTGGTTCCTGCCCATACAGGCGTGTGTAAATGCTGCCCAAGCTGTAGCTCTTCCTCGGTCCGTGCTCTGAAGGCCTGCCTGCTTGTTCCAGGGCCTTCAGGGCTGTGATGCTGTCTACACAGAAGGCGTCGTCCAGAACACTGGAAAGGCCCAGAGTAGCCAGCTCTGCTTGGAGCAGGGGAAAGTCATATCGATCCCCGTTGTGTGCCACGAGGCACCAGGGCTGTGGCTGGCGCTGCAGAAAAGCCTGGAGCATGTTGGCCAGGTTGGTATCGAAGAGTTGACGCCCATGTGCTGCTAGCAAATCTGTGTTCAGCCCAGTGATCTCGCTGGCTGCAGGGTTACAGGCTTTCCCGGGAGCCACACACAGGGAGAGCTTGTCCACCACACGCGGGGGTGGGGGCACTGTGGGAGGTGGCCCCCGAGGAGTGGGTGGGCTCTCCAGAGCACATCTGTGGATGGCCAGCAGGCACAACTCTGTAACCTTGGGCTGGGAGAAGGGTAGGCCAGTGGCCTCCAGGTCCAAGAAGATGAGGGTCTGTATGGGGGCCATGGTCGAGCCAGATACGTGCTGCTGAGCCTGGGGAGAAGCATGGGTAGGGAGTGGGTACGAGTGCCCCAGCAGCAGGACCTAGGAAGGGTGGGGAGGGGCAGGACTGGGAGCAGCACATTTCTGGCCTTCCCCACGGTCATGCTTGGGAGCTCCACAGTTCGTTTTCAGGGCAGGAAGCCCGAGAGGGTGGGGTAGCTTCCTTCATGGGCCAGCACACAATCCTGGGAGGTGGGGCTCCTCCCTGGTGCCTATCTAGTCCTGGGGTGTCTTTCCCATTGTGTCCCATCCCGCCAGGGGGCAGGGGTCGTCACTTACCTACAAGCAGCAGCACGGACTCTGGACGCACATTTTCCGGCTGGCTCTTGCAGCTGGCAGCAGTGGCGGGAAGTGAAACTCAGCCTGAGCCCGCCCAGAGGTTGGCCTCGGCAGGGCCTGCCTACTTCGTCAGCTGCCATCCTCCTGTCCCCTCCCTTTCCCACACGCCCCACCCCATGGTGTCCAGCAGCCTGTACACTGCATTTCAGGCCCTTCTGCTTCCCATCGGAGAGGAAGCCAGAGAAGGACCCAGGCAGCATGCCCACGTGTGAGAGAACAGCGGAATCTGAGACCTGAATATCCTAATATGGTCTTTTAGAACCCACATTTGGTCCCCATGTTCCCAGGACTCTCCAGTGTAGGCCTCAGTGAAGAGCAGGCTGCCTCCTTTCTCGCCACACAAGGTTTCTTCCTATGGCCTGGGCCCAAAGCAATGACTCAGGACAATTCACAGGCAGGGCATGGCTTCTGTCTGAAGGCTGACTCGTTGCCATGGGGACAGGAAGGAGGACGCCAGCCTTCTCAAGTCCTGTCTTGCTCCATCCCTCCCACTGGGCTGACACAGACCAGACTCAGGAAACACAAGCAGCACTGCTTTTAATCAACTGACGAGGTGAGAAAGCGATGGTGCTGCCGCCACCGCCACCGTGTGGTCCAAAGTTCACTGGCCTCAGTTACAGTCCATCTCATGGTCGTCCACATCAGGTTCAGCAGCACACAGGTCCTCCAGGGCTGCCTCTGAGTGAGAGGAGTCAATGGTGAAAAGCCCATGCCCACGGAACTAACCAGGCTGTTCCACACCCAGGCCTTGCTCTCTCCACATCATGGAGAGACAGCAAAAGTGATTCAAGCAAAGTGATTCAAATAGGCGAGTCAGATGGGGTTGTTTCTGGAAAATTGTGACTGCCAGGCTGACTCAGCAGACGAGTGAACACCAGCCTGCTGAGCTCAGAACCAGAGCAAGAAGGCAGGAGAATGGGCCCAGTGCTAACAGCGGCAGTGGTAGGTGGAAGGAGGCCTGCACGCTTAAAGCCAGTCTCTGGGAGACTGCCCTAGGGAAGGCCTGAAGGCGGCTTACCTTCACAGTCTGTCACATCTGGAAGTCCTCTAATCAGCATACTGACTCCTGGCATCACCTGGTCATACTGGTGCAGGACCTCCACACAGTGCACGGTGAAGAGCTTGTCCTTCTGAGACAGGCTGTGCAGCAGCAGCACAATGTCCCGCAGGCACCGCACTGTCCGCTTCTGCTGCTCCGTCTTTGGGGGGCCTGCCCACCGCACCGTCAGCCACTGTCTGTGCAGCGTTACCGTGAGCGCTCTGACCACCTGTAGGGTGGGCGCAGCCTGAGATGGGTCTCTGCTTCCCACCACCGGAGCAGTGTCCTAAGCACAGGGCAGCACCCCTCTACTCACTTCAACGCTGCACTGACAATCAGAGCCGGTGACTGGAGAGGAGTTCTGTACCCCAAACTTAGCGAGGAGCCATACAGCCTGGAATGAGAAAAGACCCTGCTGCGTGCCTGGTGGAACTAGGCCTGAGAACAGCAGAACCTGCCCCTAGAAGGTGTGTGTGTGTGTGTGTGTGTGTGTGTGTGTGTGTGTGTGTGTGTTCCTGTCCCCATCCGTCCATAGCCAGCAGTGCTCACTCCTGGTGGGGGCTCAGGGACCACATGTGGTGTTGAGGATGAACTCAGGCCAGCCACGTGCAAGTCAAGCACCCTACGCACTGTACTGTCTGGTCCCCAACAAGTCTTCTATACCTGGCAATGTGCAGGGATTACTCCTGGCTCTGCACTCAGGGGACTATATAGGATACCTGAACAGGCTGAATCCAGATTGGCCACTGCAAGAAAAGTACCCTACCCGCTGTACTATCGTCCTCATGAACAAGTGATTTTTAGCAGTCCCCAGAATAGCATTGGGAGGCATTTCCAGATCTGACTCAGGATAGACCAATATCCATGTTTCACCCCACCTGCCATCATGCACCTCCCTCTCAATCCTTTCCCTATCCTACCTCTGTCACCAGGCCCCACAATGAGGTGGTGATCAGAGTGGCCACTCTGCCAAGTCCACGACTCTTTGGTGGCCACCCACATTGCATCTGTGTATATGAAACATGGCTGCTACATAGCTTTGCTACTGAAGTGAATGAAAACTCCTTTTCTTCCCAGAGAAAGGAAAGAGTATGTTTGGCCCTAAAGATGGCATGGTGAGCAGTCCCCATGGAACTCTGGAGTTCTTACCCTTTTTGGGGGAATGTAGAGGGTTTTTAGGCCACATCTGGTGGTGATCAAGGGACCACATGTCGTCCTGGAGACCAAATCTGGGTCAACTGTGTGCAAGGCAAGTGTCCTACCTACTGTACATCTCTCTGGCACATGGAGTCTTACCTCTTGTTCCAGTTGAAGCCACTGCGACTCTGAGGCCACTTTGTCAGGCCTTGATGTGATGTACATGTAGAGCAACAGGAGTAGGCAGCCCTCTGAAACAAACACGTCATCTCTGACTCAGACAGCCTCTCACCACCTGAGCTTGGGCACAGGCTGCAGTAGTCATCAGGCAGCCAATGCCTCCTCCCTGCCACTTCCCTTCCTTCCCATCCTCAGATATCAACCCTGGCCTGCCTCACCTGACCGGGAACAGAGTTGAGACAGGAGCTTCTCGTGGTCTGCCAGGAGGGAGATCAGCTTCACAGTCAGCAGCACACTGGGCAGGGGCGTATCTGGGCTGAGGCACTGCGGTAGCACTGGGAACAGACACTGGAACCTATGTCACAGGGACCCAGAAACATGACTCTCCCAACCCTACTAGGACACTCGTTCCATTGGCTAACAGGACACCCGAGCAAGTCCATACTGGGAAGCCTTGGGGTTCACACAAGTGGGGTTAAGAGCAGGCCATTGCTGATTGGTCTCATCTGACTATCCATCACTGAGGGTTAGACTGCAGGACCTCAGCTGACACATGTCCATACAGAATATGGGCAATGCCAGGCCTTCCCAATGCTTGGATCTTCACTGCCTTTGCTCCCTAACTGAAGCAGGCCTTAAACTGGCATGAGAAACATGTTCTGTGCCAAAGAACTGGTCCTGGTCCAAAATGACAAACATGGACTAGCTATAGGTGGATCTTGTGAGATCAGAGCAAGATTTTTTTTTTCCCTCTTAATTTTGGAGTCACATATGGCAGTGCTCAGGGCTTACTCCTGGCTCTGTACTTGGGTTCACATGTGACAGGCCCAGGAGATCATAATGGAGTGCCAAGAATCAAACCTGGGCTGGTCAAATGCATAGAAAATAAATGTGTTGGGCCTGGAGAGATAGCACAGCAGCGGCGTTTGCCTTGCAAGCAGCCGATCCAGGACCAAAGGTGGTTGGTTCGAATCCCGGTGTCCCATATGGTCCCCCGTGCCTGCCAGGAGCTATTTCTGAGCAGACAGCCAGGAGTAACCCCTGAGCAATGCCGGGTGTGGCCAAAAACAAAAAACAAACAAAAAAAAAACCAAAAAACAAAAAACCCCCAAACCCCCCCCCCAAAAAAATGTGTTACCCACTATACTAACACTGGTCTGAGGATGGCTATTTTTCCCATCAGAATATACCAGTTCTATTGATAAAGAGTTTATATGGGGTGTGCATGGGGTAAATATTACCAAGGAACCAATTCCCAAGACAATCACAGTGCCTGGTAGTTGGTGAGAGAGTTAAATCTAATATGTATTGTCATGCATCTGCAATCTATGTATATAGCCTTGAAAGTTAAGATTTTTTTTTTTGGTTTTGTTGTTTTTTGGGTCACACCCGGCAGTGCTCAGGGGTTACTCCTGGCTCCATGCTCAGAAATTGCTCCTGGCAGGCACGGGGGACCATATGGGATGCCGGGATTCGAACCGATGACCTTCTGCATGAAAGGCAAATGCCTTACCTCCATGCTATCTCTCCAGCCTCAATATTTTTTTGGTTTTTCTGCCACACCTGTTTGATGCTCAGGGGTTACTTCTGGCTAAGCACTCAGAAATTGGCCCTGGCTTGGGGGGACGATATGGGATGCCGGGGGATCGAACCAGGGTCCTTCCTTGGCTAGCGCTTGCAAGGCGACACCTTACCTCTAGTGCCACCTTGTTGGCCCCGAAAGTTAAGAATATTTCTTGGCGGGCCCGGAGAGATAGCTCAGCGGTGTTTGCCTTGCAAGCAGCCGATCCAGGACCAAAGGTGATTGGTTCGAATCCCGGTGTCCCATATGGTCCCCCGTGCCTGCCAGGAGCTATTTCTGAGCCGACAGCCAGGAGTAACCTCTGAGCAATGGTGGGTGTGGCCCCCCCCACCCCCAAAAAAAAGAATATTTCTTGGCGGGCCCGGAGAGATAGCTCAGTGGTGTTTGCCTTGCAAGCAGCTGATCCAAGACCAAAGGTGGTTGGTTCGAATCCCGGTGTCCCATATGGTCCCCCGTGCCTGCCAGGAGCTATTTCTGAGCAGACAGCCAGGAGTGACCCCTGAGCACTGCCGAGTGTGGCCCCCCCACAAAAAAAAGAATATTTCTTATGGATAAAACACATATTCCTTATGGGGCCAGAAGACAGCTTGCCTAGGGCACATCCCTAGCTTGTTTCCAATTCAATTTGAATCCTGGAACCGCATGGAAACACCCCCCCCCCCCCACATCCCCAGAAGCACCGGCACTGCTGAGGTGGCCTAAGTACCCTTTGGCAACACAATATCCGCTGGCCCTTGAATCCTCTAAGTGGATGGTCAGAGAACTGTCACTGGGGCTGGCAGGTCTCTTGAGCACTACTGAGAGGACAGCCCCCATCCCAAGAACATTCCTCTTAGAGGGCTAGAAATGTAGCTCAGCAGCAGAACATTTGCCTTGTCTGCATGTGAGCTCCTGGCTCTGGTTCTGAAACTGCCTCCAAGAAATTACTCCTCAAAAAAAAAAGAAATTACTCCTCACTGGTGGTGAGATGGTTCAACAATGCAACCCTTGCTCCATCTGGCATTATCAAAGGCAAACAAACAAAAATCCTCAGTGCACTATTAGTAAGCAAAGTAGGTCTCATTTAAATTTATCATTTTCATTACTGGTACCAGAATCTTACACAAGTGGAGAATGTACTATACCATTTGCCCAGCTTAAGGTCTCATTATTTGTGAAATGACTTTACAGCAAATGCTGTCTACCACACACACAACAGACCTTCATTAGAGCATGTGAAGCTTTTTGAGAAACTGGGATTTTACCTAGTTGTTACCCAATTCGAGGTGTGTAGAGGCCCCAAGCCATCTTTTCATAACAGTGGTTTTAAGTATTTCTTTTTTAAACATCCATTTATGCTCAGGAGCTACTCCTGGCTCTGTGTTGAGAGGACAATATGTAGCACAGAGATGGAACCTGGGCCTCCATCAGGCAAAGCATGTATTCCAAACCATTAAGCCATCTCTCTCTCTTTTTTTTTTTTTTGGTTTTTGAGCCACACCCGGCAGTGCTCAGGGGTTACTCCTGGCCATCTGCTCAGAAATAGCTCCTGGCAGGCACGGGGGACCATATGGGACACCGGGATTTGAACAACCACCTTTGGTTCTGGATCGGCTGCTTGCAAGGCAAACACCGCTGTGCTATCTCTCCGGGCCCAAGCCATCTCTCTTAATCTCTCTGGCCCTCAATATTTTTTTTGGTACTCTGGGCTTCTACCTGTCAATGCTCAGGGAACCCTATGTTTTTCTAGGAATCGAATCAGGGTTGTCCTAGTGCAAAACTGGCCTTTCAAAATTATTTTTGTGTTTGTTTTTGGGTCATACCCAGGGACACCCAGGTGTTACTCCTGGCTCTGCATTCAGAAACCGCCCCTGACAGGCTCAGGGACCATATGGGATGCTGGGATTTGAACCATTGCCCATCCTGGGTTGGCTGTGTACAAGGCAAATGCTCTACTGCTGTGCTATCTCTCCGGACCCTCAAAATTATCTTTTAACACCAGACTTTTTTTTTTTGGCACACTCAACAGTACTCACGGCTTACTTCTGGCTCTGCAACAGGAATTGCTCCTGGAAATGCTTGGGGATGAATATAGGATGCTGGGGTTGAATCAGGTTCGCTGCATGCAAGGCAAATGCCCTACCCATTGTACTATTGTTCTGGCCCCCAGAACTTTTTTTTTTTTGGGTTTTTGGGCCAAAAAACCATACCCTGGGGGTGCGCAGGGGTTATTCTTGGCTCTATGCTCTGAAATCACTCCTGGCAGACTTGGGGGACCATATGGAATGCTGGGCATCAAACCGGGGTCTGTCCTGGATATGCTGCATGCAAGACAATGTCCTACTGCTGGCCCATCACTCCAGCCCCTCCAGAACCTTCTTTTAAAAAGAAGTTTCCTGGGCCGGGTAGGTGGCGCTGGAGGTAAGGTGCCTGCCTTGCAAGCGCTAGCCAAGGAAGGATCACGGTTCGATCCCCCGGCGTCCCATATGGTCCCCCCAAGCCAGGGGCGATTTCTGAGCACATAGCCAGGAGTAACCCCTGAGCGTCAAATGGGTGTGGCCCAAAAAAAAAAAAAAAAAAAAAAGAAGTTTCCTTCTCTGCTGGGGAGGGGGAATCTACAGTAGTAATCATACTGTGCCAGAAATCAAACTCAGACCCTCATAATATACAAGTACCTTACCACTGAAACATATCCTTAGAACTAAATGTTTGGGGGCGATATACACTGCTATACTCAGGCTTATTCCTGGAACCATATGGAAAGCCAGGGATAAAACCCAGTCAGTCATATGCAAGATAAATGCCTTATTTACTGTACTACCTCTTTGGCCCCTAGTGATTTTTTTTCTTAAGAGCTAACAATTAGCCACTTTGGTTAGAGATGAGGCCCATTTGCTGGTTTCTGCAATGGTCTGTGGGGAACAAGCCGGAACCTGTATTACCACAGATGTGGTAGGATACAGGGGATGATTTGCTATAATGCCTACTTCGCTGCTCACACTGCTTTTAAGACTACCTTAGAGCCTAGCTGTATCTATCCTTACTTAGTTCTTCTTCCAGGGGTACAGGAAATTGTATGTTCAGGGTTTAGCTATTGAGCATGAAGGAATTCTGGAGAACAGAGTGGGAAGTGATAGCTCAGAAGACTGAGGGGGCCAAATCCAATAGTACAGTGGGTAGGGTATTTACCTTTGTACTTGGCTAACTTGGTTTTGATCCCTGGCGCCCTATATGGTCCGAGTCCCACTAGAAGTATTCCCTTAGCACAGGGCCAGGAGTAAGTCTGAAAACCTAAGCACTGCTGGGTATAGCCCCCAGACAAAGAAAAAGGACTAATGACCTTGAAACCCACCCAGTACAATTCCTCATCCCGAATTTCAACAAGTTTCCTTACAGATCACTCACTCAACAAATACTGAATTTTGGCTTCCAGTGAGTCAAGTTCTGTGCTATGGTATCATGTTAGAGAGAGGGCTCTGAAAGTAACTCAAGGTCTACCAGAAGTCTGACCTGGCCTACCAAAAGCACCAATTAAAAGGATGGGGTTTTGGGGCCGGAGAGATAGCGTAGCGGTGTTTGCCTTGCAAGCAGCTGATCCAGGAGCAAAGGTGGTTGGTTCGAATTCCGGTGTCCCATATGGTCCCCCATGCCTGCCAGGAGCTATTTCTGAGCAGACAGCCAGGAGTAACCCCTGAGTATCGCTGGGTGTGGCCCAAAAACCAAAAACAAAAAAAAAAAAAACAAAAAAAACAAACAAAAAAAATGGGTGTTTTTTTTTTTCACCCCATGTTCTTTTTTCTTTTTTTGATTTTTGGGTCATAGCTGGTGGCACTAAGGGTGGCACTCCTGGCAGGCACGGGGATGTCGGGATTCGAACCACCATCTATCCTGGGTCAGCTGAGTGCAAGGCAAAAAAACGCCCTACTGCTGTGCTATCTCTTTGGCCCCCTCACTCTATGTTCTTATAGATGAGCACAACAGGAGTTCAAGGATGAGGTATCTACCAAGAGAAGTGGTAAAAACAAGGCTTCTGAAATGTATTCATCTATTATGAGCCAGCACCTGAGTGATGATGGTTCTGTGCTCACCATGTAGCCCACAAACATATCAGTACACTGGCCAGCACTAAGCAGCAACTTTACGATGGGCCTGACCAGCCAGAATATATTCAGTTGGAAGCAGGATTCAGAAGTACTTTTAGGGCCCGGAGAGATAGCACAGCGGCGTTTGCCTTGCAAGCAGCCGATCCAGGACCAAAGGTGGTTGGTTCGAATCCCGGTGTCCCATTATGGTCCCCCGTGCCTGCCAGGAGCTATTTCTGAGCAGACAGCCAGGAGTAACCCCTGAGCACCGCCTGGTGTGGCCCAAAAACCAAAAACCAAAAAAAAAAAAAAAAAAAAACTTCAGTCTTTGGCCATACCCAATTGTGTTTGAAGAATCATAGTGTTAGAACAGAACCCTGATTCTGGCCTTCAGCATGCAAAACATGCACTCAGCTCGTTTTCTTTTCAGACCTCAAAAAAAAAAAAAAAAAATACTTATAGGCCAAAATATAACAAAATGACAGCTCAAAATGCTGAGGTGCATGTTTTTTGTTTTGTTTTGTTTTGGGTCACACTCAGCAGGCTCAGGGGTTACTCCTGGCTCTACGCACAGAAATCGCTCCTGGAAGGCACAGGGGACCTTATGGGATGCTGGGATTCCAATCACTGTCCTTCTGCATGCAAGGCAAATGCCCTACCTCCATGCTATCTCTCTCACCCCTGAGGTGCATGTTTTATATGAGTGAGTCCTGGGTCTGATTCCCAGTATCACAGGGTTTCCTGAGTACTGCCAGAAACGGTCTTAGAGAAAAGTGTGGAGCCTCCCAACAAAAACGGGGAGCCATGCAGTTGGTGTAGTCCTCCAACACAAGAAGTAGACTCCTAGAGTGCTGAGAGTGAGACTAGATCACTAGATGAGGGTAAAGTTTGAGCCTGGAGGCTCTGGAATCCCAAAATTGATGGTAATAGTGATCACCAGACTACTACTTCCACCAAATTGTTTTTTTTTGTTGTTGAAGTTTTTAGACCACACCCAGTGGCGCTCAGGGTTTACTCCTGGCTCAAGTTCAGAAATCGCTCCTGGCAGGCTTAGAGGACCCTATGGAATGCTGGGTCTGTCCCGGGTTGGCCATGTGCAAGGCAAACACCCCACCGTTGTGCTATCATTCCAGCCCCCTTTCTAACAAAATTTTTTTTTTTTTTTTTTTTTTTAGTTTTTGGGTCACACCCGGCGGTGCTCAGGGGTTCCTCCTGGCTGTCTGCTCAGAAATAGCTCCTGGCAGGCACGGGGGACCATATGGGACACTGGGATTCAAACCAACCACCTTTGGTCCTGAATCGGCTGCTTGCAAGGCAAACGCCGCTGTGCTATCTCTCCGGGCCCCTAACAAAATCTTTAAGAGAAGCAAGCACCTAGGATCTAGGGCAGAGGCAGGCAAGATGAAGATGGGCAGACTCTCTGTGAGGTCACGTGAAGGTTGCAGACTCTCCTCACCCACTGCTTCCTTCAGGAACTCCACCAACTTAATGTGCTGTGATATGTGGATTTCATCTCATCCATGTCCTAGGTTCAAGGGCGTCCTACTTCAGTCTTTGTTCAGGGGGTAGATGGTGGTTAATAGCCTTCTTTTTATCTTTTTTTTTTTTTGGGCCACACCCGGCGGTGCTCAGGGGTTACTCCTGGCTGTCTGCTCAGAAATAGCTCCTGGCAGCACGGGGGACCATATGGGACACCGGGATTCGAACCAATCACCTTTGGTCCTGGATCGGCTGCTTGCAAGGCAAACGCCGCTGTGCTATCTCTCCAGGCCCTTCTTTTTATCTTATGGATTTTTTGCTTACCTGTTGTACAGAGGCAGATTTAAAAAAAAAAAAATCATTTCCGTGGTTTTCCCAAAACTTGTATCCACTTCCCATAACTTTAAAAATGCCTTGAATAAAGCCTTAAAATCTAAATGAAGGTGGAATTGAGCAGTGCAGATGACTGAAGATGGGAGCAAAGCGTAAGACCCACAAAGACTCATGACTCCCGTGCTGTATTATACCTGGGCAAGAAATCAAAGGAAGCATTTTCAGCTAATTTCATCAACACGTTAAGGCACTGGCTGAGGACACTGGCTTGAAGGTGACCTGTTGCAGCAGAGGAGAAAGTCAATAGGAGAAGAAGTATCCTCAAAAGTGGATGTTGGCTTTGGTCATCAGCAAGCCCACTTGGGGCTGAAGTTAGATCCCCAGGATCACATCTGTGGGCCATGTTCTGGCTTCCTTTTCTAGCAGCAGAATCCACCCCCGCTCCTGACAGTAACAGGTTGACGACTGCTTCACTGTGGCAGACCAGGTGCTGAAGGATGCTCAGTGACGCCACAGAGAAGCCTTCCACATTGAAAGGTGAGTCCTCAGGGCTGGCCTCTCCCCCAGAACTCACACGGGAGGAATGTGTTGGGGAGTCCCCAGGTGGTCCGCTTCTTTTGGCTGCTGCTGAATCCTGCAAAGCCTGGCAGTGTAAGCCAACAAAGAACTGTACCAGGGGAAGGAGATGCACAGCACCAGGAAGCTGGCAGAGAGGGAAGGCCCTTTTGCTCTCCTCTGCTGGTTTTCCATCACATGAACCTTCATTTCTGGCAATGCGATTCAGTCCAGTGAGTGCCAGATTCTGCGCCTCTCTTAGGGCTGGCAGGGAAAAGGACCCTTCACGAGAACTTGTAGTCCGCAGGCCTGAAATCCCGGTCAAGGTACTAGCAACAAATATAGGAGAAAACACACAGGTGAGATAAGAGAGAAGCTCCACCAAACAACCTGCCAGGCGAATTCTCTAGATTCCCTGCTCAGCCCACAGACCTCCCAGCTGACCAGGACTAGAAAGAGACTTGCCTACTAAAAACCAGAAATTGACCCTTTAAGGAATCTCATGCTTACCTGCCAAACCCTGGTGGCTGTAAGAGGGTGCCAATAGAAGCTTCAGAACAACTACCTAAGAGGTGGCACAGACCTAGGGATGATCCTGGTACCAAAGGTTGCTTCAGGAGAAGGTTTATCAAAATGGAACCTGCAGAAGACAAGATTACTCTGGAATGCCATCTAAAGAGCTTCAAAATGAGCAAATAAATGTTCCTTGGTGGCTACTGTCCTTTAAGCTGCTTTTAGAGTCTTTAAGATGCCTTTGGATACTGACAACTCTGGGACATACCTGCTTCTTGGTCCCTATCATTTCAGACTTTGGTTTAAGACAAGACTATTTCTCTGTATGCTTACAATTACAAAATTGCCTGGGGCTCTGGATCTTACAGCAGCTGGTCCAGGAGGACAATTAAGAGTTATAGAGGCCTCCTATGGAAAAAGTGGGATCCTGGTACCTTGAGTATTTGATCTCTGATTCCAGCTATCAACAGGACTCTTCTGGAACTCTTCTTGCTTTCCTTGACTAATTCCTGAATTATGGAATTTATTCTGTGAAAACTCTAGAAAAAAAAAAAAAAGAATCAAAATTTGAGCACAACTGGGTTGGAGAGATAATACGATGGGTAGGGTGTTTGCCTTAAACGTGGCTGCTCTGGGTTCAATTCCTGGCAATCCATATGGTCTCCTGAGCACTGCCAGGAGTAAGTCCTGAATCCAGAGCCAGTGGTGAGCCCTGAGTATTGATACATATGATCTCAAAACAAAACAAACTAAAAATACAAACAAAAAATTTTGATTACAAAAGCACAGGCATATCAGAAACCCTTACATATAAAGAATTTAAAAACAGGGCCCAGAGAGATAGCACAGCGGCATTTGCTTTGCAAGCAGCCGATCCAGGACCTAAGGTGGTTGGTTGGAATCCGGGTGTCCCATATGGTCCCCTGTGCCTGCCAGGAGCTATTTCTGAGCAGACAGCCAGGAATAACCCCTGAGCACCGCCGGGTGTGGCCCAAAAACCAAAAAAACCCCAAAAAAACCCCAAAACCCAAAAAACCAAAAAACAAAGAACAACAAAAAAAAACCTACAGGCAAAAAAAAAAAATAAAAAATAAAATCAAGAAGTAGGGGCCGGCGAGGTGGCGCTAGAGGTAAGGTGTCTGCCTTGCAAGCGCTAGCCAAGGAGCTAGCCAAGGAAAGATCGGGGACCTCGGTTAGATCCCCCGGCATCCCATATGGTCCCCTCAAGCCAGGGGCAATTTCTGAGTGCTTAGTCAGGAGTAACCCCCGAGCATCAAATGGGTGTGGCCCGAAAAACCAAAAAAAAAAAAAAAAAAAAAGAAGCAATAACATAAAAGCAGTAACCACCAACATTTGTTTAAGTTTTTTTGGTTTTGTTTTTTTTGGGTCACACCTGGTAGCACTCAGGGGTTTACTCCTGGCTCCACAGGAATCGAACATCTGTCTTGGGTCGGCTGCATGCAAGGCAAAGAGCCTACTGCTGTGCTATTGCTCCAGCTCCTTGTTTAAAGTTTTAATTTTGGGGCTATAGAGATATAACAGCAGGTAAAGTGTTTTGCCCTGCAAAACCTGCAGCCAACCTGGTTCAATTTCCAGCACCACATGTGATCCCTGGAGCCCTGTCAGAAGTGATCTCTAAGAGCAGGGCCAAGAGCTCTAGGCACATCCAGATGTGTCCCTAAAACTAAAATAGAAAAAAATATAACTTTTTTCATTTGTCCCATTACTGTTACACAGTACTATGGACTTTCAGGGGTTTAACTTCAAGCTCTCATAGTATAACATCTGGCACATAAGTATTATACAGATGTCAGAGGTGAGAGGAATGAGAGTGGGGTCTTTTGGGTTGTAAGATTGTACTGGTTTCGGGCCCGGAGAGATAGCACAGCGGTGTTTGCCTTGCAAGCAGCCGATCCAGGACCAAAGGTGGTTGGTTCGAATCCCGGTGTCCCATATGGTCCCCCGTGCCTGCCAGGAGCTATTTCTGAGCAGACAGCCAGGAGTAGCCCCTGAGCACCGCCGGGTGTGCCCCCCCCCCCAAAAAAAAAAAAAAAAAAAAGGGGCCGGAGAGATAGCATGGAGGTAAGGCGTTTGCCTCTCATGCAGGAGGTCATCGGTTCGAATCCTGGCGTCCCGTGCCTGCCAGGAGCAATTTCTGAGCCTGGAGCCAGGAATAACCCCTGAGCACTGCCGGGTGTGACCCAAAAACCACAAAAAAAAAAAAAAAAAAAAAAAAAGATTGTACTGGTTTGTACTGGTCAGTAGTCCCACCACCAAAATTCCAGTACAAACCAGTACAATCTTACAACCCAAAAGACCCTACTCTCATTCCTCTCACCTCTGACATCTGTATAATACTTATGTGCCAGATGTTATACTATGAGATTTTCATGTTAGCTAATTTATTTCTCACAATAACCTTATGAAAAGGGGTTCTCAGGGGCCGGGCGGTGGCGCAAGAGGTAAGGTGCCTGCCTTGCCTGCGCTGGCCTTGGACGGACCGCGGTTCGATCCCCCGGCATCCCATATGGTCCCCCAAGCCAGGAGCAACTTCTGAGCGCATAGCCAGGAGTAACCCCTGAGCATTACCGGGTGTGGCCCAAAAACCAAAAAAAAAAAAAAAAAAAAAAAAAAAAAAAAGAAAAAGAAAAGGGGTTCTCATTAGTCCCGCCTTGTTTTTATTTAAAATCTTTTGTGTGTGTGTGTGTGGCGTTTTTGGTCACATTCGGCAGTACTCAGGGGCTCTCTTGGCTCTACACTCAGAAACTGCTCCTGGCAGGCTCAGAGGATCAAATGGGATGCCGGGATTCGAACCATTGTCCTTCTACATGCATCCTACCCCATGGTCTCTCTCTCTGGTCCCTTAAAATCTATTTTTGTTTGTTTTTTTATTGTCACACCTGGCAGCGCTCAGGAGTTACTCCTGGCTCTTTGCTTAGAAAACACTCCTGGCAGGATCAGGGGACCATATGGGATGCTGGGATTCGAACCATCATCCTTTTGCATGCAAGGCAAACGCCCTACCTCCATGCTATCTCTCTGCCCCCACCCCCTTAAAATCTTTTTTTTTTTTTTTTTTTTTGGTTTTTGGGCCACACCCGGTAACGCTCAGGGGTTACTCCTGGCTATGCGCTCAGAAGTCGCTCCTGGCCTGGGGGACCATATGGGACGCCGGGGGATCGAACCGCGGTCCGTCCGAGGCTAGTGCATGCAAGGCAGGCACCTTACCTTTAGCGCCACCGCCCGGCCCCAAAATCTGATTCTCCAAATGGCTATTTTCAACTTTTTTTTTTTTTTGGTTTTTGGGCCACACCCGTTTGACGCTCAGGGGTTACTCCTGGCTATGCGCTCAGAAATCGCCCCTGGCTTGGGGGGACCATATGGGACACCAGGGGATCGAACCGCGGTCCTTCCTTGGCTAGCGCTTGCAAGTCAGACACCTTACCTCTAGCGCCACCTTCCCGGCCCTTTTTTTTTTTTTTTTTTGGGCCACACCCGGCGGTGCTCAGGGATTACTCCTGGCTGTCTGCTCAGAAATAGCTCCTGGCAGGCACGGGGGACCATATGGGACACCGGGATTCGAACCAACCACCTTTGGTTCTGGATCGGCTGCTTGCTAGGCAAACGCCGCTGTGCTATCTCTCCGGGCCCTCCTTAAAATCTTTTTAATTGTTTTTTTTGTTTGTTTGTTTTTTTGTGTCACACCCGGTGGCAGCACTAGGGTTACTCCTGGCTCTGTGCTCAGAAGTTGCTCCTAGCAAGGTGGGGAACCGGGAATCAAATGAGAGTCCATCCGGGGTTGGCCACGTGCAAGGCAAACGACCTACCACTATGCTATTGCTCTGTCCCCTTTAATTGTTTACTGGCAGTGCTCAGTGATCAATCCTGGTGGTACTGGGGTCAAAGTAGTATTAGAGGGACTCCCCTATGCAAGGCACTCTTTCATTTAGGCCATCTCCTGGCCCAACCCTCTTTTATATATAAGAAAACTGAGACAGAGATTGAGAGACCTGTCCAAATCACACAAGCCGGGCATGGAGAGATAGCACAGCGGCATTTGCCTTGCAAGCAGCCGATCCAGGACCTAAGGTGGTTGGTTCGAATCCCGGTGTCCCATAAGGTTCCCTATGCCTGCCAGGAGCTATTTCTGAGCAGCCAGCCAGGAGTAATCCCTGAGCACCGTCGGGTGTGGCCCCAAAACCAAAAAAACCAAAAAAACCAAAACAAATCACACAAGCCAGTTAATAGTGTAACTCAGATTCACAGACTTATTGGTGAGCTCAACCACCTGCTCACAGCTCTACGTTCTGTAGCTGCTATAATTGTTATATGACAAAAATGAGTGGCCATTGTTTCTTGGTGTGATACCCAGTACTTTCAAAGGGTGGTAAAAGGGAGGTAGCATATTTGAATTCTATAAATTGGCATTACAGACTCAGAGGGAAACCTACTGATGCTTGGCTATAGAAAGCAGAGCAGCATTCTTTCAGTCTGAATTGTACAAACTCAAAGATGGGCTATGATAGAAACATGTCTCTACATGTTTTGAAGCTGCTGACATGTGAATGAATGCTATCCAGGGAGAATTTTATTTTATTTTATTTTTTTGGAGGGGCCACACCCTGTGATGCTCAGAGGTTTTCATGGCTATGTGCTAAGAAATTGCTCCTGGCTCGGGGACTGTATGGGACGCCGGGGATCAGACCTAGGTCCATCCTGGGTCAGCCTTGTGCAAGGCAAACAAAACACCCTACTGCTGTGCTGTTGGGTCCCGTTTACTCCTTGACTGGTTATTGATAGATCCTCAAAGAGCTGCCAGAATTAGAAATTGATTCCCATTCCCCTATCCCCTTGGAGGGGAAAGAGATCTTGGTGATATTCATTCGCGGCAAATACTCCACACAGACAGGAGGGTAAAGGGTAAGAAGGTCGGATGCAGAGTCGTTTGTCAGTCTACCACCACCACCAAAAAAAACTTCGAGCCAGATAGTAAATTATTCCAAAAGACTGGAGCACCTCACTCCCAAACTATTTATTAGGCTCTCAACAGCGCCCCCACCTGGAAGGTAGTAGGTGGGACAACAGGCAGAGATAATGATCTTATGGCATTACTTTCAAATGCTATTGCTCAGGCCCATCCAGGGAGAATTTTTTTTTGTTTTTTTTTTTTTTTTTTTTTTTTGGGTCACACCCAGTGCCACTCAGTGGCTATGCTCTCAGAAACTGCTCCTGGTTGGAGGAACCATATGGGACGCTGGGAATCGAACCCATGCCTGTCCTGGGTCAGCTGTGTACAAGGCAAATGCCCTACTGCTGTGCTATTGCTCCGGCCCATCCAGGGAGAATTTTAAACAAGCCTGCCAGTTCAATGACATACTTCCTTTCAACAGGTACAGCCTCATTTCCTTCCCTGTGAATACAGCCCAAAGGCAGTGACTT
Source organism: Suncus etruscus (assembly GCF_024139225.1). Lineage (NCBI taxonomy): Eukaryota > Metazoa > Chordata > Mammalia > Eulipotyphla > Soricidae > Suncus > Suncus etruscus. The sequence continues at coordinate 121,510,636 of NC_064854.1, read as the reverse complement.
GCTTTTAATAGGATATGGTAGAAGTGATGCTCTGTGATTTCCACAGGTCATAAACAAATAGCTTTTTTATTGGAGATTAGGAGTTGGGAACACCTGGTGATGATCCAGGGGCTACACCTGGTTCTGTGCTCAGGGAGTCATATATAGAGCCGGGAATTAAACAGGGGTAAGCTACATACATAGCAAACACTATCCAGGCAAAAAGAAAAGGTTTCATTTAGCTCTCTGGATCTGTTAGTTCTTTTTCTTTTTCTTTTTTTTTTTTGCCACACCCGTTTGATGCTCACAAATTGCCCCTGGCTTGGGGGGACCATATGGGACGCCGGGGGATCGAACCGAGGTCCATCCTACGCTAGTGCTTGCAAGGCAGACACCTTACCTGTAGCGCACCTCATCTGTTAGTTCTAAAGGAAGCTATGTACCAGATCATGAGCTCATCCAAGTAGTTCTTTTGAAAGGAACTGTGCTGTCAAATCTTGTGAATAAATTGCCTTGAAATAGATCCTGCAGCTCTAGACAAGCCTTTAAAGACTCAAGTCCAGGGGTTGGAGCAATAGCACAGTGATAGGGTGTTTGCCTTGCATGCAGCCAACCTGGAACTAACCCTGGTTCGATCCCTGGCATCCCATATGGTCCCCCAAGCCTGCCAGGAATGATTTCTGAGCGCAGAGTCAGGAGGAACCCAAGCAGTGCTGGGTGTGGCCCAAAATCCCAAAGGAAAAATAAAAAGACTCAAGCCCCCACTAAGATAAGTAGTCCCAGGGCTGGCGCGGTGGCTGTAGAGGTAAGATGTCTGCCTTGCCAGCGCTAGCCTAGGACGAACCATGGTTCGATCCCCGGGCGTACCATATGGCCCCCTAAGCCAGGAGCGACTTCTGAATGCACACCCTGAGCATTACCAGGTGTGGCCCAAAAACCAAAAAAAAAAAAAAAAGATAAGTAGTCTCTACCATATGTACCGTTAGAAGTGCTAATCCATATAAAAAGGGAGAATATACCCACTCATTGATTTGGGGGGGGGGTTTAGGTCACACCCATTTAATGCTCAGGGGTTACTTCTGGCTAAGCGCTCAGAAATTGCCCCTGGCTTGGGGGGACCATATGGGACGGGGTGGGGGGGATCGAACCGTGGTCCTTCCTTGGCTAGTGTTTGCAAGGCAGACAGACACCTTACCTCTAGCGCCACCACCACTCATTGATTTTTAAATCAAAAATTTGGATAAACCGCAATCAAGTTACAGATGACTGAGAAACTGACTTACCCTCTTTCTGAGACTTAATTCCAGGCTCTGTCTGGGACGAACGGAAAAGGGACATATAAGCAGAAAAAGACTCCTTTGTAGGGAAAGATGGTTTTCCAAACCGTGGAGAACTTGCTTCTGATTTTATAACCACAGAAGGGCTTTTCCTAGGACTAGAAAAAAATTATGAAAGCAGAGTAATGCTTTTGCTAAAACTTAGAATACATCATCACAAAACTTCTAACAAGCCTCGCTCTTTATTTTTAGAAGGGTTTTAAAAATTGTTTTTTTTGGGGAAACAGAGAGATAGTACAATAAGTAAGGCACTGTCTTAGGTGCGGTCAACCAGGGCTTGATTCCAGGCACCCATTATGGTCTTTAATACAGTCAGGAGTAAGTCCTGAGGCAACACGTATAGTCCTAAAATAAAAACCACGAAAAGAAAAAGAATATTTTGTTTGGGGGAGCCAGATAGTAAAGATGGTAAGGTACTTGCCTTATATATGGCCAACCTGGTACCCTATATAGTTCTCTGAAGATCACCAGGAGTGACTCCTGAGCAGAGTAAGGAGTATTCCTTGAGCAGAGCCACATGTGACCCAGCACCATGCCCATATTTTATTTTTGGGTCTGCACCTCACAGGTTACTCCCTACTTTGTGCTTGAGGTAGTTCCCTGTGGTGTTTGGGAAACCATGAGCTACTGGGGACCTTGAGAACTAAGGCCTCTCTTGTATGTATAACATGTGCTCTGGTCCTTTGAGTTATCTCCCCATAATCTTTTCAGGGACTAAAACATTTTTCAGAAAGAGGGTCAACTGTTAAAACCTAGTAGTTAGGCCAAAGAGAAAGCACCAACGTTAGGCATTTGGACCACTGCCTTATAAAGGGCCCACAAGGTTTGATTATTGGCCCCTTGTATGGATGATCCTGAGGGCTATAAGGAGTGATGCCTAAACACTGCCAGGTACACAAGAACACTGCCACGAAGATATGTTGTTTTGGAGTTGGGAAGACAGCTCAGCAGTCAAGGTGCAATGCATCATGTACGTAGAGAACTAGGTTTGAATCCTGGCATCACTTGGTATGGCATCGCCTCCAGCAACTCTGGGTATAGTCCTGGAGGTCCGTAGGTACTGCTGGGATGGCCATGGTGGTCCCATGCCTCACAGGGCTTATGTAACTCCATATCCTCAGGTTTTGCATTGATCTGCCCAGCCCAGTAGAATCAGAATCATCTTCTGAAGTGGTCCTGGGGTCCTTTTGAGCACTGGTTGGGAGTGACCCCCACCAAAAGAAAAAAAAAAACAAAAACAGGGGCCGGAGCGATAGCACAGTGCTAGGCGTTTGCCTTGCGTGCAGCCAATCCAGGATGGATCCCCGGTTTGATTCCCGGCATCTCATATGATCCCCCGAGCCTGCCAGGAGCAATTTCTAAGCACACAGCCAAGAGTAACCCCTGAGCGCTTCCGGGTGTGACCTCCCTCCCCATTCATAATAACAAAAACAAAAAGAATGCATATTGCTTTGCAATTTGCAAGCTAAGCCAGCTCCTAAGAGTTAGGATCTTGGTCGAGAAAAGCCTTAACTATGACTGGCTCATGTGGGAGGGGGGCACACCTGGTGGTACTGAGAACTATTCCCTGCATGTGCCTGGGGATCAATTCAGGTGATGCTGAGGGGCCTATGAGATACTAAGGCTGGAACCCAAGCCTGCTATGCTAAGCTTGTGCTCCTGGCTCCTACTTACACTGGCAATGTGGGAAGATAGAAGGATGGATTTCTTCAGTTCTCAAAACAACAAAACAACAAACAAACAAAAACCAAACTCAATTAGCTAGAACTAAAATAGCACTTATGCTTAGGGGTTACTCCTGACTCTACAATCAGGGATCAGTCCTGGAAGTGCTCAGGGGACCACAATGGTTGCCAGGGATTGAACAGGCCAGCCTCATGCAAGGTAAATGCCCCACTACTGTGCTATCACTCCAGCTCCTACCAAAAACCATTATATGTGATTACTTTTGTTTATGCCTTAGTGACGTGCACAATATTTTATTTTTATGAGATACAAATATAAAATGGTTAAAAATAACTAAAGCACATTTTTGTTTCGTTTTGCTTTTTTTTTTTTTTTTTTTTTGGTTTTTGGGCCACACCCGGCGGTGCTCAGGAGTTACTCCTGGCTGTCTGCTCAGAAACAGCTCCTGGCAGGCACAGGGGACCATATGGGACACCGAGATTTGAACCAACCACCTTTGGTCCTGGATCGGCTGCTTGCAAGGCAAACACTGCTGTGCTATCTCTCAGGGCCCTGTCTTTTTTTTTTTTTTTTTGGTCACACCTGGTGGACAAATGTGGTCTATCAGGGATTAGTCTGGGTTGGCACACCTGGTGGACAAATGTGGTATATCAGGGATTAGTCTGGGTTGGCTGTGTGCAGTGCAGAATTCTTAGCCTCTGTACTATCTCTCCAGCCCTAATATAGACTTTTGTTTTGTTTTGTGTTAGGTCTACCACAGGCAATGCTTAGGGGTCACTCCTGGCTCTGCATTCAGAAGTCACTCCTGGCATTGGTCAAGGAATCATATCGGATGCCAAGGATTGAACCAAGGCAAATTCCCTATTTGCAATACTATCAGTCTGGCCCTTGATATACTTTTCTTTTCTTTTCTTTTTTTTGGTTTTTGGGTCACACCCGGCAGTGCTCAGGGGTTATTCCTGGCTCCATGTTCAGAAATTGCTCCTGGCAAGCACGAGAGACCATATGGGACGCCGGGATTCGAATCGATGACCTTCTGCATAAAAGGCAAATTACCTTACCTCCATGCTAGCTCTCCGGCCCCCCTTGATATACTTTTCTGTTTTTTTTTTCTTTTTTTTTTCGGGCCACACCTGTTAAGATGCTCAGGGGTTACTCCTGGCTAAGCGCTCAGAAATTGCCCCTGGCTTGGGGGGACCGTATGGGATGCTGGGGAATCGAACCGAGGTCCTTCCTTGGCTAGCGCTTGCAAGGCAGACACCTTACCTCTAGCGCCACCTCACCAGCCCCTGATATACTTTTCAACAGAAAAATCAAAATCAGGAAAGGGAGGCAGCTCAAAGGGATGGAGTACATGTTCTGATTTTAGCTTTTAACTCAGAGCCACACAGTACCCTAACACTACAAGAGTAGATCCTGAGCATTCCAAAATCAAAAAGCAATACAAACTGAACTCTCAGTCCAGGCAAATAGATAGCTCAAGGGCCTAGAGTACATGCTTTGCATGCAAGAGGCCTGGGTCTGATCCGTGGTTCCACCCAATTTCCTAAGCATTACTTGGTGCGACCTCCAAACCGAAAGTCAGGTTTAACCAAATCAAACTACATGAAAACAATACAGAACAGAAGCTGAATATTCCCATTAAAATCATTACCTGACATGAGAAACAGAGGGGATAGCTAGTTTATTTACTCGCTCATAGCTATGAAGCTTTGTCCTCAATTCATTCATCTCTGCATCTTTAAATTGGAGTTCAGACTGCAATGACTGGAGCTGAAAGGTAGAAGAAACATATGTATATCTTATACAGAATTATCTCTGGGCTTTTCAGTCTTTTTTTGTTTGTTTTTTTGGTTTTTGGGCCACACCTGGCGGTGCTCAGGGGTTACTCCTGGCTGTTTGCTCAGAAATAGCTCCTGGCAGGCTCGGGGGACCCCGGGATTCGAACCAACCACCTTAGGTCCTGGATCAGCTGCTTGCAAGGCAAACGCCGCTGTGCTATCTCTCTGGGCCTGGTTTTCAGTCTTAAGGAAAAGCCAATAGTAAGGAAAAGCTAAACAACAAAAAAGTAAGTATGAAAGTCTGCTGTGATAAAAATGTCCTAAAATGGGGCCAGGCGGTGGCGCTAGAGGTAAGGTGCCTGCCTTGCCTGTGCTAGCCTTGGACGGACCGAGGTTCGATCCCCCGGCATCCCATATGGTCCCCCAAGCCAGGAGTGACTTCTGAGCTCATAGCCAGGAGTAACCCCTGAGCGTCACCGGGTGTGGCCCAAAAACAAAAAAACAAAAAAACAAACAAACAAAAAAAAAAAGTCCTAAAATAGCAAGCTTAACCTTTTATAAATATATCCCAACTTTTTTTTTTTTTTTTTGGGCCACACCCAGCGGTGCTCAGGGGTTACTCCTGGCTGTCTGCTCAGAAATAGCTCCTGGCAGGCATGGGGGACCATATGGGACACCGGGATTCGAACCAACCACCTTTGGTCCTGGATCGGCTGCTTGCAAGGCAAACGCTGCTGTGCTATTTCTTTGGGCCCATATCCCAACTTTTTTTTTTTTTTTTTGGTTTTTGGGTCACACCCGGCGGTGCTCAGGGGTTACTCCTGGCTGTCTGCTCAGAAATAGCTCCTGGCAGGCACAGGGGACCATATGGGACACCGGGATTCGAACCAACCACCTTTGGTCCTGGATCGGCTGCTTGCAAGGCAATCACCGCTGTGCTATTTCTTTGGGCCCATATCCCAACTTTTAAGGCAGTTTATGAGAATTCAAATACTTGTCTCTCTGAACTTTAGTGTATTATTATTATTATTATTATTATTTTTAGTTTTTGGGCCACACCCCTGGCAGGCTCAGGAGACTGACCATATGGGATGCTGGGGATCGATTCCCTGGGTCTGTCCCAGTTGTCCCAACTGCCAAGTGCAAGGCAAACATCTACTGCTGGCTATCTCTCCAGTTCCACTTTAGTGTATTTGTAACATAAGTACCTATCTTTATGTTTGAGGAATTAAGTAATAATGTGAGGGGCTAGAGTGAGAGCACAGCAGGTAAGACATTTGTCTTGCATACAACTGACCAGAATTCAACCGTGACATCTCCTATGGTCCGGAACCTTGTCAGGGGAGAGCCAGAAGTTAAACCCTCACTTGCCCTTAAGACAAAAGCAAGCAAACAAACAAAAACAAATAAATGATGAAAGCAAAATGCCCAGAGACCAGAGAGATAAAAAAGCTGCCTTGCCTGCAGCTGACTTAGCCCACAGCACTGGTTACCCAAGTACTGCCAGATGTGACCTACCAACCAAAAACAACAAAAAAATCCTAGCAGATTTTAGCAAGCTGCCCTATCTCATAATCTCATAAAAATTATTTGCTCTTGTAGTATGTAATTTTGTTATATAATTTTATGTATGATTATATTTTTTATAAATGATCAAATACACTATTTGTATATTATATAATTACTCAAATTATTATTATTATTATTTTTTTTTTTTGGTTTTCTGGGCCACATCCATTTGATGCTCAAGGGTTACTCCTGGCTAAGGACTCAGAAATTGCCACTGGCTTGGGGGGACCATATGGGACGCTGGGGGATTGAACCGAGGTCCTTCCTTGGCTAGCGCTTGCAAGACAGACACCTTACCTCTAGCGCCACCTCACCAGCCCAAAATTACTCAAATTATTATACAATTTATTAAATACTTTTTTTTTCTTTGGCTGTAACTGGTGGTGCTCAGGCCTCTGGCCTGGTTCTGTGCTCAGGGATTACTCCTAGCAGTGCTGGTCAATAAATCATGGTTGGGGTCAGAGCTATAGCATAGCGGTAAGGCGTTTGCCTTGCATGTGGCCAACCCAGGATCAACCCGGTTAGATTCCCAGCATCCCATATGGTCCCCGAGCCTTTCAGGAGCGATTTCTGAGTGCAGAGCCAGGAGTAACTCTTGAGTGCTGCCGGATGTGGCCCAAAGACCAAAAAAAATCATGACTGACCACAGGCAAGGCAAGCACCTTGCCCTTTGTACTCTCTCTAGGCCATTAACTTTTATTAAACTTTATTTATTAAGTGATTAGTTGGTTGTTGGGTCACATCCAGCGGTACTCAGGGGATACTCCTGGTTCTGCACTAAAAAATTACCCCTGGTAGGTTGGGGGACCATATGGGATGCTGGGAATGAACTGGGTCCCTCCCAGATCCCACCCAGGTTCATTTGCATGCAAGGCAAATGCCCTACCACTGTGCTATCTCTCCGGACCCAAGGCTTTTAAATTAATTTAGTGGTACACAATTCCAGGCTTTCTTAAAAGATCTGATAGAGTATGTTAACTGCATGGCTCCAAAGCAAAACAAAAAACAAACAAAGCCAGGGGCTCCTATACACAGAAGTCATTTGAGCTCTCTGGCCTTTAAATCCTTCTTTAAAGTTTGCCAAAAGAAGAAATGGCAGAATGAGTGAACCTGGACTGGCCAAGTGAAAAGCAAGTACTCTACCCACTGCACTATTCACTCAGCCCCTTTTCTCCCTCTCTGTCCCCTGCTTTTGTTTTAGTTTTTGGGCACACCGGGTGGCGCTCAGGGGTTCTCCTGGCTCATCATACTGAAATGACTTCTGGCGGAGCGCAGAGGACCATAATGGATGCCGGGGGGAGTCAAGTGTTCTGGCTGTGTGCAAAGTAAAAGCCCTACTCACTCCTGCCCAATAGTCTCTTTTGGCCTAAGATAGGTCACTAGAATTTCTGATCTGCCAAAAAGTATAATTTAAGTCTATCTCTGTAAATCCTAAGCTACTGATTTATTCCTGCTCAGATCAACTACCACAGCAAAGCAGTTTCATCTAAATCCTTTTCTACATTACATGCACAAACTGGAGGAAAAGTACATGTGATTACTTGATTGGAGAAATTATTTAAAACAATTGCCATGTTAGAAGATTTATAGGCAACTTTTGGTGGCATTTCCAAAATACAACAAAATAAAAGTGCTTTGGGTCACCTTTTTGGAGAATTCCTTTTCTTTGTCACCGAGTGCTTGGGTTTTCTCTTGTTCAAGAAGGAAATGTGATTTCCTTTGCTCCTCCAGGACAGATTCTGTCTGATGCAGTGAGTCCCGCAAAATTTTAATTTCTCCATTTTTAATGAGGACTTCTTCTTCCATTGCCTTCATCTGTAAATCCGAAACCAATCTTGTTTAGTTTTTTTTTTTTTTTGGTTTTTGAGGCACATCTGTTTGACGCTCAGGGATTATTACTGGCTATGTGCTCAGAAATCGCCCCTGGCTTGGGGGGAGCATATAGGACACTGGGGGATCGAACCGTGGTCCATCCTATGCTAGTGCTTGCAAGACAGACACCTTACCTCTAGCGCCACCTTCCTGGCCCCTTGTTTAGTTTTCAAGGGAAAAATCATGTATTTGTTTAAACATGTAGTTGCAGAAACAGCATATTTACAATAAATCCTATAGAATCTTTCTTAGAATCCTTAAGAAAGACAGCTTAAGAAAACACTTGTTGGACCAGAAAGATAGCATGGAGGTAGGGTGTTTGCCTTGCATACAGAGGATGGTGGTTTGAATCCTGGCATCCTATATGGTCCCCAAAGCCTACCAGGAGTGATTTCTGAGCGTAGAGCCAGGAGGAAACCCTGAGCGCTGCTGGGTGTGACCCAAAACCAAACCAAAACAAAAAAGAACACACTTGTCACATATGAAACACAGATTCTATAAAATTATATAGGGGTTAATGTGCTATCTTGCAAGTGGTCAACCCCGATCAATCCCTGGCCCACATATGATCCTCTAAGCACTTTTAGGAGTGATTCCCTAAGCACAGAAACTGGCGTAAACCCTGAGCAAAACCAAGTATGGCCCCCAAAATCAAGATAAGTAATCTGAGACACACACTTCCCAGAATGAAAATCCCATTCTGCTACAGTCCCCATCCTCACATCTACCTTAATCACCTTCAACCCATGGGCTCACAGATGGTCATCTGTATTTTCTGCAAAACTAGTCATGAAAATAACAAGCATTTCTAAGATGTTGCATTATTTTTTTTGCTGCCTTTTATTTGTTAAGGGTTGGGGGGTCATATAAATGTCAGGGATTGAACCCAGGTCGGCCACATGCAAGGATAGTTTTCTACCCACTGTGCTATTACTCTGGCTTTGTTGTTATTTTTATTTTTTTTGGTTTTTGGGCCACACCCGGCGTTGCTCAGGGGTTACTCCTGTCTGTCTACTCAGAAATAGCTCCTGGCAGGCACGGGGGACCATATGGGACACCGGGATTCGAACCAACCACCTTTGGTCCTGGATCGGCTGCTTGCAAGGCAAACGCTGCTGTGCTATCTTTCCGGGCCCTTTATTTTATTTTATTTTATTTTTTTGGTTTTTGGGCCACACCTGGTGGTACGTAGGGTTTACTCCTGGTTCTATGCTCAGAAGTTGCTTCTGGTAGGTATGGGGATCTTATGGGATGCCAGGATTCAAACCACTGTCCGTCCTCAATCGGCTGTGTGCAAGGCAAACGCCCTACCGCTGTGCTATCTCTCCAGCCCCATCTGTTGTTATTTTTTATTTGGTGTTATTTTATTTTTTATTTTTTATCTGAGCACTCGGTGGTGCTCAGAGATTACTAGCTCTGCACTCAAGAATCACTCCTGATAGGTTTAGGGGATGATAGGGGATGCCAGGGACCGAACTCAGGTCAGCCACATGCAAAACAAGCACTTTACTCACTGTCCTATCTCTTCCGACCCCATGATGTTGCATTCTTTTTGTTTTATTTCTGGTTTTTGGGCTACACCCAGTAGTGCTCCGGTGTTACTCCTGGCTCTGCGCTTAGAAATCACTCCTGGGGAGCCGTAGTGATAGTGAGTAGGCGTTAGCTTTGCATGCTGATGACTGGGTTCAATCCCCGGCATCCCATATGGTTGCCTGAACCTGCCAGGAGTGCCACCAGGTATAGTCCAAAAACTGAAAACCAAAAAAAAAAAAAAAAAAATAGGGCCCGGAAAGATAGCACAGCGGCGTTTGCCTTGCAAGCAGCCGATCCAGGACCAAAGATGGTTGGTTCGAATCCCGGTGTCCCATATGGTCCCCCGTGTCTGCCAGGAGCTATTTCTGAGCGAACAGCCAGGAGTAACCCCTGAGCAACACCGGGTGTGGCCCAAAAACCAAAACAAACAAACAAAAAATAAATAAAAAAAATAAAATATTCCTGGCAGGATTAGGGAACCATGTGGGATGCTAGGGATTGAATCTGGTCAGCCACGTGCAAGACAAATACCCAAGCACATACCCTACCCACTGTATTTTCACTCTGGCCCCAAAGTTGAATTCTTGATATCAGATTTATGCCATAATTTTCAGTATAAAAGAAATATTTTCTCTCTTGGATTTGCTAAATAGTGCTTAGGTTTTTTTTCTGGCCTGGCTGTTTAGGATTTAGTTTCCTTTGGCCTATATTTTCTGTTGTTTTTTTTTTTTTTTTCCTTGACCATTACCATTTCCTGATGTTGAATCTGTTTATCAATTGGGGAGTTTATAATTGTATTGGTATACAGTGGTGCTCAGAACACTCCTGGAAGTGCTGGGGAACCATGTGGGACACTGGGGATTTGAATTTGTGACCACCTGTTTGCAAAGCAGATGCCTGTAAACCACATGCTATCCTCTGGGCCCCTGGATACTTTAAAACATTTACATATTTTGCTAGGCTATGCCATTTATAAAAGTGAAACATTAAATGCAAATACTTTCAAGTCTCTTACCTTTTCTTTAAGTTCTTTGTACTGTGCTTGAAGTATCTCCAATTCAAAATTATCTTTAACCTGAACACTTTCTCTGTGTTCCCCTGCACAATTTTTTAACATTCCATCTAATGTGGAGACTTTAGGAGCATCTGTAAAGAATTACAATTCCCAAGTAAATTTCAGGTTCTATTATTTTCCCACTTTTGCCAGACAATGCAGAAAAAAAATAACTCTTGACACATACTAGAGAAAGAACTAGAACAATAAAGCATTTTTTTTTTCCAGCTCTGGCTACTCATTCAGGAATTACTCCAGGCAGGCTGGGAGCTCCATATTGGATGCTGTGGATCGAACCTGCATACAAGGCAACAGCATTCCCTCTGTACTATGTAATATTGCTCCTCACCCAGAAATACTTTTTCTAACCTAAGAACATGATTCAAACTCATAAATAATACTTGTAAGACAGCAGATCCTGGTACCCTCCCTTTAATCCCAGTCTAGGTTTAGGTTTCATATGAAAACTGACAGATAACAATGTGTCTCACTTGTATAAATTTAGTGGTTATTTATCAGAGCTCCTTCAATATACCAGGCACAATTTGATGAGTAAATGACAGTCCCTTAATCTCATGGTGCCTATAGGAAATTGATTTAATTATTTTTTTGGTTTCTGGGCCACACCCGGCAATGCTCAGGAGTTATTCCTGGCTCTGTGCTCAGAACTTGCTCCAGACAGGCTCGGGGGCCCATGTGGATGCTGGGAATTGAACCTGGGTCTGTCCGAGGTCAGCCGTGTGCAAGGCAAACGCTCTAATGCTGAGCTATCACTTCAGCTTCACTTATAGAAAATTTTAAAATAAACACTAACATAACTATAAAATTACAACTTGGAAAGCCTACAGGAGAGGGATTTGCTCCTACTGGAATATATAGGACACTTCCCGAGGGAGAGAAGATGGAAATAACTGAAGAACAATCAGGAAGCAATCAGAGAACTGGAAGGGGAAGGGACGGAAAGAACACGCATGTTCTATAGAGGGCAATATAAAAAATGCCTATACTGTAAGCAGGCAGAAAAATCTTTTTTTTTTTTTTTCTTGTGGTTTTGGGTCACACCCGGCAGTGCTCAGGGGTTACTCCTGGCTCCATGCTCAGAAATTGCTCCTGGCAGGCACGGGGGACCATATGGGACCCCGGGATTCAAACCGATGACCTTCTGCATGAAAGGCAAATGCCTTACCTCCATGCTATCTCTCTGGCCCCAGGCAGAAAAATCTAAAGGAACTCCGAATGATCAGCGTGTTAAGAACCCAGAGAGTGAGTAAGAGCAAGACCATGCTGGGTCTTGTAGGCCATGGACATTATACCAATATGCTTATAAAAAGTCATTGAAGAGATAGCATAGCACGATTGCCTTGCAAGCAGCCGACCCAGGACCTAAGGTGGCTGGTTCAAATCCCGGCATCCCATATGGTCTCCAGGGCCTGCCAGGAGCTATTTCTGAGCAGACAGCCAGGAGTAACCCCTGAGCACCTCCGGGTGTGGCCCACAAACCAAAAAAAAAAAAAGAGGGGCCGGAGAGATAGCATGGAGGTAAGGCGTTTACCCTTCATGCAGAAGGTCATCGGTTCAAATCCCGGTGTCCCATATGGTCCCTCGTGCCTGCCAGGAGCAATTTCTGAGCACAGAGCCAGGAAAAACCCCTGAGCACTGCCGGGTGTGACCCAAAAACCACACAAAAAAAAAAAAAAAAAAAAAAAAAAAAAAAAAAAAGAAAGAAAGAAAGAAAGAAAGAAAGAAAAGAGGGGTGACAGTTAACATGTAAAAGGGAGATGGTAGAGATGATACAGAGAGGATGGATTACAGAGATTAAGAAGGCACTGGTGGGCCCGGAGAGATAGCACAGCGGCGTTTGCCTTGCAAGCAGCCGATCTAGGACCAAAGGTGGTTGGTTCGAATCCCGGTGTCCCACATGCTATTTCTGAGCAGACAGCCAGGAGAAACCCCTGAGCACCGACGGGTGTGGCCCAAAAGCCAAAAACCAAAAAAAAAAAAAAAAAAAAAAAAGAAGGCACTGGAGGGGCAGGAAAGATAGCATGGAGGTAAGGCATTTGTCTTGCACACAGAAAGACGATGGTTCGAGTCCCAGCATCTCATATGGTTCCCTGAGCCTGCCAGGAGCGATTTCTTTTCTTTTTTTTTTTTTTTTGTTTTGGTTTTTGGGCCACACCCGGTAACGCTCAAGGGTTACTCCTGGCTATGCGCTCAGAAGTTGCTCCTGGCTTGGGGGACCATATGGGACACCGGGGGATCGAACCGCGGTCCATCCAAGGCTAACGCGGGCAAGGCAGGCACCTTACCTCTAGCGCCACCGCCCGGCCCCATCCCAGGAGCGATTTCTGCGCGTTGTGCCAGGAGTAACCCCTGAGCTCTGCTGGCTGTGATCCAAAAACCAAAACAAAACAAAAACAAAACAAAAAAGAAGGCACTGGAAGTGCCTGGAACAGCAGATACGGCGCATGATTTGCCTGTGATCAAATTGGTCTACTGGTTGTGATGCCTGACCTCAAAGCCAGGAGTAAGTCCTAAGCATAGCCAATTGTACCCTTCCCAAAAGGGGGAAAGGGGAGAAGAAAGGAAGAAGACCAAGAATTTAGAGAGGGCCAGAGAGATAGTATGGAGGTAAGGCATTTGCCTTGCATGCAGAAGGATGGTGGTTCGAATCCAGGCATCCCATATGGTTCCCTGAGCCTGCCAGAAGTGATTTCTGAGCATAGAGCCAGGAGTAACCCCTGAGCACTGCCGGGTGTGACCCCAAAACCTAAAAACCAAAACCAAAACCAAACCAAACAAAACAAAAAATCCCCCACGAATTTAGAGAGGACAGGAAAAGTTGTTAAGATGTAGGATGAACGAAAAGGGAGCTGCAGCAGCCTTGTGGCTGGCTGAGTGGAACCATTGGGTCCTTAAGAATGTTTTCAGGGGCCGGGCGGTGGCGCTGGAGGTAAGGTGCCTGCCTTGCCTGCGCTAGCCTAGGACGGACCGCGGTTCAATCCCCCGGCGTCCCATATGGTCCCCCAAGAAGCCAGGAGCAACTTCTGAGCGCATAGCCAGGAGTAACCCCTGAGCATCACAGGGTGTGGCCCAAAAACCAAAAAAAAAAAAAAAAAAAAAGAATGTTTTCAGTCTGCCTTGTCAGGTGCCAGGAGGGAGGTGCTGGCAAGGGTCCAGGCATCCTGGGTATGATGTGTAGAGCTGAAGATTCAAACAAGATGCAAGGTGCCCTTTCTAGGAGGCTCCCAAGACTTCAGTTGTTCCCCCACCAGAAATGGAAAAATCAAAGTCACAAGGAAGAAGTAACTTGCTTTCTTTGCTAAGTGTGTTGCAGGCCCCAGAGTTTAGGGACTATAAGGACTAGGTACAAAGTATTGATGGTGTAAAAGAAGTAGCTAATTAATCCCTGGCCTCTGCCTGACTCCTTTCTGTTCCTGAGGCAAGCCTGGGTCGCCGAGTGAGTGTCCCTCTGATGGTGCTGGGCCACGATTTGGGAAATCTCTGCTTCCAGGCAAGAACCCAATGGATGGCTCCGGGAAAACATGAACCCGACTTTCAGATTTCAAACAAACTTTGTTTAATGCAGCGTTTTTCAACCTCTGTGCCACAAGATACTGTCTGGTGTGCCGTGGGAAAAACTCCAATTTTCTCCATAACATGCAGCTTTGGTTCACAAATAGACCAAAAAGTGCGCAAAGTGCGCGCTGAATGGGTCTTTCATAGGTCTATTTGTGAGTTGAAGCCGCATGTTACGGACTATGACTCCGGTGTCAGTCACACTGACAGGAGGAGACATGCAGTAGATTTCGCACTGAATAAAGTCAACCGAAATAGGAACAATGATAAAATACTTGATTATTTCATAATAAAGCAATCATAAAAGAATTTCCTTGTGTGTATTTGACTCCTAGTCGAGAATCCCTGTCTACATCGTCAATATAGACGCAGAGCTAAATTTCTGCTTTAACATTAATCTAAGGGTGGTGTGCCTCGTGTGTGTGTTTTGTTTTGTCCTGTTTGTGCCTTTGCACATAAAGGTTGAACAACTCTGGTTTCATGCATGTTCCCCTCCTAGAATGAATGGAGTTAGCTTTGGGCTCCCCCCCCTACGCCCCCAAAAGGCGGGGGGGCCAGGCCAGGCCGTCCTGGTGCGTCTGGGACGGTGGGGTCTGCCTGCCAGCCTGCCAGTCGGCATCAACCCCTGCGAGGCAAGGGTCCCGTGGGTGGCGGGTGGTGGTGGTCGGGTGGGGTCGGACTCACTGGGCCCGGGGTCCCGGGGCGCGGCGGGCGCCTGGCTCAGGGCCTGCGAGGCGAGCGAGTCGAGCTCCTCCAGGTCGTCCGCGGTGAAGTCCAGCAGCGTGCCGAACGGGTCATCGGGGTCCGAGGGGAGGCCCGCGGCGGGGGAGCTCCGGGCCCGCTTGCTCGGGGGGGGCCTCGACCTCCCGCCGCCCCTGCCCGACGCGGCGGAGGTCCCGGCCATGCTGGCTTTCCGCCTTGCCGGTTCCCCAGAGAACCGAATCGGGTCGGGCGGCCGCGAGGCCAGCAGCGGACCAACCGCTCGCACGCTTACGGTCTCTTCCGCCTTAAGTCCCGCTTCTTCCGGTACAACACCCGCCCTTTCCGGCGTAGGGCCCGCCCCATTGGCAAAAGGGACCAATCGACGGCCCGCTGGCGGGCGCGGGAGAATGACGCCATCACGGCGCGCGGACTAAAGCAGGGTTGCACGCGTCCAGCTCCTTGCGAGACTTCGGGCTACCGGACGGGAGGGCTCGGTCTTGCGGGGACGTCGCGTGCGATTGGAGGCGGTCATCTACAGCCTGGATGTGCTGGGAGGGAAGGAAAGACCGTGCAATACTGAGATGGGACTCGGGGCTGCTTTTTTAGGGCGTCGGTCTCCCTGGATCTGAATCCCAGCATTCCAGGGTCTGGTTCTCTCCCATCCAGCCTTCAGTTTGCCTTCCCACTGTGCCCATCTCTCCGAAGTGCTCCGGTGGAGGAGTGTGGGAGCACTGGGTGGGTGTGGAGGATGAAAAGGGCTGTTGTAAGCAGCAGTAAACCAATGCTTTGGGGGTACAGCAAGTGGTTTGAGGGCCGGGGAGAGGGCAGCGGATAAGGCGCTGGCTCAACACACCGCCAATCAGGGTTATTTTATCCCTGGCACCCCACCAAGTTTCCCAAGCCCAAGGCGCGGAGCCAGGAGTAGGCCCCTTGCATGTGACTCAAATACAAAAAGTAAAATATTTCATTTGCGACAGGTCCCGGGAGGAATTTAATATCACACAATTAACATTCATTCATTTAAAAAAAAAACACTTCCTAAAGAGCTTCTGGTATTTCGGAGGGGGCAGTACTCAGCAGTGCTCAAGGTTGCCCAACCCACCATACCCCTACCTGCCAGTATTTTTGTCTTAAGTGCTGGTTATATTAAAATGAAGCTATGTCAAGGAAAATGCCATGAAAAGCAGTGCCTGCAGCGGCGTTTGCCTTGCAAGTAGCCGATCCAGGACCAAAGGTGGTTGGTTCGAATCCCGGTGTCCCATATGGTCCCCCGTGCCTGCCAGGAGCTATTTCTTTTTTTTTTTTTTGGTTTTTGGGCCACACCCGGCGGTGCTCAGGGGTTACTCCTGGCTGTCTGCTCAGAAATAGCTCCTGGCAGGCACGGGGGACCCTATGGGACACCGGGATTCGAACCAACCACCTTAGGTCCTGGATCGGCTGCTTGCAAGGCAAACGCTGCTGTGCTATCTCTCCGGGCCCAGGAGCTATTTCTGAGCAGACAGCCAGGAGTCAAAAACCAAAAAAAAAAAAGCAGTGCCTGGTCTATATTACTAGTGGGAAATACCAAGGGAACAAAGAGACTGATAAAAAAAAAATTCCTTCATAAACCAAGTAAACCATTAATCTGTGAGAGAAGGCAAGGTTTCATAGAGTAGAAATTCTTGGTGGGGCCAGTGCAATAGTAAAAGGTTGGGCATTTGCCTTACGTGGCGCCAATCTGGGTTTGATCCCCAGCACCCTATGATCCCCCAAGCACTGCCAGAAGCAACCCTTGAACACTGCCAAATGTCCCGTTCCACCCACCCCCCCAAATAAAGGGCAAAAAAACGAGTAAAAATTCAGAGATAGCATGGAGGTAAGGCGTTTGCCTTGCATGCAGAAGGGCGGTGGTTCGAATCCCAAATCCCATATGGTCCCCCAGCACTTCCAGGAGCGATTTCTGAGCGTAGAGCCAGGAGTCACCCCTGAGCACTGTTGGGTGTGACCCCCCCTCAAAAAAAATTTCAAACTGGACTTGATTTAACTTTGGGCTCAAGGGCTAATTATTTTGTTATTTTGGATTGGGAGGAGGGCTTAGACTCCAACCCTGTACAGCTCAGACTGGCCACTTCTGGCCCTGTGTTCAGAGGACCATATGTGGTTCCAGGGTGGAGGCATGTACATTTTCAAGGCCTTACCTGCTATACTATCTATTTCTCCACCACCCAGTAGGATTCTATTGGGTTGCAGATGTGTGCATGACAGCAGAATAGTGATGACTAAAGGACATTACAATCTTCATCCTCAGTGGCAAAACTGGCCTCTGAAAGTCTTGAGTAAAAGCAGCCTGGAATCTTGAATATCTGAGCTTAGATTAAAAACTAGGAAACTCTTGGGACTGGACTGATAGCCTAGCAGGTAAGATATTTGCCTTGAATGTGGTTGACCTGGGCTCAATCCCTGGCATACCATATGGTCCCTCAAGCCTGC
Organism: Suncus etruscus; assembly: GCF_024139225.1. Classification (NCBI taxonomy): domain Eukaryota; kingdom Metazoa; phylum Chordata; class Mammalia; order Eulipotyphla; family Soricidae; genus Suncus; species Suncus etruscus. The sequence goes on along the minus strand of NC_064854.1, from coordinate 121,493,078 downwards.
CAGGAGTGATTTCTGAGTGCAGAGAGGTGTGACCCAAAAAAACAAAGACTAGCAGGCTCTTTGATAGTTGCCTACATGTTAAATGCATGTATCTTTTTGTTGCCACTTGTTCTGATTTTGGGGGTCACATCTGGTGGTGCTTATGTCTTACTTCTGGCTTTGCACTCAGGAATCACTCCTGGTGGGATTGGACGACTTTATGAGGTATTGGGGATTGAACCTGGGCTGGCTGTGTGCAAGACAAGTTTCCTACCAGCTGTACTACCACCTGGTCCCAGAATACTTAAGAATAAATTGCAGGGCCCGGAGAGATAGCACAGTGGCGTTTGCCTTGCAAGCAGCCGATCCAGGACCAAAGGTGGTTGGTTCGAATCCCGGTGTCCCATATGGTCCCGTGCCTGCCAGGAGCTATTTCTGAGCAGACAGCCAGGAGTAACCCCTGAGCAACGTGGGGTGTGGCCCAAAAACCAAAAAACAAACAAACAAACAAAAAAAAGAATAAATTGCAGCAGATCCTGTTGTAAAGAGACAGGATTGTACTTAATTTGTAAGAAGGGATTAGGTTTCATCCAATGAAAGAACAGTATTTGTTCTTGAGGACAATATGCTGGCTGGCTCTCATAAATTGGTTCTTAGTATAGGGCTGGGTGCCAGCTGGCAAGGCCCCTTAGGGAAAGCCTAAAGTCCAAAGAACATGCTGTTGGCTATGTGACTTTCCAAGAGATCAAAGCAGGCTGTTTTTTATTTTAACTAACATACATTAGTCATGGAGCTAGAGAGGTAGTATAGGGGGTAGGGTGCTTGCCAGGTTTATGGCTAACTTGTGGGTTGAGTCCCTGGCATACAATATGGACCCCCATAGTACGAATAATTCCTGGATGTAAAGCTAAGTATTGCCAGTGTGGCCTCCAAAGCTCCCCCAACCCCCCAAAAAAGTACAGTAGTTATAACAAGTTCAAGCTAGCAAGATCTTTTCCAAATTCTTAGTATTTTCCTTCCTGCCATCCACTTTCCCTGCCAATATTATTTATGCCAGGGAGCAAACTTATGGCTTCATATATGCAAGTGTTTTACTGTCTAACTACATTCCAGGGCCTACAATTCTCTTTTCCTTGGAGTCTCCCAATCTCCAGAAGGCCCTAGAACGGTCTGGTAATATTCCATGTTATGTGGCCTACGAGTGTTGCAGTACACCAGAGCAACCCCAGCAGCACTCAGACCATGAAGTTCCTGAAACTGAACCTAAAGCAGGGGTCTCAAACTCAATTTACCTGGGGCCGCAGGAGGCAAAGTCGGGGTGATCCTTGAGTGCAAAGTCAGTAGTAAGCCTTGAACATTGGGGGGTGTGACCAAAACAACTAAAAAAACAAAACAAAACAAAGAGATTCCTCTAGGGCAGGGCCACAAAATGTTGTACGGAGGGCCGAAAATGGCCTGTGGGCTACGGGTTTGAGACCCCTGATCCTAGAGCCTTTCCATGCCAGCCATGCAGTACTTTCCTAACCCTATTTGTTTCTGAGTCACACCCAGCCGAGCCCTTTTTCTGTAGTGGTGTGGCTTATAGGGCCAGGAAGGGCAGAAAATAGAGTACCTATGATGGAGTTAAATTCAGGTAGGACAGTTGGGACTGGAATTGACCAATGCAAGGTAGGCAATAATCCTCTGGGTCACTTTATCAGTTTTTGACTTAGAAAAATCTCAAAGGAGTTCTTAGAGCTATTTGTGAAAACATTCTCAGAGAAAGCTTAACATTATCCTCAATTTAAAGTGTTGGGCTTTTTTTTTTGTTTTGGGGCCACATCCGGTGATGCTTAGGGGTTATATGCTCAGAAATTGCTCCTGGATGGGGTCAGAGACAGTGAAAGCGGTTTGCCTTAGATGCTGTAGGACGGTGGTTCGAATGCCGGCATCCCATATGGTCCCCCGAGACTGCTGGTAGTGATTTCTGAGCGTAGAGCCAGGAGTAACACCTGAACGCTACCGGGTGTGATCCAAATAACAAAAACAAAACAAAACAAAAAAATCCCTCCTGGCTCAGGGGACCATATGGGACACCGGGGATTGAACCCAGGTCCATTCTGAGTCAGCCACATGCAAGGCAAATGCCCTACCTGTGTTATTGCTCCAGCCCCAGTTTAAAGTGTTTTTATCCTTGGTGGTTCTTTTTTTTTTTTTTGGTTTTTGGGCCTCACTCGGTGGTGCTCAGGGCTTACTCCTGGCTGTCTGCTCATAAATAACTCCTGGCAGGCACGGGGGACCCTATGGGACACCGGGATTCGAACCAACCACCTTTGGTCCTGGATCGGCTGCTTGCAAGGCAAACACCGCTGTGCTATCTCTCTGGGCCCTAAAGTGTTTTTATTTTTTTTTTTGGTGTCACATTTGGCCTTGCTTAGGAGCTATTCATAGCTCTGCTCAGGTGTGACCTCAGGTGGTACTAGAGCTCAAACTGGGGTCTGCCACATGGAAGGCAAACAAGATTTTTAAACCCTTTAGAGTCATAGTCTGCCCTATGAATCTGGATTAGTCTGTAGAGGCATCAGGGAAGGTGCAGTTATACAGATTTGGGCGTGACTTCGATGACCCCTGTGAATAAGTTAGAATTAGAATAAGGGTGGTGTTACGGTTGAAATAGGGGGCTGGAGCAGTGGTGCAAGCAGTAAGTTGTTTGTCTTGCAGGCAATAACCTACGACAGACCAGGGTTGGGTACCCCGACGTTCAATATGGTCCCCCAAGCCAGGAGCGATTTCTGAGCTCAGAGCCAGGAGTAACCTGAGTGTCACCGAGTATGGCCCAAATACCAAAAAAAAAAAAAAAAAAAAAAAAGTTGAAGTATTGCAATAGTACAGTGGATAAAGCATTTAATTTGTAAGCGACTGGCATGGGTTTGACTCCCAGCACTCCACATGATTCCCTGACCACCTATGGCACAGGAGTAATCTGATTGTAGAGTCAGGAGTAAGCCCTGAACACCAGTGGGTATGACCCCTCAAAAAGGATAGTAGTGGTGTTAGTACTAGAGGAAGTATACAAGAGCTAGATAAAATTTTGCTAATGGAGTATTAGACATGAAATCTGGCAGGGACCTTTTGAACATCTAGTGGAAATGCAGAAATGCAGACCATCTGGGCTTTGACATATACTTGGGTCTTAGATACATTGGTTCGAATCCCTGCGTCCCATATGGTTCCCCGTGCCCCCCCCCACAAAATTACTACCAGGACACACACACACATGAAATTACTACTGTAAGGACCATACATTGGTCCCATATGGTCCCCCGTGCCTGCAAGCATACACACACACACACACACACACACACACACACACACACACACACACACACACACGAAATTACTACTGTAAGGACCATATGGGATACTGGGGATTGAACCCGGTTGGCCACATACAAGGCAAATGGCCTACCCACTGTGCTTTCCCTCTGGCTAGTAGGAATCTCCTTTCTGAAGTCTTATTCCTTTGACAAGCAGTATGATTTCTTTATCTTGCTCATGGGGCTAGAGAGATAGCACAATGACAGGGCATTTGCCTTGCAAGCAGCTGATCCAGGACGGACAGTGGTTCAAATCCTGGCATCCCATATGGTCCCCAGTGCCTGCCAGGATCAATTTCTGAGCCTAGGAGTAACCCTGGGCACTACCAAGTATGACCCAAAAACCAAAAAAAGAAAAAAAGAAATGCCATGGCAACAGGAAGTATTCGACCTACACGCCCAGACTGCATATAGCAAGGATCCTTCTATGAACAAATGAAATTTAAAGCAAATAACAACAACAATGACATAACAAAAGTGGATTTTTTTTAGAAAATAAATGTCACTCCACTTACCTCATATATTCTTGCTGGGTAGACAACTATACAAAAATAAAGCTATTTCAAATGAGTTGGTTTTAATTCCAGATAGTACAGAATATGGGACAGATTAAATACCTAAAAAGTATACTCAGGCAGGATTCTGGGCTAGGTTTACTGACTTTACAGGTACATTAAAAACAGCTGAGTGAGAACCAAACAGGATGAACAATCTGACGAATTCTTTTTTCTTTTTTTTTACAAAAGTTTATTCTTAAATGTACAATGTTTCAAAACACATCATTCTAGCTACTGTTGGCAATAGAAGCTACTCAAGAGAATCCAGATATTTAACCAGGAATAGAATTAAAGATCACCATGGTCGCCGGCACAATGAAGAGTTTACTTTTTGCCAGATTTCTTAATCCCACCAGTGGCTGTAAAAGAAAAAATAGTTTCCAGTTAGGGGAAAAATACAGATTTTTTGATTGTGTTTCTTTTATAGCATAGAAGATGAACTCAAGATATCATACACTCAAGGCAAGTGCTCTACTGCTAAGCTACAACCTTGGCCCCAAAGTACAATTCTTCTGGCACAAGTTCTAGGGGCCTAAAAAAATATCCCAGTAAAGCTTGGCTCCTGTATTGGGCATTCTTTTTGACACAACATGCACAGGGTTTTATTAACAGTATCTATTCTAAGCAAAAGCAGAATGAGGCAGTGCACAAGTAGAACGGTTTGATCTATACAATGATGTGCGCATCATAGATCAGTTTTTTTTTTTTTAGATTAGATTTTTTAATTCTTTTCCTTTTTGGGAGGGAAGAAGGGAGGAACCTGGGTTGGCAATGTGCAAGAAAAACAACATACCAGCTGTACTACCTCTCAGGCACAACTCTTAATTTTTATTACTTGTCAATCCCTTGCATAGATGACCAAGTTTTGTTTGTTTGTTTTGGGGCCACACCTAGCAGTACTCAGGGGTTACTATTAGTTCTGTGCTTAAAAATTACTCCAGGTGGGGCCGGGCGGTGGCGCTAGAGGTAAGGTGCCTGCCTTGCCTGCGCTAGCCTAGGATGGACCGCGGTTCGATCCCCCGGCGTCCCATATGGTCCCCCAAGCCAGGAGCGACTTCTGAGCGCATGGCCAGGAGTAACCCCTGAGCGTCACCGGGTGTGGCCCAAAAACAAAACAAAACAAAAAAAAATTACTCCAGGCAAGCTGGGGGGAGAACACAGGGGATGCTGCAGATCAAACAAAGGTTAAGCAGCATGAAAGGCAAATAATGAAGTCTATATTGTTAAAAGCCAGGATTCCAAGCTGAGTAGATTGACGACCTAGTCCATGTTCTTAATTTTGGGTTTGGGGGCAATAGAGGCACCCAAGTAGTGCTCAGGAGGTCCCAAGAACCACTCTTTTTTTTTTTTTTTTTTTTTTTTGGGTTTTTGGGCCACACCCGGTAACGCTCAGGGGTTACTCCTGGCTATGCGCTCAGAAGTTGCTCCTGGCTTGGGGGACCATATGGGACACCAGGGGATCGAACCGAGGTTCGTCCAAGGCTAGCGCAGGCAAGGCAGGCACCTTACCTCTAGCGCCACCGCCTGGCCCCGCAAGAACCACTCTTGGCAGTCAATCAAGGCAGAGTTCAAAGTTAGAGCCTTGCAGTGCTCAGGGGATCATGTGGACACCAAGGAGCAAACCCAGGGCCTTGTATCTGACCTGTATATGACCCTGTGCCCAGCTATTTCTCCACAGCCCCAAGACCTGATTATTATTATTATTATTCTTTATGGTACTGGAGATCAGATCCAGAGCTTCACACATGCAAGGCAAGTGTTCTACCACTAAGCTCCTCCCCTGGCTCCTGCAAATCCTTATCTTTTGTTTATTTTTGGGCCACATCCAGCAGTGCTCAGGGTTATTCCTGACTCTGCTTAGGAAGTACCCACTATATACAGGGTGCTGGGACTGAACATAGGTCAGCCACATACAATGCCTCACCTACTGTACTATCACTTTTTTTTTTTTTTTTTGGTTTTTGGGTCACACCCGGTGACGCTCAGGGGTTACTCCTGACTATGCGCTCAGAAGTCGCTCCTGGCTTGGGGGACCATATGGGACGCCGGGGGATCGAACCGTGGTCCATCCAAGGCTAGCGCAGGCAAGGCAGGCACCTTACCTCTAGCGCCACCTCCCGGCCCCTGTACTATCACTTTAGTCCATCCAAGGCTAGCGCAGGCAAGGCAGGCACCTTACCTCTAGCGCCACCTTCCGGCCCCTGTACTATCACTTTAGTCCATGCAAACCCATATTCTCTCCCCCCAATATTAGCTGCCATATCGCAACACATCACATCACAGCATTTACAGCAACCATAGTATATCACATCACAGCACTTACTCAATACCTTTATTATACATAATTAAAAAAATGAGTATGTGGGCTGGTGATAGCACAGGGGTTAAGGTGCTTGCCTTGTTATCACATTGAATCTAAAAATGCCTACATATTGGCACACAATAGGTAGAGAGCTAATAGTAATGTTAAGTATTACTATTACAGAAATAAAGACAAAAATGGGTGGTGAAAAATTGAATCTTTAAAACAGGTGAGAGCAATTAATACAGCAGGTAGGGCATTTGTCTTGCATATGGCCAACCTGGGTTCAATATGGGTTCAACCTGGGTTCCCATATGGTCTCTCAAGAACTGCTAAGAGTAATTCCTGTGTGCAGTCAGGCATGGCCCCTCAAAAAAACATGATGTGGGGCTGTAGTAATATATATTCTCCCTTTGTTTGTATGCCACACCTGGTGATATTCAGTAATCAATTATGAAGGTATCTGGGGGACTATATGGGATGCCATGTGCAAAAGCCCTGCCTGTTGTTATTGATTTGGTCTGGGGCTAGAGCAATAGTACTGCAGATACAGTGTTTACCTCGAAGCCAACTGGGGTTTGATTCCTAGCACCACACTTGGTACTGCCGTATGTGGCCCCAAAACACAACAAAAAAGTAGATGATGCTCTAAGAACATTGTATAGGATTTTACTAAGGATTAACTTTCTCCCTAAACAAAAGCACAAATTAAGGAAAGGTGTAAGATACGTTGCATTATTCTTTTTTTTTTTTTTGGTTTTTGGGCCACACCCGGTAATGCTCAGGGGTTACTCCTGGCTATGCTCTCAGAAGTTGCTCCTGGCTTGGGGGACCATATGGGACGCCAGGGGATCGAACTGTGGTCCGTCCAAGGCTAGCGCAGGCAAGGCAGGCACCTTACCTCTTGCGCCACCGCCCGGCCCCACGTTGCATTATTCTTAAACAACTAGAATATAGGTGACCTGTGAAAAAATTAGGTTAAAAATCTTGGGAAGTCCCAAATGACAGTTCCACTGTGCTACACTCCAAAGCCCCAGTGTGGCTCACAGTGATCAAACAGAACAAGGAAAATATGGCAAAGAGAATTTGTTTTGTAAATGTAAATGATCATTAAGAAGCACAAGAAATTATTACAGCTATGTTTTGTTTTGTGTGTTTTTGATTCACACCTGGAGGTGCTCAGGGGTTACTCCTAGCTCTGCACTCAAAAATTGCTCCTGGCAGGCTCGGGGGATCATATGGGATGCTGGGATCGAACCCAGGCCTGTCCTGGGTTGTCCATGTGCAAGGCAAACGCCCTACCACTGTGCCATCACACAGAAATTATTACAGTTAAAACAGAAACAGAGGCCGGAGCGATGGCGCTAGAGGTAAGGCGTCTGCCTTGCAAGAACTAGCCTAGGATGGACCGTGGTTCAAACCCGCAGTGTCCCATATGGTCCTCCAAGCCAGGAGCGATTTTTGAGCCCATACCCAGGAGTAACCCCTGAGCGTCAACAGGTGTGGCCCCCAAACAAAAACAAAACAGAAACAATACCCAAAAATATTGAAACTGTTGGCCCGAAAAATCTTTCTATATGTACCAAGTTCTCTTACATTCTAGGAAGAGGTGATTAGGTTTAGAGAAAGCATAAAGGACCCTAGTCTGTGCTTTGCCTGCCTGCCTGCCTGAGCCCTGGGTTCTATCCCTGGCAACTCCCCCAGCACTCAAGGAGGTTACTGCAGGCCAGACCATCTCCTCACCACTGAGTGTAGCCCCAAAAGGGAGGTAGAAATAAAGATACACAGCTGAAAGGTAAATTAAGGAGCAAGGAGCCTGGATTTCACCCTTCAGCCTGACAGCACCCCAAAATGATATAGTAAAAATGTGGGGAAAAAATGTGGGAATCCCCAGTAGTGCTCAATATCCTGGTAAATAAACCTCGGGATCCTGGGGCCGGAGAGATAGCATGGAGGTAAGGCGTTTGCCTTGCATGCAGAAGGACGGTGGTTCGAATCCCGGCATTACATATGGTCAGCCGAGCCTGCAGGAGCAATTTCTGAGCATAGAGCCAGGAGTAAGCCCTGAGCGCAGCTGGGTGTGACCCAAAAGCCAAACCAAAAAAAAAAAAAAAAAATCACCTTGGGATCCTGTGCATGCTTATCTATGCAGGGAGCACAAACAGATGAGCCTAGAATGAAATAAATGTGTGCACCAGGAATTTTAACTTCTTCGGGAGCTTCTCTAGTTTCCCATAAGGGAAGTCTACAGCCCCATATCATGCTATTTTTTGGGGGAGACATCTGACTACACATAGGAATTGCTTTTTTTTTTTTTTTTTTTTGGTTTTTGGGCCACACCCGGCATTGCTCAGGGGTGACTCCTGGCTGTCTGCTCAGAAATAAGCTCCTGGCAGGAACGGGGGACCATATGGGGCACCGGGATTCGAACCAACCATCTTTGGTCCTGGATCGGCTGCTTGCAAGGCAAACGCCGCTGTGCTATCTCTCTGGGCCTAGGAATTACTCTTAGCAGTTCTTGAGAGACCATAGGGGATGTCCAGCATGAACCCAGATTGGCCACATGCAAGAGATATGCCTGACCTGCTGTAGCAATCGCTCTCACCTGCTTTTAAATTAAGATTCAATTTTTTCTTACCACTCTTTTTGGTCTTTCTTCCTGTCCTAGTAATTCTGCAAATTACCATCAGCTCTTCCAGAAGGGAAGTCTACAGCCCCATATCATGCCTTTTTTAAGGGGGGGTTCAAACCTGACTGCACTCAGGAATTATTCTGAGCAGTTCTTGAGAGATCATAGGGGATTTCCAGCATTGAACCCAAATTGGCCACATGCAAGAGATATGCCTGACCTGCTGTAGCAATCGCTCGCACCTGCTTTTAAATTAAGGCTCAATTTTTTTTCACCACTCTTTTTGGTCTTTCTTCCTGTCCTAGTAATACTGCAAATTACCACTAGCTCTCCCATAAGGGAAGCCTGAGGCTCGAAAGAGAATCCAGCCCCGTCCTAATGCTCTTGCGAGGAATGTCGGGGCCCACTGGCACAGCAGCACCCCGATGCCCGGCTGAGCTGAGCTGAGCTGGATCGGGCCCTGAGGGCGGGACTCACCCAGGGGCCCCTTGCCCGCGGCCTTGGCCTTGAGCTCCTCGAGCTTCTTCTGCTCCTCCTTCTGCTTCTGCTTGAACGCCTTGTCTTCCTGGGGACGCAGAGCGGGGGAGCTTAGTAGGTAAGAGAAGATTCGCCCCCAAGCCCCGCGCGCCCGCCCGTCCACGCACAACCCCGGCGCCCACTCGTCACCTCGTCCATTTCCTTGCTCTGCTTCTTGGGCTGCTTCAAGGGCTTCTTCTTGCCACCTTCGCGGCCCGACATGGCGCCTGCCGCCCCTGGCCCAGACTCGGCCACCGGAAGCGGAAGTGGCCGCGCCGCGCTCGCCCGCTGATTGGCTCCCTGGACGGAAGTGGTGGGAGGTCGCGCGGACGTGACGTAAGAGGAAGGCGGGTGTTGGGAGGGTCAGAGGTCAGCTGAGTGACAGGCGCTGTTAGGCGAGTTTCAGCTCCGGTGCTCCGCGCGCCAGGTAACGTGGAGGAGGGTCGTGCGAGGCCTGGGGAGGATCCGGAAGCCGGGAGGGTGTTTTACCGGAAGCGGGGCGCCTGCAAAGGAACCCGGGGTGCATGTAGAAGGAAGTGCATGAGCAAGGGGGGTTTGCCAAGGAACTTTTATCTCTGTCCTGGAACCCTGGAAGACACAGGGAGGGAGATGGCATAGTGGGATGGGGTCAGGTCCCTTAACTTAGAGCTTTGAAAGCCAGCGGATGCAGTTTGGGTTTGGCATCTGGTTTGAGCCTTTTTTTTGCAAATGTATTTGCCTACTCCATTTTATTTTATTTTATTTTATTTTATTTTATTTTATTTTATTTTATTTTATTTTATTTTATTTGACTAGGCATCTACTATTTGTTACAAGATTTTCAGGCTTGCAAAATGGGAGCAAAAACTTGTCAGGCTTGGCAAACGACATATACCATATGTTACAAGATTTTCAGGCATGCAAAATGGGAGCAAAAAGTGTCAGGCTTGGCAAACGACTTAGACTGTATGTTACAAGATTTTCAGGCGTGCAAAATGGGAACAAAAAGTGTCAGGCTTGGCAAAGCTGATTTTTTTTTTCTTTTTAGTGGATTGTAATCCCCAAGTAAGTAAAATGTGTGTCACAGGTCCTATGAAGTGTGTGTGTGTGCGCGCAGAATAATATAAAGCAGAGATAGTGTTAAGGAATTGCTGGCGCATGGCAATGATACATGAACAAGTGAACAGTGTAGATAGAGAGAACATTTTGGAATGAGGCCTGGAGGTGAGGAAACCTGGTTCAGCAACATCAAGAAGGTTCATGTGGTGTAATTATGTGAGTTGAAGTGGGGGATAGCTGGCCTTAATTAGCAACATGCGTATTAAATCATTACATTGTATATCTTAGACTCATTTAAGGGCATAAGTCAGTGATATCTCAAGGAAACTGGGGGAAAGGCACACATGAAGAATAGTGAGGAAAAGTAGACTAGTGGATGATGACGTCAGAGAATGAGTCAAATGCTAGAAGCTCTGTAAGCTGTGGAAAAAGCATTTTGACTTTTACCTTGAAACGTTTGAGCACAGAGATGGGATCTGGCCCAATTTTGAGTGGACACTGGTTGCTTTCAAGCATGTTGATAAATAGACCATAGAGACTAGAGTAGAATCTGGGAGACCTGTTTGGCAGCTTTTGATCATTTGGACTGGTTAGTAGAAGTGGCAGAGATTCTGGGTTTAAAAAGGAAGTGACAATAGCTGATGAATTGGCTATGTTGTGAGAAAGAAAGCAGAGTGAATTATGAGTGAGATTTTTGCCTTGCTAAGGACATCACCAAAAAGAAGGCTCAGAGCAGGCAACTCTGGCATGGGGAGAAAGTGCCCTCTCAGCTTTCCAAGCAGAGATACAATGAATTGGCAGCTGAATCAGTGAACCTGGAACTTGAGCCATATCAGTATAGATTATGTATGATGAGTATCGTTTTTTTCCCTTTTTTAAAAACTTTATTCATTTATTGATTGGTTGGTTTTTAGGGCCACACCCAGCAGTGCTCCTGGTTTCTGCACTCAGAAATCGCCCCTGGCAGGCTGGGGGACCATATGGGACGCTAGGAATCGAACTGGGTCAGCTGCATGCAAGGCTAACACTACCGCTGTGCTATCTCTCAGGCCCCTTTTTCTTCTTTTCTTTTCTTTTCTTTTTTTTTTTTTTTTTTTTTTTTTTGGTTTTTGGGCTACACCCGGCGGTGCTCAGGGGTTACTCCTGGCTGTCTGCTCAGAAACAGCTCCTGGCAGGTACGGGGGACCATATGGAACACCGGGATTCGAACCAACCACCTTAGGTCCTGGATCGGCTGCTTGCAAGGCAAACAGCACTGTGCTATCTCTCCAGGCCCTTTTTTTTTCTTTTTTTGATGGGGGGATACCTAGCAGTGTTCAGGGATTACTCCAAATTCTGCTCAGGGATTATTCTGGTGGTACACAGGGTAACATAGGGGTTGCTGGCGATAAAAACTGGGTCAACCGTGTACAAGGCAAGCACCTTAGCTGCTCTTTTATTGCTCCTGGCCCTGGTTGATTTTTCTTTCTTTTTTATTATGATGCTGGGAGGCAAACCCAATACCTTACATATGTAATACATACTTTCTTCCACTGGTCTACATCCTCCATCCAGGGTTAGCTGAATTTAGATACTGGCAGGTAATTCACCGATTTACTGTGTGCAATCAGTTGTTTTGTTTCAACATTCACAATGTTTTGCAGCCATTACCATGGTCAGTTTTCTGTTTTGCTTTGTTTTGTTTTTGGGCCACACCTGGTGATGCTCAGGAGTTACTCCTGGCTTTGCGCTCAGAATCGCTCCTGACTTGGGGGACCATATGAGATGCCGGGGGATCGAACCATGGTCCATCCTAGGCTAGCGCTGGCAAGGCAGATGCCTTACTGCTCCGTGCCACCGCACCAGGCCCTACCATGGTCAGTTTTAGAACATTTTCACAGTTTTTAGAGCCATGGGCCTGTATGAGAGGAGATAGAGGACTGAACCCAAGGCCTCTGGTAGAGCTGGGGGATTATGAGTGGGGACTGCAAGCACCTTTCAAGGAGTACAGTACTGAGGAATGGACTGCAGACCAAGCAAATGTGATAAGAACTGATAACGGATCATTGTTTAGCAATGTTTACTGTTTAGCAATGTGGAGATGAACTGAACAAAAGCCATTCTAGTGGCCTGTTAAGTATAAAGGGCAGATTAGAGAGTTTTTAACCAAATGGGAAGAGGAACTAGAGATGGTTAAATACTGTTTGTCAGGGCCAGAGAGATAGCATTTGCCTTGCAAGCAGCTGAACCAGGACCTGGTTGGTTCGAATATGGTCCCCTGTGCCTGCCAGGAGCTATTTCTGAGCAGAAAGCCATGAGTAACACCTGAGCACCACCGGGTGTTGCCCAAAGACCAAGAGATAGCATGGAGGTAGGATGTTTGCCTTGCATGCAGAAGGACGGACGGTGGTTCAAATCTCGCTCAGCATCCCCCAAGCCTACCAGGAGTGATTTCTGAGGGCAGAGCCAAAGTAACCCTGAGCACTGCCAGGTGTGACCCAAAAACAAACAAAAAAAAATGCTGTTTGTCCAGGAGGTTGATTGTAGAGAGGACCTGAGAAGCAGAACAGGTTTGGGAGAAAATGTCCGATCAATGACAGAGTGTTGTGGGGAAGAGGACATGGTGCCTGGGGGCTTAGTCTTCTTTGGAACACAAATTCTTCATCCTGATCAGAAGAAAAGATGAAAGGGGGACAAGTACTGACAGGAAGGTATGGTGGGAGTTCTTTTCCAATTTCTTGTTCTTTATTTTTTTTTTCCAATTTGTATTTTTCTGGTGAAGTGAAATAAGTTATCAGTTAAAAGAGAGGGTGGCAGGAGAAGAGATAGTACTGCAGATAGGGCACTGGCCTTGCACATGACTAACCGGGGTATTTTCCTTGCATCACATAGAGTTTTCTGAGCCCTTCTAAGAATGATCCCTGAGCACAAAGTCAGGAGTAAGTGCTGACAATTTATGGGTGTGACCCAAAAGGGGTGTGTGTGTGTGTGTGTGTGTGTGTGTGTGTGTGTGTGTGTGTGTGTGTTGGATTTGGGTGTGGTGAAGTGGCTTTTTTTGTGCCAGGTCCCAGCTTTGACTCCCTGTACTTTCATGGCTCCCTAAGTACTAAGTGTGGAATACCCCTGAGCAACAACACCTGGTGTGGCCCCAATACTAAAACAAACAAAGAACAGAGGGTGTTGAAAGCTCCAGAGGTGCTGAAGCAATCTGAGAAGCACCTGTGAGATCTGGCAGTTTAGGGAGGCCTCCAGGAAAACAGTCTGGTGGAATAGGATCGAGAGTGAGGGGGCCTGGAAGCAGTGGCAACCCAGTGCCACCTTGTATCAGATGGTGTCAAGGAGTGTGGGCACTGTGGTTGGCAGGCCTCCAGACTGTATGCTTTGCTTGGATGAGGGGTAACCCTGCATGATTGTTGTGAATTCACAGTTAGTGTGCAGGGCCTAGGAGCTCTCCTAATTATTGCAACCTAACTGGTATGTATGCTCACCTCTGGGCCTTATGAAGGGGATTCAGGAATCCTGTATTGAGCACCAGCTTATAGGGATGTCTTCGTCCTTGTCTCTGTTTGAGCCTACTTTTTTTTGTTTGTTTGTTTTTGTTGTTTTTTTGGCCACACCCAATGCCGCTCAGGGGTTGCTCCTGGCTATGCGCTCAGAAATCAGTACTGGCTTTGGGGACCATATGGGATGCTGGGATCAAACCAAGGTCCTTCCTGGATCGGCCGCATACAAGGCAAACGCCCTACCTCTGTGCTATCGCTCCGAGGGCCCACTTTTTGTTGGTTTGTTGTTTTCCAGTGGTCCTCAAACTATGGCCCTCGGGCCACATATTGTATTTGTATCTGTTTTGTTTCTTCATTGCAAAATAAGATATATGCAGTGTGCATAAGAATTCGTTCATGAGCCCGGAGAGATAGCACAGCAGCGTTTGCCTTGCAAGCAGCTGATCCAGACCAAAGGTGGTTGGTTTGAATCCCGGTGTCTCACATGGTCCCCCGTGCCTGCCAGGAGCTATTTCTGAGCAGCCAGCCAGAAGTGACCCCTGAGCACTGCCGGGTGTGGCCCAAAAACCAAAAAAAAAAAAAAAAAAAGAATTCGTTCATAAGTTTTGTTTTTACTATAGTCAGACCCTCCAATGGTCTGAGGGACAGTGAGCTGGCCCCTATTTAAAAAGTTTGAGGACCCCTGTTTTATACCCTTTGATGCTTAGGAATTATTCATATTAGTGCTTAGGGGATCACATGAGATGCTAGGGATTGAACCCAGGTTTAAAGCGTCACACCCACTGCACTGTTCATTTTACCCAGGAGGCATGTCCCTGTCAATGTTGTTTGTTTTTTTTTTTCCTTTGTTTAAAGGGGCATACCTGGAAGTACTCAAGGCTTAGTCCTGGTGGGCTCAAGGGACCATATGGTCAAACCTGGACCAACCTGTGTAAAGCGAGCACCCAACCCACTGTACATCTTTGTTTTCAAGTGGGCCTGAGCGCGTTCCAGTGGACAGAATAGGGAGGGGCTGAGATGCTGTGAGCTGGTCTCCCCAAGAAGCCCCTTTCCTGGTAACTGGCAGCCTGCAGTCTCCTGCCTACCCTGTTCCCTCTACTCTTCTTCCTCTGCTGTTCATTCATTTGGCCACCAGGTGTCACTCTAACAACTAGCACTAGTTGAGGGGGCAGGTGTGAGTGATGGTTTTTTTGGGGGGCGGTGTTTACTCGAGGCGGGTACAACTGGCTCAGGTTTGCCAGAGCATGGGTCACTGAGTCCTTACTCTGGGTCCTCAGTCACTGCTGCTTTCGAACTGGGCAGGGACTGGCTGGATAATGGGAAGCTGACTCCCTGTGTTGTTAGGGAAATGAGGTGTAGGCGTTGTTGTTGGGGCCCACACTTCAAAGCTATGTGGGAAAGGAGAGATTAAAGAAACCTAACCTGTTGAACAGTGACTAAAATGGGAGAGGAGGGAAGCAGCTTCTGGAAGGTGAGAAACGTGAGACTAGAGTAGGTAGCCGGAATTGGAACCCAAATTTAGGCAGAAAAGGGGTTGGTGTGAGTGAGGCTTAAGGAAGTCCTCTGATGAGACACCTCTTCTATGCTCCCCTTATCCCCTGAACTGCCTTCTTTAGAGGATAGTTGAAGGAATTTTCTGTCTTGGGCATAAAGGACTTTATGCCCTCAAACAATTTTTGGTTTGTGGGCCACACCCTGCATTCTAGGGGCCACTGTACCATGGTGCTGTGGATAAAATCTGGGGTTCCCACAGACAAGGCAAAGTGTACACTCCCAGCCTTTTGGGGGATTAACTGAAATTGCTTTCCCAGAGCTGAGGCAGCCTCCAGGAGGACTGGGTGTTTGTTTTGAATCTTTTGGATGGGGGGGCACATCTGGTGATATTCAGGGGTTACTCCTTGCTCTGTACTAAGGAGCCTGGAAATGCTGGAAGTACTCAGGAGACTATATGGGATGCTGGGATTGAACTTGGGTCTGTTTCATGCAAGCCAAGCTCCCAACCCATTGTACCATCTTTCCAGTTATGTTGTGGAAATATTGCTGGAATTTTTTTTTTTTTTCTGAAATCACCACAGTTGTGCCACAGTTCCCCTGGGAGTCTTTATACATTTTTGTCAGTTTGTTAGCAACATCAGAAATATCAGAGAACTGGTACCAGGATTTTATTTTTTTGTTTATTTTTGGGTCATGCCCTGCAGCACTCAGGTGTTACTTGTGGCTCTGCACTCAGAAATTACTCCTGGCAGACTCAGTGGACCATATGGGATGCCAGGAATTGAGCCCAGGTCAGCCGCGTGCAAGACAAATGCCCTACCCACTGTGCTCTCACTTCAGCCCTGGTACCAGAATTTTCATCTGGAACCTCCTGGTAATCCTGGTTCTCTCCTTCCATCTGGTGTCATTACCCAAGAGCCCCGGGGGGACAGGAGGTTGCCTGCCCAGAAGCCCAGCAGAGTGTTCTGCAGAAATTATCAGAATTTCTCTAGGCCCAGAGACCTGACATGCCAACTTTTTCTGGCTGTGAGCTGATCTGTCTGGCATTTACCCAACAGGTTTCCCCATGACAGGGTATAGCCCTGTGTTCAGCATGCAGCATGTGGTGGGTGCACCCCCAGTTTTGGTGCGAAGAGGCCTCCTGGGAAGGGACCTCCTTGTGACCAGGACATTCTGCAGCCCAGGCCCCAGCCAGCCCAGAGAGAAGCGACCCCAGGAGGTAGCCTTAGGCTTGTACCACCGCCTCACAGCCCTGGGCAAAGCTATGGGGCGCAGCTTTCAGCAACAAGCATCCTCCACAGCCAAGATCTGGTGGGATAGATACGAAGAATTTGTGGGACTCAATGAGGTTCGAGAAGCCCAGGGAAACGTGACTGAGGTAAGGCGGTGAGGAGGACAGTTTCCTCTGACTTGGGAAGTGTGACCTTGGGGCTTCTGCCACAAGGTAATGACCTGGGATGGTGGCATGGTATAGTGAGAGCCGGAGTGGGAACAGAGACTGGACAGGGTTTAGGGGTTGTTGGCTGCACAAGGCTCTCAGGAATATAGTGCTGGCCACTAGCCTAGAGGCCCATTATTTGGGATGTACTCGATCTCATGGCCATCTGGGACAAGCCACTTTTCAGCCCACCACTTCTTCAAATTCCTCTGCATTGAACTCGGTCAAGCTCTACTTCTTGGAGATATGAATCTCCTAGTGGCTAGGGAACTTGAACCCGGCCCAGCAAAGAGCCTTGGTCACTCGCTTTTCGTTCTGCAGTTTGGTGTGGATGGATGTGATGACTTGGCCACTGTATACCCTGCCATTATACCATGGGGCTTTCCAAAGGCTGACCACATAGCTATTTTGGAATCTTGAGATGGGGCCAGCATGAAAGCAGATAGGAAGGTCCACTGCAAAGGAACATATTCAAGGTCCCGTAGAACAATCCATATAAGCCATAGGCTGCAGACACTGCCAAGGAAGCTACTCGCTGTCTGCAGCCATTGCATACTGGGTCAGAATTGCTTTTTGCTGAAGCAATACCATTGGGGGCTTGTTTTTCTCCCAATAAGCTGGGTTCCTTCCATGTAGCACCAAGCACCAATCTAGATGAGGATCTCTGTATAACTGAAGTCAGTGGCTGTGTTTAACCAGTTGCTGACTGTTGACCATCCTGCCAGAGTCTCTGGCAGTATTATCTCTAAAGGGTGGATACAGAAGGTATAGAAGGCCTGGAATTAGGCCTTCTTAGCTGTTAGGAAGGTCTGGATGCTGAGAATCATGCTGTGAAAGAAAGAAGTGCCCTAGGGGCTGGAGAGATAGCATGGAGGTAAGGCGTTTGCTTTGCATGTAGAAGGTAGGTAGTTCCAATCCCGGCATCTCATATGGTCCCCAGAGCCTGCCAGGGGTGATTTCTGAGCATAGAGCCAGAAGTAACCCCTGAGCGCTGCTGAGTGTAACCCAAAAACAAAAAAACAGGGGCCCGGAGAGATAGCACAGCGGTGTTTGCCTTGAAAGCAGCCGATCCAGGACCAAAGGTGGTTGGTTCGAATCCCGGTGTCCCATATGGTCCCCCGTGCCTGCCAGGAGCTATTTCTGAGCAGACAGCCAGGAGTAACCCCTGAGCACCGCCGGGTGTGGCCTAAAAAAAAAAAACAAAAACAAAAACAAAAAAAAAAAAGAGGTACCCATAGTGGGAGGCCCCAAGGCCCAGTGCTTTGAGAAGATGCAGCTTGGTCTAAGGTGGGGTTTCTTCTATAAAGGACGCTGTTGCAGCCATGCCTCTCACATAGCACTGTGTGGGGCAGAAGGAAGGTGACATAAATGAAACAGCTTCAGGACATGTGTAGAATTAACAGTCCTAGACAGAGCTGGATGATGGTGAGATGGATGGAGGAAGGCCTTTCTTCTCCAGCTCAGACCACGCGCCTGCAACTCTCCTTTCAGCCTGCAGGTCTGAGGGTTCAAGATAGAAACGAGGAAATGATCCACAGCAGTCAGGTTTCAGGAGACATCAGCTTTATTTTGGCCCTAGCCACCACATGTGGCTCCTAAGCTCTAAAACCGTTCAAGCCTGGGCCTGTGATATAGCTTGGAGGCAGGGTGTTTGCCTTGCCTGCTGAAGGACCGCAGTTCGAATCTTGGCATCCCATATGGTCCCCAGAGCCTGCCAGGAGCTATTTCTTTTTTTTTTTTTTGGTTTTTTGGGTCACACCCGGCAGTGCTCAGGGATTACTCCTGGCTGTCTGCTCAGAAATAGCTCCTGGCAGGCACGGGGGACCATATGGGACACCGGGATTCGAACCAACCACCTTTGGTCCTGGATCGGCTGTTTGCAAGGCAAACACAGCTGTGCTATCTCTCCGGGCCCCCAGGAGCTATTTCTGAACGTACAGCCAGGAGCGACCCCTGAGTGCTGCCGGGTGTGACCCAAAAACAAAACCAAACAAAAAACCTTTCAGGCTATCTCCATTCAACCTATCTCTTCTCCATCCTGCTTCTCTTGCTGAATTTCTCTGAATCAATCCCCTTCCTGCCCCTGAGGAAATCCTTTTGCTACCTACAGAGGACCCTTCTCAGAAATGGGCAGGTCTTACCATCAGGTAAGGTTATGCAGAAGATGGGGGTGGGCTGACAGACAAGTTTCTCAGGTCTTTGGCAGGCCAGTGTTGACCGGGTCTGGTGTGTTGTTAGCTATTTCCAGATTCCTGGAGAACATCTTATTTCTACACGAATGCATAAATCTGCTTGCTTTGATGGGCATGGCTTGGGGCACTTTGAAGACCACTGGGAGAGCCAAGACAATGGGTCTGAGTAACTTGACTTCTACCCTTTGCACTGATATTCCTGTGACCTTTCTCAGCCTTGGAATGGGAATAGGGCTGGCCCCGTGTGCAAGTGGAGAGAGAAGAGGCTACTCTCCTCCATTGTTCTTTCTGCAGGCAGAGAAAGTGTTCATGGTGGCTCGAGGCCTTGTCCGAGAAGCTCGGGAAGACCTGGAGGCTCAACAGGCCAAGCTGAAGGAGGTGAGGGACCGTTTGGACCGTATCTCCCGAGATGACAATCAGTACCTAGAGCTGGCGACCCTGGAGCACAGGATGCTGCAGGTAAGCATCTTGGTAGCAGCCCTCCTCATTTTGGGCCACCCTCACCTGGCACATTCTGGAAGGCTTGGGGGAGAACCTTTATTTCCCATCCCCTAGAGAACCTTTTTTTTTTTTTTTGGTTTTGGTTTTTGGTTTTTGGGTTACACTTGACAGTGCTCAGGGGTTCCTCCTGGCTCTACGCTCAGAAATCGCTCCTGGCAGGCTTAAGGGAACCATATGGGATGCCGGAAATCTAACTACCATCCTTCCTGGATTGGCCACGTGCAATTGGCCCTGCCGATGTGCTATTTCTCTGGCCTCCAAGGGGAAAACCTTAATGTTCTGCTGGTGTGAGAGCCATCGAGGAGATACACCTACCAAGTGGCTAGGGTCAGAACACCAAGCAGGGAGTGCCAAGGTACCAGGGGGCACAGACACTGTTCTTTTTTTTTTTTTTTTTTTTTTTTTTTTTTTGGTTTTTGGGCCACACCCGGTTGATGCTCAGGGGTTACTCCTGGCTATGTGCTCAGAAATCGCCCCTGGCTTGGGGGGACCATATGGGACGCCGGGGGATCGAACCGCGGTCCTTCCTTGGCTAGCGCTTGCAAGGCAGACACCTTACCTCCAGCGCCACCTACCCGGCCCCAGACACTGTTCTTTTAATAGACACAGCCTACAGACTTTGGTCAAACCCAAGACCATGCAGGTATGAGGACAGTGGATCTTTTTGATCATGTTCTCTTCCTGGGCTCTCTTACCAACTGAGTTTATGCTGCTTCATATGTTTTGTGTGTTTCTGGAACACCTGCTCAGTGCCAGGCATGAGCCTGAGCCCCAGGGATCCAGTGGTGGATATTGCTGGTGGCTGCGGTACTGGGGCCATCTGGCTGCCATCTAATACAGCTTTGCTTTTACAGGAAGAGAAGAGGCTTCGTGCAGCCCACATGCGTGCAGAGGATTCAGAGCGAGAAAAGTTCTCCCTCTTCTCTGCAGCTGTGCGGGAAAGTCATGAGAAGGAGCGCACTCGGGCAGAGAGGACCAAGAACTGGTCGCTCATCGGCTCAGTCCTCGGGGCTCTGATTGGTGTGGCCGGCTCCACCTACGTGAACCGTGTACGGCTCCAAGAGCTGAAGGCTTTACTCCTGGAGGCGCAGAAGGGCCCCGTGAGCCTCCAGGAGGCCATCCGAGAACAGGCCTCTAGCTACTCACTCCAGCAGAAAGACCTCCATGACCTCATGCTTGATCTCAGGGGCTTGGTGCAAGCAGGGCCAGGGCAAAGCTCTGGGTCCCAGGCAGATACTATCCCCACCCGAGACAGAGACACAGATGTCCTTTCAGCTGCCTTGAAAGAGAACCTCAGCCATTCCAGGCAGGTCCATTCATGTCTAGAGGGTTTACGAGATCAGCTCCATGGCTTGGAAAAGACTTTAAGCCACACAGCTGGGGCGCTGCAGCTTGCAAAGGCTGCCACACATCCAGGCCTGGTCGAGCCTGCAGATAAGGCTCTGCCTGGCTCTTTGCTGGAGCATGGGAGCGTGATCCTGGCATTGGCGGACATGGAGCAGAAGCTAGAAGCCCAGGTCAACCGAAACACCGTCTACGGCACACTGGTCACCTGCCTGGCATTTGTGGCCACGTTGCCTGTGTTCTACATCCTGTTCAAGGCCAGCTAGCCCCTCATATCCAGAGGTTCTAAGGAATATGTGTGGATGTGGATTTAATTCGATTCCCAGCAATGAAGTAAAATAACCTTTGGGGGTGCACACCACTTTTGGGGATAGTCTGAATCTGAGAAGCATCTGCTATGGCTTGTCAGCTGGTGAACTTTGCTTTTTAGCCAAGGCCCACTTACGTTATCTTAAAACTTTGTGCTAATATACAATTAAAATGTCTTTGCGTTTGTATCATTGAAAGTAATTTATATCAGATTGAGTCTTGGCCATTGAAGGTTGAGATTTGGGACTTCAGGGTTGGGCCTGGGTTTTATGTAATTGCTCCCCCTGGTTTTTCCCCAGCTCCTCTCAGTTTAGTTCTCAGTTGAGGACCATTTTGGATTTACTTACCTTTGAGGCCTGGTTTCCATTTTGGATTCCAGGCCCTCCTCTTCCCCAGTTTTCTTAGGCCTCATGCTCTGGGCTTTCCACTGGGTGGAGCCTATTCTGCTGCCTATCTTGGGTGACTGGCTGCTTCCCTCTTCCACAACACTTGGTCTGCCATGATGGGGAGAATCTCCTGGCTTTGGCAGTGGAAATAAACAGAGGAGAGCAGTGGGGAGAATGGTTGATAAATATTACTGGACATCATTATTGGGGTGGGTGGGTAATCTGGGTTCCAGGTACAGCATGCATTGGGCAGCATTGTTCTGCCTGGCATGAGGGGTGTATGTTCTCCCACAGCCACAGAATGATTTTTGGGTGGCAGGGGCAGCCTACTAGCAGGGTGAACAATGGGACAGTGATTGGAAGGGGCCTCTCAGAGATATGAGGCGCTGTGGGGCCTAGAAGTAGACTGTCCAGAGAACTGACCTCTTCAGAGAGGAATAGTCACCTTTGACCTCACTAAATGGTGACAAGTGCCTTTGCCCTTGAGTAAACAGGAACAGTGGGGCCATTCCAGGCTCCAGCTGGAGGACTAGAGAATGTATGGCTCAGACACACAGGAGAACTCGCCTTTTTTTGGAGTGGGAGCCTGTGGAACCACCAGTGTTTCCTATGAAGTACTGTCCCTTCTTGGGGAGCCCAGGCTCAGGGGCCATGGGGACATTATGAATTTGAGTGTTCCTGGCCCCTTGAACATTTGGTCTCTCCATGTGCTTTATTGCCTTTATATGGAATCAAAACATGGTGTGGGAATGAGACATTAAAGCGTTTGCACCTGGGAAGCTCAAACTTCTGATGCAAAGAAGTTGTAAGAAGAAAGAAGTAACTGTAGAATGGGGTGCTTTGGAGCTTGAGAGGCCTAGGCCCCTCTCTAAGGCTAGGCAGAACCATGGAACCAGGTACTCTGAGTGACCAGAGCTGGGGAACAAGAATGTATAAGGGGCAGGGGAAGGGAGGGAAGGAGGAAGAGCGACCTGAGGCTAGCTGACTAGGCTGAGGGGGTAGGGTTGTGGAGCAGAAGGCCTAGAAGTTCCACATTAGCTGACAAGGGGTCTGTGTCAGAGGGTAGGGAAAGTACACTGGAGGGGGCAGGTGTGTGTTGGGGTACAGAAGGAGCAGAGTGCCTGGGCCAGGTCCTGGAAGGTCAGATGAATGCTCTTCCAAGAGGACAGAATTGGAGAGGGAGAGGGAGAGAGAGAGAGAGACGTTGGCACCAGGCAGTTGAGAGTGAAGGGAAGTTCATGAGTGGGTGAGAGGTGGAAAGAGAATGTCTGTAGTGTTGGTCTTTGGACAGTAGAAGCCAGTGTGAAAGACGGAAGCCTTCTGGTTGTGTACAACCTCCCCTCCTCCCTGCCCTTCACCTCCAGGAAGTTATGTAGGCTTCCAAGGTAAAGTATGTGCCCATTTTGCCTCTCAAGAGGCTGGCCCAATTGCCTTGGGCTAAAGTTCTCGGAAAGTCCGAAGGAAGATCCAGGCTGGGCGGGCTGCTGACAGTGTGCAGGCCGGCTTGTGAAGGGTCCGGCAGATGAGGGAGGAGGGTACAACCTGACCTTAGCAGACAACCCTTCTTCTGCCCAGCGTTTCCTCCCTGAGAAGGCCCAGGTATGTGCCAGTGAGGGGAGTTCAGACTTGCCCAAGGCTTTCTCAGCTTGGGGTGGGTCCTGGTTAAAATCTGGGAAGAAAGGAAAGCAAAAAAACGCGATGCGCCCTTGCACCCTCAACTTCTGCAGCCGGCCAAGCCACCCAAGGCCCAAGCTGTGGCATCACCCCCACTCCACCGGTGAGCAAATAAGTTTGTATTTGTGAGAGGGGAGGGGGGCAGGGATCGTCAGGTTACTTGGCTCGGGGGATGGCACAAACCCAGGAGGCCCAACCCCGAGCAAGCAAGCCAGCTCTTCCCAAACCCGCCAGAAGTGGGGGCTGGAAGGAGGGCCTGCTAGTTGGGGGAGTCCTGGGGAGACAATTAAAAAAAAAAGAAAGAAAGAAAAAGGCAGTGGGGGATCAAGGAGGCGCTTAAGAGGAGCCCAGGTAAAAAGTTGCCGGAGTTCGAACCCGGAGCGAGGAAGCCAAAGAGAAGCCGGGGAGGCACAGGGCGCAGAGCGCAGAGCGCGCGGGCCGGGCGGGCAGGTAAAGTGACCTGGAGGTGTGTGGGGGGGGACCTCCCAGTGGGAGGTGCATGCCAAACCCGCGTGCTCCACCGTGATCGCTAGCTTGGGGTGCAGGGGTCCCGCTCCCCAAGCACCCCTATCCAAGAAGGAGCACGAAATCGGGAGTCCCGCGCGCGCGGGGCGGTGCGCATCGGTGCGGTGCCCAGCCAGGTGATGCGCGCGGGGATGGCCGGGGCCGGGGCCGGGGAGGCAGGCAGGCTCGACCCACGTTGCCGGGGCGACCGCCGGGGTGCGGGGCGGAGTCCCCGGAGCCCCAGGGCTTGGAATGCGAATGCGTGCGGGGTCCGGTCGGCGGGGCTGCGGGCGTGGGGGGAGGCGCGGAGCCGGGCCGGCTTTGTCTCCTTTGTTCCCGGCGGTGGCAGCGCGGCGAGGGCGGGCGGGGCGCCGCTTTCCGCCCCTCGGTCTCCGGGTAACAGCTGCGGCCCCGCCAGACCCACCTCCGGGAGGCTGGGAGGAGCCGAGCGGGCCGGGCCGGGCCGAGCCGAGCCTCGTAGAGCAGATCCCCAGCCGGGCGCGGTGCGGTGGTGAGTGCGGGCGCGGGGCGCACCAGGGCGCATCAGGGCGCACCAGGGCGCACCGGGGCGCACCGGGGCGCGCGGGGCGGGCGATCGGAGCCCGGACCACACGAGTCCGCGCCCGGGGAAACTCCGGCTGCTCCTCCCGGTTTGCGATTGGGAGACGGAGGAGGTGGAGGAGGTGGAGCTGCTGCCCCGCGCCCCCTCCTCGCAGCCGGCCCCTTCCCCGCCCTCCAGGACCACTGGTGGGGTGGCTGGCTCGGGACCCCGCGCTTGGGTGGCCGGGTGGATGGAACAGGGTCCCCTCCCTGGGCGCACACCCCCTTGTTTCCAGGCTAGGCTCACAAAGGCGCTCTAAGTCTCCTGACACGCACCCCTTCACACAAACACACACACACACCCCAGAACCCTGGTCTCCCCACGTGCGCACCGTGGCATGGGGCCCTGGGATGGAGGAGCGCTCCATGGGGCCTCTCTCCCTCCATCCTTCCCTCCCAGCTTCGGGGTGCCGGGTAGAAGAAGGGTCCTGGATGCCGCCACCCCAGCTCCACGCGCGACCCGGGCGGGCGAGCAGTGTGTCCTCCTGAACTGTCAATGAGTAACTCGCTGGACTAGGAGGAAAGGCCACTTTTCACACTCCCAGGATAGACAGACAGACTGACCGGCTGCTCTGTGAGGGCCTGGGTGGGCTTGAGCGTCCTTTCCATCTTCCTCCTCCTTGGTGGGGAGAGGAGCCCCTGGCTGGCCTGGGCTAGCTGGGGCGGTTTGGTTTTTTTTTTTTTTCTTCAGAGAGTTGTTAGGTACCCTTGGGTCTTCCTGATTCTTTGGGTCGCGTTAGGAGAACCCAGATTTCTACTTAGGGCAGGCATGGGCCAGGCTAAGCTAGACCTTGGCTGTGTGAGTCTGGAGAGTCCAAGATTTGGGGAGTAAGCTGGACATCCTGCCCGGATCTGAGTCTTGACTCCTAAACCGGCTGCGATTTGGTTTTTTTGTTTGTTTGTTTGTTTGTTTGTTTTTGTTTTTGGTTTTTGGGTCACACCCGGTGGTGCTCAGGGGTTACTCCTGGCTATCTGCTTAGAAATAGCTCCTGGCAGGCACAGGGGACCATATGGGACACCGGGATTCGAACCAACCACCTTTGGTCCTGGATTGGCTGCTTGCAAGGCAAACACCGCTGTGCTCTCTCCGCGCCCTGCGATTTGTTTTTTAAAGTAAGCTTCAGCCCATCATTAACTAAAGTGACATTGACTCCTTGATCTTTTTTGGAGAAGCCTGTGTCTATCCTAAGAGTGGGTTTCCTCTCTGGTGAACTCGAGGTTCTTTCAAAAAGGCAGGGAGCCTGTACTAATGACATCTGTCCTTTTGGGGGAAAAATTCATTCATGAACCCCAGAGAGTCAGGTGTCCTGTGGACTGGTCAGAGAAGTCCCTCCTCTGGTTCTGAGACCCCAGGGTACATAGCAGGTGGCTGGGTGTGCCCATGCTCATCTGTCCCTCACAGGAGGAGCAGCCCCGGGCCAGGGAAGATTGGCTGGGAGGATGGGAGGGTAGGGACTTCTGGGACAGCTAGGGAGTGGGCATTCCAGCCTGTGGGAACCACCACCAGGCCAGGCCTAAGAGAGTGTGTGGGGGAGAGCTGGCAGAGAAGCGGGCCTGCGCTGGAGGGGTTTGACCTTTATCCTTCTGGCCCTGGGGCCCCCAGAGAGAGAGAGAGAGAGAGAGAGAGGCCTGAGGGAAGTGTCCTGATTCTGTTTGAAAGATGTGAGAGGAGGTGGGGACTGGGGGCCACTCTGTGCCTGTGGCAGAGGTTGCAGGAAGTGTCTGCGGACAGACTTCTTTCCCTTGGTTTGTGAGCAAGACAGGGTGGGGGACGGGGCCACTGGTGGAGAGGGGACAATGATTGGAGTCTAAAAGTTTTCCCAGAAGGGTCAGGCATCCTCCCTTCTTGCTTGTGGCCTTGCTGTTCCTATTCCTCCCGGTCCTCTTCCTATGGGCCAGTTGGCTCCGCTGAGATTTTTACATTTGGGGAGTGTCTTGGTAGCGGCCCCTCGAGAGCTGGAAATCTTGGCACTCGGGAGGCACTGAGCAAATGTTTGTAAGTGAATGAAAGCGGGCGTGTTGGTGTAACCTCAGGCCCGTCTGCCCAAGGCGCATCTCTGGGTGTGAGGTGCAGGAAGGGAGTGCACCTTGGGGTCCAGGGGTGCCCTCTTTCCATCCTCAATCAGACCCCAACTTCACACAGAAAGAAGTCCCCTCCTCCCCCCACCCAGCCCTTGGAAATCAAGGTGGGGGGCTCTTGTGAAGTCTGGCTTTGCTACAGTCCTGGGCTTCTCGCCGGGTTCGCGAATCTCCCCGCCACCCCTTTTCCACCACCCCCCTTAGTGACAAACAGAGGCAGCCTTGTTCCCGCTCCCATAGAGCTGCCCTGTTCTCTGCACACTAAAAATGGAAACCCCCAAGCTATTTTGGGAGCAGTGCCCAGCCGGGCTGTGGCCATGGCTTCACTGCTCGCACCGGGCTGCCTGCTGGACTCTCCTCTGAGCCTTTTGCCCAGCCCAGCTCTCTGTGGGGCAGTCATAGGGCAGCTGTGGCGGGGAGCCCCCTGCTGGAAATGGGGCTGGGACTGGGCGGAACTAACCTGCCCTGCGAAGTGCAACATGTCCCGGAAACTCTCAGATCGGCATCTGGAGATGGGCTGGGCTGGTCTGATCTGGGCAGCGTGGCCTGGACGCCCACAAGTAGGGGAAGTGTCTGGGGCCTGCAAGAGATCCTAGCCCAGCCCTTCACTAACCCCCCTTGTGCCATACCCCCTCTGGAAGCCTGGGGTGCGGGTGTTGCTGGGGTTTTCTGGTGCCTATGAGGAGAGCAGGCACCTACCCATCTTGGGAGTACCTGGGGGGTGGCGGGTGTGTAGTGGAGGGTCGTGATGTCTCCAGAACTCCCCCACCCCTCCACACAGCCACCCTGCATCCTGGTTCTGCTCTGACCTGCAGGAGAGGAAATAGCAAGCGATGACCTGGCCTCCACCACCCTCTAGGATTTAGGGCTCGCCCCAGGGAAGTGTGTGCATGAGTGTCCCAGTGCAGGGGGCGGGGGTGTGTCTGCAGGGCGTGGAAGGAGCCTCATGGGGCTCTGCATGTGTGTGAGTGGGGCCCGAGTGTGTCTCTGGGTGGCAGCACAGAGGAACTCTGCATGTATCTGTGATCTGTGCGTAGGGCAGCGCCCATGCGTGTGCATGCAGGACAGTGCTGGGGACGCTTCTGGGAGCTTGGGGGTAGGGATGGAGGTGGGGTGCGGAGCATGTCCTTGCTTTTGGGCCCTGGCAGGTCAGGCTGGGACAGCCTGTGTATGTGTAGGGCCTGCCCTCAGACGCCTCCATTAGGCTGAGTTGGAGCAGAGGGTCAAAATGGGAGTATGCTGGGGAAAGGGGCGAGGGGCTGCCCCTGCAGAGTGGGAGGGTCAGGGAGGGGGTGGGGGCTGCTAGCTAGCCACAGGCCCTGTCCTAGCTGCCCTTTCCCAGGCCCTGCTGAGGCCTGACTCCTTTGCCCTCCCCCTTGCTGTGTGGGCTCTGAGGAGGCGTCCCCTGTGGAATGTGTTTGGTGGACGAAGGCCAGGCTGGGCCCCATTCCACCGACAGGCTGGGCAGGAGGGAGGGGGTACCTTTGTGCTGCCTGCACGATGGGGAGTCCGGGGCTCCCACATGCCTGCAGCCCAGCCCCTCGCTTCATGCTCTGCTTTTCTCCCTGGCCAGGTGACTTCGTGTAGGTCATGCGGTTGACTTCTCGAGCCAGTCCTGCCAGGTGAGCCTGACCTCAGCATCCTGGATCAGTGCTTCTCTCACCTCTGCTGAGTGATCTCCGAGGTGGGGTCCAGCCTGAAAGGCCCCGGGCCTGATGGCTTTTCTCTCCTGCTTCCCTTTATTTGTGGGCTCTACACTAGTTATTCTGGATCCCACCCTGACCTTCGAGACCCCTCACTTAGTCCCTATGGGGCTCTGAACATGGGAGGGCATCTTGGGTCCCTCCTCTCTTGGTTCTTTCTCCCTCTGAAAAAAAATTCAGGGCCAGGAGATGACTCCAAGGTGGAACCAGCATTTGGGCTGTCAAAGCCCCTAGTCAGATCCCTAGCACCTTACAATGCCTTGAGCACTGCTATGGTGCGTGGTCCTAGAATAAAGTAGAGGGACTAGAATGTGCAGTGGGTAGGCACTTGACTTGCACGTAACCTGACCTGGTTCGATCCTACCATCCTATATGGTCCCACAAACCTGCCAGGAGTGACCCCTGAGTGCATAGCCAGAAGTAGCACCTGATGAGGCCAGAGAGATAACATGGAGGTAGGGTATTTGCCTTACATGCAGAAGGACAGTGGTTCAAATCCCAGCATCTCATATGGTCCCCTGAGCCTGCCAGGAGCGATTTCTGAGCATAGAGCCAGGAGTAACCCCTGAGTACCGCCTGGTGTGACTCCAAAAGCCAAAAAGAACAAAAAACAAAAAAAAAGAAGTAACACCTGAGCACTGCCAGGTGTGACCCAAAACCCAAAAAGCAAGCAAACAAACAAACAAACAAGAAAAGGGGCCGGAGAGATAGCATAGCAGTAGAGATTTGCCTTGCATGTGGCCAATCCAGGACGGACTGGTTCAGTTCCTGCCGTTCCATATGTGTGCGCCACTGGGTGTGGTCTAAAAACCTAAAAAGAAAAAAGAAAAACAAAACAAAACAAGAAAAAAATAGAAACCAGTGTCATGCAGAGGGGCTTCTTCCTCCTGGGGTGTGTGCCAGCCCCTTGTTCCTGCCACTTGCTCTGCTGCTCCTGTTCATTCTGGGATGGACAGTTTCTGGCATCTGCCCCTCTGACCCTGAGATGATGCAGGGCCATGTTCCCGAGAGAAATATCCTTGCAGAACGTGGGCAGTGGGGAAGTTTCCAGAGAGTATGGATTACAGGTTATTCCAACCACCACTTCCTTGTCAACCCCACCCTTCTTAGTTCACCAGGGCTAGATGAGGCTTTTTGGCAGGGTCCCAGCCATGTTCCTCATCAGGCAGTCCCCTGAAACCCTCTCTACCTTTCTCCCTGCCAGGTGACCATGTCTGCCCTTGGCCCAGCTCTCCTCCAGGCACTCTGGGCCGGCTGGGTCCTCAGCCTGCAGCCCTTGCCACCGCCAACCTCTTTCACTCCCAATGGAACGACTCTGCAGCACCTAGCTCAGGACCCCGACACAGGCACCCTCTACCTGGGGGCCACCAACTTCCTGTTCCAGCTTAGCCCTGGGCTGCAGCTAGAGGCCACGGTGTCCACTGGGCCTGTGCTGGACAGCAGGGACTGCCTGCCCCCTGTCATGCCTGACGAGTGTCCCCAGGCCCAGCCTACCAACAACCTGAACCAGCTGCTCCTGGTGAGCCCGGGGGCCCTGGTGGTGTGCGGAAGTGTGCACCAGGGGGTCTGTGAGCAAAGGCACCTGGGGCAGCTTGGGCAAGTGCTGCTCCGGCCTGACCGTCCTGGGGACATGCAGTACGTGGCTGCCAATGACCCTGCTGTCAGCACAGTGGGTTTGGTAGCCCAGGGCCCGGCAGGGGAGCCTCTCCTCTTTGTGGGACGGGGATACACCAGCCGGGGTGTGGGAGGCGGTATTCCGCCCATCACCACCCGGACCCTGAGGCCACTGGACCCCCAAGCCGTCTTCTCCTACGAGGAGACAGCCAAGCTGGCAGTGGGTCGCCTGTCTGAGTACAGCCACCATTTCGTGAGCGCCTTTGCGCGAGGAGCCAATGCCTACTTCTTGTTCCTGCGCCGTGACCTCCAAGAACAGTCCCGGGCCTTCCGGGCCTACGTGTCACGAGTGTGCCTGCGGGACCAGCACTACTACTCCTATGTGGAACTACCACTGGCCTGCCAGGGTGGTTATGAGCTGATCCAGGCTGCGGCTGTGGCCAGGTCTGCCGAGGACGCCCACGGGGAGGTGCTGTTTGCGGCCTTCTCTTCAGCTGCACCCTCAACTGTGGGCCGGCCCCCCTCTGCCGTGTCGGGGGCATCTGGGGCTTCTGCCCTCTGTGCCTTCCCCCTGGACGAGCTGGACCGCCTGGCCAACCGTACCCGGGATGCCTGTTACACACACGAAGGACGAGCGGAGGACGGGACCGAGGTGGCCTACATTGAGTATGATGTCAACTCAGACTGCGCACAGCTGCCCGTGGTGAGTGCTCACTGCCCTGCCAAGCAGTCCCCTGGTCTCTGGGCTCAGCGTGTGGTTGGTGGTTGGGACTTAGAAGAGACCCTTAGGGGCCATAGAGATAGCATGGAGGTAAGGCCTTTACCTTGCTGCAGAAGGACGGTGATTTGAATCAGGAGTAGTCCCTGAGCACTGCCCGATGTGACCCAAAATAAAAAAATAAATAAAAGAAGAAGAAGAAGAGAACCTTAGTGCCAGAGTGGCATCCAGGGTGCAGAGAGGTGCAAAGTGATGTGGAAGTGGCATTAAGGGGGAAACTTTTATAGAGATGCATTGAGAGAGTTTTGAGGTTCTGCCAGTGGTCCTCAAACTTTTAAAACAGGGGGCCAGTTCACTGTCCCTCAGACCCTTGGAGGGCCGGACTATAGTGAAAACAAAAACTATGAACAAATTCCTATGCACGCTGCATATATCTTATTTTGAAGTGAAGAAACAAAACGGGAACAAATACAATATGTGGCCTGCGGGCCATAGTTTGAGGACCACTGTATGGCACTGTAGTTCAGAATGTGTAGGGAGGATCAGGAAGTGAGATTGAAAACCTTGGGCTGGAGATGGTAGATGGGAAAATACTTACCTTTCATTCCAACCCCAATTAAAAAAAAAATCCCCCCTTGGACTGGAGTGATATCTCAACAGATATCACTTGCCTTGCACATAGCCGCTGAGCCTGGTTCAATCACAGGTATCCCATGTGGTCCCCTGAGCCTGCCAGGAGTGATTTCTGAACGCAGAGCCAGGAGTAACCTGAGAGCTGTGGGGTGTGGCCCGGAAACAAAACAAAACAAAAATTCCCCAGCAGTGCTTATGACTCTTAAGCACCACTGGGTATGACCCAACCCTGCCTTCCCCCACCTCCCCCCAATAATCAAAACAATGTGGCAAAGGTGAGACCTATTTTATTTAGGTCCTTGAACAGGAGAGGTGGTAGGTTTGAGACATTGTTTGACTCTGAACTCAGGATGGGGGGACAGTCTGAGAGAGGACTACTGGAGGAAGCTGAGTGCAGACACTCAGCTCCTGGCTGGGAATTGGGCAGGGCAGGGTACAGCCTTTCGTATCCCCAGGTGGGGATAAGAAAAGGGGAAGTGCTGCTGGACTTCCTCTCTCTATGGCAGGGCTCAGGATGTGGCTATGGAGGCTATGCCAGGAGGAGGTTGTCTAGAGACCTGGAGGGTAGAGGATGGGGGTTACGTTACCCCAGGACAGTGGTCAGCAACCTTTTTTTTCAACTGAGCCAAATCTCACCAAAACCACGACTAAAAATTTTTTTTTTTGGTTTTTGGGCCACACCCGTTTGACGCTCAGGGGTTACTCCTGGCTATGTGCTCAGAAATCGCCCCTGGCTTGGGGGGACCATATGGGACGCCGGGGGATCGAACCGCGGTCCGTTCTTGGCTAGCGCTTGTAAGGCAGACACCTTACCTCTAGCGCCACCTTCCCGGCCCCGACTAAAATTTATTTTGAGAGGCGCGCACTGACAGAGGTTAGGAGCAGAGTCCTGACTCCTGGAGCGGCCGCCCGGCACACAGAAGAGCCCAATTAAAAGTGTCAAGAGCCACATGTGGCTCGAGAGCCGCAGGTTGCCGACCACTGCCCCAGGAGACCCAGCTATGCAGGGCTATTTGAGGAGAGCTGGCAGAGGGGAAGCAGTTGTCCAAGGAGGACAGGCCAGGGAGATGGGCCTGACTGATGTTTGGGGCCTGCAGGATACCTTGGATGCTTATCCGTGTGGCTCAGACCATACCCCGAGCCCCATGGCCAGCCGGGTTCCACTGGAAGCCACGCCAGTTCTGGAGTGGCCAGGGGTCCAGCTGACAGCTGTGGCGGTCACCACGGAGGATGGTCACACCATTGCTTTCCTGGGTGATAGCCAAGGGCAGCTGCACAGGGTGAGTGCCTAGGAAGCTCATGCTCTTCCAGGTTCTTCAGCACAGAGGCTGCTGGGACCGACCCGGTGGTAATCTGTATGCACCATGGAGCTGTCATGTATCTTCCCTTGGTCTCCCTAGGGCTGAGTGGGGTTGACCTGTGGAACCTTCACCCCCAGTCATTACTCCCAGAGCGGGGAGAGGGTGGCCGTGACCTTAGGGTTCAGAGCTCATGGCTTCTGGCTTTAGGTCTACCTGGGCCCTGGGAGCGACGGCCATCCATACTCCACCCAGATCATCCAGCAGGGCTCTGCAGTGAGCAGGGACCTCACCTTTGATGGGGCCTTGGAGCACCTGTACGTCATGACCCAGAACACTGTGAGTGGCGGGCATCTGTAGGGAGTATGTCTGCCTCAGCCTCTGGTGCTCCATCTTCAACCTTACGTCCCTGCTGTCCCAGCTTCTCAAGGTTCCTGTGGCCTCTTGCACCCAGCACCAGGACTGCGAGTCTTGCCTTGCTCACCGGGACCCTTACTGCGGATGGTGTGTGCTCCTGGGCAGGTTCGTGTGCACCTCTCGCCCTCACCCTGGATGCCCACATCCACACTGGCCTCCTTGCCATGCCAGGGCAGACCCTGGGGCTGTGGGTTCATTCCCCTGCATTCTGCTGTGATTCTTTCGGGTGCCAGGTGGATGTCACTGTTGTCTGCAGGTGCACCCGCCGTGCTGAGTGCTCGAGGGGCCAGGACCCCGAGCCTTGGCTTTGGAGCTTCCAGCCTGAGCAGGGCTGTCTGCGTGTGGTAGCTGTGAGTCCTGCCAACATCAGCCGAGAAGAGAAGCGGGAGGTTAGGGGCCCTGCTGCGGAAGGGAGGGTCTGAGCATGGGGCTGGATGTGGGGGTTTGGTTGTCAGGAGCATGAAATATCACATGGCCCCCCCCAACTGGCCACTTCTCTGGACTTTGCTTTTTCCATCTGCTGCTAACACAAGCCAGCAGGTGTTTGTGAAGGCCAGACATCCCTGGGTGTCCCCAAATGCCACTTGTAGTTTGTGGCCCAAGCCCTTCCCATCCTCTTGACAGGTCTTCCTGTCGGTGCCTGACCTGCCATCCCTGAGGCCTGAGGAATCATATTCCTGCCACTTTGGGGAATTACGGAGCGAGGCCCTGCTGACGGGCTCAGGCGTGATGTGCTTTTCCCCAGAACCGAATGATACCCAAGCGCTGCCCAGAGGAGCCGGTGGGTGAGAGAAGGGGACCTGGGAGCCCCATCCTCTCCCACATGGCACTGAAGCATAGGGGGTGGGCTGAACCCTGACATCCTTTGCCTTGTGTTTGGAAAGCTGCTCCCCCAACCTGGTGCCCCCTTCCCTGCAGGGTACTGACTCCACTCTGGTCCTGAGCTGCCCCCCCACTCTTGCCCCCTTGCAGACCACATCGTGGTGAGCGTGGAGCTAAGACTCGGCTCCGTCCTGATCACTCAGGCCCCCCTCACTTTCTACGACTGTGCGGCTGTCACTGACCTCCGCCCTTCGGCACCGTAAGTCTCTCCCCTCACCCTGGCCCCGGGCCCCCAGCTTCCCCTTTGGGACCCCTGCCCATGGCTGTGCTCCATGCAGGTGCCAGGCCTGCGTGAGCAGCCGCTGGGGGTGTAACTGGTGTGTCTGGGAGCACCTATGCACGCACAAGGACACTTGTGACACTGGGCCCATGATAGTGAGCCAACAGGTGAGTGTTCCCCAATCGGGCCACATGGGGCAGGGGTGAGGACTAACCCTCATGAGGGTCTCTCTGATGGCCGGGGTCAGTGCCAGCTGCACATGGGAGGCTCCGTTCTAGCACCAGAGCAGTGTGGGAAGGACTCACTGCAGAAGGTGCCTGTCCTATCTCTTGTGTCTCTGGGGGTTCGTGTAGCAGAGAGGCCAGACAGGCTAGGCCTAGAGCCTCCCACCCCCCCACCCCCAGCACAGAGGCCCTGGAGCCTGCGTCCATCCCTTGCTCCTCTGGAGAATTAACGGGCCGTTTTTGTTTCTCTTTTCCTTCGTCTCCTTTCCTCTAAACATGCTCTTTGCCTACCTGCCTCCTGGTCCCCTGCCTGCCTGCTGAGTGGTTCTTCCTGTCTTCCTCTGCCACCCCCCCTCAGAGCCTGCTTCTCTCTCCAACACCTCCAGCAAGGGGGCCTCCCACCCTCTTCCCACCCACAGTACTCCCGGCCATAGGCATCCCCTCTCCTGACACCCTTCTTGAGGAGCCCGGAGCTCCTTACCCCACGGCCACCTCAGATGTGCTCCCTGAGACGGAGCCTTCCCTGCTCAGTCCCTGGGGGCCTTGGGCAGGTCCTGGCCCCCCACCTACCTCAGCCTCCTCAGTATCACCTCTCCATGAAGAAACACCCCCTCCGAGCACCCCCGATAGGCTTGCAACCGCTGACCCGGCCCCCCTTGACTCTGAACCCATGACCGTCTCAGAGGATCTTTTGGGCCCTTCCCCCTTGCCCTCCACCGAGGCCACACCGCCTCCGGCCCTTGCAGACCCCAGCTCTGAGGCTCTTCCCTCTGCAGTACTCCTGGATCTGCCCCCCGGCACTGCTCCCACCACCACTTTCCCAGGGGCCACAGGCTCCCCCAAGCCCGCTCTGGACTGGCTCTTGAGAGAAGGCGGCGAGCTGCCCGAGGCGGACGAGTGGCTGGGGGGTGATGCGCCCGCCTTCTCCACTTCCACCCCCCTCTCAGGTGATGGAGACTCGGCCGAGCATGAGGGCCTCCCCGCCCCTCTCTTCCTCCTGTCCAGCCTCGACCACCAGCACGACAGCCTGGGGCTCTGGGAGCTGGTGAGGCCCAGCCCTGAAAGGAGCCTCAGTGGCGGGCAAGGCCCGAGCAGCCCTTGCCCCTTCTGGCATTTGTGCCTGGGAAGGACCGAGGGGCCGGGTTGGGTGCGCAGCCCCTGGGGGTTCTGCACGGTTGGCGGGGTGGGCTCCACAGACTGCCTTTCTCTTGGTGTCTGCAGAAGGAGGTGAGCTGGGGTGCGAGTGCCTGCCCTTGTGTGGAGCGTGTCCAGGGCTCTGCGCTGCTGCCCGTCAGAGTGGAGCGGGAAGTGCAGCTCTTGGGCAGGAACCTGCGTCTCCTGCAGGTGAGAGTGGCCAGCTCAAAGGCAGGGGACAGGTTCCAGGGAGTGGGAGGGCTCAGGCAGGCCTCAGTCCCCATCGGGGGGCTGTGTTGGGGCTCTGCTGGAGACCCTCAACTCAACCCAACTCTTGCCTCTGCCTCTGCCCAGGACATCCCAGGAGACAACGAATGTGTGCTGGAGCTGGAAGGTCGCGAGGTGGTCGT
This sequence comes from Suncus etruscus, assembly GCF_024139225.1. Classification (NCBI taxonomy): domain Eukaryota; kingdom Metazoa; phylum Chordata; class Mammalia; order Eulipotyphla; family Soricidae; genus Suncus; species Suncus etruscus. The sequence continues at coordinate 121,457,445 of NC_064854.1, read as the reverse complement.
AGGTGCCCTTGTCCAGTGCGAGCCACCTCCGGATACCTTGTGCCGTGTGACGTGCCAGCAGCACCAGGTGTAGACCTCAAGCGTCCCCAGGAGGGGCAGGGGTGCGCTGGCCGCAAGCTGTCTTCCACACCAAGCCCTGACTTTGAGGGAATCTCTGGACCCACTTCCCACCTCTGACCTCATGCCCTGTGGGTTCCTGGCATGTCATCTTGGCCTCTTACCCTGTGGCTCATGGGACCCTACTTTGGTCCTTTTTCTAGCTCTGTGTCCCCAGAAGTTCTGAGTAGCTCAGACTGCTGACCCATGATTCCTGGCACCCAACTCTGACTTCTGACCTTGTAACCCTCACAACTAGGCATTTGGATGCTTACTCTGACCACTTCTCCTCAAAACTTTGTCCCAATACCCACACCGCCCCCCAGCCCGAGCCTAGATCTCACCCCTCTCCCCGTTTCCCATCTCCAGCTCAGCTATGAGACTGTACAGCCAGAGCTCCAGGTGGGGATTTTTCTGCGCCGGGCGGGCCATCTGCGCATGGACAGTGCCGATGGATTGCATGGTGAGGCCTTGAGGCTGCTGGGGTGCTGGGTGGCAAGGTTTCTCCAGGCTGACCTCTTACATCATCTCTTGTTACCCCCCAGTGGTGCTATATGACTGTTCCGTGGGACACGGGGACTGCAGCCGCTGCCAGACAGCCACACCCCACTACGATTGTGTTTGGTGCAAGGGGCTGCATCCACGGTGCGAAGCGAGGGAGGCCTGTGGCGAGGCTGAGTCCGTGGCTACCCAGTGCCCTGCGCCCCTCATCCACATGGTGCGTTGGAATGCCGGTGCTGCTCTTCCATACTGCCCAGTCTAAGGTCCAGCGGTGGGCGGTTTGGGGCTGTCTCTCCAGGCTGCCCAGGTGAGAAGTTTCTGTACTGAAACAGGTGGAGCCATTGACTGGACCTGTGGACGGAGGCACCCGGGTCACCATCAGGGGCTCCAACCTGGGCCAACACGTTCATGATGTGCAGGACACAGTCAGGGTAGCCGGAGTGCCCTGTGCTGTCAGCGCTCAGGAGTACGAGGTCTCTAGCAGGTAAGACAGCTCTGTACTCTTTTTTTTTTTTTTGTCTTGGCTCCATCCCAGGCCCTGGAGCACCTCACTTGCAGGCCCCTGCGCCTGGTTCCTGGCACACTTTCCAAGTGCCCATGGGTGGAGTCGGAATAACAGTTGTCACAGGTGCCTACCCCTCTCTCACAAGCTCTGTCTGGGTGGGCTGTGCATAAGCAGAGACTGGTCTCATACCTGCCAAGTGCCAGTTTACCCCCCACTTCTGTCCCCACCCCTGAATCAATTGGGGTCTCCTCCATTTGGCTATATGCAACGTAGGTGCCTTAGCTCTTATACTATCTCTCTAGTCCCTAGAAGTTCTGTTTTAAGCAAGACTCTGCCAGAGCATGTGGTTTTGCTGACACGCATTAGACCAAGCGCTTTAGCTGACTGTACAGACGGTGATTGATTCTAGCACCAAGAGACAGAAGTGATGAAAATACATTCTGGCGGAAACCTCCCGCCCATTCACACATCACTTGTCCTATTTTCTCGGCTTTTGGCAGTGACCAGGACACTGTCTGTGGGGACTCAGCAATGCAGCTTCACATGCTGGAAGTCAGCTTGCTCTATGCATCTTTTTTCTCTGGTTAATATCCAGAATTTTCTTAGATGGTTCACTTTCTTTCCCAGTCGCTCCCAAAAGACTCTTGGGGGCGGTTTTTCAGGAGCAGATCTTGACTCTTTTTTTTTTTTTCACTAATAATATCGTTTTTTGGGCGTGGGGTTGGGTCACACTGAGCTGATGCTCAGGGGTCACTCCTGGCTCTGCACTCAGAAATCCCTCCTGGCAGGCTCGGGGGACCCTATGGGATGCTGGGAGTCAAACTCGGGTTGTCCTGGGTTGGCCGCGTGCAAGGCAAATGCCCTACCACTGTGCTATCACTCCAGCCCCATCTCCCTAATAATATCTTTATAAGCACCATGGTAGTGCTTACGGGGTGCTGTGCACACAGTGCTGGCTGCTTATTAATATCAATGGCTCAGGCCCAGAGAGATAGCACGGCGGTGTTTGCCTTGCAAGGAGCCGATCCAGAACCAAAGGTGGTTGGTTCGAATCCTGGTGTCCCATATGGTCCCCCGTGCTTGCCAGGAGCTATTTCTGAGCAGATAGCCAGGAGTAACCCTTGAGCACCACCGGGTGTGGCCCAAAAACCAAAAAAAAAAAAAAAATACATATATCAATGGCTCACCCTAGTCCCAGCTGCATAGGGCCTTTGCATCATGCAAAGGACAAATTCCTTCTCATTCTATCACTCTGGGGTTGGATTTGAAGGAAAGTACATACATTGATTCCCAGATGTCATGTACTCCTGGGATACCCTAAAAGTGTTCCCAAGTGAGAGGAGCTTTGTCAGTCTCCAGGGGGCAGGAGGGAGCAATCAGGCCAGTAGGCTGCTGCTTATCACCCTAACCTGCCTTGTGTCCACAGCCTTGTATGCATCACAGAGGCCAGTATGGAGGAGGTAGCAGGCACTGTGACAGTTGAGGTGCCAGGAAGAGGACGCGGTGTCTCAGAGCACAGCTTTTCTTACCAGGTGCCTGTATGACCCGCTCCCCCCATCTGCAGGCAGGCCTCTCTGGTTGTTGCTGCCAGTCCATTGGGCTGTGCCTCCCCCGCAAGCACCCCACCTGCAAGCTTCCCTATCTGCCTCGGCCTCCTTCTGCCTCTGTTTCTGACCTTACGCCTGTCTGCTCTCCCATCCCTAATCCCTTAGGACCCAAAGGTGCAGTCCATCTTCCCAGCCCGAGGCCCCAGAGCAGGGGGTACCCGCCTCACCCTGCATGGCTCCAAGCTCCTGACGGGGCGGCCTGAGGATATCCGAGTGGTAGTTGGAGAGCAGCCTTGTCACCTGTGAGGAGGGTGTCTTCCTGTGAACTTCGTGTGGGCTGGGGCAGGCGCTGGGGAAAGGAGAGAGAGGGGAGAGCAGTTGGATGCCGAGGGGAGTGAATGAGGCCTGCATCCCTCTGGTCCAACCTGGCCTCCTTTCCGCACTCCCTCAGGCTGCCCGAGCAGCAGGCCGAACAACTGCACTGTGAGACCAGCCCACACCCTGTACCCGCCACCTTCCCTGTGTCTGTGTGGTTTGGGGGCGCTGAGCGGAAGCTTCTACACAGCCAGTTTGAGTATACACCAGACCCCAACGTCACCTCTGCTGGACCTGCCAAGAGTTTCCTCAGGTGTGTGGCAGGGAGGTCAGATGGCTTCAGCAAGTGTATGTGGCGACCCTGAATGCTATGTTGTCCCCTAGAATGGGAGCGTGTGGCTTGGGGTGAGGGGCTCTACTAACCCCGTGGGGATGAAGCTTTCGAGCCTCGTTTACGGGGACCATGAATGGCTTCTGGTTTGTGTTTCAGTGGAGGACGTGAGGTGTGGGTTCGTGGACAGAATTTAGATGTGGTACAGAAACCGAGAATGACTGTGACTGCGACCCCAAGAACACCGGGGCCTAGCCAGGGGCTTGAGCGAAGGCGCCGTGTGATCCCTGAGACTGCCTGCCCTGTGGGAGCCTCCTGCGGCCTTCAGCAAGTAGGACCCTCATGGGCACCTCCTGCTGGCCTGGGCCAGCTGCTACCCACTTTGCTAGACCCAATTTATGTGCAGCTGTGGGCAGCTGGTTATCAAAGAAGCCTCTCCCTGTCTTTGTGGGACCCTCTTCGAGCTCACTTGCCTCCATTAACCCTCTCCTCTCCCCGTTCTAGTTTGAGGGACCATGCCATGTAAACTCCTCTCAGTTGATCACCTGCCGAACGCCTGCTCTCTCGAGCATGCCTGAACCTGGGTTTCGCGTGGAGTTTATCCTGGACAACCTGGTCTTTGACTTCGCAACATTGAACCCCATGCCCTTCTCCTATGAGTTGGACCCCACTCTGCAATATCTCAACCCCGAGGACTCCACCGTACCTTTCCGGCACAAGCCTGGAAGCGTGCTCTCTGTGGAGGTATGGCTCTAACTTGGATGGGGAAGGCCCCCACCACACCCTGCTGCCAGTGACTAAGAGGGCCTGAAGGCAGGCAGAGCAGGGCACAGGCCCAAGGGGCCTGGCCTGGCACACCTGGTGGGAGGTTGACCACTTGCCTGGTGGCCTGGGTCCTGCCACTCTAAATAGTATGCAACATCTGGGCTTCTTGGTGTAGTGTGGGTTGTGGACTTGTGGCTGATGTCTGTGAGAGAGCTGACTCATGGGGACACCTAGTGAGCTCTCTGGAAGGCCTCAGGGAGACAATTTGTCTTCACCTCTGACTGGTGACTGGGAAGATTCAAATGTTCCGTGTTTCTAGCTGGAGAAGTAAAGAATTGAGGAAGGACAGGGCAGGCCACGGGGTCACTAGAGGGCACCATGGAAACATAAGGGAAGAGTCGCTGAGGAGGCATCAGCTCTGTTCCTGTGGCTGGGGCTCACTTCTGGGGAAATAGGATACCCTTTGGGAAGCATCCTGAATGTGACCCCATTGTTCCAGGGGGAGAACCTGGATCTTGCCATGTCCAAGGAAGAGGTGGTGGCCATGATAGGGGATGGGCCCTGCGTGGTGAAGACTCTAACTCGGCACCATCTGTACTGTGAGCCCCCCGTGGAGCAGCCCTTGCCCCGGAACCACAATCTCCGGGAGGCCCCTGACGCCTTGCCCGAGTTCACGGTCAGTGGGGCAAGCACCAGGCTGGGCCCAGCCATAGGTATGTGTGTGGATTCTTGCTCAGAGCTGGTTCTGCCTGCAGGTACAAATGGGGAACCTATACTTCTCCCTGGGCCAAGTGCAATATGACGGCGAGAGCCCCGTGGCGTTTCCTATGGCGGCCCAGGTGGGCTTGGGCGTGGGCACTTCCCTCCTGGCTCTGGCTGTCATCGTCATTGTCCTCATGTACAGGTGTGTGCAGCCCCAGGGGACTAGACTGGGGTAGGTAGTGGGGTGTGGTTGGATTGGGAAGGGGCAGTTAGATCAGAGGTTAGTAATTGTAGGGAGGATGTATTTTAGCTCAGTGCCTGGGTTACTCTTAGGGGTGTTCAAAGAATCCTGCAGTGTTGGGGATCAAAGCTTGTGTTCCAGCTCTGGCTCAACAAAATTTTTTTTTCTTAGTGAAGCAAGATGGTTTTTGTTGCTTTTGGGGGCTTACTCCTGATTCTGTCCTCCAGAATCACTCTTGGCAGGCTCAGGGTACCATATAGGGTGCCAGGAATCAAACCTGGAGCAGTTAGTTGTGTCCAAGGCAAACTCACTATCTACTGTGCTATTTCTCTGGCCCAGAAAAAAAAATTTTTTTGGAGGGGGTCACACATGGCAGCACTCAGGGGTTACTCCTGGCTCTATGCTCAGAAATTGCTCCTGGCAGGCTCAGGGACCATATGGGATGCCGGGATTCGAACCATCGACCTTCTGCATGAAAGGCAAACGCCTTACCTCCATGCTATCTCTCCGGTCCCCAGAAAAATGATTTTTATTGAACAAAACTTCCTTAGAAAGCAATGGGGGGGGGGGCCGGAGAGATAGCACAGCGGCGTTTGCCTTGCAAGCAGCCGATCCAGAACCAAAGGTGGCTGGTTCGAATCCCGGTGTCCCATATGGTCCCCCGTGCCTGCCAGGAGCTGTTTCTGAGCAGATAGCCAGGAGTAACCCCTGAGCAATGCCGGGTGTGGCCCAAAAACCAAAAAAAAAAAAAAAAGTAATGGGGGGGGGACCCAGAGTAACCAGGAGTAACCCCTGAGCACTGACGAGTGTGACCCAAACACCAAAACCCCAAAAAAAAAAAAAAAGTAATTAGGGGAGAGAAAGAAATAAAGTAAATGTTCAAGGGAGAACACAGGCCCCTCTAGAGTAAAAAAGCAGAGAGATACAGGCATGCAAGATACAAGGGAGAAGAGGGGCTTAAAGAGCCAGCCCAGACAATGATTTAAAAAACTGGATGGGGGCCAGAGAAATAGCACAGCGGTAGGATGTTTGCCTTGCAAGTGGCTGACCCAGGACCAACAATGGTTCAAGTCCCGGCATCCCATATGGTTCCCTGAACTTGCCAGGAGAGATTTCTGATCAGAGAGCCAGGCGTAACCCCTGAGCGCTGCCGGGTGTGGCCCTAAAACAAAACAAAAAAAAATTAAAAAATAAAAAAGAACTGGGGGGCTGGAGGGATAGCACAGCAGATAGGGACAAATAAAATCAATTAAATTAAAAAATAAACAAGAACTAAAGAATGACATTTTTTGGCTTTGTGGGCCAGGTAGTCTCTCTCAGTTTTAACCACTCAGTTCTGTCAGGGGCAAGAACTGTTACACATACCATGAAATACGTGGCCATAGTTGTGTTCCAACAAAACTTTGTAGTTTTTTATTTGGGGGGGGGGCTATACCTGGTGGTGCTCAGGAGTTACTCCTGGCTCTTCACTCAGAAATCATTCCTGACAGGCTCTGGGGACCATATGGGATTCCGGGGATTGAATAAGGGTCAGTTACATTCAAGGCAGAATCCCTAGCTGCTGTGCAACCAGCCTCCACAAAGCTTTGTTTCTAAGACAGGCTGCCAGCCAGATTGGCCAGTGGTAGTTTTGGGGCCAAGCTCTTAGGCTAGACAAACAGGCAGGAATGTCATGCTTGGGCTAGGACATGGGAAGTTTCGTTGGGCTAGTCCTTATCCTAGCTGCTTTTAGGTGTACTACCTGATGAGGTCAGGGTGAGGAAGTTTGGCTGCCTAGGCCAGGGACAAGGGCACTGAGTGATATCCTTCCCCTTTCCAAACATGACACCGAACAGGAGGAAGAGCAAGCAGGCTCTTCGGGACTATAAGAAGGTTCAGATCCAGCTGGAGAATCTGGAGAGCAGCGTACGTGACCGCTGTAAGAAGGAGTTCACAGGTGAGGCTGCAGAGAATGAGTCTTTTGTTTGTTTGTTTGTTTTGAGTCACACCTGGCAGTGCTCAGGGGTTCCTCCTGGCTTTACGCTCAGAAATCGCCCCTGGCAGGTTCGGGGGACCCATGTGGGATGCCGGGATTTGAACCACCATCCTTCAGCATGCAAGGCAAATGCCTTATCTCCATGCTATCTCTCTGGCCCCAGGACATGAGTCTTGGACCAGGATTAAGGCCTTGCATTGGGGCTGGAGAGGTAACACAGTGGTAGGGCATTTGCCTTGCACGGAGCTGACCCAGGACGGACCTGGGTTTAATTCCCTGCATTTTATATGGTCCCCTGGGCCTGCCAGGAGTAACCCCTGAGTGCCACCGGATGTGGCCACCCCCCAAAAAAAACCCCAAATAAAAAAAGACCTTGTATCGACTAATTCCATCCCTGGCACTACATGGTCCCCTGAACACTGTGCAGGGAGGAACCCCCAAACACTGCCAGGTGTGGCCTGAACTGATCCGTGACATGGAATCTGAGCCCAGGCCCGTCCTCTTCTGGTTACCAGACCTCATGACCGAGATGACTGATCTCACCAGCGACCTTCTGGGCAGCGGCATTCCCTTCCTCGACTATAAGGTGTATGCCGAGAGGGTCTTCTTTCCTGGGCACCAGGAGTCGCCTTTGCACCGGGACCTGGGTGTTCCTGAGAGCAGGAGACATACTGTGGAACAAGGGCTGGGACAACTCTCCAACTTGCTCAACAGCAAGCTCTTCCTCACCAAGGTACTACTGGACACTCCTGATCCATCCACACAGCTCCACCCAGATCCCACCCCCCCACTCTGGGCCTGCCCATCTGTGGGCTGTCCCGGCTCCACCCACTCTGGCCTTACCCCAAAGTTGGCCTGGTCTGCCCCGCCCACCACGCCCTGCCCCTTCCCTCCCATTGACTGACTGGCCCTGCCCACCCCTCTGTCTTCCCTGGTGCCAGTTTATCCACACCCTGGAGAGTCAACGCACTTTCTCTGCTCGGGATCGGGCCTACGTGGCATCTCTGCTTACTGTGGCTCTGCATGGGAAGCTTGAATACTTCACCGATATTCTCCGAACCCTGCTCAGTGACCTTGTGGCCCAGTATGTGGCCAAGAACCCCAAGCTAATGCTGCGCAGGTCTGTGAGACTGTCAGAAACTGGAGGGGGGGCTTGTTTGTGGTGTCCAGCTAGAACCAGGGGTCAAATTTGAGATCTGGACACCGCAGGATAGAGAGCCTATTGCTATGCTACTCGTTGACACCCCCCCCCCCCAACTCTTCTTCCTATCTCTGCAGGACAGAGACTGTAGTGGAGAAGCTGCTCACTAACTGGATGTCCATCTGCCTCTATACTTTTGTCAGGGTGAGGAAGCAGAGTTTTGGGGACAAGAGAGGGGCAGGGCTCTGAGCATGCATCAGACTTTGTGCACCTGCCCAACTCATCCTCCATCATTCAGGCCTTCTGCAAACAACAACTTCCTGTCCCTTCCCCAGTGTGGGTCAGATCCCGAAGGCCTCTGACCTCTGACCCCCTGCCATGCCCACAGGATTCAGTAGGGGAGCCTCTGTACATGCTCTTCCGAGGAATTAAGCATCAAGTGGACAAGGGCCCTGTGGACAGCGTGACGGGCAAAGCCAAATACACTCTGAATGACAACCGCCTGCTCAGGGAGGATGTGGAGTACCGTCCCCTGGTGAGGGAGAGTGCATGCATATGTGGGTGTGTGTGCGTGAGCATGAGTGTTTCTCTGCATACATGTGTGCGTTCATGCACATAAGTGAGGGGAAGGGGAGGGTATGTATGATTGTGGGGCTGTGTCAGTAACTGGACAGAGCCAGCCTGTCCTCACTGTACCAGGACTGTGGTTCCCTGATGTCCTGCCAGGGAGGCAATTATTATACCCACCACATGGGAATTCCCACTCCACCCCCTTCCGCCCATCGCTTCCCTCTGGGTTAGGCCTTTCTGTGGAGTTTGGTGACCAGGTGCCCTGAGAGAATGTGCTGCTTGGGCTCCTGGTTGAGGCTGGCAGGTCTCCCTCAGGGAGGGGCAGGGCTTTGACCATGCAGCATCAGATCCGGTGCAATTTGTGCGCCTGCCCAACTCATCCTCCATCATCTAGGCTTTCTGCAACCCTACCCCAGTGTTGGTCAGATCCCGTTAGGCCTCTGACCTCTGACCCCCCTGCTTGGCCCTGACTGCGTGCCATACCCACAGGACTCAGTAGGGGAGTAGGATCCATTGACCAGAACTGGAGATTCCAGTGACAAGGACCTTCTGGCATTTCTTTTTCTTGCCATTCACCCTGTATGGATGGTTGCTGGTATACTGTGCTCAATGCTAGCATATAGGGAGAAGACCATGGGAGGGAGGGTGGGAGCAGATGAAGAAATAATAATTAGGGCATGAGGGGCTGCAGAGATAGCACAGCAGTAGGGTGTTTGCCTTGCAAGTGGCTGGCCTAGGACTGACTTTGTTTCGAATCCCGACATCCCATTTGGTCCCACGTGCCTACCAGGAGCACAGAGCCAGGAGTTACCCCTGAGCACTGCCAGGTGTGGCCCCAAAACCAAAATAATAATAATAATTAGGGCATGTTTGGTGCTTGTAGATCAGAGGTCAGAGACACCAAGGCACTGGCTTTTCTGTGTCTTGTTCCTGTTCTTGGCCTGGGTCTTGGTCATCTTAAGAATGGTGAGATCGGGCCCGGAGAGATAGCACAGTGGCGTTTGCCTTGCAAGCAGCCAATCCAGGACCAAAGGTGGTTGGTTCGAATCCCGGTGTCCCATATGGTCCCCCGTGCCTGCCAGGAGCTATTTCTGAGCAGACAGCCAGGAGTAACCCCTGAGCACCGCCGGGTGTGGCCCAAAAACCAAAAAAAAAAAGAAAATAAAAAAAACAAGAATGGTGTGATCCTTGACCGACTGTGTGTCCTGTGCAGACCCTGAACGCACTCTCATCTGTGGGGCCTGGGACAGGAGAGGCCCAGGGTGTGCCTGTGAAGGTCCTGGACTGTGACACCATCTCGCAGGCCAAGGAGAAGATGCTAGACCAGCTGTATAAAGGCGTGCCCCTCACTCAGCGGCCAGACTCTCGAACCCTGGATGTTGGTGAGGGTGGCCAGGAGGCTGGGTGGGGCTGGGCTGGTGTCACACCAAGGGGAGGGGGCAGGCACAGTCTCTAGAGTCTCTATCAGGGTGCCTTCCTGCCTGGCCAGGAGCCTCCACACCCCATCTTGGGTGAGGCAGGATGAGGCTGCCACTGGGAAGAGATGCCGGCTCTGTGCCGTCCTCTCAGCATCACCTTCCCCTGGCAGAGTGGCGTTCTGGGGTGGCCGGACATCTCATTCTTTCCGACGAGGATGTGACTTCTGAAGTCCAGGGTCTGTGGAGGCGCCTGAACACTCTGCAGCATTATAAGGTGGGTGGGGAGGGCAGGAGGAGTGGGATGGCAGGGCAGCTGGAACTGACGCAGAGATCACCAGTGACTGTTAGCAGGTCCCGGATGGAGCAACAGTGGCCCTCGTCCCCTGCCTCACCAAGCACGCTCTCCGAGAAAACCAGGATTATGTCCCTGGAGAAAGTGAGTATATATATGTCTGGTTCCCAGGATGGCCAGATGATTCCCAGGATGTCTGGATGGACTTGTATACTTGTATCTGCTTTCCCCACACCCAAAGATGCTTCTCTTGGACCTTCCCATGCCCTGGGGTCCCTGCTGAGGGGTGATGAGATGTGGATCCTCCAACAGGAACTCCAATGCTGGAGGATGTGGATGAAGGGGGCATCCGGTCCTGGCATCTGGTGAAGCCAAGCGAGGAGCCAGAGCCCCCAAGGCCTCGAAGAGGCAGCCTGCGGGGTGGAGAGAGAGAGCGTGCCAAGGCCATCCCCGAGATCTACCTAACCCGACTGCTATCCATGAAGGTGCGACTGAGGACCTTCCTGGGGCTCCTGGGGCAGATATCCAGGTCCCCTGGCTCAGTGCATCTATTCTGTGCCCTCTCTTTGCAGGGCACGCTGCAGAAGTTTGTGGACGACCTGTTCCAGGTGATTCTCAGCACTAGCCACCCGGTGCCTCTCGCTGTGAAGTACTTCTTCGACCTGCTCGACGAGCAGGCCCAGCAACACGGCATCTCTGACCAGGACACAGTCCACATCTGGAAGACCAACAGGTGGGGCTAGGGTGGGTTTGAGTGGGCCAGACCTCCCCCCCGCCCCCCGGCTCTTCTCTCCCCACCTCAATGCATGCTCACCAGCCCACGGCTCCTGCCCACAGCCTACCCCTGAGGTTCTGGATCAACATAATCAAAAACCCGCAGTTCGTGTTCGATGTGCAGACATCCGACAACATGGACGCCGTGCTGCTGGTCATCGCACAGACCTTCATGGACGCCTGCACCCTGGCCGACCACAAGCTGGGCCGGGTGAGTGCAGTCTTTTCTGGTCAAGGAGAGGAGCTCAAGCAGGACCCTGACTGCCTTGGTCTCTGTGCCACCTGGAAGGTGGTGAGACCTCAGTGTGCTGGGGCTAGCCAGGCAGGGACATTGGTGCTTCCTCACAGCGGGTGACCTGGCCAGTGCCTGTAGCTGCAGTGAAGGGGCAGGAGGCTGGAGCTACTTGGGGACGGTCCACCCTGAGGCGGGGGTGAGGAGGGTGGGTGCCACACAAGGCTTGGGAATATATGGTGCCACTGCAGTGTGAGGGCATCCTGAGACGAAGCTGTGTTTCTTTTATTTTGGGGGGAGGGTTATACTCAGCAGCGCTCAGGTGTTACTCCTGGCTCTGTGGCTTGGGGGACCATATGGGATGCCAGGGACCGAGCCTGGGTCTGTCCAGTATAAGCAACCTGCAAGGCAAACTCCCTACCGCTGTTATTGCTCTGGCCCCAAATCTGTGTTTCTTAGGACCAGCAGGACCAGGTGCAGATTAGGACACAAGAGCAGGGCAACTGCAAATGGGAGTGAGGGAGGTCGCTCACAGCGACCTGCAGCCCTTCCACTATGGCAGGTGCAGACTAGGAGGAGAGAGGCTGGGGTGGGTCCCAAAGGCAGACCTGGAATCTGGTGGGGTCTACCTGCCTGAGCTGGAGTTATGGGGAACCCAGCTGGCAAGGAGCACCAAGTGGAAATCTGGGCGTGGCAGCTTGGAATGGGGCTGAGTTAGTACACAGTCAGCCAAGAAAGTCCTCATGATAGATAACAGTCCAGCCTTTGTTTGATTTAGGGCAACACCTAGATGTCACTGTGGTGCTCTGGATACCCTGTAGGGCTGGATCCTTGCTGAAGGCTTGATATGATCTAGAGCCACAGACATTGTCCCCTAGGGCTATCCCCTAGATAGCCACAGGCACTGGACATTGACGGAGTGGAATGGAATGAGGAAGGAGTGGAGAACCCCTATAGAAGGAAATGTATTTCAGTTGAATTTCCACATTTTAGTTGTCCCAGGATTGTAGAGTTCCAGGGATTTTAGGCTCTTGGAGTGTTTTGGGATTTGGATTTTGGCAGTGTTTAGAGGCCATCCTGGCTTGATGACTAAACATGGATCCAGGGTATGAAAGAGAGCTGGGGATTGAAGTTGGGTCTCTTCTTAAGTTGTTCTTTCAACCTTGGGACTTTTAGTTTCATACACAAAACCCTTTTGGAAAATACTTAGACCCCTGACATATTCTCACCCTTCTTTTCTCTTTTTTTCCTCTTCACTGCTCTGCCACTCAGGACTCCCCCATCAACAAGCTCCTATATGCCCGAGACATTCCCCGTTACAAGCAGATGGTGGAAAGGTACAGGCGAGCTGGTGGCTGTGTGGGACTGGTGGACTGGGGCCTGCAGTTGGTGTCTGAGGGTGGGCTGGGGGCAGAGTGGCAACTGTTTCCTCACTGGCTCGTCCCCATCTCTGGCAGGTACTATGCAGACATCAGACAGACCATCCCTGCCAGTGATCAGGAGATGAACTCCATCCTGGCTGAACTGTCCCGGGTAAGGCCTCCCCCTCTGGCTCCTGTGGGCACTTGCTGGGTTGAGAGATCCGGGGCAGTGAGCGATCCCTGGGATGTGGGCTCAGGAATGGCTTGTTTGAGAGCAGCATAGAGTTGGGTCATCCTGTCACCATAGCTGCTGTCATTTCTGAGGTGACAGAACTGGAGCCTGCAAAGGAAAGGCAGGTTCGGGGCTCTTATCAGGGAGGCCCTTTGGCTCTTTCCTGGCCCCACATGAGCCGCTGGTCTGGGTTTCCTGCTTGGGGAAGGAATTCTGCTTCTCACAGGTCCTGGCCCTCATCTCCTTGTCCCTGGCTTCCTGTGGAATGTGGCAGAACCCTTTATCTCTCTCCTGTCTTCTTTCTCCCTAGAACTATTCTGGAGACCTCGGGGCACGAGTGGCCCTCCATGAACTCTACAAATATATCAACAAGTACTATGACCAGGTAGGGCAAACCTGGGGCCCTGACAGGGTAAGGAGTGAAGTTGGCAGAGTGAGGCCCTAGGAGGGACTAGGGCATCTGAGTAAAGTTCTTACAACTTTGTTTTTTTTAAATCTTTATTTAGGGGCCAGAGAAATAACATGGAGGTAGGGCATTTGCCTGGCATACAGAAGGGCGATGGTTCGAATCCAGCATCCCATATGGTCCCCTGAGTCTGCCAGGAGCAATTTCTGAGCATAGAGCCAGGAGCGACCCCTGAGCACTTTCGGGTGTGACCCAAAAACAAAAAAACAAAACAAAACAAAATCTTTATTTATTGACTGGTCAGTGGTTACTCCTGGATCTGCGCTCAGAAATTGCTCCTGGCAGGCTAGAGGGACCATATGGGATGCCCGGAATCGAATTGGGTCCCTCCTGGGTCAGCTGTATGCAAGGCAAACACCCCACCACTGTGCTATCTCTCCAGCCCCACCCCCCAAGTTCTTAGAACTTTAAGACCCCATTATTGCCCAGTGAGGGAGGCATTCCCCAGGGCTTCTGGGGGTCCTCTGTTGGAGTCTGAAACAAAGCCAGTGCAGGCACAGTGCCCAACAGCTTGGCCCCTGCCTTTCAGATCATCACTGCCCTGGAAGAGGACGGCACAGCCCAGAAAATGCAGCTGGGTTATCGGCTCCAGCAGATCGCAGCTGCTGTGGAGAACAAGGTCACGGATCTATAGCAACCTGGAGCTGCCTGCCTTTGCCTCAGCCCCAAGATGGCCGTGGCAGTGCGAGGAGTGGAGAGACGCCTCCGTAGATGCTGTAGCGCCTGCGAGCAGTTAGTGGAGGTGCCCCAGGCCCTGGTGCCACTAGCCTGGCCCAATGGATGTGCCTGTGGACGCAGGGCCTGGAGGCCAACGAGGGGCGGCCCGGTCTGCTCCCCTAACTCATTGGCCCTTGTGGGACTGTTTTCTGGGTGGTATCAGTTGTGGGAAGACGGAGACTAAGGGCTCCCAGGAGTGGCTGGCGGGGCCTCCGGAACTTGGGGAGTCGGTACGGTCCCACACACTGGCCGTGGCCCATGGGGACCCGGCCAGGAGGAAGAGGAGAAGTAGGAGAGAGCCTCTTCTGACCACTTCCTAACCTTGACCTCTGACCTCAGTCTAGCTGCCTCCGGCCTCACTGCTGCCACGCTCCTGGGTCTGAGAAATGGACGCATTTTCGAGGATGCCACAAACAGACCCCTCAGCAGGTGGCTATCCCAAGGGGGGGTGGTCACCCTGCCTTCCAGGGTGTCGGGCACCTGCTGTAGGGAGGCGGGGTGCTCAGGGCTCAGGTGGCCCCACTGACACAGCTCCTCATTAAAGAATGACACACTGTGTGGTGTGTGGTACGTGGGCGCAGCTCAGCCCTCCCCCGTGCAAGGGGCATCTGTGTCTGGAAGACCTGGGTGAGGGGGAGCAAATCAGCAGCTGGGGGTGTCTCCTGGTCCCCTTGTCAGTCTCCATGCTGCTTGAATGGCTGGATTCTCCTCAGCTCCTGGGTGAAGTGCTGGGTCAGAGCTGTGAAGAAAGTGAGAGTCAAACAAAAAACAAAAAAGAGAAAAGAGAAAGTGAGAGTCCATGCAAGAAGGAGCTGGGAAGAAGCCCTACGGGAAGAAACCCGTAGTTGGGGGCTGGGCTTTGTTCTGGGGAGCCTGTCTGAGTTTCAGTTGCTGGCTGTGTCAGGGCCATTGACCTGAGTGATTCAGAGAGTATGGCAGCTCAGAGTCAGTCTCAAAACCAAGACTTAGAGCCGGGTGGGAGGATTGTTTCCACACTCCTGTTTCTGACTCCCCAAATGCCTTAGCCTGGAATGTACTAAGGGGCCCCTGGTTACAGGACAGGGCTGTCTTCCTGGTCAGGGTGTCTGGGCAGGCTCTGAGCCCAGCTGCAGGCAAGGAGGTTCCTGTGACAGACCTCTGGCAGGTCTGGAGGTTTGGGGGGTGAAGTTGTCTCGGAAGAAACGACTCTTAAGTCTGACTGGAGGCCTGTGTGCAAACAGTCGAGCCCAGTGCTTCCTGCTATGAGTCTTCCTTGGCTCTCTATTTGCTCCTATAATCAGACTAACCCCAGTCTTCTTTCCTTCTGGTGACCCTTTCACTGGGGCTTGAGGGTTTGATGGTATTAAGGCTGAGGTATAAGGAGGGGAAGCACTGAATGTAATGTCTGAGGCTTCGTAGAACCACCTTGTTCTCGTAGATGGAAAAGGGGTCAGGGAGTGTGAACCAGCACAGGGCCAATCTCAGGTCCCCCCCATCCCATATGCCTCCCCCATCTCAGAAGTGCAAAGACAGGAGTAGCTCCTGGGCACTAGGTAGGTGTGGTTCAAAAATCAGGGCCCGGAGAGATAGCAGAGCGGCGTTTACTTTGCAAGCAGCCGATCCAGGACCAAAGGTGGTTGGTTCGAATCCCGGTGTCCCATATGGTCCCCCATGCCTGCCAGGAGCTATTCTAAGCAGACAGCCAGGAGTAACCCCTGAGCACTGCCGGGTGTGGCCCAAAAATAAAACAAAACAAAACAAAAATCAGAAAGGTGTGTGTGGGGGTGAGTAAGGAACTGAGATGTGGCTCATGTCAGGCCCTGAGTTTGATCTTTGGCACTACCTTCCCCATTGCTATCACTCACCAGCTCCAGCACCACCAGGAGTGATCCTAAGTTCAATCTTGTGTACCTCTGGGTGTGGCCCCTATTAAAAAATGTATAAACGATAAGAATGAAAAATCTACTTGTGATAAGGTAGGAATTTATCATCTGTAAGATAAAAAAAAAAGAAAACTTTCACTCAGACACCTGGCTGATGATTTAGAGATAGTACATGGGTCGGGCACTTGCTTTGAACTGGCTGACCTCAGTTCGATCCCTGGCACCATACATGGTCCCTAAGCACCCAAGGAGCAGCCCCTGGGCACCACCAGGGTGGTCCCTAAACCAAAGCCCCAGCTTTGTGAGTGGGCCCTTGGGGCCTCCCTGTGCTTCACTGCAGGGATCAACGGCTCACTAATTTTTTCTGGTTTTGTTCTGGGTCACACAAGGTAGTTCTCAAGGGACCATGCAATGTGGGGGGGGTTGAATCCAGGGTTTTCATCTGTAGAGCATGTGCTCCAGCCCGTTCAGCTATCTCGCCAACCCCCTGGTTTTTCTCGGATGGAGATTGCAGAGATATGCTGTCATTTCTACATCCCACAAACATGGTCAAACACAAAGGACCTTTTGTCGCTGAGAGCACAAACAAGGTGGTTCTGGGGTTTAGGGAGTGACTTGCTTTGTTGAGAGAACTTTCGCCAATGCTGGAGTAAATGTCCAGACTCTTTTTTGCAGGGGAGGGTAGAAGCTGGTGGGGGGATTTCTACGAAGCAGGTCTCTGCTTGGAAGCATCTAGTGTTCTCGGATAGTGAAAGCACCTGAGATTGTGTTAAACTGCTGGCTGGTGGTTCTTGGCTAGATTGGGGTTGTGCAGTGAACCTGGTTTCCCCAGGCTTCCCTTTGTAGAACATGTTCATGACCCCAGCCCCCCAGTGCTAGTTGACATGTTTCATGCTGATCTTTTAAGTGTTTGCTCAAAGGGTTGGAACATTTGCATTGTATGCCAAGGCCTGAGCTCAGTCCCCAGTTTTTGGTCTCCTAAACTCTGTGCTCGGAGTTGCCTGTGAGCACCACTGATATGTCCAAAAAGAAAAAGAAAAAAAGAAAAAAAAAAAAAAAAGACCCACAAAACTCCCCAGGGCCAGAGTGATTGCACAGCAGATAGGGTGCTTGCCTTGCACACAGTTTGACGCCAGTTCAATCCCCATCATCCTATATGGTCTTCTGTGCCCACCAGGAAAGATTCCTGAGTGTAGAGCCAGTAGTAACCCCTATCACCACCAGGTGTGGCCCCAAAATAAATAAAACCTCCCCAAGTCTTTTGGTGTCAGAGATAGTATAGGGGTAAGGTGTCTACACTTGTTAGGATCCCAACACCACATATGGTCCCCCAGGCACTGCCAGAGGTCAATTCCTGAGCACAGTTGGATATGGCCCTAAAGCCCTAAAAGAAATAAACAAAAATATTTGATCCAGATCTCTTTGGCCCTTTATCTCAAAAACACAACAAAAGGGCCGAGAATGTTGCTTAGTGATCTAGTGCCTTGCATATGTGAGTCCTGGATTTGAACCCTTGCACTGAAAGAAAAAAAAAAAAGTCCCAAAAGTGTTTTATCCTAGGCAGGAATGATAGTGCAGTGGGTAGGGTGTTTGCTTTGCTTGAAGCCAATCTGGATTCAATCCCTAGCATCTCATATGATTTCCTGAGCCTTCCAGGAGTGAGTGCAGAGCCAGGAGTAACCCCTGAGTACCACCAGGTATGGTTTCCCCCCCCCAAAAAAATGTTCCATCCTAATGAAGATTTACTCAAGTACACACGTTTGTGAGAAATCTAAGAGCTAATATCACAGTATTTCATTAGTTTCAGTTTTTGGGTCTTATTGAAAAGTCTGGGAGATTTGGCTGATTGCCTTAGAATCAGACCTGAGGACTCCTACATAAGGAGCTGGGATGGTGACAGACTGCCATCTTCTGGCCATGCTGTGGAGTTTGTCAAGAACAGTCTGGGAGATTTGAGTTCAAGACTTGAGGACATGGGGCCGGGTAGGTGGCGCTGGAGGTAAGGTGTCTGCCTTGCAAGCGCTAGCCAAGGAAGGACCGCGGTTTGATCCCCCGGCGTCCCATATGGTCCACCCAAGCCAGGGGCGATTTCTGAGCACATAGCCAGGAGTAACCCCTGAGCGTCAAACGGGTGTGGCCCAAAAACCAAAAAAAAAAAAAAAAGGAAAAAAAAAAAGACTTGAGGACATATAAACAGTGGGAATGGGCTGAACTTGGGTATTTTTTTTGTCTCTAACTCAATTCTGTAGGCTGGAGATGTGGCTCAGTTGGAAGGCGGGTGCCTTTCCCGTGGGAGTTTGCTCCCTTGCATGGCAGTTCATGGAGGGAGGGGAATTGCTAGCTGTGATTTATGTTTTAGTTTTGATTTTAGAACATAATCAGTTGTGTTCTGGGCTGGCCCCTCAACTTTCTTTTCTTTTATTTATTTTTCTTTTTTCCTTTTTTTTTTTTTTTTTTTTGTCACGCAGTGACAGGGGTTATTCCTGGTTATGCGCTCAGAAATCGCTCCTGGCTTGGGGAACCAACCTTGGCTTATGGGACGACGGGGGATTGAACCACGTCTGTCCTAGGTTAGCGCGTGCAAGACTGCCCTCTTACTGCTTGCGCCACCACTCCAGCCCCTCAACTTTCTTAACATGGAAGTAGAGGGAGATAATACAGCAGGCAAGATGCTTGCCTTGCATGCAGCCAGCGCTGGTTCAATCCCCATCACCATATCCTCCGAGCCCACTAGGAGTTATACCTGAGTGTCAAGCAAGGAATTAGCTCTGAGCATTCATTCCCAGGTGTGACCAAAAAAATAAGGGTAAAAAAGAGATCATTGAGGTAGTAGGTAGTGTTGCAGTAGAAGACTAGCTAGATGGGGCTGGAGAAATAGCATGGAGGTGAGGTGTTTGCCTTGCAATTAAAAGGTTGGTGGTTTGAATCCCGGCATCCCATATGGTCCCCCGAGCCTGCCAGGAGCGATTTCTGAGCATAGAGCCAGGAGGAACCCCTGAGTGCTGCCAGGTGTGACCCAAAACAAAAGACTAGCTAGAAGACCAGAAACATTTTTCCAATAGAAAAAAATATGAGAATTGGTACAGAAGTGAGTGTTTTTTTCTTTTTTTGTAGGGGTGTGCATTTGGGTCGCACCTAGCTGCACGGGGATCAATCCTGGTCTGTTCAGGGGACCTTGTGGGGTGCCAAGGATCAAACCAGGGTTGACTGCCTGTAGTTAAAAACCCTACCTGCTTGTATCAGTCTTCTAAAAGTTGGAAGGATAAAGAAGCAGTAAAATTAGCTAGACATTAGTGACTACAAGTTTGGGGGAGGGGCTGTTATGAGAGATGGCTCAGTGGCTAACAACCTGCCTTCCAAATATGAGACTGGGATTTTGCTCTCAGATGCCATCACATGCACCAAGCACTATCCCGGGCAGCTCTGCTGTCCTGTTTCTTTTCTGGGACAGGGGCACAACTGATGATACTCATGTTACTCCTGGCTCTGCATTCAGAAATCACTCCTGGAGGGGCCGGGTAGGTGGCGTTGGAGGTAAGGTGTCTGCCTTGCAAGCGCTAGCCAAGGAAGGACCGTGGTTCGATCCCCCGGCGTCCCATATGGTCCCCCCAAGCCAGGGGCGATTTCTGAGCGCATAGCCAGGAGTAACCCCTGAGCGTCAAATGGGTGTGGCCCAAAAACCAAAAAAAAAAAAAAAAAGAAAAGAAAAAAAGAAATCACTCCTGGAGGTGCTTGGGGGTGCATATAGGATGCTGGGCATCAAACCTGGGTTGTCTGCATACCAGGTAAGCACCTTATCTGCAGTATTATCACTCCAGATCCTCTGCTGTGCTGTTTCTGACCACATCTGAACTAAAGGGGTGTAAGCCCTAGCAAGTGTACGTTTAAGCACCACAGCTTGACCTTTGACCTGATGTGTACTACAACCAAGAGTGTGTGGGACCACAATAATGTCAGCACAGGGAGGGAAGATTTAGAGCACATGCCTGCGTGTTTGGGATGCGTGTATCTGTGTGTGCATACGTTGGGTATGTATGTTTGGGGGTGCATGTATATGTGTTTGGCATGTATATATACATACATTTGGTGTGTGTGTGTGTGTGTGTGTGTGTGTGTGTGTGTGTGTGTGTATGTAGCACTGAGTATAGTCAGAAGCTCTGGCCCTGGTGGAAAGTCCCAAAGCCTTGAAGATTTAGAGCTGGGACCCAGGACTGACCACCTTGGAACAAGTTGCCTCTTTCCTGAGCCTCAGGTTCTCTCCTCTGACATGTGTACGATGCACCTGTCCAGTGTGGGGGAACTGGGAAACCTATTCCTGAAGATTCCAGATCAGTAGCTGCAAGGAAGGGAGGGCCCCCCTTCACTGAGGCTGAGGGCTCACTGCAGTCCGTAGAGGGTGAGTTGCGTGGCTGGAGACGCAGTTCAACGAGTACAACACTTATCTTGCACCACAAAACTAGTTTGACTCCTGGTCTGAAGCCTCATGCCTCCATTCTCCCTAGGTAACTTGACCTTACCTGCAAGACCCCACCCATTCCTGGGAGGGGTCTTGGAAAAGGTAGATAAGCTTTTGACCAGAGGGGATTGGGGCCTTTTTGGTCTTTGGCCAGCATGGAGGTCAAAGGGAAGATGGCTGAAAGGAGTTAAGATGCAGGGCTAGCTAAGAATGGCTGAATGCATAAAAGGTTATGATATAGGCCACACGTGGTGGATAGGGCATGAATAAAGCTGATGCTTCCTGATGCCTGTCTCTGGATGAGTCTGGTTCACCTAAACCTGGGACCCGCCAGCTGAATGGGGGTTGCGGAGCCACGTGGCCTGGGATGGCAGAGAAAAATCCCTCCATCAATCCACCTCTATCCAGCTCCATTGCTAATTATTTAATGCAACATCTGGATCTCCACCCAGCAACCATCGTTAATTATTTAACACTACACTGGTCCCCTCTTTATCCCAGCAGGACTGATCCCCGAGCATAGAGCCAGAAGTAAGGCCAAAGCACAACTGAGTGCAACACAATAACAAATTTTGTTCCCATAGTATTTCAAAATCCAGCTGGTTTGCCATAGTATTTTATCAAGCTACCAACCCAATGGCTCCTGTTGAATAGACTTAAGTCTTGCATTTATATCTCAGAGTTCTCATTAGCAGAAAACTCGGCTTGGAAAAGTTGATGCCCCCAGAGTGTAATTTGTGTTCCTGTGCAATTGTGATAATGACTTTTTTTAGTAGGTTAATTCACAGTGGTCTAATTTGAACTCACTTTAGAGATTCACCCTAGGAGTCGGGGCCGCATGCAGTCTGCGTGACAGGCTAATGACATCCCAGTGTGGGTTGTGGTTCACTGCCTCTGTACATGGTGCTCCAAGACACACAGGCAAGCTCAGCAGGAACCAGCCCTGCCACAGCAGTGCCCACATCCTGCCTGGGGCTGGGCAGGGAACAATGAGGAACACACTTGTGAGAGAAACCTTTCTCTAATCAATAACTTGTTTAAAATACACACATACACAGACACACAAAACCCACCTTCTTCTAGTTACATATCTCTGCATCTTTCTCATTTCTCATTTAATTTTTTTCTCTTGTTTCTCTGTTCTGCATTTCCTTCTCTTCATTTCCCCATTCTATTCTAATTCTCTCACTTCCTTTTCCTGCCCAGTTTTTTTTTTCCAATCCATTGCACATTTTATTCTCCTTTCCTCTTTTTTTTTTTTTTTTTTTTTTTGCTTTGGGGCCACAAAAGAACATCCTGGGGGTGGCCCCTGGCTCTATGCTTAGGGTTGATCCCCGTAATTTTCATGTAAAGCCTGGAATTGAACCCCAACTTTCTGCATGAAGAACACATGCTCCAGGCAAATGTGCTTTCTCTGGTTCCCTCTGCTTTGAAATTGCTTTTCTGTGACAGACCATCAATCTCAGAGAAAAATCAAAGCATGGCCTTTTCCTTTTCCTTTATTTGGAAGGGGGTGCACATCCGGCCATGCTCAGAGCTCTGCACTCAAATGTCACTCGTGGCAGGCTCAGGGGACCATATGGGAAACTGGGGATCGAACCCAGGTCAGCTGTGTGCAAGGCAAAAGTCCTACCCACTTGTTATCACTTTAACTCCCCAAAGCATGCCCATTTTTTTGTTTGTTTTATTTTGTTTTTTTTTTTTTTGGACCACAACAGTGATGCTCAGGGGTTACTCCTGGATATGTGCTCAGAAATAGCTCCTGGCTTGGGGTACCATATGGGACACCAGGGGATCAAACTGTGGTTCATCCTAGGTTAGCAGGTGCAAGGCAAATGTCCTACTGCCTTCGCCATCGCTTAGACCTTATCTTTTTCGTATTCTCTTTCTCATCATCTCATCAGTGTATTTCTCCATTTCAGGAAATGGACCCCATTCCCTTCACATTCCCTTTCTGTTGGCTTTGGACGTCTTGGACCCTCCCACTTCAGAAACACATTTCTGCTCATTCCTTTTCTCATGGATTATTCAATCTGACTCCTTTCACTTCTCTACAGCTTGCTTATCTGAGAACATTTTTTTTGTTTTTGTTTTTGTTTTGGGGTCACACCCAGCATCGCCCAGGGGTTACTCCTGCTCTTTGCTCAGATATTGTCCCTGGCAGGCACAGAGGACCATATAGGATGCCAGGATTTGAACCACCATCCTTCTGCATGAAAGGCAAAAGCCTTACCTCCATGCTATCTCTCTGGCCCCAAATAAAGATATTAAAAAAAAAGAAAGAAAGAAAGAAAGAAATGGGTACCGGAGAGATAGCATGGAGGTAAGACGTTTGCCTTTCATGCAGAAGGATGGTGGTTCGAATCCCAGCATCCCATATGGTCCCCCGTGCCTGCCAGGGACAATTTCTGAGCATAGAGCCAGGAGTAAACCCTGACTGATGCCAGGTGTGACCCAAAAAAGAAACTCTATATATATATATAGAGTTGGTTTTTATTTATTGGGTTTTATTTATAAAAAAAAAAGAACATCCCCCCTTCTCCAATGCAACATTCCCACCACCAATAACCCCCCCCAAACTCCCACCTGGTTTTTATTTTGTTTTGGTTTGGGGGGGGGCACATCCAGTGATGCCCAGGGGTTACTCCTGGCTATGCACTCAGAAATCTCTCCTGGCTTGGGGGGACCATATGGGATGCTGGGGTATTGAACCATCCTAGGCTAGCGCTTACAAGGCAGATATCTGCCTTACCTCTAGCACCACCACTCTGGCCCTTTCTCCTTGTTTTTATTTATTTGGGTTTTTTGTGCCACATCTGGTGACACTCAGGGGTTATACTCCTGGCTATGCACTCAGAAATCACTCCTGGCTTGGGGGACCATATGGGACGCTGGGGGATTGAACTGCAGTCGGTCCTAGGCTAGTGCGTGTAAGGCAGATGCCTTACCTCTAGCGCCACCACTGCAGCCCTCCCTCTTTGTTTTTATTTATTTAGGGTTTTTTTTGTGCCACACCTGGTGACACTTAGGGGTTACTCCTGGCTATGCACTGAGAAATCACTCCTGGCTTGGGGGTCCATATGGGACGCCGGGGGATTGAACTGCAGTCAGTCCTAGGCTAGTGCATGCAAGGCAGATGCCTTACCACTAGCGCCACCACTCTGGCCCCCAGTCTGATCATTTTTTTATTTCTTCTCAATGTTCATATGACTGTTTGATTCTGGTACTATCCATTTTTCCCCCTTCAATTTATGAGGTAGATATCAGGAGTAATTTCTGAGCTCAAAACTAGGAGAAACCCCTGAGTGCCACTGGATGTGGCCCCCAAACCAAATTAAATCAAAGGATCACTTTTGGTGGTGCTCAGGATGTGATGCTGGGGATCAACCAATCCTTACCCATTGTACTATTTTTTTAACCCTTTCACAAAATAGAAAAAAATTTGCTCGATTAAGTTGTTTTTTCCTTCTTGTGTTTAACACTTGGTTTGCTTGTTTGTTTTTTGTTCCAGTGGTTGGAATAGTGTGGTTGTGTGGTGGTTGTTTTAGGGAGCCAGGGATTGAACCAGGGTTCTCTTGATTTCAAGGCCTGCATCCCTTCATGCAGGTGTGTGTCCTTGTGTGTACATATGTACGTAAGTCCAGGGGTCAGGCTATTTTAAGAGATAGTGGCCTGAACTGGAGCGATAGCACAGCAGTAGGGCGTTTGCCCACAGCCAACACAGGATGGACCCAGTTTGATTCCCAGCACCCCATATGGTCCAACAAGCCTGCCAGAAGTGGCTTCTGAGAGCAGAGCCAGGAGTAATTCCTGAACACTACCAGCTGTGACCCACAAATCAAGAGACAGAGAGAGACAGAGACAGAGAGACAGAGAGAGACCTTATGATTTAACATTAGTCCATTAACATTAACATTCCTAATGCTAAGAACCACCAGGTGTCATTCAGGTTCAGTGGTGCCAGGGGCCACCAGGGACCCCCAGCACTGCTGGTTAGGACCATACTGTATTGGGGTCCAAACTCTGGACTTAGTTTTTATGCAGTAAGTTAGGCTTAGACTGTAGCCCTTTGAACCATCTCCAGTCCTCACTTGTGTTTTGACACGATCAGTTGTGACATGTATTAACAAATTCTACTTTTGGCTGTTCTGGATTAATGTTTCTCCTAAACATATTTGAAAATATTTTCATCTACTCTTGTTACATGCAACTCTTCATAGACTCTAATCTTTCAAAGACCTTTGTTCAGCATTAGCTACTTGAATAAATAATAACTGAACAATACTGGTATTATTACAACTCATCAAAAGTCAAGGAAAATCACTTAAAATAATTTACTTTGGTTCTTAATTGGTCATTTATGTCACTCTCAATGTCTTGAACTACTTGAGCAATTCTTATCTAAGGCTAATAGTTTTAAACAAGTTTAATTTCTCTCAGTCATGAGGGCTGGAGAGATAGCACAGTGGTAGGGCATTTGCCTTGTACGAGGCCCAACCAGGGATGGATTTGGGTTCGAATCCCAGGGTCCCATGTGGTCCCCTGAGCCTGCCAGGAGCGATTTCTGAGCCCAGCGCCAGAGTAACTCTTGAGCACCGCTGGGTATGGCCGCCCCCCAAATTTTTCTCATTCTGGTGTCTGTATTTAAACTGTTTCAATTAATTTTCCAATGCTACATTAGCTTTCTTGCTTGACTCCCAAAACCATTGATAAAGTTACTGTGGTTGGCTTTTCTTTCATTTTAACTTTTATTTATTTGTTTCTTTTGTTGTTGCTACACCCAACTGTGCTCAGGGCATATTGCTGGTTCTGCGTTCAAGGATCAGTCCTGGCAGTGTTAGGAGAACCCTATGGGGTGCCAGGGGTCGAACCAGCATGCACCATGTGTTAGCCCATCCCCCATTCTTCCTGTAACCTTACCTGCTAATAAGACATGTCCGTTTCTGGGAGGGGTCTTTGGTGGGTAACAAAAGGTTTTGCCTCAGGGGCAGGGGAGAGATTTGGAGGGAGGAGAGATGGAGGAAGAGGCAGGAGGAGAGATGGCTGAAATGGGTAGAATGCAGGGCCAATAATGAATCTGGCTTGAAAAGTTATGATAGGCCACACATGGTGGCTAGGGCCTTGAATAAAGCTGATGTCTCATGAAGCCTGACTGCTGTGGATTTTCTCCCCACCGTTATCCTGAACCCTCAGAACCACCGGCTGAACAGGATGGCAGACACGTGGTCCAAGCTGGAGGAGAAAGACCTCTTCCTTCATCCCATCATCATCTCATCATCATCCAGCCCCATCCAGGCTGACCTGCAACACCATGTGCAAAGCAAGCAAAGCATCCAGTGAGCTCACTGTATATATATATTGCTTTAAAGATACTATATATAGTTAACTTATAGAAAGTCATAATACTTGGGCTGGAGTGATTAGCATAGTGATAGGGTATTTGCCTTGCACGTAGCGACCTGGGTTCAATTCCTGGCATTCCATATGATCCCCAAAGCCTACCAAAGGTAATTTCTGAGCGCAGAGCCAGGAGTAAGCTCTGAGTGCCACTGGGTGTGCCCCCCCCAAAAGTCACAACACAGTGATATTCATGTAATTCACAGTACCTTTGAGTTATTTCTGTATCTCTTTGGGGGGCCACACCCAGCGGTGCTCAGGGGTTACTCCTAGTTCT
Source organism: Suncus etruscus (assembly GCF_024139225.1). Classification (NCBI taxonomy): domain Eukaryota; kingdom Metazoa; phylum Chordata; class Mammalia; order Eulipotyphla; family Soricidae; genus Suncus; species Suncus etruscus. Next base: position 121,431,272 of record NC_064854.1, on the reverse strand, counting down.
GCACTCAGAAATTGCACCTGGCAGGCTCGAGGAACTATATGGGATGCTGGGATTCAAACCACCATCAGTCCCAGGTCCTCTGCGTGCAAGGCAAATGCCATACTGTTGTGCTATCACTCCGGCTGCATTTCTGTATCTCTTTGATTTGTAATGCAAAACAGCAGTGCAAAGCAGAAAAGAAACCAGGTATGATTTGTCACAGTTGCTCAGATCTGCTACTGTAGTGGAAAGGGGCCATTAACAATATACAATGAAAGCATGTCTGGTTCCAATAAAACCTAATTGTGGAGTAAGAGTGATAGTACAGCGGGTAGGCGATTCGTTTTACATGCAGCTGACCCGGGTTTTATTCTCAGCATCTCATGATTTCTCAAGCACCACCAGGAGTAAGTCCCGAATGCAGAGCCAGGAGTAACTCCGAGCATTGCTGGGTGTAGCGCCTTCCTCAAAAATTTTTTAATTGATAGTTTCTAAAATAGAAATTTCACTTAATTACATGTCACAGAATACTATTCTTTTGATTTTTCTCACTCCCCCAAGTATTTAAGAATGAACACATCAGAGTTTGAGGTTGGATTTGGCCTGGGGCAACAGTTTTGGTCCCTAGACATAGTCCTGTAATTTTTATTTGTTTCTGCTATAAGTGCTAATTACTATGAAGTTTGCTAAGTTGTCATGTAAAGACAGCATCTTCCTTCTCCCTTGCACATTTTTGAAGGCTTGGCTTATATATATATATATCACAAGGTAACACAGAGATTGTAGAGAGAGTGAGGGAAGATTGAGGAAAATTGGGAAGTGAAAAACAATTGACAAGGATTTAGAGGCATCGAAGAGAAAAAAAAAAAACAAGGTGGTAAAGATTTACAGGCACAAGAAGGGGTGAAACAAGTAAGATAAAAAGAACTTATGGGTTCCTTTTGCCTTGTTGCCGCCGAGAAAGCAAGATGGGTCACCAGCAGCTCTATTGGAGCCACCCGAGAAAGTTCGGACAGGGTTCGCGCTCTTGCCGTGTCTGCTCGAACCGGCACGGCCTGATCCGCAAATACGGCCTCAACATGTGCCGCCAGTGTTTCCGCCAGTATGCAAAGGACATCGGCTTCATCAAGTTGGACTAAAGTGGACTTCTGGAAGTGGTCATCAAAGACATCTACGTGACATCAGAAGATGCTGGCCCTTTGTACATAAATAAAATGACTTCAATTATAAAAAAAAAAAAAAAAAAAAAAAAGAACTTATGGGGGGCCGGGCAGTGGCGCTAGAGGTAAGGTGCCTGCCTTGCCTGCGCTAGCCTAGGACGGACCGCGGTTCGATCCCCCGGTGTCCCATATGGTCCCCCAAGCCAGGAGCGACTTCTGAGCGCATAGCCAGGCGTAACCCCTGAGCGTCACCGGGTGTGGCCCAAAAACCAAAAAAAAAAAAAAAAAAAAAAAAGAACTTATGGTTGGGCCGGAGAGATAAGCACAGAAGTGGGGCGTTTGCCTTGCATGCAGAAGGACGGCATCCTGCGTGGTCCCCTGAGCCTGCCAGGAGTGATTTCTGAGCGTGGAGTTGGGAGGAACCCCTGAGTGCTGCCGGGTGTGTCCCCCCCCAAAAAAAAGGACTTATGGGTATGAGGCATCCCAAATCACAGGAACTGAAGCAAAATGGCTAAGTAGATCAAGAGCAAAACACTGTTCTTCAAAGGCATGTCAGCTTTAGCTCCAGTTAAGCTTGTGCAAGAATGTTTGCTTGTTTCATTATCTCCATAGTGGCATGTATAAAAACGGGGTGGACCCTTTGTTCAGGGCTGAGAGTTTCCAGGGCTACCTGAACTCTTGGTGGGTGTGAATAAATTCCTTGCTCTTTCACTCACTTTGGCTGCAATATCTATTGACTTTCCCCAACAATAAATAGTACAGCAGGTATGGTGTTGCTTGCCAGAATTGATCTCATTTGCTCTCTTATTCCCCAGATGGTCCCCTGAGCATCATCAGGAGTGATCCCTAAGCCCTGTTGAATGTGGTTCTGATTCCAAACCAAAGAAAACAATGTGTATGGCAGGGAGATGTTTGTGTTGGTGGTACCAGGATAGAAAATGCTCTCAAGCAAGTCAAGCCTGCACTTTACTGCCTAATATTCTCTACCCAAAACTGGACTATTTTATTTTATTTTTGTTTTTTTTTTGTTTTTTTTTTTTGGCCATATCTGGCAGCACTCAGAAGTTATTCCTGGCTCTGTGTTCAGAAATTGCTCCTGGCAGGCTCGGGGGACCATATGGGATGCCGGGAATCAAATCCGAGTCCGTCCTGGGTTGTCTGAGTGCAAGGCAAAAGCCCTACACTGTGCTATCACTCCAGCCCCAAACTGGACTATTTTATTTAGTACTAGGAATCAACTTAGGGTCTCATGCACACAGACAAGTGTTCTATGGTTGAGTTGCATTTCCTTGCAGGCTCTCTTTAATTTTTTGTGTGGGGGGGGTCACACCGGCAACACTCAGGGGTTACTCCTGGCTCTATGCTCAGAAATCACTCCTGGCAGGCTTGGGGGACCATATGGGATGCGGGATTTGAATCAGGATTCGAACCACCAACCTTCTGCATGCAAGGCAAATGCATTACCTCCATGCTATCTCTCCAGCCCCAACTCTCTTTATTTTTTATTTATTTTTTTTGGTTTTTGGGCCACACCTGGCGTTGCTCAGGGGTTACTCCTGGCTGTCTGCTCAGAAATAGCTCCTGGCAGGCACGGGGGACCATATGGGACACCGGGATTCGAACCAACCACCTTTGGTCCTGGATCGGCTGCTTGCAAGGCAAACACCGCTGTGCTATCTCTTCGGGCCCAACTCTCTTTATTTTTAATAAATTATTTTGCTATAAAATCTAACTTGTTCGATATCTGTATAAGTGAACAAACTATCCTTTGGGTATTTTTGGATCCATAGGTATTGTCCCACCCTTTTTGCTTCTTCTGCCTTCTCTCTGAACATAAGACTTTGATTTGGGGCAAGGGCAGACCATGAAGCCATTCCCAAGAGGAGTCCTGCTGGACTGCTTTTGATTTTGTTTTTTGTTTGTTTTTGTTTTTGGGCCACACCAGTGACGCCCAGGGGTTACTCCTGGCTATGCATTCAGAAATTGCTCCTGGCTTGGGGACCATCTAGGACGCCGGGGATCAAACCGTGGTCCATCCTAGGCTAGAGTGGGCAAGGCAGACACTCCACTGCTTGCAGCACTGCTATGGCCCTTGGACTGTTTTTTGTTTTTTTGTTTGTTTGTTTTTGGGTCACACCGGCAGCGTTCAGAGGTTACTCCTGGCTCTACACTCAGAAATTGCTCCTGGCAGGCTCAGGGGACCATATGGGATGCCATATGGGATTCAAACCACTGACCTTCTGCATGCAAGGCAAACGCCTTTCCTCCATGCTATTTCTCCGGCCCCACCTGAACTGTTTTGAGACACAACTTTAGATACTCAGTGAACAGTTGTGCTCTCAGATGCAGACCCCTTGACTCCTAAGCAATCTCACCCAGTCCTTAATGCTTATTTCCTTTCTGAGGACCACACCCAGCAGTGCCAGGCCCTGGATTCCAGCCCTTTGAATTTCTTCCAGAACCTACTAATACCTGGCTTTGGAATCAGCAATAAAGCATCTTTAGGATCCCAAATCTGAGAAGGGCACAAGCCAGAGTTTTAAAGCCTGTTGGCAACCAGTCTGCAGGTTCACTGGGGGCGAGGCAGGAAAATGGATCCTAATAGATTTTGATTTGTTAGTCTCCAGCGTGGGCATATAACACTGTGGCTACCACACCTGACTGGAATCTGTCTGGCATTTCTCTTGCCAGGTGACAGACGTTGTCAACACACAAGGGGACTTTCCTTCGGGCACTGATAAGGGTAAAAACTTCTCAGGTTGGTCTCTCTAGTGTTACCCACATGGAGCTACCTGGTTCTGGGGCAATTGGTTATATCTCCTGGATGGCAAGAGAAAGCCTAATTTTGTTCCCCTGTGACTTTTTTTTTTTACTACACCAAAGTTTATTGTGAAGGTAAATTAAACATATGGCTAATGGTGACAAAGCAATCTAGTAGCTTAAGGCAATCTTTATTAGAGAGGAATTTAGAAAAAAATGATGCAATGATGTAATTTTGTATAAATACAGATTATGGAAATATCAAATTGCATCAATAACTTAATAAAAGTAGTTTTCAAAGCCTGCATTATTGAAAGGGCTTCTGATCGTAATGCCAGCATTAAGATAGACGAAAGCAGCAAGTGCTAAATGACAGGGAAAGGTCAGTATTTACATGATGGAACATGAACATTTAATAACACTTGATCTTAGTTACTGGTAGACTGACACTCAGGGGTTACTCCTGGCTATGTGTTCAAAATCGCTCCTGGCTCAGGGGACCATATGGGAGGCCGGGGGATCGAACTGAGGTCCATTCTGGGTCAGCAGCATGCAAGGCAGATGCCCTACTGCTGCACCACCACTCTGGCCCATCCCCAAGGTTTTCTTCCCCCCCCCCCCCGTGACTTTCTTTTTTTGTTTTTGGGCCACACCTGGCGTTGCTCAGGGGTGACTCCTGAATGTCTGCTCAGAAATAGCTCCTGGCAGGCACGGGGGACCATATGGGACACCGGGATTCGAACCAACCACCTTTGGTCCTGGATCGGCTGCTTGCAAGGCAAACGCCGCTGTGCTATCTCTCCAGGCCTGCCCCTGTGACTTTTTATGGCAAAATATATGGGAACCATCTTTCCTGGAACTTTGTTTCTCATGTTTTGCAGGGAGAGCCACACCAGCCTGTTTTCAGGGGACCATATGTGGTGTCAAGAATCAAACCTGGGTCAACTGAATAAAAGGCACTATCTCATCATTATCTCCAACCTGTAGAAGTTTGAGGTTTTAGGGGTATGCTTTGTTTTGGGGTCCCATCTGGCTGTGCTCAGGACTTACTGCCGCTTTTGTGCTCAAGGATCACTCCTGGCAGTGTGTAAGGGGGACCAGGTGGGATACCAGGGATTGAACTATGGTGTGCCTTAATTTTTGTATATGTCTCAAACTGCTTTTGGGATCTTTTTTGGGGGGAGGATTTTGGGCCATACCCAGTGGCACAGGGATTAATCCTGACTGTATTAAGAAATCACTCCTGGGGCCCGGAGAGATAGCACAGCGGTGTTTGCCTTGCAAGCAGCCGATCCAGGACCAAAGGTGGTTGGTTCGAATCCCGGTGTCCCATATGGTCCCCCGTGCCTGCCAGGAGCTATTTCTGAGCAGACAGCCAGGAGTAACCCCTGAGCACCACAGGGTGTGGCCCAAAACCCCCCCCCCAAAAAAAATGAAATCACTCCTGGCAGATTTGGAGGACCATAGGGGATGCCAGGGATCGAATCTGAGTTGGTCCTGGGTTGAGTACATGCAAGGCAAATGCCTTACTGCTGTGCTCCTGTCTCTGCTTCTGGGAACTTTTATTTTACCAAATATAATCTAAAGTCAAATCTAGAGTTTTGGTGTTTTTTAAACTTTTTTCTAGTCACAGCCAGCACTGTTCAGGAGTCCTCCTGGCTCTACCCTCAAGAATCCCTTCTGGGGGCCAAAACAATAGCACAGCAGCTAGGGCATTTGACCAACCCAGGTTTCATTCTTGGCATCCCATATGGTTCCCTGAGTCTGCCAGGAGTAATTTCTGAGCACAAAGCTAGGAATAGCCCTAGAGCACTGCCAGGTTTTGGCCCCCCAAAACAGTCACTTTTGGCAAGAATTGAGGGACAGTACAGAGTACAAGACAAATGCCCTACCCTCAATGTTATTGCTCTGGTTCTAGACTTTTTTTGGGGGGTGGTCACACTTGGCAGTGCTCAGGGGTTACTCCTGGCTCAATGCTCAGAAATCGCTCCTGGCAGGCTCACGGAACCATGTGGGATGCCAGGATTCGAACCACCATTCTTCTGCATGCAAGGCAAACAGCCTACCTCTATGCTATCTCTCCAGCCCCTGGTTCTAGACTTTTTTAAGTTTAGGGGAAGCATCCCTCAGTGCTCAGGGAACTATATGGTACCTAGAATAGAACCTGGGCATACTGTGTATGCACTCCAGTCTGTTGAACTACCGGTTATCTCCTGCCCAAATCTAGAACTTTAAGCCACATTTTAAAAATTTTGGTTTTGGTGTCACATCCAGCAGTGCTTAGGGGTTACTTCTGGCTGTGTACTTAAAAATCGCTCCTGGCAGGCTCATATGGGATGCCGGGATTTGAACCACCATCTGTCCTGGGTCAGCTGCATGCAAGGCAAATGCCTTACCGCTGTGCTATCTCTCCAGCCCCTTTAAGCCATATTTCTAGTCTTAAGCATTTTAAGAATTCCCATTCATGGGCCCGGAGAGATAGCACAGCGGCGTTTGCCTTGCAAGCAGCCAATCCAGGACCAAAGGTGGTTGGTTTGAATCCCGGTGTCCCATATGGTCCCCCGTGCCTGCCAGGAGCTATTTCTGAGCAGACAGCCAGGAGTAACCCCTGAGCACCACCGGGTGTGGCCCAAAAACAAAAAAAAAAAAAACAAAAAAAAAACAAAACAAAACAAAAAAAGAATTCCCATTCATTTTGAACTCCTTCTGGCTACCTTTTGTGTAGTTACCTTTTATTTTTTTTTCATATTTTGCTTACATTTTCAGACCTATGTAGATAATTCATTTTATAATCATTGTTCTGGGGAGTCATACCTGGAGGTGCTGGAAGGGGTCGTGTGATTCCAGGGATTGAACGTGAGGCCTTGGATAGAAGTCATGGGCTCTACTGTGGAGCTACACCCCGAGTCTGATAGTCATATACAAGCTAGTCTCCATTTAATTTCAAACTTCTCCTCACAGTACACTCCCCTTTGAACAGTTAAAGATCAGATAGTTGCAACCCTCCATGTTTTACTACCCGTACTTGCCCAGATGTCAGGGGCAAAGGACAGGCATTTCCGCATCCTGCCTGGTGCCTGATCTGCAGTTGTCATGAATCTGAGTCCCTAGACAGAAATCTCTGCTTATTTTTCAGTATTGCTAAGGTAACACCGAGCATGCATACACGATTCTCTTTATTACACGAAAGACAACACACAGTTAATTTCATTAGTTTCTACAAGGAATCCTTCAAGGAATACATCAAGAGAGTGCTGGATTCACGGGATTTTGACACCACGTACACTATGCTCCTGATATCACAGATGGCTTTGGAGACATAGCTGCCAACAGAGGAGAAAAAAAAAGAAACTATGATCAGTGGACAAAAGGGAAAGTAGATCTATTCATTGTTGATCAACTAAAATAGACAAAGATACATTCTGTTCATTCATGTCACTTGCTCATTTGACTATAGAAGTTTTTTATTTTTTTTAGGCTAAGTTTTGAATAAATGTTGATCTGGCAAAACGATACCAATGATCATTCGCAAGGGAAGAAATTCTACTCTGCCCTGATGCTGCCAGAATTAGCTATCACTGGAATTTGTCACGTTATTTTATTTAATAATGAGATTTTTATTTAAAGATAGAATTTTAGTCCTCCCCACCGCTTTTTACCTGCTATTCCAGGCGAATACCATAAAAGCATGTGTATCTCTTCCAAGGGATGATGTGGGGGTAGTGTGACAATCCAGTCAGCCATTCTTGCTCGGCATTAATGTCCACTTTCCTAACTCCACTCTACCAGGAACTCAGATACTGAGGGAGAGTCCTATGGACCATCCATCCCTTCATTTCACCAACTCAAGAGAAGGTGGCTGGCACATCCTCCACCAGGCTTATAGACTGAAATGGAGCCTTATTGGCTCCTTTCTCCCTGCTAAACTGAGTAGAGTTAACATTCCTTTCTCTTACCAAACCTGCAGAGACTAATAATAGGTGGAAAAACTCCTCAAATTTGGTAAACCCACAGAGCTCATCAGACCTAAACAGATCAAGCTCAAAGAAATCTGTACCAGAGAGGGGAACTGGAGAGCAGCTAGCACAAGGGCCGCAGTGCATGATTTGCATGCAGGAGGCCAATTTGTTCCTAGCATCACATGATTCCTTATCCCCTGGCACTACTAGGAGCAACTTCTGAGCAGAGCTGAGTCTCACCCCCAAGTATTACTGGGTGTGGCCTAAAAACAAGAAAAACAAATCTATACCAGATTAACGACATTTCAAAAAACCAAAGACAAAGAAAATTTAAAATCGTGGAGCTGGAATAATAATATAGTGGGTAGTGCATTTGGCTTGCATGCAGCCTATCCGGGTTCAATCTCTAGCATTCCATATGGTCCCCTGAGCCTGCCAGGAGTGACTCCTGAGCACAGAGCCAGGAAGAAACCCCTGAGTACTGCTCACAAATAACCACAACAAAAAGAATTTAAAATTAGTCAGAGAAAAAGAATACATTATCTTTAAAGGAAAAGCCATTTGAACATACTTCTATTACTATAGAATTCAGAAGAAAAAGAGGGGCCGAAGAGATGGCATGGAGGTAAGGCATTTGCCTTGCATGCAGAAGGATGGTGGTTCAAATCCCAGCATCCCATATGGTCCTCCGTGCCCCCTGAGCACAGCCGGGTGTGACCCAAAGAAACAAAAAAATAAATAAATAAAAAATAAATCAGCATATTCTTTTTAAAATGCTTAAAGAGAACTTAATAAAACATTAAAAGACAAAGCTTGGGACTGGAGCAGTGGCGAAAGTGGTAGGGCGTTTGCGCTTTCCTAGGATGGACCACTGTTCAATCCCCTGGCATCCCATATGGTCCCCCAAGTCAGGAGCGATTTCTGAGCTCATAGCCAGGAATAACCCCTGAGCGTCATCGGGTGTGGCCCAAAAAGAAACAGAAAAGCCAAAGCTTGACTCAACTGGATGTTCTCTACAAGAAACTCACTTTAAATATAATGTAAGTATACTGGAAGTAAAAGCATGAAAAACAATATAAAACATTAATTAAAAGAAAGCAGAAGTAGCTAATAGATGAGGTAGACTGAAGAGCAGAAATAAAGGCCAGCGACAAAAGTAACATTGCATAAAAATAAAAAGGCCAACTAACCTAGAAGACAATATAATAGAAGTACAAGAAAAAATGAACAGAAAGAATTCAAAGTTAAATAAAACCATGTTTATAGTGAGGATACTCAAGTTTCTCAAAATTGACAGAACTAGATTGAGATGAGGTCAAGGAGCTGAAGACCATCAACCAAGTTGTTATTTATAGACTATTTCATTCAAGACTATAGTCTTGAATGAATATAGACTATTCCACTCACAGGAGCAGGATGTTCTTTTTTATTTATTTTTTTTTTGGTTTTTGGGCCACACCCAGCGGTGCTCAGGGGTGACTCCTGGCTATCTGCTCAGAAATAGCTCCTGGCAGGCACGGGGGACCATATGGGACACCGGGATTTGAACCAACCACCTTTGGTCCTGGATCGGCTGCTTGCAAGGCAAACGCAGCTGTGCTATCTCTCCGGGCCCAGGATGTATGTTCTTTTCTGGAACATTTGCTAAAAGAATATACCCTGGGACAGAGGAATAACAGATGTTGGGGCTGAAGAGAAAGTATAGCAGGTGGGGATCTTGCTTGTGTGTAGTCAATCTGGGTTCAATCCCCCACACCATATGATGCCAAGCTCCACCAGGAGTAATCCCTGAGCACAATATCAGAATAAGGTCTAGTATGGTCCAGGTATTGGCCAAAACCAAAAAATAAATAAGATAACAGATGTAAAAAGAGAGAGTACAAGGTACGCCTAACCATATCCAAACATTGAAACATACTTTATGAGGCTAGAGCAATAATGCAGTAGATAGGTGCTTTCCTTGCTTGTGGTTGACCCAGATTCCATCCCTGACACCCCATTTGGTCCCCCCAGAATACCAGGAGAAACCTCTGAGTACAGGGTCAGGTGTGGATCCAAAGCAAACAAAAATTAATTGAAGATACTTTAATCTATGGAAAAGGTAAAATAAAAGTATATCTGGAAACAAATGAAGTGAAATATAATTAACCAAAAGCTGTAAATTAGGGGCTGGAGCAGTGGCCTCACCAGCATTAGCCTAGGACAAACTGCGGTTAGATCCCCCAGTGTCCCATATGGTCCCCCAAGCCAGGAGCAATTTCTGAGCACATAGCCAGGAGTAACCCCTGATTGTCACTGGTGTGGCCAAAAAAAACAAAAACAAAAAAAGGGGGGGCCGGAGAGATAGCAAGAAGGTAGGGCATTTGCCTTGCATGCAGAAGGATGGTGGTTCGACTCCTGGCATCCCCCGAGCCTGCCAGAAGCGATTTCTGAGTGTAGAGCCAGGAGTAACCCCTGAGCGCTTCCAGGTGTGACCCAAAAACAAACAAACAAAAAAAATAGGCAAAAGCCAAGAGTCTTTTTTAAAAAAAGATAATTAAAATAAATGAACTTTAGGGGCCGGAGAGATAGCATGGAGGTAAAGGATTTGCCTTGTATGCAGAAGGACCATGGTTCGAATCCCAGCATCCCATATGGTCCCCCGAGGCTACCAGGAGCAATTTCTGAGCGTAGAACCAGGAGTAACCCCTGAGCACTGCGGTGTGACCCAAAAACCAAAAAAAAAAAAAAAAAAAAACTTTATAGTTTTTTTCACTTTATATTCTTGAGTACTATTTCAAATTTATTTTTTTTGTTTTGTTCTTACTTGGGGGGTTACACCCATCCAGATTAATGTTTTTGATATTTTTGTATGTTTACCTATGAGCCCTGCCAGCTGTTCTCAGGCCTAATTTCTTTCTGGCTTTGCACTTTGGAGTTCCTTCAGGCAGGGCTCTGGACACTATGTTCCATACAGAGGATTGAACCTGGGTTAGCTGCATGCAAGGCAAACATCTTCCCTCTGTACTATCTCTTTGGATTCTGTAGCTTCTTTTTTTTTTCTTTCCTGTTTTCTTTTTTGGTTTTTGGGTCACACCTGGCAGTGCTCAGGGGTTACTCCTGGCTCTATGCTCAGAAATCGCTCCTAGCAGGCTCAGGGGACCATATGCAATGCCAGAATTCGAACCACTGACCTTCTGCATGCAAGGCAAGCACCTTACCTCCATGCTATCTCTCCAGCCCCCCTATAACTTCTTTTAATAGCTCTAGGTAGAAGGAATAAAAAAAGAGGGTCAGAAAGATATCACAAGGATTTTTTCCATGGGGCCACTCTGATTCGATCCCAAGTATTGCATGCAAGTGGTCCTTCAAGCACTGGAAGAGTGATCCTCAAGCAGACAGCCAGGAATGAACCCTGAGTCTCACTGGGTGTGGTCTAAACTTCCAAAGGAACTTAAAGATAATGTCTCTATCTATATTATTGGCCAACATAGGATGAACCCCGGTTCAAATCCCAGCATCCCATAGGTACCCCAAACCTGCTAGGAGTGACTTCTGAGTGCAGAGCCAGGAGTAACCCCAATGCCATCAGGTATGACCCAAAAACCAAAAAAAAAAAAAAAAGATAAGAATTTAGGGCCGGGCTCCCTGTGTGTGACACCAGGCGGGGAAAATCCGCGAGTGTACACTGGCCCAGTGGGGCTCAGCTGTGAAAGACTGTGAGTGTGACCTGTCTATGTCTGTCTACTGTCCTCTTGCGTGAAACTCTTGCGAGTGGGGCAAAAAGAGCCTCCAGAAACCTCGCTCGCCCAGACGCCATTTTCAGGGAGGGACTTCAGAGCATAAAAACCGGCTAACCTTTGCAAAAGCTGGCTCCCTGTGTGTGACACCAGGCGGGGAAAATCCGCGAAAGTACACCGGCCCAGTGGGGCTCAGCTGTGAAAGACTGTGAGTGTGACCTGTCTATGTCTGTCTACTGTCCTCTTGCGTGAAACTCTTGCGAGTGGGGCAAAAAGAGGCTCAGAGGAGCACGGCCGCTCCGCTTCGCTACGCGGCCGTGCACTCTTTCTAAGGAAAGAACTCCATTGCAACAAGAAGGAAAAATCACACTAAGAACTGCGCTATATCACAGAAGCAAACATTTCTCTCTGGACTGTCTTCTCTGTTGCATGCTCGGGCCTAAGATTTGACCGAGTGTGAGGCTTCATCCACGGAGGACTCCCCTCCCTTAGAGGCAAGTCAGCCCATCCAGAAAGGGAGGAGCCAGAGGAGTGTGCTGCCTACATCATATAGACAATGAATACCACTACAACACGTAGAAAAACCCACAATACAAGTGTGACAATGGGGAAACAACGCAGGCCAGCATCAGACATAGAGAATGAAGATGACAATTCTGAGGACCAGATAATGACTGAACAACTAATCAACCTCTCAGATAAGGACTTTAGACTAGCAATATGGAAGGTGCTCAACAGACTCCAAGAAACCATGGATCGAGTTGAACAGAACACTAATAAGAACCAAGAAAATATGAAGGCAGAAATGACAAAACTCCAAACTGAAATAACATGTCAACTAACAGGACTGAAAAAGTCAGTAAACGAAGTGAATGACAAAATGGATAAGCTCTGGGACAGGGTATCAGAAGCTGAGAATAGACTTGGTGCTGTGGAAGATGAGATACATAACAATTCCATACAGCAGGAGAGATTGGACAAAAAACTTAAAGCAAATGAGCAGACAATGGAAAAATTAGTCAAAGAATGGGAACAGACGAAAATAGAAGTCTATGATAAGATCAACAGAAACAACTTAAGAATCATTGGAGTCCCAGAGACCCAGGAAGAAAATTTCCAGGAAGAATCAATGGTCAAGAACATCATTAAAGAGAAACTTCCAGAGCTAAAGAATATATGTGATCAAATCCTGCATGCCCGAAGAGTACCAACCAAAAGAGACCCCAGAAAAACCACCCCAAGACACATCCTAGTCACAATGACAAATCCCACAGATAGAGACAGAATTCTGAAAACAGCAAGATCAAAAGGGGAAATCATGTTCAAGCAAGCTTCCCTGAGATTTACAGCAGACCTGTCACCAGAAACGCTCAATGCCAGAAAGCAGTGGTGGGATATTGTGACAAGACTGAATGAAATGAATGCTTCACCCAGAATACTATACCCAGCAAAACTCACTTTCCGGTTTGATGGAAGAATACATGGTTTCACAGACAAAAAACAGCTCAGAAACTTCACAGACACAAAACCAGTCTTAAGAGAAAAACTGAAAGACCTAATCTAAGACAAGACTACCCAAAAGACACACCAAATTTTGAAATAAAGATGGCGTTAAATCCCAGGACAATTCTTTCTCTCAACGTCAATGGACTAAATGCACCAGTTAAGAGACACAGAGTGGCTAAATGGATCAAAAAACTCAATCCAACCTTCTGCTGCCTACAAGAAACGCACCTGAATAGTCAGAACAAACATAGACTCAAAATAAAAGGCTGGAGAAAAGTTATCCAAGCAAACAACACCCATAAAAAAGCTGGAGTGGCCATACTAATATCAGATAATGCAAACTTTATACTCAGGAAGGTGGTAAGGGACAAAGACGGACGTTTTATATTAATCAAGGGGTACGTAGAGCAGGAAGAATTCACTCTCCTAAACATATATGCACCGAATGAGGGGCCAGCAAAATATTTAATACAACTGTTGACAAATCTGAAAAATAATATCAACAACAACACAATAATTGTGGGGGACCTTAACACGGCTTTGTCAACACTGGACAGGTCAACCAGACTGAAACCCAACAAGAATATACTAGACCTGAGGAGAGAAATGGAAGAAAGAGGCCTAGTGGATATATATATATAGGACACTCCATCCCCAGAAACCTGGATACACATTCTTCTCCAATGTACATGGGACATTCTCCAGGATAGACTACATGCTGGCACATAAAACATACCTCCATAAGATCAAGAGGATAGAAATTTTGCAGACTACCTTCGCTGACCACAAGGCTCTGAAATTATTTGTGAACTCCAAAGGGACTCAAAAGAAACACTTTAACACCTGGAAGTTAAACAGCCTCATGCTCAATAACCAGTGGGTCCGAGATGAAATCAAGGAGGAAATAAAAAGATTCCTGGAAACAAATGACAATAAAGACACAAACTATCAGAACTTATGGGACACAGCAAAAGCAGTACTGAGAGGAAAATTTATAGCTTTGCAAGCACACATCAGGAAGGAAGAAGGAGCTTACCTGAGTAGCTTAATGACACAGCTAATAGAACTAGAAAATGCTCAACAAAAGGACCCAAGAATAGGAAGACAGAAGGAAATAACAAAGCTGAGAGCAGAAATCAACGAAGTGGAAACTCAAAAAACAATCCGAAAGATCAACGAAAGCAGAAGTTGGTTCTTTGAAAAAATAAACAAGATTGATAGACCACTGGCAAACCTAACAAAGAAAGAGAGAGAGAGAAACTTGATAACTCGTATCAGGAATGAAAAAGGAGAGATCACTACTGATATGACAGAGATTCAAAGGGTAATCAGAAACTACTTTGAAAAACTCTATGCCACTAAAAATGAGAACCTGGAAGAAATGGATAAATTCTTGGACTCTTATAATCTTCCACGGTTGAAGGAAGAGGATATAGCATATCTAAACACCCCCATCACCATTGATGAAATTAAAACAGTAATCAAATGTCTGCCGAAAAACAAAAGCCCAGGTCCAGATGGATTCACTAATGAATTCTATCAAACTTTCCAAGAGGAACTACTGCCAATCTTGGCAAGACTCTTTCATGAAATTGAACAAACAGAAACACTTCCAAATAGCTTTTATGAAGCCAACATCACCTTGATACCTAAACCAGACAGAGACGCTACCAAAAAAGAAAATTACAGACCAATATCACTGATGAATGCAGATGCAAAGATCCTCAACAAAATCCTGGCAAATAGGATTCAATGCCTCGTTAAGAAGATCATCCACTACGATCAAGTAGGTTTCATCCCAGGAATGCAAGGCTGGTTTAACATCCGTAAATCTATCAACATAATACACAACATCAACAACAAGAAAAATAAAAACCACATGATCATATCAATAGATGCAGAGAAAGCATTTGATAAGGTCCAACACCCATTCTTGATCAAAACTCTCAGCAAGATGGGAATGGAGGGAACCTTTCTCAATATAGTGAAGGCCATCTACCACAAGCCAGTGGCAAATATTATCCTCAATGGAGAAAAACTGAAAGCCTTCCCTCTAAATTCTGGCACAAGACAAGGCTGTCCTCTCTCACCACTCCTATTCAACATAGCACTGGAAGTACTTGCTATAGCGATTAGGCAAGAAAAGGATATCAAGGGAATCCAGATAGGAAAGGAAGAAGTCAAGCTCTCACTGTTTGCAGATGACATGATACTCTACTTAGAAAACCCTAAAGACTCTATCAAAAAGCTTCTAGAAACAATAGACTCATATAGCAAGGTGGCAGGCTACAAAATTAACACACAAAAATCAATGGCCTTTCTATATACCAATAGTAATAAGGATGAAATGGACATTAAGAAAACAACCCCATTCACAATAGTACCACACAAACTCAAATATCTTGGAATCAACTTGACTAAATATGTGAAGGACCTATACAAAGAAAACTATAAAACTCTGCTCCAAGAAATAAGAGAGGACACACGGAAATGGAAACACATACCCTGCTCATGGATTGGCAGGATTAACATCATCAAAATGTCAATACTCCCCAAGGCATTATACAGATTTAATGCCATCCCTCTAAAGATACCCATGACATTCTTCAAAGAAGTGGATCAGACACTTTTGAAATTCATTTGGAACAATAAACACCCTCGAATAGCTAAAGCAATCATTGGGAAAAAGAATATGGGAGGAATTACTTTTCCCAACTTTAAACTGTACTACAAAGCAACAGTTATCAAAACAGCATGGTATTGGAATAAGGATAGGTCTTCAGATCAGTGGAATAGGCTTGAATACTCACAAAATGTTCCCCAGAGATACAACCATCTAATTTTTGATAAAGGAGCAGGAAATCCTAAATGGAGCAGGGAAAGCCTCTTCAACAAGTGGTGTTGGCACAATTGGATAGCCACTTGCAAAAAATTAAACTTAGACCCCCAGCTAACATCATGTACAAAGGTAAAATCCAAATGGATTAAAGACCTCGATATCAGCCCCAAAACCATAAGATATATAGAACAGCACATAGGCAAAACACTACAGGACATTACAGGCATCTTCAAGGAGGAAACTGCACTCTCCAAGCAAGTGAAAGCAGAGATTAACAGATGGGAATATATTAAGCTGAGAAGCTTCTGCACCTCAAAGGAAATAGTGCCCAGGATACAAGAGCCACCCACTGAGTGGGAGAAACTATTCACCCAATACCCATCAGATAAGGGGCTAATCTCCAAAATATACATGGCACTGACAGAACTTTACAAGAAAAAAACATCTAACCCCATCAAAAAATGGGGAGAAGAAATGAACAGACACTTTGACAAAGAAGAAATACGCATGGCCAAAAGACACATGAAAAAATGTTCCACATCACTAATCATCAGGGAGATGCAAATCAAAACAACGATGAGATACCACCTCACACCCCAGAGAATGGCACACATCACAAAGAATGAGAATAAACAGTGTTGGCGGGGATGTGGAGAGAAAGGAACTCTTATCCACTGCTGGTGGGAATGCTGTCTAGTTCAACCTTTATGGAAAGCGATATGGAGATTCCTCCAAAAACTGGAAATCGAGCTCCCATACGATCCAGCTATACCACTCCTAGGAATATACCCTAGGAACACAAAAATACAATACAAAAACCCCTTCCTTACACCTATATTCATTGCAGCTCTATTTACCATAGCAAGACTCTGGAAACAACCAAGATGCCCTTCAACAGACGAATGGCTAAAGAAACTGTGGTACATATACACAATGGAATATTATGCAGCTGTCAGGAGAGATGAAGTCATGAAATTTTCCTATACATGGATGTACATGGAATCTATTATGCTGAGTGAAATAAGTCAGAGAGAGAGAGAAAAACGCAGAATGGTCTCACTCATCTATGGGTTTTAAGAAAAATGAAAGACACCCTTGTAATAATAATTTTCAGACACAAAAGAGAAAAGAGCTGGAAGTTCCAGCTCACCTCAGGAAGCTCACCACAAAGAGTGATGAGTTTAGTTAGAGAAATAACTACATTTTGAACTGTCCTAATATTGAGAATGTATGAGGGAAATGTAGAGCCTGTTTAGGGTACAGGCGGGGGTTGGGTGGGGAGGAGGGAGATTTGGGACTTGGGTGATGGGAATGTTGCACTGGTGATGGGTGGTGTTCCTTTTATGACTGAAACCCAAACACAATCATGTATGTAATCAAGGTGTTTAAATAAAAAAAAAAAAAATTGAAAAAAAAAAAAAAAAAAAAAAAGAATTTAGGGCCAAAAGCAGATATATTAGAAAAGAACTAAACCTTTCTCCACTGACAGGTGACATGAATGTCTGCATAGAAAAATAATCGGGCCGGGCGGTGGTGCTGGAGGTAAGGTGCCTGCCTTGCCTGCGCTAGCCTAGGATGGACCGCGGTTCGAACCCCCGCCGTCCCATATGGTCCCCCAAGAAGCCAGGAGCAACTTCTGAGCGCATAGCCAGGAGTAACCCCTGAGCGTCACAGGGTGTGGCCCAAAAACAAAAAAAAAAAAAACAAAAAAACAAAACAAAACAAAAAAAAAAACAAAAAAAAAAAGAAAAAGAATCACAAAATAATCTGTAAATATCAGCACCTCCCATAGCCACCACCATGTCAGCTCATAACCAGTTCATAAACTCAGTATATTCTAGAAGAGATGAAAGCCAAGCTGCAAAAATTCATGGTACACCAGTCTCACATCTGAAAATTCTGGGATGCCCTGGGGAGTAGGGCCAGCTGAATCCCAGTTGCTGCCATACTAATAGCCCAGCTTCACTCATTGCTTCACTACTAAGATGTCTGCAGAGACATCTTACCAAAAGATCTCCAAGTATGCTGAATTGGGGGCTGAAACTCTGGGGTCTTTTTGGAATGGGGCGGGCAGCCTCCCGTGGCCCTCCTTTATTTCCAGAAATCCTAGTGTCATGTAAACAAGTCAGTCCAGCACCAGAAAGCCTGAAATTCCTAAAGTAGGCAGCCATGTTTGCAGCATCGCAATACCTATAAATTCCTCAATACTGACATCCCATTAAGAACATGTAATAGTAGCAAAGAAGCCACCTATGCTCAACAAAAACAGAATGACAACTAACAGTTTAGTAATCCGCCAGACAATTTGATGACCCCAAATTTTCTGTTACTTATGCTTATTTTTTGATAATTCCAATACTATTTAGTTGTAACAAGGATTATATAGTAAATTATTTGTGCTTGCCAAGATGACAGACTCGTGTGTGTGTGTGTGTGTGTGTGTGTGTGAGAGAGACAGAGACAGAGAGAGAGAGAGAGAGAGAGAGAGAGAGAGAGAGAGAGAGAGAGAGAGAGAGAGAGAGAGAGAGAGAAAATAGGGACAATAGTGGCATGGTGTTTAAATAGTCAAAAAATAAAAATAGGGCCCGGAGAGATAGCACAGTGGCGTTTGCCTTGCAAGCAGCCGATCCAGGACCTAAGGTGGTTGGTTCGAATCCCGGTGTCCCATATGGTCCCCCGTGCCTGCCAGGAGCTATTTCTGAGCAGACAGCCAGGAGTAACCCCTGAGCAATACCAGGTGTGGCCCAAAAGCAATAAATAAATAAATAAATAAATAAATAAATAAATAAATAAATAAATAAATAAATAAAATTAATCTATAAAGATCTATAAACTTATGAGCCTGAGCTATTCAAATATAAATTTAGGGGCCAGAGAGATAGTATGGAGGTAGGGCATTTGCCTTGCATGCAGAAGGATGGTGGTAGTTCAAATCCCAGCATCCCATATGGTCCCCTGAGCCTGCCAGGAGCGATTTCTGAGAACTGCCAGGTGTGACCAAAAAACTAAAAAAAAAAAAAAATCAAATATAAATTTAGCTAGACTACAGGACACAAGAACAATATATAAAAGTCAAATATTGAGGATGGAGCCGTGGCACAAGCAGTAGGGCATCTGCCTTGCACACACTAACCTAGGACGGATCATGGTTCGAATCCCCGGTGTCCCATATGGTCCTCCACGCCAGGAGAGATTTCTGAGTGCATAGCCACGAGTGATCGGGTGTGGCCCAAAAAGAAAAAAAAATGAAAAAAAAAGTCAATTGTCTTAGATACTAGAAATGAAAATTTGTGAAATTAGTTTCTGTTTCTGAGACACACCCAGTAGTGCTCAGAGGTTACTCCAGAATCTACCCTAAGAAATCACTCCTGGCAGGCTTGGGGAGCCATTTGGGTTGCTGGGGATTGAACTTGAGTCAGCCACATGCAAGGCAAGTGCCTTACTTGCTGTACTATTGCTCTGACCCAAACATTAGCATTTTTTGGTCTATGGCCCACACATAGCAGTTCTCCAGGGCTACTCCTAGATTAGGGATTACTCTTGGCAAGGTTCAGGAGGTCATGAGGTGCCAGCAGTCTAATATAGGGTTCTTGGTACAGAGCATGGCCATTCTGTCATCTCCTCCCTCCTTGGCACTCACAATATCAGTATAGCACAACATTTTGATTGTCACCATGGGTCACTATGGTGCACATACATGCATTCAATAGGGTCACACTTTCTGGCCATGATGTTTGCACATTTTAGTTTTAAGCTGTAATGTTTGCCAGGGCTTGAACCCCTTGGTTGCAATGTGTGCAAACACCTGGCTACCATATGGCCAGAAACCACTTGTACCACCAGGGATCAGACAGCAGAGATGCCAGTGTTGAACATGGCACATGGGATGGCATTGGGGATTGATTGGACTCATAATAAGCATCTAATTTCAAGGCAGGCTTGAAAGGCATTATAAGCCACTGAGCTCTTCTTCCAGACTCCTAACAATTCTCTTTGTGAGAACGTCGGAGTAGGTTTCTTCATATATAATGCCTCAAAGAAATCTGTGTTGCCCGAGATTGACCCCAGTACTTTGAGCTAATCTCTAGCCTTCCAAAAAGAGTCTTTAAAAAACTAAAACTTCTTTTATTATGTGGAAATTGCCACATAATAATGGGGAGGGCTGGCAGGGGGGCTGGGCCATACCCAGCATTGGCTCTGAGGCTACTTTTCTAGCTCTGTGTTCATGAGTCATTCCTAGCAAGGTTTTGGGGACCAAATGTGGTACCAGAATGAGTTCATGCAAGGCAAGTGCCCTGACCTCTGGACTATTCTCCAGACCATACGGAAACATTTTTCATTTCAGACATAGTGGGGTTTTTTTGCTTGTTTTAGTTTGGTTTTTGGACCACACCCAGTTGTGCTCAGGAGTTAACTCCTGGCTCTGCCCTCAGGAACCAGTCCTGGCAGGCTCAAGGACCCTATGAGATGCTGGGGAGCAAACCTGGGTCTGTCCAATGCCCTACCACTGTGCTATCACTTTGGCCCCAATTTCAGGCATAGTTTAAGTTTAAAAAAAAATCAGAGCTTACCAGTTTGGTGTGCCACTAAGACGGCCTGTGTATTGCAGATGAAAGCAACTCTTGAGATATGGATCACCGCCTGCTTCTTCCCACATGTACATGTGCAAAGAGTCATCCATGGTTGTGGTGAGCAAATGGACAGCATCCTTTAAAGAATATCCAGGTGTGAGTGGCTGAGTCAGATACAGAGTGAAGGAAAGGCTCCACAGTGGAAGGAAAGGCTCATACACACCGACCATAAGCTGCCAATGGACATCATGTGGGGGTCAAATTGTCTCATCAGGTGGCCGTAGATGGTGTAGAGGAAGAGTCTGGGTCCACTCTCAAAGGCAATCATATTCCCATCACTGACCCCCATCCAAATAGGACTCTCCATACGGGCTGGCAACTGGAAACTTGCGACCCGATTTTCTGATTTCATGAAAAACACAGACATACATACACAAAAAAAAATGTGGTTCGTTAATTAAAACGAACTTAAAATAATCTTGCGCTGAATGAGGAAAAAAAAAAAGACTTCCTGGACTTGGCATGCAGCTCAGTGGTAGAGTGTTGCTAGTGTGAGAGCAAATATACAAATCCTGTCTTTTTTTTTTTTTTTTTTTTTTTGGTTTTTGGGCCACATCCGGCGGTGCTCAGGGGTCACTCCTGGCTGTCTGCTCAGAAATAGCTCCAGGCAGGCACGGGGGACCATATGGGACACCGGGATTTGAATCAATCACCTTTGGTCCTGGATCGGCTGCTTGCAAGGCAAACGCCGCTGTGCTATCTCTCCGGGCCCCACAAATCCTGTCTTTTGGAGTCTCTGAGGTCAGGACAAATCGAGCAATCTGACTCACTGTAACCAAGTGTACAAACCCCAAAATATCTAAGGGAAGACAAGGAGGGAAATGATAATAAGTATGTTTAAAGAAAAGGACATACGGGGCCGGGAAGGTGGCGCTAGAGGTAAGGTGTCTGCCTTACAAGCGCTAGCCAAGGAACGGACTGCGGTTCAATCCCCTGGCATCCCATATGGTCCCCCCAAGCCAGGGGCGATTTCTGAGCACATAGCCAGGAGTAACCCCTGAGTGTCAAACGGGTGTGGCCCAAAAACCAAAAAAAAAAAAAAAAAAAAAAAAGAGAAAAGGACATACTTCCTATGTTCTTATGTGGGACTTTGGTCCAGATAAGAAAATAAATAGTAAGCCAGTGGGCAGGGGGAATAAGTGCTCTGATATAGAAAGAGGAGTGTTGGGGCCAGAGAGATAGCATGGAGATAAGGTATTTGCCTTGCATGCAGAAAGTTGGTGGTTTGAATCCTGGCATCTCATATGGTCTTCGGAGCCTGCTAGGAGTGATTTCTGAGCATAGAGCCAGGAGTAACCCCTGAGCCCTGCCGGGTGACTCAAAAACAAAAACGAAAAACAAAAAGAAAGAAAAGTGGGTAATAAGAACTCAACCATGGAGGGAAAACTGTGGTGAGAAGGAACTGAATTCCAAAGAAAACACCATGGTGATCCTAGACAGACGTATTTATTGGACAGACATAGGGACATGTCCGCCCACTAAGACCAGTGTGTGTCGAAGTCAGAGCATTAAATCCAGAGACCTGGGTTTGCTGCCACCAAGAGCAATCCCCCTGCCTCAGCACACAAACCTCCCTGTTTACTAGATGTACAAATCACAGTGAATACAAGTGTAGCAGCTTGTATATTTCTTTTTATATTTTTTTGTTTGTATTTTTGGTCACACCCGGTGGCACACAGGGGTCACTCCTGGCTCTGCGTTCAGAAACTGCTCCTGGCAAGCATGGGGGACCAATGGTATGCCAGGATTCAAACCACTGTCTGTTCTGAATTGGCTGTGTGCAAGGCAAATGCCTTACCGCTGTGCTATCTCTCCAGCCCCTGGCATCAGTGTTTTCTAATGAAAATAGCTTACCTTTTGCGATGATTCTGCCTTCAGTCCTTTTAGCTGTTAAGTCGAAGGTGATAAACCCTGTCTTTTTGAAAGCGCTGTTTCGGAACATCACTACAATTCTGTTTGGTCTCCTTGCGGCCCAGGAGATTCTGCAGCATGCTGAATAGGGGACTGTGAGAGTCACAGGAATGTGGCCTCTTGTCGAGCTCAGTAAGCACTCAGTAAAAAATATCTATGGAGAGATGATCACATAGGCTTGTCAGGGAAAGGGGAATAAAAGGGAAACTATCCCATAAGCAAGTTATTGATAAAAATTCCCTGAAAAAAATCTCATGTTGGACAAGCTGGAAAGGTAGTACAGGAGTTTAAGCTCTTAATTGGCATATGGCCAATTTCTGTGCCATGTCCCTTAAACACTGGCAGGAGTAATCCTGAGCAGTTGCTGCCATAAAAAAAAAATCTCATGTTGGAGTCAGAGAGATAGTACAGGAGATAAGGCGCTTGTCTTCTATTCTGCTGTGACATGCAAAACCCCTGTTCGAATCTCTAGCATTACATATAGCCCCCTCAAGCACCACTAAGGGTGACTCCTGAGAATAGAGACAGGAATAGGCCCTGGGCATCTCTACGAGTGACCTAACACTCCTTTCCTGCATAGTTTCATGTTGAGGGCAAAGCTTTATTTTAAATCTCAAGGAGTGTTGAGTGGTCACTGCCTATCACACCAACGTAGAAGTCCACCTTCACCTTCCTATCCTGCCAGCTCAGCTCCACAGATCAGAGTTCTCAAAGTCTCTCTGGCCTGCCTGGAGGTTGCAGTCATCTTACTACCTTGGACTCTGACTAGGTGGCAGTTGGGTAAAATTGTCCTTAGAGAACTGGACAAGATCTGCTTGGCTTTTTGCTGCGTCTGCTCTTTGTTTTTTTTTGTTTTTTTTTTTTTTTGTTTTTAGTTTTTGGGTCACACCCGGCGGTGCTCAGGGGTCACTCCTGGCTGTCTGCTTAGAAATAGCTCCTGACAGGCATGGGGGACCATATGGGACACCAGGATTCGAACCAACCACCTTTGGTCCTGGATCGGCTGCTTGCAAGGCAAACGCCACCGTGCTATCTCTCCGGGCCCTCTTTGTTTTTTGTTTTCTGACAACAAGGCATAGAAAAACGGCTGCTTCCATACCAAAGACTTTCTCAGAATGACATTCAGATGCTTCTCAATGTTTATTTATTTGCTTCTGGAATTTTCTGTACTTTCTAGTCAAAGGAAAAGTAAACAGTTACCAAAAGTCCTCATTTCTTTTTGGAGAGGAGGCACTCCTAGTAATGCTCAGGGGTGACTTCTTTTTTGTTGTTTTTTGCTTGTTTGGTTTTTGGACGACACCTGGTGACGCTCGGGTTACTCCTAGTCATGTACTCAGAAATTGCTCCTGGCTCGGGGAACCATATGGGATGCCAGGGATCAAACCCAGATCAGACCCAGGTCTGCCCTGGGTCAGCCACATGCAAGCCAAATGGTCTACCGCTGTGCTATATCGTTCCAGCCTCAGGGGTTACTTCTGGCTTTGCACTCAGGAGTCATTCCTGGCAGGCTTGGGGATTGAACCTGGGTTTGACCACATACAAGACAAATGCCTTTTCTGCTGTACTATTGATCTGGCCTCCAAAATCCTTTTTTTTTTTTTTTTTTTTTTTTTTTTTGTTTTGGGGCCATACCCATGCCACCACTCCGGCCCCCAAAATCCTTTCTTTTTTTGTTTTATTTATTTTTGTTTTGTTTTGTTTTTTGGGACCACACCCGGTGGTGCTCAGGGGTTACTCCTGGCTGTCTGCTCAGAAATAGCTCCTGGCAGGCAGAGGGGACCATATGGGACACCAGGATTCGAACCAACCACCTTTGGTCCTGGATCAGCTGCTTGCAAGGCAAATCCTCCTCACTTTATTGCTTGAGCTTCAAAAAAAATATCTATCACTAAATGATTTTGCATTATTTTGTTGTCCAAAGTATTTCTCAACCCTTTCCTGAACTTCTGACTTCGTTTCCTTCCTGTAGCCAGTTGCCCCCTAGTCTTGTGCCAGAGCCTTCCATTTTTGAAATTTTCACCTGTAGACCTCCTGGACTACCTTGAGGACCCATTGGTATAGCTCCAGCTAATAAGTGAAACCCTTTCTGAAGGTCAGCATTTGATATAGTTCCCTAGATCAAATGAAGAGAGATCAGTTTGTCGCCAACCTTTTCAGCTTCTCTTGCCTTCCTAGTGCTTAACCTCTTCTCCCCTGTTAAAGTATGCAGAGTGGTACCTACCATCGGTGATGTGGCTTGATGGGTTCCACTTGCAAACAGCCATTTCTTGTTAGGAGAGAAGTGTAGATAATCAACACTGCATGTAAATGCGTTTATCTTAGAAACTTCTCTTAACTCAGGCACAGTCATTGTGTAGATGTCACCCTTAACGCTGCCTACCTGAAATCAAAGCATTGCCACCATGTTATTGAGAAAAGATGGAACATTGAAAGTATACAAAAATCAGGGTAAAGTTAGGGCACCGTTTCCCCAAACACACAAGAGAGCTTAAAGCCTCTGTCAATAGCATACAGTAACAAAAGTCCAGAAATATAAAATGCTGAGCAGTTCCACATATTCTAGCCTAAACTAGTTTAGGCTCCATGGAAAAGAGCCCAGAGATTTCTTTTTTTTTTTTTTTTTTTTTTTTTTGGTTTTTGGGCCACACCCTGTGACGCTCAGGGGTTACTCCTGGCTATGCGCTCAGAAATTGCTCCTGGCTTCTTGGGGGACCATATGGGACACCGGGGGATCAAACCGCGGTCCATCCTAGGCTAGCGCAGGCAAGGCAGGCACCTTACCTCCAGCGCCACCGCCCGGCCCCCTGCCCAGAGATTTCTTAAAAAAGTTAATAAAAAGAATCATATTAGCTAGAATTCCACTTTAAAGAACTTTAAAATCACTCATGAAAATCTATGTACACTGGAGTACTACTTTCAGTAGCCAGAATTTGAAAACAGCCCAAGTGTCCAACAGCAGATAGTAAATAAGATGCAGATTATATCTATCCAACAGAATTCTTAAAGCTATTATAACAAATGACATCTTGCTTTTTCATAGAACATGAATGGAACTAGAGAATCAAAGTAAAGCAAAGCAAGTCAAAAGACAAATACTGGGGCCGGAGAGATAGCACAGCAGTAAGACATTTATTTGCCTTGCATGCAGCCAATCCAGGAGGGATGGTGGTTCAAATCCCAGTATCCCCTATAGCCCCCCAGAGCTTGCCAGGAGCAACTTCTGAGTGCAGAGCCAGGAGTAACCCCTGAACACTGCCGGGTATGACCCAAAACCCAAGAAAAAAAATTTTTTTTTAAAATACTAGTTGATTTTACTCAGATGTAGTATATAAACAAAGCAAAAGCACAGACAATGTCCAATGAAAACAAACCCTTTGATTCTTTCCCTAGAATTGAGGGAATCAAGGTAGGGACCTGATAACTGTGTTGGGAGATCTTGACTCTTTGATGGTAGATGGAATATGGTAAGATTGTACCCTAAGGCATGTATAGTCTTGTAAATCAATGTTACATTATCAAATAAATAAAATCTATGTCAAGCCTGACTCAAAAAGTTGGGGTGATCATGGGCTGGAGCGATAGTGAAGCAGTAGGGTGTTTGCCTTGCATGAGGCTTATCTAGGACAGACCTCAGTTCGATCCCCAGCATCCCATATGGTCCTCCAAGCCAGGAGTAATTTCTGAGCGCATAGCCAGAAGTAACCCCTGAACATCACCGGGTGTGGCCCAAGCCCTCCCCCCACAAAAGCTGTTGGGATTATCAGAGAAAAGCTTCTAAGACCCAAGCATTCATCTCAAGGTTACTTCTTACTCATGAGCACATCAGTACTATTTTTTTCTTCAATGTCTCCCCAGACCCTTATCTCTTCTCCAATATTGTACAATATTTCCATGTAACATTCCTACTTGGAAAAGGAGACACAAAGATGGTTTAGGAAAGGTTTCATTTTCTAAGAGTAGCTAGGGAAGTGCACCAAAGGCCAAGATGAAATGAGCTTGGATGACCAGAATTTGTTGGCATCTTGTGTCTCTCAGATAATAATGTAGAAAGAACGACTTCAGCAAAGAGATGTTGATTCTACAATAATGCATTGGACATTGATTCAGGCAACACATTTTGCTTGTTTCCAGAAACAAGGTTCACTTACCATCAGGAACGGTCCCTCCACAGTCAGACAACTTTCCAAGGAAAAACAGGGATGAGGCATGTTGATCCCACCCAGAGCATCTTCGTTCATACAATTCCACATCTTGACAATTCCCTCCACATCCACAGTGAATACCAGGCGCAGCTGAGGGAGGGTTGTGAGATTCAAGAGTCGAGATCTTTGGACTGGACTTCTCCAGATCGCAGTGCCCTAGAGAACAAAAGGAACATTCTGTTCAAGAGATTATTTTTTTATCCCTTTCTTTACTTTTATTCTACTAGTGTTCATTTGAATATCTTTGAATCAGATTTAGGTCCTATTTCTGGGGAAAGAAGAAGATGCTTCTTACATTTCACTTTATTGAAGGTTATAAATGGATGGTAAACAGAAAAAAGGGAATCATGTGATATATGCAAAGATTGGCATTCACTAATGTGAATAGAGAATCAGAAATGAAATATGCAATTTGGTGCAACTTGGATGGAACTGGCAAGTATCATGTTAAGTGAAAGACAAAAATTAGATGATCTCATTCATCTGTGGTAATATAGACACAGGACAAAGGAAAGGAAATCATCCAATGATGTCAAATTTGTGATCCTAAATTACAAAAATGCCAAGGAAGGAGGAAGAGATGAGGAAGTGGATTGGTCATAACAAATAAGGTCAAGGATCTTGGACATTTTAGTGATATAGAAATGAGGTAACTTTGTCCATCAAAACCATAATAGTCGGGGCCGGGCGGTGGCGCTAAAGGTAAGGTGCCTGCGCTAGCCTTGGATGGACCGCGGTTCGATCCCCTGGTGTCCCATATGGTCCCCCAAGCCAGGAGCAACTTCTGAGCACATAGCCAGGAGTAACCCCTGAGCGTTACCGGGTGTGGCCCAAAAACCAAAAAAAAAAAAAAAAAAAAAAAACCATAATAGTCAATCTCTATGACTCAAACTATAAGAACTAAAAAAATTTGAGGGATATACATGCCTGGCAGCTCTCAGGGGTTACTCCTGGCTGTGCTCAGAAACCGCTCAGGGGACCATATGATGCTAGGGATTGAATCTGGGTCCATCCTGGGTTGACAGCATGCAGCAGGGCTCAGGAACCATTTCTGGCTGGCTGATGGGAGTGTTTGAAATGCCAGGATTAAACCTGGTTGGGGGCCCAGAGAGATAGCACAGCGGCGTTTGCCTTGCAAGCAGCCGATCCAGGACCAAAGGTGGTTGGTTCGAATCCGGGTGTCCCATATGGTCCCACGTGCCTGCCAGGGGCTATTTCTGAGCAGACAGCCAGGAGTAACCCCTCAGCACCACTGGATGTGGCCCCCCCCCCAAAAAAAAAAAAAAACCCTGGTTGGCCACATGCAAAACAAATGCCTTAGCCACTGTATTATCACTCTGTGCCCCCTATAACTACTTCTGAGCCCCATCAAAAAGCCTTTTACTCTAGTTACTAACCCTGCCTCCCTCCATAAAGGCAATGACTTTCGAGGTTTGTATCTACGGCTCCTGCAGTGTCCTAGAGAACAAAAGGAGGGATCCCATTTCTTTTCTCACTCTATCCCTTTGAGCTATCTTCCTGGCAATTAATCTTTTTTCATTTTTTTTTTTTGGGCCACACCCGGCAGAGTTCAGGGGTTACTCCTGGCTCTTTGCTCAGAAATTGCTCCTGGCAAGCTCGAGAGACCATATGGATGCCAGGTATCGAACCCAGGTTGGTTGTGTGCAAGGCAAACTTCCTACCCACTGTACTATTGCTCCAGCCCTCATTTTTCCACGCTTTGAAGAATGAGGCCTTCCTGGTACAATTGCAGTCCAATAAATCATCCCAGAATAGGGTGATTTAAAACAGTAAGTTTGTTACTTAATATATATATATATATATATATATATATATATATATATATATATATATATATATTTGGTTTTTGGGTCACACCCGGCAGTGCTCAGGGGTTACTCCTGGCTCTATCCTCAGAAATGGCTCCTGGCAGGCTCGGAGGACCATATGGGACACAGGGATTTGAACCAACCACCTTTGGTCCTGGATTGGCTGCTTGCAAGGCAAACGCCACTGTGCTATCTCTCCGGGGCCCGTTACTTAATATTTTCAGTTAAAAGTTCAGGGGCAGGAGCAGGTACAGTAAGTAAGGCTATTGCTTTTCATGCAGTTGACATGAATTCAGTTGCTGACATCCCATATGGTTTCCTGGGCACTGTTAGGAGTAACTCCTGAGCACCACTGGTGTGGCCCAAAAGAGAAAATAAAAGTTAAGATGCAGCTTGGTTCAGGAACTCAGGGATAACACCAAGTTCTACTTTTAAGATGGCCCGCTAGGATTCAACTCCCTTCGACCTATAAGACATATTTAGCATCTCCTATTATCCACAAATAAGTCATTACAGCATAATTGCAAATTCTAGAGTCTTTTTGCTTAATTAGATCCAGGTTTATGAGACTTTTTTTTTTTTTGGGGGGGAGGGCACACCAGTGACTCTCAGAGGTTTCTCCTGGCTTGGGGGTACCATATGGGACACTGGGGGATCAAACCGAGGTCTGTCCTGAATTAGCTGTGTGCTTGTCTTCCTCACCCTCCCCCCCCCCTTTTTTTTTTTTTTAACAATTCTAACACGTTGGAGTCAGAGAGATCACACAGAAGTAGGGCGTTTGCCTTGCACGCTGCCAACCTGGGACGAACTTCAATTTGGTCCCTGGCACCCCATATGGTCTCCCGAGTCTGCCAGGAGCGATTTCTGAACACAGAACCAGCAGTAACCCTTGAATGCCATCGGGTGTGATCCACCCACCCCCTTGCAAAAAAAAACAAATAAAAAAATTCTAACATGCCTTTAACTACAGTCAGCAAGAAGTAGCTAGCAAGTCAGAATTCAGTATTTTGCCTAAAAATCTTCTTAGCAAGATCAGTTAATTAGCTATATTTTCTAATTTTCAGTTACTGCAGGAGACAGTATTGCTAAATGTTGCCACTGTAAAAAGAATCCTCCTTCCTCTAGTGCTCAGTAACATTTCCCCATTTTAAGCCCTTAGCGGCTCCTCTAGGATCCTTAGGCTTTTCTAGACAATCTCTTCAATGTTTTAACATTCCTTCAGAGTTTACCCACTGCTGGGGCCAGAGCAATAGTATAGCAGGTAGGGCACTTGCCCTGCCCATAGGCAATCTGGATTTGATTCCTGGCACCCCATATGGGTATCCAGATATCAGATGGTCCCTGAGCCTACCAGTAGTGTAGAGACCCACACTAAGGTCTTCTAAGTCCCTATCCAATGCATCTTTCCCTGTATGTTCTAGCCCTAACAAGAGAGAAAACCTTTGGGCCCATCTTAGAGGTGAGAGGGGCCAGAGCAATAAATTGGAGTGGGGTGGGACCACACCTGATTGTGATCAGGGGTTACTCCTGGATCTGCACTCAGAAACCAGTCCTGGCAAACTCAGGGGACCATATGAGATACCAGGAATTGAACCCAGGTCTGTCGCAGGTTGGCCACATGCAAGGTAAAAGCCTTACTGCTGTGCTATCACCCCAGCCCAGGGCCAGAGATATAGTATATTGAGTAGATGTTTGGTGTGTGTGTGTGTGTGACTGACCCAGGTTTGATGATCTCCTACATCCCATATGATCTCCTGACTACTGCCAGGAGTAATTCTTGAATTTAGAAGCCAGCAGTAAGCTCTGAAGGGAGTGGGGAGAAAGACACACAACAAACAAAAAAACACCTTAGAGGTTATCTAAATTTGAGAATTAAAGACCACTCCCTGAAAAAGCCAATAAAACAAAACCAATATCTAACAGATGCAGAATAGATCATGAAAAGGCAAATCTCAAAAACTGACTACTTCTCCATCAGTTTGTGTCACCAATAGATAATTATTCCTTGTGTGAATTTATGTAGACATCATCCAAAAGTGAACCAGTGAGTTGGCTCATCAGCATCACATGGTCTTTGAGCACCACTGAGCATTTTAGGGTGTAGCACCCCTCAAAAATACATTTAGGGGCCTGAGAAAGAGTACTGGTTAAGGAGCTTGTCCTGTGTGTTGACCCTGGTTCTACATATGGTTTCTGAGCTCTGTCAGGGGCAGGAATAGCTGATACCCACCACCTTGGCCCTCAGAAAAGTGAATCTATATGTCTATCATCCAAAGGAGGGCACAGGTAATAGGAAGACCTGTTATGTTAGCAATCCCAAGCATGATTTTCTCCCAGCGCTTGCTTCACAGGTGTAAAAGAAGAAACACAGGTGTTCATTATTCAAGCCTGAAGGACCAAACTCACCTCCTGCACGTCCCAGGCAAGCAGCATGCACCTAGATGACACGGTACACAAAATTGACTTTTTCTGTTCATCCAACATGTGGTCTGAGAAATAAGCCATAGGACCTATCACTCCTAGAAAGAAACAGACTGTGTAAAAGCTGTAGCCAAGACAGCTGAGGGATGAGTCAATGGAAGAAAGAGAAGGTGCAAAAGATAATGTTAAATTGGTGTGATTTGGGGGGGGAGGCCACACCTGGCAGCACTCAGGGGCTACTCCTGACTCTGTGCTCAGAAATTGTTCCTGGCAGGCTCGGGGGACCATGTGGGATGCCAGGGACCAAATCCAGGTCCATCCTGGGTTGGCCGTATGCAAGGCAAACACCCTACTACCGTACTATCCCCAAATAATGTTAAGTTTTAGTGCATACTCATAGAGGCTTTGCATCTCATTTATGGAGACCATCAGAGTTTTTTTATTTAGAAACAGGGAATCAAACAGACTCCCATTGTTGATTTGGAGATAATAGCCAATTTGTGTTTTCTCTTTAATTTCAGTGTCTAGCTATAAAACAGGGATTAAAAAAATCTTTTGGGGCCTGAGTGATAGCACAGAAGATAGAGCCTTGCATGTGGCTTCAATTCAAGTTCAATATCCTTTCCCATGTGGTCCTCTTGAAGCTAATCACCTTAATGTAACATCCTAATTTTCCTAATCCCTTTACCCCGTCTTTCTTAAACACAGAAGCACACCCTGTTTTAATCCCCCCCTCACATCCTATATAATTGACAGAGTCCACACCCGACTCTCCCCTAATAGAAATATTCATTTCCCACCCACAATAGAGTGAGTTACTCTCCTGAGGAAGCTGGGACTCTTTTTTTTTTTTTTTTTTTGGTTTTTGGGCCACACCCTGTGACGCTCAGGGGTTACTCCTGGCTATGCGCTCAGAAGTTGCTCCTGGCTTCTTGGGGGACCATATGGGATGCCGGGGGATCGAACCGCGGTCCGTCCTAGGCTAGCGCAGGCAAGGCAGGCACCTTACCTCCAGCGCCACCGCCCGGCCCCGTCTCACCACGGACTCTTGACCTCACCAGCATCATTTACACCCCTGAGCCTGCCAGAAATGATGTTTTGTTTTGTTTTGGGGTCACACCCGGCAGCGCTCAGGGGTTACTCCTGGCAGGGTCGGGGGACCATATGGGATGCCGGGGTTTGAACCACCGTCCGTCCTGTGTGCAAAGCAAATGCCCTACCTCTGTGCTATCTCTCCGGCCCCTGAAGTGATTTCTTTTTTTTTTTTTTTTTTTTTTTTTTTTTTTTTTGGGCCACACCCAGTAACGCTCAGGGGTTACTCCTGGCTATGTGCTCAGAAGTTGCTCCTGGCTTGGGGGACCATATGGGACACCGGAGGATCGAACCGCGGTCCGTCCAAGGCTAGCGCAGGCAAGGCAGGCACCTTACCTTTAGCGCCACCGCCCGGCCCCTCTGAAGTGATTTCTAATCACTTTCTAATCAAAAGCAACCTCTGAGCTCTACCAGATGTGGCCCCAGAACAACAACAACAACAACAACAATAAAAACCCAAAAATCTCCATGCCAATTTTTTTAATCCTAGGGATCAAACCCAGGATCTCACACATTCAAGGCATGTGCTTTTTGTCTAATTTACATCCTAGTCAAGAGAATCATTCTGAGGTCGGAGGAGGCCTCGAGAACAAAGCAAGTGGTAGAATTTATTATTTTAAAAGTTTCCCTTTAGGGAGTGGGAGATATAATGCAATGGGCAGGGCACTTGCCTTGCATGTGGCCAACCCAGGTTCAATCCCTAATTCCACCTCTGAGCCTCACCAGGAGAAAACCCTGAACACAGAACCAGGAAGAAGCTATGTACCAGGTGTGGCGGTTTTATGCTGTCATATTTACAAACCCCACATTCACTGACTCGATGTCACCACAGCCCACAGATGATGCAATTTTGTTCTAGAGACCCCTCTCTTCATACCGATATTCCCTCTTGTTTCTTTGAAGTTAAAGTCCTTTGGCTCTGCCAGGCACATCTGACGCTCCTTCCTTGTGAGGTAGAAGAAAAGCTGCTTCCACGTCTGTGTGTCCTGAAGCTGAAAGGACTGGTTGAAAAACCATTTTTGTACACACAGGTTTCTGGAAAGAAAATGATCGTTTCATCAGTTCCAAAGTTACTGTTATCTCTTGGGTCCTCTTCAGGAATCTTCAATTTTTTGTTTTGTTTTGTTTTTGGGTCACACCCGGCGGTGCTCAGGCATTACTCCTGGCTGTCTGCTCAGAAATAGCTCCTGGCAGGGACGGGGGACCATGTGGGACACCGGGATTCGAACCAACCACCTTTGGTCCTGGATCGGCCGTTTGCAAGGCAACCGCCACTATGCTATCTCTCCAGGCCCAGGAATCTTCAATTTTATTTCTCACTCTCACCTACAGCTTGAGTAACATTGAAACCTCCACTGCCCTGGGCGACACTGGTCTCCCCACCCAGCCTTTCTTTCCCTTACTCACCTCCACAGGGATTCCGTCTCTGCAATCTTCTTCCAGTACTGGGGTTGGGGTGGGGAGAAAAAAAAAAAATAAAGACATCTCAGCTTCAGGGCACACAGTTCTCCAAGCTTTCACAGTGCTGGGAGCTAAGAAGATGTTAATAGCGCCATCTCATTGTTGCCATTAACACAACCCTTCGGTAGAATTTCTGAGAAAAGCCCACTTTCTTTTTGTTTGTTTGTTTTTGGGTCACACCGGCAGTGCTCAGGGGTTACTCCTGGTTTTACACTCAGAAATAGCTCCTGGCAGGCTTGAGGGACCATATGGGATGCCAGGATTCGAACCATCATCCTTCTGCATGCAAGGCAAATAAATGCCTTACCTCCAGGCTTTCTCTCCAGCCTGCTAGAGCTTGAAATAGCTCATTCAAGACCATTTAGTCTATATAACACACCTGTAACAGCTAGTCATTGTGTTGTTTTGGGCCAGGAGTCACTTCTGCTGGGGTTAGAAATGGGGGAATCAAGTTCAAGGCAAGAGCTTTACTCATTGAATTAGCGCTTAGGCTCCTGCCAATCATTTTCATTTAGCAGTTTCTGGATGAATGATGTTCCGTTATTCTGAAATTTGGTGCTCAAATGGGTCAAGTGAAACAACTGAGTGTATGGAAAAGGGCAAAACTAAACAAATTTAGGCAGATCTGGGCACGTTTCAGGAACGAAGGGAAACTGATGGGGTAGCTCATACATCAAGGCCTAAAGAGCAAGGTGAAAGGAGTCGAGGGCAAGAAACAAGTGGGAAAAGTGTAGGAACAAAGCTGATCTGCACAGAGTAGCAGAGAGGGGTGAGATTTTTTACCTTGTTCACCTTGGTAACCTGTAGCAAGCTGAATGCATCCAGGAAGGAGAAGAGTTTCAACACTACCAACTCAGGCAACCGGGACACCATGTTGCACACCGCACCCACCTACGTTCTCCCTTCTCCTCCGTAGATTGCCTCGATTTTAAAGCCTAGGCCCAAATCTGGAGCACTTGGGAGGCTTCCCACTCACTAAAAACCCCAGTTCCGAGAGAAACAGGTTCAGGTGTGCCTGCTTGCTCCTCTGGGCCCCGTCCATGGGCCTGAGGTTCACAGCTGAGGACACCCATCCAACTCAGGCTGGTGGTCACCATTTATTCCTCCTTTCTCAACTGTGGCTCATTGGGCCCTCTGTGAGCCCTTAAGATGTTCCCAAGGGGTCCACAAATGAAAAAAAAAAAAAAACAACATATTACTGGAAGGTTGTAGCATGAAACCAGAGAACCAAACAGTAGGACAGTGGGACAACAGGAATAAAATAAGGTCAAAAGGAGAACATGGTGGGGAAAAGGTTGAGAAACAGAGGTTCGTGTACTTTGAGCTACATTTTCTTTATCCTGAAAATGCAGGGCCGGCCACAGAACAGTTGCTGAAAAGCTTGACAAGACTATCTAGGAAATTTCCACTATCATCGTGATGTCTCCTCAAGTCTCTGTGTGGTTTCACAGAATCTCAGGCCTGTGTGGAGGTTGGACTCAGGAAGGGAATCTGCTTGCTATGGACACTTCCTGGCCAGCAGTGTGCTTCTTAGCACCAGTGCAGCTCCTAGCCTCCCAGGTCCCACGGGGAACTGTGCATTAGGCCTTCCTGTGGGAGGGAAAGAATGAGTCCAACCGGGGCTGGAGAGATAGCACAGCGGCGTTGTCCAACCTCCATACAGACTGGGTTGAGCACATGGAGGTGGAGGTGTAGGGGCTGGAGGATCAGGGATGACCCTTCCTTAAACTAGTACCTCCAGACTCAACCACTGAAGTCATATTAAGGATGAGAGAGAGAGAAAGGAGAAAGAGAGAGGAGAGAGAGAGAAGAGAGAGAGAGGAGAGAGAGAGCTCTTGCTTACTCTGCCAAGGACTGTACTTCCTTGTCATGATGCTAGCACATCTTTTTAGTTGTGGTGTTCCCCAGGGGTTACATTTCTGTGTGGTGCTGCCAGAAATAGCTTCTGGAAATGGTATTGGACCTGCCAGGCTCAAACAACAGAGCAGCCAGGATTATGCTCAAGCATGTGGACACCAGAGATTTGAACTCACGACCCTACGCTTCTAAGGCCCTGTGTCATTGTTCTGAGCCTGTTTCTTCTTTTTTTCTTGACTACTTATGTAGTTTTTATGCATCATCTAAACATTTTCCTCTCTACATCTTTTTTTGGGGGGAGGGGGTTCACATCTGGTGGGAGCCTGCCAGGAGCGATTTCTGAACGTAGAGCCAGGTGTAACCCATGAGCACTGCCGGGTGTGACCCAAAAACCAAAAAGAAAAGAAAGTGGAGGTTCCCAGTCAGCTCCAAGATTCTAACTGATTGGAAGCACCAGGCAGCAGTTTTGATTTTGTTTGGGTTCTGGGCTGCATCCAATGTTGCTCAGGGGTTTCTCTTGGCTCTGTGTCCAGGGATCACTCCTGGTGGGCTCAAGGAACTAGGGATGAAATCCAGGTCAGTCATAAGCAAAGCAAATGCCTTCCTTACCTATTGTATTATCACTCTGACCCTCAAGGCCAGTGTCTTAACCCTTGTATAATAAACCTGGCCTCATCAGTCTGTAGTTGTTTTGTTTTGTTTTGGTTTTTGGGCCACACCCAGTGACACTCAGGTTTTACTCTTGGCTATTCGCTCAGAAATTGCTCCTGGCTTGGGGGACCATATGGGATGCTGGGGATTGAACTGCAGTCTGTCCTAGGCTAGCGCTGGCAAGGCAGACACCTTACCTCTAGCGCCACCATGCCGGCCCATACCTCCTCTTTTTTTTTCCTCCTCTTCCTCCACCTGTTTTTCTTCTTCTTCTCCTCCTACTTCTAATTTTTCTCCTCTTCCTCCTCATCCTTTCTTCTCCTCCTACTCCTCTTCCTCCTAATCTTTCATCTCTTCCTCATTCACCTCCTTTCTTCTCCTCCCCTCCTTCTGCTCCTCCTCCTTCTTCTCTTATTCCTTTCTTGTTGTGTGGGCCGTATACAGCAGTGTTGGGGTGTGATGTGGTGTTGGGGATTGACCCCAAGATTTCATTCCTATAGGCTACCACTTGTAGTACAACCAGGAATACCTTCCAAACAATTTAGTCTTCTGCTTAATGCAGTCCAAGCATTTGTCAGATGATTAAAGGGGAAGGAAAAATTAAATTTTCTGCTAGAATCTTTTGCTTTGGCCCACTTTTCTCATTTCCTTAACTATATGAATTCTGGCTTTCTTACCACACACATATCACCGCTGCTCCTTCATTTTGTTCACTTCTCAGTCTCTCAGCAGCAACTCTGGCAGACCTCATTGTGTCTGATTTTAAGTCTCCCTATCAACAGCCCAACACCAACAGACAAGAATTCAATAAAGACATTTGGCTTCTGGCTCTGGTCTGCTTCCTTTGGATGCTCACTGACAGAGTTTCATAGGCAGCTCCCTAATGACTGTGGCATACAGACTCATTTTTAAAATATCTTATTTCCCTTTTATTATTTCTCCTGGGAGCATGCATCTTCTACAAACTACTCGATTATAGCCAGAAAAGGAAGTCTGGATTCCTACTTAAAATGATGCCTGTACCCCCATGATTCTCATTTAATGTGAATTTAAACTATGAAATATGCTGATTTCTGAACATCTGGACCCTGAGAATGTGTCTCAGAGAGTGAGTGCACATTTTCAACTACAAGAGTCAAGGAGAGAAGTGAATGGGTGGGCTGAAGCACAAACAGGATGAGGAGTGGAAGAGGAAGAAATGGTCCAAGTCATCTGCTAGCTTGTGTGTTTGTGGGAGCTGGAAGGAGGAGCTGGAACCAGGAATGATGGCAGCAAGGGATGTGGGTAAAAACTAGGATTGCATTATGGCTTGAATTGTCTCTGGATCTGGAAGTCACCATCTTCTGAGAGACCTCCTTGTTCATACCAGAAACATCCCTTCTGGTCTTCTGCCCTGGCCCTTACATTCTGGAAGAGTTCTGTTCTTAATGGTGGCCAGATATAAGATATGTACAATATACATGAAGAAAAGAAATAAAACACACCTCAAATTTCAAAAGTTCTGAACAGAATTCTTTCTGATCTTACAAACATATTTGCAACTTTCGTGGGAGACCCCCGACCCGCGGGGGTGTGGAAATGAAGGTTGCTAGTTATTAGTGGGTTCATCCGAGCAGAACCGACCTGTAAAGAAGAACTAGAGAAATTAGTAAGAGAAGCCCTCAAGACTGCTCATGCTGTTCAAAAGGGATTTATTATCGGGGGGAATCAGCTTATAAGGGCTGAAATACGTCAGAAGGTGTTACAAGTTTTCCACCAATCACAGTTACAAGCATTCATTAGCATAAGCTGGGGCAGGTAATAGGGAGGGGCAAAGAGGTAGACCTGAGCACGTTTTACTAGAAGGCATAAGATTCAAACAGAGTTCTATAAATTATACTCAACAAGTATAAATAGAACATCAGCTATAATCTTAATAACGTTTTGCTAACACAAAGGCAAGTTGCTCTATATTTTTCTTTCTGGCTGGATATATTGGGCTGCTCTGAATTACTTAGTATTTGTCTATTTCCTTTGTTCTCAAGGCATGGGCGCCTTTGGTCACGTGGGTGACCAGATTAGGAATTACTGAGGTGTCTTATGTTCTAGGTTTTATCAGCTAGGCTCCCCACACATATTATTGAAACTTTGTTCTCCTGGATAATCAATGTTACATTCATTCTCTTGCACAGACTAAAACTCTCAAAATTCTATAATATTTTTTTATCTTTGGGTCACACCCGGCAGCACTCAGGGGTCACTCCTGGCTCTACACTCAGAAATCGCCCCTGGCAGGCATGGGGGACCATATGGGATGCCAGGATTTGAACCACTGTTCTTCTGGACGCAAGGCAAACGCCTTACCTCCATGCTATCTCTCCGGCCCCAATATTTTTCTTATTATACTCATATTTTTTGTTTATTTTGGTCACACCCTGCAGTGCTCAGGGGTTACTCCTGGCTCTTCACTCAGAAATCGCCCCTGGCAGGATGGGGAACCATATGGGATGCCGGGAATCGAACCACCATCAGTACTGGCTCGGCCTCGTGCAAGGCAAATGCCCTTCCTCTGTGCTATCTCTCCCCCTATACTCATTTTCTGTTGTAATCTTCCACCACATCCATCATTTCATTGCAGCTCAAGTATCATTTGCACATGATATCTTTTCTAAAATAATGTTTCCCATCAAGCTTGACTTTTCTGCTACTTGGTGTTCCCATGATTCCTAAAAGCACCTGTAATTTTATTATAGGAAAAAATGCAAGTAAATTGATTTATTTCTCTGTTATTTGCTTTCCTCTTGGGAATATAATTTCTTTTATGAATGGAATCTGTCTTTCTAACTTATTTCTAAATGAACATAATCCAGGCTTGTTTCTGGAAGCATGATATTTGATTAGCATCTGATGAATAAAAAAATGGATGAACACTGGAAGCTGATGAACATTATAAGGACTCTAAACAGTTAGGAACAGGCACAGCTGGTACAGAGAAGTGCTGCTGGATTGATGGATAAATATAAATGAAAAGTGAGACTTATTTTTTTCTTGATTAAAATAAAGGAAGAGATTTTTTTTTCTCCGTTCCTTCTCACAGCATTACATTTAGAAATTTTGCAAACGTCTTTTCCTTTTTAAAAATGTATGTGCACTTTTTTTTCTTTAAGAAGTCAAATGTGGGGCCCGGAGAGATAGCACATTGGTGTTTGCCTTGCAAGCAGCCGATCCAGGACCAAAGGTGGTTGGTTCGAATCCCGGTGTCCCATATGGTCCCCCGTGCCTGCCAGGAGCTATTTCTGAGCAGACAGCCAGGAGTAACCCCTGAGCACCGCCGGGTGTGGCCCCCCCCCCCCAAAAAAAAAAAAACAACAACAACAACAACAAAAAAGAAGTCAAATGTGTCTCTTTCTAACCTTAAAGCTACATTCCCAAGGATTTGGAGCTATCTCTGAAATCTTCCAGTTTCTGGGAGAGGATAAGAGCCCAATGTGGGTGGAGGTTTTGAATCCAGATGCAAAATTCTCATGGAATTTTAGGAGAAGTTCAATTTTTTCATTGGTCTGAGAGCAGGGACTTAATGTGGTCAAAGGTGCTGGCCTCTGTGTGCAGAGTTGCTTAGCTGAAGAACATGTTTGTTATGGATTGTACCTACGTGAGCATATAAAATAGTGGGACTTAAATCTGTGTTTATAGTCTCATCTGTGATCAGTAGCACATTATGGATGAATGCTTCTTCAATCATAAAGCCCTACTTTTTTATTTCTTCCCTCTTTCCCCTTTCTTTCCTTCTTTCCTTCTTCCCTCTTTCCCTCCCTCCTTACTTCCTTCCCTCCTTTCTATATCCCTACTTTTCTCCCTCTCTTGTTCCTTCATTCCTTCCTTTCTTCCCTCCCTCCTTCCTTTCCTTCCTCCATCCCTTCTTCCCTCCTCCTCTCTTCTTTCTTCCTTTCTTTCTTTCTTCCTTTCTTCCTTCCTTCCTTCCTTCCTTCCTTCCTTCCTTCCTTCCTTCCTTCCTTTCTTTCTTTCTTTCTTTCTTTCTTTCTTTCTTTCTTTCTTTCTTTCTTTCTTTCTTTCTTTCTTTCTTTCTTTCTTTATCTCTTTCTTTATCTCTCTCTCTTTCTTTCTTTCTTTCTTTCTTTCTTTCTTTCTTTCTTTCTTTCTTTCTTTCTTTCTTTCTTTCTTTCTTTCTTTCTTTCTCTTTCTTTCTTTCTTTTTCTTTTTTTTTCTTTTCTTTTTTTTTTTTGGGCCACACCCGGCATTGCTCAGGGGTTACTCCTGGCTGTCTGCTCAGAAATAGCTCCTGGCAGGCACGGGGGACCATATGGGACACCGGGATTCGAACCAACCACCTTTGGTCCTGGATCGGCTGCTTGCAAGCCACTGTGCTATCTCTCCGGGCCCCTTTCTTTCTTTTCTTTTTCTTTCTTTCTTTCTTTCTTTCTTTCTTTCTTTCTTTCTTTCTTCTTTCTTTCTTTCTTTCTTTCTTTCTTTCTTTCTTTCTTTCTTTCTTTCTTTCTTTCTTTTTCTTTCTTTCTTTCTTTCTTTCTTTCTTTCTTTCTTTCTTTCTTCTCTTCTTCTTCCTTCCTTCCTTCCTTCCTTCCTTCCTTCCTTCCTTCCTTCCTTCCTTCCTTCCTTCCTTCCTTCCTTCCTTCCTTCCTTCCTTCCTTCCTTCCTTCCTTCCTTCCTTCCTTCCTTCCTTCTTCTTTCTTTCTCTCTCTCTCCTCACCTCTCCTCTTCTCCCTCCCTCCCTCCCTCCCCCCCTCTCTCTCCCTCTCCCTTCTCCCTCCCTTCAGGGGTGTGGGGTTGAGTCATACCAAGAGATGCTAAATCAAATTCTGAGTTCAAAGGCTACTTCTGATGGTCCTGGGGAACTAAATGTGGTGCTTCAGGTTTTTGAACAATCTCCTCAGCTCTATTGGTGATTGTCTTATCTTTACCTCTCCCCTGATTTTAGGGCTGCCTTCTCTCCTCCAAGTCCATTTGCACTCCTTCTCATGACTTCCCAACCAGGACTAGATTCCAGCTCAGCAGAGCCCTGTAGAAAATATCCAATTTAACAGCTGAGCTGTTTGATGTGTCTGATTTGTGTGGCAGGTCCGTGGAGCAGTTGAGAAATGGGTTGAGTTGCGTCCTGCTGTGGACCTTGTAGCTGAGCATAAAAGTGTTGATTGACTTGTGAGCACATGCAATAACTCAGATGCGTCTTTTTGTTTTGTTTTGTTTTGTTTTGGGGGCACACCCAACAGTGCTCAGGACTTACTCTTGGCTCAACACTCAGGGATCACTCCTGCCAGGTTTGGAGGACAATACAGAGTGCGAGGGACCAAACCTGAGTTAGTTATGTGCAAAGCAAGCACCCAATCCACTGTCTAGTTTCTCTAAC
The DNA here is from genome assembly GCF_024139225.1 of Suncus etruscus. Lineage (NCBI taxonomy): Eukaryota > Metazoa > Chordata > Mammalia > Eulipotyphla > Soricidae > Suncus > Suncus etruscus. The sequence goes on along the minus strand of NC_064854.1, from coordinate 121,389,933 downwards.
TCCCAAAATGTGGCTTCTTATGAGGACACAAGACACTGGTCCTTGACTACTGGGAGGACTCTAGAGATCTGACCCATGATACCACAGTACATTATTTAGAGATGATAAAATTGAGAAAAATGCTTGGAGTGGGTACAAAACATCACAATTTGGTGACCATAAAGGAAGTGATCAGTGTGAATAGTAAAGGAGAAAAAGTGAAATAGAAAACAAAATATTGTCGGGGGTGTCTGTCCAGTCTCAGCTTGCCAGCCCCCTGACCACCCCCCCCCAAATACCCAAAATATTCGGGCCGGAGAGATAGCATGGAGGTAGTATGTTTGCCTTGTATGCAGAAGGATGGTGGTTCGAATATGGTCCCTTGAGCCTGCTGGAAATATTTAGTGATTTCTAAATATAAAGCCAAGAGTAGCCCCTGAGCGCTGCCGGGTGTGACCCAAAATACAAAAAAATTTAAAAAGAAAACAAAATGTTCTTATTACAGCAACCAAGTGGAAACTTATAAGCACAATTCTAATATATGAATCAGTTCACAGAACTTATTACTTGAAACTCTTTGGAAATGGAATTACTGTTTTTGTGTAAAGTATAAAAAAGACCTTAACTGAGTCTGACTGAAAAACTCATGACTGTGTGCAAAGGGTATGCAAGCTCTATTAAGTGTTGCTAGATATGGCTTTTTTGTTTTGTTTTGTTTTGTTTCTTGGGCCACACCCGTTTGATGCTCAGGGGTTACTCCTGGCTAAGCGCTCAGAAATTGTCCCTGGTTGGGGGGACCATATGGAACACTGGGGGATCGAATCACGGTCCTTCCTTGGCTAGCGCTTGCAAGGCAGACACCTTACCTCTAGTGCCACCTCACCGGCCCCAGCTTTTGCTTTTTTATGGCCACACTCGCCTACACTCAGGGGTTACTTCTGGCTCTGCACTCAGAAATCGCTCCTGGCAGGCTCTTTGGGTCATCTGGAATGCTGGGAATCAAACCCAGGTCTGTCCTGGGTCGGCTGTGTGCAAGGCAAATGCCCTGCTGCTACACTGTCTCTCTGGCTCCTAGATATGGATTTTTAAATGCTTTATTTATTTTTAAACGTATTCTTAAATCGAATCACCATGTGATGTATTTACAAAATTGTTCATGATTGAGTTTCAGTCACACAATGTCTAAACCTTTCATCCTTAGTTTTCCTCCAGCCCTGTCCCCTGCCCTCCCTCCTGACTGCCTCTGTGGGAGACATAACTCTTTGTAATTTTTCTCTTTCTCTTTCCCCCTTCCTTTTTTTTTTTTTTTTTTACTTCTAGACACTGTGGTTTGCAATAGTTATTGAAGGGGTATCCTGCATATCACTTTACCTCTTTCAGCACCCTGTTCTTATCCAGTGATCACTTCCAACTTTCATTGTCATAATGGTCCCTTCTCTGCCCCAACTGCACTCCTTGGCTATTTGTGGCAAGTTTGCTACCATGGTGGATATGGCTATTAATTCCCTCTAATAACAGTATGACATGAAAACCTATCATAGCCCTCAAGCTAAATGGGAGTGTTTAGAGACTCGATGATGATTCATACTAGAAGCAAAAATACTGTGAACACACCTTGTGGTTATTTCTGTGGTCTTGGAATGTAAACCTAAGTACTAAAGAATGTGCTGTTTGTGGAGAGATAGGGAGGATGTTTGCCTTGCATGCAGTGACCCAGGACGAATGGTGGTTCAATTCCCGGCATCCCATATGGTACCCCTAGCCTGCCAGGAGTGATTTCTGAGCACAGTCAGGAGTAATTCCTGGGAGCCACCAGGTGTGACCCAAAACAAACAAACAAACAAAAGAATGTGCTGTTTGTTGTTGTTTCCATTTCTTCCAGGAACAAGGATCAAGCAAATATCAGTTACCTGGATAACAAAGCCCTTTACATTCTCTCTTCTCTCACATTCTCACAGGGCTATGGTGACTTTGCTGTTCTCTGTCATGATGAAATATACAGGATCTTTCTTTTTTGGGGGGGATCACACCCAGCAATGCTCACGGCTTACTCCTGGCTCTTCACTCAGAAATTCCTCCTGGCAGGCTTGGGGGACCATATGGGATGCCGGGATTCGAACCACTGTCCTGCATGCAAGACAAACGTCCTACCTCCATGCTATCTCTACTGCCCCATATCTTGATGATTCTGACAGTCCACTACACCAATGGCCTCAAGCTAGCAAAATCTCATGAGTAGGTACTAGAAAATTCTCTGGATGATTTGACAAAAATATCCAGAGAGCAGAACATACACTAAGGCTTTTCCTCTTTTCACTTCTAAAGTTCTTTAGGGGCTGGAGCAGTAGCACAGTGGGTAGGGTATTTGCCTTGCATACAGCAGAACCAGGTTTGATCCCTGGCGTCACAATGGTCTCCCCTGAGCCTGCCAGGAGTGATTTTTCGAGCACAGAGCTAGTAACCCCTGAGTGCTGCTGGGTGTGGCCCAAAAAACTTTTTTTAAAAAATTATTATTATTATTATTATTATTATTTTGGATTTTGGGCCACAGCCAGCAGTGCTCAGGGGTTACTCCTGGCTGTCTGCTCAGAAATAGCTCCTGGCAGGCATGGGGGACCATATGGGACACCGGGATTCGAACCAACCACCTTTGGTCCTGGATTGGCTGCTTGCAAGGCAAAGGAAGGCCGCTGTGCTATCTCTCTGGGCCCAAAAAATTCTTTAATAGGATTATCACCAACACAACAACATTTGCCCTCACTTCCTGGATTCTTCAAGACCACAGTCACTGAAATTACTGTAACACCAACTCTCCCCACAGCTTCCTTCACATGTAATTCGGGAGCTTCCTCTAGGTGCCTATATTAATTTTTCCTTCAGTGATTTTGGACATAATCAAAGTTTATCTCTTCTTTCTTCCTTTGTTTTATTATAAAAATTGAATTCCATTAGCTTCCACATTCAAAGCCAGTGCTTCGCCACTGAGCTACCTGCCTGGCCCAACATGATCTCTTTGCTAAAATAACATTGGTGGGTGGGGGAAAGTCTGTATTTCTTCTACGTCCTTGGCCGCTCTAGTACTCACTATTTTGTTTGTATTTTTATCTCACTGTTTATACAATAGATTCCTGGGTATCTAAGGTTTGTGAGGAAGTAGACAGGATTACCCATTGAGGGACACTTATGTCTCCATGGAACCATACTTCCTCTGGAAAGTGGGATTAGCCTCTCTCCAGGGACTTGCAGTGTCTGGGGGCATCTGCTTCCCATCATTTTGGAAGTCACTGGAAGTTTCTCTTTGAGGTGATTTTGGCAGCCACCCTGGGCATTTTCATTACCCACTAGCAGTTGTTTACAGTAATTGCTCCCCTGGGCAAATATTTTTAGGGAATCAGCATGCTGTCCTCTTATAGCCACTAATTCCTATTGATGGCGTGAGAGTCAGTCAGAGTTCTGGAAGAAAGATGAGGCCAGAGATGTCCAAAGCTAGAAGACAGAAGGAGCTGCTCCTCCTCAGCACACACACGGAGCCACATGCTAGCACATGGGTCGCTTATGAGCTTTGTGAGTATTCTGACCCTTCAGGTGAGAGGGAATGTTTGAAGAGATCCTCTCAGCCTGGGCTGGGATGGGGAGAGCTGGTGATTAGAGACAAGTGATTCAGGCCCTTCTTCTCTCCAACAACCTCAGACACCTTGTCTTCCAGCAAAATAGCTGAGTTTATCTACCTTTTCTCTGTGCTCAAGTAAGTGTTCATATGAATTTTCTCTTTCTTTTTTTCCTTCCTTTCTTTCTCACTTTCTTTTCTTCTTTCTCCCTTCCTTTCTTTCTCACTTTCTTTCTTCCTTTCTTTTGATCTCATTTTTCTGTCTATTTTTTTCTTCATTTTTTTATCTTTTCAAGTTGTTTCCTGTCATTCTATGTTCCAGCATCAATCTCACCACCAGAGTGACTTTCTTCCATCAATATCCTCATTTTCCTACCTATTCTGCATGCTTGCTCCTTTGAGGGTACAAACAAATTTTGTTACACCACAAAGACTAATAAATTTTTTAAAACAGATCAATGCAGTCAATTTGTGAGAATTGTTTTAGCACACAATGGTATTACTAAAGTCATTGTCTCAGGATTTACTGTGCTGCTTACTGCTAGCTAAGCCTTTTGTGTTATTGTTTAGGCACATTGTAGTTGGTGGTCTTCTAGGCAGTTTTTCAATCAGATTTGTTGTGATCATACTGGCCTGACAGTAATACAATATTTTACACTCCTATGACTTTCCAAACTGGAGCCAGAGCAATGGGGCAAACAGTAGGGCGTTTGCCTTGTACACACTGACCTAGGACGAACATATGGTCCCCCAAACCAGGAGCAATTTCTGAGCATAGAGCCAGGTATAATCCCTGAGCGCTGCCGGGTATGATCCAAAAACCAAAAAAAAAAAAAAAAAAAAAAAAAAAAGGATACACTTGGTTGCCTATATTAACTATGTGTTCTTAGGTTTTAAGTATTTGAGGGCCTGAAATAGAATCAGTCACTTTGAGTACAAGCATATTGAACACATGAAATCATGAGTAGGAAGTGCTTAGACTAGATAGAAAACAGATCACAGCTAATGCCATTGTTTTCATCTAGCATATTGTTGCAAATCAGCCCCTGATGAGGTTGACTGATGGAGGGATGGAGGATGAGGCCTTTCTCCTCCAGCTCAGACCACGCGTCTGTTACCCTGTTCAGTTGGTGGTTCTGAGGTGAATGTGGTGGGAAGAAAGCCAACAGGCAGTCAGGCTTCCGAAGAAAACAGCTCTTTATTCCGTGAAGAGGCCGAAGCCAAAAGGCCTAAGAATAGGTCCAGGACAAAAAGCCTCTAACCTTCCACAGACCCTTGTTTTTATGCCCCAGAATCGAGTACCACCCAATGGTGGGATCAGGTACCACCCAATGTTGGGATCAGGTACCACCCAATGGTGGGAGCAGAATCAGGTACCACCCTAGGGTGGGAGCAGAATGCCAGGTCACACCCTAGGGTAGGGCACAATCACCGATCAGGGTAGGGTCAGTAACATAATAATCCCATAAAAATGTATACATACACAACATATATTACGCTGAGTTACCCTGGCACCTCATGTCTGGATTATTATTATTATTATTATTAACCTATTATACATCTCAAATATGACCTTATTGTTCTTTTCTGCTAGAATCTAAGTTATTTCAACATTCTAAAAGTCTTTTTAGAGTCATTTCTATCTAAGTAGCCAGTGCTATACTGTTTGCACGGAAATTTTTTTTTTTTGTGGTTTTTGGGTCACACCCGGCAGTGCTCAGGGGTTACTCCTGGCTCCATGCTCAGAAATTGCTCCTGGCAGGCACGGGGGACCATATGGGACGCCGGGATTCGAACCGATGACCTTCTGCATGAAAGGCAAACGCCTTACCTCCATGCTATCTCTCCGGCCCCTGCACGGAAATTTTAAGGTTTTTTTTGTTTGTTTGTTTGTTTGTTTTTTGTTTATTTGGGCCACATTGGCGGTGCTCAGGGGTCACTCCTGGCTGTCTGCTCAGAAATAGCTCCTGGCAGGCACGGGGGACCATATGGGATACCGGGATTCGAACCAACCACCTTTGGTCCTGGATCAGCTGCTTGCAAGGCAAAAGCCGCTGTGCTATCTCTCCGGGCCCCCGGGCCCCATTTTTATGTATTTTTTTGTTTGTTTGTTTTTTTGTTTTTTTGGGCCACACCCAGTGTTGCTCAGGGGTTACTCCTGGCTGTCTGCTCAGAAATAGCTCCTGGCAGGCACGGGGGACCATATGGGACACCGGGATTCGAACCAACCACCTTTGGTCCTGGATCGGCTGCTTGCAAGGCAAACGCCGCTGTGCTATCTCTCCGCCCCCAAATTTTAAGTTTTACATATATGTATATGACATGTGTATGAATTGTTGAGAAAATTTCTCCTCAATTTCCAGTCAAGTTCAGACAATGCTGACAGTGATAAATTCATCCAGGCTACATCTGGGCTAGTATATTTATTCTCCATTGTACTTTTCCCTCTTAAATAATTATTTCTAATCTCAGTTTTCAACATCTATTTAATTACTCTTTTAGAAATGTATGTTTTATACTCACACATAGACATATGTTATTTTCACTCCAGCATCTTTCATCAAGGTAATCTGTGAAAACTAAGCTTATACTATGTCATTGTTTCATTTAATGGTCATTCTCTAATTTGTTCATCTTCAATTCTTCTATTTCAGATTTCTGCCTATTTTCTTTTTTTTGGTTTTTGGGCCACACCCGGTGACATTCAGGTGTTACTCCTGGCTATGTGCTCAGAAATCACTCCTGGCTTGGGGGACCATATGAGATGCCGGGGGATTGAACCGCTGTCCGTCCTAGGGCAGCACGTATAAGGCAAACGCCCTACCATTTGCGCCACTGCTCTGATCCCTCTGCTTATTCTTTTATTGCTTGTTTGTTTTTCTTCAACTTCCTTTTACTTTATGATTTGGGGGCATACCCAGTGATGCTCAAGGATACTCTCTACTCTGTGTTCAGGGATTACCTATACTGGTGCTCAAACACTATATGTAATTCCAGGGATTAATTTGGGTCATTTTGTGCTAGGCAAGTATCTTACCATTGTACTATCTCTCCAGCCCCTAATGTTGATTTGTTGTTGCTTTGGGGCCATACTCAGCTAGGCTTAGAAGTTACTCCTTACTTAGCAGTACTCAGGGGCTGGGGTACCATACGGAATACTGGAGATTGAAACCAGCTCAGCCACGTATAAGGCAAGCATGCTATCCCACAATACTATCTCTCTGACTCACTTAACATTAATTTTTATTTATTTATATTTTGGTTTTTGGGTCACACCTAGCAGCGCTCAGGGGCTCGTCCTGACTCTATACTCAGAAATTACTCAGAAATTGCCCCCGGCAGGCTCAGGGAACCATACGGGATGCCGGGATTCAAACCACCACCCTGCATGCAAGGCAAATGGCTTACCCCCATGCTATCTCTCCGGCCCCAACATTTTTTTTTTTTTTTTGGTTTTTGGGCCACACCCTGTGATGCTCAGGGGTTACTCCTGGCTATGCGCTCAGAAGTTGCTCCTGGCTTCTTGGGGGACCATATGGGACGCCGGGGGATCGAATCGCGGTCCATCCTAGGCTAGCGCAGGCAAGGCAGGCACCTTACCTCCAGCGCCACCGCCCGGCCCCCCCCAACATTTATTTTTTAAATAATTTTAACATTCCAAACTTCCTATGTTATCATTTATTAAAAAAAATGTTGCAGAGGGCCCGGAGAGATAGCACAGCGGTGTTTGCCTTGCAAGCAGCCGATCCAGGACCTAAAGTGGTTGGTTCAAATCCCGGTGTCCCATATGGTCCCCAGTGCCTGCCAGGAGCTATTTCTGAGCAGACAGCCAGGAGTAACCCCTGAGCACCGCCGGGTGTGGCCCAAAAAAAAAAAATGTTGCAGAGGCCAGAGTGATAGTACAGTGAGTAGAGTTTTTGTTTTGCATGTGACTGACCCAGGTTTGATACCCAGCATCCCATATGGCCCCCCAAGTTTGCCAGGAGAAATTTCTGAGCACAGAGCCAGGAGTCCCTGAATGCTGCCAGGTGGGGCCCCCTCAAAAGTATTTAATATAAGAACTTTGCTTTTTATGCTTGGAGGAACATATGGGGCGCCAGAAATCAACTCAGGTTAAACTTGTGTGAGCTAAACAACCTACCCACTGTACTATTATTCTAGCTATGCCTGATTGCTATTTCTTGATTTTGGGGGACACACCCAGTGGCATTCAGGGTTACTTCTGGTTTTGCTCTCAGAAATCGTTCCTGGTAGGCTCAGGGATGCCGGGGATCGAACCTGAGTGGGCATCATGCCAGGCAAATGCCCTATTCGCTGTGCTAATGTTCTGGCCCCCAGAAACTGGTCTCTTAAGAAAGTGTGACAAGGGTTCGATTCCCAGCATCCTATATGGTTCCCCTGAGAACCTTCAGTAATGATCCCTAAGTTTAGAGCTAGGAATAAGCCCTGAGTACAGCTGGATTGTGGCCCAAAAACAAAAACAAAAGAATCTCCCCCTAAAAAAAATAACACAATAACAACATAACACTAAAAAGCAAACCCAAACAAAATTAAGAAGACAAGTAGTTGGCTTGCTGAAATATTTCTTATTTAAGGATTACATTTTATTGTGCCTTTCTGGATATACCAAGTGTGTTTTGGAGTTCTTTTGGCCATTATCCATGTCTCCCTGATACTTCTAGGAAATAGTTGAAGCCAACTGTGATTCAGATTTTTCTTCACATTCACTTTCTAGCCGTCAGTCTTCCTGGCTGACTGTCCCCAACATAAGGTCCCCCGTGGAAGATTCAACAAGTCAGTTCCTATATACAATCTGCTTTATCTTTGCTAAGAGATAAGTTCCAGGAATGGGCTCTCAGTTTTGCTTTGTTTTCTTATTCCAGAACCCCCAAAATATAGTTCTAATTGCAAGAAATATCGCTCAATTTAAAAATTGTTAAAGATAACCATGATGCTCAAATAACACAAAAGAAACAATCTCTCTGAGTTTAAGACTATCTCCATATCTCAGACAGACAAATTTGATAATTTTGTCAATTATCTGAAACAGTTATATAAATAATTTTTTCTTCCCAATTATATAAGTAATTCTTAAAATTTAATTTAAAAAAATGGGGCCCGAATAGTGGCGCAGCAGTAGGGCGTTTGCCTTCCACGCATCTGACCTAGGATGGACCCCAAGTCTCATATGCCCCCCCCAAGCCAGGAGCAATTTCTGAGTGCATACCCAGGAGTAACCTCTGAGCATCGCTGGGTGTGCCCCCGCCCAAAAAAGTAAAATTCAATAAGAAAATGAACAACCTGGGCTGGAGAGATAGCATGGAGAGAGGGCATTTGCCTTGCAAGCAGAAGGACAGTGGTTCGAATCCTGGCATCCCATATGGTCCTCTGAGCTTGTCAGGGGCGATTTCTGAGTGTAGAGCCAGGAGTAACCCCTGAGCACTGCCAGGTGTGACCCCCCCAAAAAAAATGAAAATGAACAACCTATAAGTCAGAGGTAGAGTACAAATGTTAAGACACTTTGCCTGCATTCAACCAACCCAAACTATTTGAGGCACCATCTATGTTCCCCTGATCACTGTTACGTATGTTGTGTGTATTTTTGTGTGTTATGTAGGCTAGTCACCATACAGATGATAAGAAGCATAGCCAAATATGTTATATATGTTGTGTCTAGTGTTCTTTGTGGCTTTAGTATGTTGTGATTGTTGTGTATTATGGGTACATTGTGTGCTGTGTGTTGTATTATTGATGTGTGCTTTGTGCATTGTGTTTGGTACAGGTGTTGGGTGATGCATTGTGTGTTCTGTTGTGTTTAATGTGTGTGCTATATTGTGTGCCTCATGAATTACATGTAGTTTGTATTGTGTACTATTTCTGTTGTATTTTTTGCTTAACATTGTCTATATACTATTATTGGTGTATTTTTATATTGTGTGTTGTATTTGTTGTGTATTTGGTGTTATATGTGTTTTATGTTATCGTGTATGTTATATGCTATTGTGTGTTGTATACTGTGTGGATATTTACTATGTGGATATATTGTGTATATATATATATACTGTGTTGTATACTGTTTTTGTGTTGTTTGTTCTGCGTGCATTGTTTGGTTGTGTTGTGTGTGGTGTAATGTCTATTCTGTGTATTGAATATGGTATGTCATGTTTGGTTGTGTTGTCTTGTGTAGTGTGTTATGTGTTATATGTATTGAGTTGCATTGTTGTGTATGCTGTTTGTGTGTTGCTTGTATTTTGTCTTGTATGCTTGGTTTTTTGTTTTTTTGTTGTTTTTTTTTTTTATTTTTGGGCCACACCCGGTAATGCTCAGGGGTTACTCCTGGCTATGTGCTCAGAAGTTGCTCCTGGCTTGGGGGACCATATGGGACACTGGGGGATCGAACCGCGGTCCGTCCAACACTAGCGCAGGCAAGGCAGTCACCTTACCTTTAGCACCACTGCCCGGCCCCGTATGCTTGGGTTTTTTTTGTGAATTATCTGCTGTGTGTATGTGAATTTTGTATTGTGTTTATTGTGTTTATACTTTTTGTGCTTGTGTAATATTTTGCTTGTCTTATGTGTGCTGTAATGTGTATTATTTATGTGTTGTGTAGTGTACTGTCCATTTAGTTATCGTGTGTGTTCATTTTACATTGTTTGTTCACCTAGTGTGTTATGTCTTTTGGTGTTATGCATATTGTGATTGTTTTGTTTGTAGTCTAGTGTATTTTGAATGTGTTATGTGTTAGCTGCTTGTGTTGCATTGTATGTTGCATGTGGTGCGTGTTGACATGTTGTGAAGCCTCCTTTTAGAAAATATAAACAGGGGCCCGGAGAGATAGCACATCGGCGTTTGCCTTGCAAGCAGCCGATCCAGGACCAAAGGTGGTTGGTTAGAATCCCGATGTCCCATATGGTCCCCTGAGCCTGCCAGGAGCTATTTCTGAGCAGACAGCCAGGAGTAACCCCTGAGCACCGCCGGGTGTGGCCCAAAAACCAAAAAAAAAAAGAAAAGAAAATATAAACAGATCTGAACACCATAATCACCAAATGATAGATGACAAAATAAGTGAAGGATGCCCAATAACTCATTAGGTAATGACAAAACACAAAATAGTACACTGGAGGGTAGGGCATTTGCCTGGCACACAAAGACCTGGGTTCAATTTCTGGCATCCCATGTGGTCCCTGAGCCTGCCAGGAGTGCAGAGCCAGGAGTAACCCCTGAGTGCCACTGGGTTTGGCCCCCAAACCAAACAAAAATGAAAAACCCCAAACAACCCCAAAAGCAAACAAAGTAGTACATAAGCTCTCTTCCCCCTTTCTCATCCCTCTTTTTTCCCACCTTTGTATCTGAAATGCTAGCATATTTCCCCTTCCCTTTCTTCCTTTTCTTCCATCCCTTTCTCTCCCCTCTCTCCTCACTCCCATTCTCCATTCTTTTCTCCTTTCCCCTTCTTTCTCTTCCTCTTTTCTCCCTTCTCCTTCCTTTCTTCTCCCTCCTCTTCAAAAAAAAGAGAAAAATAGGGGCCAGAGAGATAGCATAGAGGTAGGGCATTTGCCTTGCATACAAAATGATGGTGGTTCGAATCCCAGCATCCCATATGGTCCCCCATGCCTGCCAGGGGCGATTTCTGAGTGCAGAGCCAGGATTAACCCCTGAACGCTGCTGGGTGTGACCCAAAACCAAAATAATAACAATAATAATAATAATACTAATAATAATAATGTCAAGGGCAGGGATATGATACAATGGCAAAGCATATGCATGGATGCAAGAGATAAATTTTTTTACTCTATTTAAAGAAAATGCATCACTAGTTAACATAGTTGACTTTAATACATTTGTTTACAGATAAGTGAGAGTAAAGTTATTTAAAAAATAATAGAAAGTAAAATTTAAAAAATGAAAGGGAGGGGCCGGGAAGGTGGCGCTAGAGATAAGGTGTCTGCCTTGTAAGCGCTACCAAGGAACGGACCGCGGTTCGATCCCCCGGCGTCCCATATGGTCCCCCCAAGCCAGGGGCGATTTCTGAGCACATAGCCAGGAGTAACCCCTGAGCATCAAACGGGTGTGGCCCAAAAACCAAAAAAAAAAAAAAAAAAAAAAAAATGAAAGGGAAGTGGGACCAGAGAGATAGCATGGAGGTAAGGCATTTGCCTTGCATGCAGAAGGTCGGTAGTTCGAATCCCGACATCCCATATGATCCCCTGAGCCTACCGGAGTGATTTCTGAGTGTGGAGCCAGGAGTAGCCCCTGAGCACTGCCAGGTGTGACCCCCCCCAAAAAAAAAAAAAACAAAAAAAATGAAAGAGAAGAAAATCAAAAAGAAAGAAAAATGAAGTACAGTTACAGAAAATTATCGCTCTCCAATGTAGTTATTAATATAATGGCTGAAGATTAATAAACTCTTGTTTTTAGCTATCCATTCTGTTAAACTGGTGTGTTCCTATAGGGATGATAGAATCAAACAAATGAAGTTGTTCAAGAATTCAAAGCACTATTGCAGCTTTTGTGGCATATATTCTCAGTTGCCAGTTCTCTGGGAAGAAGGAGGATGCAAGGGAAGGGCTCCACACTCGCTCCAGGGAAACCATGGTAATATCACCTCAAATAGCCGTGTGCCTGTTTAGTTAGATTGGTGTCCCTGAAGAGAACTGTAGAGGAGTGGTGAGGCAGGGCCATAGGCAAAGCAGTGATTCTGGCTAATTTATGTAGCAGGTGTGGCTTTGGAAGGACAGGGGCTTGGCCTCTTCTCTCCTCCTAAGATTGCCAGATTTCTGGTGCATAGCCCACATACCCATGATCTTTCATGGCTTAGTTTACATCTCTTTGAGAAAAAGAGTGAGTCAATGGGACTGGCCCAAAAAGACATGTTTTTTTAAATTACATTTTAATTAATTAAGGCTCTGTAATTTACAACCTGTTATTAGCAGTTTCCCATGTACAAAATTCCCAGACCCCACCCAAAGCCAAGAGGTGATTTGATCCACAGTACCACAGAACCAGAACAGTAACAATAAAATGTCAACATTTACTGGTGATGAGAATGTAGAACAATATTGATTGATTAATTAAATGGACCCAAGAGAAGATAGTATAATATTAGGCATTTCCTTATACATGGATGAGGGCACCTATCTAATTATCGCTGGTGTTCATCACTTGTTCCACCTTTCTTACTTGCAGCCCATTGGGCCCTCTGTGAGCCCTCAGGATGTTCTAAGGTCCACAAATGAAAATAATATAATAGGGAAGTTGTAGCATGAAACCAAGGGCCAAATAGTAGGATAGTGGGACAACAGGAATGAAATAAGGTCAGAAGAGGAACATGGTGGGGAAAAGGTTGAGAAACAGGTTCATATTCATTTAGCTGCACTTCCTTCACACTGAAAATGCAAGGCCAGGCACATCCCAGTTGCTAAAAAAACTTGCCAGGACTCTAAAAAATTTACACTAACATCTTCATGTCTCCTCAGATCTCTGTGTGGCACCACAAAAATCCCAAGTCTCAGGAAGGGAATCTGCGGGCTGAGGGACACTTTCTGGCTAGCAGTATGTCTCTTAACACCAGTGCAGCCCCTATCCTCCCAGAACCCACTGGGATCTGTGCTTTGGGCCTTCCTGTTGGAGGGAATGAGCCTAACCTCCACACAGACTGGATTGAGCACACAGGCCTTTTCTGAAGGGTATCAGATGGTCTCTGCCTTTCCCTTATGACCTGACTCTTTTCTCCCAAAAACTAATAACTCACTCCATGTTTTCCTATAGGTAATACTTAGGAGGATCAGAGATGAACCCTTCCTTAAACAGCAACCACCACTCACCCATTGGAATGTTTCTCAGAAGTACCGTTTCCTCCTAAAATTTTCCACTTCGTTATTCCAAAACAGACTTGATTTTTCAGGTACATTTATGTGTCATTTCTCATAGAAATTGTTTGTTTTGGGTGTGAGTGACTACATTCAGCAATGCTCAGCAATTACCACACCCAGCAATTACTCCTGGCTCTGCATTCAGGAATCCCACCTGATTGTCTTGGGAGTGACTTGGGAATAGGGTGCTGGGTTTGAACCCAGATTGGCTGCTTGTGAGTCAAATTCACTACCTGCTGTCCTATCACTCTAGCCCCTTCTTATAGAATTTGGAATGGAGGGCCCAGAAAGATAGCACAGCGGCGTTTGCCTTGCAAGCAGCCGATCCAGGACCAAAGGTGGTTGGTTCAAATCCCGGTGTCCCATATGATCTGCCGTGCCTGCCAGGAGCTATTTCTGAGCAGCCAGCCAGGAGTAACCCCAGAGAACCGCCGGGTGTGACCCAAAAACAAAAACAAACAAACAAACAAAAAAAGAATTTGGAATGGAAAAACCTCCTATCAACAGGCCCCTTTTATATAAAGTGTAAGAAAACAATCTTACTTAAGCGGCATAGGGCAGTATAGGAAGTAATTTTTTGTTGTTGTTGCTATCGTTTTGGGGCCATACCTGTCAATGCTCAGGGGTTACTCCTGGCTCTGCACTTAGAAATTACCACTTGAAGCTCATGGTACCTTATGGGGTGTTGGGGATTGAACTCAGGTTGACTGTGTACAAACCAAATGTCCTACTTACTGACCTATGGTTCTGGTCCCTCATGTGTTTTTTTTAATATATCAAGTAAATCCAGTCTTCCTGAACTGTGCCATTTTACTAATTATAAAGTTTAATTCCTGGTTTGTTTACACAATTCAAATCAATATACAAACTCTTGACTACTCATTTCATACAAAATGTTCATGTTAAAATATATTGGGAGTGTGGTATTGTAGAGGTAGTACTGCAGTTGGGCACTTGTCTTGTATGCAGCTGACTTGGATTTGATCTCCACACAAAATATGGTTCCCTGAGGCTGCCAGGAGTAATTCCTGAGCATAGAGTCAAGAACTACCTGAACATCTCTGGGTGTGGCCCCCAAACAAAAACGAAGCAAAAATCTTTTTTTTTTTTTTTTTTTTTGGTTTTTGGAGCACACCCAGCGGTGGGGTTACTCCTGGCTCTATGCTCAGAAATCGCTCCTGGCAGGCTCGGGGGACCATATGGAATGCCAAGATTTGAACCACCATTCTTCTGCATGCAAGGCAAATGCCTTGCCTCCATGCTATCTCTCCAGCCCCGAAGCAAAAATCTTATAGTGCAAAACCATATGTTCTTCAAAGCCACATCAAGCCTTTTGTTGTTGTTGTTTTGTTTTGTTTTTTTTTTGGGCCACACCCTGCGGTGCTCAGGGGTTACTCCTGGCTGTCTGCTCAGAAATAGCTCCTGGCAGGCACGGGGGACCATATGGGACACCGGGATTCGAACCAACCACCTTTGGTCCTGGATCGGCTGCTTGCAAGGCAAACGCCGCTGTGCTATCTCTCCGGGCCCCCACATCAAGCCTTAACTGTGATTTTGCTTGTGTAAATCTGCTTGCTTGCTACCAAGCAGGGAAGAAAGAAAGAGAGAGAAAGAAAAAAGAGAAAGGAAGAAAGGAAGGTGGGGCCAGAGTGATAGCATATCGGTAGGGCATTTGCCTTGCACTTGGTCAATCCCTGACAGCCTCGGGTTCGATTTCCAGCATCCTATATGGTACTCCTAGCCTGCCAAGAGTGACTTCTGAACACAGATCAGGAGAAACCCCTGAGTGCCGCCGGATGTGACCCAAAGCCAAAAACTGAAAAACAAAAAAGGAAGGAAGGAAGGAGGAAGGGAGAGAGAAAGAAAGGAAGGAAGCGAAAGTGAAAGAGAAGAATGAAGAAAAAAGAAAGAGAGAAGGAAAAAAAGATACGTCAAAATTTTGAAAGGAGGTTTTTTTGTTTTGTTTTGTTTTGTTGTTTTTTGTTTTGGGGCCATACCCAGCAGCGCTCAGGGTTTACTCCTGGCTCTACACTCAGAAGGTATTCCTGGCAGGCTTGAGGGTGAGGGGTCCATATGAGATGCTGGGGATAGAAACTGAGTTGACCATGTGCAAAACAAATGCCCTACCCACCATACTATCGCTCCAGTCCCAAGGAATTTTGAAAGTTCTATAGGTGATTCAAATGAGAAGTTTGAGAACCTTTTCTCTATAAGGTGAGAATGTTGCTTTTCGTTTTATTTAGTTGTTATGTCTGTTTTGTTGAGCCATACCCAGCTGTGCTCAGTGTTAACTCCTGGTCCTGCAGAAGTGATCACTTCTGGTGGGGCTTGGGGGACCATAAGGGTACCAGGGATAGAATATAAATAGGCTATGTGCCAGGATAGCACCCTAGCCTCTGCACTATTGATCTGGCATCTTGTTATTTTGTTTTGTTTGTTTAGCTGCATGTAGCCACATTTAGGGGCCACTCCCAATTTCATACTTGGGCGACCAGGAATGGAAAACTAGAGCCTCACCTGAAAGTACTTTCTTTCTTTCTTTTTTTTTTTTTTTGAAAGCACTTTCTTAATTTCCTTTTCAGATTAGTCATTGTTAGTAGAAAGAAACAACTGTTTCTTTTTATTGATCTTAATATCCACCACCAAGATTATTAGAATCCAGTATGCAGAAAGATACAACTTTCTTTTTGTTGATTTTAATATCCACCACCTTTATTATTAGAATTCAGTATGCAGAACTAATACAAATTTCTATTGCATAAATTATTCATTTCATAACATTTGCTACTACAAGGACGCAGCTGGATAATGAAGATAATATCCAAGTTTAAATATTTTTTGTGTGGTTTTTGGGTCACACCTGGCAGTGCTCAGGGGTTATTCCTGGCTCCAGGCTCAGAAATTGCTCCTGGCAGGCACAGGGGACCATATGGGACGCCGGGATTCGAACTGATGACCTCCTGCATGAAAGGCAAACGCCTTACCTCCATGCTATCTCTCCGGCCCCAAGTTTAAATATTTTTAATTGGGCCCGGAGAGATAGCACAGTGGTGTTTGCCTTGCAAGCAGCCGATCCAGAACCAAAGGTGGTTGGTTCGAATCCCAGTGTCCCATATGGTCCCCCGTGCCTGCCAGGAGCTATTTCTGAGCAGACAGCCAGGAGTAACCCCTGAGCACCGCCGGGTGTGGCCCAAAAACCAATATATATATATATATATATATATATATATATATATATATATATATATATATATATATTTTTTTTTTTTTTTTTTAATCAAGGGGCTGGAGCAATAGCACAGTGGTAGAGTGTTTGCCTTGCACGCTACTGACCCAGGACGGACCTGGATCAGTTTGATCCCCAGCATCCCTATGGTCCTCCAAGTCAGGAGTGATTTCTAAGCACATAGCCAGGAGTAATTCTTTTTTTTTTTTTTCTTTTTTGGTTTTTGGGCCACACCCGTTTGACGCTCAGGGGTTACTCCTGGCTATGTGCTCAGAAATCGCCCCTGGCTTGGGGGGACCATATGGGACGCCGGGGGATCGAACCGCGGTCCGTTCCTTGGTAGCGCTTACAAGGCAGACACCTTATCTCCAGCGCCACCTTCCCGGCCCCCAGGAGTAATTCTTGAGTGTCACCGGGTGTGGCCCAACCCCCCACCCAAATCTTTAATCAATTACATCTATAAGATCCTTTTTTCCAATAAGATTTATATATTTATATATATATATATGTATATATATTCCCAGGTTTAGAATGTGGGTTTCCCTTTGGGGTGGGGTAATTTTTTCAGCTTACCAGGGTTGTTTTGATTTTCATTAATTCTATATAGTTTCTGGTTTCTTTTGTTATTTCTTCTTTAACCCATCATTTCAAAATTTCTTCTTCAATACTTGTTATTTTGCTTTCTGGGAACTCTGCAAATATAGTTCTCTTAGTGATTTCTAAGTTAAAATCTAGTGTGGTCAGAAAATGCATTTTGGAGAGATAGTACAGTGGGTAGGTTGCTTGCCTTGCATTCAGCCAACCCAGATTCATGGAATCCCATATATGGCCCCCCAGAAGTTATCATAGAGTATAAAGCCAGGAAGGAGTAAGCCCTGAGTACAATCTGATGTGATACCCTCAAAGAAAGAAAAAAAGAGAAAAAAGAATGGAGGAAGGGAAGAAGAGAGGAAGGGAGGGAAAATTTTGCTTTGTGAGGCTGGAGAGATAGTATAGCAGGCAAAGTACTGGCTTTGCACAAGGCTGATTCAGATTTGAACCCCAGAAAAAATATATGATTTTCTGAACCCACCAAGAATGATCTCTGAGCACAGAGCCAGGAGTTATCTCTGAACACTGCCAGGTGTGACCCACCACCCCCTCACCCTATCACCAAAGAAAGAAATGATTTAAATACTTTAGTGGGGGTTAGGATTCCATCTGGTGATACTTGGGGGGACCATGCTGTACCAATAATTGACCGATAATTGATGCAAAACATGTGTTCCAGCCCTTTGACTTATCTCCCAAGCCCCTTATTTGAGTACTCATAGGTTTATTGAGAATTGTTTTCCATGCTAGGATACAGTCCATTTTAGTAAATGTTTCGTGTTCCCTTGGAAAGTGTGCGCCATCTGCTGACTGGAGTGCTTTATAAAGGCCACTTAAGGCAAATAAATTGAATACAAAATTGAAATAAAGTGTGTAAAATTGCTTTAAATCAGTGGATACCTGGAAGAGCAGTTAAATTATACAGTACCAAGTGACTCTAATTCTTTTTTATTCCAAAACAATTCCTCTCCTCTTGTAATTCATAATCTCCTTCAGCTTAAATTTTAAATTAGTGATTAAAGTTTGTACCCTACTAAAATGGGGACAGTCATTGAAGAGATGTGTGTTAAACATATTTAAGTATATAGAAGAATCAATAGATGCTCATGTAAAGAAGTCAAGATTCTTGGGGCCGGGCGGTGGCGCTAAAGGTAAGGTGCCTGACTTGCCTGCACTAGCCTTGGACAGACCGAGGTTCGATCCCCCGGTGTCCCATATGGTCCCCCAAGCCAGGAGCAACTTCTGAGCACATAGCCAGGAGTAACCCCTGAGCGTTACTGGGTGTGGCCCAAAAACCAAAAAAAAAAAAAAAAAAAGAAGTCGAGATTCTTGTGGGTTTGTGATTCATTATGTGAAATCTATAAAATATTTGGTTTTTTTTCACGAAAAATAAACCAAAGTCTAGAAATATGAATACCAGCGATGATCTGGTCTAACCTTTGGGTCTTTAACTTTTTTTTTTTTTTTTTGGTTTTGGGCCATACCCGGCGGTGCTCAGGGGTTACTCCTGGCTGTCTGCTCAGAAATAGCTCCTGGCAGGCACGGGGGACCATATGGGACACCGGGATTCGAACCAACCACCTTTGGTCCTGGATCGGCTGCTTGCAAGGCAAATGCCACTGTGCTATCTCTCCAGGCCCGGGTCTTTAACTTTCATATCCAGTCTCTTCTTACCATATTATTATTATTATTTAGTATCATATTTTTTGTAACACTTGGCAGTGCTCAGGGATTATTTCTGACTCTGCACTCAGGAATCACTTTTGGTGAGCCATCCACTGTGCTATTGCTCCAGCCTGTTGTATTCATTATTTTTTCAATGAATAGAGAATAACTTAGCTTTTTGTTCACTTTCTTATTCCCTTATTCTTTGGGAATAAGGTGCTTGGGGGTCCACATGTTGCCAAGAAACGAATGCAGGGCTCCTAAATGCAAAGCTTGCACTCTTTGTGCCATCTCCCTGGTCCTTTGTTCCTTTATTATTATTTTTTAAATAGATACACAGGAGTCAAGTGTGGGTTGCTGCTGAGCCAAGGGAAGGAGGGTGAGAAGAAAGCTGCAGAGAAATAGAGAACTGGAGGGAAGAGAAAGGGAGAGGGAATGATGACAATGGTTTTCGATGTAGATGAGAAGAGGTAGATCTCAAAGTGGTAGTAATTAAGACAGCATGGTATTGTTCTAAAGGTAGACTCTCAATTCATTGGAATGTCTTGAGACAGATTCTCAGGTATGTGATTAATCTTTGATAAAAGAGCAAAAAATATGATTTGGAGCAAGAAAAATCTCTTCAATGAGTGGTGTTGGGATAACTGATCAACTATATACAAAAAAATGAACTTAGACCTCTTTCTATACCATGCACAAAATTCAAATCAATGATGCTAAAGGCATATTCAAGGGGGTAATACTACTGACCAACCAAGTGGTATTACTCTTCTATACCTTGGAGCTGGAGTGATAGCATAGTGGTAGGGCATTTGCCTTGCACACAGCTGATCTGGGACAGCCCTGGGTTCTATCTTCGGCATCCCATATGGTCCCCCAAGCCTGCCAGGAGCGATTTCTGAGTACAGAGCCTGGAGTGACCCCTGATCATTGCCAGGTGTGACCCTGAAACAAACAAAAACAAAAAAATCTACATTTCAAAGGAATCAATAACCAATAATCAAAGACAGCCCAAGAACTGGAAAAATTATTTACTTACCAATCACCTGATAAGTGGTTAATATCAATGATAAATAAGATACTGGTAGAAAAGTTATAAGAATAAGACGCCCAACCATATCAACAAATGGGAAGAAGATATAAACAGACATTTTCTTAAAAAGGAAATACAGATGGCTAAAAGGCACATGAAAAAATGCTCCACATCATTAATCATCAAGACGTAAATCCAAACAATGAGGTATCACTTCACAGCACAGAGACTGGCACAATCACAAAGAACAAGAACAACCAGTACTGGCGTGGGTGCAGGGAGAAAGGAACTTTCATTCATTGCTGGTGGGAATGTCAACTGGTCCAGCTTTTTTTGGAAAACAATATGGGCATTCCTTAAAAAAAAAAAAAAAAATCTAGGGAGCCAGAGAGATAGCATGGAAGTAGAGTGTTTTCTTTGCATGCAAAAGGACGATGGTTTGAATTCTGGCATCCCAAATGGTCCTCTGAGCCTGCCAGGAGCAATTTCTGAGCGTAGAACCAGGAGTAAACCCTGAGTGCTGCCGGGTATGACCCAAAAACAAAAACAAACAAACAAACAAAAAAAAAAAAAACAGAAAAAAAAATCTAGGAATTGAGTGTCCATTTGACCTAGTAACTCCAAAGGGACCAAAAGCAAAATGGAGAAAAGACATTTGTACCCCTATGCTCCTTGCACTATCCACAATAACCAAAATCTGAAAACAACCCAAGTGTTTAAGAATAGATGTTTTCTTGGATAAAGAAATTATGGTACATATACACAATGCCATAAAAATAGATAAAATCATGAGATTTGCTGCAACATAGAGAGACTAGACGCAGTGGTCCTCAAACTATGGCCCGTGGGCCACATATTGTATTTGTATCTGTTTTGTTTCTTCATTGCAAAATAAGATATATGCAGTGTGCATAAGAATTCATTCATAAGTTTTGTTTTTACTATAGTCAGACCCTCCATTGGTCTGAAGGACAGTGAACTGGCCCCCTGTTTAAAAAGTTTGAGGACCCCTGGTACTAGAGTATCATGCTGAGCGAAGTTAGTCAGACAGAGATATATCAGTACAGAATATGTTGGGATATATGTGGGGTATAAAGAAACATAATAGGGCTGGAGTGAAAGCACAGCAGTAGGGCATTTGACTTGCACTCAGTTGACCCAGGACAGACCTCGGTTCGATTCCTGGCATCCCATATGATTCCCCCAGGCCTGCCAGGAGCAATTTCTGAGTGCAGAGCCAGAAGTAACCCCTGAGCACCACTAGGTGTTACCTAAGCCCCCCCCCAAAAAAGACAATAGTAAAATCATGAATACCCAAAGACAATGAGAAATGGTACTCAGTAGAAAATATGCCACAGGGAGGAGATTGGGGATAGGACAAGGAGGAAGCAATGATTAGTGGAGGGAAGCATTCAACCAAGAGGAGGAGATGTGAAAAATGGTAAAGCATTATGGATGAAATCATATCAACAGCAGTAGGGAAGAAATACAGCTCCTGTAGAAGCAGACAGGTGGATGGGAGATAAATGGATGGGGTATATTGGGAGGTAAATGGGTAGGGGTACGTTGGTGAAAAGAAGTAAACAGTAAACAGTGAAGGAATCAATGTTGAAATATTGTATGCCTGAAACCCAAAAATGAATAACTGTGATTTCATGGACTAAAAAATTTTAAACTACATATTAGAAATTTAAAAATATAAACTAGAATTCTAGAGCTAGAGAGATAGTATAGTCAGTGGATAGGGTGTGCTTATTGCACACAGCCAGCACAACTTTATCAGCAAGGTTAGAGCATTCTAGTCTCCTTAACACTCTCTCTCTCTTTCTCTCTCTCTCTCTCCCCCCCCACCCTCTTTTATTTTTCAGAGTGAACTTGGCTTCAGTCTGATGCAAACAAACACCTTGTATTATCTCAGTACTATCTCTCCAAACCGTTATTTTGCTTGTTTTGGGGCTGCACCCAACAGTGCTCAGGACTTATTCCTGGCTCTGCACACAGGGGTCACTTTAGGCAGGTCTCAGGGGACAATATGTAATGCTAGAAATGAATCAGCATCAGCTGTATGAAAGGCAAGGGCGTGCTATTTGTTTTGTCTGTCTCTCTGTCTCCAACTACTTTATTTTATTTATTTTTTTTTGGTTATTCGGCCACACCCCTTTGATGCTCAGGGGTTACTCCTGGCTAAGTGCTCAGAAATCGCCCCTGGTTTAGGGGACCATATGGGACGCCGGGGGATCGAACTGCGGTCCTTCCTTGGCTAGCGCTTGCAAGGCAGACACCTTACCTCTAGTGCCACCTTACCGGCCCCTTATTTTATTTTTTTTACTTTTTTTCTTTTGTCATATATAGTCAAGATTTAAAATAGAATTTATGTCATTGTCATTAGAAATAAACTCAGATGTCAAAAATTATATTCAATTGAACACTCAAACTAAAATAACTATGACTAAGTTCTGTTTATTCCCAAAATAGATAGATCTTGTGATAATAGTGTTATTTAGAAATCAGGAGCAACAGATCAGAGAGAAAGTACAGCAGGAAAGAAGGCACTTGCCTTGTACCGGCCAACCTGGGTTCAATCCAAGGCACCACTTATGGTCCCTGAGCACTACAAGGGGGGATCTTGGAGCACAATGTCATGAATACTTGAATACCACCAGGTATGCCTAAACCATCCAACCCCCAGAACAGGGAAGAATCAATATACCTTATAGGCAGAAATATATCTTAAATTACAATGATCATTTTATCATTTTATCAATGACAATTATTGTTGGCAATTTTATTTATATAAATCTTTAGATCTAGGCAGTGTCAGGAGAAGGGGGAACATATGAATAATTGGAGAAGCCAAACTCAATAATTACTTGTCTCAAGAAACAAATTTAAATGAAAATGCTTAGGATTAGAATCCAAGGAAAACATGAATCACGGAACAAATATAAAGAGAGGAACAGATTTTTTTTTTTTTTTTTTTTGGGCCACACCCGGCGGTGCTCAGGGGTTACTCTGGCTGTCTGCTCAGAAATAGCTCCTGGCAGGCACGGGGGACCATATGGGACACCGGGATTCGAACCAACCACCTTTGGTCCTGGATCGGCTGCTTGCAAGGCAAACACCACTGTGCTATCTCCCCAGGCCCAGGAACAGATTTTTTATAAATAAATAGCTTTAACAGTTTTAAAATTGAGCAAGATTTCTTGAAGTTAGAACTGTACTCTGAGGGTTCTGGAATTAAAAAAAAAAAAAAAAAGCAAAACTAAGAGCCCATTCATGGAACTTCTCTCAAGCAGAGAGCAAGCAAATTGCTCTAGACAGGAGCTGACTTGTTGGGTCTCCCATAAGGAACCTTGTGTTGGGGACAGTCAGCCAGGAAGACTAAGTTAGAGTGTGAATAAGAAGAAAGTTCTGGGCCCGGAGAGATAGCACAGCGGCGTTTGCCTTGCAAGCAGCCGATCCAGGACCAAAGGTGGTTGGTTCGAATCCCGGTGTCCCATATGGTCCCCCGTGCCTGCCAGGAGCGATTTCTGAGCAGACAGCCAGGAGTAACCCCTGAGCACCGCCGGGTGTGGCCCAAAAAAAAAAAAAAAAAAAAAAAGAAGAAAGTTTTGAAGGCAAGAGGTTGGAAAAGCTGAATCACAGTTGGCTTCAAACCTTTCCAAGCAGGGGGAGATGTGGGTAATGTCCAAAGTCCAGAAGACACACTTTGCATATCCAGAAATGTAAAATAAAATAATCTGAACTGGGAATATTTCAGCAAACCAAACATTTGGTTTCTTTTTTTTTTTGGGGGGGGGCCACATGCAACAGCACTCAGGGGTTACTCCTGGCTCTGTGCTCAGAAATCACTCCTGGCAGGCTTAGGGAACCATATGGGATGCCAGGGATCGAACCTGGGTCAACCACAAGCAAGGCAAACACCCTACCACTGTGCTATCACTCCAGCTCATGGTTACTTAGTTTTGTTTGGGTTCTTTTTTTTTTTTTTTTGCCTTTCTTTTTGGGGCCACACCCCACTGTGCCAGAGCTCACTTTTGGAGGTGCTTGGGGGAACCATAAGGGGTGCTAGGGGTCAAACCCTGGTTACACTTGGCTTCTTGTTGTTTTGGAGCCACATCTGGATGATCTCTGATGTTACTCCTGATTCTGCACTCAGGAATTGCTCCTGGCAGGCTTTTTGGATAATTTGGGATACAGGGAATAGAACCCAGGTCAGTCGTGTACAAGGCAAATACCCTTTCTGCAGTACTATCTATCCAGTCCCCACACTTGGGCTTCTTAAGAGATCAGTTCCTGGGCCGGGCGGTGGCGCTAAAGGTAAGGTGCCTGCCTTGCCTGCGCTAGCCTTGGACGGACCGAGGTTCGATCCCCCGGTGTCCCATATGGTCCCCCAAGCCAGGAGCAACTTCTGAGCACATAGCCAGGAGTAACCCCTGAGCGTTACTGGGTGTGGCCCAAAAACCAAAAAAAAAAAAAAAAAAAAGAGATCAGTTCCTGGGGCTGGAGAGATAGCATGGAGGTAGGGCATTTGCCTTGCATGCAGAAGGACAGTGGTTCGAATCCCGGCATCCCATATGGTCCCCTGAGCCTGCCAGGAGCAATTTCTAAGAGTAGAGTAGAGCCAGGAGGAATCCCTGCGTACTGCTGGGTGTGACCCAAAAACAAAAATCAAAACAAACAAACAAACAAAAAAAGTCTTTCTGACTTCGTGATTTTACCATAAAGTGCTTCCTGAACCACTGACCACCCAAGTTGGCTGCTCACTTTAATTATACACCACTTATTAATTTATCTATATGGTAAAGGAATTAATGGACAAACAGAAATGTGAACATTAAAAATAGCAGGGGATGGACCGGGTGGTGGCGCTGGAGGTGAGGTGCCTGCCTTGCCTGCGCTAGCCTAGGACGGACCTCGGTTCGATCCCCCGGTGTCCCATATGGTCCCCCAAGAAGCCAGGAGCAACTTCTGAGCGCATAGCCAGGAGTAACCCCTGAGCGGCACAGGGTGTAGCCCAAAAAAAAAAAAAAAATAGCAGGGGATGGGGCCAGAGCGGTGGCACAAGCAGGAGGGCATTTGCCTTGTGTGTGCTAACCTAGGATGGACTGTGGTTTGATCCCCTGGCATCCCATATGGTCCCCCAAGTCAGGAGCAATTTCTGAGCGCATAGCCAGGTGTAATCCCTGAGTGTCATCAGGTGTGGCTCAAAACAAAACAAACAAAAAAAAAAATCACAGAGCCTGATCAATAGCATAGAGGTAAGGCATTTGCTTTGCAAGTGGCCAATACAGGACGAACCCCTGTTCAAATCCTGGCATCCATATGATCCTCTGAGCCTGTGAGGAGCAACTTTCAAGCATTGAGCCAGGGGTAACCCCTGAGCATTGCTGGGTATGACCAAAACAAAAATCACATATGCCATATGCTTCTCTGACTACCCCTGGGGTAATCCTTGAGCACAAAGTCAGGAGTATCCCTGAGTGCCACTTGTGTTATAAATACAAAATAGAAGTAGAAGAAAAATAAAAAAAGAATTAAAAAATGAGAAATCTTTTTTTTTTTTTTTTTTTTGGTTTTTGGGCCACACCCAGCGGTGCTCAGGGGTCACTCCTGGCTGTCTGCTCAGAAATCGCTCCTGGCAGGCACGGGGGACCATATGGGACACCGGGATTTGAACCAACCACCTTTGGTCCTGGATCGGCTGCTTGCAAGGCAAACGCCGCTGTGCTATCTCTCCGGGCCCAAAAAAATGAGAAATCTTAAATAAATAAATGAAGACTAACAAATTAGAGAATAATCTAATGTAACAATCACATTTATTCATTTATTAATTCAAATCAGTAAACGTATAATTATTAATTCATCAAGTCAATATTTTGATAATCACATTAAATGAAAGAATTACTTTGTGCATACACTTAATTTTCAGAGACTTCCTTGTTGAAAGGCGTTAAAGTAAAAATAACATATATCTGTGTGTGAGTATTGGCAAGGTGATATTTAGGGTGTATGATGGGTTAATAATAATAATCACCGGAGAGATAGCATGGAGGTAAGGTGTTTTTTGCCTTTCATGCAGAAGGATGGTGGTTCGAATCCCGGCATCTCATATAGTCCCCTGTACCTGCCAGGGGCAATTTCTGAGCATAAAGCCAAGAGTAACCCTTGAGCGCTGCCAGGTGTGACCCAAAAACCAAAATAATAATAATAATAATAATAATAATAATAATAATCCAAACATGAATGCCAGGGGTAACTCAGCTTAATATGCTGGATGAAAACAATGGCATTAGCTGTGATCTGTTTTCTATCTAGTCTAAGCACTTCCTACTCATGATTTCATGTGTTCAATATGCTTGTACTCAAAGTGACTGATTCTATTTCAGGCCCTCAAATACTTAACCAAAGAACACACAGATAATATTGTAAGCCCATACACAGCCAACTAAGTGTATCTTGTACTTATTTTTACTTGTTTTGTTTTGTTTTATTATTGGGGTTTTACTTGGGGGGAACCACACCTTCTGAGCTCAGGGCTTACCCTTGTCTCTGCATTCAGGTGTCACAGCTGGTGGTGCTCAGGGGACTATGTGGATTCTTGAACAACAAACCCAATCAGTCCTGTGCAAGGCAAACAATGAATCTCTCTCTACTGTGTCTCCAATCTCCTCTTTGTTTTTTATTCTTTTCTTTTTTTTTTTTTTTTTGGTTTTTGGGCCACACCCAGTGTTGTTCAGGGGTTACTTCTGGCTGTCTGCTCAGAAATAGCTCCTGGCAGGCATGGGGGACCATATGGGACACCGGGATTCGAACCAACCACCTTTGTTCCTGGATCGGCTGCTTGCAAGGCAAACGCCACTGTGCTATCTCTCTGGGCCCTTTTATTCTTTTTTGTTTTGGGGTCACACCTAGCAGTGCCCAGGGCTTACTCTTGGCTCTGGGGTCAAGGATCACTCTAAGCTCATAGGACCATAACGGGCCCCTGGCATTAAATCTGAGACAGTCATGTGGATGGCAAGTGTCCTTCCTGCTTACTATTGCTCCCCTCATTCTCACTTTTAAGGAGGTCAGGGGAGAAATAGTACAGAGGATAAAGCACTTTCCTGGCATGCCACTGACCCAGGGTTTTAGCCCCTGTACTACATGTGGTTCCTCAAGCACCACCAGAAGTGATTCCTGGGCTCAGAGCCAGGAGTAAGCCCTGAGCACAGCAGGTACTGCCCAAGTCCCTCTATACACACTTGCCTCCAGAAAAACCAAAACAGAACATCCAGGTTCAACCAGCCAGAGATCAGAGAAAAGTAGGTATATCACTATATATTAAATATATAATCCAAGTGATAATAGATAGTAAATAAATGAATAATAATTTATACACTGAATGTATAAACATCTTGAGATGTGGTTTGGAATTATATTTTGCACTGAAAATCATAGGAGGGTAAAATATCGTATTACAGTTAGGCCAGTATGATCACAGAAAATCTAATTGGAAAACTACCAAAATTACCTCAAAGAGAAACTTCCGGCGACTTCCAAAATGATGAGAAGCAGATGTCCCCAGACACTGCAAGTCCCTGGAGAGAGGCTAATCCCACTTTCCAGAGGAAGTATGGTTCCATGGAGACATAAGTGTCCCTCAATGGGTAATCCTGTCTACTTCCTCACAAACCTTAGATACCCAGGAATCTATTGTATAAACAGTGAGATAAAAATACAAACAAAATAGTGAGTACTAGAGCTGCCAAGGACATAGAAGAAAGACAGACCTTCCCCCACACACCAGTTATTTTAGCAAAGAGATCATGTTGGGCCAGGCAGGTAGCTCAGTGGCAAAGCACTGGCTTTGCATGTGGAAGGTCCTGGAATTCAATTTCCACAATTAAAAAAAGAGGAAGAAAGAAGAGATAAACTTTGATTATGTCCAAAACCACTGAAGGAAAATTAATATAAGTACCTAGAAGAAGCTCCCGAATTACATGTGAAGGAGGCTGTTGGGAGAATTGGGGTTCCAGTGATCTCAGTGACTGTGGTGTTGAAGAATCCAGGAAGTGAGGGCACATTTGTGTTGATGGTAATCCTATTAAAGAAGGTTTTTTTTTCTTAGTTTTTGGGCCACATCTGGCAGGAGTTACTCCTGGCTCTGTGCTCAGAAATCACTCCTTGCAGGCTCAAGGAAATATTTTGTTATGATTAGTCTTTTTTTTCTTTTTCTTTTCTTCTCTCACTTCTTTTGAGAAGGTATAGGAGAGAGGCAGGGAGGCAACGGTAAGGAGTGGGGGAGGCTAGGGAGAGAGGTGTAGAGAAGCCAGGAGGCAGGAGTAAGGATGAGGGCAGGCAGGGGAGAAAGAAGGTGGAGAAGGGCAGGAGGCAGTGGTGAGGAAGCTGGGGAGAGGGATGAGGGAGAAGCATAATTAGTCTTATGAGCTGTGTATGAGGTAGTTAAAAAGTCTTTTCTTGATTTTTTTTGGGGGGGGTCACACCCAGCAGTGCTCAGGAGTTATTCCTGGCTTTGCTGTACCCCGAAGTTACTCCTGGCAGACTCGGGGGACCATAGAGGATCAAACCCAGGTTGGTTGCATACAAGACAAACACCCTACCCACTGTGCTATTGCTCCAGCCCCTTAAGAACTTTAAAGTGAAAAGAGGGAAGGCCTTAGTGTATGTTCTGCTCTCTGGATATTTTTGTCAAATCATTCAGAGAATTTTCTAGTACCTATTCATGAGATTTCACTAGCTTGATGCCATCGGTATTCAAACTTTTAAACAAGGGGCCAGTTCACTGTCCCTCAGACCATTGCAGGGCCAGACTATAGTAAAAACAAAATCTAGGAACAAATTCCTGTGCACACAGCATATATCTTATTTTGAAGTGAAGAAACAAAAATGGAACAAATACAACATGTGGCCCATGGACCACACTGAGGACCACATTCCAGGAATGTCAGAATCATTCAGATCCTTTACTATTCCATCATGACAGAGAACAGCAAAGTCGCCATAACCTTGTGAGAATGTGAAATAAGAGAGAGAATATGAATGACTTTGTTATCTAGGGAACTGGAATTTGCTTTTGATTCCCTTTCCTGGGAGAAATGAAAACAACAACAATAACAACAATAAACAAACAGCATATTCTTGAAATAAATAGCCCATGCTACTTGGCAATTTATATTCTCTATTCTGTAAGATGAAGACATCTGGGCCTGGAGAGATAGCACAGTGGTGTTTGCCTTGCAAGCAGCCGATCCAGGACCAAAGGTGGTTGGTTCGAATCCCGGTGTCCCATATGGTCCCTCATGCCTGCCAGGAGCTATTTCTGAGCAGACAGCCAGGAGTAACCCCTGAGCACCGCTGGGTGTGGCCCAAAAACCAAAAACAAAAACAAAAACAAAAACAAAGATGAAGACATCTGCACAGCAACTACTCAGAGGTTAAGGGTAGAAGGGGTTCTCATCTGCATGATCCACCTGATCTTTGCATTACCAGTACTTAGGTTTACAGTCCAAGAATGTAAACTTATCATAAGTTACTTCCCAGAAATTTTTGTGGGGGCCAGGTATTACTCCTGGCTCTGCGCTCAGAAATCACTCCTGGCAGGCTCCAAGGACCACATGGGATGCTGGGATCGAAATCAGGTTCCTTCCTTGGTCGGATGCTTGCCAGGCAAATACCCTACTGCTGTGCCATCACTCCAGCCCCTGTTCCTAGAACTTTTGCTTCTCATGTGAAACGGACTTGAGCCCAGCACCATCTGGTCTACAAATGCCTCCATTTAGCATGAGGGCTGTAATAGGATTTTATGTCATGCCACTACTAAAGGGAGTTATTATCCATAATAATATCCATATCCAGCAGCTATTAATAGAGTATGCAGACCCTTTTGCACACAATCACAGGTTTCATCAGCCTGACTTGATGAATGTGTTTTTTATGCTTTTATTGGATATAATGGTCCCATTCTCAAGGAGTTCCAGGTCCCATCTCAGTTATAATATCTATGAACTGATTCATATAACAGAATTGTGCCTACAATTTATTGCTTGGCTACTGTCAGAAAAAAAACTTTTTCCTTGCTTTCTCCCTTCATCATTTATACTTCCTTTCTGGTCAACAGGTGTGGTGCGTTTTGTACCCACTCAAAGAAATCTTAGTAGCTAACTCTTGTTTTTGTTTTGTTTTTTGGGGCCACACCTGGCAGTGCTCAGGGGTTACTCCTGGCTCTGCACTCAGAAATTACTCCTGGGGCCGGAGAGATTAGTACAGCGGTTGGGCATTTGCCTTGCACACAGCAGATCCAGGATGGATGATTGTTCAAATCCCGGCATCTCAGAAATCGCTCCTGGCAGGCTCTGAGGACCATATGGGATGTCATGAATAGAATTTGGGTCCTGGGGCCGGGCGGTGGCGCTAAAGGTAAGGTGCCTGCCTTGCCTGCGCTAGCCTCGGACGGACAGCGGTTCGATTCCCCCGGCGTCCCATATGGTCCCCCAAGCCAGGAGCGACTTCTGAGCGCATAGCCAGGAGTAACCCCTGAGCATTACCGGGTGTGGCCCAAAAACCAAAAAAAAAAAAAAAAAGAATTTGGGTCCTTTGCATAAAAGACAAGGAAGAGAAAGAAGAAGGAAAGGAAGGAAGGAAGGAAGGAAGGAAGGAAGGAAGGAAGGAAGGAAGGAAGGAAGGAAGGAAGGAAGGAAGGAAGGAAGGAAGGAAGGAAGGGAGGGAGGGAGGGAGGGAGGGAGGGAGGGAGGGAGGGAGAAAGGAAGGAAGAGGAAGGAAGAGGAAGGAAGGGAGGAAGGAAGAGATAAAAAAGAGAGAGAAAGGAAGAGAGAAAAAGAGAGAGAAAGGAAGGAAGAAAAAAGGAAGGAAGGAAGGAAGGAAGGAAGGGAGAGAGGAAGGACAGAGCAAAGAAGGGAGGGAGGGAGGAGGAAGAAAGGAAGGAAGGACTTCAACTGAACAAGCATTCTCCCATAATGTGTTGCCAGTCACTGATGAGAGTATTAAAATAGAAGTCCCACTCTCTTGTATGATCACCCAGATATAATACATTATACATATATTCTTCAGATAAGCAACTCTGCACATCGGAGGCCAGCATCATGAAGCCAATCTTGAAGTGAGAAGGCAATGACCTATCTGTATTAAGTCACTAGTTTTGGACCACAGAAAAATGAACTTCTCCTATGGTAATGATAAGAGAAAGTTCTGTATCTGGGAGCAAAATCCTCACCCAAATTGGGCTCTTATCTTCCCCCCAGAAACTGGAAGATGACGATAGAGGCATTATTCCTTTGGCTTTTATTTCTGAGATAGCATCAAATTTTGGCAATGTAGTTTATTAGTAATAAAGTTTGAAAGAGACACATTTCACTTCTACAAAAAAGTGCACATCCGGCTGGTCCGAGTGCAGCCAATTACAGATTTCTTTGTTCCTTCTCCACTCCCACTGCTTCACTTGACTAGCCTTAAAAAAAGAAAAAGTGTGGGTCGGAGAGATAGCACAGTGGCGTTTGCCTTGCAAGCAGCTAATCCAGGACCTAAGGTGGTTGGTTCGAATCCCGGCGTCCCATATGGTCCCCTGTGCCTGCCAGGAGCTATTTCTGAGCAGACAGCCAGGAGTAACCCCTGAGCACTGCCGTGTGTGGCCCAAAAACAAACAAACAAAAAAAAAAAAACAAAACAAAACAAAAAAGTGCACATACATTTTGGAAAGACAGCAAATACTGGCAAAGTTTCTAAATGTAATGCTGTAAGGAGCAACAGAGAAAGAAATCTCTTCTTTTATTTTCATTAAGGAAAAAATCTTATTTTACATTTGTGTTTACCCTTCAGTCAAATAGCACTTCTCTGTGTCAGCTGTGTTTATTCATAACTGTGTTTCCAGAATCCTTATAATATTCATCAGCTTCAAGTGTATTCATCCATTTCTTTTTTTTTTGGGGGGGGGGTTTGGTTTTTGGATCACACCCAGCAGTGCTCAGGGGTTACTCCTGGCTGTCTGCTCAGAAATAGCTCCCGGCAGGCACGGGGGACCATATGGGACACCGGGATTCGAACCAACCACCTTTGGTTCTGGATCGGCTGCTTGCAAGGCAAACACCGCTGTGCCATCTCTCCGGGCCCATTCATCCATTTCTTTATTCATCAGATGATAAGCAAATATCATGCTTTCTGAAACAATTCTGGACTACATTTATGTGGAAATGAGTTAGACATATTTCTTTTTTTTTTTTTTTTTTTTTTTTTTTTTTTTTTTTTGGTTTTTTTTTGGGCCACACCCGGTGACGCTCAGGGGTTACTCCTGGCTATGTGCTCAGAAGTTGCTCCTGGCGTGGGGGACCATATGGAACGCCGGGGGATCGAACCGCGGTCCGTCCTAGGCTAGCGCAGGTAAGGCAGGCACCTTACCTTTAGCGCCACCGCCCGGCCCCTTTTTTTTTTTTTTTTTTGTGGTTTTTGGGTCACACCCGGCAGTGCTCAGGGGTTTTTCCTGGCTCCATGCTCAGAAATTGCTCCTGGCAGGCACAGGGGACCATATGGGGCGCCAGGATTCGAACCGATGACCTCCTGCATGAAAGGCAAATGCCTTACCTCCATGCTATCTCTCCGGCCCAAGTTAGACATATTTCAATCATAAAAGAAATTATATTCCAAAGAAGGAAGCAGATAACAGATAAATAAATCAAGCTACTTAAATGTTTCTGTAATTTAATTATAGGTGCTATTAAGATTCATGCAGACAACAGACAGATAGCAGAATTGTTGCTAAGAGACAGAGAGGTGAGCAAATTAAAAAAGCAAAAATTGAAGTCTGTACATGTCAAGGAAGCCAGGGCTCACACGTCAAAGGATGAAGAAAATGAAGCAAAGTGAAAGACTCTAGTAGATAATTTCATTTCTACTTCCTGTGTGTCATCGGCAAAATATTTAGACAACACTGAGCAGAAGACTAAGTCGTTTGGCAGACGTTGAGTGACACATCTCAAGTGGTCCAGGGCACTCACTTTATATGCATGCATGTATGCCCAAGATTCTGACAGTCAATTCTCAGTAATTCATTACAACCCAGTCCTGGTGCTACTGCCCCCCAGAAAATGAAAAAGAAAAAGAAAGAAAGAAAGAAAGAAAGAAAGAAAGAAAGAAAGAAAGAAAGAAAGAAAGAGAAAGAAAGAAAGAAAGAAAGAAAGAAAGAAAGAAAGAAAGAGAAATAAAGAAAGAAAGAAAGAAAGAAAGGAAGAGAAAGAGAAAGAAAGAGAAAGAAAGAAACAGAAAGAAAGAAAGAAAGAAAGAAAAAGAAAGAAAGAAAGAAAGAAAGAAAGAAAGAAAGAGGGGCCGGGCGGTGGCGCTGGAGGTAAGGTGCCTGCCTTGCCTGCGCTAGCCTAGGAGACGGACCGCGGTTCAATCCCCCGGCGTCCCATATGGTCCCCCAAGCCAGGAGCGACTTCTGAGCGCATAGCCAGGAGTAACCCTGAGTGTCACAGGTGTGGCCCAAAAACCAAAAAAAAAAAAAGAAAGAAAGAAAGAAAGAAAGAAAGAAAGAAAGAAAGAAAGAAAGAAAGAAAGAAAGAAAGAAAGAAAGAAAGAAAGAAAGAAAGAAAGAAAGAAAGAAAGAAAGAAAGAAAGAAAGAAAGAAAGAAAGAAAGAAAGAAAGAAAGAAAGAAAGAAAGAAAGAAAGAAAGAAACAAAGAAAGAAAGAAAGAAAGAAACAAAGAAAGAAACAAAGAAACAAAGAAACAAAGAAACAAAGAAGGAGAAGGAGAAGAAGGAGAAGAAGAAGAAGAAGAAGAAGAAGAAGAAGAAGAAGAAGAAGAAGAAGAAGAAGAAGAAGAAGAAGAAGAAGAAGAAGAAGAAGAAGAAGAAGAAGAAGAAGAAAGAGGAACACGAGTGTGAGGAGGGGGAGGAGGAGGATAGCAGAAAATATCTCAAACACACCTCTGGCTCATGGTTAAAGAAAAAACTCAGTTTTAGAAATACATCCCAGAGAGAAAAAAAAAGAAAGACATCCCAGAGTTGCTATCATGTCAGCTCCATAGACTCATTTTATGCTGTAAAGAGATATAAGCCAAGCTGTGAAAATTCGTGGGCATACCAGGCTCACAGCTAAAATCTAGGGCACTCTCAGGAGGGGCTTGGACCAAGTCCCTGCCATACTGAAGCCTGGGCAGCTGCATCCACGCCCCACAATCATCACCACCAATGATGCATTTTCACTACCGTATTTTCTGGCATATAAGATGACTTTTGAAACAAACGAACAAAAAAAGTCAACCGAAAATCGGGGGTCGTCTTATACGCCGAGTATATCCCAGAAAATGTTTCAATATGCCGCTAAATGAAAATTGTCTGAATATTGCCACAAAAAGAATTTTCCAACTCGATCCTGTGCCAATCACTGCCAGGCTGCTTGGACGCCTCTCTAACTCAGCCAATCCAAGCAAGCTTTTCATGCATGCAAGTTAGACAATGTTCTGGACCCGAATCTACACTGTCAAAAGCCTGCTCAGATGGGCCAGAGTCAGAGAGGAAGTCTATTACAGCATAACCTTTGAACCTTTGCTTGTTGTGATTGGCTCACTGTGGTACATACAGTTGCAGCACAGGAACGTTCTGTCTGATACAGAGAAAATAGGCCTACACCTATGTTTTAACTGCAAAATTAGGGGGTCGTCTTATACGCCCAGTCGTCTTATACGCCGGCAAAAACGGTACTTTACTACTGTTCTCTGCACCTAATTGACAAAAACTCCAAGTATGCTGGTTTGGGGGCTGAGAACTCTGGCATCTTCTCAAGGTGAGAGTAGGCAGCCTTCTCCCTCCACTCTACTTCTGGAAACCTCAGCAGTCACAAACACATTCCACGGCTGCCACCTGTCAAGACATGGTTCCAGCTCCAGAGATCCTGAAATTCCTGGAGCATGCACAGAAGGATGAGGCCACATATATAGCCACACAACACCTCCAAATGTTTCAATACTGACAACCCCGCAGGAAAGCACAAAATTAGATGTTAAGTTAACACAGAAGCAATCTATATTCCACACAAACAAAACCAATAATTCAGAATGCCCAACCAGCAACAAATAACTTAGTAAGACCTTTAGAGAATGACTTAGTAATGAAGATTGAGTGGATATAAAAACTGTAGATATAGGGGGCCGGAGAGATAGCACAGAGATAAGGCATTTGCCTTTCATGCAGAAGGTCATTGGTTTGAATCCCGGTATCCCATATAATCCC
The DNA here is from genome assembly GCF_024139225.1 of Suncus etruscus. Taxonomy (NCBI): domain Eukaryota; kingdom Metazoa; phylum Chordata; class Mammalia; order Eulipotyphla; family Soricidae; genus Suncus; species Suncus etruscus. The sequence continues at coordinate 121,354,720 of NC_064854.1, read as the reverse complement.
CCGAGCCTGCCAGGAGTGATTTCTGAGCCCAGAGCCAGGAGTAACCCCTGAGCACTGCCAGGTGTGACCAAAAACCAAAAACCAAAAAAAAAAAAAAAAATTGTAGATATAAGAATTTTCGGGCCCGGAGAGATAGCACAGCGGCGTTTGCCTTGCAAGCAGCCGATCCAGGACCAAAGGTGGTTGGTTCGAATCCCGGTGTCCCATATGGTCCCCCGTGCCTGCCAGGAGCTATTTCTGAGCAGACAGCCAGGAGTAACCCCTGAGCAATGCCGGGTGTGGCCCAAAAACCAAAAAAAAAAAAAAAAAAAAAAGAATTTTCACAATTTTTCTTTTACTGAAGTTTTTAATAATTCCATTACCATTTAGTTGTATAAATATACAAATATATAATTTATATATAAAGTGTAAATATATAATATAATGCTACATATATAAAGCATAAATATATAATACAAAGTAAATATTTTCTTTTTTTTTTTTTTTTTGGTTTTTGGTTTTTGGGTCACACCCGGCAGTGCTCAGGGGTTACTCCTGGCTGTCTGCTCAGAAATAGCTCCTGGCAGGCACGAGGGACCATATGGGACACCGGGATTCGAACCAACCACCTTTGGTCCTGGATCGGCTGCTTGCAAGGCAAACGCCGCTGTGCTATCTCTCCGGGTCCATATTTTCATGCCTACCAAGAGGATAGTCTTGAGGGGGGTGGTAGGAAGCTGAGAACAACAGTGAATTATGCTAGTGGTGAGATTGGTATTGGTATGCCAATAGGAATTCCATAAAAACTATATTATGAGTAACTTTTAAACCACAATGTTCAAGTAAAGTAATAATTTTATTTTATTTTTTTTGTTTTGTTTTTCGGGCCACACCCATTTGATACTCAGGGGTTATCCTGGCTAAGCACTCAGAAATTGCCCCTGGCTTGGGGGGACCATATGGGACGCCGGGGAATCAAACCGCAGTCCTTCCTTGGCTAGCGCTTGCAAGGCAGACACCTTACCTCTAGCACCACCTCGCCGGCCCCAAAGTAATAATTTTAAAAAACTCAATTTTATGGGGGAGGGGTGTAAAAAAACTCAATTTCAGGTCCGGAGCAATAGCACAGAGATAGGGCATTTGCTTTGCATGTGGCCAACTCAGGATGGACCCAGGTTTGATCCCTGGCATTCTGTGTTCCCCCAAGCTGAGCCAGGAATAACCCCTGAGCACCACTGGGTGTGGCCCCATCTCCCCCGCAAAAAAAAAAAAAAAATAAGCCTCAATTTTAGTGTGTATGCTTCTTCCCGATGCTCAGAATGGAAGGGTTCTCTTCTGAGTTGCTTCAAGCAAAGATAATCAAAACCAACCAAGGCCCACTAATAGAATCTGGATCCCTACAACTGAGAGCAATAAGCAAGGAGCTAGAGAAGACTCCTGCTTGGCTTTGCCTCCAAGTTCTCTACTTTTTCTTTGATCTCTCCTATTCTTAGTGTGTCTCTGACTCCATCATCTTTACACTCTCTTCTTTTTCATACAAATAGTCATTCAATATCTAATCAATCTTTTATTTGACAAATATTTACTGAATACTTACAACATACCACATGCTAAGTCAGGTGTCTAGAGTAAGAGTAAAAAATTCCAAGGTTGGAACACAGTGTCATGTTGGTGAGCCTCAGCCCCTACCTCCTTACATGCTCCCTTGCCCCCACGCTCTCTCCCTCCCCATCCTACTTGGTCAGAGATGAAGAGTAAAACCTGAGGTTGTTCCCAGGTGAGGCCCAGTGTTTAAGAAAAGGGCAAAAGAGTGAGTGCACAAGAAATGTTTGATGAACAAATAATGACCGTCAAAGCTGGACCTATGACTGAAAGGATACGGTTAGGAATGCACAGGTCCAGGAACACAAAGTTTTTGGGGAGCAGAAGATGTCTGCCTCTGCTTCTTAGGGCAATCAACCATGAATTTTAAGTCCTGGGCACCCTCTTTTCCACATTGTCTGTGGCCCTGACTTTTGAATCTGTCGACCAGAGGACACTCCTGTGACAACTTCTCTGGTGGTCAGAACTTGCATTCACAGGAACAACAGGTCAAGAGGAAAGAAAGAAAGACTTCTGTTTGCTTTTAGGTCACTCCTGTTTATTTTCAGGGGTTTACTCTTAGCTCTACACTCAGGAATACTGGTGGTGTTTACAGGAACCATATGGGATGCGGGGGATCAAACCCTAGTCAGTTGCACCCTGCCAGCTGTACTATCTCCCCAGTCCCAGAAAGAAACAGTTCTGAACTGGCTATCACAAGATGGCTCAGCTCAGAGAGGCAGATAGAAATGCCCACCCCCTGTGGCATAATAATTATTCACGGGGCCGGCGAGGTGGCACTAGAGGTAAGGTGTCTGCCTTGCAAGCACTAGCCAAGGAAGGACCTCGGTTCGATCCCCAGGCATCCCATATGGTCCCCCCAAGCCAGGGGCAATTTCTGAGCGCTTAGCCAGGAGTAACCCCTGAGCATCAAACGGGTGTGGCCCGAAAAAAAATTATTCACATACTTTTAAAAACTGTGTTCTGATGGGGCCAAAGATATAGCACAGGGGTTAAGGCACTGACCTTACACACTGTCAGATGTGGGCCAAACTCCAAAACCACACCTGGGAAGGGAAAAAATGAAATTAGAAAAATTCAAATGAGGAAACAAGAAATCTAGAATGAGACATAGCCCCAGGAAACAAGAGAGATGTGATTACCTGATAGTGTTTAAAATAAAGATGCTTACTGAGCTCAAGATAATAGATGAACAAAGGAGAGCATTCATCTATTTTTCAAAACTGTTTTAATTAATGTGTGTTAAATAGATGCAGGGACTCGTTGACTAAAGTAGGTAAAGACCCAAAAATAATTACAGGCCTGCTAGTGAAATAAGAGAGAAAGGTTTCAAGTCACAGATTTCAATTTCAAGTCACAGATTAAAATCCCCTTTCCCAGGAATAAGCAATATGTCTTGGTGGAAGAGTACTTGCCTTCCAGGAGAGGCTCTAGATTTTCAGTCCTGATCTCCCAAGCACGAAACTGGGAGTGGACCTCAAATGTGGCTACATACAGCTAAAAACAAATAAAACTAAATAACAAGATACCAGATCAATAGTACAGCTAAGGTGCTTGCTTTGCACATGGCAGATTTGAGTTCTGCCTGAGCAAAATTTATGGTCCCCATGCTCCACCAAGATTGATTCCTGATGCATGCCAGGAGTTAGCCCTGAGCACAAACTTACAGTGAGTTTTACACCTGTGAAAATGTTCTATATCAAAAGGATTAGAAACAACCAGTGGTGGTAAAACTGAGATGAAAAAGGAACCCTCATTCACTGTTAGCAGAAATTTTATTTGGTCTGCTTCTATAAAAATCAGTATAGAGAGTGGGTTGGGGGATGGTTGAGAAAAAAAATCAGTATAGAGGGGGCCGAAGAGATAGCACAGTGATAGGGCGTTTGCCTTGCATGCGGCTAACCCAGGAGATGGTGGTTCAATTCCCTACATCCCATAAAGGTCCCTGAGCCTGCCAGGGGCAATTTCTGAGTGCAGAGCCAGGAGTAACCTCTGAGCACTGCCAGGTGTGACCCCCCCAAAAAAATCAATATAGACATTTTTAATTAAAAACAGAGGGGCCAGAGAGATAGTGCAATAGGTAGGACACTTGCTTTGCATCAGAAGAGTGAAGTTAAATTCTTGGCACCCCATATGGTCCAGAGTCCAATCAGAAGTGATCCAAGTGCAGAACCAAGAGTAAGCGCTGAGCATAGTAGGTGTTGCCCAAAACCAACTAAAAAAATGACTTTAAAATAGAGCTCCCAAATGTCCTATGTTTCTACTTCTTGATTTCTAGCCCAAGAACACAAAAACATTCATTCAAAGAGATCATAGCAACACTAGTTTCAATAGTCAAGATCTGAAAACCACCCAAGGGCCCAATGATAGATGAGTGGATAAAGAAATTGTGGCATACATACCCAATGGAATACTTAACTATATTAAAAAATAAAATCCTTCCTTTTTTGGATGTAACTAGAGGGTAGCATGTTAGGCAAAATAAGTCAGAGGGTGGACAATTGCCAGATGATCTCATTCATGTGGTATATAAAGAAACAAAGAAAAGGAATGAAAGCATCCAATGAAAACAAACCCTTGGACTAAGGTTACCAAGTGGGCAGGGGGTGGGAGTAGCATCTAACAGGGAGAGAGAGGCTGGATTCAAAGTAACATAAGGACAGCAATGGAGCGTCTCTGACCTTTTGATGGTAGAATAGAAATAATAATTCGTACATCAAAAGCATAAATATTAATAGTGTATCCATGCAGTCACTAATAATAAAAACGAGTAATAAAAAACTTAAATAAATTTTAAAACAGTGAAATACCTATATATTAAAATAACTAAAAGTAGGAGAGAAGCCATCAGACTGAACCTGGTAGGCCTGGGCTCTGGGTCCAGGTCACTGGAACCTTCTCAGGATAGGACAGGCCCAGTCACTGCCCTGTTGGAGTTCCCTGCGCTCCACCAACCTACACCCATTTCCACTTGCATTTATTGTTTTGTTTTTGTTTTTGTTTTTGGGTCACACCTGACAGCGCTCAGGGGTTACTCCTGGCTCTGGCTCAGAAATCATTTCTGGCAAGCACAGGAGACCATATAGGATGCCAGGATTCAAACCGGGGTGTGTCCTGGGTTGGCCACGTGCAAAGCAAACGCCCTACCACTGTGCTATCTCTCCGGCCCCTTCCACTTGCATTTAAACAGCCTGGCCCCATGACTCATCTCAAAGAGAAGCTACCTCCAATCCTGTTGGGCCCAAGATGCCATGATGCCTAATAATCCCAGTGCTACAGCTGTGGGAATATGTGGTCACATACGCAGCCACAACATCATATCTAAAGTTCACAGGACGGACAGCCTAGTAGAAACCAAGAAAATTAGATAGGAAACTTGCAATGTTGTCACCAAAGGGATATCATGCATATCACTTTCTCTCTTTTCAGCACCCACTTCTTGTCCAGAGGGATCATTTCCAACTATCATTGTCACTGTGTTCTGTAGCATATGAAAAAGTTTCCATAAGATGATTCTTGGAATTGTATATAAAAGTGTTTCCTTAGGATTGTTCTGTGACTTTTGCCCCACCTAACCCTTCCAGGTGGGGCGCTGTGGAGTTGGGAATAAATAGCTGGAGTGAAGGGTCCTTCTGTGAAAAGCTGCTGGCTGCAGGAGGATTCTTTGGCTCTCCTTGCCCGATCTTTTAAACCCTATCGTTCTGGTCTGTGTGGATTATTATTTGCTGCGGATAAATATTTCCAAGGTCTTCCCCCGAAAGGGGACAAGGGGATGGGAAGTAATTTCTCATTCTGGGGACTGTTCTTGGATTCACAAATACCCAGCCAAGATAACAGCGAAGATATCTTGCAGTGTTCTATCTCTATTCTTTTTTCTTTTTTTTTTTTTTTTTTTTTTGGTTTTTGGTTTTTGGGCCACACCCGGCGGTGCTCAGGGGTTACTCCTGGCTGTCTGCTCAGAAATAGCTCCTGGCAGGCACGGGGGACCATATGGGACACCGGGATTCGAACCAACCACCTTTGGTCCTGGATCGGCTGCTTGCAAGGCAAACGCTGCTGTGCTATCTCTTCGGGGTCTCTATCTCTATTCTTTTATTTCTTTTTTTTCTTTGCTGAAGCATATTAACACAAATCTCATGTCATTTTTACTCCTATGTCGGAGTAAATGCAAGACTCCTCCTTGCACTCTAAGAAGCGTAGAGAATTCCTTAAATATTCACATTGTTGTTATTTTACCTAATTAGTTCCTTTCAACCTCCAATTTACTTCATGTGCAGATTTTATTACCATCTCTGAAAAATACATCTTCCAGGGAAATGCATTTTGGTTTAATAATTCCAAAGTAAAAAAAAAAAAATCTAACACTCTCTTTTCCCTTTTTTTTTTTTTTTTTTTTTTTTTTGGTTTTTGGGTCACACCCAGCAGCTGTCAGGGATTACTCCTGACTCTACGCTCAGAAATCGCTCCTGCAGGCTCAGGGGACCATATGGGATGCCAGGATTCAAGCATGCAAGGCAAACACCATACCTCAATGCTATCTCTCTGGCCCCTCATTTCCCAGTTTCTGAGATCTTGACAAAAGATACCAGTTAGAACATAAAATTTTATTCTTTCTGCTCCTCCCTGCCCCATGCTGCTGCTATAAAACCAGAGGTCAGGGGCCGGGCGATGGCGCTAGAGGTAAGGTGCCTGCCTTGCCTGCACTAGCCTTGGATGGACAGCGGTTTGATCCCCCGGTTTCCCATATGGTCCCCCAAGCCAGGAGCGACTTCTGAGCGCATAGCCAGGAGTAACCCCTGAGCATCACCGGGTGTGGCCAAAACAAACAAACAAACAAACAAAACCAGAGGTCACACATGCTTGGTTATATTGTTCAGAAGTTTGGTTGAAGTCCTTACTAAAGCTCACGCATGAAGTCTCATGTTTATTTGGGTCACTCTCCTTTAATGATATTCATGCAAATTCCTGCTGTAGTGCTTGCTAGGTGTCACTGTGATGCCCTTACACATATTAACCCAGGGTCACACACTCCTGGCTGCAGTGCTCACACATCTTCAGTCGCCATACTGGCTGACAGTCTTGCACGCTTCTGGTTGTCGGTTCAAGAAGCTTCACTCTGTTGCAGTGTTGGGGTCCACAACAGAGTGAACAAAGTCAACAGAGATATCAATACTGCGCTCTGCATATGGGAGGCACCAGGAATCAAACTGATAGCCTTATCCTTGCAAGGCAGGAACTTTTGCCACTGAGCAATCCCCCAAGCCCATTAAAGATTATTCTTTGGGTGCCAGAGTGATAGCACAGCGGTAGGGCATTTGCCTTGTACACGGTCGAACTGGGACAGACCTGGGTTCGATTCCCAGCAACCCATATGGTCCCCGAGCCTGCCAGGAGCTATTTCTGAGTGGAAAGCTAGGAGTAACCCCTGAGTGCAAAGATTGTTCTTTGTATGAATATGACAAGCTTTTCTTAGTCCCATCTAGATATTATGTCATTGACTTTAACGTCTTTTCCTAAATGCCAGGAAATTAGGAAACACACACATGCAGAGCATATGCTCTGCCATTGAGCTCTCTCCCAGTCAGGATTTTTAAGGTCATGAGTCAAAGGAAAAATTCCGATGATGCTATGGAGATTATTAGAGCACTAAGAAGCATGGCAGTGGGTCTGGAACAAATTTTTTTTTTTTTTTTGGTTTTTGGGCCACACCCGGCAACGCTCAGGAGTTACTCCCGGCTATGTGCTCAGAAGTTGCTCCTGGCTTGGGGGACCATATGGGACACCAGGGGATCGAACTGCGGTCCGTCCAAGGCTAGCGCAGGCAAGGCAGGCACCTTACCTTTAGCGCCACCGCCCGGCCCCTGGAACAAATTATTTTGAAATAGAAATTAAAGAGAGGAAAAAAGGAAATTAAAGAGAGGGGCCTGAGCGGTGGCACAGCAGTAGGGCGTTTGCCTTGAATGTGGCTGACCTAGGACAGATCTCGGGTTCAATCCCTAGTGTCCCATATGATCCCCTGATCCAGGAGTGATTCCTGAGCGCATAGCCAGTAGTAACCCCTGAGTGTCACCGGAAATCATAAATTGTTCCTGGCAGGCTCAGGGACCAGATGGGATGCCGGGATTCGAACCACCGTCCTTCTGCATGCAAGGCAAATGCCTTACCTCCATGCTATCTCTCCAGCCCCAATCAGTCCCTTCTTTTATCACTGAGTTCGTAATAGTGCAGCAGTGTATGAACCAGTGCCAGGGATCAAACATACAGTGGAGGCTCTCTGCCACTGTGAATATTCCTAGGATTAGTCAAATTATTTGTTTGTTTATTTTTCATTTGGGGGTCACACCTGGCACTGCTCAGGTGTTACTCCTGGCTCTGCACTCAGGAATCATTCCTGGCAGGTTGGAGGGGGCGGTGCTATGGGATGCTGGGGATCGAACCTGGGTCAGCCACACATGCAAGGCAAACATCCTACCTGCTGTACTATCACTCCAGCCCTTATTTGATCTGGGCTAATTTTTAGAAGATCCTATCAAATCTCCTCTAATTACATCTGGATGTAATGGCCCTCATCAAATAGGCCTTTTGTCTAATGTCCCTTTCAACCTTGAAACTTGAACTAGAGATTTTGTGAAACTGGGATTCCAAAGAATGGTGTCTGGGGCCATCTGCTGGCAGAATTACTTTTGACTTGTGGAAGATGGGTCTTGTTCTATTCATATCCTCAGTTAATTTTACTCTAAACCCACAAGGAAAAAAAAATTTTTTTTTTGTGCTACTCCCGGCAGCACTCAGGGGTTACTCCTGCCTCTGCCCTCAGAAACTGCTCCTGGCATATGGATGCCGGGGATCTCACCCAAGTTCATCCTGGGTCAGACACATCCTGGGTAAGCTACAAACACCTTACCGCTGTGCTACCACTTTGACCCCTAAATCCACAAATTTAAATCTTAATCTCATTCTAAAGACCATCACAGAAATATAGCTTTGTCAATAATATTTGACCAAATACTTGGGTACCATGGTCCCATCAAGCTGATATTTAAAATTGATCATCACAGCTAGAGGGTATAGTTCAAGTAGTATAGCACATGTCTTGATATATAAACCCAGAATTCAGTGTCCCCCACCTACTAACACCACTAGTGTGGCCTTGCTAACTCTGAGCTCCACTGTGCCAGAGTACCCCAAGGTGTGAATGTCACCAGGTGTGGCACCATAATAATTTTTTTTTCAGGCCCGGAGAGATAGCACAGTGGCGTTTGCCTTGCAAGCAGCCGATCCAGGACCAAAAATGGTTGGTTCGAATCCCGGTGTCCCATATGGTCCCCCGTGCCTGCCAGGAGCTATTTCTGAGCAGGCAGCCAGGAGTAACCCCTGAGCAACGCCGGGTGTGGCCCAAAATCCAAAAAAATAAAATAAATAAAATAATTTTTTTCATTAATCATCACAGAGTCTACCCCTGAATCACTAGTTAGAAAGCAGTTGCACTCCAATGCAAACACCTACTCCAGGAGTCACTATTGTTTGTCGATACTCAAAAGTGTATAAATATCAGACAAATTCTAGTAAATGAGACAAAAAGTATTCATCTGTGGGGCCAGAGTGATAGCACAGTGGGTAGGACGTTTGCTTTGCACACGGCCTTCTAGGGTTCGATCCCTGGAATCATAAGGTCCTTCAAACCTGCCAGGAGTGATTTCTGAGCACAGAGCCAGGAGTAGCCCCTGAGTGTTGCTGAGTGTGGCCCAAAACTGTCACAGACCGATTGGTCCTGACACTATGGAATCTTTAGGGTTCCCTTGAAAGGTATGTACTCAAGTTTGGCAATGGGAAACAGAGACCAAAAAGTCAAGTTGAATTCAAACTCTATTCATTTATTCAAAGCAAAAGATGAAATATTTGGGGCCAGGAAGGTGGCGCTAGAGGTAAGGTGTCTGCCTTGCAAGCACTATCATAGGATGGACCACGGTTCAATCCCCCGGCGTCCCATATGGTTCCCCCCAAGCCAGGAGTGATTTCTGAGCGCTTAGCCAGAAGTAACCCCTGAGCATCAAACGGGTATGGCCCAAAAACCAAAAAAAAAAAAAAAAAAAAAAAGATGTAATAGTTATACTCAATTTCTTGACAAGTCATAATTTTCAGAAAAAGCTAATTTACGGGGGGGGGGGAAGGCACAGATATTTTTCTTTTGTGGGGGATGCTCAGGGGTTCCTTCTGGCTAATTCCTGCACTCAGGAATTATTCCTGACTTGAGGGACCATACGGTCTGTCCTAGGTCAGCACGTGCAAGGTAAATGCCCTACCACTTGCACCACCGCTTCAACCCATCACAGACAATTTCTTTGGGTTTTTTTTTGGGGGGGGTCACACCTGGCCAAACTCAGGGGTTACTCCTTGTTCTGTGTTCAGAAATTGCTCCTCGCAGGCACAGGGATGCCAATATTTGATCCACCGTCCATCCTGGATCAGCTGCTTGCAAGCCTTACCGCTGTGTTATCTCTCCGGCCCAACACAGACATTTTTCTTTTTTTTTTTTTTTTTTGGTTTTTGGGCCACACCCGGAGGTGCTCAGGGGTTACTCCTGGCTGTCTGCTCAGAAGTAGCTCCTGGCAGGCACGGGGGACCATATGGGACACCGGGATTCGAACCAACCACCGTTGGTCCTGGATCGGCTGCTTGCAAGGCAAACGCCGCTGTGCTATCTCTCCGGGCCCACAGACATTTTTCTGACGCGGGACAGTATCACTTTGGAAGCTGCTTCTTGCTATCAATAATTTCTCAGTAGCAAGGTCAGTTCAGAATTGTTTTGGTTTTATACACACTGAACTGGGGCCTGAAATATTAACTCTTACTATGACTGCACATAGACTAAGAGCAAAATTAGATTTGAGGATGAAAAATTATTCTGTAAGACTAAATAAAAGTACTTGAATCTACACAAATGTTCCTCATAAGTTGTGTTCACATATCTGAGTAATTTTTAAGAGAGGATCTAAAAAAGTGAGTAATAATTATTAGTAAAGAATATTTGGGGACTGGAGAGATAGCATGGAGGTAAGGCATTTGCCTTGCATACAGAAGGACAGTGGTTTGAGTCCCGGCATCCCATATGGTCCCCCGAGCCTGCCAGGAGTGATTTCTGAGCATGGAGCCAGGAGTAACCCCTGAGCACTGCCGGGTATGACCCAAAAACCAAAAACCAAAAAAAAAAAAAAAAAAAAAGAAAAGAAAAGAATATTTGAATCCATGTAAATGTTAAATCTGAGTAATCGCTAAAATGTTAGCTGAAATTATGCCTCAATTAATATTTATGCTACATCCCCTTTTTTTCCTGAATGCCTCATGGTCAGGGAACCAAGATTTTTCAGGGCCCTAAGGCCTGTGAGTACAAGTTATTTTTTTCAAGCATCTTTTCTTTCAGGTTTCATTTTTCATGCTGCCCTCTTCAGCAGAGCACAGGCTTTGAAAAAGTTCCTGTAATAGCAGACAGCTTTTTAAAAACCCTCCCTTAGGTAGCTAGGACCTTTGTAATTTGATGCCTTCCTAGATCTCAGGATTTGTTAATACGGGGAGATGTAGCACAAAACCATATTTAAAATATATATATATATTCACCTGTGAATGAATAATGAATATATATTCCCTGTGATAGCAGCAAAAATCAGAATGTTGCCTAATGTCAAATGGAAATGCCAACTAGAGCGATCTATGCCCTCATGATCTGTAGTGACAGCATAGATTATTGCAACTATACAAAGTAGCAACCTACCATCACTAAGACAAAGTAAGAAACTGAACACATGCAAATTCTATGATTCAGCATCCCTAAACCTAAGAAATCATAAAAACATTGTAGTGGCAGGATAGATAGTACAATAGATAGGGTTCTTACCATGAATGCATCCGACCTGAGTTCAATTTCTGGCACCCCATATGGTCCCACAAGCCTGCCAGGAGTGATCCCTGAGTGCAGAACCAAGAGTAAGACCTGAGCACAGCCAGTGAGACCTAAAAAACAAAATAAATAAATAAATAAATAAATAAATAAATAAATAAATAAATAAATAAGGAGGCAGGAGAGATAGCATGGAGTTAGAACGTTTGCCTTTCATGCAGAAGGATGGTGGTTCGAATCCCGGCATCCCATATAGTCCAGGAGTAGAGCCAGGAGTAATCCCTGAGCGCTGCCAGATGTGACCAAAAAAAAAATTAATTCGGGGACCAGAGTAATAGCACAGTGGTAGGGTGTTTGCCTTGCATACTGCCAACCAGGAACAGACCCGGGCTCAATCCCGAGCCTGCCAGGAGTAATCCCTAAGGGCCCCTGAATGTGGCAAAAAAATAAATAAATAAATAAATAAATTCGTTGTAAAGTGATGTTTAGTATGATATATTTATTCTTAATGGCAAGTGGCAGGTTGGTGCCAAAGCAGATAAGACCTGTCAAGAAACTTATACGGGGGCTGGAGAGCTAGTTCAAGGGGTAGGGCACTTGCCTGTGCATGACTGACGGGGTTCAATCCACAGCACTCCCATGGTTCCTTACACACTTCAGAAGTGATCCCTGAGCACAGACCCAGGAATAAGTCCTGAGATAAAAAGTAAAAGGAGGGGGCCGGAGCAGTGGCACAAGCTGTAAGGCATCTGACTTGCCCACTCTAGCCTAGCACAGACCTCGGTTTGATCCCCTGGTGTCCCATATGGTCCCCCAAGCCAGGAGTGATTTCTGAGTACATAGCCAGGAGTAACCCCTGAGCGTCACAGGATGTGGCCCAAAAACCAAAGAAAAAAGAAAAGAAAAAAGGAGAATAATATAGGCAATCCAAAAGCATATAAACTAAAAATAATATGAATTGAAGAGTTTGCACAAACACACATGAAGAAAAAGATTCACTCTGAGCTCAGTAAAATGATTATCTATTGAGTAAGGAGAAAAAGAATGAATAAATGATGGCTCTCTCCTTAGAATCTTTTATCAAAGCAAAATTGAAGCTCCATTTTCTTTTTTTTGGGGGGGTGGTTTGTTTTTGGGTTACACCTGGCGGCACTCAGGGATTACTTCTGGCTCTGTGCTCAGAAATCGTTCCTGGCAGGCACGGGGATGCCAGGATTCGAACCACCATCTGTCCTGGATCAGCTGCATGCAAGGCAAATACCCTACTGCTATGCTACCTCTCCGGCCCCTAGAAGCTCTACTTCTAATAAAATTACAAAGAAAGTTAAAAGAGCAAAAGGGGCAGAGAGCCAGTACAACAAATAGGGTGCTTGCCAGCACCCTATATGGTCCCCTGAGCCCCACCAGGCCTGATCCCTGAATACAGAACCAGGAGGAGTAAGCCCTGAGCACAATTGATTTGATAACCAATCATGTCCATTTCACTGTCACATGCTCCTTTTTATTTTGACAAGTGTTCGAGTAACTATTTTTCATTCTATGCAGGATAGTACTTCTTTGTTAGAAGTACTTCTGGATTGGCCCTTGTCCTACCTGTTCTCCACCCTAAGGGCTGGTCTTTCGCTTCCCAATAAAGATCTCTGGTCTCAGCCTAATATACATCATGGAAAGTTGTCCTAATTCCAGCACTTAGGTTGTTCTGAGCTAGACCCAAGGCCAAAAACCAAAATGTGAATTTTTCCCCCAGTGTGATTTTGTGAGCAAACAAGAATTCTCACACCCCTCTTGCTCTCTTTTAGTCTCTCTCCCCACTTATTCTTTAAGGAACAGTTCTCATGCTCTGTGTGTTTGCAGGGGGGGGAATGGGTCCTCTGAGTATACTCCTGGGGCTATTCAGACCCCAAGTCTCCCCCTTCGTCTTGGAAAATGATTTGGGCCATGCATGCATGAGATCCATCCATTTGGAGCCAGACTAACACCGGTAGGCCCATCATCTCAGTGCTGCGCTGGATCCGCCGGTCCGCCAGGGGGCGCTCAACCCTCGCTCGCCGCCCGCCTGCCGCAAGCACAGCTCCCGCTTCCGCCCTCCCATCCGCGGGGCCACGCCCACTCCCGCGGCTCACGGCAAGGACCCCCACGCCGCCAGCGGGGCTGCCCGTTCGAGTGCCTGAAAGACCCCCGCTGAAGTCTCACGGGCTGGCTAACGGAGCGCCTGGAAGGGCCTGGTGAATCTGGACCTAAGCTGCTAGACTCCTAGTCCAGCATCTGGGGTGAGCTCTAAGCCTCGAGTACAAGGCTGCAGGCTTGCAGAAAGAGGGGCAGAGGTGGGCTAGGGGCCATATTAAATGCTGAGGCTGTAAGCTGGGGGGCTAGAGGATGGAGCTTCTGTTTGGGGGGTAGGCCACACCTGCGGTGCTCAGGGATTACTCCTGGCTCTGCACTCAAAAGTGGCTCCTGGCAGGACATATGTGCTATCGCTCTGGCCCCAGAGACGGAGCTTAGGGGCTGCTGGTCTCCCCCCAAGAAAAGACCCTCCCAGGGAGAGAGGAAAGGAGACTTAGACCTAGAAATGTTTTTAGGCCAAGTTTGGAACTTGTAATTTCTTATTGGAATGACTTTTGATTTTACATGTACAGCAAGTGTCAGCATTTGTAAATCAGAGCCAACCATAAATTAGATGGCTTTAGGAAAGGAACCACCACCTCCCCTGGAGAGCCCCTGTTTGGCCTTGGATTAGCTAGATATAGTTCATTCATTAGTTCCACTAGTGCTAGGCACTCAGCATAAGTACTGAGGTTATACTGGGGAGCAGAATACATCCCTATTTTTATGAAACTGACCTCAGAGGAAAGAGGGCATAACAAGAAAACAGGCGAGGAAAATAACCCAAATGCCCCCAAACAGTTGAGTGGATAAACTGGTGCATCTCTGCAATGGAATACGATGCAGCTGTTAGGAAAAATAAAACTTATACATGGATAGACATGAAGAGTATTATGCTGAGTAAAGTAGTCAAAGGGAGAGGGACAGTCATAGAATGATTCCACTCATCTACGGGCTATTTTTTTAAAAAACACACACACCATAGTAGGTGAATAGTACCCAAAGACAATAGAAATAATGAGTGGGAAATGCAGTTAAGACCAATGACAATGGGCCCGGAGAGATAGCACAGCGGCGTTTGCCTTGCAAGCAGCCGATCCAGGACCAAAGGTGGTTGGTTCGAATCCTGGTGTCCCATATGGTCCCCCGTGCCTGCCAGGAGCTATTTCTGAGCAGACAGCCAGGAGTAACCCCTGAGCACCGCCGGGTGTGGCCCAAAAACCAAAAACCAAAAAAAAAAAAAAGACCAATGACAACAGTAGTTAGACATGATCACTCTGGGCAAAAATTGGGAATTAGGGCCCGGAGAGATAGCACAGCGGCGTTTGCCTTGCAAGCGGCCGATCCAGGACCAAAGGTGGTTGGTTCGAATCCCGGTGTCCCATATGGTCCCCCGTGCCTGCCAGGAGCTATTTCTGAGCAGACAGCCAGGAGTAACCCCTGAGCACCGCCGGGTGTGACCCAAAAACCAAAAAAAAAAAAAAAAAAAAAAAAAAATTGGGAATTAAAAGGAAAAGTGATATGCATGGAAATCTTTCAATGACAATATTCTCTTATCATATATATGGGGGGGGTTATGGGCCACACGGAATGGCACTCAGGAGTTGCTCCTGGCTCTGCACTCAGAAATTGTTCCTGGCAAGCTCAGGGGAACATATGGGAGGCCTGGGACCTAACCCAGTTATGCTGCTTGCAAGTCAAATGTCCTACCCATTGTGCTATTGCTCCAGCCCCTCAATAACAATATCTAAGCCACTGTGCCTAAAAGGAAAAAGAGAGATAGAAAAGTATCTATCAGGGGCCGGAGAGATAGCATGGAGGTAAGGCGTTTGCCTTTCATGCAGGAGGTCATCGGTTCGAATCCCGGCGCCCCATATGGTCCCCTGTGCCTGCCAGGAGCAATTTCTGAGCCTGGAGCCAGGAATAACCCCTGAGCACTGCCAGGTGTGACCCAAAAACCAAAAAAAAAAAAAAAAAAGGAAAGTATCTATCATAGGGCAGGTTAGGGTGAGGGTGGGACAACTGGAGGGTAACTGGGGAAATTGATGGTGAGAGATAAGCACTGGTGAATAGATAGGTGTTGGAACATTGTTGACTGAAATTCAGCTAACTCTTTTTTTTTTTTTTTTTTTTTGGTTTTTGGGCCACACCCTGTGGGGCTCAGGGGTTACTCCTGGCTGTCTGCTCAGAAATAGCTCCTGGCAGGCACAGGGGACTATATGGGACACCGGGATTTGAACCAACCACCTTTGGTCCTGGATTGGCTGCTTGCAAGGCAAATGCCACTGTGCTATCTCTCCAGGCCCAATTTGACTAACTTTTAACTACATATATCTTATGGTGGTTTTATTTAAAAAAAAAAAAAAAAAAAAAAGGAAAGAAAGAAAAGAAAATAGGCAAGGAGCCAGTAGAAGTGTAATGGGAAATGAGCTAAGGTATGGTGGATTTTAAGAGGTAAGCAGAATGAATACACTCTTGACTGCAAAAACTTCTCAGCCAAAGGCTCTCTGGCCAGCTGTAAGGGGGCCAGAGCATTAGTATGATATACACTTACCTTACACACAGCCAACCAAGTTCTATCTCCAGCATCCCAGGTGCCACCCCTTCAGCACCACCAGGAGAAATTTCTGAGTGCACAGCCAGGAATAACCCCTGGGCATTGTCCAGTATGACCAAAATTCCAAAAAGAATTAAAAAGGAGGGCTGGTGGGCCCGGAGAGATAGCACAGCAGCGTTTGCCTTGCAAGCAGCCGATACAGGACCAAAGGTGGTTGGTTCGAATCCCGGTGTCCCATGTGGTCCCCCGTGCCTGCCAGGAGCTATTTCTGAGCAGACAGCCAGGAGTAACCCCTGAGCACTGCCAGGTGTGACCCAAAAAACAAAAAAAAAAAAAAAAAAGGAGGGCTGGAGAGATAGCACAGCTGTAAGGTAAGGCGTTTTGCCTTGCACGCAGCCAATCCAGGACAAATAGTGGTTTGGAATCCCAGCATCCCATATGGTCCCCCGTGCCTGCCAGGAGCAATTTCTGAGCATGGAGCCAGGAGTAACCCCTGAGCACTGCCAGGTGTGACCCAAAAACCACACACAAAAAAAAAAAAAGGAAAAGAAAGTGTCAGCTTTTACACCCAGAGGCTGAAATAAAAGTAAATAAGTAAATTAAGGATAATTAAAAAAAAAGTAAATTAAGGACTATGAAGTTTCAGAGGCAGCTTGAGAGAGAGTAGGCATGAGAAATAATAAGACCTGGTAGGCCACTTAAAGGATTTGGAGGTTTTCACAAAAACAGGTTACAGATGAAAAGGCTAAGGAGAAGAATGATATTATTAAATGTATTTTTTTGGTTTTGGTTTTTCGGGCCACACCCGTTTGATGCTCAGGGGTTACTCCTGGCTAAGTGCTCAGAAATTGCCCCTGGCTTGGGGGCGCCATATCCACGGCGGGGGATCGAACCACGGTCCTTCCTTGGCTCGCTTCCAAGGCAGACACCTTACCTCTAGCGCCACCTCGCTGGCCCCATTCAATGTATTTTTAGTTCACTGTGACACAGGATGCAAAGCAGATTGTAGAGCATGGCATGAGTAGAAACTGAAGATTGGAACAAGTATATAACAAGTAGGGCACTTCCATTTCCCACAACCTGGTTCAATCCCTGACACCATGTATGTTGTTCCAGCCCCACCAGTAGTGATCCCTTAGCTCAGAGCCATAAGTAAGCTCAGTTGCAAACCAGGCAGGGTGTAGCCCCAAAACAGACCCCCCCACAAAGAAAAAGAGTAGAAGGTGAGAGACCATTGAGGAGACTATGCAGAAGTCCAGGGGCAGAAGATAATGTGGATTTTTTTTTCCTTTCCTGGATTTTTGGGCCACACCCAGCTGAGCTCAGTGATCACGGGCAGGTCCTCATACAATGCTAGTGCCTTCCCTACCCATGTCCTATCTCTCCCACCCATAATGACTTGAACTCTAGAGGGAAAGAATTGTATGGATTTGAGATATGCTGGGTATGTAAAAATGCCAGGACTTGATAACATATAAATGGAAGGTGAAGGAGGGAAGATGTCAAGGAATGCTTCTCTTTAGACTTATGACAAAGACACAACTTACATTGCTTACTCACTTCCTGTGAAAAGGAGGGACTGGCTGGCTGATCTTATCCCAGTGTGTCTAGGTTTAGCGTAGTTTGGAGTTGGAGCAAGCAGCCAGCTAGAAGACACAAGCAGAAGAAACCTTAGCATCATTTCTTCACTTACATCTGATCCTAACACCACCTTTAACATGATTTGGGCTTCATTTCATGTTAAAAAATATCAGAGTGAGGCTGGAGCAATACAGTAGGGCATTTGCCGTGTGTGCAGCCAACCCCAGATGAACCTAGTTCGATTCCCAGCATCTCATATGGTCCCCCAAGCCTGCCAGGTGCAATTTCTGAGCACAGAACCAGGAGTAACCCCTGAGCACTGTTGGATGTGACCCAAAAACAAAAACAAACAAACAAAAAGATATTAGAGTTTTGTCCTGACGATATTCATAGAAACCTTCTGAATTTATTGGCAAATTGGGGGCTTATACCAGATAAAAGACCTGATCTTGGGGCCAGAGAGATAGCATGGAGGTAAGGCATTTGCCTTTCATGCAGGAGGTCATCCATTCGAATCCTGGCGTCCCATTTGGTCCCCCGTGCCTGCCAGGAGTAATTTCTGAGCCTGGAGCCAGGAATGACCCCTGAGCACTGCCAGGTGTGACCCAAAAACCACCATAAAAAAAGGCCTGATCTTAGATTAAATCACATCTGCAGAGATAATCAACTTCTCAACGTAATAGAATCTCATAGTTGGTAGGGACTCATTTCTCTTAGCTCAGTTTATAAAATGCTTGCGTATTTATTGAATCATGTCCACCATTACTTATTGAACTTTCATGCCTATCTCAACACTAGAAATATAAAGATGAATATAATTATAATTGATCAAACAGCTCTGTGCAGGGCACTGTTTTAGCTTCTTCAGATACAAAATAATTGCAACCAAGAGTTTCCTGTCTAAAAATTGATTTCTGCAGGGAAGATGTAGACCTCGATATAAGATTAGATAATAAATGTTGGAACTTGGGCCGGGCGGTGGCGCTGAAGGTAAGGTGCCTGCCTTGCCTGCGCTAGCCTAGGATGGACCGCGGTTCGATCCCCCGGCGTCCCATATGGTCCCCCAAGAAGCCAGGAGCAACTTCTGAGCGCATAGCCAGGAGTAACCCCTGAGCGTCACAGAGTGTGGCCCAAAAACCAAAAAAATAAAATAAAATAAAATAAATGTTGGAACTTAGGGGCCGAAGTGGTGGTGCCAAAGGTAAGGCAGATACCTATCTTGCAAGCGCCAGCCTAGGATAGACCACGGATTGATCCCCCGGAGTCCCATATGGTCCCCCCAAGCCAGGAGCGATTTCTGAGTGCATAGCCAGGAGTAACCCCTGAGCATCACCGAGTGTGGCCCAAAAAACAAACAAACAGAAAAAGAAATGTTTGAACTTGGAGAAAAGAAAAAAAGAAAGAAGAAATTTTGGAGCTTGGGACCAGAGCTATGTAGCACAGTAGGTAGATAGTACAATGGGTAGGGCCTTTGTCTTGTATATGGCTGACCATGGTTCTATCCCCAGCCTCCCATATGGTCCCCAAGCCTGCCGGGAGCGATTTCTAAGCACAGAGACAGTAGTAACCCAAGTGCCACCAGGTGGGGCCAAAAACCCAAAAAATAAAGAGTTGTATTGAAGCATAATACAGTATGTAGAGTCTTGCCTTGCAGGTGGTTTACCCAGGTTTGATCCCCAGTACTCCAGAGGGTACCCCAAGCCCTGAGTATAGAGCAAGAAGTGAGCATTTGTTGTGACCCCAAAATAAAATGCTGGGGGGGTGGGCGGAGAGATAGCATGGAGGTAAGACGTTTGCCATGCATGCAGAAGGACAGTGATTTGAATCCCGGCATCCCATTGGTCCCCCCGAGCCTGCCAGGAGTGATTTCTGATCATAGAGCCAAGAGCAACCCATGAGCGCTGCCGGGTCTGACCCAAAAAAAAAAAAAAAAAAAAAAACCAATAAAAAGAAATGCTGGGGCCAGAGTGATAGCACAGTGAGTAAGATTCTGGATCCAATCCTCCCCACTCCATATGGTCCCCCAAGCACTGACAAGAGGGATCCCTGAGCACAGAGCCAGAAGTAAGCCTTGAACTCTGCCAGATGTGGCTCAAAACAAGCAAACTAAATAAATAAATACTGTGTATCCCGCTCACTTTGGGTGACCTGCACCTCTCAATTCTTGTTCACACAATTTTCCAGGATTATTTAGGGGATGAGGCAGAGGGGGTCAATGTTATTTTGATGTTGGGTCACACCCAGCATTGTTCTGGGGCTACTCCCTGCTCTTTGCTTGGGACTGCCCCCAGCCCTGCTTGGAGGAATGTATAGTGCCAGAAATTGAACCTGAACCTTTGCGTGCACACTTTTAGCCCTTTGAGTTGTCCCTCTGATCCCTCAGTCTTCCAGTTTTCAAACTTAATGGTTAAGTGCTAAGGAATAAGAGGAACCGAAAGAAGAAAGATACTGTACCATTGTGGCCAAGCTGTTTCAGAGTTTAAGTTTTATTTTTGGTTTTTGTTTTGTTTGTTTTGTTTTTTTGGTTTTTGGTTTTTGGGCCACACCCGGCGGTGCTCAGGGGTTACTCCTGGCTGTCTGCTCAGAAATAGCTCCTGGCAGGCACGGGGGACCATATGGGACACCGGGATTCGAACCAACCTCCTTAGGTCCTGGATCGGCTGCTTGCAAGGCAAACACCGCTGTGCTATCTCTCCAGGCCCAGAGTTTAAGTTTTAAATGCTCTATAGAATATAAAGGAAATTGGGGCCAGAACAATAGTACAGCAGGGAAGGTACTTGCCTTGCATGTGGCTGACAGGTTTTGGTTTTTGTTTGGTTTTGGTTTTGTTTTTGGGGCCACACCAAGTGGTGCTCAGGGGTTATTCCTGGCTGTGTGCTCAGAAATTGCTCCTGGCAGGCTCAGGGGTCGGTGGAGACCTTATGGGATGCCAAGGATCGAACCAGGTTTGTCCTTGGGTCAATCATGTGCAAGGTAAATGCCCTACTGCTGTGCTATAACTGACAGGTTTTGATTCCTGGAACCACATAAGTTCTCCATCACCAGGCACTAGGGCACAGAACCAGGAGTAAGTCCTAAATACTGCCAGGTGTGGGGAAAAAAAAAAAGAATATAAAGGAAATTTGGGGAGGGGGATATTGGTGGAGCTAGTATTTCAACTTGAATTGCTCTTTTTTTTTTTTTTTTTTTTTTTTTTTGGTTTTTGGGCCACACCCGGCGGTGCTCAGGGGTTACTCCTGGCTGTCTGCTCAGAAATAGCTCCTGGCAGGCACGGGGGACCATATGGGACACCGGGATTCGAACCAACCACCTTTGGTCCTGGATCGACTGCTTGCAAGGCAAACGCCGCTGTGCTATGTCTCCGGGCCCTTGAATTGCTCTTGAATTGATAATTCCACTATAAGCTTATAGTTGCACAAACTAGAGAATAAAAATACTCCAGAGAACAACTTGCACCACTACTCGCTTCCCTCAATTTCATAAGCACCTAGATACAATAACATAGGGACTGGATCACATGCTTTGTGTTATGGGACCACCAATACTGCACGCTCCACCTAACACCACTAGGAGTGTCTCACCTAGCGAGGAGTAGCCCCTGAGTATTACCAGGCATGACCAAAAATAATAATAACAATAATAATGTGGACCAGAGAGATCATGCTGGGGTTATTTTTAGCATGCAGCCAACCCCACTTAGATCATCATCAACAAATATCCAAATATTGCCCCTTAAGCACCTTAGGATTAGCTCCTGAGCACCACCGGATGTGTACCAACCCCCTCCCCAACTAATATTAATGTGCAGGCTTATGATGTAACTGTCCTGTGCTTATGAGTGTTAGAAGAGCAAGGGTGGGGCCAGAGAGAAGACATGGAGGTAAGGCATTTGCCTAGTATGCTGAAGGACAGGATGGTGGTTCGAAAATCCCGGCATCCCATATGGTCCCCTGTGCCTGCCAGGGGCGATTTCTGAGCCTAGAGCCAGGAGTAACCCCTGAGCACTGCCGGGTATGACCCAAAAACCAAAAAAAAAAAATAGAAGAGCAAGGGTGTTAGGGCCGGAGAGATAGCACAGCGGTAGGGCGTTTGCCTTGCACTAGGCCAACCCTGGAGGGACCCGGGTTCAATTCCCAGCATCCCATATGGTCCCCTCAAGCCTGCCAGGAGCAATTTCTGAGTGCAGAGCCAGGAGTAGCCCCTGAGCGCCGCTGGGTGTGACCCAAAAACCAAAAAAAAAAAAAAAAAGCAGGGATGGCTTTTGAAGCTGCAGAGTTGTAGAGTTGCAGAGCTGGGAGGGTGGAGCTACAGCCCAGTGGCCTCTAATCCTAATCAGCTCTCTGATGGCAGGAGATGACCTCAGTCCTGAGAAGCCCTCAGGCTCTCCAGCTCACTTTGGCCCTCATCAAGCCCGATGCTGTCGCTCACCCGCTCATCCTGGAGGTAAGCATGAATCCTGTGCCTCTCCCATAGGCATTGCTTCTTTTCAGGAACCACACTTTGCTTCTCTTGCAGCCATTTTAAAGACTTGTGAAGACTGACTGTATCAGAGATGTGTTACATGCTGTGGCGGGAAAGAAGACATGGACTCTTACCCTAGCCTGGAAACCTCCTAAGAGAATTGGAATGAGGGGCCAGAGTGATAGCACAGTGGTAGGGCATTTGCCTTGCACACAGAATACCCAAAACATAGCCAGGTGTGATCCCCAGCATCCCATATGGTCTCCCGAGCCTGCCAGGAGTGACTTCTGAACACAGAGCCAGGAGTAACCCCTGAGCACTAACCAGTGTGGCCCAAAGACAAACAAACAAAAAAGGATTGAAATGATACAAATATAAGAAAGGGTCCAATACAATAGAAAGAAGCAAACTTCAAAACAGTGTGTCTGGGCCCGGAGAGATAGCACAGCGGCGTTTGCCTTGCAAGCAGCCGATCCAGGACCAAAGGTGGTTGGTTCGAATCCCGGTGTCCCATATGGTCCCCCGTGCCTGCCAGGAGCTATTTCTGAGCAGACAGCCAGGAGTAACCCCTGAGCACCGCCAGGTGTGGCCCAAAAACCAAAAAAAAAAACAACAAAAAAAAACAGTGTGTCTATTAGTTTTCTCTTGTAGATAATAAACTATCACAAATGTAATGTCTTTATTTTAAAAAGATTGCTTAAGTAGCTCACAATTCTAGAAGTTAGAGAGCTAGTGAGCTTCCTTGGGTTCTTTCCTTAGGGTCTCACCAGGCCAAAGTTGAGGTACTAGCTGATTGGTCCACATCTGGAGGGCCCAGGGACGAAAACAAAGACTGCAGGAGAAAGAGTTGGGTGGCAATTTTTTTTTGTTTTGTTTTGTTTTTATTTTTTTTTGTTTTTAGTTTTTGGGTCACACCCGGTGGTGCTCAGGGGTCACTCCTGGCCGTCTGCTCAGAAATAGCTCCTGGCAGGCACGGAGGACCATATGGGACACCGGGGATTCGAACCAACCACCTTTGGTCTTGATCGGCTGCTTGCAAGGCAAACGCCGCTGTGCTATCTCTCCGGGCCCCGGGTGGCAATTTTTAACTAAAGTTTGTGCTACTGCAAAACAAACAAACTTTTAAAGTCATTTAGGCTGTTGCCAGAATTTGCTTTCTGTGCTGATTCTTTTTTTTTTTTTTTTTTAATTATTTGCTTTTTTTGGCCACACCCTGTCACGCTCAGGGCTTATTCCTAGCTATGCACTCAGAAATTGCTCCTGTCTTGAGGACCATATGGGATGCTGGGGGATCGAACCACAGTTCGTCCTGGGTTAGCATGTGCAAGGCAAATGCCCTACTGCTTGCACCACCGACTGTGGTGCTTATTCTTGTGGGACTGAAGTCCTTGTTCTGTGTGGCCTTTAGGCCACACTGCTTTCGCAAGAACATTTACATTCCTTCTTACACATTGCTATCTTTTTGGTTTGGTTTTGGGCCATACCCAATCATATTCAGAGCTTCTCCTGGCTAGACACTCAAGAATTACTCCTGGCAGTGCTTAGAGGACTGTATGGTATGCTGAGGATTGAACCCAGGTTGACGCAGGGGTCTCAAACTCAATTTACCTGGAGGCTGCAGGAGGCAAAGTCGGGGTGATCCTTGAGTGCAAAGTCAGTAGTAAGCCTTGAACATTGGGGATGTGTGACCCAAACAACTAAAACAAAACAAAATAAAAAAAAAGATTCCTCTAAGGCTGGGCCACAAAATATTGTACGGAGGACCGCAAACGGCCCGCAGGCCGCGAGTTTGAGACCACTGATTAGTGCAAGGCAAGTGCCCTATCGCTCCCAGCCCCTGCTATCCATCTTTAAGCAATAGATGCACCAGATGCTTCTCATACTTCAAATCCCTCCTAATTTCTCCTATAGCTCCCAGCCAGATAAAATCAGCCTGGTTTGGATTTTTTCAGTCTGTGCTTGAGGGTTACTCCCAACAGGTCTTGCACATGGTCAACATGGGTTGATTCCCCTAGACCCCATAGAGTCCACCAAGCACCACTGAGTGTGGCCAACAGAGTAAAAAACCTTTTAAGAAGAGCCCATGTGACTAATCAGGGCAATCTGAAGAGTGTCCCTTTTATTTAAAGCAAGGTCAATTGATTAGTCAGGTTAATCACACCTGCAAGATCTTTATGCTATAGAACATAACAATCATACTGTTTCGATTTTACAGTTCTGGAGATTAGAATTAGGGCTTTTTCGAATAATGCCTGCCCTGGCTTGACAAATACTGGCTGAACAGCACTGTTAAATAAACCCACTGAGAACAGAGGGATAGAGCAACTCTCAGTGGTCCTGGGGACGGGCCATCGATGCCCGTCCTAGTGCCACACAAAGTACAGACCCCATGGCAAAAGGGAAAACCCCTGCCTCCAAACTCTGGGTCTTTCCCACTGAGTTTACCAATAGGTACTCTACTTTACCTAGGGTGCAGCAGTGAGTGTTCCATGGTAGGTTTAGGGCCTGACCCGGCCTGTGGTTGTAACAAGACCGGATTCTGGACCCACCTTAGGCCTGGTTCTAAGTGGGTTTGAAACTGGTGCCATCAGCCCCAACCCAACTGGACCACTCCCAAGTACCAACACTCATCTATTACTAAAAAATATAAGAGGAACTGGAGAGATAGCATGGAGGTAAGGCATTTGCCTTACATGCAGAAGGTTGGTGGTTCGAATCCTGGCACTTCTGAGCATAGAGCCAGAAGTAACCCCTGAGGTGTGACAAAAAAAAAAAAAAAAGAATGCAAGTATCAAGAGCACCTATATTTATTTATTTATTTATTTATTTATTTATTTATTTATTTATTTTGCTTTTGGGGCCACACCTGGTAATGCCCAGAGGTTACTCCTAGCTATGGGCTCAGAAATCGCTCCTGGCTTGAGGGACCATATGGGACTCCTGGAGATCGAACCTTGGTCCGTCCTATGTTAGTGTGTACAAGGCAGATGCCTAACCACTTGTGCCACCGCTCCGGTCCCATAAAGTATTTAATATTCAAAATAAATATAAAGTCAACCCACTGAAGTGCAGAGGAGGACCAAAGTTTTAGGAATAGTGGCCCGCAGTGTGGGAAGCCAGCATACCTCAAGGAAGATGCTGCTTCAGGTAATGTACAATATAGGTTCAGGTGTTCCACAAAAGGAACACAAAAGGACACAGAACAGTACAGTCTTATTAACTAGGCTGAATGTTCTTCATTCCATAAAGAAAAGAAGCCACAGGGAGCCCAGGGTTAGCTCCAAGTACTGGTCTTGCAGGCATGAGGCTGAAAATTACATCCCTGGTGAATTCCACATGCACCCCAACATTCTGCAAAGCACACTGCAAACACAACAGCCAAGCGTGGTCATTGTGAAAAAGACAAGGGAAGGTAGATATAAAAATATTGGAACCACTCAAATGCTTCTGAGTAGAGTGAGATGCATAACTGGGTGGTTTTAAGTTTGGCTTTTTGCTTGTTTGTTTTTGTTTGGGGGCCATACCAGTGATGCTCAGGGGTTACTCCTGGCTCTGCACTCAGAAATCTATCCTGGCTTGGGGGACCATATGGGACACCAGGAAATCTAACTGCAATTCATCCTTGGTCAACACATGTGAGGCAAACACCCTACCACTGTGCCACCACTCCGGCCCCTAGGTTTGTCTTTTTTTATTTGGTTTTGTTTCTTTTTTTTTTTTTTTTTTTTTTTTGGTTTTTGGTTTTTGGGTTTTGGGCCACACCCGGCGGTGCTCAGGGGTTACTCCTGGCTATCTGCTCAGAAATAGCTCCTGGCAGGCACGGGGGACCATATGGGACACCGGGATTCGAACCAACCACCTTTGGTCCTGGATCGGCTGCTTGCAAGGCAAACGCCGCTGTGCTATCTCTCCGGGCCCGTGGTTTTGTTTCTTAAGACACAAAAGTGATGCCCAGGACGTGCTCCTGATGCTCAGGGGTTACTCCCAGTGGGACATGAGAAACTACATGTGATGCTAAGACTCAAACCCAGGTTTGCCACATGCAAAGCATGCAACCTTCTTACAGTCCGATTTATTTCTCAGGTCCTACTGTAGGTGTTTATAATCTGTCAACACTGTCATGGTTTGGAGATAAAGAAACTCAAGGCTAGATTGCTAGCCAGGAAAGTGAATCCTTTGGACTAAAGTTGAGAGGGGTTATAGGAATGGCACTTCCACTTCTGCTCGAATCCCACACTGTTGACTGTGTAACTGGAGGTCTTTACCTCATCACTTTTCTTCTGTTGGCCCATCAACAGAATAGACCCTAAAGTTGTGAGCTCCTAGGAGACCTTTTCTTTTTCTTTATTTTTGGTTTTTGGGCCACACTCGTCGGTGCTCAGGAGTTACTCCTGGCTCTATGCTCAGAAATCACTCCTGGCAGGCTCAAGGGACCATATGGGATGCTGGGGATCAAGCCCAGGTCTATCCGGGTCTGCCACGTGCAGGGCAAACGCCCTACCGATGTGCTATCACTCCAGCCCCAGGAGACCTCATTTTCATCATTCTGGATCTCCTACTCACTAAAATGGTCCTGTTGGCTGATATTTATCTCTTGGATGTTGTTTATCCAGGCTATTCATCAGCAGATTCTGAGCAACAAGTTTCTTATTGTCCGAATGAGAGAACTTCTGTGGAGAAAAGAAGACTGCCAGAGGTTTTACCAGGAGCATGAAGGTAGGGTTAACAGTCCTCTGAAAAGAGACTCCCAGCAGGGTAGCCAGGGAGATTTTATCTGACACCAGGACAGACTTTCCTACATGCCATCTGAAACTGCAGCCAGTCTTCTCAGATCTGTGATTTATACACAGACTTTTTATGATTATCAGACTTTAATTCCATTTACTTTATGGTCCAATCAGAAATATAATATTTGAACCAGACCGAAAGCACAGTGAGTAGAGAGCATTTGCCTAGCACACGGCCGACCCAGGTTCGATCCCCGGCATCTCATATGGTCTCTGAGCCTGCCAGGAGCAATTTCTGAGTGCAGACCCATGAGTAATCCCTGAGCACCATTCGGTGTGGCCCCCCCAAAAAAAAGAAATGTAATGTTTATCCTCATGCATCATTAAAAAATGATACATTACTTAGTATTTACTCGGTCATCTGTTGTCCCAGTGCATAGGATTTCATTTACTTCTCCCAGTAGCTCTATGAGGCAGTTGTTGCTATGTCCCAATGTATAGATCAAATCATTTACCTAAAACTCTACTGGTTCCAAGTGACAGAGCAACTGTCACTTGCAATTCAGAAAGCTCCTGTGGATGTCCCTGTCTTGACGAAGGTCTTCTATCTTTGCAGGGCGTTTTTTCTATCAGCGGCTGGTAGAATTCATGGCCAGGTACTTTTTTTCTTTTCTTTATTTTTTTTTGGGGGGGGATGCCACACTCAGCAGTTTTCAGGGTTTACTCTTAGCTCTGTGCTCAGAGATCACTCATGACAGGGCTCAGGGAACCATATGAGATGCTAGAGTTCAAACCTGGGTCAACTGTATACAAAACAAGCCCTCTACCCCATTGTACTAAGTCTCTGGCCCCATGGCTCGGTATCTCTCCTGCTCCCGACATTAATTATATTTGCTGCTTTAAATTGGGAGCAGTGAGGCCGGAGAGCTACCCAGCGGTAGGGCATTTGCCTTGCACGTGGCCAACCTAGGACAGATGGTTGTTTGATTCCCGGAATTCCATGTGGTACCCTGAGCCTGCCAGGAGCAATTTCTGAGCGAAGAGCCAAGCAATCCCTGACTGCCACCAGATATGACCCAAAAACCAAATAATAATAATAATAATAATAATAATAATAATAATAAAATTGGGATCAGTGTCTAAAGTATAAAGAAACATGAGCTGGTGGAGCAATGCTGACTCCTTGTTGCATGGTAGTTTCTGATCCAGTGCTATATAAGAATATTTTTGAGGTGCTTTCCTCCGGGATCTCCTGTATCCAAACTCTGGGTGCATTATCTCATCTTTGCAATCCTGAAATTTCCCATGCCCTTCTTTAGGGGATGAATTGTTCTCTCTCTCTTCCCATTCCCCACCTCTCCCCTTCATTTGCCTTTACTTTTAGCGTGCTTTCTCTCTATATATCTCTCTCTTTCTCTCTCTCCATTCCCTCTCCTCCCCCTTCATTTTCCTCAGCAGTGGACCTCCATCCCCTTCTACTTGAAGCAGCTTTCCATGTGCTTAGAAGGCCAAGAAAGCCCTGCTGTCTAGTTTGCAGTGCTTTTTGTCCTGATCACAACACATACTCCTGAGACAGGCAGGCAGGCTCCTGACAGGTGCTCTTTTGTTCCCAGTGGGCCGATCCGAGCCTACATCCTTGCCCGTGAAGATGCCATCCAATTCTGGAGAAAGCTGATGGGACCCACCAGAGTTTTTCAAGCACGCTACGTGGCCCCAGATTCAATTCGTCGGGAAGTCTCGGCCTCACTGATATCCCGCAAACCACCACTCATGGCCTCTGGTGAGTTTTTTTCTTTGACAACAGTTGAGAATAAGGAAGGGAATGTGAACAGACTGTATGGTGAGGTTGAGAACAGGTGCCCCCCACTGAGTTCTGAGTTTTTCTTCCCAGTTTTCTGTCTGTTTTGTTTTGATGCTCAGGGCTTACACCTGGCTCTGCTCACGGATCACTCATGGTGGGCCTCGGGATCATAGGAGTGCCAGATATCAACTCTTTTCTTTTTTCTTTTTGGTTTTTGGGTCACACCCGTCAGTGCTCAGGGGTTACTCCTGGCTCTATGCTCAGAAATCGCTCCTGGCAGGCTCGGGGGACCATATGGGATGCAAGGATTCGAACCACCGTCCCTCTGCATGTAAGGCAAACACTTTACTGCTGTTCTATCTCTCCAACCCCCAGATTTCAACTCTTGAGTCAAGAGATAGCATAGTATTAGGGCATTTGCCTTGCATGCAGCTGACCTGGGATGGATCAGGTTCCATTTCCAGCATCCCCAGCCTGCCTGGAGTGATTTCTGAGCTCAGAGCAGGAGTAACCCCTGAATGCAGCTGGGTATGGCCCAAAAACAAACAAACAAACAAAAACAAATCTGAGTCAACTGCATGCAAGGCAAGCTATCCTACCCTCTCTGTACTGTCTTTCTGACCCTCATTTTTATTTGGGCCCCTTGTAGCCATCTCTCACCAGATAAAACTGCCTGGATTTCTTTTATATGCCTGGAGATTGAAGAAATAAAAAGTAGAGGGGCCAGAGAGATAGCATGGAAGGCAAGGCATTTTGCCTTTCATGCAGAAGGTCATCAGTTCAAATCCCGGCATCCCATATGGTCCCCTGTGCCTGCCAGGAGCAATTTCTGAGCATGGAGCCAGGAAGAACCCCTGAGCACTGCCTGGTGTGACCAAAAAAAAAAAAAAAAAAAAAAACACAAAAAGAGAAATAAGGGCCCGGAGAGATAGCACAGCGGCGTTTGCCTTGCAAGCAGCCGATCCAGGACCAAAAGGTGGTTGGTTCGAATCCCGGTGTCCCATATGGTCCCCCGTGCCTGCCAGGAGCTATTTCTGAGCAGACAGCCAGGAGTAGTAACCCCTGAGCACTGCCGGGTGTGGCCCAAACCAAAAAAAAAAAAAAAAAGAGAAATAAAAGTAGAGGCACCGGAAAGATAGCACAGCGGTAGGGCATTTTTTATTTGCCTTGCACGTAGCCAATCCAAGACAGATGGTGGTTTGAATCCTGGCATCCCATATGGTCCCTGTGCCTGCCAGGAGCGATTTCTGATCGCAGAGTCAGGAATAACCCCTGAATGCTACTGGATGTGACCCAAAAAAAAAAAAAAAAAAAGAAGTAGAAAGCTGGTTTCCTAAAGCTCATTATGATCTTCATGCCTTCCTCCTGCACTCTATGAAAGCCCTTTCTCTGTCTTACATCTCTTACAGACTCTGTGGTTTCAGCCAGTAGAGAGATTGCAGCCTTTTTCCCTGACTTCAGTGAACAGCGCTGGTATGAGGAGGAGGAGCCCCAGTTTCGCTGTGGCCCCATCCGCTACAGCCCAGAGGGAGGCATTCACCTTGCAGCCACCACAGGAGCCCCCAGGGACAGCATGATGCAGACTTCTCAGTCTGTAAAGTCCGGCGATGATACCAGTCTGTTCTTGTGGAAAGATCTCTGATCTAGAACATTCTCTTAAGGAAGACCAGGGGAACCTCAGAGGACATTTTGGCATCTCTGCTGGACACTGCTGCCAGCCCTGGATATCTACCTCCTCACATGAAAACTTCTCTCACTTCTAACTCTCTACCTCTTCTCCAGAACTATCCCTGGTGGACTCAGAAAAATCAAAAGATCACCTTTTAGGAGGAGAACTGTTCCTCTCCTTTTTTAGGGAGGAATTTGCCTAAGGAGACTGTCTAAAAAAAAAAAAAATGCAGTGATTCTGTGTAAGCAATATTTGGCCTGCCTTTCTCAGTAAAAAATTAGGGTTCTGGGCCCGGAGAGATAGCACAGCGGCGTTTGCCTTGCAAGCAGCCGATCCTGGACCAAAGGTGGTTGGTTCGAATCCCGGTGTCCCATATGGTCCCCCGTGCCTGCCAGGAGCTATTTCTGAGCAGACAGCCAGGAGTAACCCCTGAGCACCGCCAGGTATGGCCCCAAAATAAAAAGTAAGTTTATTTGAGACTGAATAGCTGCCATGGCCCTGCACCCGCCATAATTCAAGAGTAAGCATTTTCTAGAACTTTGCTAACACAGACTCCCCAAAAAGTTGTGACCTAGACCTCACCTCCAAGATAGGCATATTTGGAAGGCCTCTTGCCCCTTCTTTCTGCAGATGGTAGAGTCCTCTAGTATCCTGCTCATTTCTTTTCTGGGCATTATCTACTCTGCAGTTGGATTCACTGTTTACCCATTTTATGGTAGAAATGTCAGGGTCTAACAGTACCCCTATCCGTTGGCTCTCAGTGGCTGCTAAAGCCCTTAAATAGACTTCCAGGTAAGCCATCCACAAGGGCACCGCTGCCAGTTGGCTATAGTCTTTGGGCACAGGATTCACTCGAATTGTCAGTCACTGACCTATGTGATTTGAAAGGCTTTTGAGAACTGATGGGCTCTCAGGGGATGGGCAGTCAGTCTGGGTTATTGTGTAGTTTCCTTAAGCACTTCTGCCTTGGAGCCAGAGAGCTAGTACAGTGGTAGGGTGTTTGCCCTGCACGCGGCCACCCAGGACAGAGAATAGTTTGATATTCCCAGCATCTCATTGGTCCCTGGAGCCTGCCAGGATCAATTTCTGAGTGCAAAACCAGGAGTAACTCCTGAGTGCCGCTGGGTGTGACCCAAAAACAAAATAAGAAAGCAAAAAAGCACTTCTGCCTAGGCCAGCTCTTTCATTGGTGTTAGGTGATCTCTTCATGCACAGACAACCTGCCCTCCAAACGACCTTCTTTCTTTCCTCACAATTTTTTTGTTTCTTTTTGTTTCTTGATCACACCTGGCAGCTCTCAGGGGTTACTCCTGGCTCTATGCTCAGAAATCGCTCCTGGCAAGCTCAGGGGACCATATGGGATGCCAGGATTCGAACCACCATCCTTCAGCATGCAAGGCAAACGCCTTACCTCCATACTATCCCTCCGGTCCCTTTCCTCACAATTTTGCTCTCACCAGTGACTAATTGGGTTGAGCATCTGGTGCACATTCATTTGTGAGATGTCTCACTGCCACTGTCTTAACCACAGCCTCTTCCCAAATGGCAGCATGGAGAAGTATTACTTAGACCTCAGGCATCTGTTTTCACAATAAGTTCAACAGAATCAGCCACCTAGCTCTAGGAATGTCCATCAAATAAAATAACATGTTAGTTTCTGGGCTCATGAAAGAACTGAATCGAAACAGCAGGGCTAGAAGGATAATAAGGTGAGTAGGGCATTTTCCTGGCTTGTGGTGTTTTTATCAGAAGTT
Source organism: Suncus etruscus (assembly GCF_024139225.1). NCBI lineage: Eukaryota > Metazoa > Chordata > Mammalia > Eulipotyphla > Soricidae > Suncus > Suncus etruscus. The sequence goes on along the minus strand of NC_064854.1, from coordinate 121,322,591 downwards.
ATAAATTAGCTACACATATGGAAGGGTTTTTCATTGTTTTTAAAACTGGCGTTCATCAGGGGCCAGAGCAGTGGCACAAGTGGTAGGGCATTTGCCTTGCGTGAGCTAACCTAGAACGGACCAAGGTTTGATCCCCCATCGTCCCATATGGTCCCCCAAGCCAGGAACAATTTCTGAGCACAAGCCAAGAGTAACCCCTGAGCATCACCAAGTGTGGCCCCAAAACCAATAAAGTAAATAAATAAAACTTGCTTAAATCATTTAATTTTCCATGTATGAAAACTGTGTGATAGTTTCTAAAAGAAAAAAGGAAGAGGGCCCGGAGAGATAGCACAGCGGCGTTTGCCTCGTAAGCAGCCAATCCAGGAACAAAGGTGATTGGCTCGGATCCCGGTGTCCCATATGGTCCCCCGTGCCTGCCAGGAGCAATTTCTGAGCAGACAACCAGGAGGAACCCCTGAGCACCGCTGGGTGTGGCCCAAACCAAAAAAAGAAAAGAAAAAAAAAGGAAGAGAGAAAAGAATGTCTGCCGCAGAGACAAGTAGGGGGATGGCAGAAGGGAAACTAGGGACATTGGTGGCTGGAAGTATGCACTGGTGAATTGTATGACTGAAACTCAATCATGAACAACTTTGTGACTGTATCACAGTGATTCAATTAAATATTTTTTGTTTTTGTTTTTGGGCCTCACTTGGTGATGCTCAGGGGTTACTCCTGGCTCTGTGCTCAGAAATCGCTCCTGGCTTGGGGGACCATATGGGACACGGGTGGGGTGGGGGGGAACGACACACAGAACCGCAGTCTGTCCTAGGTCAACCACGTGCTAGGCAAATGCCCTACCGCTATGCCACTGCTCTGGCCCCTAAATAATTTATTTAAAAAAAAAAATACTGTGGGGCCCGGAGAGATAGCACAGTGGCGTTTGCCTTGCAAGTAGCCGATCCAGGACCAAAGGTGGTTGGTTCGAATCCCGGTGTCCCATATGGTCCCCCATGCCTGCCAGGAGCTATTTCTGAGCAGACAGCCAGGAGTAACCCCTGAGCACCGCCGGGTGTGGCCCAAAAACCAAAAAACAAACAAACAAAAAAAAATAATACTGTGGTGGCCACAGTGGAGTCTGGGTCCTTTACACAGAGATTCTGGTGTGAGTCTTCATGAGATGGTCAATGAATTCTTGATACAAGGACTTAGGAACACAGTCTCCTTCCACCGGTCAGAGTAAGATAGCTGTAGGTGAGCCGAAGGGTGGTGCAGCCCATGACTAAGGTGTAGCAGTCCTCAATATCAGGCATTACCAGCAGTTTCTTGGGCACTGGTGCTGAGACTCTATGCCAGGGCCTCTGGGTAGGGAAGGATGAGGCACCCCAACATCACAGTGTGGGGCAGTGTAGAGCTTATGAAGGAGCATATGTGGTTTTATTTCCAAGAACAAAAAGTTCTTCATTTTGTAAAAGACAGCAACTTTGTTTTGACAGCAAGGCATTCGGTTTCCTGAATCCACCACATTGTTTCAAGAAACTTTGGCAAAGAATCTTCTGAATTTTGGTTTTTGGGTCACATCCGGCAGTGCTCAGGAGTTACTCCTGGCTCTATGCTTAGAAATCGCTCCTGGTGGGCTCAGGGGACCATATGGGATGCCAGGATTCAAACCACCATCCTTCTGCGTCTAAGCAGCTGTGCTATCTCTTCAACAGGAATCTTCTGAATTTTAATGTGCTTTATCTCCAACTATTGGATGATAACACAGAAGATAGAGGCATCCAGAGGGCGACTATCACCCGTTTAGTTCCCAGCACCACTTGTGGTCCACTGAGCACTGCCAGGGGTAACTCCTGAGCAGGAACCAGAAATATATTCTGAGCACTATCAAGTACAGCTCAAGCACCAATTCCTAACCCCACCCACCAAAGAAAAAGAAAATGTCAGGGTCTCTGAGGGATGGGTCAGTGGAAAAATCGCCTGCAAGTATGTGCCTTTGAGTTCAATCCCAGTGCTATCCGCATGCACCCAGTGAAGTCTGGCAACTCTGCTGTCTGTGACCCTCAATACCACAATAAAGTGTGAGCTCCTGCCTACTCTAGCCTCATGTGTGTGAGTACCACAACTTAAGAACCCAGCAAAGCACCAGAATTCAAAACTCAGCCAGAACTGTAACCCCCCCACAAGCACATATGCAAGTATCACAATTCAAATGAGCAACCCCAGTAAGCACTTGGCCAAGAGTGCAAGCGCTAAAACTATAAAACTAGATCAGCACCCCTGTATGTAGCACATAACTCAGTGTACAAGCACCACATCAACCATGTGTGGGCATGGGTGTAGTATAACCCCTAGTCTTCACGACGATAGCAACAAAAAGTGTGAAGGGGGCCAGAGAGATAGCATGGAGGTAGGGTGTTTGCCTTGCGTGCAGAAGGATGGTGGTTTGAAGTCGGCATCCCATATGATCCCCCATGAAATGCCAGGAGCCATTTCTGAGTGGAGAGCCAGGAGAAACCCCTGAGAGCTGCCGGTGTGACCCAAAAACAAAAACAAAAAAAAAGTGAGGAAAGTGGGGAAGGAGAGGGGATATTTCCCCCCATTTTGGGGTCATATCAACAATTATCAGAGCATTCAGGGACCACTCCTAACTGGGCTTGAAGATCAAACCCAGGTAGATCACATTGCAAGGCAAGTAGCCTACCTACTATACTATCTCTCTGGCCCCAAGGTTCAGTTTTAATCTTGTTTTTTGTCTGTGTAAATGATATTTAACTACTATTGCAGGACAGGGAGTGAATTCCCAGTCTACTGGTTTAGTGGATTCCAGGAGATTGCAAGCATTCTCTGCAAGTATACCTTTAGATGCAAACTCACTAACCCTTCCCCCGCACTCACACCCTCCAGAACCTGTGCCTTTAACCCACAGTCCTAATTGCCCCAGGTTCAGGCATCAGACCTCTGGGAGCAACCCTTGCACACACCCCCAGCCTCCTGACATTCTTCCAACTCAGGCATTCTAAATCTGGTTAGCCCACATACTTACCTTGGTTCATTCCTTCTCTCTAAAACCAAAACCATAATAAATGCTCTCCCTTTGCTTCCCTCTGCCTGCCTGACCTTCTCCTGTACTGACATTCCTGCTCCCAACCTCCTCCTCCATCACCCCCAATTAAGGTTTACACACTTCTTTTTTTTTTTTTTTTTGAACACACCAGGTGGAGCTCAGAGGTTACTCCTGGCTCTGTGCTCAGAAATCACTCCTGGATGCCAGGAATCGAACCTGGGGGGTCCGCCCCAGGTCAGCCACCTGCAAGGCAAACACCCTACCGCTATGCTATAGCTCCGGCCCCATTTACTTTTTTTCCTTCTTCTTCTTTTTTTGGTTTTTGGGCCACACCTGGTGACCTGGCTATGTGCTCGGAAATTGCTCCTGACTTGGGGGACCATCTGGGACACCGTGGACCAAACTGTGGTCCGTCCTAGGTTAGCACGTGCAAGGCAAACACCCTCCTGCTTGTCCTACTACTCCGGCCCCTGTTTACTCTTTTTTTAATACAAAATTAATTTTAATAATGTTTGCTCTGAATCAATACCTGCTGTGTTCAGGGACACTCCTGGCCAGGTTCTGGGGACCATATGTGGTGCTGGGGAATCTACCTGTCAGTTGTTGTAAGGCTTTACTTACCCACTTTACTATCTTTCTGGTGCAACAACAATCTTTTCCATGTTAATGGTCACCTGATAGATTGTGATATGTTCATCTCAACATATCTGAATAAAATCAAAATCCTAGACACATGAAACAATAAAAAGGAAGGCTGAGGAGACAGTTCAAAAGACTGAACACATGCTTTCATGCAGGAGGCCTAGATGTGGGCCCCAACACTGTAAGACCTCAGCACTGCAAGTACCTCTGGAACAATTCCTGAGCAACTCCTGCCTCTACACTCAAGGATCACTCCTGGCAGGCTCAGAGGACCATATGGATTTCCAGGGACCAAACCCAGGTCAGGCACAGACACATGCAAAGCAAGTACCTTAAGGGTACTTAAGGTACTTAAGGGTATTTTCTCTCTGGACCCATACTTTTTTGGGGGAGGGACACACCTGGCAGTGATCAGGAGTTACTCCTGGCTCTGCACGTGGGAATTTTTCCTGGTGGTACTCAAAGTATCATATGGAATGCCAGAGATTGAACCCTGCTTGGCCACATGCAAGGCATATATCTCCTGGTCACTATGCTGTCCCACTAGCTTCCCCAAACCCTCTTATTTTTACTGATACAAATTTTTTTTTTTTTGGGCCACACCTGGTGGTGCTCAGGGGTTACTCCTGGCTGTCTGCTCAGAAATAGCTCCTGGCAGACACGGGGGACCATATGGGACACCGGGATTCGAACCAACCACCTTTGGTCCTGGATCGGCTGCTTGCAAGGCAAACGCCGCTGTGCTATCTCTCCGGGCCCTACTGATACAAATTTATTGTACCAAATGCAAGCCCACAACTTAAAACTGTTACTCAAGGGCCCGAAGAGATAGCACAGCGGTGTTTGCCTTGCAAGCAGCCGATCCAGGACCTAAGGTGGTTGGTTCGATTCCCGGTGTCCCATATGGTCCCCCGTGCCTGCCAGGAGCTATTTCTGAGCAGACAGCCAGGAGTAACCCCTGAGCATCACCAGGTGTGGCCCAAAAACAAAAACAAAAACAAACAAACAAAAAAAAAACCTGTTACTCAAAGCTGGAGTGAGATTCAATCCCGAGCATCCCATATTGGTCCCCTGGCCTGCCAGGAGCGATTTCTGAGCACAGGGCCAGGAGTAACCCTTGAGCACCACCGGGAGTGGCCCAAAAACAAAAACAAAAAATAAAAACTATTTTGGGAGCCAAAGCCATAGCACAGTGGTAGGGCATTTGCCTTGCATAGGGCCAACTTGAGACAGACCCTGTTCAATCCCTGACATCCCATATGGTCTCCCCGTCTGCCAGGAGCAATTTCTGAGTGCAGAGCCAGGAGTTACACCAGAGTGACACTGGGTGGGGCCCAAAAACCAAAATCAAAAAAATAAAAAATAAACCTGTTACTCAGAGGACAAGAGAATAATGACCTAAAGGGTCCCTCAAATCCTGCCAGGAGTAATCCCTGCACATAAAAACATCTCTAGGTATGGCCCCCAAACCAAAATAATGTGGCAGGCTGTAGCATAAGGCTCAATTTCTGGCACTGCTGGTACTGAAAAAGTCCAAGAGCAAGCCCACTTCCTGCAACACTGAAGCAGGGGGCCGAAGCGTGGCGCTAGAGGTAAGGATCTGCCTTGCAGTGCTAGCCTAGAACAGACCACAGTTTGATCCCCCAGCAGGAGGTATGTGAAGGGTATGGAGAAGGACCCTAACAAAGAAAACTAGAAATGTTGCTTGAGATCCCTAAACTCTGCTGCTTCACCCCACGCCCTCCTGGAGAGACCAGCTCCCCTCATCCACCTCTCTTTGTCACTTTCTCTCTCTGATTCTCTCTCTCACACACAAACACACACAATCATGAACCTATGATTTGAGGCAATAGTACAGTGGCTAGGGTGTTTCCTTGGCATGGGGCTAACCCACGTTCAATCTTTGGCACAACATATGGTTCCCTGAGCAACGCTAGGAGTAATTCCTTAGTGCAGAGCCAGGAGTAACTCCTGAACATAACCAGATATGACAATAAATAAATAAATAAATAAATAGGAGAGATAGCATGGAGATAAGGTGTTTGCCTTGCTTGTAGAAAGATGGTGGATCAAATCCTGGCATTCCATATGGTCCCTCAAGCCTGCCAGGAGCAATTTTTGAGCGTAGAGCCAAGAGTAACCCCTGAGCACTGCCGGGTGTGACCCCAAAACAAAACAGACAATAAATTAAATAAATAAATACTCTTAGTCATGAAAAGTGAGAAAAGCCAGACAAGTGAAATTGAAGCCCAGAGATGATTGCTTTCACAAGAATTTATTTTTCAGACTCCAAAAGCCTGAGCAAAACCTAGGTTTCTTCTTCCTCTGGCTCCACTCTGGGCTGAAGATTTCGAATGAAATCCTTGATTTTTCTACCAAGTTTGCGGATCTTCTGTCCACCTTTCTTGATTAATTTTTTCAGTCGTTTGAACAGGCCGACTCCTTGCATCTGCAAACCAAAGACAAAAAGTTCTGTGTGGACAAGGCTCCTCCCCAGGGGCCGGAGCAGTGGTGCAGGACCTAAGGCGTCTGCCTTGCGTGCGCTAGCCTAGGACAAACCGAGGTTCAATCCCCCAGCGTCCCATATGGTCCCCCAAGCCAGGAGCACTTTCTGAGCACATAGCCAGGAGTAACCCCTGAGCATGTGGTCGGGGGAAAAAAAAAGCAAAACAAACAAAAAAACAAAAGAAGACTCCTTCCCAACTTAGCTATTCCCCTATGTGGGTCCACTTCTCCCTCAGGCTGTGATCTCTGGAGCAAATAATGATGGAGTCCCTGCTCCATAGACAAGTAAAAAAATGGGGCATGGAGTTGGCAAGTGATGTTCCAGGATAACTCAGCCTGACCCCAGAGGGCTGTTGTAGGTGCATGGGCATAGAACACCCACTGAGTCTGCTTCTCTCAGAAATCCCAGAGAGTTTGCTAATGTACAAATATGTGGGCCACATCCAAAATTGGGTCAGAGGGCCAGAGAGATGACACAATGGGTGTAGCAAAAAGAAAGAAAGAAAGAAAGAAAGAAAGAAAGAAAGAAAGAAAGAAAGAAAGAAAGAAAGAAAGAAAGAAGGAAGGAAGGAAGGAAGGAAGGAAGGAAGGAAGGAAGGAAGGGAAGGAAGGAAGGAAGGAAGGAAGGAAGGAAGGAAGGAAGGAAGGAAGAAGGAAGGAAGGAAGAGAAGGAAGGAAGAAGAAAGAAAGAAAGAAAGAAAGAAAGAAAGAAAGAGAAAGAAGAAAAGAAAGAAAGAAAGAAAGAAAGAAAAGAAAGAAAGAAAGAAAGAAAGAAAAAAGAAAGAAAGAAAGAAAGAAAAGAAAAAGAAAGAAAGAAAGAAAGAAAAAAGAAGAAGAAAGAGAAGAAAAAGAAAGGAAAGAAGGAAAGAAGGAAAGAAGGAAAGAAAGGAAAGGAAGGAAAGAAAGGAAAGAAAATAATCACTGCTCCAGAGTCAGGATTGAGTCAGGTCAAGGGGGGATCCCAGGAGTGACTTTCTGTACCCTGGATAGAGTTACTGGATCCATAAATGTTCAACATATCACCCCCTCATCAGCCTGAGGAACCTACTCACCTTCTCACAGTTGATGTCGAAGGAACCCCTGACAGAGTCCAGGGTGACTGTTCCCACACACTGTCTCACCGACTAAGAAGGAAAGGCCCTGAGTTACAATGAGACCCGCTGGAACTCCAATCCCTCCCAGCCTCCCCCTATGGTGGGAATGTCCCCCACAAGCCTACCATTCATTTCCTGGGAGGTGGGAGATCCTGACAACCTCAGCCTCACCCCTTTCTCTTTGAAGTCACACAGCTGCAGTGGCTGTTGCTCTGTCTTGGAACACACCGTCTCTTTTTTATTAGGACAGGTATGGGCTGTGGACTGCTGGGGTCTTCATCCTGGCCGGGGAGAGAAAGGGGGAGACAGGACTCGAGGCTACATTCTTGCCTTCACACAAGAGAGTAGTGTTACAAAAGCCCAGTATATGCTGGCATTGAGGCTTGATGCTGGGTACAGACACTGCTTCCTGCCCTCCTCGCATGTACAGAGAGCAGACTCAAAACAAGCTCAAAAGTGCGGGAGCTGCGGTCTCCTGGAGGAAAGCAAGGCTGCTGGCACCTCCCCATCCTTCCCTCTGTGGGCCAGAGGAGAGTTCAGACGAGAAAGGAGACTTCCCAGAGCTCATGTCTGGACTCCTGTCCCTGGAACTCTCTTCCAGAAGTTACTCAACATAGGGAAGTTCTTTAGTAAAGAGGGGTGTGAAGGGGGACCGCTCCTCTCAGAGGACCTTTTGGACTAGGAAGTTCTCAGACTCCCAGATCTCTGGGAGAGTGGGACCCATGACCCATGACAAGGAGATGAGTGTGAAAAAGGGAGGGACAGAGAGAGACAGAGCCCTGGCTAGAGAATACACCCATTTTCCCTCCCCTAGGCCGGACTCACTTCATTGGGCCTCTGGTTCAGTTCCAAGAGGCGAAAGTAATTGGATTCTGACGATTGCTGGTTGAAGTCTTCCCACAGCGCTGAGAGCAACCTCCTCATAAACTGAGTAGACGTTTTTGAGAGTCTCCAAATTCCTGAGTAGAGGCCTGAGGGAGCAACAGCAAAAGCACACAGTGTACACCATGCCAAGAAAAGGTTATTCCTCTGGTTCCCCATGGTCCCTCAAATGCCCTCTTCCTGACCCAAGGACCTCCTTTATGTCCAACTCGAGCGCTGATGCAAAGACCCAACCAGGAACCTCCCTGACCATCCATGGAGGCCTGCCAGCGTGTGGTCCAGGGCTTGCCTCAGTTCCGCTGTTGCTTCAGAAGACTTACAGGGTTTGTGGGGCCGCAGCCAAGGGGAAGAAATGGTTTCTCCATCTCCTTAACAAGGCCTCAGCCTCTCTTGTGAGTCCACAGGGAAATGTTATGTCAGGGATCCTCCAGAAAGTTGAGCTCTCCAGAAGGGAGCCCCTTACCTCCTACCCTCCAAAGGTGAACACCACAGAAATCAGGGCAATTCCCACCTATGCACCTCCAGTTCTTGGCACTTCTGAACCAGTGGACACTCACTGATGTTTGATGCATAACACTAACTGCCAGACTAGAGATTCAGGGGCACAGGCCTTTAGAGACAGTGTCCTGGACTACATGTCAGTCATGTCATGTCAGTTGGTCATGTTAGTCATGTCAATCACATGTTACCTTTGCCCCTGTCCTGAATTCTCATTTACTACAATGTCCCTAAGCATGGGGACTTTCTACTCAGTGGTAGAAAGTCAGCCTTGTGGACATGAGTCCCTGAGTCCCCATCCCCTGGCACCCTCCTTTCAGAACAAACCCCCACTACACTGTTGTTGAGATTCCTGGTGCCATACAAGTATATAATCTCCTTCACCTGCCAAATATCTCATCCTGCTGTGAGCCCCATAACTGAGTATGTTCATCCCCCACTCACCACATCAGCAATGGAGTGGGCTAGAAAGCCAGTACATTGGGGCCGGAGAGATAGCATGGAGGTAAGGCGATTGCCTTTCATGCAGAAGGTCATCAGTTCAAATCCCGGCGTCCCATATGGTCCCCGTGCCTGCCAGGAGCAATTTCTGAGCATGGAGCCAGGAATAACCCCTGAGCACCGTACATTAATTAATTAATTAATTAAATACATTAATTAAAGCCAGTACATTAATGGAGGCACTAGCTTGGCATGTGGCTGACCCAAATTCAACTCATATGGTCCCCCCAGCTCCTGAGCACAGTCAAGAGTAATCTCTGAGCACTGTTGAGTGTGATCCAAAATTAAAAACCATACAACAGCAACTGAGAGAAAAGAGGAAAACAAAAAAACAAAATAAATTAAAATGTCCCCTAGTCTCCACCCACCTTCTTGACTGAACTTTTTCTTTATTTTTCTTTTCTTCTTTCTTTCTTTCTTTCTTTCTTTCTTTCTTTCTTTCTTTCTTTCTTTCTTTCCTTTCTTTCTTTCTTTCTCTTTCTTTCTTTCTTTCTTTCTTTCTCTCTTTTCTTTCTTTTTTCTTTCTTTCTCTCTCTCTTCTTTCTCTCTCTCTCTTTCTCTCTCTCTTTCTCTCTCTCTCTTTCTCTCTTTCTTTCTCTCTTTCTTTCTCTCTTTCTGTCTTTCTTTCTTTTCCTTTCTTTCTTTCTTTCTTTCTTTCTTTCTTTCTTTCTTTCTTTCTTTCTTTCTTTCTTTCTTTCTTTCTTTCTTTCTTTCTTTTTCTTTCTTCTTTCTTTCTTCACCTTAGATGACAAATTGTTCATGTTTTGAGTTTTAGGCACAAAATGTTCCAACACCAGTTTGTCCCTTTACCCATGTCTACTTCCCTCCATTAATGGCCCTAATTGTCCCTGGATATAACCCAGAAAAAAAACCAAAATTAAACCAAAAATGTTGAACCGGGTGACATTCCCAACAGCAGTGATAAGGGTCCCTTCCCTCTGAAAATCCATGCCAACATTAATTGTTTTTGTTCTTTTTGTTTTGCTTGATTTTTGATTGTGCCACACTGTGGTACTCAAGGTTTAGTTTTTTTAGTTCTGGTTCTGCACCCAGAAGATCCAGAATTTGGGGAAACATTATAGGAAAACTTTTTTTTTGGTCTTGCATGCAAGGAAACACCCTACCGCTGTACTCGCCCTGACCCTGTTTTTTATTGTTTTCCATGCATTTTCTGAGTTTTATTGAAATCTTTTATTTTTGCTTTTTTGCTTTTTTTTGCTTTTTTTTTTTTTTTTGTGGTTTTTGGGTCACACCCGACAAGTGCTCAGGGGGAAACTCCTGGGCTCCATGCTCAGAAATTGCTCCTGGCAGGCACAGGGGACCATATGGGAAGCCGGATTAGAACTGATGACCTTCTGCATGAAAGGTAGCCCCTGAAATCTTTTTTTTTTTTTTTTTTGGACATACCCAGCAGCGCTCAGAGGTTACTCTTGGCTCTACACTCAGAAATCGCTCCTGGCAGGCTCAAGGGACATATGGGATGCCGGGATTTGAACCACCAACCATCTGCATGAAAGGCAAACACCTTACCTCCATGCTATCTCTCCGGCCCTGTTTTATTGAAATCTTACACAAGTCAGAAATTGGAAATATGAGCACATCATAGAACAAATTGCCATGATTTTGACGTTTATTTTTATTTATTTATTTATTTATTTATTTATTTTGTTTTTTTGGGCCACACCCGTTAGATGCTCAGGGGTTACTCCTAGCTACGCGCTCAGAAATTGCCCCTGGCTTGGGGGGACCATATGGGACGCCGGGGGATCGAAACCGTGGTTCTTTCCTTGGCTAGCGCTTGCAAGGCAGACACCTTACCTCTAGCGCCACATCGCCGGCCCCAATTTTGTCGTTTAAACCAAACAAATTTTTGTAGGTCGGATTTCAAAAAGACATTTTGTGTTGTTTTGGTTTGGTTTTGGTTTTTGGGCCACACCCAATGACATTCAGGGGTACTTCTGGTTGTGGACTCAGAAATCACTCCTGGCTCTGAGAACCATATGGGACACTGGGGATCAAACCAAGGTCTGTCCTAGATCAGCCACATGCAAGGCAAATGCCCTATGCTGTGCTATCCTTCCGGCCCCAAAAAAGGTGTTTTTGTTCTTTTTGATGAGTACCAGTCTCTCTGGTGTGAGAGGATTATCTCATGGCTGTTTTGATTTGCATTTCCCTAATGTGATTAGTGATGCAGAGCATTTTTTTTTTTTATTTGTCTTTTGGCCATTTGTATGTCTTCTTTGAGAAGGTTTGTTCATTTCTTCCCCTCATTTTTTGATGGAGTTGATTTTTTTTTTTTTTTGTGGTTTTTGGGTCACACCCGGCAGTGCTCAGGGGTTATTCCTGGCTCCATGCTCAGCAATTGCTCCTGGCAGGCACGGGGGACCATATGGGACGCCGGGATTCGAACCGATGACCTCCTGCATGAAAGGCAAACGCCTTACCTCCATGCTATCTCTCCGGCCCCGATGGAGTTGATTTTTTTCCTTATAAAGTTCTCTATATATCTGAGATATTATGAGCTCTTTATCGGATGAGCAGCAAACAACTATTTTGTCCCAGTCTATGGAGTGTCTTTGTATTTTGGTTATTGTTGTTTCCTTTGAGTTCAGGAGCTTTTTCTTTTTTGTTTGTTTGTTTGTTTGTTTTGGTTTTTTGGGCCACACCCGGTAACGCTCAGGGGTTACTCCTGGCTATGTGCTCAGAAGTTGCTCCTGGCTTGGGGGACCATATGGGACACCGGGGGATCGAACCGCGGTCCGTCCAAGGCTAGCGCAGTCAAGGCAGGCACCTTACCTTTAGCGCCACCGCCCGGCCCTGTTTGTTTGTTTGTTTTTAAGGCCAATCCTGGTGATACTCAGGGGTTACACCTGACTCTGCACTCAGGAATTATTCCTAGCGGTGCTCAGGAGACCATATGGAATGCCAGGGATGGAACCCAAGTTACCACATGCAAAGAAAGTGCCCTATGCATCTTAATTTAATGTAGCCCTGGGGCCCAGAGAGATAGCATGGAGGTAAGGCGTTTGCCTTTCATGCAGAAGGTCATAGGTTCAAATCCCCGCATCCCATATGGTCCCCTGAGCCTGCCAGGAGTGATTTCTGAGCGTAGAGCCAGGAGAAACCCCTGAGCAATGCCGGGTATGACCAAAAAAAAAAAAAAAAATCTTAAAAATTTAACATAGCCCTATTTATTTATCTTAGCTTCCATTTGCTTGGCCAATGGCACTGAATTATTATAGACGCCTCCAATTTCAATTTTCTCTCACAGTCCAAATTTCTCTCACAATCCCCAGAAATTCAGAAATACTCTCAAGCCTGTATTTGCAGCACAGAGGTTGGAAGCCTGCTCTGTTCCTGAAATAGTGAAAGTTGCTCTCGGAGAAGTGCTCCTGAGCCTTTCCCTGTCTCCTCCAGATTTGTTTCCTGACCTCACACCTCCTTGGTTTTATTTTTGTTTTTGGGTGGTTACACCCAGAGGCACTCAGGGGTTACTCCTGGCTCTACACTCAGAAATGGCTCCTGGCAGGCTCGGGGGACCATGTGGGATGCCGGGATTCGAACCACCATCTATCCTGGACAGGCTGTGTGCAAGGCAAACACCCTACCCTGTGCTATCTCACCGGCCCCCTCACACCTCCCTGGGAATTCCCCTTAGGATGCTGATTCTTATCAAATTGACAAATCCCAAAATTCAGACTATGAAAACTGTATGCCAGTGCATGAATTCTGGGATGAAAGCCACAAGTTACACTTCCTCAGGGATCCTACTCAACCTCCCCACCTCCACAGGAACAACTCTCTTGGGAAATTCCACACCCACCTCTAAATACTACCTTTCCTGGCTTCTAGGCTCACTCAGATCTCAGTCCTTTCTTCTGTTACCCGACTGTGTTTGCAGTTGTTCACAGCAGTGTTCGGGGCCATGGAGTGCTAGGGACTGAATCCAGGGCCTCTAGCATGCAAAACTTGCCCACAAGCCCCTTCTCAACTGACCTAAATACTCCCCACTACACTCACCCACCTCCCTGCATGTCTCCTAGGGCCCAGGCTACCATATATACCTCGATCATTCCTAAGTCCTGATACTTTTTCCCAAATCTTCTACTTATCCTCTGTAGAGCCTTCCCTGATTTCTACCCAGACACACCAACTGCCTCCTCTTTTCCCACAGCTCCCAGGAAATTTCCTCAAATCCTACACAATGGGGGCCGGAGAGATAGCATGGAGGTAAGACGTTTGCCTTTCATGCAGAAGGTCATCGGTTCAAATCCTGGCGTCCCATATGGTCCCCCGTGCCTGCCAGGAGCAATTTCTGAGCATGAAGCCAGGAGTAACCCCTGAGCACTGCTGGGTGTGACCCAAAAACCACACACACACACACACACACACACACACACACACACACACACACACACAAAATCCTACCCAATGATCCCACCTTGCCCAGAAAAAAAAAAATTGGCAGGATTGGTCTGAGCTGACTGGTGTGAAGGGTGGAGGATATGAATGGGAGAGCTGACAGGCCAGCATGGTAGAGGTGTCCTGAGTCAGGAGTTAAGTTTCAGTGCCTGTCCCCTATCCTCTTGTGGCTTTGACACCTGGGTTGCTCACTCACTCGGCCCCATAGGATATGAGGGGGTTTGAGAAGGCTCCTTGGAAGGCAGCAACCTCTGCACACAGGCCATAGGTTGCGCAGGCTGCTGAGAAGGAAGAGGGCAGAGGCTCTGTGTAACCTCTTTTCCCACCCCAGCATTGCCACAAGGCCTCTTGATCAAACAGGGCTTGCATAGAAGCTCCTGCACAGTGGTTGGGAGAATGGTCACCCCAAAATTGAAATCCCTTATGGCTGTCAGTCACTCAGTCTCTTCCAGCTAGTTACAAGTGCAAACAGCTGCAGGGTTGGTACCTTCTGCCAGCTCAAGGTCTTGTAGGGCTGGGCAAGTCTCAGGCCTCATCTAAAGACTCAGATGGATACTTACTCTGTTCTTCTTGGGGTGGGGGGGTGTCCCTGAAGCCAACAGAAAAGGGGAGAGAGACAAGAGAGCCCTGCGAACTCATGTCACCCTTTATCCCAGGTAGAGACACTGCATTTCTTGCAGCTCACAGGCTCCCCAGGGGACACAATCTAATTTTTTCTGGCACCCTTCTCAGGACCTAGTATTGAGCTCTGCCCCCAGTGGGTTGCAGATGGGTGAGAATAGAGGCCACTGGACGAGCACCAGATTCAGAAAGCATCTTGTTGGGTAGGAGAAAAAGTTTGGTGGGCTGAGCACACACTTATCAGGTAGGAGGCTCGCTCAGGTTTGGTCTATAGCACCCCACCCACATGGTCCCCTGAATGTGCTGGGAATGAACCTCATCACCAGCATCAAATACAGAGTAATAATCTCCTGGTATGGCCCCCCGATTTTTTTTTATTGGTTTTTGGGTCACACCGGCAGCGCTCAGGAGTTACTCCTGGTTCTACGCTCAGAAATTGCTCCTGGCAGGCTCAGGGGACCATATGAGATCCTGGGATTTGAACCACCGTCCCTCTGCATGCAAGGCAAACCCTTACCTCCATGCTATCTCTCCAGTCCCTCTTTTTATTTTTTGGTTTTTCCCAAAATATGTTTTAATTTAAAAAGGGCAGTGGGGGCTGGAGAGTTAGCATGGAGGTAAGGCGTTTGCCTTTCATGCAGAAGGATGGTGGTTCGAGTCCTGACATCCTATATGGTCCCCCATGCCTGCCAGGAGCGATTTCTGAGCGCGGAGCCAAGAGTGACCCCTGAGTGCTGCTGGGTGTGACCCAAAAACCAAAAAAAAAAGGGGGGGCAGTGAATGGCATGGAGGTAGGGCGTTTGCCTTGCATGCAGAAGGACAGTGGTTCAAATCCCAGCATCCCACATGATCCCCTGAGTCTGCAGGAGTGGTTTCTGAGCACCAAGCCAGGAATAATTCCTGAGCATTGCCAGGTATGGTCCAAAAAAAAAAAAAAAAAAAAAAAAAGAAAGAAAGAAAGATGGAGTAGTCTTTATGGGGAAGTTGAGAGTGGTACTCCCCCTATCCTGTTCAAGAGGATGCCCTAGAACTGAACCACCAAGTATAACTTGGAGGACTCCTATCCCAAAATAAAGATAGTATGTACTGAGAATCTTCAAGAAACAGTAAAGGATGGGCCGGAGAGATCACATGGAGGTAGAGCGTTTTGCCTTGCATGCAGAAGGACGGTGATTTGAATCCTGGCATCCCATATGGTCCCCTGCGCCTGCCAGGAGTGATTTCTGAGCCTAGAGCCTGAGCGCTGCCGGGTGTGATCCAAAAACAAAAAAAAAAAAGAAGAAAGGAAGGAAGGAAGGAAGGAAGGAAGGAAGGAAGGAAGGAAGGAAGGAAGGAAGGAAGGAAGGAAGGAAGGAAGGAAGGAAGGAAGGAAGCGAGGGAGGGAGGGAGGGAAGGAAGGAAGGAAGGAAGGAAGGAAGGAAGGAAGGAAGGAAGGAAGGAAGGAAGGGAGGGAGGGAGGAAGGGAGGGAGGGAGGGAGGAAGGGAGGGAGGAAGGAAGGAAGGAAGGAAGGAAGGAAGGAAGGAAGGAAAGAGAGAGAGAGAGAAAGAAAGAAAGAAAGAAAGAAAGAAAGAAGAAAGAAAAGAAAGAAAGAAAGAAAAAGAAAGAAAGAAAGAAAGAAAGAAAGATACGAAAGAAAGAAAGAAAGAAAGAAAGAACAAGAAAGAAAGAAGAAAGAAAGAAAGAAAGAAAGAAAGAAAGAAAGAAAGAAAGAAAGAAAGAAAGAAAGAAAGCAAGAAAGAAAGAAAGAAAGAAAGAAAGAAAGGAAAAGAAAGAAAGAAAAGAAAGAAAGAAAGAAAGAAAGAAAGAAAGAAAGAAAGAAAAGAAAGAAAGAGAAGAAAGAAAAGAAAGAAAGAAAGAAAGAAAGAAAGAAAGAAAGAAAGAAAGAAAGAAAGAAAGAAAGAAAGAAAGAAAGAAAGAAAGAAAGAAAGAAAGAAAGAAAGAAAGAAAGAAGAAACAGCAAAGATTGGGGCCGGAGAGATAGCATGGAGGTAAGGCGTTTGCCTTTCATGCAGGAGGTCATCGGTTTGAATCCCGGCGTCCCATATGGTCCCCTGTGCCTTCCAGGAACAATTTCTGAGCCTGGAGCCAGGAATAATCCCTGAGCACTGCCGGGTGTGACCCAAAAACCACAAAAAAAAAAAAGAAACAGCAAAGATTTACATATGTGTGTACAGAAAAAACCTAGTCAAAGGAAGATTCTTTTTTTTTTTTTTTTGCCTTCCAAGCAGTGCTCAGGTGGGGGTAATGGGGACCACCATATTGTTGGCCAACCAGGACAATGCAAGGGTTGGAGGATGTGATGCTGCTAGACCACCTTAGCAGTGCTGGCCGCCCCCAGGGCCTACTCCTAGCTCTACACTCAGGCATCTCTCTTGGCTCTGCACTCAAGGATTACTACTGGTGAGGTTCAGGGGACTATAGGGGCGCCAGGATCAAAACCAGTCAGCCACATGCAAGACAAGCACCTTATCTACTTTACTATCTCTCCAACCTCTCATACCCACCCATTATACTTGGGAGCTAGGGATCACTCCTGATGATATCTGTCCCTTTGCTGCAATGACAGGTTGGTGCTCAGGCCCTACAATGCAGTGCAACTCAGGTTCAGCTATGCTGAGACCAATTGGCTACAGCAGGCAGTGCTAGGTATCAACCTAGGGCCTTATGCATGCCAGACATACACTGCACTCCTTGAGCTACCTTCATAATTGTCCTTTTATCGCCAATCACACAGACATCTTAAAAGGCCTAGAGCAGTCCCTGGAGTCTGAATTTTAACTCAGCCATAACTCCCTGTGAGGTAGGTATAATTCAGGACTAGAAAGGGATAGGACCTCAAAACCATTCCCGCCACGGTCCCCCCATGAGGCACTTTACCCAATGGGGGCATTTGTTAATCAGCTAATAGGACAATGGAGCAAGAGGGTCTAACTCAACCTGGACAGAACGGAAACCCAGGAAGAATTTCACCTTCCAGAGCCACTGGGATTAAGAAAGACAGAATGACAACACAGAAATTGCTTGCTAATCCCATGTCCTTCCAGCCTCCAAGTTCATTCTTTTATTTTTTTTTAATTTTTAATTTTTGGGTCACACCCAGTGGCACTCAGGGGTTACTCCTGGCTCTGTGCTCAGAAATTGCTCCTGGCAGACACGGGGTGGGGTGGGGGGGGATATATGGGATGCCAGGATTCGAACCACCATCTGTCCTGGGTTGGCTGTATGCAAGGCAAAAACATCTTACTGCTGTGCTATCTCTCGGCCCCTCCAGATTCATTCTTTGTGAGACACAGAATCTAATGGGCCTAACTTGCCATCAAAGACCTTAGACTTCAGGAGGAAGGATTTCAGTCTATCTTCCATATTACAGCCTTTGAGAAGTTTTTCTCTCTGTGTTCCAGTATCTTCCATGGCTCCCTTTTTTGTTTGGGATATTTTGTTTGTTTTTCAGACCACATATAGCAGTGCTCAGGGTTTGCTCCTGGCTCTGCACTCAAGGATCACTCCTGGTGAGTTTGGGGAACCACATGGCATACCAGGATAGACCATAGGTCGGCTGTATGCAAGACAAGCAGGCTGTTGTACTATCGCTATACTATTGCTCCGGCCCTGTAGATCTTTACCCCAGTGTTCTTCGTGGTCTAACCAGTGCTGCTGGCCCCACTCAGGCCTCCTCACCTCCACTTCTAGTGAACCCCCCTCTCCGAGAGCCGCCAGCGTCTGGCACTCACCATCACGGTGTACATGACTCTAGTGTCACATCCAATAATATGAAATGGATTTGTAGAGATAGTATAGCTCGTAAGGCATTTATTCATCTTGGATGTGGCTAACCCACATGTGGCTATCCTCAGCATGGCATAATGGTATTCGGTCCACTAAAGGCTCCCAGATCCCTGAGCACAGACATAGGAACACAGTCAAGTGTGCCTCTCCATCAAAATATGTGACATTTGCATGGTGAGAGGCAGAGAGGGAGGTTTCAACTGCCCTTGTCATTTCTCCAATCTACTTTATTTCACACTCATGAAAAGTATGTATTGAGGGGCCAGAGAGATAACATGAGGGCAAGGCGTTTGTCTTGCATGCAGAAGGATGGTGGTTCGAACCCCAGCATCCCATATGGTCCCCGGATCCTGCCAGGAGTGATTTCTGAGCGTAGAGCCAGGAGGAACCCCTGAACGGCACCAGATGTGACCCCCAAAAAAAACAAAAACAAAAATAAACCAAAAAAAGAAAAGTATATATTGAGGGTATGTACTGAAGGTATGTACTAAAAAATATGTACTGAGGATGTGGCTCAGCAATATAGCATTTGTCTTAAATGTGTGAGTCCCTGGGTTCACTTCCTAGCAGCAAACTGTGTTGTATATTACAGTGTCTAAAACAGAAACATGGGCTGGAGCAATGGTACAGAGGATAGGGCATTTTATTTACATGCCATCTACTCAGGTTCAATTCCCAGCACCCCATATAGACCTCTGAGTACCACCAGGAGGGATCCCTAAGTGCAGACCCTGGAGTAAGCCATAAGTACAGCTGAATGTGGCCCAAAACAAAACAAAAGGACAACTAAAGTAAAACATTAGAAAAGAAAATCCTAGGGGCCCGGAGAGATAGCACAACGGTGTTTGCCTTGCAAACAGCCGATCCAGGACCAAAGGTGGTTGGTTCGAATCCCGGTGTCCCATATGGTCCCCCGTGCCTGCCAGGAGCTATTTCTGAGCAGACAGCCAGGAGGAACCCCTGAGCACCGCCGGGTGTGGCCCAAAAACCAAAAAAAAAAAAAAAAAAGACAGGGCCGGGCAGTGGCGCTAAAGGTAAGGTGCCTGCCTTACCTGCACTAGCCTTGGACGGACCGCGGTTCGATCCCCCGGTGTCCCATATGGTCCCCCAAGCCAGGAGCAACTTCTGAGCACATAGCCAGGAGTAACCCCTGAGCGTTACTGGGTGTGGCCCAAAAACCAAAAAAAAGAAAAGAAAAGAAAATCCTGAGGCTGGAGTGATAGCACAGTGGTTGGGTGTTTGCCTTGTACGCAGATGACCTGGAGTGAACCTGTGTCCAATCCCATATCATCTCTTGAGCCTGCCAGGAGCAATTTTTTTCCTTTTTTTTTTTGTTTTTTTTTGTTTTTTTTTTTTGTTTTTTTGGTTTTTGGGTCACACCCGGCGGTGCTCAGGGGTTCCTCCTGGCTGTCTGCTCAGAAATAGCTCCTGGCAGGCACAGGGGACCATATGGGACACCAGGATTCGAACCAACCACCTTTGGTCCTGGATCGGCTGCTTGCAAGACAAACGCCGCTGTGCTATCTCTCTGGCCCCCAGGAGCAATTTCTTAGTGCAGAACCAGGAGTAACCCCTTAGTGCTGCCGGTTGTGGCCCCAAAACCAATGTGTGTGTGTGTGTGTGTGTGTGTGTGTGTGTGTGTGTGTGTGTGTGTGTGTGTGTGTGTGTGTATCCCAAGTGCTTATTCACTTATTTACTTAACTTATTTATTCTTGGGTTAAATGTGAATGGGATCAGGACTAACTCCTGGTTCTGAGCTCAAGGATCAGGAACATAGAGTGTTGGGGATCAAACCCAGATCAGCTACATGCAAAACAAGCACCCTACTCAATGTACTATATAGCTCAGGCCCCCACTTACTTATTTTAATTTGAGGGCCACACCTAGTCCTGTTCAGGAGTCACTCCTCCATAACACTTAGGAAACCAAATAGTGATCTAGGGCTCCTGCAAACAAAGCATGTGCTCCAACCCTTTGAAGCATTTTCTCAGACCCTGAAAATTATTTATACTTTGTTGCTCTCAGTTGCTAATGCTTTTGTGTGATAGGCTAGTGAGGAGTCATCCTTCCTATGTCTTCTGAAGACTTAACCCAAGAACAAAAGTGGTTAAGGGTATGGGATGTGGCTCAACAGTAAAGTACATGCCTTCTATGCAAGCTGGGTTCCATCCCTGACACCCCACACACGCACACTTTGAAACCAAAGAATGTGAAAAACCAAAGCTCTCTGGGCCTAGGACCAAGGTGGTCCCAAGCTCCCAGTAAAGCCACAGTAAAGTATTCTTCCACTCTATAACTTCCCCATAGGCAGAGAGTGTTAGCCCAAAGATAAAACCGCAAAATGTACCCTCTAAAGAGCAATACCCCTCTGTTCTGCTGAAATAGAGGAACTAGGTGGGTCTGAATTTCCACCAGATAAGGACCCCTTGACACAATGAGTTGGGACATCAATCCTAAGACGTGATGTGATTTGTGTGCAAATGGAAATGGGCAAAGATGAACTGCTTGTATTAACCAGTGAAATGCTTGAGTTGTTGAAGCTTGTAAAGCCCTATGTTCTGCTTGACGATTTGACTTGGGGTCCTTGTTAAGACTCCACTGTGGGGGCCAGGAAGGTGGCGCTAGAGGTAAGGTGTCTGCCTTGCAAGCGCTAGTGTAGGATGGACCAAGGTTCAATCCCCTGGCGTCCCATATGGTCCCCCAAGCCAGGAGCAATTTCTGAGCGCATAGCCAGGAGTAAGCCCTGAGCGTCAAACGGGTGTGGCCCAAAAACAAAACAAAACAAAAAAAAAAAAAAGACTCCACTGTGTTGGATGAGATGTGGACTTTGGCTAGCCAAATAAACTTTCTTTTGCACCTTGCGTTGTTGGAGGTGGTCTTTGATTCTTAGAGCCAATTCAGTGATCAGCTTGGACCCTTACATCACTAAGGTCCCATCACTTCTGAATGTGTCCCATGCCCTCTTTGTCAGGTCTTTTAGGCCACACCCAGCAGCACTCAGAGTTGATTTGAGGATTGACTCTGTGCTCTGGGATCACACCTGGTGGACTCAGGGGTTGTTAGGGTCAGCAATATGCAAAGCAAGTGCCCTACTTACTATACCTCTCTCTGGTTCCTGGATATGATCCCTATTTAAAACGTTCACACAGGGGCCAGAGAGGTAGCTCAGCGTTAGGGCATTTGCCTTACACGCAGCCAACTCAGGATGGACTGGACCTGGGTTCTATTCCGGCATCCCATATGGTCCTCCGTGCCTTCCAGGAGTGATTTTTGAGCATAGTACCAGGAGTAACCCCCTGGGCACTACTGGGTGTGACCCAAAAATAAAAAAAATTAAAATAAATAAATAAAGCACGCATACAGAACCGGGAGTCAGGAAGGTAACTCCTGGCTTACATGTATAAGATCCTGGATTTGATGCTTGGCAAGATAAAGATAAATAAATAAATAATATAAAGTATTTGGTGCTGAAAAGACAGCTCAAAAGAATGGGGCATGGGCCAAAGCAATAGTACAGCACTATGTTTACTATATGTGTGACCGGCCTTGGTTTGATTCCTGACACCACATATGGTCCCCAAACACTATCAGGAGTAATTCTGGAGTGCAGAGCCAGGAATACCCCAGAGCACCGTTAGATGTGGTTCCAAAACAAAACAAAAATCTAAAAGAAACAAACAAAAAAGTTGTGACTGAGGGGCTGGAGAGGAGGCCTTGCATGTGGCCAACAGTAGCTTGATTCCTGGACCACAAATGGTTTCCAAGCCCTGCCATGAGTGATCCCCGAGTGCAGAGCCAGGAGTAAGCCCTGAGCATCTCCATGTGTGGCCCCGAAATAAACAAACCAAAAGAATTTGCCACTGAGATAAAGGGCCATAGAGATCTAGCACAGGTCTGTGGTTCTGATCCTAAGGATATATTATCTGTAAAAGGCTCTATAAACAGATCCATAGCAATTGGGGTTCATTGCCCTTCTCACTTGTTTGGCTTCCAGCCCTCTCTCACTAGTACAGCACCTTTCTGATAACCACTCTTTACTACTCTTTCCCGAAGATTATCTCCTGTGACCAGCAGGAGGTGTTGGGAAATAGCTCAAGTTGCTGGAGGCATCCCCACCACTCACTGGGTCCTGTGTAAAACATATGGTGTTCTGAGCACTTCGAGAGAAGCCCTGGTGGCCGAAGCACTAAACAAGATGGGGCTGAAGAGATGAAACAGCAATTAAGGCATTTTCATTGCATGAAGACTATCCTGGTTCATCCCCAGCACCACACATGATGTTCTCTTTTTTGGGGGAAGGGTTTGGGCCACACCTGGCAGCGCTTTTTGGTTACTCCCAGCTCTGAGCCCAGAAATCGCTCCTGGATGACTCAGGGGACCATATGGGATGCTGGGAATTGAACCTGGATCTGTCCCCGGTAGGCTGCATGCAAGGCAAATGCCCTACTGCTATGCTATCACTCCAGCCCCTATGCTCTCCTTTTTGTAAAAATGGTTTTTAGGCCATGCCTGGCAGTGCTCAGGGCTTACTCCTGGATTGACGCTGTGGTCACAGATCACTTATGGTGAGCTCAGGGGACCATAAGAGGCGTCAAGGATAGAATCAGGGTTAGCCACATCCAAGGCAAATGCCCTACCTGCTGTACAACTCTCTGACCACACATATGTGGTACTCTAAGCACTACCAGGGAGACACAGAGCCAGGAATAAGCCCTATGCATCGCCAGGTGTGGCCCCAAGTCCCTTTCCCAAGTAAATAAGTAATAATACTCTGTAGGTCTGAGTGATATAGTATAGAAGGAAGGGCGATTTCCTTGCATGCAACCTGTCAGGTTCAATCTCCAGCAATTCATATGGTCCTCCAAACCGGGCCTGAGCATAGAAACAGGATTAAGTTTTGAGAACCACTGGCTGTGGCCTCCCCATAAAATAAAATTAAAAATCCTGGGAAGTACCAGGGAGGAACCATTGGGTTTGATCCCCAGCACCGATGATCCCCTGAGAATCAAGAAGTTGTACCCCCTTGAAGATTGCCCAGCATGGTCCAAAAGCAAAAAAAAAAAAAAAAAAGTTTGGGAAACGAGTGCCCCCTGGTGGTCGTCCTATGTGCTAATGAAAAGGACTATTATCATTATCCTAAGACTTAGGACCTAATAAGTCATTAAGTCCTTTAGGTCTTGGGTGGGTGGGTGTGTGTGTGTGTGTGTGTGTGTGTGTGTGTGTGCTTTCCTCTTGCCTTGTGTGAGAAGTCAGTGTGTGTGTGTGTGTGTGTGTGTGTGTGTGTGTGTGTGTGTGTGTGTGTGTGCTTTCCTCTTGCCTTGTGTGAGAAGTCAAATGGCTCCTTCCACCATTTGTAAGCAACTGGAAAGAAGAGGAAAAACGAAGAGGAAATTCTGGAGAATGCGTTCTGAAAGCCGAGTGAAGCAAATATTTCCAGCGGAAGGGATCGTCTTATTCAGTAGCCAATGGTTAGCTACTAAACAGAGTAGAACTAGACAAATTGTTCCCAGAAACAGCAAAAGTCCCAGGGGAACTTGACAAAAGTCTTTTCCGGTGGAACAGAAAGGGTAAATTTGCAACTGGAGAGAGTTTGAGAGGAAATAAGAGGGGGGAAACTAAAGATAAATTTTTTTAAGTTTTTTTTTCCCTTCCCCTCCCCCAAATTTTTTAAGTTTTACAGTAAAAGGAAGGAGTATCTTTGGAGAAGCAAGAGGGATCAAAGTAATGTTGATTGTCAATATTCATTGAGGGGTCAAAAAGCTATGCCAGGGGTTATAATGCTTTCCTTGCATACAACTTACTCAGTTTTATTTCCAATAACACATGAGTCCCAAGCACTGCTGGACAAAGTCAGGAGCAGTCCTGAGCTGTTGGGTGTGGTGCAAATCCCTACCCCCAGAACCAAATAATAATAAATATTAAATAAACTAGCATTTCACTGAACCCATGTCACAAATGAAAAAAAAAAACAACAATGAACTTGATGTTGTTTATTTTGTGATGCCAGGGACCAGGATTCTCACATGTGAAGCATGAACTCTATCATCAAGGCTCATGCGTGTGCCCTTGATATCCTTTAATCAGGGAAAACAGAATATGGAAAGTGGCCCAAAAGGTCAGAGTGCATATATTGCATATGTGACTCTCAGCTTCAATTCTTTTTTTTTTTTTTTTTTTTTTTTTTTTTTGGTTTTTGGGCCACACCCGGTAACGCTCAGGGGTTACTCCTGGCTATGCGCTCAGAAGTCGCTCCTGGCTTGGGGGACCATATGGGACGCCGGGGGATCGAACCGCGGTCCGTCTCCTAGGCTAGCGCAGGTAAGGCAGGCACCTTACCTCCAGCGCCACCGCCCGGCCCCTCAGCTTCAATTCTTGACACCATATGATAATATTTTTACTTATTGAATCACCATGAATTACAAAGTTATTCATGACTGAGTTTAGGTGTACAATGTTTGGACACCTATCTCTTCAACAGTATCTCTTGGGGCCAGAGTGGTAGCACAGGATAGCAAACAAGCGTTTGCCTTGCATGCAGCCGATCCAGGACGGATGGTGGTTCGAATCTTCATATCCCATATGGTCCCCCGTGCCTGCCAGGAGCGATTTCTGAGCTCAGTCAGGAGTAACCCCTGAGCGTCACCCAGTGTGACCCCCAAAATATAAATAGAAAAGAAAGGGCTATATACAACAAAAGGAAGAGCTATCTACAACATAGAAAGACACTACATACAATACTGACGGGCATTAAACAGACATAGGCATGGCCACCACATACATACACACACACATAGATGGAAACGAAGATTGATCCATAAGTTGCAGTTGAAAATCTGGCCCAGGTGTAACAGGTCAAAACGCTTCAAAGTATAAAGCCAGCATGTCCGGTGTAAAAGTTTTCCAATTCCTTGGAATAATCAACGATGATGGAAGAGAACTTTGCTTAAAAAAGGCTTCATGTGGGCCCGGAGAGATAGCACAGCAGCGTTTGCCTTGCAAGCAGCCGATTCAGGACCAAAGATGGTTGGTTTGAATCCCGGCATCCCATATGGTCCCCCGTGCCTGAGCAGACAGCCAGGAGTGACCCCTGAGCATCGCCGGGTGTGGCCCAAAAATCAAAAAAAAAAAAAAGAAAAAAAGAAAGGCTTCATGTTCATGTTGGGGCCGGAGAGATAGGGTGTTTGCCTTGGATGCAGAAGGATGGTGGTTCGAATCCCAGCATCCCATATGGTCCCCCATGCCTGCCAGGAGCGATTTCTGAGCATAGAGCCAGGAGTAACACCTGTGACCCCCCCCCCAAAAAAAAAAGGCTTCATGCTCTAGAATGTGTACAGAACATTTCCAAATCAATTATAATTTTCAAGTCTAGAACACTAGGTAATATGGTAATGAGCACTGTAAAAAGGGTCTACACCTCGAAGTATATTTTCCCATGTTTTGAACATCCAGGTTCCTTTCCTGAAGGCAAACTGAGAACAAAGGCATATAATATAGTAGAAAACTAGCATGAATTCAAAGTAAATTGCAAAAACATACTCAATGACTGAGCACTGTAGCAAGAGTTCATGGCATTCAAATGCCTTATCCAAGGATCTCTGTGGAGAGATAGTAGATCATACAAGCAGTTATAATTAAATGGAAAATGAATCATTTAAAATATTTGTTAAGACATTATCATAATGAGCATTGTTAGGAGTCCTGTAGTATATATCACTGTAATGCAAAATTAGGGCATCCAAACTATATCTCCTAGGATCACTGTGAACAAGAGCAATAGAAAATTATTATATGAGGCACAATAGTAGTGCGTTTGCCTAGCACACAGCCAACATGGGATGGACCCAGGTTAAATCCTCAGCATCTCATGGTTCCCTGAGTCTGACAGGAGCAATTCCTAAGTGGTGCCAGGAGTAACCCCTGAGCACCGCCAGGTGTGGCCCCCCCAAAAAAACAAAGAGAAGTTATTATAAATAATAGTATTGCAATTAAGACACTAAAACATTCTCATAGTGAGCACTGTAGTAGGCGTCCATGTCTTCCAAACACATCCTGCAGCTGTTTTTTATTGGTAAAATGTTAAATTATGGGGCTAGAGCAGTGGCACAAGTGATAAGGCATCTGCTTTGCCCGAGATAGCCTAGGACCAACTGTGGTTTGATCCCCCAGCATCCCATATGGTCCCCCAAGCCAGTAGTGATATCTGAGCGCATAGCCAGGAGTAACCCTTGAACATCACCGGGTGTGGCCCAAAAGCCAAAAAAAGTTAGAATATTATTGTAGACATCTATAAAGAGTATTTAGCATTTAGTTGAATATCTGCTAATCTAAACAGCTATATCTGTTGCAACAGGTCTCTTTGAAGTATAAAAAAGAATATAAACTGCTGGAGATTTCACAGATGAGTTGGAGGTTTCTGAAACTTCTTCATCATCAAATTTAAACCAATATCACCTTGCTGCATTTTTACAATAGGCCGGGAAATGACCTTTTCCATTTCACCATAATGGTTCGAAACAGAATAAATTGTATTCTTCAGGGTTGTCCTTAGAGTCCATAGTATACTGTAATAAGTGAAGGTTTTCTGAAGGAATGTCCACAAGGACTGTAGTTTTTTCATCTTCTTGCCTTCATAGAAGCAGCATTTCAAATATATTAAGAGCATAGGTGTGGGGCCAGAGAGATAGCACAGCGGTAAGGTGTTTGCCTTGCAAGCAGCCGATCCAGGACAGAGGTGGTTCAAATCCCAGCATCCCATATGGTCCCCCATGCCTGCCAGGAGCGATTTCTGAGTGCAGAGCAAGGAGTAACCCCTGAGCGCTGCAGTGTATAACCCAAAAAACAAACAAACAAAAAAGAGCAAAGGTGCTTTCCAAATTTCTTTTCTTTTTAAGAAATCCTGTATGAGCTGAAGAGATACAACGGAAGTAGGACGTTTGCCTTGCATGCAGAAGGATGGTGGTTTGAATCCCGGCATTTCATTTGGTCCCCCGAGCCTGCCAGGAGCAATTTCTTTTTTTTTTTTTTTTTTTTTTTTTTGGTTTTTGGGCCACACTCGGCGTTGCTCAGGGGTTACTCCTGGCTATCTGCTCAGAAATAGCTCCTGGCAGGCACGGGGGACCATATGGGACACCGGGATTTGAACCAACCACCTTTGGTCCTGGATCAGCTGCTTGCAAGGCAAATGCCGCTGTGCTATTTCTCCAGGCCCACCAAGAGCATTTCTGAGTTTAGAGCCAGTAGTAACCCCTGAGCACTGCCGGATGTGACCCAAAAACAAAAACAACAACAACAACAAAAAAGAATTAAGAGATATAATAGAGGGATCGGAACAATTGCATTACATATATTCTACATGGATTCAGTACCTAGCACCATATACGGTCCCTTGAGATGTCATCTTTGACCTGTGATTCTTTGCCATAGTCCTTAACCACAACACAACTACAGCCAACCACTTTAAGAGTCTCCCCCTCTTCAATTTTACAGAGGCTGACCCAGTCCCTTAGATTTTTTTGTTGTTGTTGTCATCAACCTTAGGTTGATCTGGTGTTCAGTACAAAGTGTCTCCAACAACTTGACATTCATAGGTTCATCACAGTTGGATGCAAGTACACAAAGATGAGTTTGGCACCTGTCTAAGGCTTTGGCAGCTTAATGGATTCTACATACAGCGCGTTGTGAATGAGGGCAGGCCTCAGCACCTCTTGCATAGTAGTATTCATGTCCATTAAACCTCAGAAGTAATGCCTTCCTAGGCCATGGTGATTACGGGTGGAGCCAAATCTTGAATGCACCAAGCCTCTGCCTCTGCTCAATTCTGTGGCAGCAGGAAAAGGTCATTTTTCCTTCTTCTTTTTTTTTTTTCCTTTTAGGCACTGTGGTTTACAATATTGTTATTTTATTTTATTTTTTTGATTTTTGGGTAACACCAGGCAGCACTCAGGGGTTACTCCTGGCTCTGGACTCAGAAATCGCTCCTGGCAGGCTCGGGGACCATATGGGATGCTGGGATTCGAACCACCATCCTTCTGCATGCAAGGCAAATGCCTTACTTTCTTTCTTTTTTTTTTTGGTTTTTGGGCCACACCCAGGGGTTACTCCTGGCTATGCGCTCAGAAATCGCCCCTGGCTTGGGGGAACCATATGGACCATATGGGACGCCGGAGGTCCGTCCTACGCTAGCGCTTGCAAGGTAGACACCTTACCTCTAGTGCCACCTTCCCGGCCCCAAACACCTTACTTTCATGCTATCTCTCCGGCCCCAATATTGTTGAAAGGCTATTAAACATATCATTTTTATCTCCTTTCAGCACCCAGCTCTTCTCCAAAGTGATCGTTTCCCATTGTCATCATCCAAGTGGACCCTTCTCGGTTGATCCTTAGCACTGCACAGTCCCAAGTGCCTCTGGCAACAATCTCCATCAAATACTAAACACAGGGGCCGGGCGGTGGCGCTAGAGGTAAGGTGCCTGCCTTGCCTGCGCTAGCCTTAGATGGACCGCGGTTCGATCCCCCGGTGTCCCATATGGTCCCCCAAGCCAGGAGCAACTTCTAAGTGCATAGCCAGGAGTAACCCCTAAGCATCACCGGGTGTGGCCCAAAAACAAAAACAAAAACAAAAAACAAATACTAAACACAAAGCACTAAGCATCAAATCAAAGCACATCAAATACTATCAGGTGTGGCCCTCAATAAAACCAAAACAAAACAAAACAAAACAAAAAAACTCTCTACTTACCCATTCGTCAATCAATAAGTGGAAATTGGGTCAATTCGGCTCAGTTCTGTTTAGAATTAAAATGAACAATGTGGGATCAAAGTGATAATAAGGTGGTAAAAGGTCCTTGCAGTGGCAGGAGGTGGGAGCCGGAGTACGATAGTAAGGTGAGTAGGGTGCTTGCCATGCAAACAAGAGACGTGGATTCGATCCCTGGCATTTGATATTATGCCCCAAGCACCAGAAGTAATTCCTGAGTACTGAGCCTGGAGTAAGCCCTGAGCACAGCATCACTGGATATGGTCAACAAACAAACAAATGTAAATAAATAAATACTTGCTTTACATGCAGTCAACTTTGATTTTTTTCTTTATTTAAACACCATGGTTACAAACATGACTCTTGTTGGGTTTTAGCTACAAAAAGAACACTCCCCTTCGCCAGTGCAACATTCCCACCACCAATGCCCCCACATCTCCCTCTTCCCACACCCCCTGCATGTATTCGAGACAGGCATTCTACTTCTCTCACTCATTAACATTGTCATGGTAGTTGTTAGTGTATTATTTTTCTAACTGCATTCACCCTTCTTTGAAGTGAGCTTCATATCATGATCTGGTCCTTCTGGCCCTCATCTCTGGGTATTATTACAATGCCTTTTATTTTTCTTAAAACCCATAGATAAGTGAGACTATTCTGTGTCTATCTCTCTCACTATGATTTATTTCTTTTTTTTTTTTTTTTTTGTGATTTTTGGGTCACACCCGGCAGTGCTCAGGGGTTACTCCTGGCTCCATGCTCAGAAATTGCTCCTGGCAGGCACGGGGGACCATATGGGATGCCGGGATTCGAACCGATGACCTTCTGCATGAAAGGCAAACGCCTTACCTCCATGCTATCTCTCCAGCCCCCACTATGATTTATTTCACTCAGCATAATAGTTTCCATGTCCATCCATGTATAAGAAAATTTCATGACTTCTCTCCTAACGGCTGCATGATATTGTGTATATGTACCACAGTTTCTTTTTCTTTTTCTTTGGTTTTTGGGCCACACCTGGCGGTGGTCAGGGGTTACTCCTGGCTGTCTGCTCAGAAATAGCTCCTGTCAGGCACGGGGGACCATAAGGGACACCGGGATTCGAACCAACCACCTTTGGTCCTGGATCGACTGCTTGCAAGGCAAACGCCGCTGTCCTATCTCTCCGGGCCCGTACCACAGTTTCTTTAGCCATTCATCTGTTGAAGGACATCTTGGTTGTTTCCCGAGTCTGGCTATTTATTTTTTTTAATTTTTATTTTTTTATTTTTTATTTTTTTTTGGTTTTTGGGCCACACCCGGTAACGCTCAGGGGTTACTCCTGGCTATGCGCTCAGAAGTTGCTCCTGGCTTGGGGGACCATATGGGACACCGGGGGATCGAACCTCGGTCCGTCCAAGGCTAGCGCAGGCAAGGCAGGCACCTTACCTTTAGCGCCACCGCCCGGCCCTGAGTCTGGCTATTTAAATAGTGATTTTAATTTCCAGCACTATGATGGTCCTCTGAGCTCAGTCAGACCCCTGAGCACTGTTGAGTGAGGAACTGCCTTCCCACATGAACAATGCACCTGTGACTATTCTTGGTTGGGGCTTACTTAGAAGTAAGTCTATGTCATCTCTTCCCTTCCCAAAGTCTTTCTCACCTCTCACCTTTCCTTCCCAACAAACATGACAAAGACCTCCACTGGGTGGGGGGAGGAACTGGAGTGAAAGCACAGCGGGAGGGCATTTGCCTTGCATGCTACAGACCTGGAACGGACCCAGGTTCGCATCTCATACGGTGCCCCGAGCATGCCAGGAGCGATTTCTGAGCACAGGGACGGGAATAACCCTTGAGCGCTGCCGGGTGTGGCCCCAAAACAAACCAACAAAAAGACCTTTGCTGGGTCCCTGTGACTCCAATGGAGTCTCTCTGTACAGTGCAGGCCTGCAGAGTATGTAAACTCTCTCTCTCTCTCTCTCTCTCTCTCTCTCTCTCTCTCACACACACACACACACACACACACAATATATATATATGCACAATATATATATATATATATATATATATATATATATATATATATATATATATGCGCTCATCCCAAGAACCAGAACTGCCTACTACCCACTGTCACCACAAATACATACATGCCAGAACCAGGACTGAACACTCCCCACTGTGTCCCTGTGACACCCCACAGCCCTGTCTTTATGCCTCCACTTCAATCTTCTATACTAATGTTCCCAAGACCAATCTCCTAAAACTCTTTTTTTTCTTTTTTTTTTTTTTTGGTTTTTGGGTCACTCCTGGCTCTACGCTCAGAAATTGCTCCTGGCAGGCTCAGGGGACCATATGGGAAGCCGGGATTCGAATACCTTCTGTATGTGAGGCAAACGCCTTATCTCCATGCTATCTCTCCCGCCCCATTTTTGCACATTTTCAAGGAGAATTAATACCCTCATTCGAGTGAACCCCAAATCTCTCTCCTAAGTGCTACTCTGGAAAGTACATAAACACAAGACTGAGCTCATCAAATTTCTCTGCCTCGAAATCATTGAAAAGTTTCCATTTTAAATTATTTACTTCAACTATTACCTAGGAATCATAGTCCTTTCTCTCCTTTCTTTGGGCCACACCCGGCGTTGCTCAGGGGTTACTCCTGGCTTTCTGCTCAGAAATAGCTCCTGGCAGGCACGGGGGACCATAAGGGATCACCGGGATTTGAACCAACCACCGTTGGTCCTGGATCGGCTGCTTGCAAGGCAAACACCGCTGTGCTATCTCTCCGGGCCCTCCTTTCTCTCCTTTATTCCCACTCTCCTTTATCAAAATCTAAAGGAGATAGGCTCCTTCCTGGCACCCAAGGCCACTCCCTTGCTTTGAGGCACCAGCAACTTCTAACCCCAGGACCTTCAACCCCATTCCTAGGTTCTGGAGCTCAACCAAAATTCAGAATCTCTCTCAAACAGCTTAGACAGCCCCTCTTCATCTGGCAGACTTCCCTTTCACCCCCCACTTATCCACCCTGCAGCAAATCTGATTCTATTATCATCGACCTCCACACCCTCCACAGTCCACTGGATAAGGCCCAACCCTTCAGCAACCTCCAAGAATTATTCCCTTTTTCCCATTTTCCCTCACAGTTCACTCCTGTGTGTGCCGGTTCTAGAAATTTGCTTGTACAGCAACCAAGAAGCAGTTTCTAGAAAGCTCAGATCTTTACCTTCAGACTTTTGAAGACTCTTTCTTCACACCTTCATGCTTCAGTGTTTTACTCTCCCTAGGAGGTTCCCCCTAACACTCAAACAGTGTCCCCCCTCTCTGCCCCTCCTCCAGCTCCCACAACCCTCCCGGAAAGAGTAGCCTTGATCTTGGTGATGGATTCATTATGAGGATGCTCCTTCTGAGAGATAGCGTATTGTTTGTTTGTTTTTAGGAAACCTATACCCCTGGAGGTAATGATTTGTGGCATTTGACTTGAAACACTGGGTCTGCCCCTGTAAGCACTGAATAAACATTTGTTTAGAACTGGGTTGAGCCCAGTATTAGATCATGTAAAACTGGAGGAGAAGGAGGATATTTCTGAGATTTAGCAGATATAAATTTTTGAAAAAGCTGCTGGGCCAGGGAGAATACCAGGAGGTGTAAGGACACTGGAAGGGGGTAAAGGAAGAAGGGAGGTGCCAGGTGGCATGGTGCATTGGTGAAAGGAGGTCGATACTGGTGGTGGAATTAGCTCTGAAACATTGTATGTCTGAAATCTAAGTATGAAAAACTTTATAAATCACAATAATTTCAATAAAAAAAATTTAAAAAAAAAAAGAACACAGGCCTCGGTGGCCTTTGGGGGGAGGGAAAGAGGTTAATAGGGGTTCTGGTGAGAGAAAACAGGAGATGAGGGTAGAACAATAATACCACAGGTAGGGCTTTTGTCTTGCACTTAGCTGACCTTGGTTTTGATCTTCGGCTTCCCATATGGTGCCCTGAGTCACAGCAGGACTAATTCCTGAGTGCTGAGCCAGGAGAATTCTGAGCACTGCTAGGTATGGCCCAAAACTCCCTCCCCCCAAAAAATTATAAAAGAAAAAAGAGGATTAAGGGTTGGAGAGATAGTGCAGCAGTAGAGTATTTGCCTTGCATGCAGCCAACACAGAACAAACCTGAGTTTGATTCCCGGCATCCCATATGGTCCTCTGAGCCTGCCAGGAACCATTTCTGAGCGCAGAGCCAGGAGTAATCCCTGAGCATCACCAGGAGCGACCCAAAACACAGAAACAAAAACAAAAATGAAAAGGGGGATGAAGCTTCAAAAGGAACCTTACTGTAAAAAAATGCTCTAAGTCAAAGGTTTAGGACTTTAGCCTGGTCAGTTATTGCTTTCCAAACCTACAAGCAAATCAATCATAACATTAATTTTAGGGCTCATGGTCAAGATTTTATTTTGGGGGGCATTGGACCATCACTGTGTTCAGGGTTTATTCTTGGTTCTATGCTCAGGGATCATTCCCAAGTAGGCTCCAAGCAAGACAACTATCTCTGTAGTCTGAGAGCACTTGCTTAGAATATATATGATCTGGGGCAGGAATGATAGCACAGTGGTAGGGTGTTTGCCTTGCATGTGGCTGACCCAGGACAGACCTGGGTTTGATTCCTGGGTTTGCATCCCATACGGTTCCCCGAGCCTGCCAGGAGAGATTATCTGAGCACAGAGCCAGGAGTAACCCCTGAGTGCTGCCTGGTGTGGCCCCAAAACAAACAAACATATATATATATATATATATATATATATATATATATATGCTCTGGGTTGGATCCCTGGCACCAAAACTTTCACAAAAAAATAGTTCAGGGGCCGGGAAGGTGGCGCTAGAAGTAAGGTGTCTGCCTTGCAAGCGCTAGCGTAGGACGGACCACGGTTCGATCCCCCGGCGTCCCATATGGTCCCCCCAAGCCAGGGGTGATTTCTGAGCGCATAGCCAGGAGTAACCCCTGAGCATCAAACGGGTGTGGCCCAAAAAACCAAAAAAAAAAAAAAAAAAAAAAAAAAAAGTTCAATAGGGCCCGGAGAAGTAGCACAGCGGCGTTTGCCTTGCAAGCAGCCGATCCAGGACCAAAGGTAGTTGGTTCGAATCCCGGTGTCCCATATGGTCCCCCGTGCCTGCCAGAAGCTATTTCTGAGCAGACAGCAGGAGTAACCCCTGAGCACCGCCGGGTGTGGCCCAAAAACCGAAAACAAAAAACAAAAACAAAAACAAAAGAAAACCAACCAGTTCAACAACATACATAAAATATGAAAGCCCCCTACTTGTAGTAATGTAATGGGTTTTAAGCAGGAGGTGAGGGAAGTCAGATGCCCATTAGAGCTTACTTGTATGCATGTATGGGGTGGGGTGTCAGTATGTTAATGTCCTCCCAAAATAGGGCAGCAGTGGCAAGAAGTAGAAAGGGTTGCAGGTTTGAAACTGAGAAATGGTCTGCAGTAACTAGGCTTCAGTTGCCAATGGGCCTAAAGTCCATTCTGATGAGAGGAGTTGGGATTTAGGAGGGAGATTCTAGTTTAAGGTGGGAATTTAGAAGTGCTATGGCATAAAGTGGAGTCTGATCTAGTACTGGAGTGAGTGTAACTTCAGAAAATGGGGGTGCTGAGCCAGGGGGATTAGCTCAAAGGGTGACCTTTCTTGCAGAAGCCCAAAGTCCAATACCTGGCATGCAAAAAAAAAAATTGGGGATAGGGGCCAGAGAGATAGCACAGCAGTAGAGCGTTTGCCTTGCATGCAGGTGATCCAGGACAGATGGTGGTTTGAAACCCAGCATTTCATATGGTCCCCTGTACCTGCCAGGAGCAATTTCTGAGCTCAGAGCCAGGAGGAACTCCTGAGCACCGCCAGGTGTGACCCAGAAACAAACAAAAAAAAAAATTGGGGGAGGTGTTTTGGGCCACATCTGGTGGCACTAAGAGGTTACTACTGGTTCTGCATACGGGATGCTGAGGATTGAACTGCGATCAGTTCTGGGTGGGCAATGTGCAAGGCAAATGCCCATCCACTGTGGTATCACTCCAGCTCCAGAAAAAAAAATGTTTAAGCAAGGTCCACTAGAAAATTTTGCCATTTTAGGTTCAACATTGTGGGCCAGAGAGATAGTTCAATGGGTACTGCACATGGCCAATCTGGATTCAGTTACCAGCATCCTAGATGGTCCCTCAAGCACCACCAGAAGTAATTCCTGAGTGCAGAATCAGGAGTAACACCTGAGCATTTTGGGGTATGGTCCAAAAACAACAACAACAATATAAATAAACATTGAGCTATA
Source organism: Suncus etruscus (assembly GCF_024139225.1). Taxonomy (NCBI): domain Eukaryota; kingdom Metazoa; phylum Chordata; class Mammalia; order Eulipotyphla; family Soricidae; genus Suncus; species Suncus etruscus. Next base: position 121,287,543 of record NC_064854.1, on the reverse strand, counting down.
GTTGGGGCCCAGAGCAATAGCACAGTGGTAGGTAGGGCGTTTGCCTCGCATGTAGACCCTGGTTCAATTCCTGGAATTCTATATGGTCCCCCAAGCCTGCCAGGAGTGATTTTTTTTTTTTTTTTTTTTTTTTTAGGAGCGATTTCTGAGTGCAGAGTCAGGAGTAACCCCTGAGCACTGCCTGGTGTGACCCAAAAAACAAACAAACAAAACCATTGAGCTATAGAACAGAATCTAGCTTGTGCTCAGAATACTACTATCCTACAAAGCTTATTGCCCAGTACAATCAAGTATAAATACAAATTATGAATCTATTTTTTTTTTTTTTTTTTTGGTTTTTGGGCCACACCCGGTGGTGCTCAGGGGTTACTCCTGGCTATCTGCTCAGAAATAGCACGGGGGACCATATGGGACACCAGGATTCGAACCAACCACCTTAGGTCCTGGATCGGAAGCTTGCAAGGCAAACACCGCTGTGCTATCTCTCCGGGCCCATGAATCTATTTTTTAATTTGGTCACACTCAGTGGTGCTCAGGACTTACTCCTGGCTCCATGCTCAGACATTACTCCTGGTGGAGCACAGGGGACCATTACTATCTTGCTGATCCCCAAATTATGAATTAAATGTGTTGGATCTCTGGTCATGAATGACCTCGGAGGTCATACAGTTTAATGGGTTAAACCCATTGTAGTTCAGAATAATTCATAGAGCAATTTTTTTTTTTTGGGTCACACCCGGCGGCGCTCAGGGGTCACTCCTGGCTCTCAGAAATCGATCCTTTCAGGCTTGGGGGACCATATGGGATGCCGGGATTTGAACCACCGTCCTTCTGCATGTAAGGCAAATGCCCTACCTCCATACTATCTCTCCGGCCCCCTAGAGCGATTTTTATATTCAGGCAGGGCTCCCCACTAGGATTATGAAATTAAAATGTCCAAGGGAGGGACCAGGCTGAGATGTGGTTTGGGGACGGAGCATTTGCCTTGCTTAAAATGATACCCTGAGTTTTATCTCAGCACTGCAAAACAAACAAACAAAAACCTAGCCTTTGGAATCAAGAAAATAGCTCAAAAGGCTGGACCTCAGCTCTAAAGATGTGTGGGGTGGGAGGGTAGGGAGTGGGGGTTATCACCAGCACTGCCAGGAGCAACCCTTTATTTTTATTATTTATTGATTTTATTTGTCTTTTGTTTTGTTTTTGTGCCACACCCAGCTTTCTCCAGACTCTGCTTAAGAACCATATGGAATGCCAGTGACCGAACCCAGTTCAGCCACACAAAAGGCAAATGATAGTAACTTTTATACTATCTCTCAAGGCCCAGGAACAATTCCTTAGTACTTACTAATAGGTATGCTTCAAAACAAATTAAGAACATCTCTAGGGGTCAATAGCAATAGCGCAGTGAGAGGGTAGTTGCCTTGTGTGTAGCTTACCCGAGTTCAATCTCTGGCTTCCCATATGATCCCTTGAGCCTGCCAGGAGCAATTTCTAAACTCAGAGCCAGGAGCAATCCCTGAGTGCCTCTGGGTATGGCCCAAAACAAAACAAAAATCTCTATAACATACTGATGTCTATGTAACATTTTATTTTATTTATTTAGTTTTGTTTTTGGGTCACACCCAGCAGTGTTTAGGGGTTACTCATGGCTCTGTGCTCAGAAATCACTCCTGGCAGGTTCAGGAGACCATATGGGATGTCAGGGATAGAACCGGTGTTAGCTGGGTGCAAGACAAACACCCAACCTACTGTACTATCACTCTGGCCCCTAAAATTTTTATTTTATTTTATTTTAAATTTAAAGTATGTATAGGAGAGTATATATGTCTACTGGGTAGAACTGAGTAGACAAGAGTCTTCAGTGACAGGGTCAGAGAGATAGCACAGCAGTAGGGCATTTGCCTTGCGCGAAGTTGATCAAGGATGGACGATGGTTCGAATCCTGGCATCCCATATGGTCCCCCATGCCCGCCAGGAGCAATTTCTGAATGCAGAGCCAGGAGTAGCCCCTGAGCACCACCAGATGTGGCCCAAGGGGGAAAAAAAAAGCAATCAGAGTTTCTTGGGGGCCCGCGGTGATAGCACAGTGGGTAGGCCATTTGTCTTGCATGTGGGCCACCTAGGTTTGATCCCAGGCATCCCATATGGTGCTCCAAGCCTGTCAGGAGTATTTTTTGAGCACAGAGCTAGGAGCAACCCTGAGGACTGCCTGGTTTAGCGCGCGCGCACGCGCGCGCGCGCACGCACACACACACACACACACACACACACACTCACACACACACACACTCACACACACACACACACTCACACACACACTCACACACACACACACACTAACAGACACACAAAGTTAGAGCTTCTCAAATGATAATTATAAAAGAACCAAAATGTGGGGACCCTTGATTCTAAAGGTGCCTCCTCCCCAAAGCAGCATTCAGGAAAGAAGTAATACAGCTTTCTGAACTGCTTTCCATTTTGGAAGACTCTAATTCTTCTGACTTTGCTTCTTAGTACTAAACTGAAAATGAAGGTCCAGTAATATTTCTTTTTTTTTTTTTTTTGTTTGTTTTTTGGGGGGGCCACACCCGGCAGTGTTCAGGGGTTACTCCTGGCTGTCTGCTCAGAAATAGCTCCTGGCAGGCACGAGGAACCATATGGGACACCGGGATTCGAACCAACCACCTTTGGTCCTGAATCGGCTGCTTGTAAGGCAAACGCTGCTGTGCTATCTCTCCGGGCCCAGTCCATTAATATTTCAGGTTTAGTTCATGTTCCAGGCTGAGTTTTGATTTACCATTAGCCCTCCAGGCCTGTCCAAAACAATAACAACAACAACAACAACAAAAATAAACAAGAAATCTAATAGACTCATGAAATGATCATCTAACAGTACCATGTAAGGGCCAAATTGATATTATAACTGATAAGGTGTTTGCCTTGCACACCTGAATTTGATTCCCAGCATATGGACAAGCATTGCCAGGAGTGATTCCTTGTGGCCAAAAAAACAAAAGAAAGAGGGGCCGGAGAGATAGCATGGAGGTAAGGCGTTTGCCTTTCATGCAGGAGATCATCGGTTCGAATCCCGGCGTCCCATATGGTCCCCTGTGCCTGCCAGGAGTTATTTCTGAGCAGACAGCCAGGAGTAACCCCTGAGCACCGCCGGGTGTGACCCAAAAACCACAAAAAAAAAAAAAAAAAAAAGAAAGTACCAAATAGGCCCGGAGAGATAGCACAGTGGTGTTTGCCTTGCAAGCAGCCGATCCAGGACCAAAGGTGGTTGGTTCAAATCCCGGTGTCCCATATGGTCCCCTGTGCCTGCCAGGAGCTATTTTTGAGCAGACAGCCAGGAGTAACCCCTGAGCACCGCCGGGTGTGACCCAAAAACCAAAAAAAAAAAAAAAAAAAAAAAGAAAGTGCCAAATAAATTCAGGATTATTATTTTCAAAATTTTAATATAAATCTAGTTTCTCAGGCCCTAGAGATAAAATCCTAGCTCCAGATTTTGGTCTCTAGGCCTCTTTGAAGTCTGTTCCCTGATCAACCTCTTTCTGGATCTCTGATCTGCAGGGCTCTCTTTCCAGTCAATGCCTTTTTATTAGGGCCTGTCCTTTTGCCCCAGATACTTGCTTCCGCCTCCTAAGCACTTATTCTAGTATCTCTAAGAGATTGTTGTTTCTGTTTTTCATAAATCCGTTAGTTGAATAACTGTGAAGTATTCAATTAAATGAACAACAAAGTTGTTTATGATTAAGTCATACAGTGTCCAACACCCTTCGCCAGTGCACATTTCCTGCCACATTTCCTGCCATCAGTGTCCCCAGTTTCCTTCCACCCTCATACCTGCCCTCCCCCATGCAGCCTCTGTGACAGACTTTTTTTTTTTCTTTTTCTTTTTGATTTTTGGGCCACACCTGATGGCTGCACTCAGAAAGAAATAGCACTGGCAGGCTCAGGGGACCACATGGGATGCTGGAGATCAAATCAGGGTGGGCCATGTGCAAGGCAAACTGTACAATCACTCCAGCCCCTACGATTCCTTTTTTTTTTGGGGGGGGTCACACCTGGTGGCGCTCAGGGTTGCTCCTGAGCTCTACACTCAGAAATAGCCCCTGGCAGGCTCGGGGGACCATATGGGATGCCAGGATTCGAACCACTGTCTTTCAACATGCAAGGCAAATGCCCTACTTCCATGCTATCTCTCCAGCTCCAGTCTAGCTTTTTCTTCACAGTATGTACTCATGGAGAGATGAGTTCTTTTTTTTTTTTTTTGGTTTTTGGGCCACACCCGGTGACACTCAGGGGTTACTCCTGGCTATGCGCTCAGAAGTCGCTCCTGCTTGGGGGACCATATGGGACGCCGGGGGATCGAACCGCGGTCCGTCCTAGGCTAGTGCAGGCAAGGCAGGCACCTTACCTCCAGCGCCACCTCCCGGCCCCGAGAGATGAGTTCTTTAAACAGTTCCTGGGGGACAATGGAATGAAAGAAAAAAGGCAAGAGCTCTGTTCTTTTAAGTCTCTAGTTCATTGTAATGACTCAGGATCTTAAAAATCAGGTAGATGATAGCTGGGGAATGTGTTAGGGTGACTGAAGGCAGAGCTGAAAGGGTGGGTGTTAGCTAAGTGAATTGGGTTGGGGTGGGGGGAGGAGGGAGGGAATTCCAGTCAAATCTCAAAGAAAACATTGAAATTGGTTCAAATCTAGAAAAATCTAGCAAAAATCTAGCTAGGCGAGGCAGTAGATTGGATGAAGGAGTGAGTGACTAGTAACCTGTCCTGAAACAAATACAGATAGAACTTGATATCCCAAGTCACAATACAGGACTTTTCCCTTTAAGTGTGGCACTGGGACTTCCCAGAATGGTCCTAACCTAATGGGGTTTCTGTGTAAGAATTTGGTTAAATTATTCTTTTCCTTTTCCTTTCATTTCACAGCTGAACGTGGTCCCCTAAACATAATCAAAATATAGGCTTTGGGGCCCACTCAGTGGTATTCAGGAGGTATTTCTGTACACTCTGAGCACTCTGTGCTCCTTTGTTGCTTCTAGCCACTGCTTGGGAGACCAGGTAGCAAAACTGATAATTAAAACTGGGTGGACCTCTGATATACAAAGCATGCACTCCAGTCTTTGTTTAGTCAATCTTTAAGAGAAAATATGGGGTCAGAGAGATATCAGAGTGATTAAGACATTTGCCTTGTACATGGCTGAACTAAGTTTGTTTCCTGGTACCCCATATGGCCCCTAAGCAGTGCCAAGAGCAATCTCTGAGAGCAGAACCCAGAATCCCAAAATAAAACACGTGTTGCCACCTTTCCCCCACAAATAAAGAAAGAAATGGTGGGATAGTACAGGGGTTAAAGTGCCTGCCTTGTATGTGGTCAATCCAGTTTGATCCTGGCACTGAGCAGTCCCCAAGCATCATTGGAAGAAACTCTTGAGCACAGCACTGGGAATATATGCTCCCAAACAATATCATATGAGGCCCAAATCCCCACTCCTAAATTAAATAACATGAGCAGAAACTTAATGGTAGGCCCTAAGTACAGATTGTGGTCAAAATCTCTACTGGACATTTAAAATACCCAAGATCTAAATAAAGAGTATTTACTATAAACATGCTAAAATCAAGTCTCTTTTCTTTTTCATAATTCCAGGTATGTTAACCAAGGCTTCAGACGTGCAAGGCAAAGTCTTCTGTCACTGAGCTGCGTGCCTTGCCAAAGTCTGATTGCCATTGTTTTGTTTCCCCCTTTTTTTCAAGGGGGGTTTATGGTCCATACCCAATGCTCAGGACTTAATCCTAGCTCTGGATCATTTCTGGCTTGCTCAGGAGACCATATCAGGAAACCATAGAGAGTGCTGGTTGTTCAAACATGGGCTGTCTGTGTGCAAGGCAAATACTTTATCCTTTGTACTATCGCTCCAGTCCCACTTAGTCATTCTAAGTCATTCTAAAACCTAGATTTCTAGAAGAAGGCTCAAAAGCTTGGAGGAATACTTTCACCACCAGGAACCCAAGCTCTATCAGGTGTATCCTCAAAACAATAACAACCTACAATCTCATAACCACCACTGGTACTCTAGGAGATACAAAATAATTATACAACTATAAAATGAGGTCAATTCCTTCCTTAAAGTTGTTATAGCAATTAAATCATACAAATCGGGCCGGAGAGATAGCATGGAGGTAAGGCGTTTGCCTTTCATGCAGGAGGTCATTGGTTCGAATCCCGGTGCCCCATATGGTCCCCCGTGCCTGTCAGGAGCAATTTCTGAGCCTGGAGCCAGGAATAACCCCTGAGCACTGCCGGGTGTGACCCAAAAAAACCAAAAAAAAAACATACAAATCAAGCACTAGGCAGTGTGTGGCCCAAAAGCACTATACAGGGCAATAGTACAGTGAGTAGGGCACTTGCATTGCGTACAGCTGATACAGGTTTGATATCTGGTGTCTAGAACCCCACCAGAAGTGATTCCTGAGTGAAGAGAAAAGGAGCTCAGGACTATAAGGAAAAAAAAAGTGGGCAGAGCAATAACACAGCCATAGGGCATTTGCCTTGCAGGCGTCCAACCCAGGATGGACTTGGATTTGAATCCCTGACATCCCATATGATCCTCCAAACCTCCCAGGAGTGCTTTCTGACTACAGAGCCAGGAGTAATCCCGGAGTGGCCCTGGGTGTAGCCCAAAACCAAAACCAAAACCAAAAAATAAAAAATAAAAAAAAAATAAAAGAAGAAGAAGCATTATACAACCAGTATCTACTTTATTTACTACATTATCTAGGAGCACCCAGTGGAGTAAGAAAGCATGGAAGAAGGGCTGGAAGGTCCAGTTCACAACATGAAGCTCACCAAAAAGAGTGCTGAGTGCAGTTAGAGAAATAACTACATTGAGAACTATCACAACAATGAATGAGTGAGGGAAGTGGAAAGCCTGTCTCAAATATTGGGGGTGGAGAGAAGGGAAATTTGGGACATTGGTGATGGGAATGTTACACTGGTGAAGGGGTTTGTTCTTTACATGACTGAAATCCAACTACAATTATATTTGTAATCAAGGTGTTTACATAAAGATACTAATTAAAAAATGATATAAGAAAAAGAAGAAAAAAAAGAAAGGATGGAAGAGAAGGAAAAGATGTCCTAAATAAATGGTAGGGAGGTGAAGGGAGAATTTTGGCATCCATAAGCTAAGCTAGGCCCAAATTCAGGCTCAATTTAGGACATTCAGTTTCTTCCCTTGTTCTAAATTGGGGGGTACTGAAACAAGGAGAGGGAGATGATAGGCAAGGATCCACAGCATTAAAACTGCAAAGACTGCACCCTACTTTAATTCCAATGAACCCTCTAAAGGCCCTTCAGCACACTCCCCATTATTTCAGTGCAAAATGTGCAGGCCTTTAGCCAAAGCCAAAGGGGAGTGGAAGAGAAGAGCAATGGCGGCGGGCCAGGAAAGAACTACAACTCCCAGCATGCTCCGGGGCGTCCCTCGCTCTCTCTAACCCTGCCCTCCCCGTCTCGGGAGCCGCTCAGCGTGAAGGGGGTGGGGTCGGGTTTGGCGCCGGCCCCGCCCCTTTCGGAGAGCGGGTGAAGGGGAGCCGCGCGCGTGGCGCGAGCGCTTTTCCCCCCGCCTTCCCACCTCCGCTTCTGATTGGTCGAGCGCCGCTGCCAATCAAGGGCCGGAAGTGGGAACGCCGCGTCCTGATTGGTCGGTCCCGTTTGGCGCCAACTCGGAAAGAAAGGGGGCGGGGCGGCTGCTCTTTGACCCCAGCGACAGCTCCGGGAGAAGAAGGAGAAGGTGAAGGCTGGAAGGAGCGGAGGAAGGCGCGTCGTCGGTGGCGTGGGGGCTGAGGAGGGGAAGAAAGAAGGGAAGGAAGACGGGGAGGGGACCCCGATCGCCGCCGCGCGGCCTCCCCGCCTCCTCGCCGCGCTGAACTTGGCGCGTTTGTTTAGATTCGAGCCTGAGGCGAACGCCGCCCGCCGCCTCGCGGGCCCCGAGGAAGCTCAGCCGCCGTGCATGCGGGTGGCGCCGGCTGGGGCCCCGCTCAGCCCTCGCACCCGTCGCCGCCGCCGCCATGGAGCTGGGCCCGGAGCCCCCGCACCGCCGCCGCCTGCTCTTCGCCTGCGGCAGCCCCCCGCCCGCGCCCCCGGCCCCGCAGCAGCCCGTCGTCAAGGCCCTGTTCGGGGCCCCCCAAGTCGCCCCCGCGGGCCTGTCGCCCGTCGCCAGCCTCGCCCTCACCATGGGCCGGCTGCAGGGGCTGGACAGGTGAGGTGGGGCTGGGGCACCGGCCTCCCCTCATCCCCCCTCCGCGGGGAACCCCCCTGGAAGGCTCGTCTCGGGGGTCCCCAGCCCGCTAGCCCCCTCCTGGGTCAGGAGCTGATGGATCGCCTCCCTCCCTCCCGCCATGTGCACCTCTTGAACCCTGGGCCAGAGAGGCCTTGTCGATCCCTCTCTTTCTCTCCTCAGGGTCACCCTGGTCAACCCTACGGGTTTGGGGTGACCCCCCTATTCCCCATTCTCACTGCACCTCTCTATCTCTCCTCAGGGTCAATCTCATTTCTGAAATGGGCCCTCTAGGGGTTTGGGGTGACCCCTTCGCTGCCCCTCTTTCCTCAGGGTCATCCTGGCTCCTGAAATGGCCCCTTTAGGGGTTTGGGATGACCCCTAGTCCCCATCCTCACTGCCCCCTCTCTCTTTCTCTCCTCAGGGTCATCCTCGTTTCTGAAATGGGCCCTCTAGGGGTTTGGGGTGACCCCTTCGCTGCCCCTCTTTCCTCAGGGTCATCCTGGCTCCTGAAATGGCCCCTCTAGGGGTTTAGGGTGACCCCCTATTCCCCATCCTCACTGCCCCTCTCTTTCTCTCAGGGTCACCCTGGTCAACCCTGAAATGGGCTCTCTATGGGTTTGGGGTGACCCCCCCTACTCCCCATTCTCGCTGCACCTCTCTGTCTCTCCTCAGGGTCAATCTCATTTCTGAAATGGGCCCTCTAGGGATTTGGGGTGACCCCTTCGCTGCCCCTCTTTCCTCAGGGTCATCCTGGTTCCTGAAATGGCCCCTCTAGGGGTTTGGGATGACCCCTAGTCCCCATCCTCACTGCCCCTCTCTCTTTCTCTCCTCAGGGTCATCCTCGTTTCTGAAATGGGCCCTCTAGGGATTTGGGGTGACCCCCTCGCTGCCCCTCTTTCCTCAGGGTCATTCATCCTGGTCCCTGTAATGGGCCCTCTAGGGATTTGGAGTGACCCCCCATTTCCATCCTTGCTGCCCCTCTTTCCTCAGGGTCACCCTCGTTTCTGAAATGGGCTCTCTAAGGATTTGGGGTGACCCCCCTACTCCCTATCCTTGCTGCCCCTCTCTCCTGAGGGTCACCCTCTGTTTCTGAAATGGGCCCTCTAGGAATTTGGGGGTGACTCCCCACTCCCCATCCTTGCTGCCCCTCTAAGTAGGTCTTGCCCCTGGACCATCACCTCTACACATCAACCAGCTGGCTCCTGGAAAACGAGGCTCTTACGGAGGGAAAAGCAGACCCCACTCTCCCCCAGGCACTTGCATCCATCCACATTTGGCTGGCTGAAGCATTTCCCCGGGATCGTGGTTTCCTATGAGCTTTGTTCCTCAACAAATGGCCCCTAATGGCATTTTTTCCTTCCTAGCCTTTGTGCACGATCCTGGCAGTTCCCCTAAGTCCGGACATTTCTACTTTTGCATATTCTGAAACTCCTCTCTCAGGATATTTCCTTTTAGCAGAATATGCATCCCCCATAGTGTTTTCTGGAGCAGCCAAGCTAAGCACATGTCTAGCATCTTTTCTAAGACGGCAAAAGCAGCAGCGTGGCCTGTGTGTGCCTAGAGCACTTCGTCCCATTTCTGGAAAAAACCTGCAGACATTAGTGTAGGCCTGTGTCTTTCTTTGTGATCCAGAAATGTTAACGGCTGATCTGGGCAAAAGTGTGGTTTGAGGTGAGGCCTAGAACTGATGGTGACCCACAGCGGCCTAACCTTTTGCTAGCAGATCACCCCAGAACCCATATCCTGTGTGTTGTGTGACTTTGCAGTGATGTAGTTATAGAAATGGAATTATTTCTTTGTTTCAGTGACTATGAACAGCCAATGGAGGTGAAAAACAGCAGTCTTCAGAGAATGGGCTCCTCAGAGTCTACTGATTCAGGTATTCTTTTCTTTTAGTCTTTCTTTTGGGGCGGGGGAGGGCTGCAACCAGCTGTGCTCGGGGATCACTTCTGTCTGGCTCAGGGAACCATATGGGATGCCAGGGATTGAACCCAGGCCAGCTGTGTGCAAGGCAAGCTCTCTGCCCACTTGTACTATCAGTCTGCATCCCCCCCCTCTTTTTTTTGGGAGGGCCACATCAGGAGGTGCTCAGGGGTTACTCCTAGCTCTGTGCTCAGAAATTGCTCCTGGCAGGCTTAGGGGACCATATGGGATGCTTGGGATCAATCCCAGGTCAGCCATGAACAAGGCAAATGCCCTACCCACTGTGCTATCATTCCAGCCCCCCCCCATTCCCCCTCCCCCCATTTTTCTTTAATTGAAACAATGTTGGTCACTCCTGGTAAGCAATGTCTGGAATTAACCAAGATAAATAAGTCTTAAGCATTTCGAAGTGCTGTATAATTTCAATACTTGAAATTTGCTGAATCTTATGATTTCACCTAGGTATTTAATTTGTTGAGTACTGGAAAAAAAGATAGAGAGAAGCCATGGCATTGACTGTCCTTAAGAGCTATGCAAGGACGGGCTGGGGAAAATGTGCAATGTGTTTATTTTTTGTTGTTTGATTTTGGGTCACACAAGGCAGCACTCGGGTTACTCCTGGCAGGCTTGGGGGACCATATGGGATGCCAGGGTTCGAACTACCGTCATTCTGCATGCAAGGCAAACACCCTACCTCTGCTCTCTCTGGCCCCTGCAATGTGTTATTTTGTTTTGTTTTGGGGTCACACCCAGTGGTGCTCGGGATCATATGGGATACTAGGGATTGAACCTGAGTTAGCCATGTACAAGGCAAACACTCCCTGCTGTGGTATCGCTCTGGCACAAATTGTGCAGTGTGTAAGAAACTCAACTTGTAGCCAACATGGGTTCAATCCCATAACACTCCACCTGAACCTGAACCTTCCAGAAGTGATCTCTAAGTGGTCATGAGTAAGTACTACAGGGTTGTGCTGTTCCAACCCCCCTCTAAAAAAGGAACTGCAAAGAGGAGCCAGAGAAATAGCAGTGAATAGGCTGCATGCAGGAGTAATTCCTTGAGCACAGTCAGGAGTACGCTAAGTTTGCTCCCTAACAAAATAAGGCCTCTAAGGTCTCATTGTGATAGTCTGTAGACAAAGGTAACATGTGCCTGGTATCTGCAATGATTTTGTATGTACTTGGACAGGGGAGTAAAGTTTACTGTATTTTTATGTGGTACTGAGATCAAGCCCGGGACATGCAAGATAAGCTCTACCATTGAGCCATATCTTTTGCTTAGTCTTACTGCTATTAAATGGCAGTCTGAAAATCTTGGTAGTTAAATGTATGACCAAATTATGGAAATTGTAATGAAATTTCAACAAACCTGTGGTGGATGAAATTTACCAGTGCACTTTATTTTAATTCATATTACTGCTGGATTTATAGGTATTCGTGTAGATGGGAGCATTCTGGACATAAACTCCAGGAACTATAAGACCAAGTCTTAAAATACAGGTTTCATGGGGGGCCGGAGTGATAGTACAGTGGTAGGTAGGGCACACATTTACCCAGGGCTGATCCAGGTTCAATATCCAATATCCCATATATTCCCCTGAGCCTACCACAAGCAATTTCTGAGTGCAGAGCCAGGAGTAGCCCCTGAGCAACGTTGAGTGTGGCCCAAAACCTAAATAAAAAATATAGGGCCCGGAGAGATAGCACAGCCGGGTGTGACCCAAAAAAAAAAAAAAAAAAAAAAAAAAGAAATAGCTCCTGGCAGGCACGGGGGACCATATGGGACACTGGGATTCGAACCAACCACCTTTGGTCCTGGATCGGCTGCTTGCAAGGCAAACGCTGCTGTGCTATCTCTCCGGGCCCTATATAGGCTTTTTAAGAACAAGGGCTGGGATTCTCATTTGTGGCTACATGGTGCTTTTGGTAAGGAACTAACATATTTCCAGTAAGGTTTATATAGACCCAGAGGAAAAATGGGCAGACATTATTTATTTACTTTTGGTTTATGGACCCCATCCAGTGATAGTCAGGGTTTACTCATGGCTCTGTGCTTAGGGATCCGTTGGTTTTGAGAACATGTGATATACAGGATCAAACCTGGCTAGGCCAGGTACAAGGCAAGCAAACACCTTACCTGGTGTACTATCTCTGTAGTGTTCTAGGTAGGCATTATTGGCTCAGGAATATGCTAGTGTCTTCCTGCTGCCTTAGCTAAGATGGGTACCTGACTTGGTATTATTTTGTTCAAGGTAACCACTCTATACTTGCTTGGCTTGGCTTGTGACTAAAATTTACAAAGCCTCAAATAATGCACATGATCTGAAAATCAAAATGATTCCAAAGGGACAGCTTTTGGAATTCCTTGGAGCACAAAGCTCTAGAGTAACTCCTAGCATCATTGAGTACTTCAAAAATTATCTTGGGGGAGGGGTTTGAACCACACCCAGTGGCGCCCAGTGGTTATTCCTGGCTCTACTCAGAAATTGTTCCCAGAAGGTTCGGCAGACCATATGGGATGCCTGAGATTGAAATCAGGTAGTTTGGGTCAGCTGCGTGCATGGCAAACACCCTACCACTATACTACTGCTACTTCTCTGTTTGAGAAAGGATTGTTATTTTGTTTTTTGTTTTTCCTTTTGGGTTTGGGTTTTGGGCCATACCCGGCTGTTATTCCTGGCCCTGCACTCAGAAATCTCTCCTAGCAGGCTTGGGGGATGGTATGGGATGCCAGGAACCGAACCGGGGTTCATCCCAGGTAGGACACAACTAGGTAAATGTACTGCTGCTATGCTATTCCAGCCCCAGAAAGGATCATTTATTTATTTATTTAATTTTATTTTTTATTTTTGGGTTTTTTTTGGGTCCCACCCGGCAGCGCTCAGGGGTTACTCCTGGCTCTACACTCAGAAATGACTCTTGGCAGGCTCTGGGGACCATATGGTCTGCTGGGATTCAAACCCCCGTCCTTCTGCATGCAAGGCAGACGCCCTACAGCTGTGCTATCTCCCGGCCCCCAGAAAGGATCATTTCTAACTGAATTATCAAACATCCCTGAGAAAATTCAGTTAAATTCATTTTCTTTTTTTTTCTTTTACTTTTTTTTTTTTTTTTGGTTTTGGTTTTTTGTAACCCTGGTGGTGCTCAAGGGTTACTCCTGGCTCTATGCTCAGAAATTGCTCCTGGCAGGCTTGAAGGACCACATGGGATGCCAGGGATTGAACCAGCATCCTTCTGTGTACAAGGCAAAAGTCATACCTCCATGCTATCTCTCTGGCCCCAGTTAAATTCAGTTTATTTGGAGCCAGGAGTAACCCCCAATCACCAAAGGTGGCCAAAAAAATAAAACTCAAATTTTGTACAGCCTTTTATTTTGTTTTTTTGGGCCATACCTAATGGCCATTACTCCTTGCTCTGCTCAGAAACTGCTCTTGGCAGGCTTAGGGGACCATATGGGACGCCAGGGATAGAACCTGGGTCTGCTGTATGCGAGACAAATGCAGTACCCGCTGTGCTATCGCTCCCGCGCGCCCCCCCCCCCCCCCATCCCCTCAAGAATTTTTGTTTGTTTGGGCCACACCTGGTGAAAGCTCAGGTGTTACTTATGGCTGCACTGGTGATCGAATTCAAGCACTAAGTCTCTGCAGCGTACTTCATTTCTTTTTATTTATTTATTTATTTGGTTTTGGTTTTTGGGTCACATCCGGCAGCGCTCAGGGGTTACTCCTGGCTCTACGCTCAGAAATAGCTCTTGGCAGACTCAGGACCATATGGGATGCCGGGATTTGAACCACCGTCCCTCTGCATGCAAGGCAAATGCCTTACCTCCATGCTATCTCTCCGGCCCCTATTTCTTTGAAGTATATAAAAACTATTCCCCTGGCTGCTTTATTTTTCATGTTTTTCGGGCCACCCCCAGCTGTTCTCAGGCTGGCTCCCTCACTCCTGGCTCTTAGCTCAGGAATTACTCCTGAGTGCGGGGGACCATATATGTTGCCTGGGTTCAACTACATGTGTAGTAGGCGCCTTATCCACTCCATTAGCTCTCCTAACTGGCCTTTTTATGATGATATAAAATAAAATATAATCTTCCGCAGGTTTTTGTCTGGATTCTCCTGGACCTTTGGACAGTAAAGAAAAGTATGTATTCACTGCTTTCAATGTTTTAAAATGTGCATAGACTTATTTTTTGTGATGCTCAGTACTTACACCTGGGTCTGCTTGAGGATCATACCTGACAGACTTGGGTGCCCATGTGGGGTGCTGGTTTACTGTATACGAGGAAAGTGCCCTACCTGCTGTACTATTGCCCTGGTCCCAGAACACACTTTTCTTTTATTCGGGAGGGGGTCCACACCTGACAGGCACAGGGGACTAGATGGGATGTCAGGATTCAAACCACGGTCCTGGATCGGCTGTGTGCAAGGCAAACACCCCCATAGCTGTGCTGTCTTTCAGTCCCTTACTGATACTTTCTAACTTTAGTTCATATTTCTAACTTAGTATTTGGTGGGCCGGAGAGATATAGCATGGAGGTAAGGTGTTTGCCTTGCATGCAGAAGGATGATGGTTTGAATCCTGGCATCCCATATGGTCCCCTGAGCCTCCCAGCAGCAATTTCTGACGCAACAGGAGCGATTTCTGAGCGTAGAGCCAGGAGTAACCCCTGAGTGCTGTCGGGTGTGACCCAAAAACCAAAAAAAAAGTATTTGACTTGAAGTCTCTGGATCAGGTTTTTAAATCTGTCTCTCCTGCCACCAACACCCCTGGTCTCCATTTAAATTATTTTCCCCAGTGGCCCCTTGGAGTATTCTTCGGCCACATGGTCCCTGCTTGAGAAACACTGCTCTAAACTGATAACTTTTTGAAAATGAGTACTGTAGTATGTCATCTGCTTTCAGAACTTTGCTAGCTGTAATTTTTGTGTTCTTTTTGGTGTCTCACCCAAACCCTTGTTCCATCCTTTGACATATATAAATTGAGAATATAGTTTATAAAGTTTTTTTTTGTTTTGTTGTTGTTTTTTTTTTTTTGGTTTTTTTTTTTTTTTTTTTTTTGGTTTTTGGGTCACACCCGGCGTTGCTCAGGGGTTACTCCTGGCTGTCTGCTCAGAAATAGCTCCTGGCAGGCACGGGGGACCATATGGGACACCGGGATTTGAACCAACCACCTTTGGTCCTGGATGGGCTGCTTGCAAGGCAAACACCGCTGTGCTATCTCTCCGGGCCCTTAAAGTTTTAATCACTGAATTAGTTACCTATTTTCAGGTGTACAATGGTCAAACACCAATCCCTTTGCCAATGTCTGCTTCCTACCACTCATATCCTGTTTCCCTCCTGTTCCCACCTTTTTTTCCCCTTTTATCCTGTAGGCATTGTGACTTACAATTATAGTACTGGGCCGGAGTGGTGGCTCAAGTGGTAGGGCATTTGCCTTGCATGCACTGACATAGGACAGACCGTGGTTCGATTCTCTCCCCCCCCCCCTCCCGTGTCCCATATGGTTCCCCCGATTCAGGAGCAATTTCTGAGCGCAAAGCCAAGAGTAACCCCTGAGTGTCACCGGGTGTGGTCCAAAAAACAAACAAAAAACCACAAACAATTATGCTACTGATAGAGTACCATTATCACTTGACCTCCATTCAGCACCTAGTTTTTATCCAGAGTGATCACTTCCTTCATGATGTGTTTTAAGAGAAGTGTGCTAACTGGACTTTGTATTCCACTGAGAAGCTAAATATTGATGTAATTTGTGAGAATAGCAAAGCTTAAGTTTGTTTCTGTGAGGCTGGAGCTATAGGGGCCAACACAGGACGGACCCTGGTTCAAATCCCTACTAGGAACGAGTTCTGAGCACAGAGCAAGAGAAGAAAAGTTTTCTGAATCCACACTATTGATCTTATTCTGTTTAATCCTTACATAATGAAAGACTTGATACAAAGCTTTAATGTCATACATAAAAATCAATTTAACTTTTTCTTTTGGGGTCAGAGTGATGGCATAGCAGATAGGGTGTTTGCCTTGCACTCTGGCTGACCTGAGTTTGATCCTCGGCATCCCATTTAGTTCCCTGAGCCTGCTAGGAATATATTCTGAGCGAAGAGCCAGGAATAGCTCCTGAGCACTGCCAGGTGGCACAGGACAGTGCTTAGATGCTAATTCCAATGGTGCTCAGGAGACTGCAATGCTGAAATAAATCTAGACCATTTGCATAATAAGCATGCACATTAATCCCTTGAGCTAGCTCCCCAGCTTACTGTATTTTAGGGAGTTAGAAGGCAACTTTTGTTTTTGTTTTTGGACCACACCTGGAAGTGCTCAGGGTTTACTCCTGGGTTTAATCCTGGCAGATTTAGGATGCTGGGGATTGAACCCAGGTGACCAGTGTACAAGGCAAATGCCCTGCCCCACTGTACTATCGCTCTAGTCCCAGAAGGCAAATTTAATTTTTTTATCTTTTTTTTTTTTTTTTTTTTGGTTTTTGGGCCACACCCAGTGATGCTCAGGGGGTACTCCTGGCCATGAACTCAAAAATTGCTCCTGACTTGGGGGTGACCACATGGGATGCCAGGGGATTGAACCACGGCAAACACCCCACCACTTGCATCACCGCTCCGGCCCCAACCAGAAGGCAAATTTAAAAGTAATGAGATATCGAAACTGGAGAGATAGGACAGTGAATAGGGTGCTTGCCTTGCCTGTGACTAACTGGGCTTGATTCTTAGCACCCTATAGAGTCCACTGAGCCCCTTACTCAGCATAGGGAGAGGAGCAACTTCTGAGCATTTTTAGGTGTGGCCCAAGGCCTTCTGGACACCCCCCAAAAAAGGTAATTGATGTCTTTTATAACCAGGCATCCTTCTTCAGTTAAATTTTTCAATAAATTCCCATCTGTCTGGCTAACTGCTTTAAATACACAAATACTTACTATAAGAATATAGAGAGGCTAGAGCTCTAATATAGCAGGTAGGACATTTGCCTGGTGTGCAGCCAATCCAGATTCGATCCCCAGAGTCTCATGGTCCCCCAAGCCCACCAGGAGTGATTCCTAAGTGCAGAGCCGGTAGTAATTCCCTGAGCATTGCCAGATATGATCCAAAACAACAATAAAAAAGATTATATACACTACTTTGACTAATATATACCCTTGTCCTTCCTGCTGTTCCCCTCATAGATGCTATCAACTCCATTATCTCTGCCAAAGTACACTCCACTCAATAGCCAGAGATGGCTCAAACTTAAACAGATGTTTTTGCTTGTAGGAGGCTTGTGCTTTATTGCCAAGAGCATGTTTCCTTAGGCACCACTGGGAATGATCCCCAGTACAGAGTCAGGAGTAGCTCTCAAGCACCAATGGGTGTGACTCAAAACACAAAAATAAAATTGTTCTTGGGGACTGAGATACAGACTGTTTACTGTATGCTTTGCATGTGGGAGGCCCAGGTTCTAGCCCTAACACTGCAAAGTGCTCCCGCATCAAACTAGCAGTAACCCTCTCAGTGTCCCCAAACCAAGATAATCTGTTCTTTCATGTCTAAAAAGAGATTTTTCTCCTGCTTAAATCACAGATAGGATGCAGCTTGTACTGTGAATGTCTTTTTTTGCTTTATTCTCATCTTTTACCTTCTGATCTCATTGCAGCCTCGAAAATCCCATGAGAAGAATAAATTCCCTACCTGTAAGTTAGTTCCATTGTTTATCTTAAGATATCAGTGATTACTTTCCCTTTTAGCTTAGTCATGGACCCTCGGCAATGAAGACTTTCAAGCATTGAAGTCTCAAGCATTTTTTTTTTTTTGGCTTTTGGGCCACACCCGGCAGTGTTCAGGGGTTACTCCTGGCTGCCTGCTCAGAAATAGCTCCTGGAGGGGCCGGAGAGATAGCATGGAGGTAAGGCGTTTGCCTTTCATGCAGGAGGTCATCAGTTCGAATCCCGGCGCCCCATATGGTCCCCTGTGCCTGCCAGGAGCAATTTCTGAGCCTGGAGCCAGGAATAACCCCTGAGCACTGCCAGGTGTGACCCAAAAACCAAAAAAAAAAAAAAAAAAAGAAATTCAAGCATTTTTAGCAGCTTTTTTTTTTTTTTTTTTGGTTTTTGGGTCACATCCGGCGGTGCTCAGGGGTTACTCCTGGCTGTCTGCTCAGAAATAGCTCCTGGCAGGCACGGGGGACCATATGGGACACCGGGATTTGAACCAACCACCTTTGGTCCTGGATCGGCTGCTTGCAAGGCAAACGCCGCTGTGCTATCTCTCCGGGCCCTTTTAGCAGCTTTTTAATTACTACCTTTTAATTTTTTTCCCTCAATCTCTAGCAAGCAAAGTTTTTATTCTTTTTATGTAAGTGTTAATTTGGGGTTGAGCTGGCTCCCTAAATCCTTTCTGAGGATTGTGTATACTGTGAAGTTAGGTGTAAAGCCATGTAATGGGGGTAGGGGCAAAAAAGGAGCTCTAGCCACACTTTTTTTTCTTACAGTGTGCACCACCATTTTTCTGTTGAGAACAGCTTCCATGAAATTTTCATGTATGCACCCTAATTCCTTGTTTTTATTTTGGTAGCAGAAGTTCTTGGGGTGTAGCCCAGCGCTGAAGAGGAGCCATTCTGATTCTCTTGACCATGTCTTTCAGCTGATGGACCAGGATGAGAACAAGGAAAATGTGAGTGTTCACATTAGTGTTGTAATAGGAAAGAGGCAAAATTCACAAGTGTGGCTTACAGAGAAATTAACTCTATTGAGTCAGAAACCTAGACTGGATCTTGCTGTTCATGAGGCTTTGATTTCTAGACTTGGTTGGACTAACACTATGTAGTAGGCTTTTTTGGGAACTAAATTTTAGAGCTGACATTTATAGATGTTTTTAAATGGTTTCTAAATATAAATATATTTCTGACAGGTAGAAGTCACTCGTGGGAGGTCTGAGCAGTTAATTGCCTTGCATGTAACTGACCTGGGTTTGATCCTTGGCATCTCCTATGATCCCCAAGCCCACCAGGAATGATTCCTGAGTGCAGAGCCAGGGATAATAAACTCTTGAGCATCTCCTGGTGTGACTAAAAAGTTAAAGGGGAAGGGGAACAGTACGTTATGGTAGTTCTTTTTGTTAGCTGTTTGGACAAAATATAGCTCTGCTGAGCATTGGAGGGGGGAGATGGACTGTCTAACCAGGGCCTTGCAAGGATGTATGGTCCTCCACCTTGCACATTCCCAGCTTTCTGAGAATAATAATACTTAGGAATAGTATATCTGGAAGGGTCTTCTTTGTGTTTACCTGAGATGAGTTGTGATCTTGAAAAAAGGTTTTTTGGCTGTATTTGAAAGAGGACAGCAAGTTCCAGGGATTCATAGCATATCTCAACAGTAGGGGGAGTACGTTATTTTTGATGGGGTCATAGTCAACTGTGCTCAGGGATCACTGTACCAGCTCTCTGGCCTCCAGGTAGATTTGGTGTGTGTGTGTGTGTGGGGGTGTTTCACCGGGGTTACTCATGGCTCTCTGCTCAGCACTCCGTCCTGGCAGGCTCAGGGGACCATATGGGATGCCAGGATTCGAACCACCGTCTATCTGCATGCAAGGCAAACGCCCTTCTCTGTGCTATCTCTCTGGCCTCTAGGTAGATTCTTTTGTTTTTCTTTGCTGGGGGATTAAAGAGACTCCTGAGCTGAGAATACCTGGGCCCCAGATATTATTTGCTAACTAGGCCAGCAAGTCATTGCATTATTTAAGCTGTGATGCTGTTCAGGCATCACAGTGTACAGGGTGTCATGTGGTCTGGGGAACTAAACTGTCTTCACATGCTTGGTAGGAACGAGTCTCTAGTGCTACACTATCTCCCTTTTCCCTAAAAGGAGTGGTTTGTGGGTTTTGGGCCACACTTGGTGTTCTTGTTACTCCCAATTTGGTACTTTGGGGAAACCATGCAGTGCTGGGAATCTAACCATCTCCCACATGCAAGGCAAATGCTGTACCACTGTGCCACATCCCAAGCCTTAGAAAGTAACTTTTTAGGGTTTTTGTGTTTGGGGTATGGGTTGTTTTGGTTTCTTATGTTTGTGGGCTACATCCAGTGATGCTCCTCGAATAATTCCTGATAGTGCTTGAATGATCATATGGGTAGAAGGTAAGTTTTTATTCATGCAAAAATCAAAGAAACCTCAAAAAAAAAAAAAGAAACCAACAACCCACAAAGAAAGGGGGACC
Organism: Suncus etruscus; assembly: GCF_024139225.1. Taxonomy (NCBI): domain Eukaryota; kingdom Metazoa; phylum Chordata; class Mammalia; order Eulipotyphla; family Soricidae; genus Suncus; species Suncus etruscus. The sequence goes on along the minus strand of NC_064854.1, from coordinate 121,267,131 downwards.
AAAGCAATGGCGAAGCAGTAGGGTGTTTGCCTTGAATGCGGCTGACCTAGGACGGACCACGGTTCGATCCTCCAGCGTCTCATAGGTCCCCCAAGCAAGCTAGGAGCGATTTCTGAAGTGCACAGCCAGGAGTAACCCCTGAGCGTCACCAAGTATGGCCCAAAAACAAATGAACAAACAAACAAAAAAGATCAAAAAGCCTGACTTTTCTCTCACACCTAGTAGTATGCCCTTGCTCAGATAAACATCCAGAAAAAGTCACTCTCTCACCCTGACTGCTTAGGGACATTCCTGGTGGATCTTGTGTGGGACCATTATATGATGCCAGCAATAGGGCCTGGATAAGGCATGTGCAAGGAAAGCATTCTACCTGGTGTATTCTCATTAACTTTTCTCATAGTTCTGTGCCACTGTAGTATTTAGTAGTATCTGGAATCAGTGTAAACTCTATTTCTATTAAAACTCTTTCAGCATGGGACCAGAGCCATAGTGTAACAGATGGGCACTTGTCTTGCATTTAGCAGACCTGGATTCAATTACTGGCATCTTATATAGTTCCCCAATAACTTGCCAGGGTTGATCCCTGAGTGTAGAGCCAGGAATAACCCCTTAGCATCACTGGATGTGGTTAAAATTACATTTTGTTTGTTTTGTTTTTGAGGCCACATCCAGGATCACTCGAGGTTACTTCTGGTTGTATGCTCAGAAATTACTCCTGGTAGGCTCAAGGGACTATATGGAATGCCAGGGATTGAACCATGATCAGCCATGTGCAAGGAAAATACTCACCCGCTGTGCTGTCGCTCCAGCCCGTCTTTTACCTTTTTTTTTTTTTTTTTTTGGTTATTTTTGGGCCACACCCGGTGACGCTCAGGGGTTACTCCTGGCTATGCACTCAGAAGTTGCTCCTGGCTTGGTGGACCATATGGGACGCCGGGGGATCGAACCACGGTCCGTCCTAGGCTAACGCTGGCAAGGCAGACACCTTACCTCTAGCGCCACCGAGCCGGGGCCCCCCCCCCCTTTTTTTTTTAACCTTTATTTTTTGCTACACTTGTTGGTACTCAGGGCTTACTCCTGGCTCTGCACACAGATCACTCCTGGCAGTTTTCAGGAATTGATGGAGTTCCAGGAATCAAGCCCAGGTTGGTTATATGCAAGACAGGTGTCATTCTGATATTATACTATTTCTCCAGACCCTTAAAACTTTTTTTTTTTTCCGTTTTGGTTTTTGGGTCGCACCTGGCTGCGCTCAGGTGTTACTCCTGGCTCTACACTCAGAAATCACTCCTGGTGGGCTCGGGGGACCATATGGGATGCCGGGATTCGAACCACCGTCCTTCTGCATGCAAGGCAAATGCCCTACCTCCATGCTATCTCTCTGGCCCACTACCCTTAAAACTTTTAATGAAGGTCTTCTGGAATAGGTTCAATAGCCTTTGAAGACCAGAGAGATAGTACAGCTATTCAGAGCCAACCCAGGTTTGGTTAAGAGCCAAAGTGGGTTTGATCCCAGCACTATATATAGTCACTCGAACACCAGCCAGGTGTGGATCAAAAGCAAATAAAGCCTTTGAAGTGGTATTTTCTGTTCCTTTTCATGGCCTATCATATGCTTAATGTACAAAGCCTAACTTCCTGATCTTTAAAATGAGATTGGATAAGTGGTTAGTATTGAGTTGCTGTACAAAAAGGACTTAATATTGGCGATAGTACAAGGATACTTACTTTGCATGGAGCCAACCCAGGTTTGATCTCTGGTCTGCCATATATGGCATCCTGAGCATCATGAAGATCCCTCAGACATGTGCCTAATACTGTTCGACAAGTAAATCATCTAATATTAGCTGTTACTGCTCTGAGCACACAAGTTTTTGTTTTTATTTTTTGCGGTATTGGAAATTGAAACTGGAGCTTCACACAAGCAAGATAATTGCTCTGCTGTTGAGCTATATTTCTGACCCTTTAATGATATGTCCTGACATAGAATTTCATTTTCTTTTTTTTTTTTTTTTTTTTTTTGGGCCACACCCAGTGACGCTCAGGGGTTACTCCTGGCTATGCGCTCAGAAGTCGCTCCTGGCTTGGGGGACCATATGGGATGCCGGGGGATCGAACCACGGTCCGTCCTAGGCCAGTGCAGGCAAGGCAGGCACCTTACCTCCAGCGCCACCGCCCGGCCCTGACATAGAATTTCAAATAAAGAAACTGAGTACTTCCTTCCTTCCTTCCATTTCTTTCTTTTTTTTTTTTTTTGTGTGTGTGGTTTTTGGGTCACACCCAGCAATGCTCAGGGGGCACCGGGATTCGAACCCCGATGACCTTTCGCATGAAAGGCAAATGCCTTACTTCCATGCTATCTCTCCGACCCCCTGAGTGCTTTTTTTTATTGTTTTATTTTTTTTTTCCTTTTTGGGCCACACCCGGTGAAGCTTGGGTTACTCCTGGCTGTGTTCAGAAATCACTCCTGGCTTGGGAGCTTATGGGACGTTGGGGGCGTCGAACCATGGTCCATCTTAGGTTAGCATGTGCAAGGCAAATGCCCTACCACTTGTGCCACTGCTCCAGCCCCTAATTTATCTATATCTATCTATCTATCTATCTATCTATCTATCTATCTATCTATCTCTGGCCACACTTCTTTTTTGGGGGGGGGATTTGGGCCACACCCGTTTGATGCTCAGGGGTTACTCCTGGCTATGTGCTCAGAAATCGCCCCTGGCTTGGGGGGACCATATGGGACGCCAGGGGATCGAACCGCGGTTCGTTCCTTGGCTAGCGCTTGTAAGGCAGACACCTTACCTCTAGCGCCACCTTCCCGGCCCCCTGGCCACACTTCTTAGCCAAGGCTTACTCCTAACTTTGCATAGGGTTCACTCTTGGCGGGGCTCAAGGGAACCTATGTGATACTGTGAATGGGGCCTGTATTAGCTGCATGCAAAGCAAAGGCCCCACCTGCTGTGCTATTGCTCTGGTTCCTAGCAGGGTTTTTTTTTTTTTTTTTTTTTTTGGTTTTTGGTTTTTGGGCCACACCGATGGTGCTCAGGGGTTACTCCTGGCTGTCTGCTTAGAAATAGCTCCTGGCAGGCATGGGGGACCATATGGAACACCTGGATTCGAACCAACCACCTTTGGTTCTGGATCGGCTGCTTGCAAGGCAAACGCCGCTGTACTATCTCTCTGGGCCCCCAAGCAGATTATTTTTACCTGTAGATTTTAGTATAAAATGTGATCATTTTAGGGGCCGACCTGTAGATTTTAGTATAAAATGTGATCATTTTAGGGGCCGTAGCAATAGCGCAACAGAAGGGTGTTTGCCTTGCACACGGCTGGCCCAGGACGGACCTCCGTTCAATCCCCGCATCCCATATAGTCCCCCAAGCCAGGAACAATTTCTGAGTGTAGAGCCAGGAGTAACCTCTGAGCGTCACGGGGTGTGTCCCCCACAAAAAAATGATTATTTTAGGTAGGAAAAATTATTAGTAAGTAGGTGTGAAAGGGAAAACCCTCAAATCTAGACTGAGTTTTTATTTTTTATTCTGTTTTTGGACCATGCTCAGGTTTATTCTGACTGTGCTCAGAGATCACTCCTGGTGGGCTCTAGGGACCAACCAGATGGGGTGCTGGGGATTAAGCTTGAATCAGCCATGTATAAGGCAGGTGCTCTACCTACTGTATGATTGTATGATCATTCAAGTTATTGAATGATCCCTCCTTCAGTGTATCAGGATCCCGACACCATTATCCTATATTCCCTTCCTCCTCCCCAATTCTCAGTTCCATGTTTTGTTGTTCATGTTTCAGGATTTGTTTCCATTGGGAAGCATTTAATTCCTTTATTTCTTTATCTTTCCAGCCCTTGGTCTTACTAATTCACTTCACATAGCATTGATAACCTTTGTTTCATCCAGACTGCAGCAAATTGCAAGGTTTCATCATTTGGGGTTTGGGTTACATACATCCAATTGCTCAGGGCCCCAATCTAGGTTGGGCATTAGCAAGCCATGTGCCTTTGCCCTTTTACCATCTCTCTGATTTCAAGACTTCATCATAAAGCTGAATTGTATAATTATAGGATAGGTTTTGTTGTGTTTTTGGAGTGCCAGAGATGAACCTAGGACCTCATACTCCAACCTAGAAGAAAAAGTTGACTGCCATTTACAAGAATTCTATTGAAATGACTTCTTTAGATTTTAGAAAGTTGTTGATTTATGGTAGCTTCTCAGTGTAATGTCTTGTGAATTTTTGGAAGATTCTTATTTGTGTTAGAAAATTAATTGTTTGGCTTGAGAGAAAAAGAAGATGTTGGCTCTTGGTCTTGGAAATTCTTAGTTTTGTGGCTCCAGTGGTGGAATTTTTTTTTTTTTTTTTTTTTTTGGTTTTTGGGCCACACCCAGCGGTGCTCAGGGGTTACTCCTGGCTGTCTGCTCAGAAATAGCTCCTGGCAGGCACGGGGGACCATATGGGACACCGGGATTCGAACCAACCACCTTTGGTCCTGGATCGGCTGCTTGCAAGGCAAACGCCGCTGTGCTATCTCTCCGGGCCCTTTCTTTTTTTTTTTTTTTTTTTTTTTTTTTGGTTTTTGGGCCACACCTGGCTGATGCTCAGGAGTTACTCCTGGCTGTCTGCTCAGAAATAGCTCCTGGCAGGCACGGGGGACCATATGGGACACCGGGATTCGAACCAACCACCTTTGGTCCTGGATCGGCTGCTTGCAAGGCAAACACCGCTGTGCTATCTCTCCGGGCCCGGAATTTTTTTTTTTTTTTTTTTTTTTGGTTTTTGGGTCACACCCTGCGTTGCTCAGGGGTGACTCCTGGCTGTCTGCTCAGAAATAGCTCCTGGCAGGCACAGGGGACCATATGGGACACCGGGATTTGAACCAGCCACCTTTGGTCCTGGGTCTGCTGTTTGCAAGGCAAACACCGCTGTGCTATCTCTCTGGGCCCTCCAGTGGTGGAATTTGATGAGACATGTATAAGTCTTTTACAGAGACAATCAGCCTAATCCTTTGACATATTAGCTGAGATGCAGTGGTGGCCCCTTGAGCTAGTTTTCATAGACAGTGGAAGATGTCTTGACCATGCTATCTTGCAGGAAGCCTTTGAATTTAAGAAGCCAGTAAGACCTGCATTTCGTGGCTGCCTCCACTCTCATGGACTTGAGGAGAGTAAAGATCTCTTCACACAGAGACAGAACTCTGCCCCATCTTGGATGGTATGTTCATTGGCTGTCACAGAAGGACTTCTGGGGGAAGGGAATTGCAAGTTTTTCACCACGGTAATTCTTGTTATCTTTTATCTCAATTTTTTTTTTTTTTTTTTTTTTTAGTTTTGGTTTTTGGGTCACACCCGGCAGCGCTCAGGGTGTGACCTGGCTCTGCTCAGAAATCACTCCTGGCAGGCTTGGGGGGGGGGGCATATGGGATGCTGGGATTCGAACCACTGTCCTTCTGCATGCAAGGCAAATGCCTTACCTCCATGCTATCTCTCCAGCCCCAGCCCCATTATCTCGACTTTTTAAAACTCTTTTAAATTTATTATTTATTTTGTCTGCTTGGGGGGCACATCCACCCAGCAGCGCTCAGGGGTTACTCCTAGCTCTATGCTCAGAGCGATAGCACAGTGGGTAGGGTGCTTACTTTGCATGCGGCCAACCCAGGTTCGATTCCTGACATCCTATGTGGTCCCCTGAGCACTGTCAGGTGTGGTGTCCCCCCCCCCACCTCATCCCACCTACCCACCCCCAAAAAGAGAAATTTACTCCTGGTCCGCTCCAGGGACCATATGGGATGCTGGGATCAAACCTGGATTGACTTTGTACAAAGCAAAAGCCCTCCTACTCACTGTGCTGTCGTCCGACCCCCTGAACTTTATTTTTAACTAGCTATCATATTTTTGTAATTTAAATATTAGGCTTGAGTCAGCCACATTGCAAGGCAAGTGCTCTACCTGCTCTGGCCTCAAGGCACTTTTCTTGTATACAGTCCACCAGTGGACACAAGTACTACATAAGGTCCCTCAGGAAACACATACATGTACACTTTGTGCAAACAGAGTGGGAGTGGCCTTGGAACATAGCCAGGTGTGACACAAAAACAATGCAAAACTTGGACTAGAAGTGATAGTATAGTGTAGTGGAGAGAAGGGCTTGCCTTGCATGAAGCTGACCCAGGAGTGGTTCCCAAGCCCAGAGCCAGGAGTAACCTAAAACCAAAACCAAAACAAACTTGTCTCATTCCATTTATCCTTAGTACAAGAGATGCTTCCAAGAGTTGTTTTTTGTTTGTTTGTTTGCATTGAGGTGCACACCCAGTGGTGGGTTGCTTCTTGCTCTGAGCTCAGGAATCACTCCTGGCGGGCTCTGGGGAACATATGAGATGCCAGGGATTGAACCTAGGTCAGCCATGTGCAAGACAAACACCCCTACCAACTATTGCTCTGGCCCTAGAGTTATTTTGTTCAATATGGCTTGGTTCTTCCAAAGGTTGTTGATTGATAGTAGTTATGAAATCTAATATGAACTAGCTAGGGCCATTTGCAGATTGTCTTTTATTTCTGAAATTTCCTACTGCTGTTTCGGTAGTTGCAAACTAGAGACCCATCTTAAGCAGAGTGGTCATACTAGTTTCCAGTATTTCCTAGGAACTTGTATTTGAGACTTCAGCTTTCCAAGTCTTGTTTGTTTGTGGCTTGTAGTTCAGGTCCAACCAGTGTTGCTTTTCTGTCTAGCATTTGCATAGAACTCTTTTATGTATATTGTTTTTAATCTAAGTATGAGTTAGATGGAGGTACCCCATTTTACAGTGGTAGAAAATATAGTCAGAAAAGTTGGATGGTTTGCCAAAAGAAGTAGGTAAATAGAATACCAAGATTTTAATCACACCTGGAGAATTTCTGTTTTGGGGAGACCACATCTATCAGCATGGTAAGGATCATTCTTGGTGGAGCTCAGGGGGGCCATTTATGATTCCAGGGATTGAGTGGACCTTAGTTGGCTAAATGTTCAAGTACCTGTTGTACTATAATACATTATGTGTTTTTCCTACATATTTTGGTATTCAGTATTATGGATTTTATAATAGGGATTTCTTTTTGTTTTGTTTTGTCTTGTTTTTGGGCCACACACAGTGACACTCAGGGGTTACTCCTGGCTATGCACTCAGAAATTGCTCCTAGCTCAGGGGGGACCATATGGGACCCCTGGGAATCAAATTGCAATCCGTCCTACGTCAGCCGCATGCAAGATAAACACCCTACCGCTGCGCCACCGCTCCAGCCCCAGGATTTCTTTTCTAATAAAAACAATATTACTAATGAAGGGGCCAGATCTGTAGCACAGTGGTAGGGCGTTTGCCTTGCTTGCAGCTGATTCAGGACTTATGATGGTTTGATTCCTGGCATCACATATGGTTCCCCCCATCCCCCCAGGAGCAATTTCTGAGTGTAGAGCCAAGAGTAACCCCTGAACACTGCCTGGTGTGACCCAGCCCCCCCAAGTAACCCCCCCCCCAAAATAGATTACCAATGAAGTATTCGCTGTTGTTATTGTTATTTATTTATTTTTTTTTTGGTGGGGGCCACACGTGGTGATGCTCTGGGGTTACTCCTGGCTATGCGCTCAGAAATCACTCCTGGCTTGGGGGACCATATGGGACACCAGGGATCAAACCGCAGTCTGTCTCCTAGGTCAACTGTGCCACCACTTTTTTTAAGGGAAGAAACACTGAACTTCCTTGCTTAAAAAAGATATTCTATTAATCATTTAATGATTAAAAAAAACAATTGAGCAGGAGCAAAAAGTTTGTTAATGTGAAAATACTGAGTTGAATTTTTGTTTTGTTTTGTTTTTGGATCATACCCTGCAGCGCTCAGGCATTACTTCTGGCTCTACGCTCAGAAATCGCTCCTGGCAAGCTCGGGGGACCATATGGGATGCCGAGATTCAAACCACCTTTCTTCTGCTTGCAAGGCAAACGCACTACCTCCATGCTGTCTCTCTAGCCCTGAGTTGAATTTTTTAAATGCCCTCCATTTCCCTCCTCCCTCACCCCTTGCTTGCATTCAAGACAGGCATTTTATTTCACTCACTCACGACCATTGTCATGGTAGTTGTCGGTGTAGTCATTTTCCAACAACTCATCACTCTTTGTGGCAAGCTTCGTATCATGGGTTGGACCTTCCAGCCCTCATCTCTATTGTGTCTATGTATTATTACAATAATGTTTTTTACTTTTCTTAAAACCCATAGATGAGAGAGGCTATTCTGTGTCTGTATCCTCGCTCAGCATAATAGATTTCATGTCCATCCATGTATAGGAAAATTTCATCACCTCATCTCTTCTGATGGCTGCATAGTATTCCATTGTGTATATGTACCACAGTTTCTTTAGCCACTCGTCTGTTGCCGGGCATCTGGGTTGTTTCCAGATTCTGGCTATTGTAAATAGCGCTGCAATGAATATTGGTGTGCAGAAGGCATTTTTGTGTTGTGTTTTGTGTTCCTAGGGTATATATCCCTAGGAGTGGTATTGCTGGATCATATGGGAGCTCTGTCAGAACATTGTATATTTTAGATACTAGCCCCTTATCAGATGGGTATTCAGGGAATAGTTTCTCCCATTCTGTGTGTGGCTTTGTATCCTCATCACTATTTCCTTTGAGGTGCAGAAGCTTCTCAGCTTAATATAGTTCCATCAGGGACCGGAGAGATAGCATGGAGGTAAGGCATTTGCCTTTCATGCAGGAGGTCATCGGTTCGAATCCCTGCGTCCCATATGGTCCCCTGTGCCTGGAGCCAGGAGTAACCCCTGAGCACTGCCGAGTGTGACCCAAAAACCACACACACACAAAAAAAATAGTTCCATCAGTTTATTTCCACTTCCACTTGTTTGGGCAGTGCTCTTTCCTCCTTTGGTCTTAATGTGATGGAGTGTTTTACCTATATGTTCTTCTATATAGTTTATGGTTCTAGGTCTTGATATCAATGTCATTTGGATTTGAACTTTGTGCAATGGTGTAAGATGGAGGTCCGAGTTCACTTTTTTGCATGTGGCTGACCAGTTGTCCCAACACCATTTGTTGAAGAGACTTTCCTTGCTCCAGTTTGCATTTCTTGTCCCTTTATCAAAGATTAATTGGTTATATGTCTGGGGAACATTCTCTGAACGATAAGCTGTCTTAAACAAAGTTTGAGTTGGCAAATACAGGAAAATAATTGTGTTTAATATATTTTAAGTTATATGGTGGATTTTATATGTATATATATCATAATAGTCCAGCACACAATAATTCCATTTAAAACTGAACAGCTGGGAAGCCAGAGTAATAAATAGCACAGAGGGTAGGGCATTTGCTTTGCATGCAGTCTTAGTTTGATTATTGGAGCCCCATATTGTCCCCCATGCCCTGCCAGGAATAATTTTTTTGTTTTTTGGCCACACCCAGTGGCCCTTCTGGCTCTGCGTTCAGAAATCATCACTACTGGCAGGCTAGGGGGACCAAATGGGATACCAGGAAACTAACCCAAGTCTGTCCCGGGTCAGCCCTGTGCAAGGCAAACACTCTATGGCTGTGCTATCTTTCCGGTCTCAGGAATAATTTCTGAGTGCAGGAATAACCCCTGAGAAGTAACCAAGAGTAACTCTGAACATTGCCAATAAACAGACAATAACAACAAAAACCCTTGAACAGGTGAGTCAGAAATAGAGTATAGGAGGTAGAGGGTGCTTGCTTTACATGCTGCCAACCAGGATTTGATACCCAGTACATATTATTCCCCCAAGCACTGGATATGGCTAAAAAAATCAAAATAAATAAGATTGAAGAGTTTTTATTTAACTTCCAAATCTAAAAACTAGGATAGATATTTTTAGAACCAAAGCACCCTTTTTCTTTCCCCCTCTGTCAGAGCTAGAGTTAAGTAAGTAATTTCTGGGCCATTGTGGTCTCCATTGACACCTTTTCATTCGCCAATCCTCATGTTAATAGGTAATCCTGGAACCAATCCCTGTCCACCCATTACAGTCTAATAAAAGTAAACCTTGTTCTTAGAAGAGACTATCCACAGACTCCACTAAGGTGAATTGCACCTCAGTTCTCTGAAGGGCAATCCTTTTGAGGCCTGATTCAGGACAGCATGTGAACGTTAAGTAATCTATAACCTTAGGATTCACCTTTCTTTACTCGTAGTTAAGGTGTTAACTTCTTGCAAAGTTGCTGGACACATCCACAGAAATCAAACCTGATTATTTAACAAACCATGTTTTCTGTCTTGTAGTTTTCCTCAAATGAAAGAGACGGTGAACCCGGGAATGTTAGTCCTCATTTCATGCCCCAATCACCTGTAACTGCCACTTTATCAGATGAAGATGACGGCTTCATGGATCTTCTTGAAGGAGAGAATCTAAAGGTAGTGGGAATAGTGGGAGGTAGATGAGGGTATATGCATTGCTATTCCACTAATAAACCTGGAAATTTGAGAAAGTCAGCAATTCCCTGTTTAACTGTTTATGCTCATTTAATGAGAATTTACAAAGGCTCTGATTTTAGTGTAGTTAAACCCCGTTAAGGTTTAAAAGAACAGTGATAGGGGCTGGAGAGATAGAACAGCGGTAGGGCATTTGCCTTGCACACAGCCTTGCACACAGTGGGTAGTTCAAATCCCAGCATCCCATATGGTGTTCTGAGCTCGTGTGACCCACAAACCAGAAAAAAAAAAGAATCATGAAACAAGAATAGTGGAGCACTGGTTGCCATATAATATTGAACTGAAAGGATTAAGGATATCTCCTCGGGGCCGGAGAGATAGCATGGGGGTAAGGTGTTTACCTTTCATGCAGAAAGTCATTGGGGCCGGAGAGATAGCATGGAGGTAAGGCATTTGCCTTTCATGCAGGAGGTCATCGGTTCGAATCCCGGAGCCCCATATGGTCCCCCGTGCCTGCCAGGAGCAATTTCTGAGCCTGGAGCCAGGAATAACCCCTGAGCACTGCCGGTGTGACCCAAAAACCACCAAAAAAAAAAAAAAAAAGAAAGAAAGTCATTGGTTTGAATCCTGGCGTCCCATATGGTCCCCCGTGCCTGCCAGGAGCGATTTCTGAGCACGGAGCCAGGAAAAACCCCTGAGCACTGGGGTGTGGCCCCCCCCAAAACAAAACAAAAAAGCAAAGGATATCTCCTCACCTATGGTCAAGAAATGCTAAATGACCCGGCCTGGAGAGATAGCACAGCGGTGTTTGCCTTGCAAGCAGCTGATCCAGGACCAAAGGTGGTTGGTTCGAATCCCGGTGTCCCATATGGTCCCTCGTGCCTGCCAGGAGCTATTTCTGAGCAGACAGCCAGGAGTAACCCCTGAGCACTGCCGAGTGTGGCCCAAAAACAACAAAAAAAAAAAATGCTAAATGAACCTGTGTTCAGATACCTTTATGATTAATTGTGATTCTTCTGGTTTTAAATTGAATGAGTTGCGCACATGCTTTCAAGTGGTCAGTTTTAGCTGAAGCACACAATTTATTATACTGCTCACTACAGGTTGTACCTTCTGAGCGATTCTTGACAGAAGCCAGATTTCTTTTCTAAGTGCCAGAAATTGGGCATTTGAATTTGTTAGGATGAACCAGTAATGCATATACCTATGCCACTGTACCATTTCTGCAGGCCCTCCATTGAATCTGTAGTGTTGGGGACAGCGGTCACATATGCAGCAGTGCTTTGAAGCTATTCCACCGGTTCTCAGGCAACCATAGATTGCAGGGGTTGACACTGGGGCTCTCACATGGCAGAGCATGCACTCCAGCCTTTTTGAGCCTTCTCCCTAGGTTGTTTACGTACTGGATCTTTAAATTGCTCTTTTTCTTTTTAGAATGAGGAAGAGACCCAATCATGTATGTCAAGCCTCTGGACAGCTCCTCTTGTCATGAGGAGAGCTACAAATCTCGTAAGTTGTTCCTGGTGTCAAGAGGATGAAGCCTTAAAGGAATTGCCTGCCTGGTATAATGGACGAGATTAAATTTAAAACAAGCCCAGAGGCTGGAGAGATAGCATGGAGATAGGGCATTTGCCTTGCATGCAGAAGGACTTCCGGCATCCTATATGGTCCCCCGAGCCTGCCAGGAGCGATTTCTGAGTGTAGAGCCAGGAGTAACACACTGCCGGGTGTGACCCAAAAACCAAAAAAAAAAAAAAAAAAAAAAAACAAGCCCAAGAGAGATAGATGGCACAGTGGTAGGGTGTTTGCCTTGCAAGCAGCCGACCCAGGATGGACCTGGGTTCAATTCCTGACATCCCATGTGGCCCCCTGAGCCTGCCAGGAGTGATTTCTGAGTACCGCCAGGTATGGTCCAAAATATTAAAAACAAACCCTTTTGTGGCTAGAGAGATAGTATAGCACAATGATAGGGTGTTTTACCTGATTCCCTCCATCACATAGGGTCCCCTGAGCACTGCTGGGTGTAGCCGAAAAAAGAAAGAAGACCCTTTTGCCCTCATAATAGGAGTGAAAAGAGTTTGGTGGTACAATTTATCCTGAGGCTGACTTTTGACTCAGAACCCATAAAAAGGGACATGTTGGATCAGGGTGTAGTCAGTAGTGGTAGAACATTTGCCTGAGATATATGAGGGCATAAACTATCTCTGTGGCCCCCTTTCACCAATAAATAAGTGGAATAAAAACTTTATTGGTCTTCTGAATTTTACTTTCAACAATTGTGAGTAGAGACTATTGGGTGAAAAAAAATGGCTAGAGCTGGAGCAATAGCACAGTTGTAAGGTGTTTGCCTTGCACACAGCCAACACAGGACGGACCCTGTTTCGAATCCCGGCATCCAATATGGTCCCCCGAGCCTGCCAGGAGGGACTTTTGAGTGCAGAGCCAAGAGTTAACCCCTGAGCGCCACCAGGTGTAACCTTCCCCAAAAATACATACATACATGCATACACAGAGAGAGTCAGAAAGTCTTCGATTGAAGAAAAATTAATCTTTTTCATTAAAATCCAAAAAGCATTTTGTTTGGTGGCTGCATCTAGTGGTGCACAGGGTTTATAGTATGTTGCATATGGGAAATAATTGTCTGATTTTTAAAATTATTTTTTAAGAACATCACTATTGGCATCAGAGCGATGATAGCACAGCGGGAAGCCGTTTGCCTTGCACGCTGCCAACCCCAGTTAGACTCCCACTCCTTTCCTGGCATCCCATATGGTCCCTCTAGCCTGCCAGGAGTAAACCCTGAGCGCTGCCAGGTGTGACCCAAAAACCAAGTAAGTAAATAAATAAATTGGACCAGAGAGATAGCACAGCGGTAGGGCATTTGTCTTCATGCTGCCGACCCAGGATGGACCTGGGTTTAATCCCTGGCATCCCATTTGGTCCCCTGAACCTGCCAGGAGCAATTTCTTAGCACAGAGCCAGGAATAACTTCTAAGCTCTAAGTGTGGCCCCCAAACCAAAAATAAAGATGAGGACCTTCTGTTTATTTTGTCTTTTGGGGCCCAACTGGTGTGCTCAGGGCTTAATCTTAACTCTGCACTCAGGAATTACTCCTGGAGATGTTCAGGAGATCATATAGCAGGGGTGGCGAACCCTTAGCTCTCTAGCTGCATGCGGCTCCCGCCCAAAATGATTACTGTTCTTTGCCTCTTATTATTTTGTATACTGTGGCTCTTTGCCAAGTTTGGATTTTGTTATGCTGCTTCTGAGAAGAGATCTCCGAGTATGTAGTCCTGCCCCCAGGCTGTGTCATCCCATATCCCATCCCTCAGAAACAACTGCATGGGCCAGCGAGGGGGGGAGAGACACGGACCCATGTGTCATATGTTGTGTCACATCTTGCCGTTAGTTCTTAGTATGGAGGACATAGCACACCCTCACCATCACTGCAGGATTTTTACCCTCACTCAAAATGGCAAAATGCAATATGTGTTTAATAGATTATTATTAAAATTATATGCTTTTGTGTGAGTGTCTGTTTTGGCAGGTCACTGCGTGGTGTGGCTCTCTGACTCACAGTTTAAGATTTTGGCTCTTTGTGTTGAACTCGTTCGCCACCCCTGTCATTTAGGATGCTGAGGATCTAATCTGAGGCAGCTACATGCATTGCAAGCATCTTACCATTTTCTCTAGCCCCAAATGAGGGCACTTTAAGCATGCTTTCCATTTCAGGACCCTGAGCCATGGCGCAAGCCTAGGAAGTTTGTCTTGCACACGTTAACTTAGGACGGACCTTGGTTGGGTCCCCCAGCGTCCCATATGGTGGTCCCCCAAGCCAGGAGCAATTTCTGAAAGCATAGCCAGGAGTAACCCCTGAGCATCACTGGGTGTGGCCCAAAAATCTTTTTTTTAATCTTATTTTTAATTCCGGAGAGATAGCCTGGAGGTAAGGTGTCTGCCTTCCGGACAGAAGAATGGTGGTTCAAATCCCGGCATCCCATATGGAGCTCCTGAGCGCTGCAGGGTGTGACCCAAAAACAAAAAAATAAAAATAAATAAAAAGATGGGCCAGGGCTATAGCACAGCAGTAGGGCATTTGCCTTGCATGCAGCCAGCCTAATATTGACCCCATTTTGATTCCCAGCATCCCATATGGTCCCCCAAGCCTTCAGGAGCGATTTCTGAGCACTGCCAGGTGTGACCCTAAATAAATAAAAAGATGCCATAGAGCTAGCTCAGGGACTATGGTTCATGCTGGAGAGGGGAGGGGGCATGCCCAGAATGCTCAGGGCTTAATTCTGGGTCTGTCTAGAAATCACCTAGAGATGTACCATGGGAATCTAATTGGATAGCTGCATGGTGATTGAGTAAGGTTTTAATTAAAAGGGGTCTTTTTCTCCCTCTTTCCTCTTAAGGGCAATCGAAGCAATCTGTTTGACTCCCCTTCCATATATAGCTCCACTGCACGATCAATGCTGAAAAGATCAGAACGATCTCAAGAGGAATCTCCACCTGGAAATCCAAAGCGGAGGAGGAGTGTGACTGGGGCCAGACCCGAAGAGGCTGTTAGTCCAGAGAAAACCCAAGAGGTTAGTTTTGCAGGTGTTGTTTTGTTTGTTTGTTTTTGGCTGGAGGACAATGATCCAACCCCTCCCCTTTTTTGTTTTTGAATAAACTCTTTGTTTTTGTTTTTCATGTCACACCCAGTAACTCCTGGCTCTGTGATCAGACTCAGGGGACCATATGGGATATCAGGACAAATCCTGGTCCATCCCGGGTCGCCCTACTGCTGTGCCATCACTGATAACTTTATAGAAACTTTTTTGTTTTTGTTTTTGTTTTTTTTGGGTCACACCCAGCAGCACTCAGGTTACTCCTGGATCTACGCTCAGAAATTGCCCCTGGTAGGCACCTGCAAGGCAAATACCCTACTACTGTGCCATGGGTTCAGCCCCTTATGGAGACATTTTTATGATTATTGTTTTAAAATCGGGGCCGGGGCGGTGGCACAGGGCATAGCTAGCGTAACATAGCGCGTGCTAGCCTAGGACGAACCATGCTTCGATCCCCTGAGTGTCACCGGGTGTGGCCCTAAAAGCAAGCAAACAAAAATTTAAAATTTAAAATCCTAATTGGGCTGAAGAGTTAGCAATGGTAAGGACACTTGCCTTGTATGTGGCTGACTTGGGTTTGATTGCTGGTATCCCATAGAGTTCTGTACAAAACCAGAAATAACCCAAGTGCCACCAGACATGGCCCAACAATTAAATAAATAAATAAAATCTTTGTTAAACCATCCCAATTTATTATGGCTTATGAGTTTTGTTTTTGTGGTGTCAGGGGCATCCAGCTTAGTGCTCCTGGGGGGTTTTTCAATCAACTACAAGACTGTTACATGCAAAGCATACTTTTTTGTTTGGTTCTGGACCACACCTCAGTGCTCTGGTTTTATTCCCAGTTCTGTGCTCAGGAGACAATGTGCGGTGACTGGATCGAATCAAAAAGTTGGCTGCATGCAATGTCAAGTGACTTACTTGTATATTATCGCACCACGGCTCTGCGTCTCTTATCTCCCCTACCTGCTATTCAGAGCTGAGTGCAAGGCAAATGCTCTTATCTAGTGTACTAGCTCTGTAGTCCTTTCCAGACTGCTTTCGTTGTGTTGTTCGTTTGTTTGTTTTTGGGCCACACTTGGGTTACTCCCGGCAGGCTTGGAGGACCATATAGGGTGCTGGGAATCTAACCCAGGTCAGCCACATGCAAATCTACCTGCTATCACTCAACTCCCCATATTCCAGATGGATATTTGCAAGTCATGTTCAAAGCACTGATCTCATTCTCTTTGTTGTTGTTGCAGCAGAGTCTTCTTCCGTCTTTATCCCTGGCATTTTCTCCAAAAGGGACTATTGAGAACATTTTGGATAATGACCCAAGGGACCTTATAGGAGACTTCTCCAAGGTAATTGAAAGCAGGTGCAAGTAGGGCCTGGGATATTGCTCAACAATCGAGCACATTCCTTGAATGCATGACATCTTCAGCACCTCAAAAAAGAAAGCATGGGATGCCAAGAGATGGTACAGTGGGTAAGGCTGAGTAAAGAAAGGAATAAACTCTGAACACCTCCAGTTGAGCTCAAGAAAAAAAGAAAGGAAGCATGTACAAGTAATACTGCTTTGACTGACTCCTCAGCCTTCATTATATCATTATATATATATATATAATCATTATATCCTTGACTACGGAAATGTTTCATGACTAAGGTGTGCCTTGGTCTTTGTGATTGTTGACATGGTAGTTTGCTGATCAGAGGTTTCATATATAAAGCCAGAAACCAGGCTCTCATGGAATTAACTTCTATTTATAAAATCAGTACATAATGCAAGCCAGGAGAGAAAGTGTGATTTGCCTGCAGGAGGCTAAGTTTAACACCTAAACCACTAAGAGAAAGTAAGCACTTAAACCAGGTCCTGGGTACTGCTAGATATGGTACAAACCCACCCACCTCAACCCACAGGAGAAAGAGTTCTGTAGAATCAAAATATCATCTATGGTCCCTTCTTCCTCTCTTCCTCCTTTCTTCTATCTTGAAGAAAAAGAAATTGTTTTCAGTATTTATTTTAGAATATCTGGGTTGAGATTAAATTTCTTGTCCTTTTTTTTTTTTTTTTTTTTTTTTTTTTTTTTTTTTTTTTGTGGTTTTTGGGTCACACCCGGCGGTGCTCAGGGGTTATTCCTGGCTCCAGGCTCGGAAATTGCTCCTGGCAGGGACGGGGGACCTATGGGACACCGGGATTCGAACAGATGACCTCCTGCATGAAAGGCAAACACCTTACCTCCATGCTATCTCTCTGGCCCCGAGATTAAATTTCTTCATTGTCCAATTAAAATGTCATTTGAGGGGCTAAGTGTGATAGAACAGTGGTAGGGCATTCACTTTGCATGCAGCTGGCCTGGGACAGACCTGGGTTTGCCATTTCATGTAACCCCTGAGCACCGCCAGGTGTGGCCTGAAAACCAAAAATAAAAGTGGGGCCAGAGAGATAGCACAGCAGCATTTGCCTTGCAAGCAGCCAATCCACGACCAAAGGTGATTGGTTCGAATCCCAGCATCCCATATGGTCCCCCGAGCCTGCCAGGAGCTATTTCTGAGCAGATAGCCAGGAGTAACCCCTGAGCACCACTGGTGTGGCCCAAAAACCAAAAAAAAAAAAAAAAAGTTATTTGAGGGGTGATGCCCCTCTGGAGCCCCAGGAGCCAATCATGAAAATTATCTAGAGATTTCTATATATATATATATTTTTTTTTTTGAGATTTCTATATTCTTATCTAGCTGACTGATAGCTTAGCTTTGGCCTCTAAAAATGATGATGTGGGGCTGATGTCCAATATGGTCCCCCAAGCCAGGAGTGACCCTTGAGCACATCGCAGAGTGTGGGCCCCCCCCAAAAAAAAAAGAGGATGATATACCTTCTGATTTTAATTATAAGGCAATAATAAATGTTGAATTTGAGAATTTTAAGATTTGCCCCCCTTTCTTTTTTTAAAGGGTTATCTCTTTCGTACAGTTGCTGGGAAGCATCAAGATTTAAAATATATCTCTCCAGAAATTGTAAGTATCCTTTTAGAATATGCCACGTGGGATATTTTACTCTAGATGTTCGTGTCAGCCGTTCATTTTTTTCATGGCATTCTTTCCACAGGTGGCATCTGTTTTGAATGGCAAGTTTGCCAACCTGATTAAAGAATTCGTTATCATTGACTGCCGATACCCATATGAATATGAGGGAGGCCACATCAAGGTATAAGATTCTTTTTTGTTTTTGTTGGTTTTGGGGCCATGCCTGGCAGCGCTTGGGTTACTCCTGGCTCTGTGCTCTGAAATGGCTCCTAGCAGGTTCAGGCAACCATGCTGGGAATCAAATCCAGGTCCATCCTACTGCTGTGCTATCTCTCCAGCCCCAAAGTATTAAGTTACTGTTACTAAGGCTTCCTAGTGAACTTTTTTTTTTTTTTTTTTTTTTTTGGTTTTTGGTTTTTGGGTCACACCCGGCAGTGCTCACGGGTTCCTCCTGGCTCGACGCTCAGAAATCACTCCTGGCAGGCTTGGGGGGACCATATGGGATGCCGGGATTCTAACCACTGTCCTTCTGTATGCAAGGCAAACGCCCTACCTCCATGCTATCTCTCCGGCCCCAATAGTGAACATTCTCAGGGGTGACAACGAAGGAACTTAAATTGTATCTGCTTTACCAAACATGGGGAAGTGGCACCTGCTCACATGCTGATTAGGAGAAATTGGGGGCTGAAGTGACCTTACAGGGGTAAAGACTTTTGCTTTGCATGAGGCTGACCCTGATTTGATCTCTACCACCCCAACATATAAGGCATTTGGCTTCTGGTAGCACTGGAAGAGTTCTGTGAACAACTCCGCGTAGTGCTGTCTAATGAGTGCTGTTTCTTTTTACCTTGGGCCACCAGCAGCAGCAAAGACAGAGCTCTTTGGTCTCTAGGCATTGTGATATTTGTTAGTTTGTAGTTGTGCTGCCTGGTGTAGGAGGTTTTAGGGAGTAGTTCCATTTTATGTATTAACCTTTAGCCCTGAAAGGACTCAGATACATGGTAAGACTCAATTAATTATATGTTAGTTTTTGCTGATACTTTACAACTTTTAGAAATCCCAAGTTCGGGGCCGGGAAGGTGGCGCTGGAGATAAGGTGTCTGCCTTGTAAGCGCTACCAAGGAACGGACCGCGGTTCAATCCCCCGGCGTCCCATATGGTCCCCCCAAGCCAGGGGCGATTTCTGAGCACATAGCCAGGAGTAACCCCTGAGCGTCAAACGGGTGTGGCCCAAAAAAAAAAAAAGAAATCCCAAGTTCACAAACCCTACTCAGTGCACAATAGTTAAGAGATTTTGAGCTGTCTCTTTAAAGATCAGATAGCACAGTGGCGTTTTCCTTGTAAGCAGCCGATCCAGGACCTAAGGTGATTGATTCGAATCCCAGCGTCCCATATGGTCCCCCGTGCCTGCCAGAAGCTATTTTTGAGCACATAGCCAGGAGTAATCTCTGAGCACCGCTGGGTGTGGCCCAAACCACCCCCCACCCCCACAAATCATTCTCACAGAACTATTGTAGCCTCAGACATGCAAGTGCCAAAAGTCTCTGGTGCCTTTACAGGGTGCAGTAAACTTGCACATGGAAGAAGAGGTTGAAGACTTCTTGCTCAAGAAGCCCATCACCCCGACAGATGGGAAGCGTGTTATCATCATGTTCCACTGCGAGTTTTCTTCTGAACGAGGCCCTCGAATGTGAGTGTTGTGTAAAAACTTAGGTTTTTATGGTACCAAATGGTATGGTACTAAATGAACCTGGAGCATATCAACAAAGCATTTCCATGCTTTACCCACACTTGGCATGTAAAAACAAACTTTCAGGGGGCCAGAAGGAATAGCACTGCAGCAGTAGGGCATTTTGCCTTGCATGAAGCCAGTCCAGGACAGACAGTGGTTCGAATGCAGGGAGCGATTTCTGAGCACAGAGTCAGGAGTAATCCCTGAGTGCCACCGGTGTGACCTAAAAACCAAAGGGAAAAAACCCAGTTTTGTGAAGGTAATTAGCCGTCACTAGATCTTAATAGCTTTCTTTCTTTTTTTTTGTTTTTATTTTGGTTTTTGGTTTTTGGGCCACACCCAGCGGTGCTCAGGGGTTACTCCTGGCTGTCTGCTCAGAAATAGCTCCTGGCAGGCATGGGGGACCATATGGGACACCGGGATTCGAACCAACCACCTTTGGTCCTGGATCGGCTGCTTGCAAGGCAAATGCCGCTGTGCTATCTCTTCAGGCTCCTCTTTTTTTTTTTTTTTAACTTCTCTTGAGAAGGGAGAGAGAGAGTTTAATAGCTTTCTTGAGCATAGGCTTGACCTAATAATTTAAGATGCCAAGAACTTTTGGCTCCTCTAGTCTGGTGCTGGTGTTGTCCCTAAGGTGTCACCCAAGGATTCTTG
The DNA here is from genome assembly GCF_024139225.1 of Suncus etruscus. Lineage (NCBI taxonomy): Eukaryota > Metazoa > Chordata > Mammalia > Eulipotyphla > Soricidae > Suncus > Suncus etruscus. The sequence goes on along the minus strand of NC_064854.1, from coordinate 121,246,695 downwards.
CCATGGAAGTATCAGTTCTTTTGTCAAATACTTTCATAAACTCATGTTAATAGGAAGGGTGGGTTGTATACTTTATATTGCCTTTTTTTTTTTAAGTTTTTGGGTCACACCCGGCAGTGCTCAGGGGCCACTCCTGGCTCTACACTCAGAAATTGCCCCGGGCAGGCTCGAGGGACCATATGGAATGCTGGGATTTGAACCACTGTCCTGCGTGCAAGGCAAATGCCTTACCTCCATGCTATCTCTCCGGCCCCATCTAAGATTGAATTTTAAAACATTTTATAGATAGGGCCCGGAGAGATAGCACAGCGGCGATTGCCTTGCAAGCAGCCGATCCAGGACCAAAGGTGATTGGTTCGAATCTCGGTGTCCCACATGGTCCCCCGTGCCTGCCAGGAGCTATTTCTGAGCAGACAGCCAGGAGTAACCCCTGAGCACCGCCAGGTGTGGCCCAAAAACCAAAAAAAAAAAAAAAAAAAAAAAAAAAAAAAAAACCAAAAACAAACAAAAACCCAACATTTTATAGATAAAAGTATAATTAGGAAATATTAGTGTTTTTTCCAGTTTTGGAGGACCACACCTATTGATGCTTAGGGACCACTCTTTTTTTTATTTGTTTTTGTTTTTGGGTCACACCCGGCAGTGCTCAGGGATTACTCCTGGTTCTACGCTCAGAAATCACTCCTGGCAGGCTTGGGGGGAACATAGGGGGTGCTGGGATTCAAACCACCGTCCTTCAGCATGCAAGGCAAACACCCTACCTACGGGGCCGGGCGGTGGCGCTGGAGGTAAGGTGCCTGCCTTACCTGCGCTAGCCTAGGAGACGGACCGCGGTTCGATCCCCCGGCGTCCCATATGGTCCCCCAAGCCAGGAGCGACTTCTGAGCGCATAGCCAGGAGTAACCCCTGAGCGTCACCGGGTGTGGCCCAAAAACCAAAAAAAAAAAAAAAAACACCCTACCTACATGCTATCTCTCCAGCCAAGGGACCACTCTTGAGCAGCACTGGGTATGACCATAAAAACAAAATTCTAGAGTGGTCAGAAGGGAGACTTAAGAGTAAGTAAACTGCAGATTATTAGAAAGTGCTTCAGGGCCAGAGCAATAGCACAGCGTTTGCCTTGTGCATTTGTGCATTTGCCTTGCACATGAGCAACACAGGACAGACCCCAGTTCAATCTCCGGTATCCCATCCCCAAGCCTGCCAGGAGTGATTTCTGAGCACAGAACCAGGAGTAACCCCAGAGCACTAATTGTCGTGGCTCAAAAACCAAAAAAGGGAGGGAAAGGAGAGAGAAAAGGCACCACCTATCAGCTGAGACTGTTCATGGAGAACATTACAGTATTCCATTCAAACAGATGCTGCAAGTCTATATCCTCAGGCAGATATCTTCTTAGGTGTGAGGGCCTGTAAGTTAAGTGGGTGCAGATGCAGGTGGTATCTGAGGATTGCTTTGGGTGGAGGAAGGGATAGGACCAAAGAGATGGTACAGCCTTTACAGTACTTGCAGCCACCCCCTCAACACTACCCAAAAGTGAAAAAATCAAGACAGCAGGGCCCGGAGAGATAGCACAGCGGTGTTTGCCTTGCAAGCAGCCGATCCAGGACCAAAGGTGGTTGGTTCAAATCCCGGTGTCCCATATGGTCCCCCGTGCCTGCCAGGAGCTATTTCTGAGCAGACAGCCAGGAGTAACCCCTGAGCACCACTGGGTGTGACCCAAAAAGCTTAAAAAAAAAAAAAATCAAGACAGCACTGTCTATCTTTGAGCAGAGCCTGTAAACATTTCCTAAAGCTCACACATATGTGGGCCCTGTGAATAGAGCATTTGCCCTCAATGTGTGGCACCTAAATTTGTCCCCTGCACCAGAGTGGGGAATCTATACACATAGCCGGGAACTTATGATTTGAATTGGGAAGATGTGTGAAGGCCCAGACCACTGCTTTTACTGCTACCCCCACCTTTCTCAGGATAGATAAGGTAACTTTGCATTACTCCTTTATAGGTGTCGATATGTGAGAAAGAGAGATCGACTTGGTAATGAATACCCCAAACTCCACTACCCCGAGTTGTATGTCCTAAAGGGCGGTTATAAAGAGTTCTTCCTGAAATGCCAGGTAAGATGGACAACCTGACAAGGGCAGTCAGTTCTCCACTTGTTCAGCTTGGAGGTTGACTCTGAGGGTCAGCTGTTTTTGCCAGGAGTCAAGGGATTTGATTTACTCTGCACTGGAAGAGGCTTGGGCCCATCCGGCTTTGCATTGCTTCTCCCAGAGTGGGCTGAATCTGAGGTGCATATGCCCTGACCTTACACTCCCTCTTGTCTTCTAGTCTCACTGTGAACCCCCAAGCTACCGGCCCATGCACCATGAGGACTTTAAAGAAGACCTAAAGAAATTCCGCACCAAAAGCCGGACCTGGGCAGGAGAAAAGAGCAAAAGGGAGATGTACAGTCGTCTGAAGAAGCTCTGAAGGCAGTGTCCAGCAGCAGAAGCAGCGGAACTCTCCCTTGTCCAGCCCTCTTTTTTGCTACAGAGAAACTTGACAAAGAGACCAGCTGTTCCCACTTGGAAAGAAAGCCCAAGGCTTCCAAACCTTAAATCTACTTGCCAACACTCCCAAGACTGGAGCCATGAGCTGCGTTTCTTCGTCCCTATGAGCCACCCTTCCCTGCATCAGGACTGTCTGCAAAGCTCACTCGCCACAGCACAGAGCAAGATATTCTGAGTCCACATCCCCCAGTGGGAAGAGCCTTCTTACCGAGCACTGACTTTTGTCCTGGAGGGCAGGGGAGGAGAGTGGGACTGGAGCTGTGACAACGAAATGCTGCTGGCTGAATACCAAAGACAGCCTGTGAAGCAAAGAGCTTTGTGGGGTCACCCGTATCTTTAATTTATTCAACTACATCAATCACTTTATTTTTTGAACTCCTGGAGACTTACTTAACTGCTTTAGGTCAAAATACTGCCGTTCTTGGTAGGGTTTTAGCATCCCAGGTACTACCTCTGTTAAAAAAAGAAAGAAAACAATTGGGGGTGAAGAGGCAGACTGGAGAGTTAGTTGTCAGTTTAAAATGCTGTCGCCCCCCAGGAGGTACTGCAGTACTTTAAATAGCTGCTGCTATTTAAAGCCAAGAACTGATACAGTGGGAACAAGCCCCCCAACTCAGCCTTGGGCATAGGACATAAGCTAATTCTCCTAGACCTACCTCAGGCCATTGAGAACCATTTAGGGTTGCCTTTGCCCTTCCTTGCTCCAGTTCCTTGGGTTGTCTGGTTTAGGGTCACAGTCAGGAGAGTACTTGAGGCAACTTCCATTGGGCCACCCTCAGGTCAGTGTTGAGCACAGCAGCATAGGTATCAGAGGAGGAGGGCTAAGGATGGCGGCGGGGCTGTGATGGAGGAAAGTATCCACTGTCTTCTGATACTCTGATAGCTTTTATTTAAACTTTAAAAAAAAAAAAAGTCATTTTATGACTCAAGGAGTATCAAGGCATGTCGACTGGGCCACCCAAGGGTGGGGAGAAGGGGCTGGAAGCCCTGGTCATGAAAAGGGAGTTGGTGCTGGCGGGAGATGACCACATAGAATGTTTCTCGGGTAGCGTGGTGGCTTGAAGGTAAAACTTTCTGAGTTTATCATGTTTTAATTCAAGGGGCAGGAGGTGATGGATCACTACTTGCATCTCCTTATCCCATGGAAGTGGGGGGTCCCAAAAGAACACCTCCTATCCCAGGAGCTAGAGCTGACTTGATCAATTTTAAAGGGGCCTGCTTGGTTCCTTTTCACCCCCCACCCTTCGGCACCAGCCTCCTCAACATCTTCACTCCTTTGGGGTATAGCCAAGTTTATCTTGAACTCAAGAGTCGGTCTCAGCTCTTGCCTTGGCTTCCTATTGGCGGGGTGGGGAGGGAATCAGTGATGCTGGCAATGACTGGTTGATGTGTTATGGGTTTGAGTTACTTTGGCTATAAAACAATCTTGTTAGAAAATGTATATGTGAAATAGCAACAGGAGAAGCGAGAGAAGGCCTCCCTCACATACTGAGACTTATTTGGTTTCTAGTCTTGTAGGTCAATGTCTGAAGAGGGAGGTGGAGTTGCCTTCAAATGTACTAGGTTATTGTTAGCCAACTGCTACAGACTTTGAAAATAAAAACAATCTTGAACCCTTGTGTCTAGTTTTCATGGAATCTTTGTTTTGTGTCATTTTCTTGTGTTTTTTGGACAATGCTGGGGGTTTACTGCTGTCTCTGCGCTCAGAACTCTTGGCAGGCTCAGGGGATCATATGGGATGCCCAGGATCAAACTCAGATCTATACCACATGCAAGGCACTGCTATCTCCGGTCCATTCCTTGTAATTTTTGTCCAAGTGTATGAAACTCTAGCATGCCTTACTGAACAGTTGTTTATCTGGCATGAAAACTTGAAGATCCTACCATTAGTGAAAGCTATCTATATTAGGCAGGAATCTTCCCTTGTCTAGCACCTTATTCCAGATGTTTTTCCCTTACTGGAATTATCTGGGATCACACAAGATCTTCCTCTGTTGTGGTATTTGCACACTTGACCGCAGTGCAGTGCTCACCGGGGTTGAACACTAGTTTTTGGTCCTATTCAGTTGGGCTCTCACCAACTTGTTTTTCTTGTGCCCACCAGAGGTCACTATTATCCTCACATATATAGTCCCAAAAGTGGCACTCGCATCTGGCAGCACTACCAAAGATTGTGCATGGAAATACCAGTAAAGCCACACAAGGACTTCATTATAAATGGAATTGAAGTCATGACCCTGTTTTGCATGGCAAGTCAGAGCCAGGCCCCCACATATTTTCTGCATGTTTTGCGGGGAACCCTACTACAATACTTGATATGGGACCGCTTGTGGACTCTGCCGGGCTGAGATTGAACTACCTAATGAAAAGTAGGAGCTCCAGTCTTGAGCTATTATCCTGGTCTCCCAGATATTTGAACATTTCCAAAGAAATTTAATCCCTACCAGAGTCCATTTTTGTCTTTTTTTTGGGGGGGGGTTTATTTTGTGCCACATCCTGTGACATTCGGGGGTTACTCCTGGCTATGCGCTCAGAAATCGATGCTGGCTTGGGGGGACTATTTGGGATGCCAGGATACGAACCACCATCTGATGTGCTCCAGGGACCGACAGTGTGTTGTGCTGGTGACCACTTGTACGACCTCAACCCCTGTACCATCCATTTCACTGGTCCCGTATTGCTATGCTGTTAACCATCCAATTTTGCAATATTTTCCCAAAAAGTAAAATTCTAGATCAAGGAAAATGAATATGTGCCAGGAGAGGTCCAGGGTTGGGAGCGCAACAAGCAGAAGGCTGAGGGAGGAGGGCCAGAAGGGGAGTCCCCCGGAAAGTCAGTGACTCATTGATGACCTTGGCGAACAAAGGCTGAGCCTTTGGGGACGGGAAGAAACCGTGGCCGGGACGAAGTAGGCTTCCAGAGCGACAGCCGGCCCAAGACAGCGAGAGGGATTCCTTCCATGACTAAGATGGCCCAAACCTTGACGCCTGAAGGCCCTGGAAAACCCACTCTGAGGTCCAGAGCTTTCTGACTCCGCGGGTTCTGGAGATCTGCAGAGCCGGCCCCTCCTGGTGCCTCCACCCACTGGTGCCTTTGTTCTCGCTTCTTCCTGGGACTTGTGGGCCCAGGCGCTGCCGTGGCAGATACGCCGCCAGATGGCGATGGTGTCCTGCAACATCTGCTTTTCGGTTTTTCTCTCCTGAACCATAGGCGAGAGGAACTGGGCCTCTAGGCGCTCTCAGCCATCCTGTCTTCAGTCTGCATTCCAGAGCATCCTTCCTACTTCGAGTTCATGCGAGGCTTGGCTGTTCTTGGTGCAATTGTTGCCAGTGCTTCATATACCACAGAGCAAGAGCACCAAAATGGAAAACAAATAGGCAGGATATAATTTATAAATATAAACACTTGGGGTCCAAGGACGAGACCACACAATTGGAGTAAAGCAAAACAAAACTTGATTCCGTCGGCCACAAGCCCCACACTGACCATCCCTGGCCGTATCCCAGAGGAAATGACTACGCCCAAGGTCCCAAGCTATTTTATTATAGGAAGGGGAATGAGTAAAGGGAGGTTCTAGCTGCTTGATGATTTTTTAAAATGATTGGCTGTTGTCTAGGGTACCTTCCTACTGCTCCCGCATGTCCTTTCCAGATAGGCACCCGGGATGGCCAGATATCTCAGGGAGGTGTTAATGGAAACATAGGCTTGAGAAAGAAGCTTAACACACGTGGTCTTTACAGCATAGCATTCCACCTTGTTCAGAACCCATGGTCCCACAATTTGATTTTTGAAGCTACTTGGCGATGCTCAGGGGACACTCCTGGCTCACTGTCTGGAGGTAGGTTCAGTGCTGGGGAATGAACTCAGACCCCCTCCATGCAAAGCTTGCATTCCTATCCTTAAACTATCCCTTCAGCTTCCTGATGAGTTCCTTCCTTCCTTCCTTCTTTTCTTTCTTCCTTCTTTCCCTTCCTCCTTATCTTCCTTTCTTTCTCAAAGTAAAATAGTTATTTAGGAAAATAGGAGAAAAGATAGAGGTATTCAAGTGAAAATATACAGGCTTCTCCAGAAGATAGAGAAGGCTGAGAGTGAGTTCTGCCATAAAATAAAAAAGGACGGACACACCTCAGGTTGAGATGTCAGTGACACATGACCCAACCACCTTGAGCTACTGATGATTCAGGGTGGGACACATAGTGGGATCCAGCTCATGTTTTTTTTTTTTTTTGGGGGGGGGTCACACCTGGCAGCACTCAGGGGTTACTCCTGGCTCTATGCTCAGAAATCGCTCCTGGCAGGCTTGAGGGACCATATAGAATGCCGGGATCCGAACCACAGACCTTCTGCATGCAAGGCAAATGCCCTACTTCCATGCTCTCTCTCAGGCCCCTCAGCTCAAACTTTTGAATTGAATGCTTACGTATTATCCAATGTGGGATGGTTCTGATCAAATAGCAGGCTCTAATCAATAAATTAAAAGCCAGCATTCTAGGGCTGAAGTGAGTACAGGTGGAAAGACATCCAGCTTAATCTCTGGCATCACATGGTTTCGCCTTTTGTACTAGAAGTGATCCTTGTGCACAGAACCAGGAGTAAGCCCTGAGCACTGCCTTGTGTGGTCCCCCAAAACAGTGCCTACCTACCTGTGTGACCCTGAGCAAAAGTCTTAACCTGGACCTCGGATCTATAAAGGAGGATGGACTTGGAGATAGTAATTTCTTTCTTTTTTTTTTTTTTTGGTTTTTGGGCCACACCTGGCGGTGCTCAGGGGTTACTCCTGGCTGTCTGCTCAGAAATAGCTCCTGGCAGGCACAGGGGACCATATGGGACACCAGGATTCGAACCAACCACCTTTGGTCCTGGATCGGCTGCTTGCAAGGCAAACGCCACTGTGCTATCTCTCCGGGCCCGGAGATAGTAATTTCTAACAGGGCTTGTCTTTTATTTATTCTTTGGTTTTGGGGCCATACCCAGTGGCATTCTTTGGTTACTCCTGACTCTTCTCTCAGAAATTGCTCTTGGCAGGCTCAGGGGACCATATGGGGGTGAGAGGGATCAAGCTTGGGGTTATTGCCGTACAAGACTCTGGCCCTAGGTCTTGTCTTGCATGCAGCACACCCCACTTCTGTTCCTGACACCACATATGGTCTCTCAATGCCTGCCAGGAGTAATCCCTCAGCACCACAGGTGTGCCCCAATCTGATAATAATAATACAAAGGATCAAATTGGACAATTTTCGTGCGTGCCTTTGTGTTTGCTGACATCTATTGGAAATGCCTTTCTCATTCCACAGAACTAATTGGTGGGAGGCTTTAATTTAGAAGCCACACCTAAGGGCATTTCCCTTGCATGCAGCTCATCCAGGTTCAATACCTGGCACCCCATGGAGCCTACAAGCTCATCAGGAATGATCCCTATCACAGAGCCAGGAAGTACTCAGGAAGTAGCCTGAGTTCTGCTGGGTATGACCCCTTCTCCCCTGCCCCAAGAAAAAAGAGAAAGGGAAAAAAAAGAATAAAATTATTGTTCCCAGAGAGAGCACAGAAGTAGGGCATTTGTCTCGAAAGCAGCCGACGCAGGACCAATGGTGGTTCGAATTCTGGCATCTCATATGGTCCCCCGAGCCTGCCAGGAGCAATTTCTGAGCATAGAGCCAGGAGGAACCCCTGAGCACCACTGGGTATGCCCCCCCCCAAAAAAAATTATTGTTCCCAAAATAGGTGATACTCTATTCTATACCTTTGGTTCTGTGAAAGGCTTTGTTTTTTTTTTTTTTTTTTTTTTTTTGGGCCATACCCGGCGGTGCTCAGGGGTTACTCCTGGCTGTCTGCTCAGAAATAGCTCCTGGCAGGCACGGGGGACCATATGGGACACCGGGATTCGAACCAACCACCTTTGGTCCTGGATTGGCTGCTTGCAAGGCAAATCTCCGGGCCCTTTTGTTTTGTTTTTTAATTGTTAGATCACACCCTGCCATGCTCAGAGCTTACTCCTGACTCTGTGCTTAGGGATCACTCCTGGTAGTGTTTAGGGAACTGGGGATTGAATCTGGTTCAGCTGCAAGCAAGGTAAATGCCCTACCCACTAAACTACCTCTTTGGCCATGCTGGTGTCTCTGCTTTGTGGCTTTCTGAAGACTTAACTCCCACCTTTTCACGTATCCTGAAGATCATCTAGATAAATAAAATGCTTCCTTCTGGGCACAGCGGCGTTTGCCTTGCAAGCAGCCGATCCAGGACCAAAGGTGGTTGGTTCGAATCCTGGTGTCCCATATGGTCCCCCGTGCCTGCCAGGAGCTATTTCTGAGCAGACAGCCAGGAGTAACCCCTGAGCACCGCTGGGTGTGGCCCAAAAACCAAAAACCAAAAAAAAAAAAAAATGCTTCCTTCTGGCTACTCAGTTATAAATTGCAGAGATGGGAACTGACGTCTACTCCTCAGCTTCCAGCTTCAACACTCTTCCCTGATTTTCTCCTTGCAGTCACCTTCCTGCCTCACCCCACTGGGTTAGAGAGCCAGGAGCCTCCTTGGGGGAAGCCAGAAGGGCTGTGGATTTGGGAACCCCTATTTGAGGATTCGGAGGCAGTGACAAGGTCACTGCAGCAGCTGGTCAAACTGTAAATGAGGGCTCAGCCCTGAGTCACCCCTGGGGACCGTTCTCCTCTCTCCTCCCCCCACTCTCAGCTGTCTCTGGTCTCTGGAAGGTGACAGGACTGGAGCTGGGACAGGCAGGTTGCATAACAGGTGGGGTTTCCTTGAATATAAGGATAAAATAGCACCCTGGGTTAGGGTCCGCAGTGTGCAGGAAAGTGGGAGAGCAGTCCATTGAAGGGAGCTGTGAGAAGGAAGGTCCCCAAATTCATTTTGTTTTTGTTTAGTTTTTGCTTTGTTTTTTTGGGCCACACCCGGCAGCATTCAGGGGGTATTCCTGGCTCTGCACTCATAAATCACCCTTGGCAGGCTTGGGGGACCATATGGGATGCCAGAAATTGAACCCAGGTCCATCCTGGGTCAACCAAGTGCAAGGCAAACACCCTACCAATGTGGTAGAGCTCCAGCCCCTTGTTTTTGTTTTTGAGCCACACCCAGCAGTGTTTTGGGTGTTACTCTCTGGCTCTGTGCTCAGGAATCACTCCTAGCAGGTTCTGGGGACCATACAGGATGCCAGAGATCCAACTCAGGTCAGCCATGTGCAAAGCAAACATCCTACCTGCTGTACTATCACTCCATCCCCATTTATTTATATTTATTTTTATTTTTATTTTTTTGCTTTTGGGCCACACCCAGAGATGGTCATGGGTTACTCCTGTCTCTGCATTCAGGAATTACTCCTGACTTGGCTCGGGGGACCATATGCAATGTGGAGGATTGTACCAGGGTCAGCTCTGTGCAAGGCAAGACCCTATCCACTGTACTCTCTCTCTCTCCAGGCCCACCCCTTGTCTCCTGTGGAGCCCCACCTCACCAGGGAACAGGGGCTTTTCTGAATGAACAGAGGCTATTTGCCAGGTCCTTAGTACATTCTTTACTTATTTTTGTCTCCTTTTTTCAGTTAAAAGTGCTTCCACCCTGGACATTTCCTTCCTAAACACAAAGGAGCACAGGGTGGTGGGGAGAACAGCAAGAGGCCTTGGCACCAGCTAGCTGGATAGGGCCACCCACTTGGGCCTTCAGTTCCAGAGGAAGCTGTAGTTTCATGCGCCCTAAATCTCCCTGAAACATTGCTGAATTCCACAAAGATTTCACCCCGATATACTCTGGGCCAACCCACTTTGTTTCTCTCTCTGCTGGGCTCTTGCTGGACTGTAAAGGCAGGACAGACTCCACAGGGAGAGACAGACTGCCCCTGGGCGTAGGACTCCTCCTGGCCACTTATGTTCCTAGACACAGTGTCTCTCCCTGGACGCGGCTGGACACGCATGGCATGTTGTTCTGAGCGTCACTTCCAAGTTCAGGCCTTGACTCAGCTGCAATCCAAGCCTGGGCGACTCCCCAACTGCCCTCTACCTGGGCCAGGCCTCACTTCCTCACCTCCCTGGCATCTGCTGCTCCCCAAACAATAAGGTGTGTCAGAGTGCAACCCCGGGTGAACAGACCTGGAGCAGGAGGGCTGTGAGGATTAAGAAAGCAGGACAGACATAACACATAAAAGCATGGTGTAACACCATGTAACACCTCCCAGCCTCACGGACTGAGTGCCCAATTGTGCTCCATGTAAAATATTTATTGTTGGGGCCGGAGAGATAGTATGGAGGTAAGGCATTTGCCTTGCATGCAGAAGGATGGTGGTTCGAATCCGGCATCCCATATGGTCCTCGAGCCTGCCAGGAGCGATTTCTGAGCGTAGAGCCAAGAGTAACCCCTGAGCGCTACCGGGTGTGACCCAAAAAAAGAAAAAAACAACAACAAAAGAAACAAAAAAATTTATTGTTCAGTATCAGTCAACATGGGAGGAAGGAGAAGTTGGTAACAGACAAAAGTACCTATGTAATGCTAACCAAGCCTAAGCGAGTCATTTGGTGGTGGGGGGCTACACCCAGCAGTGCTCTGGGGTAACTTCTGTTTCTGCGCTCAGAAATCACTCCTGGCAGGTTCGGGGGACCATATAGTATGCCAGGGATAAAACCTGGGTCAGCGCGGTTCGATCCCCAGGCGTCCCATATGGTTTCCCCAAGCCAGGGGCAATTTCTGAGCGCTTAGCCAGGAGTAACACCTGAGCATCAAACGGGTGTGGCCCGAAAAAAAAAACAAAAAAAAAAGAAAACCTGGGTCAGCAAATGCCCTACCTGCTGTGCTATTACTGTGCTATTGCTCTGGCCCCTTTTTAGAGGTGTATGTGAGGCCGGAGCTATAGCACAGTGGTAGGGAGTGTGGCTTGCACACAGCCGATCCAGGACATAGCCAGGTTCAATCCCTGGCATCCCATATGGTCCCCCAAGCCTGCCAGGAGAGACTCCTGAGTGCCGCCAGGTGTGACCCCAATAAGGGGGTGTATGAAGGGAAGAGAGCTAGGGCAAAGTCTCTGTGAATTATCTTCCTCCTCCTGGAGAGATGACAGATAAGAGTGAACACAGGTTTGCTGAGGCTTGCATCAGGTAATTCAAATGAAGTCTTTAAATCATCTCTTTCCCCACTCTCCACAGACTGTCAACTGTCTCGCTAAACTTATTTATTTCTTGGATGTCTTCATATACAACAGAAGTTTACAGAGAGGAAGGTGTGTTGAGCCACCAGGGAGGTGATGTTAGGGCAAGTACAGCAAGTGGGTAGAGCAGGAAGGCTGAGGAGCTTAGGAGCTTAGGAGCCTACTTAGACGTCTGACTGGCTCAGGAAAGCCAAGTGTGTGACACATGTGGGCTGACACTATCCTCAGGTCACTGAGCTCCAAGTGAGCTGCTGAGCAGAGAGGGATTAAGTGGACAGAAACTTCAGATTCATAATCTGTCCCATGCATATAATAACAGGGTGGTTAAGAATTAAGAACAAGGGCCGGATTGGTAGCACAGTGGGTAGGGCGTTTGCCTTGCACGTATTCCACCCAAATTCAATCCCTGGCAACCATATGATCCCCTCGAGCAATGTCAGGCGTGGCCCCAAAACCAAAAGGAAAAAAAAAGAATAATAAGTGATCAGAGAAATAATGTAGGAGGAAGGGCATCCCCAGTAGTGCAATTATCCCTCCAAACTCCACCATGCATGATCTCTGAGCACAGAGCAAGGAGCACACCCTCAGCACAGCTCGGTGTGGACCTCCCCCACCAAAATAATCAAGGTAAAAATATATATAAAGGGGGCCGGCGAGGTAGCGCTAGCCAAGGAAGGACCTCGGTTAGATCCCCCATCGTCCCATATGGTCCCCCAAGCCAGGGGCAATTTCTGAGCACTTAGCCAGGAGTAACCCCTGAGCATCAAAGAGGTGTGGCCTGAAAAACAAAAACAAAAACAAAAAAAAAAATATATGTGTATATATATATATATATATATAAAAAGAACTTAAAGCTATTCTATAAATAACCCAGGTAGGGAGCCAAGATGATAGCTCAAAGGGCAAATGTATACCTGCTTTGCATGCAAAAGACCTGAATTCCATCCCTAGTCCTGTTACTGGAAGTTTCCCTGAGTTCTAGTGGGTGTGCCCCAAACAAATAAACAAATTCACAGATAGAGCCTTAGATGTGGTTCAGTAAGATGCACAAGCTTGACATTACATATATGATATTTTTTTTTTTTTTTGGTTTTTGGGCCACACCCGGTAACACTCAGGGGTTACTCCTGGCTATGCACTCAGAAGTTGCTCCTGGCTTGGGGGACCATATGGGACACCGGGGGATCGAACCGCGGTCCGTCCAAGGCTAGCGCAGGCAAGGCAAGCACCTTACCTTTAGCGCCACTGCCCGGCCCCATATATGATATTTTTTAAATCATACTGTGTGCTATTTTGTTTTGTTGATCAAATGGGACACCAGAGCTTAAGTGGGATCAGCCATGTGCATGGCAAGTGCTGTAGCCCCTGAGATATTTCTCTGGCCCTGATTGCTTTCTTTTGTACTGCCAAGGAGAAAAACAAAAAACAGTGCAAGGGAGATAGCACAATGGAGCCCTAAGTCCTTTTTCTTGGTGGGGGGGTCCACACCCAGCAGCGCTCAGGGGTTACTCCTGGCTCTACATTCAGAAATTACTGGGGCCGGAGAGATAGCATGGAGGTAAGGCGTTTGCCTTTCATGCAGGAGGCCATCGGTTCAAATCCCGAAGTCCCATATGGTCCCCCATATGGAGCCAGGAGTAACCCCTGAGCACTGCCGGGTGTGACCCAAAAATTAAAAAAAAAAAAAAAAAAGAAATTACTCCTGACATGCTCTGGGGATCATATGGGATGCCGGGATTCGAACCACCCTCCATGCTATCTCTCCGGCCCCCTAGGTCCTTTTTGTTTTAGGCCACATCCAGGCTTCTGACTGCACTCGGATCACTCCTAGTGGACTTGGGGAACCAGATGGGATGCTGGGGATTGAACCTATGTTGGCAGATGTAAAAAGCAATACGGGACTATCTCTCTGGCCCCAAGGAGCTCTATCCTTGAGCATTGTTAGATGTAGCTCAAAATTCCCAACAACAAACCTAGGTATGACACATTTCCATCTAGCACCCACAATCCCTGCAGAAAGATTCCAGATTGGGTCACCGGATTTCTCATGTCACTAGCAAACAACTGACACAATCTAGAGAGAAACACAAATCATAGCTCCCCTGAGGAGAACCTCTTGAGCAGGACTGTGGAGCAGTGTGGCCAGCCAGCTGGGGATCTGGGCCACACCCCCACACAAGGAGTGCTGGTTTCTCTCTTCCATCTGTCCTCCAGTCACCAGCCTCTCACACAAGGTCTGCTGAAGCAGTCCCAAAAGCTGCCAGCTGGGAGTTGGAGAGGCCCTCGGGAGTCCTTCAGCACCTTCTGCTTGTGTGGACCCCAGCCCCCTGCCTCCCTCAACTCTCCAGTGTTTGCCAGTGGGGGTCACCCAGGCCTCCATTCTTCCAGGAAGACCCTACCCAACTTTAGGAGCACTATCCTGAGAGACACAACAGGAGTGGTTGGAGCCCTTCTTTCTTGGAGGAAAAGTCACGTGATCTTTGATGAACCAGAGAGACTGGAAGATACTCTTAGAAGATGTTGGCTAAAGTCAAAAAAAAAAAAAAAAAATATATATATATAGATGGGGCCGGAGAGATAGCATGGAGGTAAGGCATTTACCTTGCATGCAGAAAATCGGTGGTTCAAATCCCAGCATCCCATATGGTCCCCTGAGCCTGCCAGGAGCGATTTCTCAGCATAGAGCCAGGAGTAACCCCTGAGTGCTGCCGGGTGTGCCCCCAAAAACAAATATATATACATATATATATATGCTGAGTGATAGCCCAGCAGTAGGATAGACCCAGACTCGATTCCCAGCATCCCATATGGTCCCCCGAGCCTGCTAGGAATGATTTATGAGCACAGAGCCAGGAGTAATTTTTTTTTTTTTTTTTTTTTGGTTTTTGGGCCACACCCGGTGACGCTCAGGGGTTAATCCTGGCTATGCGCTCAGAAGTCGCTCCTGGCTTGGGGGACCATATGGGACGCCGGGGGATCGAACCTCGGTCCGTCCTAGGCTAGCGCAGGCAAGGCAGGCACCTTACCTCCAGCGCCACCGCCCGCCCGGCCCCAGCCAGGAGTAATTCTTGAGCGTTGCCGGGTGTGCCCCCCCCAAAAGGGAACTCTCTTGTTTCTGTTGGAATTAGGGGTTCTCCCAAAAGTAGACCAAAGGTACTAGGTAGGATGGAAGAGAGCTCTATTCCTTAATCACATCCTGGTCCCCCCCAAAAAAACCTTCAATTTTTGAGTATAGGTGGGAGAAGGGTTTGGCCACATTCATTAATACTCAAGAGGCTTTTCCTTGCTCTGTGCTCAGAGGTCCTTCTAGTCCAGGATTATCTTTTCTCTTTTTTTGCATCCTGCTGGGTCAGGACACTCCCTGGTAGCATTCTACAGAGCCCTCTGTCCAGCTCTCTGCTCCCAGGGGCCCAGTAGCAGACACCCGGACCCTTTCTTGACTGTGGTCCCATCATCAAAGGCGCATATGGCAGGGCGCGGAGAGTGCTGGAAGCTACCATGCAGAGTGGGCGCTGGCTGCACAGCTTTCGGTCCCAGCCCAGAGGCTCAGTTCTCGTGGCCAGCAAACCAAAGGCTCTCATCCGCCAAACAGTTCAGTTTCTGTCTGAAGGTCACGGCAAGGCTCATGTTCCGACTGGCCCCGCTGGCCTTTCCTGCGTCGCATCCTGCCACTTGTCCACCTCCTGCGGCACTGCCGGACTCCTCCTCGACATTCCTCCCAATCCGCCTGTCACAGCTTTGTGACATGCTTAGGGAACATGCTGTTCTCCTTGGCGACCCCGTCTCTTAGGCTCTTCGCGGTGGCCTCCAGCCAGCCTTAGAATCAGGCCTTTTCCTGCAAAGTCCTCTCAGATTCTTGGGACAGCAATTTACTCCTCCCCTCTTCCTCTGTGCTCAGGAGTTTGTCCATGGGATTGCTTTTAGTTTGTTTGTTTTGGGGTCACATCCGGCTATGCTCAGTTTAGTCCTAGAATGATTCCTCAGTCTCAGAGGACCAGTTTTGTGGGGTTTTTTTTGTTTGTTTTTTTGTTTGTTTATTTTTGGATCACACCCAGCAGTGCTCAGGGGTTACTCCTGGCTCTGTACTCAGAAATCACTTCTGGCAGGCACGGGGGACCACATGGGATGCCAAAATTCTTTTTTTTTTTCTATTTTTTTAAAAATTATCTTTATTTAAACACCATGATTACAAATATAATTGTAGTTGTATGATTACAGTCATGTAAAGAACACCCCCCTTCACCAGTGCAGGATTCCCATCACCAATTTCCCAGATCTACCTACTCTCCACCCCACCCACACCTGTACTCGAGACAGGCTTTCTTTTGCCCTCATTCATTCACATTGTTATGATAGTTTTCAGTGTAGTTATTTCTCTAACTGCACTTATCACTCGATGTGGTGAGGTTCATGTCATTAGCTGCACCTACGTGGGAGGATGGGGGGAAGTAAGGGTTGGGACTGAGGCAGTAAAATATTAGAAATGAGCTTTGTAGGGCAGTATCAAGGTCCCAATACAAGATGGACATTATGGATATATAGAATATATGCACACAATACTATCAATATGAAAACAAAGAGAAAAAATTTCCACTGACTGTCCCAACATAAACCAGTGCTAGAACAGCCTGCCCTCCTCCCAGAGCTCATTCCCATTAGTGTAGGGAGAGATAGGGGGAAAGCCTGTTGACCCCTATAGAGTCCACCTAGACCGGTGCCCAGGGAAAGACTGAAGTCCAGGGGAGAAAAACCCTATACCTGGCAAGAACTGGTCTCCAGAATCAAGGAGGAAACCGGAAGCCAAATGTCTGCCTGCCCTCCTCCCCATGCACCTCCCCCCTGGAGTACGGAGGGAGGGGGGAACCTGAGGACCACTAAGAGTTCACCTGAACCCACTTCTGGCCATCTGTGCTGGCACCCAGGGAAGGCCTGGAGTCAGGGGAAAAAGACAAAGATGGCTGGGGGCCTGCCACGCCTCCCAGCACTCCCCAGGGATGCCAAGATTCTAACCACCATCTGCTCGAATCAGCTGCATGCAAGGCAGATGTCCTACAGCTGTGCTATCTCTCCCAGGATTGAACCAGATCGGCTGATCAAGCAAGTGCCTTAATCCTTATAATCACTTTGTATTGGGGTTAGCTACTTTTCTCTCCCATCCACCCCGTTTTCTGGTTTTCCCCTATACTTTTTCTTTCTTGGCGGTGCCACATGAGGCAGTGCTCAGGGGTTATGCACTCAGAAATCACACCTGGCAGGCTCAGGGGACCATATAGGATGCCGGTAAGTCCGTCCCAGGTAAGTCCGTCCCAAGGCAAATGCCCTACTGCTGTGCTATGGCTCCAGTCCATACTTTTTTTTTGGAGGGGGACAACACCGAGTGTCATTTAGTGGCTCTGAACTCAGAAATTACTCCTATCAGACTTGGGGGACCATATGGCAGACGCCCTACCTGCTGTGCTCCAGCCCCCAAGGGATATCATATGGGATGCCATGTTTGGCCATATGCAAGGCAAAGGCCCTGCCCACTGTGCTATTGATCTAGCCCTCTTCCTATTCTTTTTTTTTTTGGGGGGGGGGGGTCACACCCGGCAGCATTCAGGGGTTACTCCTGGCTCTATGCTCAGAAATCGCTCCTGGCAGGCTTAGGGGACCATACGGGATGCCGGGAATCGAACCTGGTCTGTCCCAGGTCAGCTGCATGCAAAGCAAACACCCTACTACTGTGTTATCTCTCCAGCTTCCCTTTCCAGAATCTTTGAGCACTCTCCTACCCCCAGGACTTCCCTACAGATATTTAGTCACACTCCAGATAGAAGCCACAGCTTTGTTTGTTTTTCTGTTTGGGGGCCACTCCGGCAATGCTCAGAGATTCTTACTTCTGGCTCTGAGCTCAAGGACCATTAATGGTGGTGCATGGGGGATAACATGGGGATGAAACCTGGTTCAGCCATATGCAAAGCCAGCACCCAGAACACTGTATTTCCTGACCTCAACTTTTTTTGTTTGTTTTTGGGGTCCTACCTGGCAGTGCTCAAGGGTTACTTCTAGTTCTGTGCTCAGATGTCACTCCTGGCAGGCTCGGGGACCATATGGAAAGCCAGAGATTGTACCTGGGTCCATCCCAGATCTGCTGTGTGCAAGGCAAATACCCTACAGTTGTGCTCTCTCTCCGGCCCCTGACCCCCAACTTTCTAAGCTTTGTGAACAGCTGAGGCTCTCATTGCATGTGATGTGGGTACTACCCCATTTCTGCTAGCTAAACCCCCAGAAGGACCTTGGCCCTATCCGTATGTTGTAATAGCCTGTTTGGGGCAGACTCCTGGAATGAGATGAATCAGAACAAGGAGCTCTAGCTGACACTGAGGAAAAGACTACAATGAGAGGCGGAGGCCTGGTTCCGGGAGCAGCCTATCTGACTCATCACTGATGACGAGTGACGTAGCCTATAAAATGAGCTGGATTTATTTTTCTGTTTGTTTTCTTGTTTGGGGGGCCACGCCTGGTGATGCTCAAGAGTTACTCCTGACTCTGCACTCCTGGTGGGATTTGGGGGACCATATGGGTCATGGGGAATCAAATCCAAGTTAGCCCCTCCTCCTTGCTTCCAAGGTTAAAAAAAAATAAAGAAATGGGGCTGGAGAGATAGCATGGAGGTAAGGCATTTGCCTTGCATGCAGAAGGATGGTGGTTAAAATTCCGGCATCCCATATGGTCTCCCGAGCCTGCCAGGAACAAATTCTGAACACAGAGCCAGGAGTAACCCCTGAGCGCTGCCAGGTGTGACCCAAAAACCAAAAAAATAAAACAAGACAAGCATGTGAGAGAGCTTGGAAAGTTGTTCTGCCACTATAAGAGACCTTATTTGTTTTGTTTTGTTCCTTGGGCCACTGCCTCGTGGTGTTCTGGATTTAGTCTCAGATTTACCTTCCTGAGGGGGACAGGTGAACCAGATGGGGTGCTATGGGTTGGCACGTGAAAGAAAAGTACCTGCTGTACTCTAGCCTCCGTCATTACTTTATTGTCCTTTAATGTACTTTATAGATCCTGACATAGTATCAACACTGGGATGTTACTGTAGAATGGACAAATCAGTGTATGATTGACTAGATATAGACACTCAGGAAGTGCTGTATTAAAAATAAAGCAGGGGGTGGGCCCGGAGTGATAGCACAGTGGCGTTTGCCTTGCAAGCAGCCGATCCAGCACCAAAGGTGGTTGGTTCGAATCCCGGTGTCCCATATGGTCCCCCGTGCCTGCCAGGAGCTATTTCTGAGCAGACAGCCAGTAGTAACCCCTTAGCACTGCTGGGTGTGGCCCAAAAACCAAAAAAAAAAAATAAAATAAAATGAATAAAGCAATGAGGGCCAGGATAGCAACGGGGTAGGGCGTTTGCCTTGCACATGGTCAACTTGAGACGAACCCGGGTTCGATCCCAGGCATCCCATTTGATTCCCCAAGCCTGCCAGGAGTGATTCCTGAGGGCAGAGCCAGGAGGAACCCCAAAGCATCACAGGGTGTGGTCCAACATTCCCCCAGACCCCCACCCCGAAAAAAAACAAAACAAAACATAAAGCACTGATAGGGCCAGAGCGATACCCAGAGGATAAGGCATTTGCCTTGCAAGTAGTCTACTTGGTTTGAATCTCTGGCATCCCATATGATCCCCAAGCCTGCCAGGTTTTTTGTTTTTTGTTTTTGTTTTGGTTTTTGGGTCACACCCAGTAGTGCTCAGGGTTTACTCCTGGCTCTATTTTGCTCAGAAATCGCTCCTGGCAGTATCAGGGGACTATAGGGGATGCCGGGATTCGAAGCAGCGTCCTTCTGCATGCAAGGCAAATGCCTTACCTCCATGCTATCTCTCTGACACTGCTTCTTTTTTTTTTAATTTTGGGCCACACCCAGTGACACTCAGGGGTTACTCCTGGCTATGCGCTCAGAAATTGTTTCTGGCTTGGGGGACCATATGGGATGGTGGGAGATCAAACTGCAGTCCGTCTGCCAGAAGTAATTTCTAAGCTCGAGCCAAGAATAATACCTGATAATACATGAGTACTGCTGAGTGTTTTTGCCTCAAAAAGGAGATAAGGGGCCAGGCAGTGGCGCTAAAGGTAAGGTGCCTGCCTTCCCTGCGCTAGCCTCGGACGGACCGCGGTTTGATCCCCCGGTGTCCCATATGGTCCCCCAAGCCAGGAGCAACTTCTGAGCGCATAGCCAGGAGTAACCCCTGAGCGTTACCGGGTGTGGCCCAAAAACCAAAAAAAAAAAAAAGGAGATAAAAGAGAAGGTAAGGGGCCAGGAAGGTGGCGCTAGAGGTAAGGTGTCTGCCTTACAAGCGCTAGTGTAGGACGGACCGCGGCGTCCCATATGGTCTCCCCAAGCCAGGGGCGATTTCTGAGCTCATAGCCAGGAGTAACCCCTGAGCGTCAAACGGGTGTGGCCCAAAAAAAAAAAAAAAAAAAAGAGAAAGTAAGATGCTTGCCTTGGGTTTGATCTCAGGTGTTTCATATAGTATCTTCAAGTAAGGCAAGAAGTAATTCCTGAGTGCAGAACCAGGAGTAACCCCTGAGCATCATCTGTATGACCCAAAAACTAAGAATAAATAAATAAGTACTTAATTTTTCACTCTATGAGATGCACCTGACCATAAGACACACATAGCTTTTTATTTTTTATTTATTTATTTATTTGGTTTTTGGGTCATACCTGGCAGCACTCAGGGGTCACTCCTAGCAGGGTCAGGGGACCATATGGGATACCGGGATTTGAACCACTGTCCTTCTGCATGCAAGGCAAATGCCTTAACTCCATGCTATCTCTCAGGCCTCCAAGATGCACATAGTTTTTAGATGCTCTTCTCCCCTGTACTCAGGCTTCAGCTCATGGAGGCATTCACTCCGTAATGCACTTTTGGGGGAAAAAGTGCATCTTATGGTATGAAAAATATGGTAAATAAACAAAAACATGATTCAACTAGAGACATAGTATAGCAGGAAGGGCACTCACCTTGTATGCTGCAGATCAGGGTTTGATTCCCAAATCACATAGGTACATAGGTACACAGTAAGGGTCTTAGAGCTTCTCAAGAATTAATCCTTAGTTCAGAGCTATGAGTAAACTCTGAGCACAGATGGATGTGGTCCAAAGGCCAAAATAATAACACAAAAATAATAAAAAAAAATATGGGCCAGAGAGAAGGCTCAAAGGACTGGAATGTATGCTTTGCTTGCAGGAGGCCCAAGCTTGATTCCCGGGACTACATGGTCACTAGAAGTGGCCTCCTGATTATGGAGGTTGGAAGATGCCCCCAGCACCATCTGGTGTTTTTCAAAACAAAACAAACTAAAAGCTCTGGGTCATCCTTGAAAGCATACACACACAAGTTAAATTTTTTTTTTTTTTTTTTTTTTTTGGTTTTTGGGCCACACCCGTTTGACGCTCAGGGGTTACTCCTGGCTATGTGCTCAGAAATCGCCCCTGGCTTGGGGGGACCATATGGGACGCCGGGGGATCGAACCGCGGTCCTTCCTTGGCTAGCGCTTGCAAGGCAGTCACCTTACCTCCAGCGCCACCTACCCGGCCCCACACAAGTTAAATTAAAACATGAACAACAGGGGCCAGAGAGATAGCATGGAGGTAAGGCGTTTGCCTTTCATGCAGGAGGTCATCGGTTCGAATCCCGGTGTCCCATATGGTCCCCCGTGACTGCCAGGAGCAATTTCTGAGCCTGGAGCCAGGAATAACCCCTGAGCACTGCCAGGTGTGACCCAAAAACCACACATACACACACACACACACACACCATGAACAACAATATTGGCTAGAAAGCTAGTATAACGGTTAAGATGCTTTTCTTGTATGCAGCTAAAATAGATTCAATCCCCCAGCACCACCAACGGTCCCTCCAGACCCATCAGGAGAAAGCCCTAAGCACAGCCAGGCATGGCACTTCCTCCACCCCCCACAAAAAATGGTTATTTTTCTTTGTTTTTGGGGTCACAACCTGCCGCCTTCAGGGGTTACTCCTGGCTCTGTGCTCAGAAATCACTTCTGGCATGCACTGAGGGGGTGGGGAACGAACCATATGGGATGCCAGGATTCGAACCACCATCTGTCCTGCATCAGCTGTGTATAAGGCAAATGCCCTACCACTGTGCTCTCTCTCTCCGGCTCTTATTTATTTATTTACTTATTTATTTATTTATTTATTTATTTATTTATTTATTTTTGGTTTTTTGGGTCACACCCGGTAGTGCTCAGGGGTTACTTCTGGCTCTACTCTATGCTTAGAAAACACTCCTGGCAGGCTGGGGGACCATATGGGATGCTGGGATTCGAACCACCATCCTTCTGCATGCAAGGCAAATGCTCTGCCTCCTGGCTATCTCTCTGGCCCCTATTTTTTTTTTGTTTTTGTTTTTTGGGCCACACCTGGCATTGCTCAGGGGTTACTCCTGGCTGTCTGCTCAGAAATAGCTCCTGGCAGGCACGGGGGACCATATGGGACACCGGGATTCGAACCAACCACCTTTGGTCCTGGATCGGCTGCTTGCAAGGCAAACTCCGCTGTGCTATCTCTCTGGGCCCTATTTTTCGTATTTTTAAAATTTTGGTTCTGGCTTACACCAGGCAGCACTCAGGGGTTATGCCTGATTCTGCACTGAGAAATCATTCCTGGCAGGCTCAGGGGACCATATGGGATGCGGGGGAGCAAACTCGGGTCAGCCTTGTGCAAGGCAAATTGCCCTACCCACTGTGCTACTGCTCTGAATTTTTTTTGACTCTTTTTTTTTTTTTTTTTTTTTTTAGTTTTTGGGTCACACCCGGCAGTGCTCAGGGGTTATTCCTGGCTCCAGGCTCAGAAATTGCCCCTGGCAGGCACAGGGGACCATATGGGATGCCGGGATTCGAACCGATGACCTCCTGCATGAAAGGCAAATGCCTTACCTCCATGCTATCTCTCCGGCCCCTTTTTTGACTCTTATTATGTATTCTTTTCTTGCTTTTGCAATCACCTTGTGAGATGATTGCACACATTTTGTTGTTGAGGAAACTGAGTCTTAGAGATGGTGTCATTTGCATAAGGCCCCACAATTAGTAGGTGGAGGACTACGCATTCCAGCCTTTGTTCTCATCTGTTGCCTATGAAGACACCCAAGAAATATAAATTTAGCTAGAGAGTTGCTAGTCTGTGGAGAGTTGAATTACCTGAAAGCTGGCACCAGAGACTTCATCTTCCTTCAATCACCCCTTTTGAGATATAAAGACCCCTTCAAGCTTGATTAGCATTAGATAGGTACTTTTCTCTGCTGCAACATCTGCCCTTCCTTTCATGTTGTATGACATGGAACAGTATCATTTATGGAGAACAGTCAGCACCTTCAGTACATGATGTGGGAGCCCCCTGACCCCATGTTTGTCTCTCTTATGTCTGTCTTCTTTTCTTTTGTTTCATTTTTTGGGCCACACCCAGAGGCACTCCAGTGTTACTCCTGGCTCTGTGCTCAGAAATTGCTCCTGGCAGGGCCCGGAGAGATAGCACAGCGGTGTTTGCCTTGCAAACAGCCGATCCAGGACCAAAGGTGGTTGGTTCGAATCCCGGTGTCCCATATGGTCCCCTGTGCCTGCCAGGAGCTATTTCTGAGCAGACAGCCAGGAGTAACCCCTGAGCACCGCCGGGTGTGGCCCAAAAACCAAAAAAAAAAAAAAAAAAAAAAAAAAGAAATTGCTCCTGGCAGGCTCGAGGGCCTATATGGGATGCTGGAGATCAAATCCGGGTCCGTCCAGGGTTGGCCATGTGCAAGGCACATGGCCTACCGCTGTGCTCTCTCTCAGGCCTTGTCTTCATTTCTTTTTTTTTTTTTTTTTTTTTTGGTTTTTGGGCCACACCCGGTGACGCTCAGGGGTTACTCCTGGCTATGCGCTCAGAAGTCGCTCCTGGCTTGGGGGACCATATGGGACGCCGGGGGATCGAACCGCGGTCCGTCTCCTAGGCTAGCGCAGGTAAGGCAGGCACCTTACCTCGAGCGCCACCGCCCGGCCCCTTGTCTTCATTTCTTAATCCCCTCGGTGCCTCTGCTTCAGGCCCATTCACCCAGGGCTGAAATCCGCCACTCATCCACTTGTTATAATCCTTTACGCACTGTATCCCCTACCCACTATGTTGCTCAACAGTCTTGGCCTAAGTCACCCAATCTTTCATTACTACACAAAACCTCAAGTTTAATTCACCGCTTTAGTGTACTGTACCTCTTTTCATGCCTGGCACATGGCCACTGTTTGACTTGGCCAATCTGGGAGCCAGTCAAGGATGGCAGTTGTTGCCAGGTTCTTTCTCTGAAAGGATTCTTGTTTCCACTGACTCTAAGGCAAGTCTTTCCCCTTCTCACTACAACCCAGGGGCTTGAGTTTCCACCAGGGGGGATGTCTGCCCTGTCTTGTCTATCCTGCTGTCCAGAGGCCTGCAGAAAGGAGAGCAGTATCTCTTTCGTCAAGTCTGGACCCCTGCTGCCGCACAGGAAGTCGGATCTTTGGACTCTGAGGTTTCTCACCCAAATGGAGTAGTTTGAGATTTGGGTTTGGAAAATGCTGGAACAGAAAAAGGACTCACTGGGCTTGGAAAGGCTTACAAAAGGATTTTTTTTTTGTTTGTTTTGTTTTGTTTTTGGGCCACACCCAGTGGTGCTCAGGGGTTACTCCTGGCTGTCTGCTCAGAAATAGCTCCTGGCAGGCACGGGGGAACATATGGGACACTGGGATTCGAACCAACCACCTTTGGTCCTGGATCGGCTGCTTGCAAGGCAAATCCCACTGTGCTATCTCTCCTGGCCCCAGAAAAAGGATTTTAGAGTTAGTCTTTGCTCATTTTTTGGTTCCTGAGGGACCTTGCAAAGGATTGTAGACAGTGTTGGGACCTCAGTAAGTGGCAGATAGCAGGACAAGGCAACAGGGCAGGAAACATATCAAAATAACCTGAGAGAAGGAAGAGGAACCTGAGAGATAGTACAGGAGGTAGGGTGCTTGCCTTGGTTTGCTTCCATGTACCACATATGGTCTCCCGAGCATCACCAGGAATGAAAGCATAGAGCCAGGAGTAAGCCCTGAACCTTGTTTGTAGCCCAAGTCTCTGCCCTCTCCACTCCAGAGAGAGAGGAGAAGAGGGAGGGAAAAAGGGAGGAGGAGTAGAGAGGGAAAGAGAGGAAGGAAGAGAGGGAGAGGGAGAGAAGAGAGAGAGGTGACATAAAGCAGGTCCAAGGAGGGGGTTTGGACCCAGTCTACACTGACTAGCTGTGCATAAACAGAGAATGCAACTTAGAACAGAATGCTGGGAATAAGGGCAGAGGGAGGGAGGTCATCACTGGTGGTGGGAATTGCACTATACACCTTAAATATAACTGTGAGGGGCCGGGCGGTGGCGCTAAAGGTAAGGTGCCTGCCTTGCCTGCGCTATCCTTGGACGAACTGCGGTTCGATCCCCCCGGTGTCCCATATGGTCCCCCAAGCCAGGAGCAACTTCTGAGCACATAGCCAGGAGTAACCCCTGAGCATTACCGGGTGTGGCCCAAAAACCAAAAAAAAAAAAAAAAAAAAAAAATATATATATATATATATATAAAACTGTGAAATATTTGTAACTCACATTGATCTCAATAAAAATTATTTAAAAAATCAGTGATTGTGTAAATTGTGATTGGCTTTTAAAAAAATCTTTTGTTTGTTTGTTTGTTTTTTGGGTCACATCCGGCAGCACTCAGGGGTTATTCCTGGCTCTACGCTCAGAAATCGCTCCTGGCAGGCTCGGGGGACCATATGGGATGCCGGGATTCAAACCACCGTCCTTCTGCATGCAAGGCAAAAACACCCTACCTCCATCCTATCTCTCCAGCCCTAAAAAACAACATTTGAGGGGGCTGGCTCGATAGCACAGCATGTAAGGCATTTACTTTACATGAACCCAAGCTAGGATCTATTCCTAGAGTACATATGTGGTCCTCCAAGCATTGCCAGGAGTGATTCCTGAGTACAGAACCAGGGGTCAGTCCTGAGCACTGCTGGATATGCTCCCCAATACCCCCACAAAAAATAGCACTTGGGGGCCAAAGAGATAGCTCAGAGTGCACACCTATCATACATGAGACTCACCTTGATCTCTAGTACTACATGACCTACTGAACTGGGTGTGGCCTTGATGGCTCCTAGCACCACTGGGCCAGCACCAAACTAGCACCAAACTGTAAGACCTTCACAGCCTATTGAAGGTGTGCCTCCTGGGTCCCAAATATAGCTGGGACACCTCCAAATAAAAAAAAAAAAATGAAAACAGGGCCGGAGCGGTGGCGCAAGTGGTAAGGCACCTGCCTTGCCCGTGTTAGCCTAGGACAGACCGCGGTTCGATCCCCTGGCGTCCCATATGGTCCCCCAAGCCAGGAGTGATTTCTGAACGCATAGCCAGGAGTAACCCCTGAGCATTACTGGGTGTGGCTCCCCCAAAAACCTAAATAAAAATAGTGTTTGGACAGATGTATTCGCACTTGTATGAATGTTCACAGCAGCGTCCTGCATAATAAGACACAAAAACTGGAAACCACTCAAGAGTTCATCACGAGGCAAATGGCAAATTCCTGGCAATAAACCAAAACAATGTAATATCACTCCATGGAGCAAAGAATGATCTCCTAATACATGCTAGCACCTGGATAAACCCCAAAATATACTGATTGAAAAAAAACCCAAAGGCAAAAGACCACATATCCCTTGAGTCCATATATACAAGATTTCTAGAAAACACGAGACTTAAGGGTTGGAGAGATCATTCAGTGAGTAACCATCTCGCTTGCTTTGGAAATAAGGCTCAATTCCTTAGCAGTGCCAGGAGTAATTGTTATCACAGAATGCACCCCATCTCCAAATATAGAACTCTGAGACAGAAACTAGACTAGCATGGTTAGTAGGAGACTTGGGGACTGACCAGATGCTCCTGACAAAATTTGGGGGGGAAGGAGGATGACACCTTGAAACTGGATTATGAAGAGTTGCATAATTCTGTATATTTAGGGCTGGAGCGATAGCACAACAGGGAGGGCAATTGCCTTGCATGCAGCTGACCCAGGATTAATCCCCAGCATCCCATATGGTCCCCAAAGCCTGCCAGGAGTGATATCTGAGCACAGAGCAGGAGTAACCACTGAGTGCCACTGGGTGTGGCCCAAAAACCAAAAACAAATTCTGTACATTTACTAAAACCCGGGTCAAGGAAAGAGTTCAGTGGACCATGTGTGGTAATCCAGGGTCAGTCCATGGTACTTCATGATCCTCTGAGCACCTCTAGAAGTAGTGGTCCATGGTACCTCTCGTTGTAACCCAAAATAAAACAAAATAAACAATAACAACAACAATGAGTTACTAAGGGCTGGAGAAAAAGTACAGTGCTTATGCTGCAAGTGATGAACTCAGGTTTGATCCCTAGCACAGTTCTGAGTCTCACCAGGAGTGATTCCTGAGTACTGCCCCTAAAACAAACCCCTAAAAACAAACAAAAACAATACAAAAATCGATCACACCCAGCAGCACTCAGGGGTTACTCCTGGATCTATGCTCAGAAATCACTCCTGGCAGCCTTTGGGGGACCATATGGGATGCCGAGATTTGAACCACATCCTTCTGTGTACAAGGCAAACGACCTACCTCCATGCTATCTCTTTGGCCCCTAAATGTCCTCTTTATTTTTATTTTTTTTAATTTTTTATTTATTTATTTTTTTTTTTTTGGTTTTTGGGCCACACCCGGCAGTGCTCAGGGGTTACTCCTGGCTGTCTGCTCAGAAATAGCTCCTGTGGGGCCCGGAGAGATAGCACAGCGGTGTTTGCCGTGCAAGCAGCCGATTCAGGACCAAAGGTGGTTGGTTCGAATCCCGGTGTCCCATATGGTCCCCCGTGCCTGCCAGGAGCTATTTCTGAGCAGACAGCCAGGAGTAACCCCTGAGCATCGCTGGGTGTGGCCCAAAAACCAAAAAAAAAAAAAAGAAAAAAAATTGATATCTAGGGGCCGGGCGGTGGCGCTAGAGGTAAAGTGCCTGCCTTGCCTGAGCTAGCCTAGGACGGACCGAGGTTCGATCCCCCGGTGTCCCATATGGTCCCCCAAGCCAGGAGCGACTTCTGAGCGCATAGCCAGGAGTAACCCCTGAGTGTTACCGGGTGTGGCCCAAAAACCAAAAAAAAAAAAAAAGAAATAGCTCCTGTGGGGCCGGGAAGGTGGCGCTAGAGGTAAGGTGCTTGCCTTGCAAGCGCTATCGATCCCATATGGTCCCCTCAAGCCAGGAGCGACTTCTGAGCACATAGCCAGGAGTAACCCCTGCGCATCAAACGGGTGTGGCCCAAAAACCAAAAAAAAAAAAAGAAAGAAAGAAATAGCTCCTGGCAGGCATGGGGGACCATATGGGACACCAGGATTCGAACCAACCACCTTTGGTCCTGGATCGGCTGCTTGCAAGGCAAACACCGCTGTGCTATCTCTCCAGGCCCTAAATGTCCTCTTTAAGGATAAAACACAACTGGCCAAGCAAGTGGAAGCAAAGATAAACAAATAGGACTACATTAAACTGAGAAGCTTCTGCACTTTAAAGGAAAAGGTGACAAGGAAAAAAAGACTACACATAGAATGGAAGGAACTATTCACTCAATACTCATCAGATAAGGGGTTATTATCTAAGATATACAAGACATTGATAGAAGTTAGCAAGAAAAAAATGTATAACCCAGTCTGAAAATGGGGAGAAGTGGGTCCGAGAAGGTGGTGCTAGAGGTAAGGTGTCTGCCTTGCAAGCGCTAGCATAGGACGGACTGTAGTTCGATCCCCCAGCGTCCCATATGGTCCCCCCCAAGCCAGGGGCAATTTCTGAGCAAATAGCCAGGAGTAACCCCTGAGCGTCAAATGGGTGTGGTCCCCCCCACCAAAAAAAGAAAATGGGGAGATGAAACGAACAAACACAGATGGCCAAAGGC
The DNA here is from genome assembly GCF_024139225.1 of Suncus etruscus. Lineage (NCBI taxonomy): Eukaryota > Metazoa > Chordata > Mammalia > Eulipotyphla > Soricidae > Suncus > Suncus etruscus. The sequence goes on along the minus strand of NC_064854.1, from coordinate 121,218,002 downwards.
ACATGAAAAAGTGCTCCACACCATTAATCATCGGGGAGATGCAAATCAAAACAACAATGAAGTATCATCTCCCACCATAGAGACTGGCACACATCACAAAGAACAAGAACCAGGACTGGTGTGGATACGGGGAGAAAGGGACGCTCATTTATCTCATTCACTGCTGGTGGAAATGTAGATTGTTTCAGCCTTCAGGGAAAACAATATGGATATTCTTTTTTGTTTGTTTATGGGCCACACCTGGTGGTGCTCAAGGGTTACTCCTGGCTCTGCACTCAGAAATCACTCCTGGCAGACACAGGGGACCACATGGGATGCCGGGAATAGAACCACCGTCTGTCCTGGATCAGCCACATGCAAGGCAAAAGCCCTACCACTGTGCTATCTCTCCGGCCTAAAGGATATTCTTCAAAAAACTAAAAATTAGAGCTTTCATTTGAATGCCACTCCTAGGAATATACCCAGGAACCCAAAAACACCAGAAAAAAAAGCCCTCTGCATTCCTATGTTAACTGCAGCACTATTTAAATAGCCATAATCTGAAACAAGCCAAGTACCTGAGAACAGAAGAGTGGCTAAAGAAAGTATGATACATCTACACAATGGAATATTACGGAGCTGTTAAAGAATGAAGTCACAAAATTTACTTACACATGGACTAATATGGAGATTATGTTAAATAAAATGAGTCAGGGCCCGGAGAGATAGCACAGCGGCGTTTGCCTTGCAAGCAGCCGATCCAGAACCAAAGGTGGTTGGTTCGAATCCCGGTGTCCCATATGGTCCTCCGTGCCTGCCAGGAGCTATTTCTGAGCAGACAGCCAGGAGTAACCCCTGAGCACCGCCGGGTGTGGCTCAATAACCAAAAAAAAAAAAAAAAAAAAGTCAAAACTTAAAAAAAAACAATAACAAAAAAGTGAATCTCAGGACACTGCAGCGTCAGGAGGAAAAGACCAGTAATTCTGCTTTTAATAATCCTCAGGGGGCACAAGAGAGGAGGAGGGAAGAGCAGGGTGGTCTCTTCTGAAGACCTGCTCTCAACAGCCCCTTAAGCCTTGCAGAAACTAGTCTAAAATGATGGCTAACCCCATGGGCCCGAATGCCCAATCTGCCGCACAAAACCAAAGAATTTCCTCAAAAGTGCCAGCACTTCAATTAAACCTTAACAACAAGATTTTAGTATCTAAAACTGCGGCATGTGCCGCATATCTTTTTTTTTTTTGTTTTGTTTTGTTTTTGGGCCACACCTGGTGACGCTCAGGGGTTACTCCTGGCTATATGCTCAGAAGTTGCTCCTGGCTTGGGGGACCATATGGGACACCGGGGGATCGAACCGTGGTCCGTCCAAGGCTAGCGCAGGCAAGGCAGGCACCTTACCTCTAGCGCCACCGCCCGGCCCCGTGCCGCATATCTTAATTGCGGACCTTCCTGCGTGCCAGCTGCAAGGCCTTTGCGTGCCACTGCTGGCATGCATGCCATAGGTTCGCCATTGAGGGGTAGTATTGAACTATTCTACATGAGAAATGAAGGTTCACAGAAGCCACAGAGACCAGAGAGGGGCTAGAGGGATAGCACAATGGGTAGGGCATTTGCCTTGCACACACAGCTGATCTGGGTTCAATCCTCAGCATTCTATATGCTCCCCTGAGCCTGCCAGGAGCTATTTCTGAATGCAAATCCAGGAATAATTACTGAGCCCTGCTGGGTATGGCCCCACCCCCCAAAAAAATTCCAAAAACAGAACCAGAGAGAGATGATAGTGGGTAGGACATTTGCCTTGCATGCAGCTGATCTGAGTTTGATTCCCTGCATCCCATATGTCTCCCATGCCTTTCAGGATTGCTGAATGCAGAGCCGTGATTAACCCCTGAGCACAACTCCCCAAAATGAAGCAGAGAGAGATGAGCAGAACTGGGATCAGATTCCATCCTCCAGCCCATACCCAAAGTTCTAACAAAAGAAACCCACCTGCTTTACCTTCCAAATGAATTTGTGTTTGAGAGCAGCATGCACAGCAACTGGTAACCCAAAAAAAGGCAGGGAAACATATAAAAAATACAGTACTCTGTCCATCTTAGGACAAAGGGTGGGATAAAAACTTAGACAGCAAGCCTCATATCACTCTGATCCCTGTTTTCCTTCCAGGCAGAGGCAGAATTCAGGAATGACCTAGGGTGGGGAAATTTAGAATTTGCTGCTTGGTGGGGCTGGAGAGAGCACAGCAGTAAGGCATTTGCCTTGCACACGACTGACCCTGGACGAACCTGGGTTCGATTCCTGGCATCACATGTGGTCCCCTGAGTCTGTCAGGAGCGATTTCTGAGTGCAGAACCAGGAGTAACCTCTGAGCTCTGGGTGTGTCCCAAAAACTCTGAGCTCTGAGCTTCTGGGTGTATTCCAAAAACCAAAAAAAAAAAAAAAAAAAAAAAAATTTGCTGCTTGGACTGACGCCCAGGAAGGGCTCTAACTCTGATCTTTGAGAGCCTGGAATGTAAAGGGTTGAGGACACAGAGAAAGCAGAATTCAGGGATCCTGGCCAGAAGCTCAAGAGCCTCTGGGGACCCAGGAGGGTGGGTCTGTGGTTTCCAGCTGCGCAGATGACATCATGTCTGCCTGGCCTGCAGACACTAGCCCTACTCTGAGTGGTCCTTCCAAAGGTCTTACCCCAGCTTTTCCTGCTGCTCAGCTTGGTCCTGGAGCTGCTCTGGAAACTAAGGCTGACCAGCTGGTACCACCTTGAGCTGCCAGCAGCTTGGCTCAATGCCAAACCTCAAACCACCCCACTGTGAGGTCACTTCCTTTGATTTTCTCAAAGCAGATTGCCCCTGCCCAGAGCTTCAGATCCCTGCTTTTTCACCACTGTCACCAGTGACAGAGCTGATGTAAAGGAAAATCTTTCTAGACCAGCTGTTGAAGTAGGAGGGAAAAGCAGGAAGGAGCGAACCAAGGCTAGACTCTAGTCTTCAACCCTTATGGCTCTGGAGTAGCTTAATTACAATCATCTCTCCGATTTGTGTAGAATGTAATGGTTTCCTAAGTGCTTTTTTGTTCCTCCCTGACATTCTCTCTGACCCTGTGAAATAAAGAATTTATGCCTACTTGTTTTGCAGAAAAGCAAAACAAAGAGGGTATGACAGAGCTTAACTGACTTGTTCAAGATCCTCCACTTACTAAATGTCTAGGCCTGTCTGTGCTTATGGCTAGATGCTTGCGACCTTAATTATTTGCCTGGTTCTTCATCTGGAGAATATAAGCATCATCTGCAGGGCACAAAGGCCCTGGAAAAGACCAAGGAAACACAGTAAACAACTACTTTAGTTCTGTCTTGGAACTACATGTGGCTATTTTTCTTCCTGCCTACTGGCTGGGTAGAATCCTTTCCAATGACTTTCCAGCATAAATTGGGCAGGCAAGTTCTGGCCTGAGCAAGTGACAGTGATGTGGACAGGAGCTGCATCTGACTGCTGAGTGGGACTGGTGACTATTTGATTTGAATCTCAGATTCATGGTACCTGGAAATTGCCCTCTGCTCCTTCCTTCCTTCCTTCCTTCCTTCCTTTCCTTCCTTCCTTCCTTCCTTCCTTCCTTCCTTCCTTCCTTCCTTCCTTCCTTCCTTCCTTCCTTCCTTCCTTCCTTCCTTCCTTCCTTCTTATCCTTCCTTTCCTTCCTTTCCTTCCTTCCTTCCTTCCTTCCTTCCTTCCTTCCTTCCTTCCTTCCTTCCTTCCTTCCTTCCTTCCTTCCTTTCTTCTTCCTTCCTGAGCAAGTGACAGTGATGTGGACAGGAGCTGCATCTGACTGCTGAGTGGGACTGGTGACTATTTGACTTGACTCTCAGATTCATGGTACCTGGAAATTGCCCTCTGTTTCTTCCTTCCTTCCTTCCTTCCTTCCTTCCTTCCTTCCTTCCTTCCTTCCTTCCTTCCTTCCTTCCTTCCTTCCTTCTTTCCTTCCTTCCTTCCTTCCTTCCTTCCTTCCCTCCCTTCCTTCCTTCCTCCTTCCTACCTTCTTTTTCCTTCCTTTCTTCCTCCTTTCTTCTTTGTTTTCCTCCTTTCCTTTTTTCTTTTTTCTTTTTCTTTTTTTTGGGGGGAGGGTCACATCCGGCAGTGCTCAGGGGTTACTCCTGGCTCTGTGCTCAGAAATCGCCCCTGGCAGGCACGGGGGACCATATGGGATGCCGGGATTCGAACCACCGTCCTTCTGCATGGAAGGCAAACGCCTTACCTCCATGCTATCTCGCCAGCCCTCCTTTTTTCTTTTTTTTGGTTTTTGGGGTTTTTTTTTTTTGTTTGTTTGTTTTGTTTTTTGTTTTTTGGGCCACACCCGGTAACGCTCAGGGGTTACTCCTGGCTATGCGCTCAGAAGTTGCTCCTGGCTTGGGGGACCATATGGGACGCCGGGGGATCGAACCTCGGTCCGTCCAAGGCTAGCGCAGGCAAGGCAGGCATCTTACCTCTTTGTGCCACCGCCCGGCCCCTGGTTTTTGGTTTTTGGGTCACACCCGGCCCTGCTCAGGGATTACTCCTGGCTCCAGGCTCAGAAATCGCTCCTGTCAGGCACAGGGAATCATATAGGATGCCGGGATTTGAACCAATGACCTACTGCATGAAAGGCAAATGCCATACCTCCATGCTATCTCTCCGGCCCCAGTCTCTCACTCTCTTTTCCTTTCTTCTTCCTCCTTCTTTCCTCCCTTCCTTCCTTCCTTCCTTTCTTTCACTTTCTCTTTCTTTCTCTCATTTCTATTTTTGGAAGGAAAGAGGAAGGAAGAAGGAAGGAAGGAAGGAAGGAAGGAAGGAAGGAAGGAAGGAAGGAAGGAAGGAAGGAAGGAAGGAAGGAAGGAAGGAAAAGAGGGAGGGAAGGAAGGAGGTAGAGAGGAAGGGAGAGGGAGGGAGGAAAGAAGAGAGGGAGGAAGGGAAGGAGGCAGGAATGAAGGGAGGAGAAGGAATGAAGGGAGAAGGAATGAAGGGAGGAGAAGAAATGAAGGGCCCTTCCTTCCTTTCTTCTTTTTCTTCTTCTCTCTTCTTTCTCTTTCTTTTTTGGAAGGGGGGACACACCTAGTAATATTCAGGGGTTGCTCTTGGCTCTGTATTCAAGAATCACTCCTGGCAGGTTCAGGAGATCAAATGCAATGCCAAGGATCAAACTCAAGTTGGCTGTATGCAAGGAAAACATCCTACCTGCTGTACTATAGCTTTGGTTTCCAATGAAGTTTTTTTTTTCTCCAATAATTCCATTACCATTTAGTTTTATCAAGGAATATTAAGTAAATTATTCATACCTTCAAGGGAACAGGCTTTGGGAGGTTGGGAACTGATGACAAAGGTGGAGGAATGTTACACAAGTGGTGGGATTGGGGTTGAAGAGATAGCACAGTAGGGCATTTTCCTTGCATGCACTCGATCCAAGAGAGACAGTGTTCGAATTCCGGCATCCCATATGGTGCCCTGACCTGCCTGCAATTATTTGTGAGTAAAGAGCCAGAAGTAACCCCTGAGCACTGCCGAGTGTGATCCAAAAACCAAAAAATAAATAAATAAATAAATAAAAATAAAATAATGGTGGTATTGGTGTTGGAATACTGGAATATTGAATGCCAGAAATAACAACTATATTACAAAAATTCTGTAAACCTAAACCAGTATCTGAAATAAGAAAATTTCATTTTAAAAAAAGGATGGGATGGGGCTGGTGAGGTGGCGCTAGAGGTAAGGTGTCTGCCTTGCAAGCGCTAGCCAAGGAAGGACCACGGTTCAATTCCCCGGCATCCCATATGGTCCCCCCAAGCCAAGGCGATTTCTGAGCACTTAGCCAGGAGTAACCCCTGAGCATCAAATGGGTTGGCCCAAAACAAACAAACAAACAAACAAACAAACAAAAAAGGATGGGCCAGAGTGATAGAGCAGTGGGTAGGACATTTGCCTTGCATGAGCCAACCTGGGTTCAAACCCTGGCATTCTTTTTTTTTTTCTCTCTTTTTCTTCTTTTTTTTTCCCTCTAACACTCATCACTCTTTATGGTGAGCTTCATGTATGAGCTGGACTTTCCAGTCCTCCTCTTTTTTATCTCTTGGAATTACTGCAAAAATGTCTTCTACAAAAAAAAAAGTAGGGGCCGGGAAGGTGGCGCTAGAGGTAAGGTGTCTGCCTTACAAGCGCTAGCCAAGGAACAGACAGGTTCGATCCCCCGGCGTCTCATATGGTCCCCCCAAGCCAGGGGCGATTTCTGAGCACATAGCCAGGAGTAACCCCTGAGCGTCAAACAGGTGTGGCCCAAAAACCAAAAAAAAAAAAAAAAAAAAAAAAAAAGTAGGGCCCGGAGAGATAGCACAGCGGCGTTTGCCTTGCAGGCAGCCGATCCAGGACCAAAGGTGGTTGGTTCGAATCCCGGTGTCCCATATGGTCCCCCGTGCCTGCTAGGAGCTATTTCTGAGCAGACAGCCAGGAGTAACCCCTGAGCACTGCCGGGTGTGGCCCAAAAACCAAAAAAAAAAAAAAAAAAAAAGTAATAAAAATAAAGTGGCCAGAGAAATAGCATGGAGGTAAAGCTTTTGCCTTGCATGCAGAAGGTCGATGGTTCGAATCCCGGCATCCCATATGGTCCCCTGAGCCTCCCAGGAGTGATTTCTGAGTGTAGAGCCAGCAGTAATCCCTGAGCGCTGCCTACTGTGACCCAAACAACAACAACAACAACAAATGTCTTTTATTTTTCTTAAAACCCATAGATGGGGGCCGGAGAGATAGCATGGAGGTAAGGTGTTTGCCTTGCATGCAGAAGGTTGATGGTTCAAATCCCGGCATCCCATATGGTCCCCTGAGCCTGCCAGGAGCGATTTCAGAGCATAGAGCTAGGAGTAACCCCTGAGTGCTGCCAGGTGTGACCCAAAAAAAACAAAACAAAACAAAATAGATGAGACTACTCTGCGTTTTTCTCTCTCCCTCTGACTTATTTCACTCAGCATAATAGATTCCATGTACATCCATGTATAGGAAAATAGCCTTCATCTCTCCTGATGGCTGCATAATATTCCATTGAGTATATGTACCACAGTTTCTTTAGTCATTCATCTGTTGAAGGGCATCTTGGTTGTTTCCAGAGTCTGGCTATTGTAAATAGCGCTGCAACAAATATAGGTGTGAGGAAGGATTTCTGTATTGTATTTTTATATTTCTAGGGTATATCCCTAGGAGTGTATAGCTGAATCATATGGAAGCTCAATTTCCAGTTTTTGGAGAAATCTCCATATTGCTTTCCATAAAGGTTGGAGTAGATGGCATTCCTACCAGCAGTGAAAAGGAGTTCCTTTCTCTCCACATCCCTGCCAGCACTGCTTATTGCCATTCTTGTGATGTGTGCTGGTCTCTGTGACATGAGATCAAACCCTGGCATTCTATATGGTCTCCTGAACCTATCAGGAGTAAGTCCTGAGCACCTTTGGATGTGACCTAAAAAAACAAAAACAAAACAAAAAAGAGCTAGGAGTAAGTCCTGAGCACCGCCAGGTGTGGTCCAAAAACCAACAGCTAAACAAAGAAGGATGTTGAGCAACACGTGGGGTGCTAGTGTGTGTGGGAAGGACAGGTACAAAAACCACCTGTGTGGTGTCCTGTGGGATCTCGGCCAAGAAGGAGCAGCTGGGTCCTCCTATATATAAGTTAAGGACCAGAAATGTGGCTGAGTGGTAAAGAGCCTGATTTGCATGCATGAATCTTGGTTTCAAGCCCCAGCACCATTAAAAAAAAAAATCCAAAAGACAAACAAAAAGTGACACATACCTCTGGGCACTGCAAAACTGGGCTGCCAATCCCTCTCTGCAGGCTGAGTCTTGGACCTGAGAGCTGATTGCTTGGGATTCCCCACTGACATCAGTGCTGATCTCTGGCTGGTTTCTGAGGTGAGGTGTGCCAGGAGAAATGCTGCGAGGTGACTTCGCCCAAATGGCTTAGCCAAGGAGGGAAGTGGCCTGTCTCTCAATCAGTTGTCTCTTAGCTCTGATCTTAGACTTCCATAGTTCTTTGGTTTGTTTGTTTCTGGGCCACAACCACCATGGATTACTTCTGGCTCTACACTCAGAAATCACTTCTGGCAGGCTCGGGGGAGCATATGGGATTCTGGGGATGGAACCTGGGTTGGCCATGTGCAAGGCAAATGCCCTACCCGCTGTGCCATCGCTGTGGCCTCCTTATTACTGTTTTAAAAAGCAATACAATCCTGAGACATGCTGTAGCATGCATAAACCTTGAAGTTATAACCTAAGAGAAATAAGGCAGACACAGGACAAATGCTACATGATACACCAGATCATCAAATTCTTAGAGATTTAAAATGTTGAAACTGTAGAATACTAGTTACCAGGGTCTTGGGGGAACAAAGGGAAACAGTTATTCTTTAAAAGGTAAAAACTGGGGCCGGGCGGTCGCGCTAAAGGTAAGGTGCCTGCCTTGCCTGCGCTAGCCTCGGACGGACCTCGGTTGGATCCCCCGGCGTCCCATATGGTCCCCCAAGCCAGGAGCAACTTCTGAGCACATAGCCAGGAGTAACCCCTGAGCGTCACCGGGTGTGGCCCAAAAAACCAAAATAAATAAATAAATAAATAAATAAATAAATAAATAAATAAATAAATAAAAGGTAAAAACTTTCAGGGGCCAGAGCCATATAGCACAGCGGTGGGGCGTTTGCCTTTGCCTTGCACTCGGCTGACCCAGGACTGACCATGGTTTGATTCCCCCGGCATCCCATAGGGTCCCCCTAGCCAGGAGCGATTTCTGAGCGCGTAGCCAGGAGTAACCCCTGAGTGTCACCAGCTGTGGCCCAAAACCCAAACCAAAACAGAAAAGGTAAAAACTTTCAGTTGGATAAAAAAATAATTTGTTCAGAGTCCCTTCACAACAGACCCAAGCTACTTCTAGGTCTGCAGTTTAGGATTATTCATATGGTGCTGGAAAGCAAACTGGGGTCAGCGAATGCTAGGCAGGAATCTTTTGTTTGTTTGCTTTTGAATTACATTACACCTAGTGAGCTCAGTGGTTACAAGATGGGTCAACCAGTTCCCTGGAGTGTATGTTATGCATGCAAGAGCCCCAGTTTTGATGCCTGTAACTGCAAAGTCTCCTGTGCAGCTGGCTTCACAACAACAAAAAAGCAAGCAGGAGGAGCCAGAGAGATGGCACAGCGGTGTTTGCCTTGCGGACCCAGGACCTAAGGTGGTTGGTTCGAATCCTGGTGTCCCATATGGTCCCCGTGCCTACCAGGAGCTATTTCTGAGCAGATAGCCAGGAGGAACCCGAGTGCCGCCAGGTATGGTCCAAAAAGCAAGCATGAGATTCTGAATTCAATCCCCAGTGCTGCTGTGCCTGCTCCAAAGTGATCCTGGTTGGGGCATCAGTGATAGTCGAGTGGGTAAAGTGTCTTGTATATGGCTGCCCAGGTTCAATTCCTGGCACCTCAGCTAGTCCCACAAGCTCTGCAGGAGTAACCCCTGAGTGCAGAGCCAGGAATAAACTCTGAGAATTGTAGGGTTGGCCCCAAAACAAACAAAATAAACAAAGGTGTGAATGGAACTTACTGTTTGAACCCAAAAATTCTAGCAAGGAGAACCATCAAGTAGATAAAACTGCTACTCTTTAAAAACTTGCCTGTCCCTTCACCAAATCCCAGGCCCCTCCCTTGTCCTTTTTACTGTGATGCTGTTGTTTATGGAAGGAAATACATCCTTGTTCAGGTACCCTTGGAATTTCCTTAACAATGAGCAGTGATAAAGGTGCCCAGATAATTGTCACAGCCACACCTAGCTTATATTAATGGAATGCACCTAAGGGTGGGGGCTAGTTGCCAGGGAAACCTACTTCATGATTAGAGTTGGAATGTTCCACCCTCTCTTCTCTCTTCTGTTAGGTAGAGGGGCTGGAGGTTGAATGAGCAATGAATGATTTTGCATTTGGCAAGTTCAGGGGATCCCCGGCATCCTATATGGTCCCCCTGATGTCCCCGGATATGGCCCAACCCACTCCCCCAAAATAAATCAGTCATGGCAGACTCCAGGGAACAAAATGGATGCTGGGATTGAACTCAGATCAGTCTCGTGCAAGGCAAGCACTCTACTTGGTTTATGCTATTGCTTTGGCCTCTGAGTTATGTAACTGTTTTTGTAATAAACCAGTAACCTAGTAAATGAAATGTTTCTCTCAGTTCTGTGAGCTGCAAATTAATTGAACCCAAGGAAGAAAGAAGCTGCTGATGGGGAGACAGTGGGTCAAACTTACAGGCGGTAACTGACCTTTGGAATCCTGAAGAACCAAATCCTTAATCTGTGGAATCTGCTGCTACCTCTAGGCACAAATAGTTGAAAGGCTTTAAAAAAAAAAAAAGGACACCCAGCTATTGTAGAAAGTACTTGAAAATACAAGAAAAAAAAAAAAACAATGGAAGTGGCCTCAGTCAAACAGGATGAAGCCTACAGGTGGATTCCATTGAATTAACTTTCTCCACATGTGGACATTTTATTTTATTTTTTTTTGTGCCACAATCAGCAGTGCTAAGGGCTTACTCCTGGCTCTGCGCTCAGGGGTCCCTTCTGGTGGTGCTGAGGGGACCATATGTGGTGCCAACATTGAACCAGGTTGGCCACATGCAAGACTGGCAAGCACCCCACTGTGTTATTACTCTGGTCTCTTACAAATGTGTACATTTTGGGGTGTCTTCTTTGATGTCCTCTGGATTAAGCAGGGCGATACTAATATCCTATTTACTTTATTTAAGTAAGATATGATTAGGGGCTGGAGAGAGCACAACAGTAGGGCATTTGCCTTGCACGCTGCCAACCCGGACAGACTTCAGTTGGATCCCCCGGCATCCCATATGGTTCCCCAAGCCAGGAGTAATGATTTCTGAGCACCATCAGGTGTGGTGGCCCAAAACAAACCAAAACAAAACAAAATTTAAGATATAATTTAAAGATAGTAAGACACATTATGCATACATATACAGCTCAGTCACTGCACAAGTCAAAAACAGCTTTCAAAACAAGAAAGTGGAGCACTCCCGATTGCCTTGTGCTCTTCTTTCCTAGACAATAGCTTCCTTCAGAGGTAATAGTTATCTTAGCTTCTATCACCATAGATTTATCTGATTGTTTGGAATGCTGTATACGTTAAATTGTTTATTACTTTTAATTTTGGGCCACACCCAGCAACAATCAGGCTTTATTTCTGGCTCTACACTCGAGAATCAGTCCTGGTTGTGCTCAGGGGACCATCCTTGGGATGCCAAGAACCAAACTAGGGGCAGAGGCATGCAAGACAAGCATCTTACATGCTGTACTATCTCTTGGGCCACTATTTATTATATTTGTGAACTCTTTAATCCAGATTTTTTTTTGTGTTGGTTTTTGGGTCACACCCGGCAGTGTTCTGGGGTTACTCCTGGCTCTACGCTCAGAAATCACTCCTGGCAGGCTCGCGGGACCATATGGGATACCGTCCTACTGCATGCAAGGCAAATATCCTACCTCTATGCTATCTCTCCAGCCTCACTTGTGAGCTCTTTTATTCAGATTTTTTTTTGTTTTTGTTTTTGGGTCACACCTGGCAGTGTTCAGGGGTTACTCCTGGCTATGTGCTCAAAAATTGCTTCTGGCTTGGGGGACCATTTGGGATACCGGGGATCAAACCTGCGTCCATGTAAGGTAAATGCCCTACTGCTGTGCTATTGCTCTGGCCCCTCCAGGTTTTCTTTATTAAACATTGGATGGGAGGAAGAGTGGGTCACACTCAGCAGGGCGCAGGGTTTACTCCTTGGCTTGTTGTTCAATCCTAGTGGTGCTCAGAGAACCACATGTGAAGCCAGGGATAGAACGAGAATTGGCTCTGTGCAAGGAAAGTTCCTTAACCCTTGTACATTCTCTTTGGCTCTTAATATAGTCTTTTCAGGGTTTATGTTATATGTACCAGCTCATTTTGTTGTTTTGTTTAGCTATTCTTTTATTTTTGGGGAGGCATACTGGCAGTGCTCAGGGCTTACTCATGGTTCTGCACTCAGGAATCACTCCTGGCAGGCACAGGTACTTGGGATACGGGGTACTTGGGATAAAATCTGGGTTAGATGCATGTAAGGTAGATGCCCTACCTCCTAGTACTAGCTCTCTAGCCCTATTGTTTTCCTTTAATGAAATGCCATTTTATTTATTCCTGTGTAATTTTTTATCTGTTTTATTTTATTTTTGATTTTTGGGCCACACACAGTGATGCTCAAGGGTTACTCCTGGCTCTGTGCTCAGAAATTGCTCCTGGCAGGCTCAGAGGGACCATATGGGATGCTGGGGGTCGAACTTGGGTCTGACCTAGGTTGCCCATGTGCAAAAAAAAAAGTTGGAGTGGGCTGGAGTGATAGCACAATAGGACATTTGCCTTGCATGTGACCAACCTGGGATGGACCCAGGTTCAATCCCTAGCATCCCTTATAGTCTCCCGAGCCTTCCAGGAGCAATTTCTGAGTGCAGAGCCAGGAGTAACTCTTTTTTTGTTGTTGTTGTTGTTTTGTTTTGTTTTGTTTGTTTTTGGGTCACACCCACCATCGCTCAGGGGTTCCTCCTGGCTCTAGGCTCAGAAATCACTCCTGGCAGGCTCGAGGGACCATATTGGATGCCAAGATTCGAACCACCATCCTTCTGCATGCAAGGCAAACGTCTTACCTCCATGCCATCTCTCTGGCCCCCCAGGAGTAACTCTTGAGCACTGCTGGGTGTGGTCCAAAGCCAAAAAATGTTGGGGATTTTTTGGGGGATTATTTTCTTTTGTTCTGTTTCATTTGGGGACCATACCTGAAAGTGCTATGGGTGGCTATTTGTGGGTCTGCTGAAGGAATCTTAGGGATTGCGCCTAGCAATGCTGGGGGTCTAACAGGGGTCTCAAACTTGCGGCCCACGGGCCGCAAACGGCCCTCCATATAATATTTTGTGGCCCTGCCCTAGAGGAATCTTTTTTTGTTTTGTTTTGTTTTAGTTGTTTGGGTCACAGCCCCCAATGTTCAAGGCTTACTACTGACTTTGCACTCAAGGATCACCCCAACTTTGCCTCCTGCGGCCCGCAGGTAAATTGAGTTTGAGACCCCTGGTCTAGGTAATGTGGAGATCGAATCCAGTATGCAAAGTATACTGTATGCAACATATATATACATATATATATATGTTCAATCCACTAAGCTATCTCTCTACCCCAATTAAAGAAATGTTTACTGAGGCTGGATTGATAGCACAGGAGGGTAGGGCGTTTACAGGGTTTGATTCCTGGCATCCCATATGCCTTCCAGGAGTGATTCCTGATCCTAGTAGAGCCAGGAGTAACTCCTGAGTGCCTCCAGGTGTGGCCCCAAAACCAAAAGTAAAATAAACTTGTTGACTGGCATATAGACTCCCTGGGCAACAGTGGCCCACGCACATGGTGTCCACATTTCTCTTCTTGAGATATTTGCTTTCCTGCTTTCCTAACTTTCACGCTGGGATGTATACTGGAGCTCTCTCCACCTTTGGAGATACCCACACTTTCCTGAGTATATTACTTTCTTTCTCCTCTCTATCCTCTTCCTCAGAATTTTATAATAAAACCCAATTTTACTTTAAAAATAATTGTTTAGGGGCTGGGGCGATAGCACAACAGTAGAGCATTTGCCTTGCACGTAGCCGACCTGGGATGGTTTCCCAAGCCTGGCAGGAGCTATTCCTGAGCACAGAGCCAGAAGTAATCCCTGAGTGCTGCAGGGTGTGACTCCAAAACCCAAAAAGAAAAATTGTTTATTGGGCCAGAGAAATGGCTCAAAGAGCTAGAATTCAGGCTCTGCTTGCCAGAGGTTGGGCTTGATCCCAAGACTTCTTGGTGTCCTGAGCACAACCAGTAGCAACCCAAGAACACAAGGCCCTCTGGTATAGCCCAGACACCTCCTGCTACCAATTAAGTTTGCTATATAGTTACAAGGGGGTGAACCAGGGGGAGCTCTCTGGATGGAGGGCACAACATGGGTCAAAGCAGGATCTGTAAACATCCACGAGCCCATGAGTACAGAGGATACGAGGGTGTCTCTGGCTCCTTGCCATAGCCCCAGCATCTGACCCGGGTCTGGGCTAATGCATGGGCAGTTACTCATTCAGAGAGACTCTGGGGAAGGAGAGACTTCTGGACAGGAAGTGGTTTAGTTTGAGTAGAGCACAAAGAGAAGCATGTGTGAGAGCCTGAAAAGCAGGAGAAGGGAGGATGTTTTTGTTACTCGCTGTCATGCAGTGAATAACTGCAAAAATTTAACAGAGTTCATCCAACAAGAAATGCTTCTTTTCATACAGTTTCTGTAGGTTAGGAATTCCAGAATGACTTGGCTGGCAGGTTCTGGCTTGGAATCTCAAAGGTTATGCTAGCCATGGCGGCTGATCTATCAAAGTCTGACTAAGGCTGGGGATCCCCTTCCTTCAGGGGCTCATTCACACTCCTGGCAAGCTGCTGCGGGACTTGCTAAGTGACCTCACTTCCTCCGCACAGGGCCTCCTCCGTGGGTAGCAGAAGAGTTGTTGGCACTCAGGACTGACTTCCCCAGAATGAGCCATCGGAGAGAAGCCAGGAGCAGCAGGAACATGTCTTGGGCTTGGCCTGGGAGGCAGTGTACTGCTTCTGTCACACAGCCGAGAAGTATGTCTCAAGCCTGGCTCACAGTTGGGGAGGAGAATCAGATTTTATTTACAAATATTGCTTTTCCTTTCCCTTCTCTTTGTTGTTGTTTTAGTGTTGTTTTGTTTATTTTTGGGGGGCGGGGGTGGAGGGCACAGCTGGAAGCACACTGGAAGAGGTTACTCCTGGCTATGTGCTCAGAAATCGCTCCTGGGGCCATAGAGATAGCATGGAGGTAGGGCATTTGCTTTGCATGCAAAAGGACGGTGGTTCGAATCCCAGCAACCCATATGGTCCCCCGAGTCTTCCAGGAGCGATTTCTGAGCATAATGCCAGGAATAACCCCTGAGCGCTTACTGGTGTGACCCAAAAACAAAACAAAAGAAATCACTCCTGGCTTAGGGGATCATATGGGATGCCAGGGGATCTAACAGTAGTCTATCCTAGGTTAGCACATGCAAGGCAGATACCCTACTGCTAGCACCACTGCTCCACCCCCTCATTCTAGCCTTTTGAGTCATATCTCTGACCCTTAAAAATATCTTTGATTAGGGTCGGAGAGATAGCACAGTGATAGGGCTTTTGCTTTGCATGTGGCTGACCCAAGACGGACCTGGGTTCGATCCTCAGCATCCCATATGGTCCCCCAAGCTAGGAGCAACTTCTGAGCGCATAACTAGGAGTAAGCCCTGAGCGTCATCGGGTGTGGGCCAAAAATAAACAAAATAATCTTTAATAATAAATATATCATAATAAATATTATAAATAATATAATAAATATATTTTTAATAGAAGGCCGGAGAAATCGTAGAGTTTAAGGCCTTGCCTTGCACATAGCCAAGACACTGTTTTGTTTTGTTTTGTTTTTGGGTCACACCCAGCTGTGCTCAGGGGTTACTCCTGGCAGGCTCAGGGGACCATATGGGATGCCGAGATTCAAACCACCGACTTTCTGCATGCAAGGCAAACGCCTCACCTCCATGCTATCTCTCTGGCCCTCTGCACCACCAGCTTTGACCCCAAAACAAACAAATCAAAAATTTTATGGACGGGGCCGGAGAGATAGCATGGAGGTAAGGCGTTTGCCTCTCATGCAGGAGGTCATCGGTTCGAATCCCGGCACCCCATATGGTCCCCCGTGCCTGCCAGGAGCAATTTCTGAGCCTGGAGCCAGGAATAACCCCTGAGCACTGCCGGGTGTGACACAAAAAAAAAAAAAAAAAAAATTTTATGGAACTGAAGAGATAGATAAGTGAATAGGGTGCTTGCTTTGCATCTAAATGACCATAAGCTTATCTCCAATACCTCATATGATCCTTCAAGCTCTGAATACCACAAGGTGTGACCCAAAAACCAAAGGAAAAAAAAATAATTAATAACCAGTGTGATACACAATGTAATTGTTCCCTGATTCCTTGGAGGTGAATTTCTTGAGAGAGCTGGCCTTGGGTAACTGTGTTGCTACTCTGAGCCTTTATTTCTTTATCTGTCCAAGACATAGTTGCCAAGTACACTGTGAAAATGAAAAAGATAGCGTGTGTGCGAAACTTTTGAGTCTTTCTAGAATTCAGTGGGGCTTTGGAAAGTGGAGCGCTTCTGTCCTGACCTTATAGGGGAGTGTGATAGAAACAAATGTTGTGGGAACTGAACAGAGAAGAGTTTTGTGAGCGATCTGGGACCCTTTGTAAAAAGTTGTTCCATGCCACAGTGAGAACACTGAGTAACAGGGAAGGTGGGGAGGAGAGCAACTAAATGCTTATGCTCTTCCATGGGCTTTCATATAGCACTTTTGCTCAATTTTAGGGGATCACACCCAGCAATACTCAGGGTCTCTTAAACCTGGGCCTCTTGCCTGCAAGGCATGTGCTCCAGCCCATTGAGCTATCTCTCAAGCCAATAGTATTTTTTTTTCTGTTTGTTTTGATTTGGGGCCACATCTGGTGATGCTCAGGGTTTACTTGTTGCTCTGTGCTCAGGGCTGGGGCTCAGAAGATGAGCAAGGGATTAACTCACAGCTGCATGCAAGTCAAGCACCCTATTTGCTATATAGCTCAGGTTCCCTATAACATTTTCTTGGGGGGGGGGGGCCACACTCGGTGGCACTCTGAACTCAGAAATTGCTCCTGGCAGGCTCAGGGGACCACCTGGGATGCCAAAGATCAAACCTGAGTTTGGTCAGCCCTGTGCAAGGCAAATGGCCTACCTGCTGTGTTATTGTTCTGGCCCTCCCAAGAACATTTCCTTTTTCTGCACAAGTCAGGGAGGTGATGCCTGACCTATCAGCAGGGCTGGAACTGCAGTTCAGAGACATCCTTGATCAGGGAGAAAGATAAGAAAGGTAAAATTGAGTAGAGACTGTAATTGGAAAGGCCACTGAGAATCAAGGAGAAAATAAATATCCGACTTTTTTTTGTCTTGGGGCCACACCAGACAGCACAAGGCAAAGTACCTACCCATTGTGTTATCATTGTGCTATTGCTCCGGCCCCAGGTTTTGTTTGTTTGTTTGTTTTGTTTTGGGGTTATACCTGCTCAGGGATTATTCTTGGATCTGCATTCAGGATCACTATCGGCAGTGCTCAGGAGATCATATGGAATATTGGGGATGGAACTCAGGGTGGGTATGTGCAAGGCAAGTGCCCTACCTCTCTAGCCCATGGCTTTCTTTTTTTCTTTTTGGTTTTTGGGCCACACCCGGCATTGCTCAGGGGTTACTCCTGGCTATCTGCTCAGAAATAGCTCCAGGCAGGCACAGGGGACCCTATGGGACACCGGGATTCGAACCAACTACCTTTGGTCCTGGATCGGCTGCTTGCAAGGCAAATGCTGCTGTGCTATCTCTCCGGGCCCCCAGAGTGATTTTTTTTTATAACTATCATTGCATAATGTATGTGTGTGTGTGTCTGACCACATCTGGCAGAATTTGGGGTTTCTTCCTGACCCTGGTCCTGTGTTTGGGGTGACTCCTGGTGATGCTCTAGTGCTAGGGATCAAACCTGAGCTTACAGCATGCAGAAAATGTGCTAAGCAAAAAAAAAAAAAAAAAAAAAGAAAATGTGCTAAGCAGGAGCTGGAGAGTTAGCATGGAGGTAAGGCATGTGTCTTGCATGGAAAGGATGGTTTGAATCCTGGCATCTCTCATATGGTCCCCTGAGCTGGCCAGGACCGATTTCTGAGCATAGAGCCAGGAGTAACCACTGAGCGCTGCCGGGTGTGATCCAAAAACCAAAAAATAAATAAATAAATAAATAAAAAAAAAAAAAAAAAAATAGGGGCCGGGCGGTGGCGCTAAAGGTAAGGTGCCTGCCTTGCCTGCGCTATCCTTGGACGGACTGTGGTTCGATCCCCCGGTGTCCCATATGGTCCCCCAAGCCAGGAGCAACTTCTGAGCACATAGCCAGGAGTAACCCCTGAGCGTCACCGGGTGTGGCCCAAAAACAAAAAAAAAAAACAAAAAAAAAACAAAAAAAAAGAAAAATAAATAAATAAATAAAAGAAAAGAAAATATGCTAAGCACGAAGCACATTGAGCTATCTCTCTTGCTCTCTTGCCTTGAAAGTAACATCTGAGAGAGAGTCCAGGAGATGGGAGGAGAATTTCTAAAGGGAGGGAAGCACAAAGAACACTGAGGCCAATACAAGCAATGACTAGATAGGACTCTGGAATGCCAGGAGTGAAGGTGGAAAAGCAGGACTCGCCACCAGATTTCCCAAGTCCCAGTGGCTTCTCCAGTGTGACCTCTGTCTTCTTGGCAGTGACTGAAGGCCAGAGGGGAGGTCAGTGAGCTCTAGGGCTGATCTAGAGTCTTAAAAAGCTCCAGAAGGGGCCAAACCTACTTGGTAGGTATCAGGTTGGCCTGGCTTCAATCCTTAGCACCCCATATTGTCCACAGAGTCCTGCTCAGAATGGTCCTGAACACTCAGTCGATCCTGAATACCAATGGGTGTGGCCCCAAAACAAAACCAAAAAAAGCCACAGGAAGTCTTTAAGGGAGATGAAAGTTCCCAGAGAAACTGGGAATCAGGACAAATAATTATCTTCATGACTCAAAGGCTTCTTGACTCTGGGAATGTCATGCCTTGACCCTTGGCCATTTTTTCTGTCCGAAAAATTGCCCTTGTTAACTAGCTAATAAAATTAATAGAAATATTGGCCGCTAGCCAACTTTTCTCCTTACTGCTGGCTCTTCCTCCCTGGCCTACCTCTATGCAGCTGTCTGATGATAAAATCTGTGGTGTGTGTGTGTGTGTGTGTGTGTGTGTGTGTGTGTACATGGCCCTGTCCCATTTAATAATTGAGTGCAAGCAAGATGCCCTTTGTCTGTTTTTTCAGTCCAGCCCAGCCTAGGCATACTTCAGCTAGCCTGCCCTCTGCCCTCTGAATCTTTCTACTCACTCCCATAGCGTCCCAGATGCCTAGCATTTTTAGGCTGCCTTAGTTTTGCTAATAATTTTTTTTGGGGGCCATACCTGATGGTGCTCAGGGATTACTCCTGGCAGCTCAGGAAACCATATCAGATGCTGGGGATTAAACCCTGGTTTGTCCCGGGTCAGATGCATGCAAAGCAAACACCCTATCATTGTGCTATCACTCCAACCCTTGCTAATGATTTTTTCATTGTGCCCATTCCTCCACATTCTCTCTGTCATATTTATTTGTTTATTAGTTTGTTAGGGGGCATACCTAGAAAAGCTCAAAACTTACTCCTGGCTCTACACCCAGAGTTCACGTCTGTTAGTACTTAGGGGACTAGATAGAGTGTCGGGGATCAAACCTTGGTCAGCTGTGTACAAGGCAAATACCTTCCCCACTGTATTATTACTCAGTCCCCCTCCCTCTCTCACTATCAAAACATTAAAAAGTGTTTCTTGGGCCCGGAGAGATAGCACAGCGGTGTTTGCCTTGCAAGCAGCCGATCCAGGATCAAAGGTGGTTGGTTCGAATCCCGGTGTCCCATATGGTCCCCCGTGCCTGCCAGGAGCTATTTCTGAGCGGTGGTCAGGGATGCCTCAAGGACCATAACATGAGAGACTGAGCAGGAGTTGAACATATGCAAGGCCAGCACCTTAATTTCTGTCTTATTTCTCCAAGCCCCATTTTTTTTTGTTTTGGGGTCACACCCGGCAGCGCTCAGGGGTTATTCCTGGCTCTATGCTCAGAAATCACTCCTGGCAGGCTCCAGGGGACCATATGGAATGCCGGGATTCGAACCACCATCCTTCTGCATGCACGGCAAACACACTAACTTCATGCTATCTCTCTGGCCCCTCCAAGACCCATTTTTTTTTTTTTTGGGCCACACCCGGCGGTGCTCAGGGGTTACTCCTGGCTATCTGCTCAGAAATAGCTCCTGGCAGGCACAGGGGACCATATGGGACACCGGGATTCGAACCAACCACCTTAGGTCCTGGGTCAGCTGCTTCAAGGCAAACACCACTGTGCTAGCTCTCCGGCCCCGTCCAAGACCCATTTTTTACAATCTGGTTTTTCAGCCAAGGAGATGGGTTGGAATGCATGCTTTACATGCAGGAAGTCTGGCTTCTATAACACATGGTCTCCTCAGCACTCTGCAAGAAGCCCCGAAATGCCATCACAAGTAGCCCCTGACCACTGCTGGGAGTCACCTTCAAATCCAAAAAGGATACAAATAAAAGACTCTAAGGGGTCTGGAGAGATAGTACAGCAAGTAAGGAATTTACCTTGCATGTGGCTGACTTGTATATGGATTGCATGTTCAGTTCTCCAAGCACTGCCAGGAGTAATTCCTGAATGCAGAGCCAGAAGCCCTGAGCACTGGGTATCACACACACACACACACACACACACACACACACACACACACACACACAACCCTACAAATCTTTTCTTTCATATTTATTTTCTAGCACACTTCTTCTCTGAGGCTTTCCTTGACCCTTCTGCCCTCCATTCTAGCAGTAACAAGAATTTCGTCGTTGTTTTGTTTTTTGCGTCATACCTGCTGATGCTCAGGGGTTACTCCTGACTCTGCACTCAGGAATTATTCCTGAAGTAATATAGGTTGGTGGAGATCCAACCCAGGTTGGTCATGAGCAAGGCAAACACCCTATCTGCTGTATTATCTCTCAGCCCAGAAACAACAATTTCTTCTGATGGACTATTGCTGAGCACGAGTTAGTTTTCTCCTCTACTACTGTTTAAAGTCTGTCTTGAACTATACAGAGTCGTCTCGCCCCTGACATCTTATTATGAAACATCTCAATTATACACTAAACTTTATTTTTTTTGTTTTGTTTTGTTTTTGTTTTTGGGCCACACCCGGCAGTGCTCAGGGGTTACTCCTGGCTGTCTGCTCAGAAATAGCTCCTGGCAGGCATGGGGGACCATATGGGACACCAGGATTCGAACCAACCATCTTTGGTCCTGGATCAGCTGCTTGCAAGGCAAACACCGCTGTGCTATCTCTCCGGGCCCCTACACTAAACTTTAAAAATAGTAGTTACGAATAACCTAACCCATTTTCTAGATATGATTTCTTTTTTTTTTTTTTTTTTTCGGTTTTTGGGCCACACCCGGTAATGCTCAGGGGTTACTCCTGGCTATGTGCTCAGAAGTTGCTCCTGGCTTGGGGGACCATATGGGACACCGGGGGATTGAACCGCGGTCCGTCCAAGGCTAGCGCAGGCAAGGCAGGCACCTTACCTTTAGCGCCACCGCCCGGCCCCCTAGATATGATTTCTAATACTTTAGTATACTTACTTGCAAGTATGTTTCATGACTATCCACAATAAATCCTTTTTTGTTGTTGTTTTTAGGGTCATACCCGGTGGCGCTCAGGGGTTACTCCTGGATCTTTGCTCAGAAATCACTCCTGGCAGGCCTGGGTGACCATATCGGATGCCAGGAATCGAACCAGGTTCCATCTTGAGTTGGCTGTGTGCAAGGCAAATGTCCTACCGCTGTGGGCTTCCCCCTATCGCTCTGGCCCTTCCATATTATTTTTGAGACATATCAAAATAAATTCTAGACAAAAGAATGCTTCTCCCTAAATAATTACAGTTAACAGGTCAAGGGAGGAGGTCAAAGGAGGAGTCAATGTCTATGCTTGGCATGCTGGAGGCCCAGTTTTGACGCCAGCTCAGCATTGAGCACCTCTGGAAGCAACCTCTGAGGACCAAGCAAGGGAGTAGTCCTTGAGCATCACTGGGTGTAGTTTCCAAGTCATAATAAATAACTAAAAACACAGTTACAGTTACATACCATTTATAAGTTTTTTAAATTTGTATATATATTTTGGGGCCAGAGAGATAGCATGGAGGTAAGGCATTTGCCTTGCATGCATAAGGTCGGTGGTTCGAATCCCGGCATCCCATAGGTTCTCCCGAGCCTGCCAGGAGCGATTTCTGAGCATAGAGCCAGGAGTAACCCCTGAGCACTGCCGGGTATGACCCAAAAAAACAAAAAAAATTATTTTTGTATATATATTTTTTGTTCTCATGTGAAATTGATATGCAGAAGAATACCTAAACCTTAAGTATAAGTTTGCTGAACTGGGACAGGTGCATACATGTGAATAATCCACCCCCTATTTATATGCAGAACATTATTGTCATTTGGAAAATTTCCTTCTATCCTTCACAGCAACCTCTTCCCTGCACATCTCATCATTTTTCCTGTTTTTCCTGTCTTAAAATTTCATGTAAAGTAGAGCAAGCTGTATGCATGCTCTCAAAGGCTACCTTTATTCTTCAGGTTTCCCCACTTTCCTACACTTCACTACTGTTGTTTCAATGACAAGGTATTGCTGTGGGGTTGTACTGTTCAGAATTTTTTGTTTTGTTTTGTTTTTGTTTTTGGGCCATACCCGGCGGTGCTCAAGGGTTGCTCCTGGCTGTCTGCTCAGAAACAGCTCCTGGCAGGCACGGGGGACCATATGGGACACCGGGATTCGAACCAACCATCTTTGGTCCTGGATCGGCTGCTTGCAAGGCAAATGCCGCTGTGCTATCTCTCTGGGCCCTGTACTGTTCAGAATTTACAGCTGTGGTGCTCACTGGGAGAAATTATTTATTTGCTTTGGTTTGGGGGCCACACCCAGTTGTGTTCAGGGGTCAATCTGGCATGTGCTCTGAAAACTATATGTGATACCAGGGATCAAAATTAAGTTGACCAGGGCCGGGCGGTGGCGCTGAAGGTAAGGTGCCTGCCTTGCCTGCGCTAGCCTTGGACGGACCGCGGTTCGATCCCCCGTGTCCCATATGGTCCCCCAAGCCAGGAGCAACTTCTGAACACATAGCCAGGAGTAACCCCTGAGCGTTACCGGGTGTGGCCCAAAAAACCAAAAAAAAAAAAAATTAAGTTGACTGGTGGCCGGAAAGATAGCATGGAGGTAAGGCATTTGCCTTGCATGCAGAAGGACGGTGGTTCAAATCCCGGCAACCTATATGGTCCCCCGAGCCTGCTAGGAGCAATTTCTGAGTGTAGAGCCAGGAGGAACTCATGAGCACTGTTGGGTGAGACCCCTCCCCACAAAAAAAATAATTAAGTTGACTGTATGCAAGAGAAGCTTTCTACTCACACTATATCCACTCTGGCCCCATAGATACACACTTAAGGTGCACTGTTCATACACATTTGGGGTGGGGTGCCAAAGATTGCACTCTTGTAGCACTGATGATCCCAAACATCAGAGCCTTTGGGACTACAACTACACTTGGGCTTATGGGTTGTGCTGGGGATCAAACTCTATTTCTCATTTGCATTATACTTGCAAGGCAGATATTGCATGGCTGTCCCTTTCTCTGCCTGATTCAAAATTCATACAAGTTAGTATATAAGTAATTTTCTGGTAGATAGTACAATGGTTAGAGTACTTACATTGTATTTAGTTCACTCAGGTTCGATCCCCAGCACCACATATGGTCTCCCAAGCTCCTCCAGGAATGGTCACTGAACACAGAGCCAGAAATAAGCCCTGAACTCTTCCAGGTGCCACCCAAAAACCAAACAGTAGTTTTCTCTTTTGGGGGTATGAGAGGGCTCTCGAGAGGTACTTAGGAGGCCCAGGGACCCCTCCTAGCAATTCTTTTTTTTTTTTTTTTTTTGGTTTTTGGGCCACACCTGGCGTTGCTCAGGGGTTACTCCTGGCTGTCTGCTCAGACATAGCTCCTGGCAGGTGCAGGGGACCATATGGGACACCGGGATTCAAACCAACCACCTTTGGTCCTAGATTGGCTGCTTGCAAGGCAAACACCACTGTGCTATCTCTCCGGGCCCTAGCAATCCTTAATTTGAGGCCTTAATGATATAGTTTTGTTTGGTCTACCCTGTGTGGCTTTTGGGACTGTGCTCCAGCAAAGCATGTATCTTAACCCCTCGTATGTTTCTCCAGTCCTATTTTTATTTAATTAATTAATTAATTTTCAGGCTACACCTGTCAGTTCTCAGGACTTATACATAGCTCTGTGCTCAGGGATCATTCCTGGGGGTGGGAGGACTTAGAGGATCATATACAGTGCAGGGATGGAACCCAGGTGGACTCACATGAATCAAATGTTTTAGAGATTCTGGTCCTTCCAAGTCCCCGTACCCTCATTTGGGGGTTGTTTTGGGCCATATCTGGTGGTGTTCAGTGTTTTCTTCCGAGTCTCTGCTTAGGAATCACTCCTGATGGGTATTAGAGCATCATGTGGAATATTAGGGATTGAAGCCAGGATACATGCAAAGCAAGCACTCTACCCAGGTGATTGTAATAGCTCTCCAGCTCCCCAACTTTGAGTCCCATTTTTTTTTTTTTTTTTGGTTTTTGGGTCACACCTGGCAGTGCTCAGGGGTTATTTCTGGCTCCAGGCTCAGAAATTGCTCCTGGCAGGCACAGGGGACCATATGGGGTGCCGGGATTTGAACTGATGACCTCCTGCATGAAAGGCAAACGCCTTACCTCCATGCTATCTCTCCGGCCCTGAGTCCCATTTTTTTTTTTTTTTTTTGGTTTTTGGGCCACACCCGGCAGTGCTCAGGGGTCACTCCTGGCTGTCTGCTCAGAAATAGCTCCTGGCAGGCACGGGGGACCATATGGGACACCGGGATTTGAACCAACCACCTTTGGTCTGAATCGGCTGTTTGCAAGGCAAACGCCGCTGTGTCATCTCTCCGGGCCCGAGTCCCATTTTTTTTTTAACATACCTGGTGGTACTCGGGGATCATTCCTGGCTCTGTGCTCAGGAATTACTCCTGGATGGATTTGGGGGATTATATTGAGTGCCAGGGATTGAACCTGAGTTAGCCAATTGCTAGGCAAGTGCCCAACCCACTAT
This sequence comes from Suncus etruscus, assembly GCF_024139225.1. Taxonomy (NCBI): domain Eukaryota; kingdom Metazoa; phylum Chordata; class Mammalia; order Eulipotyphla; family Soricidae; genus Suncus; species Suncus etruscus. The sequence continues at coordinate 121,193,063 of NC_064854.1, read as the reverse complement.
ACTATTGCTTCAGCACCTCCAGTTCTACTTTTAATTGTTATTTTGATTTCTGAGATATATCTGCAGTGCTCGTGACTTCTCCCAGCTTAGAGGTATGTCCAGCAGTACATGGGGCCCATGCAGTACTGGGGCCTACTGAATGCAAAACACACTATTGAGCTAGTTCTTTGACACATAGTAATTCATTTTTATCATTGTTTTCACAATACCTAGGGGATAGACATATGTCTGGCTGTGGTGCTCATCATATTTAATTTTGTTGTTTCTATAAATTGTTTCTTTTTAGGACTGAAGAGATAGTACAGTAGGTAGGACTCTTGCCTTGCACACAGTTGACCTGGGTACCATCCCTGGCACTCTATATGGTCCTCTGAGCCCACCAAGAGTGATTCCCAGGTTCATAGCTATGAGTAAGCCCTGTAATACAAAAACAAAAACAAAAAATATATATATACATCTATATATTTGGTTTTTGGGTCATACCCAGCAGCGCTCAGGGGTTCTTCCTAGCTCTACGCTCAGAAATCGCTCCTGGCAGGCTCAGGGGACCCTATGGGATGCCGGGATTCGAACCACCGTCCTTCTGCATGCAAGGCAAATGCCTTACCTCCATGCTATCTATCTGGCTCCAAAAAATATTATTTTTATTTGTTTCTGGGCCACACTAGATAGTGTTCAAGACTTAATTTCTTGTTTTGTGCTCAGAGATCACTCCTGGCAAGGCTTATGGGGTGCCAGGAATTGAACCTGGGTCTGCCACATGCAAGGCCATGCTTTATTCACTGTACTTTTTCTCCATTCTTCTATAAATGATTTCTATATAATATGCAGTCCCTCTTTTTTTTCCCATTTTGGGTCACACCTGGCAGCGCTCAGGGGTTATTTCTGGCTCTGAGCTCAGAAATTGCTCCTGGCAGACATGGGGGACCATATGCGATACTGGGATTCAAACCACCGTCTGTCCTGGATTGGCTGTGTGCAAGGCAAACACCCTACTGCTCTGCTATCTCTCCAGCCCCATACTTTTTTTCTATATAATATACAGTCCTTTTTGAACTCTATGGTCAAAGTAAGATATCAGCAATAATGGCCTGGAGAGATAGCACAGCAGCGTTTGCCTTGCAAGCAGCCGATCCAGGACCAAAGGTGGTTGGTTCGAATCCCGGTGTCTCATATGGTCCCCCATGCCTGCCAGGAGCTATTTCTGAGCAGACAGCCAGGAGTAACCCCTGGGCACTGCCGGGTGTGACCCAAAAAAACAAAAAACGAAAACAAAAACAAAAAAAGATATCAGCAATAAGCATTGTTCTTGATAAATCTCTAAGGTAATAATTTAAAAAAGAAAACAATGATCCCATAGTATGTCAGAAATTGATCAAGTGCTCAAGTGAGTTATTAGAGGTCACTGAGAAGGGGAGAAGAGACACAATGTGAAATTGAGACTCTTGGGTGCTGTCTTTACTTCTCTGGGATACTGCTTTTCTGAACATCTCAGTTTCTCAGTACGAGTGACTATTCCAAATCACCTTATCTATTCTCTCTTTGCTGTGGAATGGGGGAGTCAAAGCCGGATGGCAGTGCTGCTGGAAACCTTACTCAGGATATAGGGTGGGTGCTGGGGATTGCGCTCCAGCTTCAGCTGCAAGGCCCTTGTTCTACCATAGGCACATAGTCCCAGCCCTCCCCTCCTTTTCCCTTCCGTTACTCCTCCCCTCTCTTTCTTTTTCTCTCTTTATTTCTTTTGGTTTTCAGGCCACACCTGGCAGTGCTCAGGGGTTACTTCTGGTTCTGCACTCAGAAATCACTCCTGGCAGGCTCAGGGGACCATATGGGATGCTGGTGATCGAACTCCCATCTACCCTGTGCAAGGCAAACGTCCTTCCCGCTGTGCTATTGCTACGGCCCCTATTCTAGTAATATTCTTTTCAATAAGTTTAAATGTATTTCCAAAAAAAAATTTTTTTTTTTTTTGGTTTTTGGGCCACACCCGGCGGTGCTCAGGGGTTACTCATGGCTGTCTGCTCAGAAATAGCTCCTAGCAGGCACGGGGGACCATATGGGACACCGGGATTCGAACCAACCACCTTTGGTCCTGGATCGGCTGCTTGCAAGGCAAACGCTGCTGTGCTATCTCTCCGGGCCCGATTTCCAAAAAATTTATAGAGCAGAGGCAGTGAGATAGCATAGAAGGCAGGGTACTTGCCTTGTACGCAGCAGCGTACAAGGTTCAATCTTTGATACCTCATATGGTCACCCAAGCCCACCAGGAGTGATCCCTAAGCATAGAGTCAGGAGCACCACTAGCTGTGGGCCTCCCCCCTAAAATGTTTAAAAAATTCTTCTCTGAGGCTGGAGAGATAGCACAGCGGTAGGGCATCTGATTTGCACGAAGTTGACCTGGGTTCCATTCCTGGCATCCCATGTAGTCCCCAAGTCTGCAGGAGTGATTTCTGAGCACAGAGCCAGGAGTAGCTAACCCGAGTGCCACCAGGTGTGGCCAAAAAAACTAAAAGAAATAAAAAATGCTTCTCTGTAATGTTCCCTGAGTTGTAAAAGAGTGTGGTCACTTAAGTCACACAAATCACCTGGCCACATGGAACTCTTTCCTAAATATATTGTTTTACTCAACCTGCCAAAAATGGGGCTGGAGTAACAGTACAGGGCGTAGGGCACTTGCCTTGCATGCAGCTGACCTTGGTTGAATCCCTGGCATTCTATATGGTCCTCTAAGTACTGCCAGGTGTAATTCCTGAGTGCAGAGCCAAAAGCAACTCCTGAGCATTGCCAGGTATGGCCCACAAACAAAACCCCAACCGTTAAATGTTTGAGTCCAAGTTAAGGTGTAAGTGCCTAAGAGCTCAAAGAGCTCAGTTGACATCCTTGTTCCTATTTAGAACATCTTACCTATAGCAGGCTCTCACCAGAGGCTGATTGATTTGCTCAGAATTTGCTTTCTGGCTTATTTGCTCAAAGCTTACTATTTGGTTACTAAGGTCCAGGTCACTGAGGCCTGAGGTCTAGGTCCTCCCCTCCTCTCTGCTGGTGGGTTTGCCCTTCAGCTGTTGGTTTTCTGGTTTTTGGGCCACACCCGGCGTTGCTCAGGGGTTCCTCCTGGCTGTCTGCTCAGAAATAGCTCCTGGCAGGCACGGGGGACCATATGGGACACCAGGATTCAAACCAACCACCTTTGGTCCTGGATCGGCTGCTTGCAAGGCAAACGCCACTGTGCTATCTCTCCGCGCCCACCTGTTGGTTTTCTGATCTCCAGAGTGATTGCCTACCCGGTCTCCCAACCAGTGCTCAGGACACTGATATTTGGGTCATCTGATTACCTGGACCATCCTGGTAGCACCTGCGAGATCTCCAGGTCCATATCCCATGATACTCAAGGGACCATGTAGTTCCAAGGATTTAACTAGGGTTAGCCTCATACAAAGCATGCATGTTAACCTTTGCATTAATTCTTGGGACCCAGTACTTTGTGAATCTCAGGCAAGGCAGACTCTACTACTGTGCAACATCCTTAGATCTTTCAAACAGTATTTATTTATTTAGGTTGTGGGTCCACACCTGGTGGTTTCTCCAGGGTTTCTCCCAGTTCAGTGATTTCTGTCACTTTGCTCAGGGATTACATGGTTCAGAAAGTCAAGCCAGGGCCTTCTGTATGCAGAGCTATGATTACCCACTTAGCCAGTTGAACTACTTCTCTACCTTTGACATAGTTTATTTATTTATTTTTGATTCAGGGGCCACAACCAGCAATACTTCTGGCTTTGCACTCAGAACTTACTTTTGGTGCTTGGGCAGGGAACCAAATTGGGGGGAGAGGGAACCAAATTGAGGGCAGGGAACCATATTGGAGGCTGGGATTGAATTTGTGCTGACAATATTTTAAATACTGTTTCATTTGTAGCCAACATCCAACTAACAAGATACTATAAATGAAATTTTGACCTCAGGGACAAAGATAGTTCAATAGGCTAGAGCAGTTGTTTTGATCACTAGAAACCCAAGTGGGCTTCATTTCCAGCACCACATGATCCCCTGAGCAATGCTACGAGTGATGCTAGAGAACCAATTTGGAAGTAGTCTTTTGAGGCTGAAGTGATAGCACAAAGGGTAGGGCATTTGCCTTGCATGTGGCTAATCCCGGACTGACCATGGTTTGATCCCCAGCATCCAGAGAGATTACTGAGCACAGAGCCAAGAGTAACCCTTGAGCATCGCTGGGTTTGCCCCCCACCAAAAAAACAAAAACTAAAAACCCAAAACAAAACAAAAAACACAACTGGGTGTGGCCCCAAAACCAAACCAAACCAAACCAAACCAATAAATTTTAAAAAAGCTCTGTCTTCTTCAAATCAACACATTTGACCCACATGCCCAGAAAATGACCAAACTGGGGCTTGTGCCTCCTCCTTATTTAGTGCCCTACTCTTTTAAATTATGATGATCAGTTTCCATATAGAAAATTTCTGCTTGCTCTTTGAATTGGGAGACCTCAAAGTCTCTTCTACTGGATACCGATTCTGACCATCTCATCTCTTTATGGATTTCAAAAACAGAACAAGAGACTGGATGGAACATAATGAAGCAAAAATAGAGCTAGACCAAAGTAAGCATTATTTTATTTATTTATTTATTTATTTATTTATTTATTTATTTATTTATTTATTTATTTATTTATTTATTTTGGGTCACACCCGGCAGTGCTCAGGGGTTACTCCTGGCTGTCTGCTCAGAAATAGCTCCTGGCAGGCACGGGGGACCATATGGGACACCGGGATTGGAACCAACCACCTTTGATCCTGGATCGGCTGCTTGCAACGCAAACGCGGCTGTGCTATCTCTCTGGGTCCAGCATTATTATTATTATTATTATTATTATTATTATTATTATTATTATTTTGGTTTTTGGGCCACACCCGGCGGTGCTCAGGGGTTACTCCTGGCTGTCTGTTCAGAAATAGCTCCTAGCAGGCACAGAGGACCATATGGGACACCGGGATTCGAACCAACCATCTTAGGTCCTGGACCAGCTGCTTGCAAGGCAAACACCGCTGCACTATCTCTCCGGGCCTGCATTATTTTTTTATATTATTTATTTTTGTTACTCCTTTTGGGCCACACCTGGCCTGCTCAGAAATTATTTACTCCTGGCTCTGCACTCATGGCAGTACGTGGGAGATTATATGGAATGCCGTCGATCAAACCCTTGCAAATGCCCTACCAATTATACTTTTCCCCTAATGCTCAATATATTTTATCTTATTTCAGGGAGGAGTTAGGATGAGTGTGTGGTGCTCAGGGCTAACTCCTGGCTCTCTGCTTAGGGATCATTGCTGGCAGAGTTTTGGGGACCACATGGGGTGCTAGGGATGGAACCCTGGATGGGCAGGTACAAAGTAAGTGTCCTACTTGCTGTATTATTGCTCTGATATCAGCAAAGCAGGAGATCATACAGCGGATGAGGTGTTTGTCTTGCATGTGGCTGACTTGTGTTCCTGGCACTCGATATGGTCCCCAATTCCTGCCGGGAGTGGTAACTGAGCAGAGAATGTGGAGTAAATCCTAACATAGTTGGGAGTGATACTAAACCAACAATAACACATGATAATATTTGGCCATCTATCTCAGAATTCCAAAAATCTTAACTGGCAAGATCAGAGAACAAAGCCCTGAGCAACTGGGGAAGCACTTTCCCCTGTGAAGGTGAGATTCAGCAGGTATAATTTAGTCTAAGAATGCCTTGGTTTAAAGGGCCCTTTAAGGGTCTGCTACCCTCTCATTTCACAAATGATGGATTTCAGGTTCCAAAAAAGAGAAATTACATATCGAGTTTAGCAGTCATGAGGGGGCATAGGGCTTCATTATTTTAAGAGCAGAACCCTGTTTGTGTTTATCTAGGGGTGAAACCAGAATGAAAACTAACTGAAAGAGAAAGAAAGGGCTCACCAGAGCTAGAGAGATTTGCGTTCAGGGAATGCCCCAAAGGTATGTGTTTCATCACAAAAACAAGTCCTTTTTAGCCCTGAAATCACATGAACAAGGTAACATAGTTTAAAAAAAAGACAGTTGACCTTGGAACTATATGGATTTGAAGAGGTCCACTTAAGTTTTCCATCACAGGGCTCCACATTGATGAGTTTAAACAACCTTGGTTTGGGATTGGTGGAATTCGCAGGTGGGAAAGCTAGGCTGCAGCTGTGGCAGTTGCAGACCACTTGCCTTGCATGTGTGCAGCACTGGGTTTGATTCTTGGCACTGAAAACAAATACAAAACACAGCCCCCTAACAATCAAACAAAAAACTATCCCTCCACAGAAGCAGAATACAGGGATATGAAGGCTGACTATAAATCAATTTCAACTTATCGGTGATCAGGAAACCCACATCCCTGTGTTGTCCCAGGGTCAACAGGAACTCTATTTCAAGGGCGGGGAAACCCCCAATTTAACAATACACAGCAAGCACAGTGAATGAGATTCCAGCAACAGAGAGGTGAAAAGACCATTCATTTTATTCCTCTTCCCCTGATAGATATGAAGGACCCAAGGACAGGAGGTAGGAAATGATTTACTCAAGGCCACAGTTTGTTCCAGGCAGAGTGGAATATGATTGGGCTTTTGAATTTACAGTACTTTTTACTTTTACTTTTATTTTTACTCAATATATCAGTTGCATTTTACTTCATTCAAGAAAAGAAGTTGATCCTAATTTATACCAATAGAGATTTATAGCTTTAACAGTGAGGGGCTTGCTTTTCTCGGTTCTCAGGAAGTCTAGGAGCAGATGAAGTCCAGAGAAGAGGAAGATTAGTGTCAGGCTATAGTGTAGTTAAGGGCCTAGTCTGTCTTCCTTCTCACCTGCAGCCAGAGGCAATTCCAGGGGCCATTCCCAGCTATACTAAACCAGGCTGACTACTCAGGCTCAGTAGTGATAGGTTATCAGGGCCAAAAGGTGATAGAAACCTGATAGGTTCTTGAGCACCCAAAGTTTCCATATGCTCCTGACTGACCCCCTTGACTGGCTGAGCTATTTCCTTGGCCCTGACCTTCTTGTCTTAAGATGGTTGCTTCGCTTCTAGGAATTGTAAGATTTCAGGCAGACAGAGGAAATGCAGCTGAATTTGTATTATAAAAATCTGTATTACAAAAGTAGTTTATTTTTATTTTTTTGTTTATTTTTGGGCCACATCCAGCGGCACTAGGGTATTCTCTTGGCTCTCTGTGCTCAGAAATTACTCCTGGCAGGCTCAGGGGACCGACCATATGGTATGTCGAGGATCAAACCCTTGCCATACTCACTGTTCTATTACTCCTGCCCAGATAGTTTATTTGTTTTTTGGGCCCCCTGCTCAGGGGTTACTTTTGGCTCTGTGTTCAGAAATTACTCCTGGAGGTGCTTGGGGTTTGATCTGAGTTTCTTGTATGTAAGTCAAGCACCCTACCTACTGTACTATCTCTCTAGCCCCAAAGGTATTAGGTATTTTGTTCTTTATTTCCTTCCTTCCTTCCTTCCTTCCTTCCTTCCTTCCTTCCTTCCTTCCTTCCTTCCTTCCTTCCTTCCATCTTTCCTTCCTCTCTCCCTCTCTCCTTCCTTCCTTTCTCCCTCCCTCCCTCCTTCCTTCCTTGTTCTCTCCATCCCTCCTTCTTTCCTTTCTCCCTCCCTCCCTCCTTCCTTCCTTCTTCTCTCCCTCCCTCCTTCCTTCCTTTCTCCCTCCCTCCTTCTTTCCTTCCTTCCCTCCTTATTTCCTTCCTTCCTCCCTCCCTCCTTCTCTCCCTTCCTCCATCCCTCTCTCCCTGCTTCCTTTCCTTTTCCCTTTCTTGTTTTTTTTTTTTTTTTTTTTTTTTTTTTTTTGGCTATTCCCAGCTATGCTTAGGGCTTACTTCTGGCTCTGTGCTCAGGGATCACCCCTGGAAGGGATTGGGGCCAGAAATTGAACCCAGGTCAGGTGTGTGCAAGGAAAGTACTCTATTAGCTGTTTTATCTTTCCAGCCCCTGGCTGACCTGGGAGGGACCCCCTAGCCAGGAGCGATTTCTGAGCACATAACCAGGAGTAACTGCTGAGCGCTGAGGGTGTGGCCCAAAAACCTAAAAAGAAAAAAAATAATTCTCTCTAACACCATGAGTGGAAAAAAATTAAGAAACCTAATGACTTGTATGTTATTATTTTCCACCTACAATTGAGGAAACTGAGGCACAGCAAGATAAAATAGCTTCACAAGGTCACTCACATAACTTATAATTAGAACTAGCAAATTCAACTACCTCAGTTTTGTACCCATAGGCTATTCTTTTGTTTTTGGGCCACACCCAGTGGTGCTCAGGGGTTACTCCTGGCTGTCTGCTCAGAAATAGCTCCTGGCAGGCACGGGGGACCATATGGGACACCGGGGATTCGAACCAACCACTGTTGGTCCTGGATCGGCTGCTTGCAAGGCAAACGCCGCTGTGCTCTCTCTTTGGGCCCCCCATAGGCTATGCAGTTTTATAAGGCAAGTGAAATTTAAATCCCTCAGGGTTTCACAGATAGAAAGTAGCAGAGTTGGATCTCTAACTATGCCTTTGAACTGAGCCCAGTTTTCAGTCTGGTTCCAGGGACATCTAGAAGATGAACCCTGCTTCTAGTTGCTTAAGTTTAAACTCCACTCTGCCAATTCCTGGTTTTCTGACATAAGGTAAAAATGCTTGTCTGTTTTCTCATCTGGAGAAAGGTAATGAGAACATAAATATCAGCCATACAGGAAAGCTGTAATGATGAGCAGCTTTGCTGACAAGGGTTCCTGGAACACAGCACTCAATAATTTAATCACTTTTCAGTACCATCAACTAGAAATACACATGATCCAGATAGAAATTTTGTTTTCCAGTGGCCACATTTAAAGAAAAAAAAAATGAAAGAAACGTGCAATTCTTTTAAATAGCTTTTTTATGGCATTTTAGGGGCCACACCCAGCTTTTGCACTCAGAAATCAATTATAGCAGGCTGGGGGTGGAGGAACCTTATGGAATGCCAGGAATCAAACCTGGGTCCATTCCGTCGCAGATTGGTCACTTGCAAGACAAACATCTTCCACGCTGTGCTATTTGCTCTGGTGTGTGTGTGTGTGTGTGTCCCTCTTTTGAATATTTTTTTTTTTTTTGGTTTTTGGGTCACACCCAGCAGCGCTCAGGGGGTTCCTCCTGACTCTATGCTCAGAAATCGCTCCTGGCAGGCTCGGGGGGACCATGTGGGATGCCGGGATTCGAACCACCATTGGTCCTTCTGCATGCCAGGCATACGCCCTGCTTCCATAGTATCTCTCGGGGGGGGGGGCCCTCTTTTGGATATCTTTTAACCAAATCTATGCAACACGAAGACAGTGGAGCAATACAGTTGCAGTCACTCTAACACTCATAACTATCCATCTGTGGAACAAGACTCGGGTTTCCTGCGTGTGTCGCACCCTGGACAAGCACATCTCAAATCTGTTAACAGTCGCGCCAGTTGCACCAGATGGAAGCACAAACCCAGCCGGGGCCACTAATCCCGCTAGTTCTGCTGCGGACCAGCTGGTCGGCATCCCAGGCCACGCCCACAATCACAACCACGCCCACTCACACGGCCACGCCCACATAAAAAACCCCACCCAACCACGCCCACCACTCGACGCAGCCACGCCCACATGACGTCACAGAGCCGGCGCTTCCCACTCGCCCCCCGGGCCTCAGGCCTGGCCGTTCCATAGAGCCTGGACGCGCGCGCCTCTTTCTCCCCTCTCCAGAAACCCCAAATTCGATTCGGCCTCGGGGACCCCCAACCCAAACGGCGGGCGGGTGGGCGTGAAGGGAGCCTCTCACACGCACACACCCCTCGCCGAGCCTCCCTCAACGGTCCTCGCCTCGCGCCCTTCCTACCTACCACAGCCGGGGTAGGGCTGAGCTGGAGGCGAGGCCGGCGCCGTCCGATTGGTCCCCCGCGGCGCTGCGCCCGCCCCCTCTCGGCGCCTATTGGCGGAGCGCGGCGGCACTCCGCGCGCGGATTGGCCAGGCGCGGCATAGCCACGCCCCCGAGGCAGTCGCCACGCCCACCCGCCGAGCCGAGACGAGGAAGCCAGCGGCCGCCCCTCTCCGGCCAGCTCCGGCTCCTGCTCCAGCTCCGGCCGCCGCCGGCCCCACCCGGTTCCGCCCGGCTCCTGCGGCCCACTCCCGGCTCCCTCCGGCTCCGGCTCCGGCGTCGCGGCGGCGGGTAGGTGCGCGCGCTCGCTCGCTCTGTCTCGTCCTCGGGGCGCGGCTGCGGGGGTTCGGGGCTCGGCGCCCCGCTCGGGCGTGCAAGGGCGGTGGCCGGCCGTGGGCGTCCGTCGCGGGGGTCCGGGGCGCGGCTCCGAGGGCGAGGTCGATCGGGCGGTCGGTCGGACGGTCGATCTTGGGGGGCCCCTGAATCGCCGGGGATTTGGGGGTTCGGGGAGATGGAGAGCAACTCGTAACTCTGCAGGGCTTTGGATTTGATTTCACTTAACTTAATTATATCTCATTTTATTTCATTTCTTTTGGGGGGGGTGTTTTTTTGGGGGGGCGCCAGGGGTTCCTTCTGACTCTGCACACTCAGAAATGGCTCCTGGCAGGCTCAGGGTGGGGGGGGGATTCGAACCACCGTCCTTGGGCAATGCAAGGCAAACGCCCTCCCGACCGCTGTGCTGCTGCTATGTCTAAAATAAAATCGTATTCATTCATTCATTCATTCATTCATTTATTCATTTATCTATTTAGGTTTTAGGGTCACTCCTGGCAGGCCTTAGGGGACCCCATGGATGCCATCTGGGATTCGAACCACCGTCCTTCTGCATGCAAAGCCAATGCCCTAGCTCTGTCTGGCCCTACCCCAATTTTATTTTTAATTTTTGCCTGGGGGATGCTTTTGGAGTTGAGTCGAGGGTGAGGTGGGACCCCAAGTCTTCCCGAGGAGACGTGTCTGCAGACCCCTGCCCCCGACTGCCCTCCACCTCCACCCCCCCCCCCCCAGACGACGTGCATCAGGGCCTGGACACACCCGCCTTGGGGCGAGCTGGGTTTGGGGGTGGGAGTCGACATTGGTAGCACACTGGCCGGTTCTTCTGCATGAGCTTTCTGGCATTGAGTTGCCCGCCCCAGGCAATGATGGGGGGGTTCGACTTTCCCTCCTGGACCCTGCAAAGGAACTCACTCACTCACTCATTCACTCCCTCCTTCCCTCCCTCTCTCCCTCCTCACTCACTCACTGCATTGCAACTTCAGGCAAGGAGGCATTGATTCCACTTTTTAAGTCTGGGCGTTTTTAAAGGACTCACACCCGTGCTAGTGCTTTTCTGGAAGGTTCGTGTTACCCTCCCTGCCTTCCTCCCTCTCCCCCCCAGGAAAACCCCTCCTTTTTCTGCTTTCCCTTCTCTGGTTCTGTTACTGGATTGCTCTCAGAGCTCCCTGGGGCCTCTCCAGTCTCCTCCCAGGTTGCTTTATGCCGAGCACATACATAGCGTTGCAGTGTGTTCGTGGAGTCTGTTTTGTGTGTGTGTGTGTGTGTTCGCGTGCATTTTGCATAGCACTGCGGTGTGTTCATGAGGGTTTGCATGTGTGTGATTTCCCTGCTGCTGCGCTTTTGGCAACGGTGTCTTAACTCTTTCTCCCAGGGATGGTTGGAGCATTGCATCAGGGGATATTTGTAATGTGCTTACTCAGCCCAGGAAGAGGGAGACAGGACTGATGCGTTTGCTTGCCTGCTTGCAGAGCCGGGGAGGGTGGGGGAGTCGGTTGCCTCCAAGCCCCCTGGGAAGGCAGAGAGAGAGAGAGAGAGAGAGAGAGGGGTGTGGTGAGGCCACTACAGCTGCTCTAGGCCTATAGGGTAACACTGCCTCGTCATGAGCTCAGATTCATAGAGCAGCGGCTATTTTTACACATCATCCCGAGGCCAAGCAGAGCACATGGATTTGGAGTGAACAGTTGTCATGCTCTAGCTATTACAGGCCTGGTGTTTGGTGGACAACATTCAGAGTTGCTAAGCAGGAGACTGTGGTCGTTCCCTTGCAATTTTTTTAACGTGGTGCTTTCCCAACGCTGTAGAGTGGGATCATCTCCAGGTGTGTCTTCGTTTATTTTGGGTTTTGTGCCACCTCAGAGTGGAGCCCTGGGGCTACTCATTAGGTACTGGAGTGGTCCCCTTACATTGTGCTGAGGGGCCAGGGATCGGACCCAGGTCCCTTGCCCGCAAAGCATGCACTCTAACCCATTGAACTTACTTTTGACTCCGCGTGTCTTTTATTTTACTTGATTTTTGCTTTTTGGGAGATAGCATCTGGTGGTGAACTCCTGGCTCTCTGTTCAGGGATCACCCCTGGTGGGCTGGGGGATCAGATGAGGTCCCCAAGATCAAGCCCAGGTCAGCTGCATTTTTTAAAGGTAAGTAGTGCTTTAATTGCCATATCTCTCCAGTTCCACTTTTTTTTTTTGGGGGGGGAGGGCAAGGATTTTTTTTCTGGGGAATGGAACACTGAACCTCATAAATATAAAAGGCACACTGTCACTAAACTGCAACATGACCCTCTGTCCTTTTCTCCTTCTAAATGAAATTTTTTGTTTGTTTTTGGACCACACCAGGCAGTGCTCACGGGATTACTCCTGGCGCTGTGCTCAGAAAACTCCTGGCATCCTTGGGGGACTATATGAGATGGTAGGGTCCAAACTCAGTTTGGCTATGTTCAAGGCACGTGCCTTATCCTCTCTGGCCCTCTCAAATGAAATGTTTTTACCTCAGAGTACTTTTCATTTTTTCCTTCTTATTAAAGTTAGCTTAAACATCATTGAGCAACAGTTGTATGTATTTATTTGCGGATGACCTTGAGATTGACAGAAATAAGAGAGCACACAACACAGATTAATCAGCGGCAGAAGTGACGTTTACATCACATCTCTGACTACTATGACAGTGGTTCTAGAACTCAGAATTTTTCATCTCTAAAATTTTTGAATCACAAGGTGATTCGGGCTCCTGAAAATTTATTCACATAAGTAAACTCACCAAATACTGACAAACCTGATTCCAGTTTATTTACATTGAAAGTACTAGGTGACAGGACACACTTGTAATTAATCATCCTCTCACCAGGCACCTCTTTTGTTTCTGCAAAACTTAGTAAATAAGGTAGTGGATTCTAGAATTGTAACTAGGGACATAAGATTTTTTTTTTGGGGGGGCCACACCCATTTTATGCTCAGGGATTACTCCTGGATAAGCGCTCAGAAATTGCCCCTGGCTTGGGGGGACCATATGGGATGCTGGGGGATCAAAACTCTGACCTTCCTAGGCTAGTGCAGGCAAGGCAGACACCTTACCCCTTAGACTACCACACCAGCCCCATAAATTGGCTTCTTTTGATTCGATTATTTGGTTTTGTGTCACACCCTAGAGTGCTTGGGTTTTTTTCTGAACTCTGCTGTGGAATCTTTCCCTGCAATGCTTAGGGGACCATGCAGTGCTGGGATCAAACCAGGACTCCTGCATCAAAGCAGGTATGCAGCCCATTTAGTTCTCTTTCCTGACTCTTTGTACATTCTTTGACAGTAGGCTTTTTTTTTTTTTTTTTGACAGTAGGCTCTTTACTCTGTAAAAGATTTATTTGTTCAGATTGAGAATATTTGTAAAGTGAGAAAATGCAGTTTGGTCACATAATGTGAATTTTCAGTGTTCTGCAGTTGTGTTGTGAACAAATTTAAATTAAGTACCTGTAAAACGGTATTTTAAATTACTACTTTTCAGTTCGAGTGGAAATGTGAGGTCATTTGCCCTTGGCCAAGCAGGAAGTGAGCAACTATACTGGAATAAATGACCCATTCTCATCCCTAATGAGAATATGGATTTATTTATGTATTGTGTCTCTAGGGAAATGTGTTTTGTCTGCATTCACAAAAAAGTTTTCATGAACCTAGGAGTACCTTAATTAAAGGCATCTTGATTGGCTATATTGGTTGGTAATTTTGCATTTACATTTTTTCTCTGATAAACCCAAGATGAGTCATTTTCTTTTTCTCTGATTCACTAAATCACAGAGGTAACAGAATTTTGCTGTCAAAGGACCTGACCTCACCTTTTTTTTTTTTTTTTTTTCATAATTGTTCTCTCCATTTTCATTCTCTGACTTGAATAAATTATTTTAAAAAACTTCTACAGGACACTGCTGGAGAGATAGTACAGCGGTAGGGCTTTTGCCTTGCAAGCAGCCAACCCAGGACCAAGGGTGGTTCAAATCCCTGCATCCCATTTGGTCACCCGAGCCTGCCAGGAGCGATTTCTCAGCTGAGAGCCAGGAGTAACCCTTGAGTGCCACCGGGTGTGGCCCGCAAAACAAAACAAACAAACAAAATAAAAAAAGAAAAAACTTTAAAAAAGAACAAAAAACTTCTAGGAGACAAGAGAAATTGCTTAAGGAGCTCAAGTGCATTCTTTACACGAAGGTTTATAGGAGGCCCAGATTCTACCCTAGCACCTCATTGTCTCCTAAGGACTACTGAGTAAGGACAAAAAAAGTGGGGGAAAAAACCTCAGGAACAAACTAAGTCCTCCAATATTAAGATCATATATTTTCTTTCTTTCTTTTTTTTTTTTTTTTTTTGGGCCACCCCCATTTGATGCTCAGGGGTTACTCCTGGCTAAGCGCTCAGAAATTGCCCCTGGCTTAGGGGGACCATATGGGACGCTGGGGGATCCAACCGCGGTCCTCCTTGGCTAGCACTTGCAAGGCAGACACCTTACCTCTAGTGCCACCTCGCCGGCCCCCATATATTTTCTTTTACTATTAATTTACGATTTTCTTGGGGGACTGAAGAGATAGCACAGCAGTGGGTCATTTGTCTTGCACGCAACTGACCAGGACCAATCCTGGCATCCCATATGGTCCCCTGTGCTTGCCAGGAGCGATTTCTGAGCACAGAGCCAGGAGTAAGCTCTGAGTGCCACTGAGTGTGACTCCCCCCCCCCCAAAAAAAAAAACAGGCAACAACAACAAAAGTTTTTCTTAGTATGTGGGCCACACCCGCAGTGCTAAGCAGCTGTTCTTGCTCAAAGGTCACTCCTAACTATACTCAGATGATGCAGTCAGTGCCTGTACTAGACTCAGCCCTTTAGTGTCTAAAGCATGTCTAAAGCATGTGCTCCAGCCTGCTTTGTTGAGCTATCTTATCAACTCCTAAAAGCTCATCAGCTCCTTAAGGTTATTCTTTGTTTTGCTCAGGGAGTGAGCTTGGGCCAGTACCCTGTGGTCCTCAAGCGTGATCTCTCCCTGTGGAGCTAGGAAAACCATATGTGATGCCAGGGATCTGACCAGGGTTGGTTGCATTCAAGGCAAGCTCTTTATCACCTCTACTATGTCTCTGGCTCCTAAAGGTGTGTGTGTGTGTGTATTTTATGTATGTACTTTTTTTTTGGGGGGGGTCACACCCGGCAATGCATGGGGTTTACTCCTGGCTCTGTGCTTACAAATTGCTCCTGGCAGCCTTGGGGAACTATATGGGATGCCGGGATTCGAACCACCCTCTGTCCTGGATCTGATGCTTGCAGTGCCAACGCCCTACTGCCCTACTGCTATGCTATCTCTCCGGCCCTGGAATGTTTCTTTTAACTATTATGAATATAATAGTGCTTTAAATACATATAATATTTATTATGGTATATAATATGCAATACTATAATAAAGAATAGATAACACACATATATAATAATATATATATATTTTTGGGTTTTGTTTTTAGTTTTTGGGTCACACCCAATGGCACTCAGGGATTACTTCCGGCTCTGTGTTCACAAATTGCTCCTGGCAGGCACGGGGGCGGGGGGGGGGGGGGGGCGCCGCATATGGGATGCCAGGATTTGAACCACTGTCAGTCCTGGATCTGCTGCATGCAAGGCAAACACCCTACTTTTATGCTATCCCTCCAGCCCATCATATATGTTTTATATAAATGTTTACGATGGTATGTTTTTTTTGTTGTTTTTTGGGCCACACCCGTTTGATGCTCAGGGGTTACTCCTGGCTATGCGCTCAGAAATCACTCCTGGCTTGGGGGGACCATATGGGATACTGGGGGATCGAACCTCGGTTCCTCCTACGCTAGCTAGCGCTTGCAAGGCAGACACTTTACCTCTAGCGCCACCTCGCCGGCCCCAGGATTATTTCTTTTTTGTTTGTTTTTATATATTTATTTTGATTTTTGGGTCACACCTGGTGACACTCAGAGGTTACTCCTGGCTCAGAAATCAGACACTCAGAAATCGCTCCTGGCTTGGGGGACCACATGGAACGTCAGGGGATCAAACCGCAGTTCGTCCTAAGTTTACTCAAGCAAGGCAAACTCCTTACCACTTGTGCCACTGCATCTCCCCCTCCCCCCAAGGATTACTACTTTTTCTTTTCTTTTTTTGTTTTTTTTTTTTGGGTCACACCCGGCGGTGTTCAGGGGTTACTCCTGGCTGTCTGCTCAGAAATAGCTCCTGGCAGGCATGGGGGACCAAATGGGACACCGGGATTCGAACCAACCACCTTTGGTCCTGGATCGGCGGTTGCTTGCAAGGCAAATGCTGCTGTGCTATCTCTCCGGGCCCCAAGGATTACTTCTAATGATATTTGTGGGACCATATGGATGCCAGGGTTACCTGCAGTACATATTTCAGCCCCAGGATATAGAATCTTTTTTTTTTTTTCCCTCTGGTGTCAGCCATAAAACTCAGGAATACAAGTGCTCTGTTTTTGAGGCACATCCTAGTTACAACTACAATATGTAACTCTTAGTTCTCCCTTAAAAATATTAATGTATTTGTGGGGCTGGAGAGAGAGCATGGAGGTAAAGCATTTGCCTTGCATACAGAAGAACGGTGGTTCGAATCCCGGCATTCCGTATGGCCCTTCGAGCCTGCCAGGAGCAATTTCTGAGTGTAGGGCCAGGAGTGACCCCTGAGCACTGCTGGGTGTGACCCACCCCACCTCCCACCCCCCAAAAAAATGTATGTATTCAGTATAATTGTCAGTTTTGCATATTTTTTAAAAACTAGAAAAATTAAACTAAAATTTAGATTCACATACTATTTTAAGAAAATAGAGATCCTGTTTACCCTTTACCCATTTCCCACCAAATTGTATATTTTTTTATGGTATGTTCTACATTATATATTTTGCATAAGAGTACTGTGGCAGGGCATCGGTAGTGAAGCAGTTAATAGAAATGGTAGTTTCGGGGCCGGGCGGTGGCGCTAAAGGTAAGGTGCCTGCCTTACCTGCACTAGCCTAGGAAGGACCGCGGTTCGATCCCCCGGCGTCCCATATGGTCCCCCAAGCCAGGAGCGACTTCTGAGCACATAGCCAGGAGTAACCCCTGAGCGTCACCGGGTATGGCCCAAAAACCAAAAAAAAAAAAAAAGAAATGGTAGTTTCTCTGGAAAACAGCTTTGCATTTTGCAGTGGAGTGCAGTTGTTGAGCCACACGGTAATTGTGTGTTAAATGTTTGAAGAAATTCATTTTTCCAAGCTGTCTGTGCTCTAGCTGCAGTTAGTTATATTGTACATAGAGGCAGGGAAGTCTTTGATCTTTCCTGACTCACCCTAGAGAGAGTGTTGGATACCTCATTCCATCCTGAAGAGAGTAGACTAGGTCTACTTTGTCTTTGCTAATGGGGGGTTTTGGGCCACAGTATTTTGGCACTTGGCTGGAATAAAATGGCTAAAATTCTGTTTTCCTAGATTCTGCCTTTCCTAGTCTTTTGGCTAAAGAGTTTTTTTTTTTTTTTTTTTTTTGGGGGGGGGGGGGCTACACACCCAGCAGTACTCAGGGCTTAGTCCTAACTGCACTCAGGAATCACTCTTGGCCCGACTCAGGAGACCATGTGAGGAGTTGGTGATCAAATCTAGATCTGCTGTGTACAAAGTCAAGCACCTTACTGCTGTACTGTCTCTGGCTCTCCCTGGAGAACACTTTTTTTTTTTGGTTTTAGGACCATACCTGGTGTTGCTCAGGGGTTACTCCTGGTTCTGTGCTCAGAAATCACTCTTGGCAGACTCAGGGGGCCATATGAGATGCTGGGGATTGAACCCAGGTCGGCCATGTTCAAGGCAGGCGCCCTACCCACTGTGCTATCACTTGGCCCTAAGAACAGACTTTTATTAGAGAATCTCCTTCCTTCCTGCATTTGGAGGTGCTGAGGAAGTGGGGAGACGAGAATGTGTGTGTATATATATGAGATATCAGACAAACTGGAGTTGGTCACATGCTAGGCAGATGCCCTACCTGCTGTATTATCATTCCAGCCTCTGTTAGATATTTTCTTTTGTGTACTTCTGGGAATTCTGGGTGTCCTCTTAAGATTGGAGAGATAGTACAGCCCAGTGGTGCTTGCCTTGCACATTGCCAAGCTGAGTTCGAGCTCAGGCACTTTCTGATCCCTGAGCACAGAGCTAGGAGTAAGCCCATGGCACTGCTGGGTGTGGCTCTAAACCAAAACAAATAAATTCTGTGATATGGAAGGCTAAAAGGACAGACAGGAATTTCTTCAAAATATTTTCCAAGTCTGAGCTCTTTTAGCATTATACCTTTTCATTAAAAAAAATTTTTCCCTCCTCTTTTTTTTTTTTTTTTTGGTTTTTGGGCCACACCCGTTTGACGCCCAGGGGTTACTCTTTGTTACGTGTACTCAGAAATTGCCCCTGGCTTGGGGGGACCATATGGGACGCCAGGGGATCAAACAGCGGCTAGCTTGCAAGGCAGACACCTTACCTCTAGCGCCACCTTCCTGGCCCCAATTTCCCTCCTCTTTACCCTTTTAGCTGCTGATGGAATAAAAACATATTGGTTGTGGTGCCTTCATATTCGGCCTTCTGGAGCTTTTATTTAGTTGAAGCTTGCAACTGAGCATGCAAGTGGTTTCATACCTGACCATGGTACTCACACACTTCCTGTCATAGGCCAAGATTGCATACTTTTTGTTGTTATGCTAGGAATCCTACAGAGCTGATGACTCATGTGGGGTGGCACCAGGGATTGAATTTGTGACTGCATACTTGCAAGGCAGGTATTTTTTGCCACTGAGTCATCACTGCATCCCTTCCTCTTGTCTTTCAGTCTTACATTTTTCTTCCTTCTTTTTTTTTTTGTTTTTGTTTTTTTGTTTTTGGGTCACACCCGCAAGCACGCAGGGGTTCCTCCTGGCTCTATGCTCAGAAATTGCTCCTGGCAGGCTCGGGGGACCATATGGGATGCTGGGATCCGAACCACCGACCTTCTGTATGCAAGGCAAATGCCTTACCTCCATGCTATCTCTCCGCTCCACAGACTTACAGTTTTCTTCCATTTAGAGGTTTTCACTCTAGTTTTTTTTTTTTTTTTTTTTCTGGTTTTGGGGTCATACCCGGTGGTGCTCAGGGGTTATTCATGGCTCTGCCTCAGAAGTCACTCCTGACAGGCTTGGGGTACCATCTGGGATGCCGGGATTTAGGGTCCGTCCCGTGTTGGCTGCATGCAAGACAAATGCCTTACTGCTATGCTATTGCTCCAGCCACTCTAGTGATTTTTTTAGCCAGCACTCATTATACCAGTGTACATCTGCCTGTTTCTATTAATTGTTGCTTAATGCATATACCTAGCTTAATGTCGTGGGACTGTTAAATATACTGATATAATGACATAAATTATTAGAAATTTTATTTCTGCCTTAGTCAATAAAACATTTCTGTTTTCACTGGTCCATGTGTATAAAACAGTTGAAAATTGCTGTCTATAATTTTTAGGGTTTTTAGTAGACCTTTAGGAGGAATAGGGAAAAGTAGGTTTTCTCTTTCTAAAATGTTTGTCATACTTAAAATATTTTTTTAATTGAGATGAAGTTTCACAAAAGTATTAAAAGCGTAGTTGGAGAGCTATTGTGTCAGTCCCTTTTCCAGTGTAACTATATATATAGTTTTAAAATGACATTTATTACTTGTTAAGAATACATTTAGGAACTCAAGGGTAGTTCACTGACAAAAGCATTTGCCATGCAAGCATGATGCCCTTGAGCTTTTGTCTTCAATTCTTGGCACTGTCCCATGTGACAGTGCAGTTCCTTCAGTTCTGCTATTTAGGGTCTCTGGTGCCACACAGAACACACTCCAGCCAAGTACTGATGCCACAGCTATGAAAGTGTACAAATTCTCAGAGCTCTGCTTTCAGTGTGCAAGCCCTTGTGTAGACTTGTGTATGTGCAACCTATTATAATAGTAGCAACAAAGGGAAGGATTGAGGGATAAATTAAAAATAAAATAAATTGTTTGAGAATGAACAGCATTTTTTTTTTTTTTTGGTTTTTGGGGGCCACACCCGGCGGCGCTCAGGGGTTTACTCCTGGCTCTCTGCTCAGAAATCTCTCCTGACAGGCACGGGGACCATATGGGATGCTGTGATTCGAACCACCATTGGTCCTGGGTTGGCCACTTGCAAGGTAAATGCTCTACCATTGTGCTATCTCTCCGGCCCCAGAACAGCATTTTTATTGCACTTGGACTAGGAGTCTCTGGTTCCTAAGGACCTCTGAAATTTGTGATTTTTCTTCTCCACATTCTTTTTTAGTCTGTTTCCATAGCCTCATGAGATGCTTTCTTTCTTTTGGGGTGGTGGTGGGCACACCTGGGAAGGCTCAAGTTACTTGCTCTGCAAGTCAGGAATTACTCCTGTTGGTGCTCAGGAGGTCATAGGGAATGCTGGAGATTAAACCAGTTGGCTGTGTGCAAGGCAAATGACCCACCTACTCTACTCCATCCTGAGCTACCTTTTGAAAATGTATCTTGACCTTCTTTCTCCTCTAGAGTGGCCATCACTGCTTGAGGAATTAAGTGTGTGTGTGTGTTATGTTTGTTTTGGGAGCCATATCCAGCATGGACAAGCACCATGGCCAATCCCTCAAAGCAGTAGTATGAGCTTGAGGAAGTGTGTGTGTGTGTGTGTGTGTGTGTGTGTGTGTGTGCGCGCGCGCACGCGTGTGTGTGTGATGGCCAATCCCTCAAAGCAGTAGTATGAGCTTGAGGAAGTGTGTGTGTGTGTGTGTGTGTGTGTGAGAGAGAGAGAGAGATATTTATTTGGGGGCCATATCTAGGATGGGCAAGCACCATGGCCAATCCCGCAAAGCACTAGTATGAGGATGTGGCTGCAAACCCTGTTGAACGCTATAATCATAATTTATGTGTCTCAACTACGAGTGTGACTCTCGGAGCACCTGTGCGGGCACTGCAACTGAAGTAGCGCAGATCTGTGTGAACACTGCAACTTGGGATGTGAGCCCTGGCAAGAATCACAGCTAAAAAGTATGTGAGCAACATAGCCAGGTGTGTGTGCATCATCAATTCATCGCAGCAACACTGACAACAGTGAAAGGGATGGGGGAGGGTGTGAGGTGGATTGGGAGCTTTTGGCTTCTTGATTTTGGCAGGCGTAAAAAGGGTGAAGAAAGTTTGTTTATATACTATTTATGCACTTCTAACTTGAAGCAATCATTCTTTTCTGCTGGGGGAGGGGCCACAATGGGGGTACTCAGGACTTATTCCTGGCTCTGAGCTCAGGGATCATGCCTGGTGGTGTTTGGTGCCAGGGATCAAACTTAGGTCAGCTTAGTTCAGGGCAAGTATCTTAACCTGCTGAATATCTCACTTGTTGCACATCATTCCTTTTCCCTTTCAGCAAGTACCTATGAATAATATCATTGTATTCAGGAGACAGTTGGTATGTGTCATTCCCCCAGGTGAAATGCTTGAGAGATGCTTCATACAAATAAAGAATAAACTGGTTCACTTTTTTTGGAGGGGCGAGGAGTTTGGACCACACCTGGTGATAGGCGGTTTACTTCTGGCTCTGTGCACAGCTATTACTCTTGGTGGGATTTGGGGGATTCTATGTAGTGTAGGAGAATAAATCTGGGTTAGCTGAGTGCCAAGTCAGTGCTCTACTTGTATTATCATGCTGCTCCTACTGTTTCTCTTTAATCAGTGTTGATGTCATTATATATATATTTTTGTTTGTTTGTTTGTTTTTTGGGCCACACCTGTTTGACGCTCAGGGGTTACTCCTGGCTATGCGCTCAGAAATCATCCCTGGCTTGGGGGGACCATATGGGACGCTGGGGGATCGAACCGTGGTCCGTCCTACACTAGCACTTGCAAGGCAGACACCTAATAGCTCCACCTTCCCGGCCCCTAGATCTCATATTTTTATTGAAGGGAGTTAGGAAACTATTTAGCCATTAGCTTCACAAACTTTTTTTGTTTGTTTTGTCATATTTTGAGCCACACCCAAAAATGCTCAGGGGTTACCTTGGCTCACTCCAGTAGTGTTCTGGGGACTGTATGGGATGCTGGGATTGAATCTATGTCAGCTGTGTACAAGACAAGTGCCTTACCTACACTGCTATTGCTCGGGCTCCAAACTCTGGGTTTTGGTTAGGAGCGATTTCTGACGGAAGAGCCAGGAATAACTTCTGAGCACCACTGGGTGTGGTCCCAAAAGAAAAAATAAAAAAAAAAAGAAAAAAATGGCAGTCATTATGCTTTGCAGAGGAAAATAAAAGATAATAATGGCTTTCTTGTTTGTTCTTAGGAGAAATAGGAGATACTACTAGCATTCATTTTCTACTGAAATTTACAAAACTTTTGCCAGAATGACATAAATCTTTTTTCCCCTGCATAGTACAACTGATAATTTATGTTCAAGCTATTTTCATAGCTTGGGCTATACATTCCAGATTCCTGTAACTAGTTTGTAACTAAAAATTATACTTTTATTTTTTCCACTTTAATCTTTATCTTTGTACAGTGTTGGTAGTTAATAAACTCAAGGCAACTCATTATAAAATAACTTTTTACAAATGATTATAGATGTAAAAGCATATTATATTTGGAGTTTTGGCCACACCTAGCAGGGCTCAATGGCTCAATGGTTTATTCCTTCTTAGAAAGAACTTTTTTGACTTTTGGGCCTCACCCGGTGATGCCCAGGGGTTACTCCTGGCTATGCACTCAGAAATCTCTCCTGGCTTGGGGGACCATATGGGACGCTGGGGATCGAACTGAGGTTTGTCCTAGGTCAGCCTCATGCAAGGCATATGCCCTCCCACTTGCGCCACTGCTCCGGCCCCAAAATTCTTTTTCTTTGGGGATGTGGGAACCACACTTTGTGGTGCTTAGGGATTACTCCTAGCTCTGCACTCAGGGATAGCCCCCAGCAGGCTGGGGGACCATATGGGATGCAAGGAATCTAACCCATTGGCAGGTTGGCCACGTGCAAGGCAAACACCCCACTGCTGTGCTATCTCTCTGGCCCTTCAATGGTTTATTCCTGACTGCATTCAGGAGATCCTATGGGAGGCAGGGATTCAGGCTGGCTGCATGCAAGGCAAGTGCCCTATACCTTAGTACTATAATTTCAACTCAGGAATGTTATTTCTGTATGAAGGAACATACATCAAATTCCTTCCTCCATCCCTTCTTTTGTTCATTCTCTCATACCCAATGGCACTTGGGAATTATTTTTTCTAGTTTGGGGTCACTCCTGATGTTTTTCAGGGAACCATGCAGTACAGGACATCGAACTAGGGTTTACTGCTGGCAGTCTTTGTGGCCCCTTGAGAGTTAATCCTCTAAATTTAATATGGAGTCATTAACTAGTCACAAAAATGAAAATTTAAGGATATTTGATTATATTTGAAAATAATTACATGAACTTTTTTCTTTGCAAAATAACACTGTGAAAAAATTAGAGGGAAAAATAACCCAGTTATCATGTTTTTATTTTTTTGTGGGGGCCCACACTCAGCGGCGCTCTCGGGTTACTTCTGGTTCTGCATTCAGAAATCAATCGCTCCTGGCAGTCTTGGGAGATGATATGGAACAGAACCCGGTTCTGTCCCAGTTCGGCTGCGTGCAAGGCAAATGCCCCATCACTGTGCTATCACTCCAGCCCCCCCAAGTTACCAGTTTTTATATTGTTTGTACATAGTTAACCATTTTGAAGCACTCAGCAAGCTGTTTCCTCTTTGCTAGTCTGCATAGTTGTGGTTTGGGCCATTTATTACATTCTGGCAACAAACCTTGCATGTCAGAAGAACTTCATCGGGATTTCCTGGAAGGTCTTTTAAAGTAATTTTGGCTTTTTTGGCTTTTATTTTTGATTCATTAGATTTGAAGTAGATTCTAGTGACTCAGCAGTAAACTGAGCATCTCTGGGCTAGCAAAAAGAAAATACATGGGGCCGGGCGGTGGCGCTGGAGGTAAGGTGCCTGCCTTACCTGCGCTAGCCTAGGAGACGGACCGCGGTTCGATCCCCCGGCGTCCCATATGGTCCCCCAAGCCAGGAGCGACTTCTGAGCGCATAGCCAGGAGTAACCCCTGAGCGTCACCGGGTGTGGCCCAAAAACCAAAAAAAAAAAAAAAAAAAAAAAAAAAAAAAGAAAATACATGTTCCTTTGTATCTGCAATGACTGAGAGCCACATACTTAGTTGTGGTACTTGCATGCATTTGTGGCTTGAAGGATACTAAACAGTGATGTCAGGATTGACTGCACTTGACAATATGGGGGGGCGGCACCAGGAATCCAGACTTGAGGCAACACCATAAGGGGCTTTCCATAACTGAGCTGTTCTCAGAACCTCCCAGAGTTGATTATTTCACCTTTCTATTGATTTTGGGGGGGAGGACGGCGGTTTGGATCATGTCAGTAATTCTTTATTTTTGTTTGTTTTTGAGTCACACCTGATGGCCCTCAGGGGTTACTCCTGGCTCTGTGCTCAGAACTCGCTCCTGGCAGGCTCTGGACCATATGGGTGCCAGGGATTGAACTAGTTCAGCCGTGTGCAAGGCAAAAGCCCTGCCCACTGTGCTATCACTCCAGCCCCATGGGTCATACCAATAGTTCTTTTTTGTTTTTGTTTTTGTTTTTTTGGGTCACATCTGGCTGCACTCGGGTTATTCCTGGCTCTGTGATCAGAAATTGTTCCTGGCAGGCTCGGGGACCATATGGGATGCCGGGATTCGACCCACCGTCCGTCTGGAACTAGCTGCTTGCAAAGCAAATGCCCTACCACTGTGCTATCGCTCTGGCCCCTCATAATAGTAGTTCTTTTTTTTTTTTTGGTTTTTGGGTCACACCTGGCAGCGACAGGGGTTACTCCTGCACTATCCTCAGAAATCACTCCTGGCAGGCTTGGGGGATCATATGGGAAGGACCACTGTCCTGCATGCAAGGCAAACGCCATCAAAACTATCTCTCTGGTCCCTCATACTAGTCATTCTTTTTTTTTGGGGGGGGGGGCCACACCCGGCGGTGCTCAGGGGTTACTCCTGGCTGTCTGCTCAGAAATAGCTCCTGGCAGGCATGGGGAACCATATGGGACACCGGGATTCGAACCCAACCACCTTAGGTCCTGGGTCGGCTGCTTGCAAGGCAAACGCTGCTGTGCTCTCTCTCTGGGCCCATACTAGTTGTTCTTTTTTTTTTTTTTGGTTTTTGGGCCACACCCAGTAACTCTCAGGTTACTCCTGGCTATGTGCTCAGAAGTTGCTCCTGGCTTGGGGGACCATATGGGACACCGGGGGATCGAACCGCGGTCCGTCCAAGGTTAGCGCAGGCAAGGCAGGCACCTTACCTTTAGCGCCACCGCCCGGCCCCATACTAGTTGTTCTTAAGGGTTATTGCAGCCTCTGCTGCTGTGCTCAGGCATGTTGCGTAGGGGCCATATGTAGTGACAGGGATCAAATGAATCTGTCACATCCAAGGAAAGGGCCTTAATCCTTTTCTAATTGCATGTAAAAATGTATTCCTGGGACTGGAGTGATAGCCCAGCAGTAGGGCATTTTGCCTTGCACACGGCCAACCTGAGACGATCCAAGTTTGATCACTGGCATCCCTGAGCCTGCCAGGGGTTATTTCTGAGCACAGAGCCAGGAGTAACCCTTGAGCACTGCTGGGTGTAGCCCCAAAACAAAAACTTAGTCCTATACTAAATTCCTCCCCAAATGGAGAGTTTCCTTCTCTTTCTTCAATAAACCTTTCTATATATATATATAAAAAAAAAAGTATAAAATATATTGTTTCTGGGGTTGGTGATGTAACCCAGTGGTAGAACATGAGTCCTTGGATTTGATCCCAGCATACACACACACACACACACACACACACACACACACACCCCAAATTACTGTCTTTAGCCACACACACACACACACACACACACACACCAGCACACACACCAGCACACACACATACACACACACACACACACACAAATTACTGTCTTTAGCCATTATTTTCTATCCTGGATCAAACTTGAACTACTGCAGTCTATACAACTTGAATTCTTTTTTTTTTTTTTTTGTAGCTTGGGTTCTTGAGATGAGTAAAGCATAATTTAAACCTGTTATTGAGTCACATTCTTCATACTTGAATTCTCTTTGCATTTCTCAACTTTTCCCACATAATGCAATTATGGCTAGAGAGGCCTGATAGAATTAAACTTTGCTTGGAACAGAACTAGATTTGGTCCCTGGAGCTGCAAATGCCCCACATAGAGTTGACATGAGTAAACCTTCCTCAGAACAGAGCTAAGAGTCAATCTTGAGCAGTGTGTGATCCAAAATAAAAACCAAAGGAAGGAAAGAGTCTGTGGAGAGAGAGACTGACTGACTTCAACTTGCATGCAGGAGACCAAGGGTTGGTTCTGAGCACTATGTAGTCTCTTGAACAGAGAACTTGGATGCCCCTTACCTCTTCCTCACCCCCCAAAAAAGCTAAGATTCACAACTAAGTTTAATAACTTTGTGTTCACAAGAAAGTAGTACTACTTACAAGGTACTGTCATGTCTACTTCATCTAATTTTTGTTTAAGTACATTCTACATTAAGATTTGCATTGGGGCCGGGAAGGTGGCGCTAGAGGTAAGGTGTCTGCCTTGCAAGCGCTAGCGTAGGACCGACCAGACCGCGGTTCGATCCCCCGGAGTCCCATATGGTCCCCCCAAGCCAGGGGCGATTTCTGAGCGCATAGCCAGGAGTAACCCCTGAGCGTCAAATGGGTGTGGCCCAAAAACCAAAAAAAAAAAAAAAAGATTTGCATTAACTTTCCCCCCCTCCTCTTTTGTTTTTGGGCCACACCCAGTGGCACTCAGGGGTCACACCTGGCTCTGTACTCTGAAATCGCTCCTGGCAGGCTTTGGGAACATATGGATGCCAGGAATGCCTTGGTCCATCCTGGCTCAGCCATGAGCAAGGCAAATGCCCTACTGCTGTGCTCTCTGGCCCCACTTATGTTTGTTTCATAAAGATATTTTTCTTTTATTTTCTTCCATCCAAGATATTTTTCTTATAAAGTTGAGCCTGACTGGACTAAGAAGATAAGAACTACCCAGTATTTAAAAAGTTATTTATTTGGGTGTAAAATATTTATTGCACAGTGCTATCGATCCTTGACTTTCAGGATTTTACTTGGTCCTTTTTATTAGTGTGGGGTGTGGGCCAGGATTTAGAGATCAAACCTTACAACCTCATACAGGAAAAGCCTACTAATATTGCTGAACTCTTTTTTTTTTTTTCTGGGAGGAGGGCCACACCCTGTGACACTCAGGGATTACTCTTGGCTATGCGCTCAGAAATCGCTCCTGGCTCAGGGACCATATGGGACGCTGGGGGATTGAACTGCAGTCCGTTCTAGGTTAGCATGTGCAAGGCAAACGCCTTACAGCTTGCGCAACCACTCCGGCCCCACTACCGGACTCTTAACTGGAAATAATGAACTCTACCTCCAGCTCCTTCTTTGATTATTGCATGTTAAATGTTGCCAAATATATGATGCTACATGAATGAGGTGCTGGTAGGATCACAGCGTCCAAACTTAATGTATGAAATTGTAATACAGGAAAGGTGATAGTTGAGTCCATTATCTGTTTTTCTCCTGTTGTTGTAATGGGAGAGTGTCAGAGTACTTTGATCAGATTACAGCACCAGAGGCAGCTGTACAACCTATTTTCTCATCAAAGTTGTATCTTTACTATTTTTTGTTGTTGTTCTTAATTTTTCCTCCTCTTTTAATCTTCTGGACTTTTTCTTTTGAGTTTTGGAGAGGTGAGGAAACTAAGGATATGTTTATTGAATAACCAGTATTTTTTTTTCAAATACCTAATATTTATGTAGCTGATGATTTCACTTAAAGATCTTTGTTAGAAGATTTGGGGAGACCAAATCAAGTGATATTTTATTTATTGTTTTGCTTTTGGGCCACACCTGGCAATGCTCAGGGATTACTCCTGACTCGACACTTAAGGAGTCACTTCTGGTGATGCTCGGGGGACCAGATGGAATGCCTAGCTCGGCCATATGCATGCAATCTCCTTTCCAGCTGTACTCTCTCTCTGGTCCCTCAAATGAAATTTAATCAGAAAGTGAATTGAAAACCTTTTGTTTGTTTTGTGTTTGGGATATACTGTGTGAAGTTTAGTTTGTTGCTCCTGATACATTGCTTAAGAGTCACTCCCAGCCGTTGTTTGGGTTACTGTGTGCCCAAGCATCCCACCTGTAGACCATGTTCTCTAGCCCTTTAAATTATCTCCTTAGGCAGAATTGAACACTTTAAGAGGTTAAATATGTTGCGTAGTGTTAGAGCACTTGCTGAGGATATCTGAGGCTTTATTTTATTTATTTATTTATTTATTTATTTTGGTTTTTGGGTCACACCCGGCAGCGCTCAGGGGTTACTCCTGGTTCTATGCTCAGAAATCGCTCCTGGCAGGCTCAGGGGACTATATGGGATGCCGGGATTTGAACCACTGATCTTCTGCATGCAAAGCAAATGCCCTACCTCCATGCTATTTCTCCAGCCCTTAGACTCTGTGTTTTAGACATATGCATGTACCTCAACTCTACACTGATGTGATAAGACCTTTGGCCCTGTCCATGTTACTTTCTGTTCCCCTCTTAGCTGTTTCAATTTCTTTCCAGTTCTCATTTCTTTAATCTAGATTCCAGGGTAATCCAGGTGTTTCCCCTTTGTTTCCTTGCATTCCCTTGTCCTGTTGATTGCCTATTTAGTACCAGTCTTCGGTTTGCCTGATTGGTTTCACCTCAGTTTTTGTCAGTGCTTACATGCTTAATTAATTCAACTACTCCTGCTTATACCTGAAACTCAGTCTTCATTAACATCTTGTCTTGGGAGCCAAAGCGATTGCACAGTAGTAGGATGTTGCACTTGGCTGACCCAGGATGGACTTGGGTTTAATCCCGGCGTCCCATATGGTCGCCCAAGCCGGGAGTGATTTCTGAGCACATAGCCAGGAGTAACTCCTGAGCGTCACTGGGTGTGGTCCAAAAAAAAAAACAAAAAACACAAACAAAACAAATAAAACCAAACTTCTGTCTTGGTCAATATTTTAACTAGACTTGGAATGGCTTCATGCTTATCTAATTTTGCTTTAGTCTATCACACCTGGTGGTGCTCAGCATCTGATGCTGGAAACTAAATCTGGGCTTTCTACGTGCAAAGAATTTTATTTGAATTAGTACTTTTTAGGTATTTGCTTTGAGTCACAGGTGGTGATGCTCAGAGCCTACTCCTGGTTCTGTGCTCAGGAATCACTCCTGGCAATACTTGGGAGTGACCCAGGTCAAACCTAGCTCAGCTGCCTACAAGATAAATGCTCTATCCATTGCACTATTGCTCCTTCCCTGCATACTTTCTTGTTTTGGGGTCACACCTGGATGTGCAGCAGGACTTACTTTTGGTTCTGTATCCAGGAATCACTCCTCACAGTGTTGGGGAACCATATGGAATATCAAGGATTGAACCTGGGCTAGCCACATGGGAAGCAAAACACTGTACATGTTGTACTGTTGCTCTTGCCCACCTATTCCTCTTACGTTTTAGTGAGTGCTTTTCAAAAAAATAAGAGATTTATCTCCCTTTTTTCATTTTTTGGGTTTTTTTTGGGGGGGGGTCACACCCGGCAACGCTCAGGGGTTCCTCCTGGCTCTAGGCTCAGAAATCGCTTCTGGCAGGCACAGGGGGATTCGAACCACCGTCCTTCTGCATGAAAGGCAAATGCCTTACCTCCATGCTATCTCTCCAGCCCCAAGATTTACCTCCTTTTGACTCTGGCAGCAAGCGAAGCAAGATGAGGAAATGAGGGGTTCCATAGCTTCTGATATTTGGGTTGGAAAAAACAGATTTTTGTTTTGTTTTGTTTTGGGGCCACACCTGGTGATGCTCAGGGGCTGGCCACTCCTGGCTATGTGCTCAGAAATTGCTCCTAGTTTGGGGAACACTTAGGATACCGGGGGATTGAACTGTGGTCCGTCCTAAGGTCGTGCAGGCAAGGCACCGCTTCGGCCCCCTGGAAAAACCAGATTTAAGTCACATTAGCATTGTGGCTAATCGCCAGAACAAGCCCAAAAGTTGGGTTGGAGAGACAGAGAACAGTGCCTTGCATTGACACCTGGGTTTGATCCCTGGCACTTCATATGGTTCCTCAAGCTCCCTGAGCTCAGAGCCAGGAGTAAGACTTGAACATTGCAAGATATGGGTGGCCCCAAAACAATACTCCCCAAATAAAAACTAACGACAACAACAACAACAAAACAAACCCCACCCCCACCCCAAATCACACACCAAAAAACAAGTCCAAAGATTTTTGTTGTTTTTGTTGTGGGCCACACCTGGTGGTGCTCAGGAGTTTCTCCTGGCTCTGCGCTTAGAAATTATTCCTGGTAGGCTGGGGTGGGGGGGCAAATGGGATGCTGGGGATCGATCCCGGGTTACCAACTTTGGTAGGTAAGAGACAGTGAAGAAGTAACCACTCAGTTTCTGGACTGGATAAGTTGCCATAAGTATCTGCTGTAGTCATTTTCTTTTGTTTTCTTTTTTTTTTTTTGTTTTTGGGCCACACCCGTTTGACGCTCAGGGGTTACTCCTGGCTATGCGCTCAGAAATCGCCCCTGGCTTGGGGGGACCATATGGGACGCGGGGGGATCGAACCGCGGTCCAGTCCGTCCTACGCTAGCGCTTGCAAGGCAGACACCTTTCCTCTAGCGCCACCTTCCTGGCCCCAGCTGTAGTTATTTTCTTTCAGACACTTGCCGCCAGAGAGAGAGAGAGTACAGAGCATTCACCATGCATGTAGCAAACCAAGTTGGATCCCTTCTATCCCAATGTGGTTCCCCGAGCCTGCTGGGAGTGATTCCTGAGTGCAGGTTGGGTGTAGGCCCTGAGCATGGCTGGGTGTGGCACTCAAACAACTCCCTCAAGGTTTCCCCCCCCCAAAAAAAAAAAAAGTTAGGCACTTTTCCTGAAAAAGATCTAAAAAATCATGTTGATATTGAAAAGGAGATAAAGGGTGCCAGAGAGATAGTTCAAGGGGCTGATTGCATATTTTGCCTTCTGGTGCTCTTGTTTGATCCCTGATATTATACCAGAAAAACTGCTTTACCCACAACCCTTGAATAGGAATCAGCTGCACTGTCAGATTAGAGCTAGGATTCTCCCCCTGAATATCTGTCCCTGAACTGCTAATGAAAGGAATTTAATAAAATGAACGTAAAGGTAGTCAGATTTTACTTTTTCTAAGCATCCACATCTTGTGTGTGTAAGCAATAGTTAGCCTTTTCTCATGGAACTTCTTTTTGGGGGGAGTTTTTGGGACGCACTCGGTGGAGCTCAGGATTTACTCCTAGTTCTGCACTCAATAATCATTACTGGCAGTGAGCAGGGTAAGTTATTGGATCCTCAGGATTGAACCCAGGTCAGCTGTGTGCAAGGCAACCGTCCTCCCGCTGTGCTATCACTCTGCTCCCTCATGATACTTCTAATGTCATAGGGCAAGAGAAGTTTTGTTTTAGTTTTTGGTTTTTGGGTCACACCGGCAGTGCTCAGAGGCTACTCCTTGGCTCTCTGCTCAGAAATTGCCCCTGGCAGACTCTGGGGACCATATGGGACACCAGGATTAGAACCACCGTCCTTCTGCATGTAGGGCAAATGCCTTACCGTTGTGATATCTCTCCGACCCTAAGAGAAATATTTTTGTTTGTTTGTTTTGTTTTTTTGGGTCACACCAGGCAGCACTCGAGTTACTCTTGGCTCTGCCCTCAGAACTTGCTCCTGGCAGGCTTGGGGGACCATATGGAATGACGGGATTTGAACCACCATCCTTCTGCATGCAAGGCAAATGTCTTACCTCCATGCTATCTCTCCGGCCTCCCAAGAGAAGTACTTTATAAAAAAAAATCATTGAATCTGAGATACAAGTTACAAAGTCGTTTATGATTGAGTTTTAGTTTTAAGATGTTGGAGCACCCATGTCCAGTGTACACTTCCCTCCATCAATATCGAATTTGTTTCTATCTTCTCCTTCCACCATTCCTCTCAGCCTTCCACTATGGCAGTGGTCGGCAGCCTGCGGCTCACGAGCCACATGTGGCTCTTTACACTTTGAATTTGGCTCTTCTGTGTGCCGGGCGGCTGCTCCAGGAGTCAGGACTCTGCTCCTAGCCTCTGACAGTGCGTGCCCAGTGTGGCTCTCAAAATAAATTTCAATCGTGGTTTTGGCGAGATTTGGCTCAGTTGAAAAAAAAGGTTGCCGACCACTGCACTATGGCATTATCTCCCTCCCTCTTTTCCTCCCATCTTATCTTCCTTCCTTCCTTCCCTCCCTCTGTGGTTTGCAATACTGTTACTGAAAGGTTTTGACAATGCTTTACCTCCTTTCAGCACCTGGTTCTTGTTCAGAGTGATCATCTCACATTATCATTGTCATAGTGGTCCTTTCACAAGAGAAATTCTTATATTTGTTTATATAACTGCTTACTTATTTAATATCTTTGGTTTACTTCTCTGATATTTTATCTGATATTTGGGGGAATTAGGGTAGGAGGTTGAAGGTAGAAATGGTGGGAGAGGGATGTTTATGTAAATTTGTCTTTGACTTTTCAGAGTATTTTTAGTTCTTACAATATATAAAAACTTTTGTGGTAGTCAGAATTTGGTAGTAAAGAAGAATTGAAAGTCTTATACTTTTTTTGGGAAGGGTCGTCATACCGGCGCTCAGATGTTACTCCTTGCTCTGCGCTCAGAAATTGCCCCTGGTAGGCACGGGGGACCATATGGGATGCTGAGATTCGAACCACAATCTTTTTTGGTTTTGCGTGTGCAAGGCAAATGCCCAACTGCTGCTGTGCTCTCTCTCCGGCCCAGAAAGTCCTATACTTTAGGAGAGGAGTTAACTTTATGAGAAAAGTTAATTAACTTCTTATTGCCTTGGTTTTCTCACTTTATTTTTGGTTTTGGAACCACTTGTGGCATTGCTGGCGGGTTACTCCTGGCTCTATGTTTGGGGTTGATTCTGTCAGGTTCAGCGGCCCAGGTGGTATGGGGATTGAACCCAGGCCTCCAACACAGAAAGTCTGTTGAGTCACTCTAGTCTGCGCTTCTAATTTTACTTTACTTAATATATTTTTATTTCTGGATTCTTAGGTCACACCCAGTGATGCTCAATATCTATTCTTGGCTCTGTGCTGGAGTTATCCCTGGAGGGACAGGGGACCCATGTGTGGTGCTGGGGATCAAAATGGGGTAATCTGCAGACAAGGCAAGCACCTTACCTCCTGTACTATATCTCCAGCGCCTGGTGCCCTCATTTTTAAATAATGGAGGGGGCTGGAGTGATAGCATAGTAGGTAGGATGTTTGCCTTGCACACAGCCGATCTGGGTTCGATACCTGGCATCCCATAGGGTCCCCAAGCATGCCAGGAATAATTTGAGTGCGGAGCCTGTGGTAACCACTGAGTGCCTCTGGGTGTGCCCTCAAAAATGAATGTAATAGTAATCTACATTAAAATACTAATTAAATAATTTATGTGAAGTGAATAGAATAATGTCTGAAATATAAGCAAGCCGTGAATGTAGAGGTGTGGTGTTGGAGTGAGTCCTTTATTTGTCATATTACTTAGAACTATGGTAGACTTGCCATTTGTGCTAAAACATGACGTTTTCACTTTAATTTTCCCAATAATTTTTTCTTGCTATTAAACAACTCTGAAAGGTTTTCTTTTTGTTCACTTGTAGCCAGTCAGAAAAGAAGAGAGGGGAAATCTCTGTAGAAGAGATTTTTTAAGATATGAGCTCTTTTGTCCCTATGATTTCTTCTTCCCTTCTTCTTGCCAGAACAGTGAAAATAGATCTGGTTTCCTGGGTTATCTCAGCTTGTAACAGAAAGCTTTTTGATAAAGTTGGCTGTTGGGTCAGCTGGATGAGATCATTCCTTCCCAAGTGGTGTGCAGTGCCTGAAGTATTTGTTAACAAAAGCTTGCTGGGGAGGCTAACTACACAATAAACCTGAGGTTGTGGTTATGTTAGGGCAGGAGTGTGGGTTTTCTGTTTAATAGACTACTCCTGATATGTGGAGGAAGGTGAAAGGTACTTGGCATGACTCTGCACTCTGACTGGCAAAGATAATTCTGCACTTTGACTGGCCACGTGTAGAAGGAGATAATAGTGATAAGGGACTCCGGATACAGTTAAGGTTGCAGCCTGAGCTTTAGGCCTTTCTTGAGATGTGATGGATGAACTGAGAATGAAGTAGCCCTTCTGTATTTGGATTAGTGCATTTCTAAACATCCAGAACATCTTTTGAAACGGGAGAGAGGTGGATGCCATGGAACTATGCACTTTAATGTGTGTTGCATAAATTTCAGTTTTAAAAAACTGAAAGGACAACCCAGAGAATGGAAAACCTGCATTTTTATTTATTCTGTTCGTACAAAATTGTCCCCCTAGTTGCTTTAAGGTTCTAACTTTCATATCCTGTATATTGACTAGTGGAGTAATTGAACAACTGATAGTATAAAAAAGTAAAAACTATATATGAGGTGAGCAAGCCATTAAAAAATAAAAAATGGGGCCCGGAGAGATAGCACAGCGGTGTTTGCCTTGCAAGCAGCCGATCCAGGACCAAAGGTGGTTGGTTCGAATCCCGGTGTCCCATATGGTCCCCCGTGCCTGCCAGGAGCTATTTCTGAGCAGACAGCCAGGAGTAACCCCTGAGCACTGCCGGGTGTGGCCCAAAAACCAAAAAAATAAAAAAATAAAAAATGGGGGGCCGGAGAGATAGCACGGAAGTAAGGCATTTGTCTTGCATCCAGAAGAATGGTGGTTTGAATTCCGGCATCCCACATCTGAGCCTGCCAGGAGCAATTTCTGAGCATAGAGCCAGGAGTAACCCTGAGCACTGCCGAGTGTGACCCAAAAACCAAAAACCAAAAAAAAAAAAGGGGGGCGGCTGGAGAGATAGCATGGAGATAAGACATTTTCCTTGCATGCAGAAGAATAGTGGTTCAAATCCCAGCATCCCATATGGTCTCCTGAGCCTGCCAGGAGCGATTTCTGAGTGTAGAGCCAGGAGTAACCCCTGAGTGCTGCCGGGTGTGACCCCAAAACCAAAAATAAATAAAAAGTTGATAGTTATTTTGTGCTTTTTGCATAGAATATATGGTTAGGCTTACCTCTGAGAAATAGAAATATTTTACCTAGAATAGGAAATAGAGCTATGTTATCATTTATCTTTCTCCTGTATCCTGCTCAGTAACAAAGGACTAAAATGGATTTTTTCCCCTAAAATGGAATTGATTCTGCTAAAACTCAAGCATGTACTTGAACAAAATCTTTGTTAATCTGTTGGGCTTTTCCTCACTTATTAAATACAAGTTTGGATTTAAATGTCTTTTGAAAAGTTTTGTTATTTGATTGGAAATACTAGACATACACTTAGAATTCTGGGAAAGAGAGAGAGGGGGGATGTAAGCCACACTCAACTCTGTTCTGTTTACTCCTTGGCTCTGTTCTTAGAGATCACTTCTGGCATTGCTTGGAAGACCATATGCAGTGGTTGGTATTAATACAATCAGGGATTGCTGCATCATGATAAGTGCCTTACCCACTGTGCTCTGGCCCAATTTTGTTTTATTTGTATGTGAATGTAAGTCCTTTCAGAATTGATCAAGGTGTCTGTGAATTAGCAAAATCAAATTGACTTTCTAGATTACTAATGTTAGAGCTTCAAATCTAAAGTTTGAAGGGAGCTAAGCTAGCTCTTAGTAATGAGAAACTTGGGTGTTACTTATATACAGTTTCTTCTGTATTTATTAAGTTTCCCTGGGGGGATTTTAGATTGTGTTAGAGTGCAGTTTCAGGTCATGGATCAGAATTAACTTGAAAGTTGTTACTAGAATGCAAAAAGTGGCTTATCAGATACCATCCTTTACTTAAGATCTATTTCTGGATATCTGCCTTAGAAAAAATAAGAAAGTTTTTAATTTCAGTAAATTCTCTAAACCCATGTTATGATTGTTGATGTGCATACAATGTTAAATAGAACAAAATCGGTGCCATTTTAGAAGTGCTCAGCCTATCTTTTTAAGGTATAAAGATAATCAGGGCTGAAGCGATAGCACAGTGGGTAGTGCATTTGCCTTAAACCTGGCCAACCCAGGTTCAATCCCTGGTATTCTGTAGGGTTCCCTATCTTGCAAAAAGTGATTTCTGAGCACAGAGCCAGGAGTAACCCCTGACCACAGCTGGGTGTGGCCCACAACAAACAAAAACCATAGGACTTATTTTTGTGGGTTTTATTTTGTGATTGTTGTTGTTGTTTTGGTTTTTGGGCCACACCTGGTGATGCTCAGGGGTTACTCCTTGCTATGTGCTCAGAAATTGCTCTTGGCTGGCCGGAAAGATAGCATGGAGGTAAGGCGTTTGCCTTGCGTCCAGAAGGACAGTGGTTCGAATCCCGGCATCCCATATGGTCCCCCATGCCTGCCAGGGGTGATTTCTGAGCGTAGAGCCAGGAGTAACTCCTGAGTGCTGCCAGGTGTGACCCAAAAGAAAAAAAAAAAATTGCTCATGGCTTGGGGGAACCATATGGGACGCTGGGGGATTGAACTGCGGTCCATCCTACACTAGCCTGGGCAAGGCTTACCACTTGTGCCACCACTCCAGCCCCTTTTGGTGTGTGTGTGTGTGTGTGTGTGTGTGTGTGTGTGTGTGTGTTATTGTTTTAATGGGGTGGGGGGTGGGGTTTTTGAGCCACCCACATCTGGCAATGTTCAAGGCTTACTCTTGGCTCTGAGCTCAGGGATCACCCCTAGCAGGGATCATGGGAGATATGGGGTGCTAAGAATCAAGTCTGGTTGGCTTTGTGCAAGGCAAGTACCCTATTTGCTGTACTATGTCTCCAGCCCCACCTTCCTTCCTTTGCTCCCTCCCTCCACACTTTGGGCTGTATTCAGGGTTTACTTCTGGTTCTGTGGTTCAGGGATCACTCTTGGCAAGTTTGGGAGACCATATGGGATGCCAGTGATCAAATTCAGGTTGACTGCATGCAAGGTAGCTACACTATCTACAGTACTATTTTTTTTTTAGTGCCAGTAATATTTTGGGGGGCCACACCTGATGGCGCTTAGGTGTTACCACTGGCTCTGCACTCAGAAATTACTCTTGGCAAACTTGAAAGACCATATGGGATGCTGGGGATTGAATCAGGCTCGACTGTATGCAAGACAAAAATGCCCTATTTTCTGTGCTATTACTCTGGACCAACCCCAATAATTTTTTCTTTTTTGGG
Source organism: Suncus etruscus (assembly GCF_024139225.1). Taxonomy (NCBI): domain Eukaryota; kingdom Metazoa; phylum Chordata; class Mammalia; order Eulipotyphla; family Soricidae; genus Suncus; species Suncus etruscus. Next base: position 121,155,401 of record NC_064854.1, on the reverse strand, counting down.
GGTTGTTACACCGGAAGCGCTCAGGGGTTATTCCTGGCTCTATGCTCAGAAATTGCTCCTGGCAGGCTCGGGGACCATATGGGATGCTGGGATTCAAACCAGCATTCTTCTTCATGCAAGACAAATGCCCTGCTTCCATCCTATCTCTCTAGCCCCTAACCCCAATAATTTTTTAATTAGTTAAAATGTTTTAGAGGGCCGGAGTGATAGTAAAGTCTCAACCAGTGCCAGGAATTATTACTGAGTGCAAAGCCTGGGGTAACCTTTGAGCATCACAGCCAGGTACAGTCCACTCCCCCCAAAAAAAAAAACTTTAGAATTTTAAATCATAAACTATCATAATTACATCTTTTGGGAAATGTGAGTATGAACTGTGCATTGTAATTATTTCTTTGAAGGAGAGATGTTAGGACAGAGCTTTTTGCTACTGATTAAAATGCAGAAAAATGGTCACTGCTTCCTCTGGAAGTAAGAAATTTCTAGTGTACAGATGAAGTTCTGATTATGTTCCAAAAAATTACCTCTGGTCTGATAGTATGCATATGTTTGTTTTTGCTCTTTCTGTCTTTCCTGTCCAGTGACTTTGTAATTTAAGCCAAGTTAATTTCAGGCACTGAAACACTTAAATTTCTGTGCCTGCTCTTGCTGCTGTTGCTTTGCTCCTCTTCCTCCTCCTCCTCCTTTTATTCAGAATTGATGCTTTAATTAGCTCTAGAACAGGAGTCTAATAAGCTGTTTTTTTTTCTAATAAGCTGTTTTGCAGTAAACATCATGATAGTTAAAGTGATTGAGAAAAGTGGTAGTATAAGATACATGTCCTACAGTGTATGAGAGTGTCTACAGAAAGCAGTTTCTTCTCAGCTCCTAAATACTATTATATTGCCAAGTAGGAATGTTTGCTAGCATCTGATCTTTTTTGTTTGTCTGTTTTTTTGTTTTTTGGGCCACACCCAGTGACACTCAGGAGTGGTTACTCCTGGCTCTGTACTCAAATTGCTCCTGGCTTGGGGACACCGGGGGATCGAACCTGGTCCATCCTGGATCAGCATGTGCAAGCAAGCACCCTACCGCTGCTTAGGCCGTGGCATCGAATCTTTTTTCCTTTTTGGGCCATATCTGGCTCCTTCCAACTCTGGTCATAGCTTACTCCTAATTGTGCTGAGGTGATCAATTTAGTTCTAGAGATTGAACCCAGACCTCCCACAAGCAAAACATGCACTTACTGATCTATCTTTTTTTTTGGTTTTTGGGTCACAACTGCAGCGCTCAGGAGTTCCCCCTGGCTCTACACTCAGAAATTGCTCCTGGCAGGCTCGGGGGATTATATGGGATGCCAGGATTCGAACCACTGTCCTTCTGCATGTAAGGCAAACGCCCTACCTCCATGCTATCTCTCTGTCCCCTTGATCTATCTATTTGATCCGTAAATCTATATTTTCATATGCAAAAATTCCTGAATTGGTGCAGGTTTAGTTTTTCCAAAACACTTGATCACTCCACCACTTTGATTTAAGATGGTCACTTTAGAGGCGGGAGAGAGCGCAACTGTAGGGCGTTTGCCTTGTAAGCGGCTGACCCAGGACCCATGGTGGTTCGAATCTTGGCATCCCATTTGGTTCCCTGTGCCTGCCAGGAGCGATTTTTGAACGCCTGAGTGTGACCCAAAAACCAAAAAAAGAAAAAAAAGATGGTCACTTTATAATCTCTGAACTAGTGCTTCTCTTGTTTGTAGTTTAGCAAGTTGGGGAGGGAATGTTGGGCTGTGTGGGAGTTGGAAGACCTTGATTCTGTCATAGAGTTGACACTAACTGGATGACTTTGGCAAGAAGAAATCTCTCTAGATTTCACATTTTTTTTGTTGTGGGGGGAAGGTCCATACCTGGTGGGCTTCTAGTTCTGCTATGGGGGGCCATATAGGGAGCCTTGATCTAATCCAGGTAAGCCTCTGTCATGTTCCTCCAACCCTAGATTTCTTTCTTTCTTTCTTTTTTTTTTTTTTCGGGAAACACCTGTTTCATGCTCAGGGGTTACTCCTGGCTAAGCACTCAGAAATTGCCCCTGGCTTGGGGGGACCATACGGGATGTCAGGGGATCGAACCGCAGTCCTTCCTTGGCTAGCGTTTGCAAGGCAGACACCTTACCTCTAGCACCACCTCGCCGGCCCCAGATTTCACTATTTAAATACTGGAAAAAGTTTTCAACTTTCTTTTTTTTTTTTTTTTTTTGGTTTTGAGTCACGGCCGGCAACACTCGGGCCACTACTGGCTCAACACTCAGAAATTGCTCCTGACAGGCTCAGGGGACCATATAGGATGCTGGGATTCGAACCATTGTCCTTCTGTGTGCAAGGCAAATGCCCTACCTCCATGCTATATGGCCTAGTTTTCAACTTTTTAAAAGTTGGAAAATATGAGTAAACAAAATCATTTAAGGTTCTCTTTTACTCCTTGGGAAAAAAAAAAAAAAGAAGGGCCGGAGAGATAGCATGAAAGTAGGGCGTTTGCCTTGCTTGCGGAAGGACGGTTTTTCAAATCCCGGCATCCCATATAGTCCCCTGGGCCTGCCAGGGGCTATTTCTGAGCGCAGAGCCAGGAGGAACCCTTGAGAGCTGCCGGGTGTGACCCAATAAACTAAACAAAACAAAAAGAACAGGTGATGCTGGACTACCACCATAGATTCTACACTGAGCTCCATCTTCAGCTTTCTTGCCCCACTCTTTACTGTTCAGTGTTTTGGGAGGGGATATTTTGGGCTCATCCAGTAGTCCTCAGGAATCCTGGCTCTGTGCTCTGGAATCACCCCTGACAATGCCCATCACTTATAGCTCTTCCTGGTGATGCCTTGATAAACCCAGCACTTCAGCATTGTAAACCATGTATAACTCCAGGTATAACCACGCAGCTTTGCAAACCTTTTATACTATCTATCTGGGCCAACATCTATATTTTTTTCTTACATTGTTTTTAGCTTACGCTCATCAACTGGTGACAGTATATACAGGACTAATGTATTTGGTGGTTCTCATTGCTTAAAATCTGCAAGATAGTGATAACTGAAATTTAGCTCACAGAGATAAATAACACTATCAGCTCCTTTTACTTCAGATTATTTTTAATTAAGAAGATGGTTTTGGGCCCGGAGAGATAGCGCAGCGGCGTTTGCCTTGCAAGCAGCCGATCCAGGACCAAAGGTGGTTGGTTCGAATCCCAATCCCGGTGTCCCATATGGTCCCCCGTGCTTGCCAGGTGCTATTTCTGAGCAGACAGCCAGGAGTAACCCCTGAGCAACGCCGGGTGTGGCCCAAAAACAAAAAAAACAAAACAAACAAAAGAAGATGGTTTTGGGGCCGGAGAGATAGCACATCGGCATTTGCCTTGCAAGCAGCTGACCCAGGACCTAAGGTGGTTGGTTCAAATCCTGGCATCCCATATGGTCCCCCATGCCTGCCAGGAGCTATTTCTGAGCAGACAGCCAGGAGTAACCCCTGAGCACCACCGGGGATGGTTCCCCCCCCCCAAACAAAAAACAAAAAACAAGAAGATGGTTTTATAGAAAAAATAAGATTTTTTTTAGAAAAACCCTAGACATAGCAAATAAAGTTTTCATTACTCTCAAGTGTATGTTTTCCCTCCCTTCCTCTCTCCCTCCCTCCACGTACTGTTCAGGAGTTACTCCTGGATCTACATTCAGAAATTACTCCTTGGGCCAGAGAGATAGCATAGCCTTAGGGTGTGTTTGCCTTGCAAGCAGCTGACCCAGGATGAACCTGGGTTCAATTCCCTGCATCCTATATGATCCCTGGAGCCTGCCAGGACAGATTTATTTACTTTTTTGTTTTTTTGGCCATGCCTGGTGACGCTCAGGGTTTACTCCTGGCTGTGCGCTCAGAAATTGCTCCTGGATTGGGGGGACCATATGGAACGCCAAGGTATCGAACCGTGGTTCGTCCTAGGCTAGTGCTTGCAAGGCAGACACCTTACCTCTAGCGCCACCACGCCGGTCCAGCCAGGACCGATTTCTGAGCAGAACCAGAAGTAATCCCCGAGTGCTGCTGGGTGTAAGCCCCTACCCCCTACCCCCAAAAAAGGGAAAAATAATGAAATTACTCCTAATGGTACATTGGGGGGATCATAGGATTCTAGGAATTGAAGCCAGGTTGGCCTCATACAAGACAAATACCCTGCCTACTACTGTACTATTGGTTCTGCCTTATAACCTTGTCTGGTGAAGTTCTTTGGTTTTGGGCTGCACCTGGCTGTGCTCAGTGCTTACTTCTGGCTCTGCTCAGGAATCACTCCTGGTTGAACTTGGGCAACAGTATGCTGGATTGGCTACATGCAAAGCAAGTGTCCTACCTGCTATACTCTCTCTGATCCCCAATTATTGCTTTTACTGGTTTTGTTCTGGGTTCACCCCATGATGTTGGGGCCATGTCCAGTGGTGTTTGGGGGACTATGTGCTGGAGATCACACATATTTTTCATATTCAAAATATGAGTGCTAGCTCTTTGAGCCCTTTTCCCCCAACTAGATTGAACATTTCAGTAGTGTGTGTGTGTAGGAACATTTCAGTAGTGTGTGTGTGTGGGGAGTCTGGCCATTTCCATTGGTGCTTAAAACTTTTCCTGTCTCTGCACTAGGAATCACTCTTGGCAGTGCTTAGGGGACCATATGGATGCCAGGGCTTGAACCCGGGTTGGCTGTGTACATGGCATGCATCTTACCCACTGTGCTATTGCTTTGGTCCCTGGAAAATATCTTTATTTGATGAAAAAAAGAAGAAAAATTATTTGAGGAGCCAGGGATATGGCATACACGTCTGAGTGTTTTGTTGTTGTTGTTGGTTTTTTTTTTTGGTGTTTGGGCCACACCTGGTGATGCTCAGGGGTTACTCCTGGCCATGTGCTCAGAAATCGCTCCTGACTTGGGGGACTACATGGGATGCTGGGGATCAAACCGTGGTCCGTCTTCAGCTAGCGCATGCAAGGCAGATGCCTTACCACTTGTGCCACTGCTCCAACCCCGAGTGTAATTTTTATGTAGATGTACTGGGTTTGTCATATGAAGGCCACAGACCACACACTCAAACTATGTGTTAAACAGGAATTAAACCTATATCATACAAAGCAGTTGAAATGATATGTTAGCACAGGCGGCATTAAGTTCGTAGATGCTGCGCATACAAATAATGAAACTGATAGACAAGACTTTCTGGGGCCGGGAAGGTGGCGCTAGAGGTAAGGTGTCTGCCTTGCAAGCGCTAGCGTAGGATGGACAGCAGTTCGATCCCCCGGTGTCCCATATGGTCCCCCCAAGCCAGGGGCGATTTCTGAGCGCATAGCCAGGAGTAACCCCTAAGCGTCAAATGGGTGTGGCCCAAAAACCAAAAAAAAAAAAAAGACTTTCTAAAAATTACGTGGGGCTGAAAGATAACAATGGGGTTTAGACTAAAGACTGCCTGTTTTTCCATGAATTGCTTTGAAAGTTTTCACTGAATCATTTAGTTTGCTTGACAACAGGGAATGCCAGTGAAGGAATGTCATAAATTTTTTTGTGTTAGATTAGAGAGAAAGCACAAAGCATAAACTTCATGCCTTGCTTCTTTGCTGGATTCACTCCCTGCCATTGCACATTCCTTCCAAGCACTACTAGGAATAATCTCTGAGCAGAGTCAGGAGTAAGACTTGATCATCACCAGGTATGTCTTCAAAACAAAAACAGTTTTTTTGTTTGTTTGTTTTATTTTTGGGTCACCCGGCAGTGCTCAGGGGTTCCTCCTGATTCTATTCTCAGATATTGCCCCTGACAGGCTCAGGGGACCATATGGGATGCCGGGATTGGAACCACTGTCCTTCTGCATGGAAGGCAAACATTTACACCTTACCTTCATGCTATTTCTCCGACCCCCCCAAGTTTGCATATTCTTTGAAAAAGTTTTTTTATTTACCAGTCTTTCTCCTTTGCACCGTTGATTCTTGGGTAAAATTTAGTTTGAAATTCTATGATTTCATTTTGTTTGTTTTTGGAGCTTGGGTACCTAGGAGCCATGTACATTCAAAGTCAGGCATTCTGCTGTGCCACTAAGCTAAATCTAACCCCCTAGTATTTTCTGTTGTCAGATTTTTGGTCCAACCGTATGGGGGCTCAAGGGTTACGCCTGGATCTGCACTCAGAAATTGTCCCTGGTAGGCTTGGGGGACCATATGGGATACTGAGGATCAACCCGGTCTGTCCCAGGTCAGCCACGTGCAAGGCAAACACCCTATCGCTTCAACCTTGAAAATGACTTTTTTTTTTTTTGGCTAAACCCGGCAGCAGTCAGGGGTTACTCTTGGCTCTGCACTAAGAAATCGCTCCTGGTAGGCTAGGATGCCAAGGACCACACTCGGGTTCGTCCCAGGTCGGCTGAGTGCAAGGCAAATGCCCTCTCCCTGTGCTGTTGCTCTGGCCCCGGTTTACTTCTCTTTTATTCCATTATACTTTCCATATTTTTTGTTTGTTTTGTTTTAGGCCACATCCAGTAATGCTCAGGGGTTACTCCTGGCCATGCGCTCAGAAATCACTCCTGGCTTGGAGGACCATATGGGATGCCGGTGATCGAACCCAGGTCTGTCCTGGGTCCGCTGTGTGCAAGGCAAACGCCCTACTGTTGCACTGTCTTGCCGGCCCCTACTTTCTATAATTTTAAATGATGAAAAATGCATCTATGGCAAAAAAACATCCTGTGATTATACAAGAAATGCAGTAGAATATTGAACATAGCCAATGTCAGAGCTATTAGGTCATTTTCCTCTCATGTGCAAGCAGTCTCTGCCCACTAGCAGTGGGGAGAACGGACAAACCTCATACTGTGTTTTAAAGGTCAGTGCATGCAGACTTGAAGACCAATGGAGAAGCACATTCCAGTGAGGAGGCAAAGTTCACTTTGCCTTCTGCCCACTTAAGATTAGATCTGAAAGATCAGCAGAAGTTTCAGCTCCTCTTTATTTTATTTTTTAATAATATCTTTATTTAAGCACCATGGTTGCAAACATCACTGCTCTTTAAAAGCAATTCCTCTACTTATTATTTTTTTTCTTTCTGTGATAAATCACATATATATTTGGGTCTGAGAGATGGGTCAGCAGTAGAGTGCATGTGTTGTAATGTTTAAGGCTTTGGGTTTGTTTCTTGGTCCTGTCAAAACAAAATAAAAAATTGATTCCTGGGCTGGAGCCATAGCACAGCAGGTAGGGCCGACCTGGGATTTGATCCCTGGCATCCCTGAGCCCGCCAGGAATGATTTCTGAGCTCAGAGCCAGGAATATTTCCTGAGCGCTGCCAGGTGTGGCCCCCTCCCAAATTTTACTCCTTTGGAGTTTTTTATGATAGTCAGATAAGAATATTCTAAAATTGATATGAATGCATTCTTTTCTTTTTTTTTTTTTTTGGGGGGGGGTGTCACTGCTGGCAGTGCTCAGGGGTTACTCCTGACTCTACGATCAGAAATTGCCCCAGGCAGGCACGGGGGACCATAAGGGATGCCAGAATTCAAACCACCATTCTTCTGGAAGTAAGGTGTTTAAACGCCTTACTTCCATGCTATATCTCTCTGGTCCCTATGAATGCATTCTTTTCTAAAATTTCAGTTTGCATTGTATTTGAATCAAAATTTTGCCTTGTAGTACCCCCATTCCAGTCAGTCTCCTTGTTTTTAATGGTCTTTTTCTTGTTAGCAGAATAAATATTTGCCATTTGAACTACATTTCATTCTTTTTTTTTTTGGGGGGGGGTGGTCACACCCAGCAGTGCTCAGGGGTTACTCCTGGCTCTACATTCAGAAATCGCTCCTGGCAGGCTCTGGGCTCCATATAGGATGCTGGGATTTGAACCATCGTCCTGCATGCAAGGCAAACACCCTATCTCCATGCTATCTCTCTGCTCCCCCTGAACTACATTTCTAAGGTTATTGAGCTTTTGAAAATTGTAGGGTTTGCAAATTGATTGGCTGCTGATGCCCCCAACCCCACCCTCTTCATAACAGAGGCTCCTTTGATGCTACATGTAGTCCAGAATTGGCAAGTTGGCATCTCACTCACTCTTGGTCTCCTAACTTTTCCCAGACATTGTGATTTATGACCCTCACCCACTGGGTGAACTCAGTCTGTGTGTGTGCGCACACACACAAGAAGAGTGCTTTTCTTTAATTGTTTAGGGAAGGGTTTTCACTAGGGGGATGAAAACTAAGGGTTTTCACTATGGTTTCCTCACCTTGCCTTGGATATGTAACTACTTGTTTATTTGGTTTTGGGGTCATACACAGTGGAGCTCAGGACTTACTCCTGGCTCTGTGCAAGCCAACCCTCTACTTGCTGTATTATTGCTCTGGATCCATAAGTTACTCTTAAAACACAGATTGGCACCTCTCACAATATTCGGTATGTGTTGAAAGGTTAGTTTGGGGGCAGAAGTCTTTCTGGCTCTAGTACAATTCGATCATTCTGGAATTTCTGTTCATTGCTCTTTTAGGCTACAGGTACAATTTGAATACTGGTGCTTTCCTGGGATGCTTTTATTTTTGGTTTTGGGGTCATCTGGTGGTGCTCAGGGGTTACTCCTGGCTCTTCACTAATAAATTACTCCTGGCAGACTCCAGGGACCATATGGGATGCCGAGGATTGTACCCCGGTCAGCCGTGTGCAAGGCAAACGCTCTACCTGCTGTGCTATCACTGTGGCCCATTATTTGCCTTTTTAAAAAATTTTTGCTTTTTTGCTGGAGTTTGTGTTAATAAGTTTATTTTCAATAATAGTATCTGGAAAAGAAACAGTCTTTCTGTTCACAAGAAAAATTTACTTTGTGCTTGAATTTCCTGCTTCAGTACTCATTTGATGGATAAAATTTCTTTAAAAATAGTTTTACTTGGGGCTGGAGAGATAGCATGAAAGTGAGGTGTTTGCCTTGCATGCAGAAGGATGGTGGTTTGAACCCCGCCATCCCATATGGCCCCCCAAGCTTGCCAGGAGTGATTTCTGAGTAAAGAGCCAGGAGTAACCCCTGAGCACCACCAGATGACCCCAAAACCAAAAATAAAAGCATCCTAGGAGGAATCTCCTGGGATCCCCTGAGCACTGTCGGGTGTGATCCAAAAACCAAAGGAAAAAAAAAGTTTTACTCAAGGGCCAGAGAGATAGTACAGTAGATAGAACACTTGTCTTGCACATAACTTGATTCAAACCTTACCACCCAATATGGTCCCCTGAACATGTCCAACAGTGATCCCTGAGCACAGCGTTGCATGGTCCAGAAATAAAACTAGCCAATCAACCAAACCAAACCGAAAAACCCAAAATAGTTGAATTAGTTTTAAAAGCATCACTCCTTTGTTTCCTAACATTTAGTGTGTTGGCAATAGAAATCACAAGTCAGTATGTTTTCACAACTTGCTATGTACTGTTTTGGGAATTTTTTACTTTTTCTTTTCTTTCTTTTTTTTTTTTTTTGGTTTTTGGGCCACACCCGTTTGACGCTCAGGGGTTACTCCTGGCTATGCGCTCAGAAATTGCCCCTGGCTTGGGGGGACCATATGGGATGCCGGGGGATCGAACCGCGGTCCGTCCTACGCTAGCGCTTGCAAGGCAGACACCTTACCTCTAGCGCCACCTTCCCGGCCCCTTTTCTTTTCTTTCTTGAGCCATTGCCTCCTTTTCCTTTTTTTCTTTTTTCTTCTTTCTTTCTTTCTTTCTTTCTTTCTTTCTTTCTTTCTTTCTTTCTTTCTTTCTTTCTTTCTTTCTTTCTTTCTTTCTTTCTTTCTTTCTTTCTTTCTTTCTTTCTTTCTTTCTTTCTTTCTTTCTTTCTTTCTTTCTTTCTTTCTTTCTTTCTTTCTTTTTTTTTTTTTTTTTAATTTTTGGCTTTTTGGGTCACACCTGGCAGCGCTCGTGTTCCTCCTGGCTCTGTGCTCAGAAATCGCTCCTGACAGGCACAGGAGGACCATATGGGATGCTGGGATTCAAACCACTGTTCTTACTGATCTGCTGCCTGCAAGGTAAACGCCCTACTGCTGTGTTCTCTCTCCGGTCCCTTTTTCCTTTTTCTTTTCACCTTCTATTCCTGTGTCCAGTTCCCTTGTCAACCCTATTTCTCATCTCCCTGCCAACTCCAATTTTCACCGTGGTATATTATACATTCTTTTAATTTGTAAAATATATGTGCAAAATTTAAATAATGTATTAGTTTTATTACCCTCTTACAAAATAAAACTCAATCCCTTATTTGTCTTCCTTCCTTCCTTCCTTCCTTCCTTCCTTCCTTCCTTCCTTCCTTCCTTCCTTCCTTCCTTCCTTCCTTCCTTCCTTCCTTCCTTCCTTCCTTCCTTCCTTCCTTCCTTCCTTCCTTCCTTCCTTCTTTCCTCTGTCCTTCCTTCCCTCCCTCCTTTCCTCCCTCTCTTTCTCCCTCTCTCTCCTTCTCTCCCTCCCTCTCTCCAATGAATACTCCAATGAATAGTATTATTTTTCTTTTATTTGATATTTGATTGTGTTTTGGAGGCCTCATGGAAGGTATTTATGGTGATAGGTGTCAAACCATGTGCCTCTCATGTGCAAGGCATAATTTTTTTTTTTTGCCACACTTGGCAATGCTAAGGTGTTACTCCTGGTTCTGCACTCAGGAGGTAACTCCTGTCAGATCTGGGGACATACGGGATTCAAGTGCAAGTCAAGTTCCTTACCTTCTATAATATTTCTCTGGCCCAAGAGCCCCTGAGGGAGTTTTTTATTTTATTTTATTTTGGTTTTTGTTTGTTTGTTTTTGTGTTTTTGTTTTTGGGTCATACCTGGCAGTGCTCAGGGGTTACTTCTGGCTCTGGGCTCAGAAATCACCCCTGGCAGGCTCAGGGGACCCTCTGGGATGCCAGAATTTGAACCACTGTCAATCCTGGGTCGGCTGCGTGCAAGGCAAAATGCCCTGCTGTACTATATACCCCTTTTTTTGGGGGGGGGGCCACACCCAGCAGTGCTTAGGGATTACTCCTGGCTCTATGCTCAGAAATCTCCCCCCGGCAGGCTCAGGGGACCATATGGGATGCCGGGATTCGAACTACCATCCTTCTGCATGCAAGATTCGAACTACCATCCTTCTGCATGCAAGGCAAACGCTTTACCACTGTGCTTTCTCTTTGAACCTTCCCCTCCTTTTTTTGGATCTCACCAAAGTCACTCTCTTTAATTTCTTTTTTATTTTTTTTGTTTTTTTGGGGCCACACCCGGCGGTGCTCAGGGGTGACTCCTGGCTGTCTGCTCAGAAATAGCTCCTGGCAGGCACGGGGGACCATATGGGACACCGGGATTCAAACCAACCACCTTTGGTCCTGAATCGGCTACTTGCAAGGCAAATGCCGCTGTGCCATCTCTCCGGGCTCTCTTTTTTTTTTTTGGCGTTCACGCAGATTGGCTTTATTAGCGGTCTGGAAAGCACTCCCTGGTCGTCCCTGCCTCCCACCCCAGACAGGAGGAAGCCTTGAGAGGTCTGTAGCACCAGGGACATGCCAGGGCCCCAGGGCAAAGTGCAGCCTCCAGGGGAAGTGATCAGGTGCACCACTCTCTTTTTTTAATAAAATAAATTTTTTTCTTGTTTTTTTTTTTTAATTTTTTATTTTTAATTATGAGAACAATGATGCAAAGAGGACAAGGTAAAGTTACAGTGGAAGGACAAAAATAAATTATTTAATTGAATTACTGTGAGAGACACAGTAACGAAGTTGTTTCAGCGATACAATGTTCAGCATCCCTCCCTTCACCGGTGTACATTTCCTGCTCTTGTGTCCCCTTTCCTTCCTACCTCCCACCCTGCCTGCCGCCATGCCTGCCTCTATGGCAGACATTTTTTCATATCTCCCTCCTTCCCTCCCTCAGTCTCTCCTCCTCTTCCTCTCCTCCTCCTTCTGCTCCCTTTTTTCTTTTATAGGTTTGCAATATTGTTACTGAAGGACTATCACGCATACTATTTTCCTCCTTTGTACCAAGTTTTGATTTATAGTGTTTATTTCCAACTTTCATTGTCACTCATCCACTATTTGTCATGAACTTCCTACCATAGACTAGTTAATGTGAATTTTCTCCAGTGTCATTACCTCTGTGCTTCTTCCATCTTATTCACCAATTCCCTTATTTCTGAAAATCAGCTCACCTATATTGAGTTCTTTTGGCTCAAAGATTCTCCAATTTATTTGTCCTATTAGCTTTTCTTTCAGGGGGAAAAAAACACCTTTACCTTAGAAAAAATTAGAAAAAAATGAGAAAAAATAAGATTAGAAAAATCTATGTCCATAAGCCAGCAAATGCCTTAGTTGTATATGAGATTTCTACCATCTCCTGATCATTTCAGTGCCTGACACCCCTCTCCCTTCAACTTCCCCTCCCTTGCAGTACCACCCACTTTGGGAAACATTGTTCTGCTGCATATCCAGTCTTTTGAATTGTGATGGTGTCAACACTCACTTCAGTGAGCTTTTTCTTTAAAACCCCATTTATGTCCATTTTGAATTTCACTTTCAGTCTCATTACTTTTTGGTTCATTGCTGCATTTTCATTTTTGTTGTTCAGTGCCTGCTTTCAATTACCCATTTTTGTAAAATGTCACATGGGTTGATCACTGAAAGACAATGAGGCATTACAATCCTCTATCCATGAGCTGAATAACAGATGAGCAGTGGCCAGTCACCAACAGGCTTTTAAAAGAAGAAATGATTGGCTACTGAACTTGAGGTACACCTGTTATTTACATAGCGATTTGTAGCTCTATCCACTGTGCTATTTATTGCTCCAGTTCCTCGTTTAAAAAAAATTTTTTTTTTTATTTTGGGCCACACCTCGTGCTGCTCAGGGGTTTCTCCTGGCTATGCGCCCAGAAATCGCTCCTGGCTTTGGGGATTATATGGGATGATGGGGGATCGAACCGCAATCCGTGCTAGGTTAACACTTGCAAGGCAGACGCCTTACCGCTAGCACCACTGCTCTGGCCCTTGTTTTAAATTTTTTTTTTTTTGGGCCACACCCGTTTGACGCTCAGGGGTTCTCCTGGCTATGTGCTCAGAAATCGCCCCTGGCTTGGGGGGGACCATATGGGACGTGGGGGGATCGAACTGCAGTCCTTCCTTGGCTAGTGCTTGCAAGGCAGACACCTTACCTCTAGCGCCACCTTCCCAGCCCCTTAAAATTTTAATTTAATAAATTAAATAACCTTTGATAGGCCATAATCTTATAACCTAAGTAAACCTTGGTAACTGAAATATGTCTATATTTGAACCTTGCAGAGCAAGAACTGCTTCTCTTTGTGACATAGAGTGTGTGTGTCTGTGTGTCTTCAATCCTTTGTATTATGTCTCTGGCCCAGTTATCTGACTCTGGCTCCAGGCTCAGAAATTGCTCCTGGCAGGCATGGGGGACCATATGGGACGCTGGGATTCGAACGGATGACCTCCTGCATGAAAGGCAAATGCCTCCATGCTATCTCTCCGGCCCCCAGATATCTGACAATAATTACTGACCTCTGATCTAAGTTCACAGGTCCTATTTGCTTCTAAGTTTTTATTATTGTTTTATTCCCTTGTTTTTATGTCTTAGGCCACACTCAATAGTGCTCTGTGCCTACTCTTGGCTCAGTGCTCTGAGGTCTGATTGACATTATTCATGGGACCATGTAGTGCTGGTACTGGAAATCAGGTTTTCACATGCAAAACCCATCAAATTATTTCTCCAACTCTTCAATGTTTTGGTTTATTTTGGTAAATTGAATTGGATAGAATTCTTTTTCTACTTTCCTAGTATTCATTATTATATACATACCTGGTGGCACTCATATATATATATATATATATATATATTTTTTTTTTTTTTTTGGTTTTTGGGTCACACCCGGCAGTGCTCAGGGTTTTTTTTCTGGCTCCGTGCTCAAAAATCGCTCCTGGCAGGCACGGGGGTCCATATGGGATGCTGGGATTCGAACCGATGACCTTCTACATGAAAGGTAAACGCCTTACCTCCATGCTATCTCTCTGGCCCCGGCACTCAGATATTAGTCTGGCTCTGTTCTCAGAAATTAACTCATGGCAAGCAAGGGGGACCATATGGGATGCCTGGATCAAACCCAGGTCGGCATGTGCAAGGCAAACACTATCCTCTGTGCTATTGCTCCAGCCCTTCTTTTTAATTTTTCAATTTAATAAAAAAAATTTGGAGGGCTGGCATGAATAGCACAGCGGTAGGGCGTTAGCCTTGCAGGTGGCTGACCCAGGACGGACCTCCGGTCCCATATGGTCCCCCAAGCCAGGAACGATTCCTGAGTGAATAGCTAAGAGTATCCCCTGAGCCTCACCAGGTGTGGCCCCCCAAAAAATCTGAGTGTGCAGACTTACTTTTGACGGTGCTTAGGGAACATTCCTGGTGGGACTCAGTGGACCCTATGGGGTGTTGGGGATCAAATCTGGTTCTGCTACATGAAAGGCAAGCACCCTAACCTGTTGAACTTTCCAGTCCCTCTATGGTACTCTTTCGTCAATTACCTAAAACTTGGTATTGTTATTCAAAATTTGGTATTTATTGCTGGTTTTTATATGAAGTGTTAGTTACTGAGAAGTGCGTTTTTTTTTGAGGGTTGGGAGGGGTCCACATCCAGTCATACTCAAAGAAGTGGGTTACATTTTTTCTTTTCGTTTTGTTTTTGGGTCAGACTCAACAGCGCTCAAGGGTTACTCCTGGCTCTAAGCTCAGAAATCGCCCCTGGGAGGAGCAATTTCAGTTTTTGAGCTTTGGGTTTTTTATCTTTGCTTATATTTGGGTCACAATTGGCTGTACTCAGAACTTAACTCCTGGCTCTGCATTCAGGGATCACTCCTGGCACTAAGGCAGGAATTGAGGGGAGGGAGAGACACAGAAGAAAACTGAGGATATTAGTGAAAGGAAGTGGACACTAGTAAAGAGATGGGTACTTGGACGTTGTATGAATTTTTTTTTTTTATTCTTTGGCATTGTGCTCAAGGATCACTCCAGGGGTCTGGGGGAGGGGGACCATACATGGTGCTAGGGATTCTACCCTATGCCAGTAACCTGTACAGCAAATGTCTTATTTGCTGCACTATCTCTTCGGCCCCTATCCTTGCCTTCTGTGGATCCCAGTATTCAGGGAGTCTCTTAAGAGATACACATCAGAAATACATCTTAAAATTAAGAACATAGATTCTTTTTTTTTTTTTTTTTTGGTTTTTGGGCCACACCCGGTGACGCTCAGGGGTTACTCCTGGCTATGTGCTCAGAAGTTGCTCCTGGCTTGGGGGACCATATGGGACACCGGGGGATCGAACTGCGGTCCATCCAAGGCTAGCGCAGGCAAGGCAGGCACCTTACCTCTAGCGCCACCGCCCGGCCCAAGAACATAGATTTTTATTCTTTCTTTATGTCTTTCATTTTCCTTCACTGTCATTGACATGCATTTAGTCAAGTTTTGTTTAATAATACCTGGCAGTGTTCCAGGGCTACTCAGAGCTCTTTGCTTGGGGAAGAGTGTCACTCTGGAGGGAGCATGCATGCCAGAGATTGAACCCAGACCTTGCACATTCTTTGCATATGCTCAGCCTGTTTTATCTCTCTGGCCTCTATACCGTAACTCTGAACTTCAGAGAAAAACACCATTTTGCTTGAAGAGAACTTTGTGTATCTGTGTGCATCACATTCATGCTTGCTAGTAATCTAAACCAACAGCTTTGTCTATGTGAAGACAGAGGGGGTTTTCTTTTCTAATTTATAATTTCAAAATGTTTTTTCGACAAGTAATTTGACAAATAAGTGAACTAAATGACTATTTTTCCTTATTCCCTTTTCATTTGTTGTATGGGTGGAAGTTTTCTTACATTTCTGTGGTGACACCCAGAGAAGTTTCTCAAAATAGTTTAGAAAGCTAAGAGCTGAATAAGTGTAATAAGTGTATGGGTTTTCTCTTCATCTGATTTCCCTAGCACTCGTTTTTTTTCTTTTTTTGGGCGGTGGGACCCACCCAGTAATCACGAGGGCTTATTCTTGCCTCTGTATTTAGGAATGCAAGGAATCATTGCTGGCAGTCTCCAGCATCATCTTTTTTTTTTTTTTTTTTTGGTTTTTGGGTCTCACCTGGCAGTGCTCAGGAGTTACTCCTGGCTCCATGCTCAGAAGTCGCTCCTGGCGAGCACGGGGGACCATATGGGACGCCGGGATTCGAACCGATGACCTTTTGCATGAGAGGCAAACGCCTTACCTCCATGCTATCTCTCCGGCCCCAATCTCCAGCATCATCTTTTAAAAATACATCTTTACATCTTTAGGGGCAGTGGAGGTGGTTCAGTGATAGAATACCTGCTTTGCATGTGTGAGGTCTTGAGTTCAGTTCCCAGCAATGCGAAAGTCAACAGAAGTCAAATTAAAAAATTTAAAGTTTAAGCTTTAATATTTAACCATGCTATGTTGAATAAAAACTGATTTGTTTCAGTCACATTGCATCATGTTGTGCTTTTCTAAAAGCAGAGAGAGCTATTTTTATTGCCTTGCCTACTAATGATAAGATGACCAGCAGGGAGATCTGGCCTAAGTCATTGGCTACTCCCTGTTGGCTCACATTTCAGGCTTGGTCTGGCCTTGAGCTTTGCTGGGAAAGTAGAGAAATGATGTGAATATTTTTAATTAGTGATGATTCTCCAAAGTTTATTTCTTCTTCTTCTTCTTCTTTTTTTTTTTTTTTGGCTTTTGGGTCACACCCAGCTTTGTTCAGGGGTTACTCCTGGATCTATGCTCAGAAATCACCCCTGGCAGGCTCGGGGGACCATATGGGATACTGGGATTGAAACCACCATCCTTCTGCATGGAAGGCAAATGCTTTACCTCCATGCTATCTCTCTAGCTCCTCTTTCTTTTCTTTCTTTCTTTTTTTTTTTTTTTTTGTTTCGTTTTGTTTTTGGTTTTTTAGGCCACACCCGTTTGATGCTCAGGGGTTATTCCTGGCTAAGCACTCAGAAATTGCCCCTGGCTTGGGGGGACCATATGGGACACTGGGGGATCGAACCGTGGTCCTTCCTTGGTTAGCGCTTGCAAGGCAGACACCTTACTTCTAGTGCCACCTTGCCGGTCCCTCTTCTTTATTTTCTTTTTTTTTTGGTTTTTGGGCCACACCCGGCGGTGCTCAGGGGTTACTCCTGCCTGTCTGCTCAGAAATAGCTCCTGGCAGGCATGGGGGACCATATGGGACACCGGGATTCGAACCAACCACCTTTGGTCCTGGATCAGCTGCTTGCAAGGCAAACGCCGCTGTGCTATCTCTCCGGGCTCCCTCTTTATTTTCTAATAAAAGTTTTTTTTTTGTTAATTTGCACCTGTGATTAATTTAAAACTAAGATATGTTTTTCTTAACCTCTGTCATGCCTTTTCAGAACTGTTTAGACATTTTTGTTTTTATTTTTGGGCCACTCCCGGTGACGCTCAGGGGTTACTCCTGGCTTGGGGGACCATTTGGGACACCTGGGAATCGAACCATGGTTCGTCCGTCCTAGTGCGGGCAAGGCAGACACCTTACTGCTTGCACCACCACCCCTGTCCCTGTTTAGATTTTTTTCCCCCTTTGTATTATTTTGGTTTATAATTGATGAGTAATACAATAAGTAAAAATAATATTGCTGAACATAATACTTTCAAGGTCGGTCCGTCTCTTTCTGGACCTCATAGGTTATAGAAGTTGCTGATACATGGTATAACTAATTTCAGTACAGATTATTAATTCCAAATAGCATTAGAAGAGGAGGTTCAGGACCGAGAGATAACATGGAGGTAAGGCCTTTGCCTTTCATGCAGAAGGTCATTGGTTCGAATCCCGGCATCCCATACGGTTCCCCGAGCCTGCTAGGAGCGATTTCTGAGCAGAGAGCCAGGAGTAACCCCTGAGCGCTGCCGGGTGGGACCCAAAACCCAAAACCCCCCCCAAAAAAAAAAAAAAAAAAGAAAAAAAAAAAAGAAAAGTTACTCTTGGCTCTAAGTTCAGAAATCACTCCTGGGGGGCTGAAGCGATAGGGTTTTTGCCTTGTATGCAGATGACCCAGATGGATCAGGGTTCAATCCCTGGCATTTCGTATAAGTCTCCTGAGCCTGCCAGGAGCGATTGCTGAGTGCAGAGCCAGGAGTAACTCATGAGCACTGCCAGTAGTGGCCCCCAAACAGACAATCAAAAACCAACACTCCTGGCAGGCTCGGAACTACATGGGATGCTGGGAATCGAACCTGGGTCTATCCAGAGTCAGCTGCATGCAAGGCAAAAAGGCCCTACCACTGTGTTATCTCTTCAGCCCCCTGGATCGTGATTTTAAAGACCTGACAAGGAGCCTGAATAATACAGCAGATAGGGCCTTTGTCTTGCATTTGACCAACCCAGGTTCAACCTTCAATGTTCCATATGGTCCCCTGGCACTGTCAGGAGTAATTCTTTTTTTTTTTTTTTTTTTTGGTTTTTGGGCCACACCCGGTAACGCTCAGGGGTTACTCCTGGCTATGTTCTCAGAAGTTGCTCCTGGCTTGGGGGATCATATGGGACACCGGGGGATTGAACCATGGTCCGTCCAAGGCTAGCGCAGGCAAGGCAGGCACCTTACCTTTAGCGCCACCGCCCAGCCCCCAGGAGTAATTCTTGAGAGTAGAGCCAGGAATAACCCCTAAGCACCTCTGGGTGTGGCTCAAACCCCCCCCCCAAAAAAAAAGACTGGACAAATGAAGAGACCTTTCTTTGTGGAAAGCATATGAGTAAGAGCATGAACAGTAAGAAAATGGATGATACTGCTTATAAAATTGCAGATAGTACTAGTGACTTAAAGATAGGGAGACCATGGAAAACAGGCTGGTAGTGTGGTTGGGCTAGGGCTGGTTTTTTTTTTAGGACTATCTAGCCTGAAGGTCACACTGAATATTTTGGCTATTAAAAAAAATTAGCATTTGGGGTTCTTTTAAATCAGGTGAGAAGTCTTACTGATGTAATTTAGGAAACTTCTCAATTATCTCTCTTTTAAGGGGCTGGAGAGATGGCTACATGGGCTTGATATGTGTTCTTGTATTTGACCCCTTGCTTCCTAAGACCCCTGGGTGGCCTCACAGCATTGCCGTTGTGGCACCAAACCAAGTAAAACAAAGATATTTAAAAAATTTAGTCGCCGTAAAATGACAAAACTATTTATGATAGGGTTCCAGGCATACAATATTTCACCACCAATCAGTCCCCTTGACCAGTGTCCAGTTCACTTCACCAATAGTTAAATGCTGTGTCGGTCAAGGTAAGAGAATTGGATCCCTCCACCATTTGACTCCCACTTACCAGTCTGCTTTCACAAGAGGCATTATATATAAACTTTTTGCACTGTGGTTTACAGTACTGGTTGCTGATAGTGTTTCATGCTTAATATTTTACTACCTTTCAACACCATCTCCTCCGTCCAGTTGAACTCCTTTTCTTCACCACCTTTCCTGTCCTCCCCAGACCTCATCAAAAATTACTTTTTATTTATTTTATTTTTTGGGTGGGGGCTTACTCCTAGCTCTGCGCTCAGAAATCACTCCTGGCAGGCACGGGGGACCATATGGGATGCCGGGATTCGAACTACTGTCTGTCCTGGATTGGCTGCATGCAAGACAAATGCCCTACCGCTGTGCTATCACTCTGGGCCCAGATGACACCTTTTCTACTGAATACCAGTTCTCATGTCCCCCCTTTTTTTTGTTGGAGGCACACCCAGTGGTGCTCAGAGCTTTATCCTGTTCTGTACTCAGAAATCACTCTTGCCAGACTTAGGGGACCATATGGGATGCTGAGGATCGATTCCGGGTCAGGTGCAAGCAAGGCAAACAAACACTTTACCTGCTCTTCTATTGCTTTGGTGGCTGTTCTCATGTTCTTAATTCAAGTTTTTTTTTTTTAATTCAAGGTTTTGAAGTAGATCAGTATTATTGTTTTCACATGAAAGCAAAAAGTGTAAAATTCTGTTTTTTTTCTTTTGGTTTTTGGACTACACCTGGCAATACTTCAGGATTATTTATTTCTGGCTTTGCACTCAGAAATAATTTAGTGCGTGCTCAGGGGACCATATGAGAAGCTGGAAATTAACTTGGGTTAGCCTTGTGCAGGGCAAGCAACCTACCTACTGTACTTTCCTCTCTAGACTGAAAAAAACAAATTTTCTTTCTTTCTTTCTTTCTTTCTTTCTTTCTTTCTTTCTTTCTTTCTTTCTTTCTTTCTTTCTTTCTTTCTTTCTTTCTTTCTTTCTTTCTTTCTTTCTTTCTTTCTTTCTTTCTTTCTTTCTTTCTTTCTTTCTTTCTTTCTTTCTTTCTTTCTTTCTTTCTTTCTTTCTTTCTCTCTCTCTCTCTCTCTCTCTCTCTCTCTCTCTCTTTCTTTCTTTCTTTCTTTCTTTCTTTTTGCCACACCCAGTGACACTCGGGCTACTCCTGGCTATGTGCTCAGAAATTGCTTCTGGCTCGGGGGACCATATGGGATGCCAGGGCATCAAACCGCAGTCTGTCCTAGGCCAGCCACGTGCAAGGCAAATGCCCTCCCACTGCGCCACTTCTCCAGCCCCAATATTTTTCAGATTTTGTTATAAGCATGCTCTGTTTCTGGTGTCCTGGCTCTTCTCAGCCTAACCCTACATCATATTACCAACTTACTTACAAATAACTTGGGTTGGTTGGTTTGTTTTTGGTGGGATAGCATACCTGCAGTGCTCAGGAGTTACTTCTTCTAGCTCTGTGCTTAGGAATCACTTCTGTTGGGCTGGGGGGGGGGGACCTTATGGGATGCTGGGATTGAACTCAAGTTTGTTGCAAGCCAAGTACCCACTGTACTATCTCTCCAACCTCCACAAGTAACTTTTTATTGTCTGTTATGATAAGATAATTGGATCCTAGTTTATTTAAATGCTGTTCAAAATCAAAACAAAAATTGTAGAGGTTTTAAATGACAAAAAATAGTTATTGGATAGGTGTTCGTAAATTCTGATTTTTGTTTTAAACGGATGGAAAATAAGTGGGATGAACATTAAAGTTTACATTTTGTAAGTTATAAAAATACATTCTCTTAAAATTTGGGACTGTTAAATATCAGTAATCACCATTAAGATGATTAACTTAAAAGAAAAGATCATTTTTTTTGTTTGTTTTTGTTTTGGGGCCACACCTGGCAGTGCATAGAGGTTACTCCTGGCTCTGTGCTCAAAATTTGCTCCTGGCAGGCTTGGGGTACATATGGGATGTCAGGGACTGAACCTGGTTCCATCCTGGGTCGGCCACATGCAAAGCACATGCTCTATTGCTGCGTTATCACTCCGGCTCCTAAAGATTTGTTACAAGAATGGTTACAGCAGAAACGTTAAAGTGCTGTGTCACTGTCATCCATCTCGTTTGGCTCATAGAACCAGACTTCAGCAGACATCAAGTTGTTTATATCACATGACTAACAGTGGGCGGTATCTAGTTTAGATTGTTCTTCTTAGAGAAATCATTTTCACTTGAGCAGAAATGTGGCAAGCAGGTGCCTGTGTAGAGCTCTCAAGTGCCTTCAGCCAGGACTGAATGGACTGCGTAGTCTGTTAAAGTAAGTAAACTTTTGGCCTTGTATTTGCTGCATGGTTTTATGTCTGTGAATATGTGTGCATGTATATAGTGTTTTTACAGTTAGACATGCACTCCCTCACATGGCAGTGGGACAAGGAACTCTTTGTTTTAGGATCAATGAGAATTAAA
Source organism: Suncus etruscus (assembly GCF_024139225.1). Lineage (NCBI taxonomy): Eukaryota > Metazoa > Chordata > Mammalia > Eulipotyphla > Soricidae > Suncus > Suncus etruscus. The sequence goes on along the minus strand of NC_064854.1, from coordinate 121,133,638 downwards.
ACGTATAAGGGTGCACTTTGATTTCAGAATGCAGTTGGATGTTGGTCTCTGTTAGTCAAGCTGTCAAGGACAGCTCGCCTATTGCTAATCCTCTGATGAACAGGACTAAGTAGTTACCAACAAAACCCAGAAAAACCTAGAAATTTCACCAGCTTCTAATAGTGCAGCTGCAGTCTTTGAAGTGTAGGGAGGCAGCTGAGTGTGGATCTTTAACACATTCTACAGGGATGTAGAATGTTTAGAGTATATTAGTCTCTGTATTGCTTAGTTGGCTGCATTCATGCTGGTTCTTTCAAGATAGGAGAAATTCAAGTTAACTTCTATGCCTGTAAACTGTTGAAGATAATTGCTGATCCCCTCTAGAGGTCCTTATTGAAGATTTGATTTTGCTTGAATCAATTACTGTTTTGATTAAAGGTATAACTCAAGATTTTCTAGTTAATTAAATGAGAAACAACATAGTCAGGAAGCAAATATGGTTCATCCTAATATGAAAGACACTCATTTAAAAATTTTTTTTTTGTTTTTGGGCCACATCTGGCGGTGCTCAGAGGTTACTCTTGGTTCTGAGCTTAGAAATCCTCCTGGCAGGCTGTGGGGGTGGGGGGGGGGACCTCCTGGGTAGGCTGCTTGCAAGGCAAATGCCCTACTGCTGTGCTATCTCTCCAGCCCTCATTAAAATTTTTTAAAATTTTATTTTTGGTTTTTGGGTCACACTCAGGGGTCACTCCTGGCTCCACACACAGAAATCGCTCCTGGCAGGTTCCGGGGACCATATGGGATGCTGGGATTTGAACCACCGTCCTTCCGCCTGCAAGGCCAATGCTTTATCTCCATGCTATCTCTCTGGCCCCCTGGATCTTGTTTCTAACTCACTTTTCTACCTACCCACTTGCAAATACAAATGGTAAGAACATCAATCACAGAGAAAATTTAAGAATTTTGTTTTGTTTTGTTTGGATTTGGGGGGGGCATATCCGGTGACGCACAAGGTTTACACGTGGTCAGAAATTGCTCCTGGCGAGGCCGGATAGATAGCACGGAGGTAAGCTTTTGTCTTGCATGCAGAAGGATGGTGGTTCGAATCCCGGCATCCTATATAGTCCCCCGAGCCTGTCAGGAGTGAGTTCTCAGCGTAGAGCCAGGAGTAACCTCTGAGCGCTGCTGGGTGTGACCCAAAAACCAAAACCAAACAAACAAATCACTCCTGGCTTGGGGGACCATATGGGATGCTGGGGGATAGAACCGCAGTTCATCCTAGGCTAGCGCCAGCAAGGCGCCTTACTGCTTCACGCCACCGCTCCATCCCCAAGAAAATTTAAGAATTATTAATGGTGTTTATTAAATTGGTTACTTTAAAACTCAAAATGCATATCCCTCAGATAATTTTGTGTCTAAATGTATCCAGAATTTTGGGAAGGAAGGTTTTTTTTCTTTTTTTTAATTATTTTTTTTGAGGGACTGGAGAGATAGCATGGAGGTAGCACTTTTGCCTTGCATGCAGAGGGACAAGGTTGTTCGAGTCCTGGCATCCCATATGGTCCCTGAGCCTGCCAGGAGCTATTTTTGAGCGTAGAGCCAGGAGTAATTCCTGAGTACTGCCGGGTGTGACCCAAAAACCAAAAGATAATTTTGGGGGGGTTTGGGGGGGCAGAGCAATAGTACAGTGGGTAGGGCGTTTGGCTTGCACGCTGCTGACCTGGGTTCAATCCCCGACATCCCAGGTGATCCCCAAAATGATTTCTGAGCACAGAGCTGGGGGGTAACCCCTGAGCACTGCTGGGTGTGGCTCAAACAAACAAATTTAGGTAGGTGTTGTGCTTAATTATGCTGGAACTGGCCACCAGGACTCCACCTGTAGAATTCAAGGCCTGGCAGTACTTATAAGAACATAGGGTCTTGTGCATGGCAATGTTGGCATATGTTTTATGATCCTTGAGCTATTTCCCTGCAGGAAGAAGTGTTTTGAAAAATAATGTGTTTGCCTTTGATATTTTATCTTTCTTTCTTTTACCTCCAAGGTCCACTTACCCTTTCCCTACTTAAAAAGAAAAAAAAATAAAGGAGCTACTCCCTGAAGTGCTTGGGTAGGTGTGAGTGAATGGGGGCAGTTTTCTCTTAGCAATATATGAACATGAGTGTGTTGATCCAGGTATGGAGGTGCTGGGATTCTATCATGGGGGACATGGTGCTGCTAGGGATATATACTGTGCCAGGAAATTGTACTCCGTGTAGAACTTGGGGGTGTCATAGAAAACAGGTAGTGGTTCCTCAGCAGTGTCAGAAGTGCTGAGCAAAGACCGGTGGAGCCCAAAACCTACTCCCTATTTAAAAAATTATTTTTCCTCAGGCTAGACCGATAGTACAGTGGATAGGGCACTTGCCTTGCACATGGCTGACCCAGTTTGACTCCAGCATCTCCTATGGTCCCTTGAGCACCACCAGGAGTAATTCCTGAGCTCAGAGCCAAGAGTAACCCCTGAGTGAGCACCAGGTGTGACCACCTCCAAGAGAACAAAAACTTTTCTCACTATGAATATATTTCCTCCATTATTTGTATAGATAAAGAGAATGTTAATTTAGATGGATTTCTTAATAAGATTTAAGAAAGGAAGGTAGGTAGAGTTTCTTTTCATCACCAAAGCACTGGTTTAACTTGACTCTCACTATGGCTACGAGTGAGTCACCGTCTAGGGTTGAGTTTCCTAATCTGTAAAATGAGAGTGGTGTGTTAAGTGATTCCAGAGTTGATCTATAAGCTACTTACAATTGTTTCCTCACTTAAGTTAAAAATAAACATACAGAACATAAATTCTCAATGGCTATTTTATATTTCAAGTGCTTATAATTATAACTAAGTTTGGGTCTCTTAAAGATTAAAATTCTTTTCACAGCAAAGAGTAAGACTTAAAAAACCACAGTTGTAGCATAATTGTCTAGAGAAACTCCAGCCAGTTCTGAATAATGTCAAAGGAGAATCGACAGCACTCTGCCAGAAATATAGCTCCATAACTTCTTTTCCAGCGCTGCTCAGAGCAATTAAATTTTTTTTTATTTTACAATTCAGGGCCAGAGCAATAGCACAGTGGATAGGGTGTTTGCCTTGCATGCTGTGGACGTGGGTTCAATCCCCAGCATCACATATGGTTCCCCAGCCTGCCAGGAGTAATCCCTGACCTGTCGGGTGTGGCCCCCAAACAAAACAAAAACCCTAAGAATTTAGAACTCAGATTTTAGATTAACACTATCAAATTCTTGTGTACTACATATCTTGTATATTACATATACATATTTTATGTGTATTATATACACATTTTAAAGTATAACTGAACATTGAACATAAATAATTTTTTTTTGGAGGAGGAGACCAGATTCTATGCTTAGTAGTGACCACTCCTGGCAGGGTTGGGACCAAAACTGTGGTCAGCCACATGTAAGGGAATCAAGCATATTACCCACTGTAACATGTACTGTCTCCAGCCCATAAATGGCTCTTAAGTAAAAGCATTATGTGGGCTGGAGTAATAGTAATAGTCAAGTGGAAAGAGCACTTGCCTTGCATGTGGCTGACCTGGATTTGAGCCTCTAAATTCAGTACATCCTAGCACCACCAGGAGTAATTCCTAGTGAAGAGCCAGGTGAGCATTGCTGGATGTGGTCCTCCTCAGTCAGTCCATCAATAAACAGATAAACCATCATGAAAAGCTCCAGAATCAATTTAATACATTATTAGGACAGAATTACTGTAACTTTGAGGAAGAAATTGGACCTTTTTGGACCTAAATCCTCTATTTATGTCTAGTATATAAGGATGGCCTTTGTATAGGGTCATTTTCTATAAGTAGTTTCCAGGGTTTTAAAATCATACTTCTATTTATAAGCAGTGATAATAATAGCAAAGCTATTGAATACAAACATGCGTCATTGGTTTGGTGTGTACCCATTATAATGACTAGAATTTTCCAGTCTTCAATTTTTTTTTTTGGGGGGGGGAGTGGCTCTGAGGTCACACCCAGTGGTTCTCAGGGCTTAATCCTGATGGAGTTTGTATAACCATATGTGGTGCTGAGGGTTGAAGCGCCTTCTTTACCTACTGTACTATCTTTGTCCTCACTCAGTTTTATAATTTTCTATCAATTTTTTTTGTCACACTCGGAGTCACTCAGAGGTTACTCCTGGCTCTCTGCTCAGAAATCACTCCTGGCAAGCATGGGGGTGGGGTTGGGCTGGGGGGACACCATATAGGATGCTGGAATTCAGTCCTGGGTCGGCTGCTTGCAAGGCAAACGCCCTACCACTGTGCTATCTCTCAGGCCCCAATTTTCTATCAATTTTACATTCCCCCCCCCCCCTTTTTTTTTCTGGCTCTACGCTCAGAAATCGCTCCTGGCAGGGTTGGGGGACTATATGAGATGACGGGATTCAAACCACATTCCTTCTGCATGCAAGGCAAACACCCTACCTCCATGCTATCTCTCCGGCCCTCAACTTTACATTTTTAGATTGAATTAAAGCTGCTGTTCAAAGTCTGAACCACTTGCCAGCTCAGGAAATGGTCTGGCTGAGTGAGGGAAGAGAGAAGAAAGGATAACAATGGTTTAAACTAGATGATTTAATCTCACTTAGATACACGTGGTTTAGGTTTTTTTTGTTTTTTTTTGGGGGGGGGGCCACATTCCCCCCCCCCCAAACCCGTTTGATGCTCAGGGGTTACTCCTGGCTAAGCGCTCAGAAATTGCCCCTGGCTTGGTGGGACCATATGGGACACCGGGGAATCGAACCTCAACGGCCCCTAGATACAAGAGGTTTAAAGTATATTGCTTGGGACTGGAGAGGTCAAAGGGCAGAGTATGCGAGTAGACTGGGTTCCGAGCCTGCAATAGATGCCCCTACTTCCCTTCCCTCAGCAGTGCTGGGAGTGGCACCAAAGACAAAAAAGAAAGTATAGTTGTGCTATCTCTCCTGCCCCAGCAAACCTTTCTTAAACTGGTAGAGGGCATTTATAAGAACCATAAGTGAATGGTATATAAGTGCCGAGTTATAAGTTTGTAATGTCTTATTTAATTTTATTGTTTCCTTTTTCATGGGTGGGGAAGCCTCTGGCCCACATATAAAATCAGTGCTCAGGTTATTACTGACTCAGCACTCGGAAATCACTCCTGATGGTGCTTGGGTGACCAAATGGGAAATGCCAGGGATTGAACTGTATGAAAGTCAAACACCTTATGCAGTGTACTATCTCTCCAAACTCAAAATTGATTTGTTTGTTTATTTAGTGTTCTATGCTTAGGGAATCACTCCTGGCAGGCTCAGGGAATCAACTCCAGTTGGGCGGGTGCAAGACAAGGACCCTGCTTGCTATACTGGCTCTTAATTTGGCCCTTAACTAGTTCTTTGAATTTGCTGTCCTTTTCTTCAGAGACTGATGTTTCTTTAAATTGTTCCATTGAATTCCTCCCACAGTTCTCTGGTGTGCTATAAAAAGTATTTTATTTTTTCATCTTTTCTTTTCTAGAGGTTTTCTCCATCTCACCTTAGATTTCTCAATCTTGGGATTTGGGCCACACCTAGCAGTGTTTTGGTGAACTCCTGGCAGTGCTCAGGAGACCATATCAGATGCCAGGGATTTAACCCACTTAGCCATGTGCAAGGCAAATGCCCTATGTGCTGCACTATTGTTGAGTTTTAAATATCACCTATCCTTGTCATCATTTCTATCATTTCTGATTGTAGTCTTCTCATTTTGATGTTCTTTTTTGGTGGGGTGGGCACACCCGACAATGCTTAGGGGTTACTCCTGGCTCTGCATTCAGATATTGCTCCTGGCAGGCTTGGGACCATATGGATGCCGTAGATTGAACCCCGGTTCATCCTGCATTGGCAATGTGCAAAACAAATTCCCTACCTACCTACCACTGTGTTATCACTCTGGCTGCATGTGCCATCATTTCTTTGAGCTCATTTAATATCCTTAGGTGGTATCACTATAATTCTCAGAGACTTAAAGAGACTTGGTTGGTGCTGATTGAGCCTTCTTTGTTACTATTTTCAGATATTGAACTTAGAGGGTTTTGTTGTTGTTGTTGTTGTTGTTGTTGGTTTTTGGGTCACACCCAGCAGCACTCAGGGGTTCCTCCTGGCTCTACACTCAGAAATTGCCTTTGGCAGGCTCGGGGAACCATATGGGATGCTGGGATTTGAACCACCAACCTTCTGGATGCAAGGCAAGCGCCTTACCTCCATGCTATCTCTCCAGTCCCTTTTTTTTAATGCATCTTATCCTTTTGGTTTTCTGTGCTGAAAGTGAATCTTTGTAGTTAACCTACCTGGAATCTCTGAGTATTAGTCTGGGCATTGTGCCTTTCCTTTCCTGCCCATCTCCATCTAGTGACAGGAAGTAAACTAAGCAATGTGAGATTTTGAGTAAAACTGTTGTGCTAATTGATGTGGCAGAGGTGGGATATGGAAGCTGTGTGGAACTAGCCAGAAGAGACCGGAATCCATCTGGTTTCCAAAAAGACCCTGGAGATGTCAGCAGATTAATTTTACCTGGGAGGGTGGAGAAGCATCTAGAACAGGGGTCTCAAACTCGCAGCCTGTGGGCTGTTTGCGGCCCTCCGTACAACATTTTGTGGCCCGCAGTCGGCCTTCAAATATCATAGTATTCGCGATTATTTGCCTACCGAATAATCGCAATAAAAATTGCATTAGTAAGAAAAAAATCGCATTAAACATTCGCATACCCCAAGCAGTTTCGTTCGGGGTATGCAAATGTTTAATGCGATTATTTGTGATTTTTTTTCTTACTAATGCGATTTTTTTTTTATTGCGAATATTCGGTAAGTGAAATTCCTTATGCAGCCCTGCCTCACCCTGACTTTGCCTCCCGGGGTCCCCAGGTAAATTGAGTTTGAGACCCCTGATCTAGAAGTTCAGGAGATGTGAACTTAATGTTTTCCCTTGGTCCCTTTATCAAATGAAACCTTTCTTTTTTCTAATCAGGCAGTTGCTGTGGTGCAGAATGGCAGACCTCAGTCTTACAGATGCATTAACAGAGCCATCTCCAGAAATTGAGGAGGAGATAAAACGAGATTTTATTGCTACACTGGAATCAGAGACCTTTGACGATGTTGTGGGAGAAACTGTTGGAAAAACAGAGTACATTCCTCTTCTGGATGGTGATGAGAACGCTGGGAATCCGGAGTCAAAAAAGAAACCATGCTCAGATACTAGCCAGGTTGAAGGTAAGTAACCTAAATGGGGACATCTTTAGAAAGTAGATTGGCAATTATACTTTGAGTCATAAATTTAGAAGTCTTTACTGAAGTGAACAGGGCTTTGTTACTGTAAACTAAAATTTATTATTATTATTATTATTTATATCCATAGTGTGGCATGTAGACAAAATGCCATCTCTCCTTGTTTGCTGATTTTCTCTTTTTTTCTTAATATCTTTACTTAAACACCTTGATTACAAATATGATTGTAGTTGGGTCACAGTCATGTATAGAACACCCCCCTTCACCAGAGCAACATTCCCATCACCAATGTCCCAAATCTCCCTCCTCCCCACCCCACCTTTGCCTGTACTCTAGACAGGCTTTCTATTTTCCTCATTCATTCACTTTGTTATGATAGTTCTCAGAGTAGTTATTTCTTTAACTGCACTCATCACTCTTTGTAGTGAGCTTCATGTCATGAGCTGGACCTTCCAGCCCTCCTCTCTTTTGTCTCAGAATTATTGCAAAAATGTCTTATTTGTCTTAAAACCCATAGATGAGTGAGACTATTTTGCATCTATCTCTCTCCCTATGGCTTATTTCACTCAGCATAATAGATTCCATGTACATCCATGTATAGTAAAATGTTATGACTTCATCTCTCCTGATGGCTGCATAATATTCCATTGTATATATGTACCACAGTTTCTTTAGCTATTCACCTGTTGAAGGGCACCTTGGTTGTTTTCAGAGTCTGGCTATAAACTAAATTTTACTCTGTTTTTGTGTTGGAAATTAAAAAGTAATTATTTAGTTGAGCAAACTATATATATACTATATATTTGTGTTTGTTTTTGCATTTGTTTTGGGCCACATTTGGTGTGCCACTCAGATATTAATACTCCTGGTTACTAGATAATTAAAAAAAATTTTTTTTTTGGCTTTTGGGTCATACCTAGCAATGCTCAGGGGTTCCTTGTGGCTCTATGCTCAGAAATCGCTCCTGGCAGGCTCCGAGGACCATATGGGATGCCAGGATTTGAACCACCGTCCTTCTGCATTCAAGGCAAACACCTTGCCTCCATGCTATCTCTCCACCTCAGAATTGTAATTAAGTATTTTTTTTGTAATTGCTTTTTTTGTTTTGTTTTGTTTTGTTTTTTGTTTTTGTTTTTTTCTTTTTTTTCTTTTTTTTTTTTTTTTTTTGGTTTTTGGGTCACACCTGGCAGTGCTCAATGGTTTCTCCTGGCTCTTTGCTCAGAAATCACCCCTGGCAGGCACAGGGGACCACATGGGATGCCGCGATTAAAACCACCGTCCTTCTGCATGAAAAGCAAACACCTTACCTCCATGCTATCCCTCCGGCCCCTGTAATTAAGTATTTTTAACTCAAATTTATTCTATAATGTCTCAATTATAGTATAAGCTGCCTTTTAATCTCCTAAATTAAACTATTTCCTTTGCCCTCTTGGAAAGTAGACTTATAGATTTAGATAACAACATTCTTTTTACATTAATATTTAATATATTGGTTATCTTTGGGAATGATCCCAGGTCAGGTGAGGAGAATGAAATAGTGTGCAGGTGGTTGGCTTTCATTTGGCTGATCTGGATTCAGTCCTTTGCATCCTATAATGGTCCTTTGAGCATTGCAAGGCGTAAACCTTGAGCACTGCCAAATATGCCCTCAAAACCTTGTGTTTCCCCTTCAATTATACCTTCAAAAGTAGTCAGGTCGGGCCCGGAGAGATAGCACAGCGGCGTTTGCCTTGCAAGCAGCCGATCCAGGACCAAAGGTGGTTGGTTCGAATCCCGGTGTCCCATATGGTCCCCCGTGCCTGCCAGGAGTTATTTCTGAGCAGACAGCCAGGAATAACCCCTGAGCACCGCTGGGTGTGACCCAAAAACCAAACCAAAACAAAACAAAACAAAAAAACCAAGTAGTCAGGTCAAAATTTTCAAATTTGCTAATTCTTCCTGGAGATTTTTGCATTTATATTCATTGGGTTATTTTTTAATAGCTTTCTAATGACATGTTTTATCTCTTTAAAAATTAATTTAGAGGGCCAGAGAGATAGCATAGTGATAGGGTATTTGCTTTGCACGCTACCAATCAGGGTTCGATCTTCGGCATCCCATATGGTCCCTTGAGCCTGCCACCAGTGATTCCTGAGCGCAGAGCCAGGAATACTAAGTAACCCGAGTGCTACCAGATATTGCCCAATAACCCCCCCAAATTAATTTAAATTTATCTCTTGTATCTTTCATTTTTATTGTTGAGATCATTGAGGGTTTCACACTTAATTGTATAATTGTGGCCTTGTTCTGTGTTAGGGATCATGCTCAACTTGTGGGCTGATGGGGATCAGAGTTGAGACCTTATAAGACCTTTTCTGGTTTTTGGATTGAGTTCATACTGGTAATCATAAATTAGGAAATTCCTTTCTATTTTGCTTTTGAGAATACCTTTAGAATTTATTTTAAAGGTGTTTGATAGAACTAAGCAGAAGTACATACCAGCTCTAATCCTTTGCACTGTCCACCCCACATCCCTTGATGTTTTAAAATTTTCCTTTAATTCAAAGTATTTTTCTCTTTCCTTTGTGAACACTTTTTTGATACTGATAAGGTAGTATTTAATTTTGCAGTGTTTGGGAATTTTCCAAATGCCTTCTCTAGTTGACTTACTTCAGTCTGTTGTGGTTAGAAGATATTCATTGAAATTTCAATTCATTTCAGTTGTCAGATTTTGTTTTAGGGTTTCTCTTTAAAAAATATTTTAATCAATTCACTGTGAGATATAGTTACAGAGTTGTTAATGATTGAGTTTCAATCATACAATAGTCCCTTCACCAGTGCACATTTTCTGCCACCGATGTCCCCAGTTTGCTTCCCCCGCCCTCCACCCTTTCTTTTCTCTCTCCCCTTTTTTTCCTTCTAAGTGCCATGATTTGCAATATGATTACTGAAGGAGTATCAGAAATATCATTTTACCTCCTTTTGGCACCCTGTTCTGTCCAAAGTGATCATTTCCAATTATCATTGTCATAGTGGTTTCAATCTCTGCCCTAACTGTACTCCCCCATTCTTTATGGCAAGTTTCCTATTAGGTGCCAATTTTCCTAGCCCTCATATCTTTTGTTTTTGGATATTATTACTATGAATTTTTTCTTTTTGGATTTTGGACCACTCCTGGAAGTGCTTGGGTTACTCCCAGTTCTGTACTCAGAAGTTACTCCTGGCTTTCTTGGGGACTATATGAAATGCCAGGAATCGAATGTGGGTTGGCCACATGCAAGGCAAACACCCTGCCTGTACAGTCACCCCAGGCACTGTTATCTTTAATCCTTGGTGATCGAGTCTGAATCAGGGTGCACATGAAATAATCCAGACCAGGCTGAGGATGAAACACGTGTAGTCTGGCAGTCTTCTACCTAGTATGGAACCCCCCCCCCAACACCAGAATTATTTTTATTGAGTACAGGGACCACTCCTGGGTGGGGCAATAAATCCACTCAGGTTTACAAGTAAGACAATCTCTGTTTGGGGGTAAATCCAAGTTATAAACAAACATACAAAGAAATCATGATTTTTGTTTTGGGTAAAATAAGGTGTAACCCAACACTACCCACTGCACTATTGCTCCAACCTTCTATATTTTTTTAATATCCTACAAACAAGAGTCATCATTTTATGTTTATCCCTCTCCTTCTGATTTATTTCGCTCAGCTCTCCATCTCCAACCATGTTTTGTTTTTGTTTTTTGATTTTTTTGGGCCCCACCCAGTGGTGTCCAGGGCTTATTTCTGGTTTGCATTCAGGAAATACTTGTGCAGTTTTTGGGGGGACCATATGGGATGCAGGGGATTGAACCCAGGTTGGCCACTTGAAAGGCAAGCATCCTACCCCACTGTACACTATTGGTCCTGTTTTATGGTTCTGAATATGGCTTTTCTTTTCTGGTCATTGATCTATGAGAGCCTGGAAATAATGTTTATACTTTTATTACTCTGTAGAGTACTCTGAGCTTGTTGGAATTGTTTAGATTTCTTGTATCCTCACTGATTTTATTATGCTTTCTTGAATGATTTCTGAACGGGTATTAAAGTGTTACAGTTGGGTGCTTGCTTCGGCAGCATATATACTAAAATTGGAATGATACGTAGATTAGTATGGCCTCTGCACAAGGATGACAGGCAAATTCGTGAAGCGTTCCATATTTAAAAAAGAAAAAAGTATTACAGTTGGTTTTTGTTTTTTGGTCACACCCGGCGGTGCTCGGGTTGTTCCTGGCAGCCACGGGGGATCATATCTGATGCGGGGATTCGAACCAACATCTGTCCTGGACCAGCTGTGTGCAAGGCAAACGCCCTACCGCTGTACTATCTTTCTGGCCCCTAAAGTGTTAAGTTTTATGAATTTGTTTCTTAAAGTCTGCCTCTCTTTTTTGGAGCTTGGGGGTATACTGAGTTTGCTCAGGGATTGCTTCTGGCTCTGTTTGGGGATCACTCTTTTTTTTTTATTTACCGTATTTTCCAGTGTATAAGACGACTGGGCGTATAAGAGGACCCCCTAATTTTGCAATTAACACATAGGTTTAGGCCTATATTCGCTGTATCAGACAGAACGTTCCTGTGCTGCAACTGTATGTACCACAGTGAGCCAATCACAACAAGCAAAGGTCCAAAGCTTATACTGTAATAGACTTCCTCTCTGACTCTGGCCCATCTGAGCAGGCTTTTGACAGTGTAGATTCGGGTCTAGACATTGTCTAGTTTGCATGCATAAAAAGCCTGCTTGGATTGGCTGAATTAGAGAGGCGGTCCGAGCAGCCTTGCAGTGATTGGTGTAGGATCAAGTTGGAAAATTTGTTTTGTGGCAATATTCAGACAATTTTCGTTTAGCGGCATATTGAAACATTTTTCAGGATATACTCAGTGTATAAGATAACCCCCGATTTTTGGTTGACTTTTTTTTTTGTTTCAAAAGTCGTCTTATATGCTGGAAAATAAGGTATTTTTTATTTTTTATTTTATTTATTTATTTATTTTTGGTATTTTTTATTTTTTATGTTTTTTGGGGGGATCACTCTTGACATGGCCAGAGATGCCATAAAGGGTACTGGGCATTGACTCTGGGCCAGCTACATGCAAGGCAAAAGCACTACCTGCTGTATTCTCCAGAACCAATTCTGCTCATTTTAGTTTAATTTATTTTGGAGATAAGTTGTTAATATGATTTTACGGTGCCAGAGTGATAGTACAGCAGTAGGGCATTTGCCTTGCACGTGGCTGATTCAGGACTGACCTGGATTCGATCCCGGCATTCCATATGGCCCCCTAGTCAGGAATGATTTCTGAGCACATAGCCAGGAGTAACTCCTGAGCATCACCGGGTGTGGCCCCCAAACCCCCCCCAAATTGTTAATATGATTTTGTTATATTTTGATTCTCTCTTCATTATTTGTAATAATCTTCTTTACTCCTGCTTTATAATGTGTGCAAAAGTCTCATTGCTTGTTCTGAAGCCTAATCTTTGATTTATAGTAATATCTTCCTTTGGTCTTTGGTCACACACAGTAGCTGGTGTTCAGGGGCTTTCAGGCTTCATGCTTGTGGTCTCTCTGCATGCAAAGCCATAAGCTCCAGAAATTGCCTTTGAATTTTCTCTCCTGAGCTTTTATAAAAAAAATACAAATTACTTTAAAGGCCATATATCACATATTTGACCTGGTTGATTATAATACATTGTTTCCCAGTGAATGGTAGTGAAATTATTTAAAAAGAAAAGAGAGGGGCTGGAGTGATAGCACAGCAGTTGGGCATTTACCTTGCATGCAGCAGATCCAGGATGGATCTGGTTCCATCCATCCCTGCCATTCCATATGGTCCCCCAAGCCTGCCAAGAACCATTTCTGAGCTCAGAGCCAGGAGTAACTCCTGAGCACTGCTGGGTATGGCCCCAAAACCAAAAAGAAATAAAATAGAAAAGAAAGAAGATGAAAGAAGTACAGCAACAAGAAAATTTGTGAAAATTATTGTTTCGCAATGATGCCATTAAATCATTGTCAGAAGGTTTAGTAAGCTCTTGGTAGTTGATCATTCTGTTCCTTCTTTTGTTTGTGAACATTAGGTGGTATCAGATAAGTCTAAGTTGGTGTATTCATATGGGGATGACAATATTTAAAACATAGGAATTGGTGCACGACTACAAATGTGGCCATGCTGTCCAGGAATTCCATATACAAATTCAAAAGTACTAGAAGGTGGGTGAAAGGTACCTGCACTCACTTCAAGAAAAGTCCTAGGGGTTTGGGGGGTTAAAAAAAAAAAAAGAAAATTCTTGAATGGGGCTGGAGTGGTGGTGCAGTGGTAAGGCATTTGTTAAGAACTGACCTAGGACAGACCTTGGTTTGATCCCCTTGGCATCCCATATGGTCCCCCAGGCCAGGAGCAATTTCTGAGTGCATAGCCAGGAGTAACTCCTGAGCGTTACTGGGTGTGGCCCAAAAACCCAAAGGAAAAAAAGAAAGAAAAAGTAAAAAAAAAGTCCTGGAGATGTCAGTTCAAATGGTATACCTGGAATTTTGGGCGGAGAGGGCAGAGAGCCATAGATGAGTGGTGAAGTGGGCAGTTAAGTAAGTGGCAATTGTGGATGATGGGCACAGATGTCCTGCTTCAGCTGGATGGGGTCTTGGTCCACCTCTCCTGAGATGACCAGCTTTCAGCTGCATGGCTGGTATACCCATAATTTTTCATGACTTGGTTTACATCTCCGTCAAAAATAGATTGAATCTAAGGAACTGGCAGACATCCTCTTGATCTTTGTTAAAGTTTTAATCATTATTTCTTTTCTCTTCCAACTGCTTTCAAGATTACTCTTTAAGAATTTACTTTTTGGGGGCCGGGAAGGTGGCGCTAGAGATAAGGTGTCTGCCTTGTAAGCGCTACCAAGGAACGGACCGCGGTTCGATCCCCCGGCGTCCCATATGGTCCCCCCAAGCCAGGGGCGATTTCTGAGCACATAGCCAGGAGTAACCCCTGAGCATCAAACGGGTGTGGCCCAAAAACCAAAAAAAAAAAAAAAAAAAAAAAAAAGAATTTACTTTTTGGGGCTGGTGAGATAGCATAGAGGTAAGGCGTTTGCCTTGCATGCAGAAGGATGGTGGTTCGAATCCCGACATCCCATATGGTCCCCGGAGCCTGCAAGGAGTGATTTCTGAGCGTAGAGCCAGGAGTAACCCCTGAGCGCTGCCAGGTGTGACCCAAAAACCAAAAAAGAAAAAGAAAAAGAAAAAAAGAAAAAAAAAAAGAATTTACTTTTATCTGGAGCTGGAGCATATCTGTAGCAGGTAGAGTATTGGGTATTTGTTTGCCCTGCACATGTACAACCTGAACTTGGTCCCTGACATCACATATTTTCCCTCGAGCCTTCCAGGAGTAATTTCTGAGTGTCCTTGCTATAACCCCTAAAACTAAAAACAACAAAGAATAATTTACCTTTATCTTTTTTTTTTTTTAAGCAACTTGAATATGCTGTGTTTAGATGTGATGTTTGATGTTTGTCTACTTGGGTTTTTTTGTTTGTTTGCTTGCTTGTTCTGAGTATTCCTGCTGGTGCTTCTGCATGCAAAGCATATACTCCAACCTATTAAGCTATTTCCCCAACTCCTAAGTTACATTAAAAACAAAACACAAAAATGGGATGGAGTAATAGTACTGCGGGTAGGATGCTTGCTTTTCACGTGATTGAACTGTGTTCAATCCTGGGCACCACATATCATATGTTCTTCCAAACTTAACAGAAGTGATCCTGAACACAGTCAGGGATGGCCCAACATACAAGACCAAGAGAAAAGAAACACTATATATATATTAATATATATATTACTATGTAATAATAGTTCTCATTCTCGTGTGAGGTTCACACTCATGGTTTTATATCAGATCATTTTGGGCTTTGTTGTTGTTAGCACAGGTGCCTTCAGAGTACTGACACCATCGTCTTCTGCTGCTTGCATTAACATGAATCTGTGGGTCCGGAGAGATAGCACAGCGGCGTTTGCCTTGCAAGCAGCCGATCCAGGACCAAAGGTGGTTGGTTCGAATCCCGGTGTCCCATATGGTCCCCCGTGCCTGCCAGGAGCTATTTCTGAGCAGACAGCCAGGAGTAACCCCTGAGCACTGCCGGGTATGGTCCAAAAACCAAAACAAAAAAACAAAACAAAACCATGAATCTGTGTCCTTTTTTGTTTTGTTTTGTTGGTTTTTGGGCCACACCCGGTGATGCTCAGGAGTTACTCCTGGCTATGTGCTCACAAATCGCTCCTGGCTTGGGGGACCATATGGGACACAGAGGGATCGAACCGTGGTTGGTCTTGGGTCAGCTGTGTGCAAGGCAAACACCCTACCACTTGTACTACCACTCTGGCCCCATGAGTCTGTTTGTTAGTGTCTTTCATTCTTTTTTTTGGTTTTGGGTTTTTGGGCCACACCCAGTGGTGCTCAGGGGTTACTCCTGGCTATCTGCTCAGAAATAGCTCCTGGCAGGCACCGGAGACCATATGGGACGTCCGGATTCGAACCAACCACCTTAGGTCCTGGATTGGCTGCTTGCATGGCAAGGCAAACACCGCTGTGCTCTCTCCAGCCCCATGTTTTTCATTCTTAGCTTTGGTTTTTGGAGTACACTTGGTAGTGTTCAGTACTTACTCTTGGTGATCTGTGTTTGGGGATCACTCCTGACAGGACTCAGGGCTGGAGATTGAACCCGGATATATCTCTCAGCTTTGACACTCCCTGTACCTCGTATTTAGAGGAGTCTTTCTCAATAGGCTGCCTCTGACCCCTTCTATAGGAGTGCTATACTTGTGTAGACTGAAGTGTTTAGTTACTTTTTTTTTTTTTTTTTTTTTTGGTTTTTGGGCCACACCCGGCGTTGCTCAGGGGTTACTCCTGGCCTTCTGCTCAGAAATAGCTCCTGGCAGGCACGGAGGACCATATGGGACACTGGGATTCGAACCAACCACCTTTGGTCCTGGATCGGCTGCTTGCAAGGCAAACGCCACTGTACTATCTCTTCGGGCCCTTAGTTACATTTTGTTTTGGGTGCTTTTGGCTTAACTTCACTTCCATTATTGACCAAGGAGGAAGGTTCTAAATTAAGAAAAAGGTGATTAGGGCCCGGAGAGATAGCACAGCGGCGTTTGCCTTGCAAGCAGCCGCTCCAGGACTTAAGGTGGTTGGTTCGAATCCCGGTGTCCCATATGGTTCCCCCATGCCTGCCAGGAGCTATTTCTGAGCAGACAGCCAGGAGTAACCCCTGAGCAATGCCGGGTGTGGCCCAAAAACCAAAAAAAAAAAAAAAAAAAAAAAAAAGAAAAAGGTGATTAGAAATACAGAATTTCTATATTATAGAGCATGGCAACCAACTTAAGTGGCCACCAGAGGGAGGCATCAGCCCATGCCTCATTTATGCACCATCCTATGGTTGTGGTGAGACCTGCCGAGTCTTCTCTAGTTAAAACATTTTGCTTTGTTTTTGGTCCATACCCGGTGGTACTTAGGGGTTGCTACTGGCTCTGTGCTCTGGAGTTGCTCCTAATGGTTCTCAGGGTACCTTGTGGTAGCTAGAATTGAATTCAGCTGGGCCTCTTAAATGTTTTTTTTTTTTTTGGTTTTTGGGCCACACCCGGCATTGCTCAGGGGTTACTCCTGGCTGTCTGCTCAGAAATAGCTCCTGGCAGGCACGGGGGACCATATGGGACACCGGGATTTGAACCAACCACCTTTGGTCCTGTATCGGCTGCTTGCAAGGCAAACGCCGCTGTGCTAACTCTCCGGGCCCAGGGCCTCTTAAATGTAAAGAATGTGCCCAGTGCCCAGACTGTTGACCTTTTTCTTCTCTGCCCTATTTTTCTACTCTTTAAAATCAGGTAACATTGGGGCCAGTGAGGTGGCGCTAGAGGTAAGGTGTCTGCCTTTCAAGCGCTAGCCAAGGAAGCACCGTGCGTCCCATATGGTCCCCCCAAGCCAGGGGCGATTTCTGAGCACTTAGCCAAGAGTAACCCCTGAGCATCAAATGGGTGTGGTCCCCCCCAAAAAAACAAACCAAATCAAACCAAACCAAACCAAACAAAAAAATCAGGTAACATTAGTTCTTAGCACTACATAGGTTTCTTATATAAATTGCTTCTGAGGGGGCAATGGAGAGATTGTACAGTGGATTAGGCACTTGCTTTGCACATGGCTGACCTGTGTTGGATCACTATTACCACATATAAGCCCTAAATATGCTCTGATCATGCCTGGGTGGGCCTCTAAAATCAAAACAAAATTTAAAAATTCTTTTAAAACTTTCTTCCTCACACCTAAAAACTTTTTTTTTTTCTTTTTGGGCCACACCTGGTGATGCTCAGAGATTACTCCTGGCTATGCACTCAGAAATTGCTCCTGGCTTGGGGGACCATATGGGACGCTGGGGATCAAACTGCGGTCCATCCTAGGTTAGAGCATGCAAGGCAAACACCCTGCCGCTTGTGCCATTGGCTCCAGCCCGCACCTAAACACCTAAAAACTTTTAAGTATAATTAAATTTAGAATTAAATTTATGTTTTGGTTTTTGGGCCACACCCAGCTGCTTCACGGCTTATTTCTGGCTGTGTTCTCAGGATCACTCCTGGCAGTCTTGGGGACTATATAGGGTGCAAGAAATTGAACCTGGTTGACCACTTACATGACAAACACTCTTCCTGCTCTAGTTAATACAACTCTGGCCCATTAAGTAAATTTTAAATAGTTGTAAAGCATGATATGTTTCAGGTTTTTTTTTTTTTGCCCACACCCGTCATTTACATAACCCTTTAAACATATTCATATAATTCTAATTTTATTCCCATCTATTTCTTTTTTTTTTTTTTTTTTTTTTGGTTTCTGGGCCACACCCTGTGACGCTCAGGGGTTACTCCTGGCTATGCGCTCAGAAGTTGCTCCTGGCTTCTTGGGGGACCATATGGGACGCCGGGGGATCGAACCGCGGTCCGTCCTAGGCTAGCGCAGGCAAGGCAGGCACCTTACCTCCAGCGCCACCGCCCGGCCCCCCATCTATTTCTGTAAAAAAAATGAGCAAGCTGTTCTTTATCTTAGAAATGTAAATCAATTTCTGTTTTCTTGGATTTTTAGTTCCTTTCCATGTAGAGACTTTTATCAGCACAACACATTTTTATATAAAAAAGCCCTTTTTTGGGCAGACTAGGTTGTCATGTTTCTATAACAAGATATATAAATGTAAACTTAACTTTTAATTCAAAAAATTTTTTGGCACACCACACACATACACAAGGCTTAGAAAAATTTTTATAAGCATAAGATACTATGTTCAGAAGAAATTTATTATTTTGAATATATATTATAATTTTGTTAAATCATGACAAAGTTAAATTTGATTGGAAAGGCTTCCTTTTCTTGTTTTGGTTTTTGGGCCATACCTAATCATGCTGAGTGCCTACACCTGGCTCCATGTTTGGGTGTCATTACTGTCAGTGCTTTGGGTACTTGAAGTTCTTATTCTTGAACCTGGCCTTCCTGCATGCAGAACATGGTCTCAGCCTGTTGGAATAACTCTTCATCCCAGAAATGCTTTTCTAATGAGATGATAGATAGCATTGTTATATATTTTTGTTATTAACTCATGATCTATTTATAATTGGTTTTGGATGAAACAATTTAGCACTTTTTATTCCTTTTGTTTTGTTTTGTTTTTTTATAGATATAATATTAGGGCCCAGAGAGATAGCACAGCGGGTTTTGCCTGGCAAGCAGCCGATCCAGGACCAAAGGTGGTTGGTTCGAATCCCAGTGTCCTATTGGTCCCCCGTGCCTGCCGGGAGCTATTTCTGAGCAGACAGCCAAGAGTAACCCCTGAGCACCGCCGGGTGTGACCCAAAAACCAAAAAAAAAAAAAAAAAAAAAAAGACATAATATTAAGTCAGAAATAGCTCCTGGCAGGCTGTCAGGACCATATGGGATGCCGGGATTCAAACCACTGTCCTTCTGCATGTGCAAGGCAAATGCCCTGCCTTCATGCTATCTCTCTGTCCCCTTGGATTTGATTTTTGAGAAAAGATTTAAGTTGTTGTTGTTCCAAAATAAAATCTTATTGTTTTGGTGGTCACCCAACAGTGCTCAGGGCTTACTTTTCACTTTTTACTTAGGAATCACTTCTAGTGGGCTTGGGGGGACCACATGGGGTGCTGAGGATTGAATCTGGGGTGGCTGTATGCAAGGCAAGCTCCTTACCCTCCTTACCCTCTAGTAGTCCAATGATGGCTAACCTTTTTGAATCCGAGTGCCCAAACTGTCGCACAATGCTCGGTCTTCCCAGTGGCCAGTCTGGCCCTGTTGCCAGGTGAGCTGCCAAGCAGACACCGGCATGCTTGCCTCCTGCTGCGCCGCATATCTTAATTGTGGACCATCCCACCATCCCATTGCCAGCTTCAAGGCCTTCGAGTGCCACAGTTTTGCCATCGAAGCTCTACTATCACTTAAACCCCTAAGGTAAAGTTTTCGGTACTACTGCCAGTCTCAGGGAATTATACGTGGTCCCAGGGATGTAAGACAAGCATCTGACCTGTTGTATTATCTCTGACTCTCTTCTCTTTGAGTGAAAAAAGTTTGTAGGAAACTCTTGGATGAGTTTTCTGACGAGAGAGAGGGAGAGAGGGAGAGGGAGAGGGAGGGAAAAAGAAAGTGTTTGGAATATTGAATATAGCTAGAGATTTTTGGAAGTGTTTTATTTCTTCAGATTGATAGTTTATATGATTATAGTCAAGATCCTATCAGGAATTTTCTTTCGTTTTCTCTTTTATTTTGAAGGGGGTCGGGGAGAGAAGGGGTTTGAAGAGGAGACACAATTGGAAGTGCTCAGGGCTAACTTCTAGTTCTACATTCAAAGATTATTTCTAGTGGGTTCAGAGAATTGTGGCATGCTGGGGATTGAAGTTGGGCCCACCATCTGCAAAGCAAGTACCCTACCCATTCTACTATTGCTCCAGCTCCCAAATTACCTTTTCTTTAATAGTTGAGGGACCAGGGAGCTATCTCAGGTGCTGGAATGCATGGGAAAAAAATTTCTTTTGGAGAGGAGGGAGAGAATATGTATGTGTGTGAGACCTGAATTTGATCTCTAGTACCACATGGTTCTCTGAGAGTTGTGTGTGGCCCTTTTCCCAAAAATTGATTTGAAATTTATATGAGAATGCAAAGGAACTAGGATAACTAAAAGAAGTTTGGAGAAGACTCAACTTAAATTATTTTAGGGTTTCCAGTAATGCATATAGTATGTGTGTGAAACCAGGTATCACTTTTAGCTAGCACTTTTAGCCATTGTCATCTCCTGGGCCTGTTGGAATTAACTTGAAAAGGCCCTGTATGTATCCTTAAAGTATTTGAATGATAGATGGTAAAATTATATAGTGCTTTCTGATAATTTTATTAAATATAACTGATAGTTCACAATTTATAGAACATAAAAGAACATGATTAATTTATAATTGGGAAGGACTCTTCAGAAGCGGGACTGGTAAGTATAGCCTGGAAACCATGGAAATGATTGACTTAGTTTTTGTTCAATGTTTCTAGGTTTTCTTTTATTGAATGTTAAATTTTGATGTGCTAAAAGTCAACATTATGAAAAATGCTAAAAATTTGACGATTTTTATTTTTCTGTTACAATGGGCATTTATTTTTTGTGGTTTGTTGCAGGGACTTCATCTGCTAAACCTAAAGGGCTAGCCAATGGTGATCATGGAATTGAAGGGAATGATAATGCAGGTAAGTGGTTCTCAGAATTCCCCAAATATCTGACTATAACAGTTGTAATAAACACCTTGATTAGTCCTTTGAAATAGATTTTAGTGAAACATGAATTATTTCTAGGTGTATTATCGCTGTTAAGATGTATTTAAGGGCCCGGAGAGATAGCACGGCGGTGTTTGCCTTGCAAGCAGCCGATCCAGGACCTAAGGTGGTTGGTTCGAATTCCGGTGTCCCATATGGTCCCCCGTGCCTGCCAGCAGCTATTTTTGAGCAGACAGCCAGGAGAAACCCCTGAGCACCGCCTGGTGTGGCCCAAAAACCAAAAAAAAAAAAAAGATGTATTTAAGGGGCTGGAGTGGTGGTGCAAGCCGTAGTCCTAGCCTAGGACAGACCGTGGTTCAGTCCCCTGCATCCTATATGGTCCCCCAAGCCAGGTGTGATTTCTGAGCACATAGCCAGGAGTAACCCCTGAGCGTCACCGGTGTGCCCCCCCCCCAAAAAAAAAATAAATGTATTTAAACTTGGTATCTATAACAAAATCTCCAACAGTGGAAAGAGAAGAGTGACTTTATTCTTTGAAAGTTTGTAATTGCAGTTAAACCAGTGAAAAAGCTGAATCAGTGTTTAAAATATACCTAAAATACAGTTATTATACCATAATGTCTTATGTTGGAGGCCTTTGACCACAGTCTTACTCATGACTGCACATTGCATTTTGTTTTCAATAGCTCAGCGTTAGGAAACCTGTGAACTATACATTAAAAGTTTTCCCCCTTTCTCTTTTGCTTTGTTTTTCCTTTCTTTCCCCCTTACATTACTGAAATCTGGCTTCTTAAACCCATTACTAATACTTTGCTATTTGTGCTAGCATCAACAGCTCCTTTAGGTTCCCATCTCATGACTAGTAAGACTCCTGTGACCCCAGAGTCAGTTTACTGAGCAGAAGTTTGAAGCAGTCGCACTAGCAGTATATGTTCTTAGTAATAGATTCCATAGGATGTGCTTTTATGCAAATCTTTTTTTTTAAGTAGCTGAAACCATTGTGACCTAAATGAGTGTATTTCTAATGATTAAGTATATTACCAGCTGCAATTGAGTGTACTTGTAAATGGGGCATTACATTTGATTAACTCTCCTGCAGGGGCCAGAGAGATAGCACAGCATTAGGGTGTTTACCTTGCATGCAGCCGACCTGGGAAGGACCCGGTTCAATTCCCGGCATCCCACATGGTCCCCCAGTCTGCCAAGCGAGATTTCTGAGTGCAGAGCTAGGAGTGACCCCTGAGCACCGCTGGGTGTGGCTCAAAAATCAATCAATCAGGTTTAAAAAAAATACTGCAGGGGAGAAAAGCAGTTGATATGTTTTATGTCTGTGTTTCTGTCCTGTAGGTATCTCAAACGTTTTGGGTTTGCTTATTTATGTTTTTGGGGCAGTGTTCAACGGTTAGTCCTGGCTCTGTGCTCAGAAATCACTCTTAGCAGGCTCAAGGGACCATATGGGATGCTGGGGATCAAACCTGGGTCAGCTGCGAACCCAGGGCAGCTGCATGCAAGACAAATGCCCTATCTACTGTGATATTGCTCCAGCCCTAAAGTCTTTCTTGAGTTATCATAGAAGTCTTGGTTTCCAACAATTTGAAGTCAACAATAGCAATTATACAGGATTTAGAATTTATTTTGTAAGCTTCAAAATAATATGTATACATATAAATTTTGTGCCTTAGATTTGTGGATAGCCATGCTTTATTTGTTGTGAATATTAGTTTTACTCAGTGATGCTAACTTAATGATGTTCCTTATTAGAAACTCATAAATTAGGAACTGTTTTTAAATCTGGAAATAAACCCTACCTTCACCTCCAGGTTTATGAACTAAAATTTTCACATTTCTTTAATGATTTTTGTGTATGTGCTAGAGTATTTGTGTGTACTTTAAAATATTATCACTTCATTTGGTTTTACGGAAACGTTTATTTTTTTTCTTGTTTGTTATTTGGTCACACCAGTATATTTGGAGGACACTTCTGGCTCTGCTTGGGATCACTCCCAGTGGTTTTCCAGGGACTATCTGGTGCTGGTAATTGAACCTGATTCATGCAAAGAATGGGCTTAAGCTCGTTGAACCTTCTCTCTGGCCTAGAAACTTCCTTGTTTTAAAACAAGAAGCAGACTGGAGTTAGTACAGGGTTTAAAGTGATTTCCTTGCAGCCACTATCACATGGCTATCTCTCAGCATTACCCTGGATGTCCCCAAACACTAACCAGATACTGGTTAGTTACTGGAGGCCCTCTGAGCAGGGGGGATGCTCAGGGCCTGAGAAATGAACTGTTGACCATCTATCTAAGAATCAGCAGGAGCGCTTCCATATCTCCTGACCTCCTGAGCATTACTTGTGAGAGAAATCTTCCCTTCCAAAATAAATAAAGAAGAAGCTTGGACATGAACTTTGAAAAACTAAGTTTAACCTTCTTTAACTTGGAGACAGTACTGGGAGGAAGGAATGGTTACAGCTGATTGGTTTGATTGGCCAGTTGAAAGAATGAATTGCAAAGGTAACTCAATGGGCTGGAATGCTTTGCATGAAGAAGGCCTGTATTTGATCCCTGGCATTGCATGGTTCCCTGAACACTGCTAGGATTAACCCTGGAGCATAAGAGAGCTTCTGCCTCTCTTCATTGCTGGATATAATATGTAATTAAAAAACAAAAAAAGAAAAGAAACTATTTCTATTCAAGAGGGAATTTACCAAAAGGCATGGGAAAGATCTTCAGCAAGATTATCAACTCTTTCAGAAGAGACTTCAAGTATACATAGCCATTGCTTTTCATTGCTGCATCTTCTTTTTGTGGAAGGTTGAGGGGTTGGGTGAGGATAGGCAGAGCACATAAACCCAGCAGTGCTCAGGGCTTACTCCTGGTTCTTTGCTCAGTATTAGCTTCTTGAGCACCATACCACTGAATATCTCTATAACTCACTGTTCCATCTTAATAGTTCATTAAAAAAAAAACAGAAACAAAAAAATGAAAACAAGTACACAGGAAGAATATACAACCTGACTCTAACTTTCCAGATCTTTTAGTTTCTGGTGGTGAACCAGAGGCTTTGCAAGAGCATATACCTTTCTGCTTGTGATTTTCTGCTGATGCCTATAAACTATATTGTGCACAGTCCTGGGGAGATGTTTTTATTCTGAACTTGACTTCTTAAGCATGGTAAGATGTTATACAGTACTGAAAACTTGTCCACTTCATTGACATGGGAAGAAGTAGGGGGAGGGTGAAGAGTGCATGTTTTTGGATCATGTGTTTTTATTCTACTTCGGCTATCCCTAAGTGGAATACGTAGTTTGGTGTCCCTTTGCAAATTCCCACTCTGGTTCCCAGTCACAGGAGCTGGCTAGCTTTACTGATTGTATATAAAGGATGTATGAGAAACTCACTGTTGAATCTATTTACTAATAACCTGTGCTTTTCCACCCTTTCCTTCCCCTTCCTACTTTTCCCTTTCTATTTTTCTCCTCCTAGAAGCCTAGCGTGTCTCTCAACACTCGGGCTGCTGCAACTCCAGACCAATGATCTTTCCTAAGCACCGTAATACTTCTAAAACCTCAGCATTTTGCAGAGCTTTGCTTTCCCTACTTGGACACCATATAGAAGAAGCTGAATATAGTTCTTCGGGGTCCATTTCTGCTGATGCCTGAGCAAACCACCTGCTTCTTGTGCCCTGCAGGGCTTGATGGGACTTCCTTTCCCTTTGTGAGCACAAAGTACAAGTTAAATTCTTTTTACTTTTATTATAAAGATCATTTGTCTTTTTTTTTTAAATGAATTTTCTTACTTAGTTCTCTCATTTTTCTTTTCATTGAACATTTTCAGTTGACCTTTTTGTTTGGTTTTAGTTCTTCAACATGAACTCCAGGATATTATAACAAAAAACTAGAGCATGTGCTTTCAGAAAGGGATTGAGTCCACCAGAACTGCAGAGAGCCCCTCCTTTCCTCTTCCTTCTTCTCCCTCTGTGAGCTTGTTTTTGGGTGGAGTAATCTTGTATGTTATCTATCTCTCCCTCTCATAGAAATATGAATATTAACTATTTTAACGTGAAATTTTCTGATTTGAGCAGATTGCAAAAGCTGCAAAATATTTCCTTAAATTAAGTCATTATTTGTAGTTTTGGGCTTAAGTTTCTATTGTAAAATCAATCATGATCTAGGTTTAGATTTCCCTGAAATTTAATAATACTTTTACTGTATCTCAATTTTAAAATTTTTGATTAAGAATTACTTTCTCAATTATGAATTTCCAGGTAAGAATAGAAAGTGAAAGAAAATGGAATCGTAATGACTAGGATGTTCATTCAAATAGAAAAAACCTTTTTTTTTTTTGTTTTTTGGGCCACACCCAGCGATGCTCAGGGGTTACTCCTGGCAGGCACGGGGGGGTGGGGGGGGGGAGGGGGATATGGGACACTGGGATTTGAACCAACCACCTTTGGTCCTGGATCGGCTGCTTGCAAGGCAAACACTGCTGTGCTATCTCTCCCGGCCCAGAAAAAAACTTTTGCAGGGGGAATTTGTGGGTCACACCTGCCAGTGCCCTGAAGTTACTTTTGGTTCACACTCAAGAGTCACTCCTGGTGGTGCTCAGGGATTGAATCCTGGGTTGCTGCAGGCAAGGCAAATGCCCTTTCCTCTGCAGTATCTCTTTAGTCCTGAAGAAAAAATTTTTTTTCCTGTAAAAACATAAACACACTGAAGAACCACAATGAATTTAGCAAGTTTTTTTATGAAATGATCTGATTGAAGTTCAAATTCTACTCTGGATTAGTTGCTCTTTGAACTCTAGAAGTTTGATCTCAAACATGTTCAGTGATTGAGATTGGGATCACACATGAAGATCTTTGTGTCAAGTCCTTGAACTTATATATGTAAAGTATATGTACATTCATAAAACTTAGGCTAACCTTAGTGGGACTTTCTTATTCTTTTCCTTATTTCTCTAGAGAAATAGCTTTAAAAAAAATCTGGAGCCTTTGGGCTAAATAACTGGAAATTTTCAAATGATAAACTTCCTATTTTCAGAAATAGATTAAAAAATGAACTATGGGGGCTGGAGAGATAGCATAGAGGAAGTGCCTTTGCCTTGCATGCAGAAGGGTGGTGGTTTGAATCCCAGCATCCCAAATGGTCCCTCCCCAAACCTGTCTGGAGTGATTTCTGAGGGCAGCCGAGTGTGACCTAAAAAAAAAATGCATAAAAAATAAAAAAATAGGGGCCGGGTAGGTGGCGCTGGAGGTAAGGTGTCTGCCTTGCAAGCGCTAGCCAAGGAAGGACCGCGGTTCGATCCCCCGGCGTCCCATATGGTCCCCCCAAGCCAGGGGCCATTTCTGAGCACATAGCCAGGAGTAACCCTTGAGCGTCAAACGGGTGTGGCCCAAAAACCAAAAAAAAAAAAAAAAAAAAAAAAAAAAAAAAAAAAAAAAAAAAAATATAAAAAAAATGAACTATGGGGCCTGGAGCGGTGACACAAGCGGTAAGGCATCTACTTTGTCCACACTAGCCTAGGACGGACTGCGGTTCGATCCCCCGGCATCCTGTATGGTCCTCTAAAGCCAGGAGCGATTTCTGACTGCATAGCTAGGAGTAACCCCTGAGCATCACTGGGTGTGGCCCAAAAACAACAATAAACCCATGAACTGTGGAAATCTGAAATTCTGGTTTAAGATCTAAAATGTGAAAATATTCCTCAATTTTTAGTCCTTACTAATGTTTTTACAATCATATTACTAATTATTTGAGATTACAATAAGTGACTGGCATTATGTTCTAGGGAAGATTTTGAGATTTTGAACTTAATTTTATATCCTCTGATAGAAAACTACTTTTGGGGTGATAGTATAAAGATTTTTTTTGGGGGCCGGAGAGATAGCATGGAGGTAAAGCGTTTGCCTTTCATGCAGGAGGTCATCGGTTCGAATCCCGGCGTCCCATATGGTCCCCCGTGCCTGCCAGGAGCAATTTCTGAGCCTGGAGCCAGGAATAACCCCTGAGCACTGCCTGGTGTGACCCAAAAAATAAAAAAAAAAAGATTTTTTTTTTGATAGTATAAAGTTTTTTTTTTTTGGGGGGGGGTCACACCTGGTGGTGCTCAGGGGTTACTCCTGGCTGTCTGCTCAGAAATAGCTCCTGGCAGGCACGGGGGACCATATGGGACACCGGGATTCGAACCAACCACCTTTGGTCCTGGATCGGCTGCTTGCAAGGCAAAAGCCGCTGTGCTATCTCTCCGGGCCCGGTAGTATAAAGTTTTAAACTGAGTCCTTGCTATGTCTTTTGGATTTCGGAAATACTCCTTCCCATTTCTGGTTATAAGAATTAGTTTTTTGAGGCCCGGAGAGCTAGCACAGCGGTAGGGTGTTTGGCTTGCATGCAGAAGGGTGGTTCAAATCCTGACATTCCATATGGTCCCCTGAGCCTGCTGGGGGTGATTTCTGAGCATAGAGCCAGGAGTAGCCCCTGAGCGCTGCTGGGTGTGACCCAAAAAATTGAACCAAAAAAAAAAAAAAAAAACCAACAACGAAGAATTAGTTTCTCTACCAAGGATTCCTTTCATGGGTTCTGGAAAGAAAACACTTCAAGGAGCACTTATTTAGAAGAGCCTTTGCTTGCCTTATAGGCAGCTAATGAGATAAAACCGTTACATAAAATATCACTCTTTCCTTTACTTGTATTATTATTCTAATGATTTTGTGTCTTTTGGGGAGATGATAGAATGGAATTTTTCTTAACTGGTAGTGATACCTTTAATTATGTTTGATGTGTTTTACCTCTATGCACTGTATCTTCTAAGTCACTGCAGCTTATCTAAGTAATGGGTAGAAAAACCTGGATATAAGTTTCAAAGTTTCAAAGGCACACAGTTGACATTTCATTGTTGATTTGATTTCTTAAACCTTTTTTCCATTTTCTTACGTTTACCTTTGTTTGAAAGGATTTTGTTTATGTTTTCTTTTTGATTTTATCAGATGCTCTAATTTTTTAAACTAACAGCCAGCAAAAATTTGGTATGTGTATTTTTTTCTTTTTCATTTTGAAAGAAATAATTTTAATGCTTTATATGTGTTTTCATGTAAGTAGTGAGTTTTTATAGAAAAATGCGATATTGTCATCTGTTCATACCTGAGTAGACCAGTAACTACTCACTAGTGAGGCAACTCATCTTTGCTGAAATGTATTGTTTCATATATGCAATCTTCCTTTCTTTCTGTTTTTCTTTTTTTTCCCCAGTATTAAAGATGTAGAACTTTTTTCTTATAGAATATTTTTATAACTTTGTTCTTGCAACTAAATGTATTTTCTGCGACTTAAAGCTCAACAGTTTGTAATGAAGACATTTTAACGTGATTGCTGTGCTAAGTAACTATACTAATAAACACCTGATATTAACACCTTACAGACTGGATTTTGATATGACTAAATAAAGATTATTGCGTCATGAGTTCTTAATCTAGCAAATTTTCTTTTCTTTCCCTAACATTTTCTAATCCTACCTATAATAATGCTTTCATTGTATTCCTTCTTAACTTTGACCAGACACTTTCACTTAATGTTTTTGGGCTTGAAGGCCGAAGCTTGGTGCTTAGAGCTAATTCTGGTGCTGTCCTTGGAGGAAGGGACATACGGGGACATGATGCTGTGCCAGAGAAAGAAACAGGCCTCTCCTTCATGTGAAAATGCACTCTGGATCTTTGAATTATTGTCTCTTCTGCCCACTTTGCCTTTTGTTTTGTTTTGGGTCACACCAGGTGGCGCTCAGAGACTCCTGGCAGGCTCAAGGGACCAGATGGAATGCCAGCAATCAAACCCAGGTCAGCCTTGTGCAAGGCAAACGCCCTACTGCTGTGCTATCTCTCTGCCCCTCTTCTTTTTTCTCAGATTAGATTTACATTCATCCACAATATGAAAAAGGATTATGAAGGCCAAGTGGCTATTATTTGATATTTTATAGCACTCTGCATATGCAGAGTGGCAATATAATTATCCCCCAAATATAATTATTTTATGGCATATAAATTATTAATAGGTACCTTCAAATACTATATTTTTAGTGTACTGTATTTTTCGGCGTATAAGACGACTTTTGAAACAAAAAAAAGTCAACCGAAAATTGGGGGTCATCTTATACGCCGAGTATATCCCGAAAAATGTTTCAATATGCTGCTAAATGAAAATTGTCTGAATATTGCCACAAAACAAATTTTCCAACTCGATCCTGCACCAATCACTGCAAGGCTGCTCGGACTGCCTCTCTTAACTCAGCCAGTTTGATGCATGCAAATTACACAATGTTCTGGACCCAAAACTACACTGTCAAAAGCCTGCTCAGATTGGCCAGAGTCAGAGAGGAATTCTATTACAGTAGAACCTTTGAACCTTTGCTTGTTGTGATTGGCTCCCTGTGGTACATACAGTTGCAGCACAGGAAGTTTCTGTCTGATACAGCGAATATAGGCCTGCAAAATTAGGGGGTCGTCTTATACGCCCAGTCGTCTTATGCGCGGGCAAATAAGGTAATCGAAAAATAAAAGTCGGGGCTGGAGAGATAGCATGGAGGTAAGGCGTTTGCCTTGCATGCAGAAGAATGGTGGTTCAAATCCCGGCATCCCATATGGTCCCCTGAGCCTGCGAGGAGCGATTTCTGAGCATGTAGCCAGGAGTAACCCCTGAGTATGCTGGGTGTGACCCAAAAACCAAAATGAAAATAAAAATAAAAGTCATATTTATAGGCATTAAAAGTCACATTTATAGGTATAGGGATGTTACTGAAGTGGTAGAGTACAGGTCTAGCATTTTTGATGTCTCAGGTTTGATATGTGGTACCACATGGTCTCACATCACACTCTGGTATATTCCTGGTAACCATGAGCATTGCCAAGTGAGGTTCTGGTGGCCCTAGCACTGTGGGATCTGAGCAGCATGGCATTGCTGGCCTGGACATTGATCTCTCTGGCCTTTAAAGCCAGGCTAAATATAAATATCACTGGAGCAACTCTCCTGAGTACTACTTGAGAGGCCTCCCTACCCCAGTACTATTAACATTCTCTATAGCAGGGGTCTCAAACTCAATTTACCTGGGGGCCGCAGGAGGCAAAGTCGGGGTGATCCTTGAGTGAAAAGTCAGTAGTAAGCCTTGAACATTGAGGGGTGTGACCCAAACAACTAAAACAAAACAAAACAAAAAAAGATTCCTCTGGGGCAGGGCCACAAAATGTTGTATGGAGGGCCGCAAACGGCCCGCGGGCCACGAGTTTGAGACCCCTGCTCTATAGTATTCTAAGTTATCAAATGAAATTTTTATATTTGGTAAAGTCAATTTTAGTCATTTGATCATTTTACTATACTGTCTCTGAGAAAGAATTCAAATGAGCACTTATAGCCATTTAGGTTGGATTTCTTTGTAGACACGGATGTGGAAATATGATAGGTGACTCTAAATTAGGGCTTTAAAAACGTTCTACTTCTGATAATTTTGCATGCTATAAGTGGCTATTTTTAAAGATTGACCTTGTTTATAAATTAAGAAAAATTTGATTTGAACTAGGGAGATGGCTCAAAGGACTCTAGTGTTCGTTACCTGCCGTGCACATGGCTATCAGTTTACAAGCCCCTAAAATAAGAGCCAGAAAGCTCAATGTCTCTTTATAAGGAGAGCACAATAATGTGTTTCAGGATTTAAGCAGAATACTTTTTTTTTTTTTTTTTTTTGGTTTTTCTGGCCACACTCCAGGGGTTTGATGTTCGGGTTACTCCTGGCTAAGTGCTCAGAAATTGCCCCTGGCTTGGGGGGACCATATGGGCGCAGGGGGAACGAACCACGGTTCTTCCTTGGCTAGCGCTTGCAAGGCAGACACCTTACCTCTAGCGCCACCTCGCCGGCCCCTTAAGCAGAATAATTTTATTTTTTTGGTGGTGATTTTTGGGTCACACCCGGCAGTGCTCAGGGGTTTTTTCCTGGCTCCATGCTCAGAAATTGCTCCTGGCAGGCACTGGGGACCATATGGGACGCCGGGATTTGAACCGATGACCTTCTGCATGAAAGGTAAACGCCTTACCTCCATGCTATCTCTCCGGTCCCTAAGCAGAATAATTTTTAAAAATATATTTCTTGCCATATATATATATATATATATATATCTTTCTTGCCACTGAAACAGTCACACTTAAACTATAAAGTGGAGCTGGAGATATAGTAAATTCAGTGGGCATGACAATTGACCTGGACGCATCTGAACAACAGTTTGGCACCCCATATTTTTCCCCAAGTGACCCCAAAACTCACCACTCTAAAGAATAACTCATAATCCTAGTTTACAGGAAACCTAGGGTTTAAGCTTTCAGGAATAGGGGCAATTCTTGGATCTTACTAGTGTGTTTACTTTTAAAAATGTGAAAAATTGAGGGCCGGAGAGATAGCATAGAGGTAGGGCATTTGCCTTACATGCAGAAGGCATCCCATATGGTTCCCCCCACCCCAAGCCTGCCAGGAGCGATTTCTGAGCGTAGAACTAGGAGTAACCTCTGAGTGCTGCTGGGTGGGACACAAAAACCAAAAAAAAAAAAAAAAAAAAAAAAAGGTTGAAAAAATTGGGCCCAGGGGCTGGAGAGATAGCATGGAGGTGGGGCATTTGCCCGCATCCCTTATGATTCCCCCAAGTCTGCCAGGTGTGACCCAAAAAAAGAAAAGAAAAAATTTGGGCCCAAGCAATAGTACTATTGCTAGGACATCTGACTGAGGTTCTATCCCTGGCACCCCTTATGGTCCCTCATGCCCTCCAGGATTGATCCTGGAGCACAGAAAGAGTAGTAAAGTCCTGCCCACTGCCAGGTGTGGCCTGAAGTTAAACACAAAAAAAGTGAAATGAAAGGATCAGAGAGATTACAGCAGGTAAGGTGTTTGCCTTGCATACAGTTCAGGGAAGTTGGATCACTGAATACCAGGAATGATCACTAAGCACAGCGAGGAATAAGCCCTTAGCTCTTCTGGATGTGACCAAGGACCTAGGAATTGAGATGAAATGTGATTATGGTTGGAATGTTTGTTCTCTCTTGTTTCCTCTGGAGTAGGAGACTGGACGGTTCTGACAAATATATAGAATTTGTGGACAATTATAGAGTGTTAGTTTGATTTCTAAGTCACAATTGGGGTTGCCACACCTGGCAGTACTCAAGGATTAATCTTGGCTCTGTGCTCCACAATCACTCTTGGCAGTCTCAGAGGGTGGGAGGAGGTTTTAAGGTGCTTGGAATTGAACCCTAGCCATGTGCAAGGTAACCACCCTACCTGCTATAGTATTCCTCTGGCCTCATCATCCTCAATTTTATGTGATGCTCTCAGTAAAGACTTAACAGCACTTAACCACAAATATTTTGTGGAATAAATCGCTGTACTGTCTTTGTTGTTGTTTTGGGGCCAAACCCAGCAGCGCTTGTTTTATTTCTGGATCTGCACTCAGAAATTACCCCAGCAGCTTTGGGGTACCAAATGGAATGCCAGAGATCGAACCTGGTTGGGTTCATGCAAGGCAAATGGCCTACCTGCTGTGCTATTGCTTCAGTCCCTATCTGTGTGTGTGTGTGTGTGTGTGTGTGTGTGAATGTGTGTGTGAGTTTTGAGGTCACACCTGTCGGTGCTCAGGGGTTACTCCTGGCTCTGCACTCAGAAATTGGCTCCTGGCAGGCATGGGGGACCATATGGAATGCTGGGATTCGAACCACCATCTGTCCTGGATCGGCTGCATGCAAGGCAAATGTCCTACCGCTGTGCTATCTGTTTGTTTGTTTTTATTTTGGGTCACCCCAGGATTTGGTTTTTTGATGCTCAGGGGTTACTCCTGACTGCACTTAGAAATTGCTCCTGGCTCGGGGGATCATATGGGTCCTGGGGAATCGAGCAGGGGTGGGGGTGTGGGATCGAACCTTAGTCCATTCTGGGTCAGCCTCATGCAAGGCAAACACCCTACGCTGTGCCATTGCTGTGGCTTTATCTCTTTTTTTTGTTTGTTTATTTGTTTTGGGGCCACACCCAGCAATGCTCAGGGATTACTCTTGGCTCTGTGCTCAGAAATCGCCCCTGGCAGGCTCGGGGACCATATGGGATGCTGGGATTCGAACCACACTGTCCATCCTATATTGGCTGCTTGCAAGGTAAATGCCCTACCACTGTGCTATCTCTTCGGCCCCTAACTCTGTATTTTTATACAAATTATGTGGTATTCTTACTACTTGGGACTTGATACAGTATGCTAAATTCTCTGCAATGTCATGGTCAGAGCAGATTACTCTGATAACTGTTCTGCAAGTGATGTGATAGCAGTCCTTGAAGTCATAACCAGAGTGGAAATAGTAAACTATTTTTTGTTTCGTTTATTTGTTTTTATTATTTTTATTTTGGCATTTGTTTTTATTATTTTTATTTTGGGTCACACCTGGCAGCACTCAGGGCTTACTCCTGTCCTATGCTCAGAAATCGTTCCTGGCAGACTCAGGACCATATGGGATGCCAGGATTCGAACCACTGTCCTTCCGCATGCAAGACAAACACCCTACCTCGATGTTATCTCTCCGGCCCTGGAAATAGTAAACTGTTTAGTTAGGTTCATTTTTTTTTTCCTGTTGGAGGGGCATGATTGGAGATACATAGAGCTTGGGGACACCATTTGGGATGCCCGGGATCAAATGTGGTTGACCATGTACAAAGCAAATGACCTACCTGCTGTACTATTACTTCAGCCTCTAAACTGTTTTGTTAAAAACAGTGAGTATTTCATCACTATCTCCTATCTTCTGATAGAGTACAAGCTATTTGGCATTAGTAACGTTTTCCCAGATAAATTGTAATGTCAAAGTTTCTGAGTAGCTGTTACAGCCACCCACTATATAAGCTTTGTATTGTAATTCATAGTTGAAGTCCAAATATAAAACTGCACATGTATTCCCGGATATAATTAATATTCCTTACTTCCCACCACTCTTCTAACAAGATCCTGAAAAACACAGCTTTAGTTGAATATTAGAGACAAATCAATAAAATAGCAACACTTAATGTTTCTTAGTTACTGTTATTTCTGGTTCTGGTAAAAGAATATCAGAAAAATCTACATCCATCCATTGTCATAGCATGTTACCTTCAATTTCTGGGTTGTTTAGGTAGTTCATGAAACCAGTTATTGGAACAACTGCAAGGATGCTTAAGTGCTTAAGATCCTTTATCTAATGAAAACATTTATTATATTGTGAGTCCTTTGATTTCAACTTTTGGAGTTTTTTGGGGGGAGAGGAGGGTTGGGCCACACCTGGCTGTGCTCAAGGGTTACTCCTGTTTCTGTGCTCAGATATTATGCCTGACATCATATGGGATGCTGGTGATTGAACCTGGGTCCATCTCGGGTCAGCCGCATGCAAGGCAAATGCCCTAACCGCTGTGCTATTGCTCGGGCCCCTCTTGGGGTGTTTTTAATTGAATAAGACAAAATAATATCATCCTGAGCTTTGAGCCTGATAAACCTCTAACTATACCTTTGTTAATATTTGTTTTTCTTTGTAAAATGAGACATCACACTATGCCTCCAAACATATGTAGATATAGGATATATCCTTTAATTGAGGTGTGTTATATTGGGAGCAGAATGATGTTTTGAGGCCTTCTGGAGATTGGGTATAGGGCTCTGTATATACCAGGCATGCACTGTATACTTCTTTGAGCTATTTTCTGCCTCTCTTCCTTTTTTGGGGGGATGGGCACACTTGGTGATGCTCAGGGTTTACTCCTAGCTATGTGCTCAGAAATCACTCCTGGTTTGGGGAAATCATATGGGACGCCGGAGGATCAAACTGCAGTCTGTCCTAGGCTAGCACCAGCGAGGCAGACAGACGCCTTACTGCTCTGCACCACCATTCTAGCTCCATGCCTCTTCCTTTTTCCTTCCTATTTTAGCTTATTTGTAATTCTTTTTTTTTTTTCTTTTTGTGGTTTTTGAGTCACACCCGGCAGTGCTCAGGGGTTATTTCTGGCTCCAGGCTCAGAAATTGCTCCTGGCAGGCACAGGGGATCATATGGGGCGCCGGGATTTGAACCGATGACCTCCTGCATGAAAGGCAAACGCCTTACCTCCATGCTATCTCTCCGGCCCCTTATTTGTAATTCTTAAGCACATATACTTTTCGTTTTTATTTTTTAGGGAGAGGTTTGGGTCACACCCAGTGGTACTCAGGGTTACTCCTGGCTCTGCACTCAGAAATCACTCCTGGCAGGCTCAGGGGACCATATGGAATGCCAGGAATCGAACTCAGGTCAGCCACATGCAAGTCAAACACCCTTCCCACTGTGCTGTCACTCTAGTCCCTGAAGGAAGGAAGGAAATAAAGAAGGAAGGAAGGAAGGAAGGAAAAAAGGGCAGGGCTGGAGAGATAGTATAGGAGATAAGCTGCTTGCCTTAATTGTGTTCCACCCTTGCTCGGTTCTGAATATATGGTTACCTGAATACTGCTCTCTCCTGAGCACAGCTAGGAATAGCTTCTAAGCCTTGACAATGTGGCCCTAAGCACTATTCCCCTTCAAAGAAAAGAAAAGGAAAAAAATCAACAACATTCTGCATAGTGTTATAATTTATCAGACTAGGCACCTTTGTTTGTTTTTAAGCACCACCCGGTGATGCTCACTGTTACTCCTGGTTCTGTGCACAGGAATCTTTCATGGCAGGGTGCAGGGGACCTTATGGGATGCTAGGGATTGAACCCTGGTCAGCTATGTATGCCTTACTAGTTGCACCATCATTCCTCTCAAGGGTTTTTAATTACAGGACTAATACCATTCACAAGGCTGCTATAAATTGATCTTGTATTTCACTTGAATCTGGACTTGAACAGATTTTTCCCCTGGGCCACACCTTGTGACACTTGGGTTACTCTTAGCTATGTGTTCAGAAATTGCTCCTGGCTTGGGGTACCATATGGAACGCCAGGAGATCGAACCACAGTCTGTCCTAGGTTAGCACATGCAAGGCAAATGCCCTACTACTTGCCCCATTGCTCCGGCTCCATAACGCCCCCCCTTTTTTTTTTGGTTTTTTGGGCCATACCCGGCAGTGCTCAGGGGTTACTCCTGGCTATCTGCTCAGAAATAGCTCCTGGCAGGCACGAGGGACCATATGGGACACCAGGATTCGAACCAACCACCTTAGGTCCTGGATCGGCTGCTTGCAAGGCAAACGCCGCTGTGCTATCTCTTGGCTCCTACCTTTTTAAATGAGTCACACCCGGCAATGCTCAGGGGTTACTCCTAGTTCTAAGCTCAGAAATCGCTCCTGGCAGGCTCAGGGGACCATATGGGACACTGGGATTCGAACCACAGTCCTTCTGCATGCAAGCAAATGCCCTATCTCCATGTTATCTCTCCGGCCCCAACTCTCTTTTTATTTTATTTATTTATTTATTTGTTTGTTTGTTTGTTTGTTTATGGGTTTTGGTCCTTTTTTATTGTTCTTGTTATAATGACTCAGTGAGTCGCTCTTTCTCTCACACGCGCACGCACAGCTATTTTGTTCACTTGCATATATGTATTTGCACATCAGGTTGTGGAACTTGTACACTCAACTGAGGTGTTTAATGAGGTTTGCACTCCTCAGTGTGATATTGCACATTAATGCTCATCAAGGGTCACACACACTCTAGTTGGACGCACACGTTAAGATGTAGTCCTGGGGGCTGGAGAGATAGCATGGAGGTAGGGCGTTTGCCTTTCATGCAGAAGGTCATTGGTTTGAATCCCGGCATCCCATATGGTCCACTGAGCATGCCAGGAGCGATTTCTGAGCATGGAGCCAGGAGTAACCCCTGAGCACTGCCAGGTGTGACCCAAAAACCAAAAAAAAAAAAAAAAAAAAAAAAAAAAGATGTAGTCCTGGGGGGCCGGAGAGATAGCATGGAAGTAAGGCAAACATTTGCCTTTCATGCAGAAGGTCATCAGTTCGAATCCCGGCATCCCATATAGTCCCCCGTGCCTGCCAGGAGCGATTTCTGAGCATAGAGGCAGGAGTAACCCCTGAACACTGCCGGGTGTGATCCAAAACCACAAAAAAAAAAAAAAAAAAAGAAAAAAAAAGAAAAGAAAAAGATGTAGTTCTGGGGCCGGTGAGGTGGCGCTAGAGCCAGGGGTCCTCAAACTTTTTAAACAGGAGGCCAGTTCACTGTCCCTCAGACCATTGGAAGGTCTGACTATAGTAAAAACAAAACTTATGAATGAATTCTTATGCACACTGCATATATCTTATTTTGCAATGAAGAAACAAAACAGATACAAATACAGTATGTGGCCCTCGGGCCATTGTTGAGGACCACTGCACATAAGGTGTCTGCCTTGCAAGCTCTAGCCAAGGAAGGACTACGATTTGATCCCCCGGCGTCCCATATGGTCCCCCCAAGCCAGGGGCAATTTCTGAGCACTTAGCCAGGAGTAACCCCTGAGCATCAAATGGGTATGGCCCCCAAAAAACAAAACAAAACAAAAAAGATGTAGTCCTAAGGTTCACTGTGGGGCTTGAACACATTCTTGCCAGGGTCATAGTTCTTATCCAGGTGCTTGCATTTATATTTTGTTTTCGTGCTTTCTGGGGTTCACCCCCTCTAGGCCACCTCCTGCTTTGTGGCACTTACATATGGTCAGAAAGTATTTGAAATGCAGGGACAGACAGCAGTTAGCCTTTAGCAGCAGAGCCGTTGTCTCTGCAACTGAGACTTTGGGATCATGACCTTGCACTCAAGGCAAGTGTTCTAAACCCAAGCAATGTTCCATAGGACACTCAAGTATTTTAACACACAGAAGTATTTTTCACTTAGTCACTGCTATGGACAAAGGATATTCTGAGAGACTATATAGAATTCTTTTTTTTTTTTTTGGTTTTTGGGCCACATCCAGCGGCACTCGGGTTACTCCTGGCTGTCTGCTCAGAAATAGCTCCTGGCAGCACAGGGGACCCTATGGGACACCGGGATTCGAACCAACCACCTTTGGTCCTGGATCGGCTGCTTGCAAGGCAAATGCTGCTGTGCTATCTCTCCGGGCCCATTATATAGAATTCTTAGAATTTTCTACTAAGATATGAATTGGGTAGCACTATGGACTAATTATAATTACCTGGTTAAACTGTCATTTGAAATTGCACTTGTACCTTACCAGGCTTCAAGATAACTTGTCTTTTTTTTTTTTTTTTTTTGGTTTTGGGGCCACACCCGGCGGTGCTCAGGGGTTACTCCTGGCTATGTGCTCAGAAGTTGCTCCTGGCAGACACGTGGGACTGGGATTCGAACCAACCACCTTAGGTCCTGGATCGGCTGCTTGCAAGGCAAACACCGCTGTGCTATCTCTCTGGGCCCAAGATAACTTGTCTTTGACATAAGAGATGGCATGAGCTTAAAACACTGATTTGGTTGTAATAAAATGCTATCAAATCATACCTACATGCATGCTGTAGCCATAGTTGAATAAAAAATGAACATTATAATGTTGGGATGTGGGGCTGGCAAGATAGCATGGAGGTAAGGCGTTTGCCTTCTATGCAAAAGGATGGTGGTTTAAATCCCAGCATCCCATATGGTCCCCCGAGCCTACGAGGGGCAATTTCTGAGTGTAGAGCCCAGGAGTAACCCCTGAGCACTGCCAGGTGTGACCCAAAAACAAAACAAAAAAAAAGTTGGGAGGTGGGAGCTGGAGAAATACCATACATTGCTGGGACTTGAGCCCAAGTCTCCTACATGCAAAGTATGCACAGTACTTTGAGTATCTTATATAATGACTTTTTTTTTCTGTTTAGTACTGGACAGTGGACTGCCTTATAATGTCTAAACAGAAAGTTAATCTGACCTTGTGGGTCACAGAGATAGTGCAGGGGTAAGGCTCTCGCTTTATATGCTGCCAACCCTCATTTAGTCACCAGCACCCTGAGCATTATTGGGTGTGGCCCCAGCCCCACTCAGAAAACAGGTCCCTCTTTTAAAGTTTTCTGCTGTTGCTATGCTTGTGCACTGTCTCTGTCTCTTGTCTGTCTGTACATACACTCAGTTGTAATGTGCATATTTAGTTGTGTCTGGGGTTGCACATTTGGTTTCTGTGCTTGCACACTCAGTTACAATACTTATTAGTCGTGGTGCTTGTTTGCCTTTTGTAGTGCTCACCTGGGGTTGCTATAGTGTTCGCTCAGGATCTCACTCTTTTTTGTGGTGCTTTACATACCTACCTTGTGTGTGGTCAGATACACTTATTGTCCCAAGGATGTCAGATAGCAAAGCTACCAGGTATAAGCAGCAGTACTGCCCAAATCTCAAGCAGCACAGGTTGTGGTAGTAGGGGTTGAAATACCATAGTTGTTGCTCTGTAAGACACACCCTACTATAAGACTACATAGTTCTTAGATGCTCTCCTCCCCTGCACTCAGGCTTCAGCTCCGGGCTACATTTACTCCATAAGATGTGTGTATATGAGGCCGGAGAGATAGCATGGAGGTAAGGCGTTTGCCTTTCATGCTAAAGGTCAATGGTTCGAATCCGAGCACCCCATATGGTCCCCTGAGCCTGCCAGGAGCGATTTCTGAGCATAAGCCAGGAGTAACCCCTGAGCGCTGCCAGGAGTGACCCAAAAACCAAGAAAAAAAAATTAAGATGCATACGCATGTGTGTGTGTGTGTGATGAAAAATATGGTAATGACTTCCCTTCTGAATGGCTGGCACTCTAGTCACAGCCTTCTTCTAGCCCCATGGCTTAAATTTTTTACCACTAAGATTTGTATAAAGTAGTCTGTTATGCTTCCTACCTTGCTCTTCACGAGCACTTTTCTCTGAGTAGTACTTGGCTACATTTCAGGCCTTGATATGGTAAAAAGAAAGTTTTTATATATATAGTTTTTTTTTTTTTTTTTGGAGTTCTCAGGCAGTGTGCCAGGGGCTTAGTGTCATGCCGAGCAATCCTTGGCTCAGCTCTCTGGGCCTGATGGTTCGATGCTCTGTTCTGGCAATGTGTTGCTTCATCCTGATGATGCCAGAGGATCACCAGAGCTATTACATCCAAGGTTGCTTGGGGACCATATAGTCAGACACATACAAGGCTGAAGTCCAATCTGCTCTACTAGCTCTGTAGCCTCTTAATTTAGTTTTTGGGGCCACACCTGGTGGCACTCAGGGGTTATACTCCTGGCTCTGTGCTCAGAAATTGCTTCTAGCAGGCTCGGGGACCATATGGGATGCTGGGGATTGAACCCAGGTTGTCTTCATGCAAGGAAAATGCCCTACCGCTGTGCTATCGCTCTGGCCCCTGTAGCCTCTAATTTAATACATATATATATATATATTTACTAACCGTTTTCTATTATGAGCTGAAAGTTCCTCTTTTATAAAAGAAAACGAACATGGGATTTAGAAAAATAACTCAAATGACTGGAGTGCATGCACAAGGTTCTGGGTATGATCCCTGATATTACCTGACCTCCAGAGTACCACAGGATATATATAGCTCTGCCAGCTGTCTTTACCACTGGAGGTCCACTCTCCTTCCCCTACCTCACAGATAAGAGATAAGTGATAACATAGTTGTTGTATTTAAGGGACAGAAATGAGTCCTTTGTAACTGTCTAAAGGGGTTAATAAATGGAATAAGATAATACTAGGGTGATGACTAATGTCTACGTAGAAAGTTCATTTATATAGGCTCACACCAGTAAATGCTTAAATAATAAATCGTTCTCTGGCCACCGTGAGCTTTCCTATTTAAATGATTGGATAACAGCATTTTAATTATAACTAGAGTGTGTCTGTCCATTTTTCTTTGGAGGTACTCTTTCTAGAGGACAGATTGAAGATGAAACTTGGAAGAACTCAAGACTATTTTAGGGGAAGGAAATTGACTTAGAATTTGGTCACTGTTAAAACATGGCACATCTGATTCTCCACTGCATTTTCAGCAAGTGAAATTGAGATAAGTGAGCTGGAAAAATAGTTGGATTGGTAGAGCAAATGCCTGGCATGTGTGAGACGCAGAATTTGATTCCTGACTTCAAACTT
Source organism: Suncus etruscus (assembly GCF_024139225.1). Classification (NCBI taxonomy): domain Eukaryota; kingdom Metazoa; phylum Chordata; class Mammalia; order Eulipotyphla; family Soricidae; genus Suncus; species Suncus etruscus. The sequence goes on along the minus strand of NC_064854.1, from coordinate 121,092,500 downwards.
CTCCAAAATCAACAATATATCCATGAGCCACCAGGTCATCAGATAATGCAGCATTAGGTGGAATATCGCTGGATGACATTGTGGTAAAAGGAATGCAAATGTGAACTCCTATTCTCACACACAGCATGTCTCAGTCCTTTGAGCTATTTCTACATCTCCCTGTTTTTTGGTTCTCATTATCTGTATTATTCAGGTTCTAGTCAGGAGACCAAAATCCATGCAGTAATTTGAGCAGGGATTTAATTACTGATGGGTAAAGAGAATTATATGGGATTGGCATATGTATAGGGAGTATTTGTTACACAAAGATATAGAAATATACATAAGAAAAGAAAAATTTGGGAAAGTACACTTTTTCCCCCAAAAATGTTTCTTTTCTTGGATGTCTTCAACTGATGGTTTACTGAGGCTCTGGGCCAAGATGAGAAACAGAAAACTTCGTAGAAGTTCTGCTGAGTCCCTGGGAAACCAGCTAGAGGCCAGCAATGGAACTTACATAAAGAGGCTAACAGAACTGTTTACTAAAACTTACTGGGGTGAATATCAAGGGGTATTCTACTCATTAGCAGAGTTCCACTGGAGCAATAAAGTAGAACAATTTACCAGAAGAAGCAGCTACTACCTCTATCTTCTATACTTAGCATACCGGTTGGCATAGGAGAAACATTTATAGGGTGTAATTCTGTGATCAGAATAAAGGTTTTGAAGGGGAGGTTTGTAGATTTGAGGTAATACATTTATCTGGCACAGTCTACTGCTTTGGTTATTTAGCTTCCATATGCACATTTGAGTTTTTATTAATTAATGAACAACTTGGGTTTTCAACTGATAAGATAGAACTCTCCCATGTTATGAGGAAAATCTTATCCTTTCCACAACATGCAGAGGCATTCAGTTCCTTGTATCCATTGCAGGGTGTAACGATCATCCCTTAATCACACCTGTAATGATTATGTTCCCATTAAGAGATTATAAAGTATGGGCTGGAGGGGCTGGAGAGATAGCATGGAGGTGATGCATTTGCCTTGCATGCAGAAGGATGGTGGTTCGAATCTGGCATCCCATATGGTCCCCCGAACCTGCCAGAAGTGATTTCTGAGCGTAGAGCCAGGAGTAACCCCTAAGCTCAGCCGAGTGTGACCCAAAAACAAAAACAAAACAAACAAACAAAAAAAACGGTATAGGCTGGAATGATAGCTTGAACCACCGTCCTTCTACATGCAAGGCAAACGCCCTACCTCCATGCTATCTCTCAGCCCTGCATTTAAAATTTTTCTTATTGCTCTTATAAAATCCAGGACCTTGGGGGCTGGAGAGGTAGCATGGAGGTAAGGTATAAGGTCGGTGGTTCGAATTCCGGCATCCCATATGGTCCTCCGAGCCTGTCAGGAGCAATTTCTGAGCATAGAGCCAGTAGTAACCCCTGGGCACTGTCGGATGTGACCCCCCCCAAAAAAAAATCTAGGACCTCGAACATACAAGGCAAATACTGTACTCTGAACTCATCTCCTACACAAGCTATTACATTTTTTTCTTAGGCCAGCCAAAGTAGGATTATCACATGATAGGATGTGATACCAGATAATTCCTTTGGCATGTACCCCTTTTTCATGCTTTTGCTGTGAATTACTTTCTTATTCAGAAGTAATACTGTGGTTTATCACCCAAGTTGGTAAAAGAATTGACCAAGATCATGGGGTTGGAGAGATAGATAGTAGGGTGCTTGCCTTACATGCATCTGACCCAGGTTCAATTCCCAGCATCCCATATGATCATTGAGTCCATGCTTAGCCTCTCTCCTGCCACTTTTCTTGGATCTGTTAAAGAACAAGCTCTCTGGTGGCTGGGGAAAAGACTGTGACTGATAATCACTGTTGATTTGTTGATCTGATAATGAAGGGTTTCCTCTGTAGTTAAGGCCCTTAATATTTAAGTGAGCATGAGTGATTTCTGAGTGCAGAGACATGTAATCCCTGCACATTACTGGATGTGACCTAAAATCAAAACTAGAAATAACCTGTGGGCAGGGTGGAGAGATAGCATGGAAGTAAGGGGTTTGCCTTTCATGCAGAAGGACAGTGGTTCGAATCCCGGCATTCCATCTGGTCCCCTGAGCATGCCAGGAGCTATTTCTGAGCATGGAGCCAGGAGTAACCCCTGAGCGCTGCCGGGTTTGACCTATAAACCAAAACCAAAAAAAAAAAAAAAAACCAAACCTAGAAATAACTGGGGCTGGAGAGATAGCACAGCGGTAAGGCGTTTGCCTTGTGTGCAGAAAGACAGTGGTTCAAATCCCAGCATCCCATAATGTCCCCTGAGCCTGCCGGGGGCAATTTCTGAGCATAGAGCCAGGAGTAACCTCTGAGCTGCCAGGTGTGACCCAAAAAAACAAAAACAACAACAAAAAACTAGAAATAACCAAGTTTAAGGGCTGGAGAGATAGCACAGCGAGTAGGGCATTTGCCTTGCACGCAGCTGACCCGGGACAGACCTGGGTTTGATTCTCGGCATCTCATATGGTCCCCTGAGCCTGCCAGGAGAGATTTCTTTTTTTTTTTTTTTTTTTTTTGGTTTTTGGGCCACACCCGGTGACGCTCAGGGGTTACTCCTGGCTATGCGCTCAGAAGTCGCTCCTGGCTTGGGGGACCATATGGGACGCCGGGGGATCGAACCGCGGTCCGTCTCCTAGGCTAGCGCAGGTAAGGCAGGCACCTTACCTCGAGCGCTACCGCCCGGCCCCCAGGAGAGATTTCTTAAGCCTGAGCACTATCAGGTGTGGCCCCTAAACCAAAATCAAAACCAATAAAAAAAAGAAAAAGAATTAACCAGGTTTAGGAACAGAAAGAGCATCAGTACAAATGTGGTCAGGTTGATGGAGGAACAACTGCATTAGAAAGGAAACAGGGTTTGTTTTAAGCATGTATTTTTTGGTTTATGGGCTCAAAGACCTGTGTGTCTGCCCTGTGTACTATCTCTCCATCCCCAACTGTTTTTAAGAGAGATGGTACAGCTTCTTGATATTGGTGTGACTGGACAGCAGGATGTACTTGTCAGTTCTATCAGGGAGTCCCACTATTCCCACAAGAAAGTTCTTGATAACTTTGTGTTTGTGGGGGCTAGAGTGATATAGCACAGCTTGTAGGATGTTTGTTTTGCAAGTGTGTGACGAAGATTTAGTTACTGGCATACTATATAGCTCCCTGAGCCTGCCAGGAGTAAGTTCTGAGCACCACTGAATGTGGCCCCTCATAAATGAGTGAGTGAGTGAGTGAGAGAGAGAAGAAAGAAAGAAAGAAAGAAAGAAAGAAAGAAAGAAAGAAAGAAAGAAAGAAAGAAAGAAAGAAAGAAAGAAAGAAAGAAAGAAAGAAAGAAAGAAAGAAAGAAAGAAAGAAAGAAAGAAAGAAAGAAAGAGAAAGAAAGAGAGAAAGAAAGAGAGAAAGAGAGAGAGAAAGAGAGAGAGAAAGAGAGAGAGAAAGAGAGAGAAAGAGAGAGAGAAAGAGAGAGAGAAAGAGAGAGAGAAAAAGAGAGAGAAAGAGAGAGAGAGAGAAAGAGAGAAAGAGAAAGAAAGAAAGAAAAGAAAGAAAGAAGAAAGAGCGAGGAGAGAGAAAAGAAAGGAAGGAAAGAAAGAAAGAGAAAGAGAAAGAAAGAAAAGGAATGGAGAAAGAAAGTGAAGAGAGAAAGAAAAAGAAAGAGAGAAAGGAAGAGACAGAGAAAAGAAAATTATTTCTGAAAAATAAGAATAGGACTACCATCAATCACCTTTGAACAATGGGAACAGAACTACTATTAATAACTTCTCAAGAAAGAGAACAAGGCCATCAGTAAATTAGACATTTTTGAATTCATGGCCAGTTGTACTGGCAGACACAGAGAAATATCCAGAATTATGTCTGATCTAGGAAGGGTCAGTCTCTGCTTCTAATTCAACTTCCCCTTAATTCAACCCCTATTTTTCTACCCGCCCCCAACCTTAAATGGAAGAAGTATAGTGTAAAAAGCTTGCTATTAAATGGCTATTTAATCTCCTTGGAGGGCGGGCTGCCATATTGGTACTTCTTTGGATTCTGTTATTGACAGATTAAATACTGGCAGTAACTTGAGGCCGGTCAGCCTTGTTTAGTGGATACCATGTCGTTGAGTCCATGCTTAGCCTCTCTCCCTGCCGCCACTTTTCTTGGATCTGTTAAAGAACAAGCTCTTTGGGCCCGGAGAGATAGCACAGCGGTGTTTGCCTTGCAAGCAGCCGATCCAGGACCAAAGGTGGTTGGTTCGAATCCTGGTGTCCCATATGGTCCCCTGTGCCTGCCAGGAGCTATTTCTGAGCAGACAGCCAGAAGTCACCCCTGAGCACCGCTGGGTATGGCCCAAAAATCAAAAAAAAAAAAAAGAACAAGCTCTCTGGTGGCTGGGGTAAAGACTGTGACTGATAATCACTGTTGATTTATTGATCTGATGATGAAGGGTTTCCTATGTAGTTAATGTCCTTACTGTTTAAGTGGGCATGTAGTGTTGGCAGCTCGACTAGCCTATTTTGCACACCCATGTATAAACCAGGCTTGAGATTTTTTTTTTTTCTTTATTCAACTGGAACTCTCAGAAGCATATTTGACTTGGATGTGAGGGAGATGTGGCAGTGTAACAGCTCGTTTTGAAGGAGTCTTAGTTCCTTGCTCGTGGAATTTACTTCCATCTTTGAATTTGTTTAAATTTGGTGTTTTCTGTGTTATTTCCACTTGAATGGTAAGACTGCACCTAGTCTGTAATGAGGAGTTTAGGTCACTTCGTCTTAATATGTTTCTGGTTAGGCATTTAGTCTACTAACTCCTAATACAGCAAGCCTGAGCAATTTCTCCAAATATAAAAGCATGGTTTCCTAAAGGATCTAAACCCCCCCCCGCCCAAACTTAGAACTTTGGGTTTTGATTTCCTTATTCTTGCTTACTGGAGGCCCCTTCATCATTTTTATTTACCACGAACACCTCAAGTATAATTCAATCTGAACTGAATGAATTGGACTAGAATCCAATGAATGACAAAGCAGCTTGAATTGTTACCAGATTTGCTCCATTGCTTTTTCTGCTCTGGCTCTCATTCTAAATCAAGAGGTACTCAAACTTATTTGACAAAACACCTGTTCTTCAGAAAAATGATTCTGTACCCTCCTGATTCCTGCCTTAAAGGAACAAAATATCTCCCCATTGTGTCTAGGCTACTACCACCACAACACCCCAAATCATTCCAGTAATCCCTTAGAGGCAGTAGCACTTATTTTAGGGAAATCGTAAAGTAGGAATTTACAAGATAACCTTTTCTCATTTGGATTAAAACAAGAAGCCCTCTTTTTCCAAACAAACTACCTAGTAGACTCAAATGTATTACACTTGCTTCCAGAATCCAAAAATCTTATCTCATGCATCTCTATCTATTTTCATTTTGGTGATATGAGTATAATTTATCATTCATTGTGGAAGGTAAAATCCACACTGGTCATTGGTTTCAGATACTTATGACAAGTCTCACCTGGTGATCTAATTCCCATCCTCTATCCTGCGTTTATTTTACTAAACTTTATTTCTTACTTCCTATTCATCAGACTCAGTTCGCATAATGTTAACCTAGTAAGCTAGTGGGTTTTTTGTGTTTGTTTGTTTATTTGTTTATTGCATGATATTCGGTATCTCTGTGGGCTTTATGGTAGGAGAATAGTTAGAACTTTGGGTCAAGGTTCAGAGTCAGATAAAATTAAAGTATATCTGGTGTTCTTTGCAAACTGATATAGGGAAAAAGACATTTTCCATTAAATATAAGATCAGTAACAATATATGGTGAATATATTGGATCATATTGGACCATGTTGATTTGCTCCAGTAAAAACACATCCTCAATGATAACTTCATTTAATTGTGTGGCTGCTGTATGCCATAGATTATTAGTATTCCATTTCCCATTGGTGGGGACAGAGCAATAATACAGCAGATGTATATATATGGTATGTGGTCAACTTGGGTTCAATTTCCAGCACCTGATATGGTCCCCTAATCCTGCCTGGAGTGATCCCTGACCATTGCCAGAAGTAAGCCCCGACCACTTCCGGATGTGATCTCCCAAAAACAATTAAAAAAGAAGCCATTTCCCAATGGCAAGTTGCTTAATTTTTTTAAATTTTTTTTATTATTATTGGCTTTTGGGTCACACCCGGCAGTGCTCAGGTATTACTCCTGGCTCTATGCTCAGAAATTGCCCCTGGCAGGCTCGGGGGACCATATGGGATGCTGGGATTCGAACCACTGTTCTTCTGCATGCAAAACAAACACCTTACCTCCATGCTATCTCTCTGGCCCCAAGTTGCTTAATTTTATTAGCACTCACCCTTTTTTCCCTGTGGTGCCATAACTCGATGTCACGCATGCATGTATTTGACCGCTGAGCCATGTCCCTGTCAAACATCGGACTTATTTATTTTTATTTATTTATTTATTATTTATTTATTTTTGGGGGGATGTGGGTTTGGGTCACACCCAGCAGCGCTCAGGGTTACTCCTGGCTCTACACTCAGAAAATCGCTCCTGGCAGGCTTGGGAACCATATGGGATGCCGGGATTCGAACCACCACCTTTCTGCATGCAAGGCAAACAAACGCCCTACTTCCATGCTATCTCCCCAGTTCAAACATTGGACTTTTTTGATTTGGTTACACCAAATGATGCGCAGGGCTTAGTCTTGTCTCTGCACTCGGGGATCACTTATGGGCTCAGGAGACCATAGTAGGTGCTGTGGATTGAAACTAGGTCTTTTGAGTACAGTACAAGCAATTTACCTCTGTCTCCCAACACTGTACGTTAACCCTAAAATTTTACCAAAGCAATTCCCGTTCCCATGGTTAACCAAATCAATCCCCATACCTCTTATTTCTTAAGTCAGCCTTCTGGGGCCATTTTACTTTTGGTAGCAATTTTGTGTCAGGGTCTTGTCAGGAACATTAATTTGAATAAGGTAAAGTTAGTATTAATGGTTATTAACTGCTAAGGAGTAAAGAGAATGCAGTCAATCTGGGTTCAGTCCCAGGCATCCTATATGGACCTCCTTGCACTGGCAGGAATAATTCCTGAGTTTAGAGCCAGTGTAGAGCCACCTGAGCACTGCCAGGTGGGGGCCAGAAAGCAAAAATTAAATTAATTAAAAGATGAAGAAGTCTTTGAGGCCAGAAGTATATGTCTGCGAGCCTATAGGGCAATGTGGTGCTTACTGATTGCTTGACAGAAGTTCCTTTTTTTTTTTTTTTCACTTGCTCATCTTTCAGTTTTTGATCACACCCTATCTTCTTCTTTTTTTTTTTCCTCCCGTTTTTTTTGTTTTTGGTTTTTGGGTCACACCCGGCAGCGCTCTGGAGTTCCTCCTGGCTCTACGCTCAGAAATCGCCCTTGGCAGGCACGGGGGGAGAGGGGGGGGAACCATATGGGATGCCGGGATTCGCACCACCGTCCTTCTGCATGAAAGGCAAACACCTTACCTCCACGCTATCTCTCTGGTTCTATCACACCCTATCTTCTACGAATTAAGAATGTTGCATTGGTGAAGAGTGGTTTTCTTTATATGACTAATACCCAACTACAATCATGTCTGTAATCAAGGTGCTTCAATAAAGATATTATTTAAAAAAAAAAAAAAAACTTTGGGGGCCAGAGAGATAGAACAGTGCTAGGGCATTTGCCTTTTCAGGACAAATGGTGGTTCGAATCCTGGTATCCCATATGGTCCCCGTACCTGCCAGGAGCGATTTCTGAGCAAAGAGCCAGGAGTTAGTCCTGAGCGCTGGCACATGTGACCCAAAAACCAAAAACCAAAAACAAAAAAAGAATTTTTTTTAATGTGTGTGTGTGTGTGTATGTATGTGGTCCTCACACACATTTTGTTATGTTTCAGCCAGAAATCACCTGCAACACCTGGATTTTACAACAGCAGAGCTTCCAGGCTAAAATAGTAGAATTGTCAGGACTGTGTTAAGCACCTGTCAAACACTTAAGACTTTGAACTCATGACCATATACTGACAAGACCTAAGTCTCTGGGCTCTTGCCCCAGTCCCAACTATTTATAACTTTATGTTCATTATGTCTCAATAAAACTATTTACAAAACTATTCACTACTCTAATAAACCTGTTAGATGGGTTATATCTATGACAATCGAATTAAGTTTGAGAAGTACTTCTTTATTCTCAGCTGGAGAGATACAGTACAGCAGGTAAGGTGCTTACCATTGAATGCAGATGGCTGGGGATATCCTAGAGAGGATAGGATCCTTTATGTGATCCTTGATCATAATTAAGTGTTGTACCTATAAAATTTAAAAATAATGAATTAGTGGCTGGAGTAATAGCACAGAAGCTAGGGCATTTGCCTTGCATGCAGCAGACCTGAGTTTGATCCCTAGCACCCATATGGTGCCCCAAGCCTGCCAGAAGCAATTTCTTAGCGTAGAGCCAGGTGTAGTCCCAAAATGAAAATAAATAAATAAATAAAAATAATTTAAAAATGAAAGGAAGAATTAGAAACTTCTCTATATTTTCTGCTGTCTTAGAACTAAGATATGTATCTAGGGTTGTTTCTGTTGTGTTATATAATGTGTCTTGTTTTGAGCTTTCTTTTACTTTTACTGCAATTAACTCTCTTGAGTATTTGCAGCTAACAAAAAATAATTGCTCTGACTGCTATTGTTTCGGCATGGAGTTTTCTTGCCTTTCTGCGAAGTTCTAGGAAGGAAATCTAGGTCACTCGCATTGAATGAGGATGTGGGAATGAGCCTCTGACAAATATGCTCATTAAGGCTGTTGGCTGAAGACTAGCTGTTCAGTTTTACTCTTGAGAGTCACTCTAGGGACCATGTTTCCCAATGTGGGTATTACAACCTCTGGGGGGATACTGGAATGATCCAGAGAGGACACTAACTTTTTTCTAAAATGAAACTTTAGGCCAAAATGAACTTTTTTTTGTTCCAGACTGTGGTGTACCTGAAACCCACCCATTTCTGGGAGGGGTCTTGGGAACCGGATAATAGGTGTGACCTTACCTGCAAGACCTCCCATTCCTGGGAGGGGTCTTGGAAAAGGTAGATAAGGCTGGGACGGAGGGAATTCGGCCCCTTTTTGGCTGTTTCCTTTGGCCCGGAAGATGGCTGAAGTGAGTTAAGACGCAGGGCTAGCCAAGAATGGCTGAATGCTTAAAAGGTTATGAGTAGGCCACACACATGTGGTGGATAGGGCATGAATAAAGTTAATGCTTCCTGATGCCTGTTTCTGAATGAGTCTGATTTCCGCCTTTCACCTGGGCCTGGAACTCGCCGGCTAGATGGGGGATAAAGCCACGTGGCTGGGGCCTAAGCACAAAGGCCTCCATCCATCGCCATCCAGCCCCATCGTTATTTATTTGACACAACACCAGACTATGCTTGTTTTTGTAGCACACCTATGTAAAGGAAATGAACAGTGCCTTCTGTGTTTTGCATTCTTTTTTTTTTTTTTTTTTTTTTTTTGGTTTTTTGGGCCACACCCAGTAACACTCAGGGGTTACTCCTGGCTATGCGCTCAGAAGTCGCTCCTGGCTTGGGGGACCATATGGGACACCGGGGGATCGAACCGCGGTCCGTCCTAGGTTAGCGCAGGCAAGGCAGGCACCTTACCTCTAGCGCCACCGCCCGGCCCCGTGTTTTGCATTCTTAAAACCAGAGATATACTATTCCAGAATGTATGGAGAAAAAAATACAAGCAATATCACTGAACCTTTTAAAGTTTTAGTAATTATAGGCTATTATTTAAGATCAAAGGTTCCAGGGCTGGAGAGATGATGGAGGTAGGTAGGGCATTTGCAGAAGGACGGTGGTTCAAATCCCAGCATCCCATATGGTCCCCCGAGCATGCCAGGGGGATTTTAAAGGAGCAATCTCTGAGCATAGAGCCAGGAGTAACCCCTGAGCACTGCCAGGTGTGGCCCCAAAACCAAAAAATAAAAAAGAAAGAAGGCTGGTCCGATGGCAGTGGTTTATCAGAACTTATTAACGTTAGTATCACAAAAGTTGGTATATAACCCCCCCCCCACTGCTCAAGTTGGCTTCAAAAGGAAAAAAAAAGATCAAAGGTTCCTGGGGCCAGAGAAATTGCACAGCAGTAGGGCGCTTGACTTACATGCAACCAATCAACCAACCAACCAATCAATAAATAAATAAAGTTAAAAAAAAAAGATTGGGCTGGAGAGATAGCATAGCAGTAGGGTGTTTTCTTTGCAAGCAGCAGACCCAGGAGAGAAGGTGGTTCAAATCTCGGCATCCCATAGGTCCCCCGTGCCTGCCAGGAGCAATTTCTGAGCACAGAGCCAGGAGTAACCCCTGAGCACTGCTGGGTGTGTCCCAAAAACCAAAAAAAGAAAAAGATCAAGGGTTCGGGGGCCGGTGAGGTGGTGCTAGAGGTAAGGTGTCTGCCTTGCAAGCGCTAGCCTAGGAAAGATCGGGACCGCGGTTCAATCCCCCCGGCGTCCCATATGGTCCCCCCAAGCCAGGGGCAATTTCTGAGTGCTTAGCCAGGAGTAACCCCTGAGCATCAAACAGGTGTGGCCTGAAAAACCCAAAAAAAAAAAAAATATATCAAGGGTTCCTAACTCCTTTCAAACCAAATATAAGTCATTATTCAAAACATTAGGTATTCGGTGGCCAGAGTGATAACACAGTGGTAGGGTGTTTGCCTTACACTTGGCCAACTTGGGACACACCCGAGTTTGACCCCCAGCATCTTATATGATCCCCTAAGCCTGCCCAGAATGATATCTGAGCACAGAGCCAGAAGTAATTATCTCTTGAGTGCTGTGGTGTCTCCCACCCCCCCCAAAAAAAAAAAAGCATTAGGTATATTGGGCAGGAATGGTAGTACAGAGGGGAAAGGCACTTGGTTGCATATGACCAACTCTGATTTGATTCCTCGCACTCTATATGGTCCCCCAAGTCTACCAGGAGTGATCCTCTAGCACAGAGACAGGAATAAGCCCTGAGCATTGCTGGATATGGCCCCAAACCAAACCAACAAACAAAGAAAACCTAGAAAGTTAGGTGTATTGGGGCCAAAGAGATAGTACAGCTGGTCAGGCACTTGCCTTGCATGTGGCCAGATCAGATTCTAGTTCCAGCACCTTATAGAGTCTCCCCAGCATTGACAGGAGTGATCCCTGAACAGAGTCAGGAGTAAATCCTGTGCATGTAACTGAGTTTGTGATCCCAAAATAAAACACGTGGGTTTGATCCCTGGTATCCCATATGGTCCCCGGAGGCTTCTAGGAGTGACATTTTTGTTGTTGTTATTTTTGGTTTTGGGGCAACACCTATTGGCCCTCAGGAGTTTTTCCTGGCTCTGTGCTCAGAAATCGCTCCTGGCAGGCTCGGGACCATATGGGGTGCCAGGGTTCAAACCCAGGTCTGTCCCTGGTCAGCCATGTGCAAGGCAAATGTCCCGCCACTGTGCTATTCCAGGAGCGATTCCTGAGCACCAAGTGTGGCCCAAGAAACAAAAAATTAAAAAAAAAATTTTTTAAGGAGGTAAATTTATATTCAAGTTAGCCATTTTTAATAAAATACATAGACAAATTAGTTTTTATAGTAACTCCAACTTTTTTCTTATTTGTTTGTTAGTTTTTAGGCCATACCCGGTAGTGCTTAGGGGTTACTCCTGACTCTGCTCAGAAATCGGTCCTGACAGGCTTAGGGGACTATATAGGATATTGAAACCCCAGTCAACCATGTGAAAGGCAAATGCCCTACCTGCTGTGTCATTGCTCTGAACCCCTTAAATATTTTTGCTTGTTTGTTTTGGCCACACCCAGCAGTGCTCAGGGTTTACTTCTGGTTGTGCACTTACAAGTTACTCCTTGTGGGCTTGGGAGACCATAATGGCTGCTGGGAATTGAGCCTGGTCGGCTGCGTGCAAGGCAAACACTTTACCCACTGTGCTACTGCTCTGGTCCCAGTAACTAACTTTGTTTCTTTGTTTTGGGGTCACGCCTGGCAATGCTTAGGGCTCATTCCTAGCTCTGCACTCAGAAATTACTCCTGGCAGAGTTGAGGGACCGTATTGGATGCTGGGGATTAAACCCCTGTTGGCTGTGTGTAAGACAAGTGCCTTACTTATTGAACTCTACTAAGGGATTATCTTCAGTTCTTGTCTAAGAAAGTTTTGTCTGGTTTTAGATGAAAGAAATGATTTTCTTGTGTTCTTGTACAATATTTAGATGTATATCTAGGTGTGATCTTTTTGGAGTTAGTTTTTGTGTGTAAAGTGAGGTGTCTGATTCTTCCTGTACCATCATTGGAATCTAATCTGTTCCATTTATCTAAATGATTTATACCAAATTGACCTGGTAACAGTACATTCACAACAAATTTTAAAATCAGGTAACATAAAAAATAAAATCAGGGGCCGGATAGACAGCATGGAGGTAAGGCATTTGCCTTTCATGCTGAAGGTCATTGGCTCGAATCCCGGCATCCCATATGGTCCCCTGAGTCTGCCAGAGGCGATTTCTGAGCATAGAGCCAGGAGCTACCCCTGAGTGCTGCTGGGTGTGACCCCCCCAAATTAAAAAAAAAATAAAATCAGGTAATAAATCTTTTTCTATAAAATTATTTTAGCTGGGGCCATAGTAATACAATAGTACAGCAGGTAGGGTGCTTGGCTTGTATGGGCTGACTTGATTTTTGTTTCCCAGCATCCCTGGTCTTCTGAGCATCAATCGGAGTAATTCTTGAGCACAGAGCCAGAAGTAAGCCCTGAAAATTGCCAGATGTGGCTCAAAAGCAATAAATGATCTTCAAAAATTCTACTGGCAAAAAAGGGAAAGGGGCAGAGAGAATACATACAGCAAGTGGGGTGCATGCCTTGCATGCACCAATCCAGGTTTAATCTCTGGCACCACTATGGTTTCCCTAAACCTACCAGGAGTGATCCCTGAGTACAGAGCTAAGAATAAATCCTGGGGGCTGGAGAGATAGCATGGAGGTAAGGCGTTTGCCTTTCATGCAGGAGGTCATCGGTTTGAATCCCAGCATCCCATATGGTCCCCCGTGCCTGCCAGGAGCAATTTCTGAGCCTGGAGCCAGGAATAACCCCTGAGCATTGCCGGGTGTGACCCAAAAACCACAAAAAAAAAAAAAAAAAGAATAAATCCTGAGCACTGCCAAGTGTGGCCTCAAAATACAAAACAATAATTGTGTCTCGAGAGATAGTACAGTGAGTAAGATGCCTGCCTTGCATGCATACCTGGTTTGATCACCAGAATATCTGTGGTCCCCTGACCATCACTAAGCATAACTCTAAAACTAAAGAATAATAGAGAACACACTCCACTGTGCTCCAGGTTTTCTCCTGACTTTGCACTCAAGCATCATTCCTGGTGGGGTATGAGAAATAGAACCCAGATCCGCCACATGCCAGGCAGACACCCTACCTGCTATGCTATCTCCAGCCTGGTTTCCCTCCCTTCTTTTCTTCTTTATTTCCTTCCTTCATGCCTGCACATCCCTCAACTTCATTCCTGCAAGGCAAGTGCTATAATGCAAACAGCCCACAGATTATATTCTGGGTGGCAGTGCTCACATATACTTGGTTGTGATACCTCCCAAAGCAGTCTCGGGCATCCCAAATGGCAGTAAAGTGACAGATCAGGAAATTTTTTTTTGTTTTTGTTTTTGGGCCACACCCGGCAGTGCTCAGGGATTACTTCTGGCTGTCTGCTCAGAAATAGCTCCTAGCAGGCACGGGGGACCATATGGGACACTGGGATTCGAACCAACCACCTTTGGTCCTGGATCGGCTGCTTGCAAGGCAAATGCCGCTGTGCTATCTCTCCAGGCCCAGATCAGGAAATTTTACTATTGAGCTGTCTGACCAGGCCTTTTCTTTGGTCCTTTGTTAGAATTGAACAGTATATTTCTCCATTTGCTTAGATCTGACTTTATTAGAATTCAAGTGCCTTGAGTGTTGCTTTTTTTTTGGGGGGGGCAAGTTTATCCAATTTTATACTGTTATTTTGTGAAAAAAAAATAGGGTTTTTTTCATGTCTCCATAATCAGACCTTCTCCTGCAGTATAAATAAGTACAGAAGTACAGCTGTCTTAAAAATTTGTATTTAGGGCCCGGAGAGATAGCACAGCGGTGTTTGCCTTGCAAGCAGCTGATCCAGGACCAAAGGTGGTTGGTTCGAATCCCGGTGTCCCATATGGTCCCCCGTGCCTGCCAGGAGCTATTTCTGAGCAGACAGCCAGGAGTAACCCCTGAGCATTGCCGGGTGTGGCCCAAAAACCAAAAAAAAAAAAAAATTTTTTTTTGTATTTAAGTTGCAGAATCTGCTATCCTAGGTATAATTATGTTGTATTGACTAATACTTTATAGAAACTATTATTCTAGTTCGGTGCAAAAGAAAGTATTTTGTAAAAAAAAAAAGAAGAAGAAAGTATTTTGTGTAACTTTTATTGCATGTTTCTATTTTAAGGATTTCCATCTAAATTCCTGGGAGAGGAAATGGCCTACGAGGGCTATCAGAACAACCAGAGCTGGCCAGAAAATAGAAATTTTTCCTTTGAATCTGAACAAGTGGTGGATCCTGTTGAAACTGGTAAGTGCAGAGAGACATGCTTAGAATTCCTCAGTGTGAACTATTACATAAAAACAGTAAGTCACAACTACTGTTCAGATAAAACATTTAATCTAAATAGAGCTTGTGAATATAGATTATAGCCAAGGTATGATTATTTCCCTGAACATGTATTTGACCCTTTTTCCTCTCAGTAGATTTTTCTTCAGTGGATTTCTTCTAAGGCACACATAATCCTTCTAGTTTTTTACCATTCAAAAATTAATTGGACACTAGAGGTAAGGTGTCTGCCTTGCAAGCGCTAGTGTAAGACGGACCGGCCCGCCGTTCGATCCCCCAGCGTCCCATATGGTCCCCCCAAGCCAGAGGTAATTTCTGAGTGCATAGCCAGGAGTAATCCCTGAGCGTCAAACTGGTGTGGCCCAAAAAAATTAATTGGAGAAAATAAACTGAAACTTATATTTGAAGACGAAATGACTAGTGGTATCTTAATTCTAACAAAAGGAAATACTGTGATAATAACTGTACCATTTGTTGCATCTATTTCGTGACTGGCATAGTGTAAGAACCTTCATGTGCCTAGTGTGTTCTTGCCTAATTCTGCCAAGTATATATTACCTTTACTTTTCAAGAGAAAACTCAAGATTTATAATTGGTACCATTATTTAATTATCCTTTGCATTTATCCAAACTAATTTAGAGTTAGCATATCTAACGTTCCTATGGCTGGAAGTGGTGAGAGGAATGGATTATAGAAGGACCTCCCAACAGTGGCATTGTTACCACCTTGTTTGAGGTAACCAGGTTCAGAGCTCTAGTTAGTTGTGTTTGTCTTTTTTTTGTGTGTGTGTGTTTTATTTATTTTATTTTTATTTATTTATATATATTTATTTTATTTATTGTGTTTATTCTTTTTTTGCCATCTAATGTATCTGATGCTCATAGGTGATTCCAAATGTACTTAAGGAGCTCAAAGAGATGTACAGTGGGTAGGGAACTTGCCTTGCACATGGCCAACCTAGGTTTGATCCCGATCACCTCATATAGTCCCATGATTCCTGAGCACAGAGCTAGGATTAACCTCTGAAAACTGCCAGGTGTGGCCCCAAACCAAACAACAAAACAAAACAAAATGTAAATGCCCTTAAACATTCTTCAAATACTGACTCTCTGGCCCGGAGAGATAGCACAGCAGCGTTTGCCTTGCAAGCAGCCGATCCAGGACCTAAGGTGGTTGGTTCGAATCCCGGTGTCCCATATGTCATATGCCATATGTCCCATATGTCCCCCGTGCCTGCCAGGAGCTAATTCTGAGCACAGCCAGGAGTAACCCCTGAGTACCACCGGGTGTGGCCCAAAAACCAAAAACAAAAAAAAACAAAACAAAAAAAAAATCAAATACTGACTATCCTAAAGAAAAATAATGCAATTGAAAAAAAAAATTTTGGGGCCCGGAGAGATAGCACAGCGGTGTTTGCCTTGCAAACAGCCAATCCAGGACCAAAGGTGGTTGGTTCAAATCCCGGTGTCCCATATGGTCCCCCGTGCCTGCCAAGAGCTATTTCTGAGCAGATAGCCAGGAATAACCCCTGAGCACCGCCGGGTGTGGCCCAAAAACCAAAAAAAAATAAATAAAAAAAAAATTTTTTTTGTTTTGTTTTTTTTGGGGGGGGCCACACCCGTTGACGCTCAGGGGTTACTCCTGGCTATATACTCAGAAATCACTCCTGGCTTTCGAGGACCATATGGGATGCTGGGGGGTTGAACCAAGGTTCGTCCTAGGCTAGCCCTTGCAAGGCAAACACCTTTCCTCTATCGCCACCGCTTCAGCCCCGAAACAATTTTTTGATCAAACCCAATGATAATCAGGACTTAGTCCTGGCACAGCATTCAGGGATCACGCCTCAGGGAACCATATATGGTGTTGGGGATTGAACCCGGATTTTCATGTAAGGCAAGTGCCCTACCTGCTATACTATTGCTTTGGCCCATGAAAACATTTTATTTTATTTATTTATTTATTTACCTATTTATTTACCTATTTATTTAGGTTATTGAGCTATATCTGGCAGTGTTCAGGACTTGTTCTCAGCTCTGTACTCAGGTATCACTCCTGGCATTGTATGGGGCATCATATAGGGATTGAACTCTACTCACTTCTCATTTTACATTTCCACCAGTAATGAATGTATCACATTAATAGCTCTTATTTTGCTTTTCCTCTTTCTTAAATTATAGCTAACCTTGGACCAGAGTGATAGCACATTGGGTAGGGTGCTTGCGTTCCATGTGGCTGACCCTAGTTCAATCTCTGGCATCCCATATGGTCCCCTGAGCACTGCCAGGTATAGCCCAAATCAAAACAAGCAAACAAAAATTATAGCCAAAAAAAAAAAATTATAGCCAACATAGTAGATATCTCTCATTCTGACCTTCTTTATTTGGGGAGGAGGGGTTGGGGCCACACCCAGCAGTAGTGAATGCTTCTTTAAGGAAGATATGCAAATAGCTAATAAACACTTGAAAAGATAACATCAATAGGACCTGAGCATGTTACATAGAGTGGGACTCCTGTTTTGCATGTAGCCAAGCTGCCAACCAAGCTTTGGTCTTCAGCATCCTTTATGGTCCCCCTGACCCCACCCAGGTATAAATTTCTCAGTGCAGAATTAGGAATAATCCCTGAGCACTCCTAGGTATGACCCCCCCCCCCCAAAATAAAAAATCATATCAACATCACTAAAAAATACAAACCAGGGCCAGAGAGATAGCACAGTGGTAGGGCATTTGCCTTGCATGCAGCTAATCTAGAACAGATAGTGGTTCGATCGCTGGCATCTTATACAGTCCCTGAGTTAGGAGCTATTTCTGAGCACAGAGCCAGGTGTGACCCCGCCCCCCCCAAAAAAAAACATACACACACCAAGGCCAAAGGGTGTTCTAGAGAAATAGTACTGTGGATAGGGCACTTCCTATGTTTGATCCCTGGCCAGAATATCATTCTCTCTGTCCCATCAGAAGTGATCCCTGAGCCTGGAGTAAGATCTGAAAACCACCAGTTATGATCTAAAAGAGTGATGCAGTTGAAGGCTGGAACAATAGGACAGCCTAATGGTGTTCTCAAACTACGACCCGCAGGCCACATCCGGCCCACCAAGTGTTTTGTCTGCCTTTTTTTTTTTTTTTTTTTTTTGTGGTTTTTGGGTCACACCCAGCAGTGCTCAGGGGTTATTCCTGGCTCCAGGCTCAGAAATTGCTCCTGGCAGGCATGGGGGACCATATGGGGCACTGGGATTCTAACCGATGACCTCCTGCATGAAAGGCAAATGCCTTACCTCCATGCTATCTCTCCGGCCCCTGCCATTGTTTTTTTACTTAAAAATAAGATATGTAGGGCCCAGAGAGATAGCACAGCGGCATTTGCCTTGCAAGCAGCCGATCCAGCACCAAAGGTGGTTGGTTCGAATCCCAGTATCCCATATGGTCCCCCGTGCCTGCCAGGAGCTATTTCTGAGCAGACAGCCAGAAGTAACCCCTGAGCACAGCCAGGTGTGGCCCAAAAACCAAAAACCAAAAACCAAAACCAAAACAAAAACAAAAAGAAAAAGAAAAAGAAAAAGATATGTAGGGGCTAGAGAGATAGCATGGAGTATGGAGTAAGGCATTTGCCTGCATACAGAAGGTCGATGGTTTGAATACCAGCATCCATATGGTTGCCAGAAGCGATTTCTGAGCCCAGAGCCAGGAGTAACCCCTGAGCGCTGCCTGGTGTGACCCACAAACAAAAAACAAACAAAAAAATAAGTTATGTGCAGTGTGCATAGAAATTTGTTCATATTAATATGTACCTAAAATATTATTGTTAATGACATGTAAGCCACTATGCTTAAAATAAAAATTATATATAAAAAAAAGAAATTTGTTCATAGATTTTTTTTTTTTTACTATTTTGCCCTGCCCTCCAATTGTCTGAGGGACAGTGAACTTGGCCGCTGTTTTAAAAGCTTGAGGACCCCTGGCATAGTGGATAGACACTGCCATCCCCAAGCCTACCAGAAGTAATTCCTGAACATAGAGCTAGGTGTACTTAAGCGCTGCCAGTTTGGCCCCCAAACAAAACAAAACAAAACAAAACAAATAGATGTGGTGGTAGGAAAATAGGGGAGGGTGGAGGGAGAGATGAGGGAGGGAAAAGGAGGGGGAGAGAAAGATATTTAGAACCAGAGAGATAGAGATACAGTTGGTAAATTGCTTGACTTCAACCCGCGCCAACCTGGTTCAGTCTGTCGCACCCCATAGGGGAGGGAGGGAAAGAAAAGGTCCCCAATAAGTTATACTTAACCCACTTTGTCAGTCTATATTATTCTTTTTTGTTGAGCTTCTTTGATCTGTGCTGGAAAAAAAACATTATTTGTAAAAACACTCTTCTGGGGCCAGAGTGATAGCACAACGGTAGAGCATTTGCCTTGCATGCAGCTGACCCAGGACGGACCTGGGTTCGATCCCGGTGTCCCATTTGGTCTCCCATGCCGAGTGATTTATGAGCACAAAGCCAGTAGTAACCCCTGAGCGTCATTGGGTGTGCCCCCCAAAAAAACAAAACCACCCAAAAAGTAAATCTCTTCTTATAAGTGAACTAATCTCTGCCCAGTTCCTGGCAGTGCTTGGAGTACTGTATATAATGTTAGTTGCCTGCCTATATGGCAATTGAACTATCTCTCCAGCCTAAGAGTTTTATTTCTTCATGAAATTTAAAGTAATATCTTTATGGGTTACACTAGGTGGATGTGCTTTTTAATTTCAGGCACCATCAAAATATGCTTTAGAGGGCCAGAAAAATACAACAGAGATTAAGGCACTTAGCTTGCACATAGCCAGCTTCACCCAGGAGTGATCCCTGAACAGAACCAGTAATAGCTCTTGAGAACCACCACTTGCACCTTCTCCCCGAAGAAAGACAAAATATGATTAGATTCACATCATTGTTCTTTTTTTCCACTATTAGAACTTAGAACAGTAGAGAGTTGACACCACATGTTTCATTTCATACTCTCACAGCTCTCTTACAGATCTCACAAGTAGTTTTGTGAGTAAAGCTAGCCCTGATCCTCTACAAAGCATTTCCAATGATGTGAGCTTATGAAAACATCTCTGAGAGAGATAGATGGAATTTTATTATTGGAGTGGGGGTCAGTTGGACTCTCTCTAACAGTGCTCAATGATGGATTATTCCTGGCTCTGCTCAAGAATGACCCCTGCTGGTGCTCAGGGTATGTGTAGTTTGTGGTACTTGGGATTCCAACCAGTTTGAGAAGGATGCAAGGCAAAGTGCCTTAACCCTGTACTATTTCTCTAGCCTCAGATGGAATCTTTTTTTTTTTTTTTTTTTGGTTTTTGGGTCACACCCGGCAGCACTCAGGGGTTACTCCTGGCTCTACACTCAGAAATCATTCCTGGCAGGCTCGGTGGACCATATGGGATGCCGGAATTCAAACCGGGGTTTGTCCTGTGTTGGCCACATGCAAGGCAAATACCTTACCACTGTGCTATCACTCCAGCACAACAGAAAAAGAGTCTTATTTTCTCTTCTTTTTTTTTTTTTTGGTTTTTGGTAACCCTTACTCCTAGCTCTACGCTCAGAAATCGTTCCTGGCAGGCTCGGGGGACCATTATGGGATGCCGGGATTCCAACCACAGACCATCTGCATGCAAGACAAATGCCTTATTTCCATGCTATCTCTCCAGCCCTTATTTTCTCTTCTTCTTTTTTTTTTGGTTTTTGGGCCACACCCGGCGGTGCTCAGGGGTTACTCCTGGCTGTCTGCTCAGAAATAGCCTCTGGCAGGCACGGGGGACCATATGGGACACCGGAATTCAAACCAACCACCTTTGGTCCTGGATTGGCTGCTTGCAAGGCAAATGCCGCTGTGCTATCTCTCTGGGCCCTTATTTTCTCTTCTTAACTTCTTTAGTTCTTAAAATATATGAGCAAGGACAGAGTGATAGCACAACGGCAGGATGTTTGCCTTGCATGCAGCCCACCTGGGACGGACCTAGGTATGGTTCCCAGCATCCCATTAGGTCCCCCAACCCTTCCAGGAGCGATTTCGGAGCACAGAAACAGGAGTAACCCTTGAGCACTACTGTGTGTAGTCCCCAAAACAAAACAAAAAATATTTATCAGTATATATAGAGTCATATTTAATTTGGGGGTATTTTGGGTCATACCCAGCAGTGCTGAGGATTTACTCTTGGCTCTCTGCTTAGGAATTATTCCTGGAGGTGCTTGGGGGGACCATATGGGATACTGGGGATCAAGCCCCTAGTCAGCCTCATGCATGCCTTATCCTCTGTAACAATCACTCTAGCCCCGTATTTATTTTTTGTATATGTATAAAAAGATCTTCCTTGACTTGAACTGAAATATAACCCTCTTCTAAAAGTCTCAATCCTATGTCCAAGAGATTGTATAGTGGTTAGGGTGCATGCCTGAAATGTGCCCAACCTTGGTTTGATTCCTGCTGACATATGGTCCATTAATATCTATTTATCTTGGGGCCAGAGAGATAGCATGGAGGTAAGGCGTTTGCCTTTCATGCAGGAGGTCATCAGTTCGAATCCCGGTGTCCCATATGGTCCCCATGCCTGCCAGGAGCAATTTCTGAGCCTGGAGCCAGAAATAACCCCTGAGCACTGCCGGGTGTGACCCAAAAACCACACAAAAATTTTTTTTTAATTTATCTTTATTTAAACACCTTGATTACAAACATGATACATGGTACACTTTCACTGAATATTGCTAGGCGCAGCCACAGAGGTCCTACTGGGCCACAGAGCACTACTGGGAGACCCCTCACAATTTAAGCTTTAAATTTTAAGCTTTAAACATCTTTTATTTTTATTTTATTTGTTCTTAGGCCATGTAGTAGTAGTCATGGATTACTCTTGGCTCTGCACTCAGGTTCCCGGACAGATATGGTTCAAATCCTGGCATCCCATATCATCCCCTTTCCTGCTAGGTGTGATTTCTTTTTTTTTTTTTTTTTTTTGGTTTTTGGGCCACACCCGTTTGACGCTCAGGGATTACTCCTGGCTATGCGCTCAGAAATCGCCCCTGGCTTGGGGGGACCATATGGGACACCGGGGGATCGAACCGCAGTTCGTCCTATGCTAGCGCTTGCAAGGCAGACACCTTACCTTTAGCGCCACCTTCCCGGCCCTAGGTGTGATTTCTAAGCACAGAGCTAGGAGTAATCCCTTAGTGCTGCCGGGTGTGACCCAAAAACCAAAAACCAAAAAAAAAAAAATCTAAACCCTGACCTTTTGTTTTTGTAAGTGTACGTGTGTATGTGTGTATCTCCTTTCAGGGGCCCCCAGTTGTTGCATTGCTCTGGGTATGATGCTAAGAGGTGGAAAGGTGTCTGGAAAGCATGCAGGACCTATAAGTGGGACTAAGGACCTCACAGCTACAAGGCAAATGCTCTCCACACTACATCCACAGCCGACATTCTAGGTCTTTGCTTTGTTTTTGTTTGGCCCCAGTGGTTCTTAAGGGCCAGTATCACTTTATGCTCAGAGATCACTCCCTGGCAGAGCTTTGGGGAATATGTGCTGGGAGTCAAACCCAGATCTCCTCCTTGCAAAACGTATGTATGCTCAGCCCATTGAGCTATCTCTGTGATCCCCCGTTGGAGTTGTTGGTTTGTTTTTGGAAGGGTGGTTTTTGGATGACACCCAGTGCACTCAGGTTACTCCTGACTCTGTGCTCTGAAATTACTCCTGGCAGGCTTGGAAGACCATATGGGATGCCAGAGATCGAACCTGGGTCAGCTGGTTGCAAGGGAAACACACCCAACCTACTGTGCTGTCACTTTGGCCCTACGTTTTTGTTTGGTTTTGATGCTATAGTCAGTCATTCAGTAAAGTAATAAGCTTCGTAGAAATCTTCCATTTTTTATGCAATTTAGCAATATTTTATTCTAAATACATGTACAGAAATGTGCTACTGATTTAAAGCATTTTGTTTTTCTTCAGTGGAAGTGTGAAAGACAAAGTGTGAACAGCACCTACCTGTACCAAATTTTAATGTACTGTAGAATAAATGTTATAGCCTTTCTCAAATTTCACATTCCCTGATTTATTTTTTTTCTGTTTTTGTTTGTTTTGGGGTCACACCTGGTGGCGCTCAGGGGTTACTCCTGGCAGGCTTGGGGGACCATATGGGATACTGAGGTTCAAACTAGGGTTCATCCTGTGTTGGCCGCGTGCAAGGCAAATACCTTACTGCTGTGCTATTGCTCCAATCCCTCAGTGATGTTTTAAAGAGGCAGCATAAGGCACTTCATCAATTCCCAACAGTTCCTCATTTTTCTTCTGCTTATTTACATTTGTCAAGACAGTGGTCTCCCCCAATTCCAAAATGCGCTTTTTTTTTGGGGGGGGGGGGTCACACCCGGTGATGCTCAGGGGTTACTCCTGGCTATGTGCTCAGAAATTGCTCCTGGCTTGGGGAACCATATGGGACGCCAGGGATCAAACCGTGGTCTGATTGCGTGCAAGGCAAACGCCATACCACTGAGCTATCTCTCCAGCCCCCCCAAACCAAAATTCTTACCTTGGTTTTATCTACCTAAGAGCAAAGAATTAACATTCTCTTAAGACTTGGACTTTAGGGCCCGGAGAGATAGCACAGCGGCGTTTGCCTTGCAAGCAGCCGATCCAGGACCAAAGGTGGTTGGTTCGAATCCCGGTGTCCCATATGGTCCCCCGTGCCTGCCAGGAGTTATTTCTGAGCAGACAGCCAGGAGTCACCCCTGAGCACCGCCGGGTGTGGCCCAAAAACCAAAAAAAAAAAAGACTTGGACTTTATATTTGTCTCTGACCATTGAAGTGGTCTTAAGAGTTATAGCATCAGCAATAAACCAGTTCTTTTTCTGTATTGTTTTTGTGTGGAGCCACATCTAGTGATGCTCAGGGGTTATTCCTGGCTCTGCACTCAGGAATCACTCCTCTGCCAGTGCTCAGGACCATATAGGTATCGAACCTGGGAAGGTCACATACAACGCATGTGCCCTCCCTGCTGTACTTTTGTTCCAGCCCCATCAAAGGACCTAGTTCTAAATGCAGAGTTTGTTTTATTTTTCCCCCAGTGGGGATAGAAGGAATATTAGTGTCAAAGAACTGATGACCCTCTACAGTCTATGCTTTAACTAACCTTAAGAGTAATTTAGGGGCCGGAGAGATAGCATGGAGGTAAGGCGTTTGCCTTTCATGCAGGAGGTCATTGGTTCGAATCCCGGTGTCCCATATGGTCCCCCGGAGCCAGGAATAACCCCTGAGCACTGCCAGGTGTGACCGAAAAACCACAAAAAAAAAAAAAAATGTAATTTAGATGGGCCCGGAGAGATAGCACAGCGGTGTTTGCCTTGCAAGCAGCCGATCCAGGACCAAAGGTGGTTGGTTTGAATTCCGGTGTCCCATATGGTCCCCCGTGCCTGCCAGGAGCTATTTCTGAGCAGACAGCCAGGAGTAACCCCTGAGCATCACGGGGTGTGACCCAAAACCCCCAAAAAAAAAAAAAAAGAGTAATTTAGATTATGCTAAATTTGGAGATGACCTTTTAAAGAAGCACAGAAATTCATGGTGGCCTGGCTAAGAGATGTCCAGAGATAATGGGAAAGACAGGGTCTGAGTGATTAACCTGTTAGGGTCTTGTACATACTAAGAATTTGTTTTACTATTTGAACTATACTAGGCCCTAACTTTAATTTAGTTGATTTTTTTTTTTTTTTTTGGCCATACCTGGCAGTTCTCAGGAGCTACTCAGGTAGTACTTGGTGCCCAGTATGGAACCCAGGTCTCCCATATGCAAACCATGCATTTATCCATTAAGTTATATCTCTGGCTTCTTGCTTCTGTGTTGAATGCCTGTTCTCATGCCAACTCCTGAGATTAGAGTTTAATATTTATCTCAAGATACCAGCTAGTCACAGTTTCTATTCAGATATCCCCTTTTTACTTATTCTTTCCTAAATAACCTAAAATGAATTTTTACTATGGAATATAGTTTGAAACTGTAGTTGAGCTGTTAATTTTATTTATTTATTTATTTTTTTTTTTTTTGGTGGGATGCTGGGGGATCAAACCACGGTTCGTCCTAGGCTAGCGCTGGCAAGGGAGACACCTTATCCTCTAGTGCCACCGTGCCGGGCCCCTTGAGCTGTTAATTTTACAATTACATTAGTTCTTTGAGTTTTATATTTATTGACTGATTTAGATAACATTAGCTATATGAAGATTACTCATAATAGGAAAATCAGTGAATAATGAATTACTGGTTACTTAGTACTCATATATTTCAACTTACTTGATTTACTACTGTCACATATGTAATTATTCAGCTCATTATCTGACAATAATGTATGTTCAGCATTTTAGTTATGTCATTGGCAATAAATTTTGGATTCTTATCTATTCCAGATCCCTTTAAGGCACACCATGACGATAGCATGGCTGATTTTCTCTTTCTTCCAAGTGGAACAACCAGTGTTGCAGCATTTTCAGAACAAAGTGATTCCCTGAAAGACAGTTACGGTAATGGCTTCTACAATAAATTTTTTTTCCTTTTTTTTTTTTTTTTTTTTTTGGATTTTGGGCCACATTCGGGGACGCTCAGGGGTTACTCCTGGCTCTTTGCTCAGAAATCGCTCCTGGCTTGGGGGGAGCATATGGGACGCCTGGGGATCAACTGCAGTCCGTCCTAGGCCAGCCACGTACAAATGCCCTACTGCCGAACCATCTCTCTGGTTCCACAACTAAATTTTTTTTATCTTTTCTCATTTGTTTTTTGGGCCACATCTGACTTCACTCGGGAGTTACTCCTGGCTCTGTGCTCAGAAATCATCCCTGACAGGCTGGGAAGACCATATGGAATGCTGGAAATCTAACCAGATTCATCCCGGTCAGCCACATGCAAGGCAAAGGCCCTATTGCTGTGCTTTCTCTCTGGCCCCAAGACATGTCATTTTTGAATTCCTCCTCTTTCTAGTTCTTTCTTCCATTGTAGGTTTCCCCCACCTCCGGTATAAAAGATCTTTTTGAATCAAACTAATATTGTAGTCCCATGAATATTCTTATCCTGTTGCCATCTTCATCTTACTCTTTGCTCAGTATTCTCCATCTTAATTTTACTCTCTCCTCTCTTCCTGCTCCTCCTCTTTTTCTGAAGCCTTCTTTGACTATTCTGATCATGGTTATTTTAATCTCTTAGAGCACTTAGTCCAGACTGTAGTTTCCATTATTTAATAATGTCTGTCTAGCCTCTCTAAATTGCAATGATCTTGATGACAAAGGTTGGGTGACATTAGATCTCCCGTTGTGTCTTGGCAAAGGTAGAGCATAAAAGAAATCTATTTTTAGGCCTGAGATGTGGCTCAGTGTTAAGAAACATGCCTTTTGTGCATTAAAAGCTGGATTCAGTTACTGGCATGGTTGGATGCGTTGTAACCTGTTTTAGGGCCACAACCCATCAGTGCTCAGGGATTACTTGTGACTACAATCAGGAATTACCTCTTGGTCCTCAGTGGATCATTTTGGATGCCAGGGATCAAACTCTTGATTGGCTATGTGCAAAGCAAGCACCCCACCTGCTGTACTATCTTTCCAGCTCTATTACAGCCCTTTAAAGAAAAAATTATTTATGGGACTAGGATTCATGCAGGAACACTTTTTTTTTTCTTTTTTTTTTTTTTTTTGGGGGGGTCACACCCAGCGGTGCTCAGGGGTTACTCCTGGCTGTCTGCTCAGAAATAGCTCCTGGCAGGCACGGGGGACCATATGGGACACCGGGATCCGAACCAACCAGCTTTGGTCCTGGATCGGCTGCTTGCAAGGCAAACGCCGCTGTGCTATCTCTCCGGGCCCTTTTTTTCTTAATAAATATATTTATTTAAGCCTTTTATTAAAAAAAAAAAAAAGGCACTACACCTGGTAGTGCTCGTGTTACTACTTGGCTCTGCACTTAGAAATTACCACTGCTAGGGGCTAGAGCAATAACATAGCGGTAGGGCATTTGCCTTGCACGCAGCCAACACTGGACGGACTGCGGTTCAATTCCTCGCGTCCATATGGTTGCTTGAGCCTGCTAGGATCGACTTCTGAGCACAGAGCCAGGAGTAACCCCTGAGCGCCGCCGGGTGTGACCCACAAAAAAAAATGCCACCACCAGGGTTAGGGGACCATTGAGATGCCAGGAATTAAACCCAGACCAACCACATGCATGGCAAATGCCCTACCCAATGTGCTATCACTTCAGCCCCTGCAGGAGCACTCGAATTTGATCCCTGGCACCAAATAGTACCAAAGTTCTGCCAGGATCAGACACCTCCTCTTTACCCCGAGGCTCCTAAACCCTGTTGGATTTGATCCAAATATCAAGGAGCTGAAATATCAAACTCAAGGGGCCGGAGAGATAGCCTGTAGGTAAGGCATTTGCCTTTCATGCTGAAGGACGGTGGTTTGAATCCCGGCATTCCATATGGTCCCCTGTGCCTGCCAGGGGTGATTTCTGAGCATGGAGCCAGGAATAACCCCTGAGCGCTGCCGGTTGTGACCCAAAAACAAACAAACAAAAAAGAAATATCAAGTTCAAAGGGCTAAGTGTGTGCTTCACATGCAGAAGGCCAGGTTTATGCCCACATTCACATAATTCTTTAAGTACCAAAGGAGGGAACTGACCATCACCCCCCACCTGCAGTACCAGGAGTAGCCCCTGAGCACTACTGAGTGCGGCACTTGAAAAAAAATTTATGGGGTTAGACCCAGCAGAGCTCCCACTCTGCATTATGTAGTGCTAAAGACCAAACCCAGGCATAAGGCTAGAGAGATAGTACTGTGGGGTAAGCACTTGCCTTGCACGCAGCCATTCTAGGTTTGGTCCCTGGCACTGCCTGAGGTGGTCCCAGAACACAGAATCAAGAATAAGCCCTGACCACTGTCTGTTGCCCCCTGACCCCAAATGAAAAAAGTGCCCTTAATCTGGTCTCACACTTGCAAAGAATGTGATCTGCCACTTGAGCTACATACCTGGCTAATAATAATAATAATAATAATAATCCTATTGTTTGTCCAGTCCTGTACAGAAGAGATAGCTCAGTGAACTATAGTGATTGCTTTATAGACAGGTGGTCTAGATTCAATTCCCAGCATTGCAAGATAGCCAAGCAAAAATCTGGAAATATACTCTGATATAAATCTGTGTGTGCATGTGTGTATTATAAAATATAGACTTACTTTATCAAGCTCAAGCTCTTAATTTATTAGACAGTTCTTTTGGTTTGGGGGTCACATCAGGAGATGTTTAGAAACTTGTCTCTCCAGCCCTTTACATAATTTTTTTTTTTTTGGGTCACACCCGGCAACGCTCAGGGGTTACTCCTGGCTCTATGCTCAGAAATCGCTCCTGGCTTGGGGGGAGCATATGGGATGCCGGAATTCGAACCACCTACCATCTGCATGAAAGGCAAACGCCTTACCTCCATGCTATCTCTCCGGCCCCTTTACATATTTTTACTGATACAGGAAAAGGAGGCATTAATCTTATCTTACAAATAAGAAAATATCGTAAAGGAAAGGGCTGGAGAGCTAGTACAGTAGGCAGGGCACCTGTAGCCTATATGAACCCTACTGGATTCAATTCCCGGCATTCCATATGGTTCTCCACTTTCTCTGCCTAGAGTGATCTCTGAATGCAGAGACAGGAGTAAGCTCTGGTCACCTGTTAGGTGTGGCCAATAGTCAGTCAAGGAAGGAAGGGAAGGAGAGAGGGAAGGGGGAAGGGAAGGAAAGGAAAGGGAAGGAAAGGAAAGGGAAGGGAAGGGAAGGGAAGGGAAGGGAGGGGAGGGGAGGGGAGGGAAGGGGAGGGGGGGAGGGGAAGGGGGAGGGGAAGGGGAAGGGGAAGGGGAAGGGGAAGGGGAAGGGAAAGGAAAGGAAAGGAAGTAAAGTGCTTGTATTTCAATATTAGGTTTGTTTGCTCCTGCACCTGTTGGAACTCCGGGATGGCCCATGGAGGCACCAAACTCTCCTTTCTCAGAACCTGTCATTTGTCCAGAGGTCATTACACAACCTCTTCAGCCCACTGCAGGTGAGTGATATAGAACCTCTTCATCAGATAATGGTTGCAATATTGATCAGTGCAAATTATATATTTTTGGGGAGGGGCAGCCACACTCAGCACTTCTGGTTATTATAATCATGAGCACAGAGTTTTGCTAGGTATAGATACTATTAAGAAAAAATAAAAGGAGGGGCCAGAGCGATAGTACAGTGAGTATGGCACTTGCTTTGTACGTGGCAAACCCAGGCTCAATCGCAGGCATTGCATATGGTCCCTTGAGTTCCACCAGGAGTGGTTCCTGAGTGCAGAGCCAGTAGTAATCCCTGTGCGCCATCAGGTGTGGTCTAAAAGTAAAAATATATATATTAAAAAATAAATGACTCAAAGGAAGCGCCAGAAAGATTGTACATGAGGTAAAGCATTTGCCCTGCATGTGGTTTCTTTGGTCACCACCCTGGTTTGATCCCTGGCACCACATATATTCACCTGAGCACTGCCAGGAGTCTCTCTTGAGTCAGGAATAGCCCTGAAATACAAACAAACAAACAGCTACACACACATACACACTAAATGCTATCTTCTGAAAAAAAATAAAAAGAATTTTATTTCTATCACAAATGATTTTAAGCATATTAGGTTTTTTTCTTGGGGGAACACCTGGTGATGCTAGGGGTTACTTCTCCTATGTGCTCAGAAATCGCTCCTAGCTTGGGGGACCATATGGACACAGGGTGGGGGGGATTGAACCGCATTGAACCACAGTCCATTCTAGGTTAGCGATGCAAGGCGAACGCCCTACCTCTTGTGCCATCACTCCGGCCCCTGCTGTTGGGTTATTTTGTACTTTTTGGAGTTTTTTGCTTGTTTTGAGGTCACACCTGGTGGCACTCAGGTTTCTTCTGGCTCTACATTTAGAAATCACTCCAGGCAGGCTTGTGGGACCATATTGGATGCCAGGGATCTAACCCAGGTCAGCCACATGCAAAGCAAACACCCTACTCCCTGTACTGTCACTCTGGCCCCCTTCGAGAATAGTTTAAACATAATATTTGATGTGTGCAAAGAAAGTCTTTTATTTTGCTGGTCGACTCTGAGTACTTATGAGGCCTCAGTGCCCCTTCGGTAAAACTCTACAAACTGTGCCAGTAGTTCAGAGTCAAGCCCTTTGGATATATTACTGCAAAGGTACTTTAGTACCATCACCCAGGTGGTACTCAGATCCTCCAGGGCCATACCTAGCAGAACTCATTGGGCCATTTGGTGCTGGGGATGGATTGAACCAGTTTGCCATATAGAAGGCACAGTGTGCACCTTGATAGCTCAGTATGCTGGAGGTGCTCAGGGAACTTTGCTTTGCTGCAAGTTGAACCCAGTCTTCCTGCAATGCAAAGACTGTACTCCAGCCCTTGGAACTATTTCACCAAATTCACTAAATTCTGAATATGGAGCTATGAGCAAGTAAGCATGATCCCTAAGTTTCCAAACTTATTTATTTTTTAGTACCTGCTGATGAGGTAGAGATGGCATCAGCAGAGAAGACACCACCAGAAGCACTGGACATAATGGGATTGAAGACACCAACAGCAGAGATGGCTCCAGCCAAGGATATGGCACTAACTAAAGAAGCTGAGGTGACATTGACTAAAGACATGGAATCACCTACTGAATCAAATGTGGCACCGACCATGGACACGGACTCATCTGTTGAATGTAATATGGCTCTTGTCAAGGACATGGTACTGACCAAAGAATCCGAAGAATCTGCTATTCAGGATGTACTATTGCCCACAGAAATAAATGTGTCTTCAGCCAAGGACATTTTACTGCCCACAGAAACAGAGGTAGTGCCAGCCAAGGATAAAACACAACTCAAAGAAACAGAGAGGACGCCACCTATAAATATGGACTTGACCCCATCTGAGGCCATCGTACCACCCACAAACAGTGATATGGCCCAACCTAAGGGTGAAGTATCCCTCTCAGAAATAGAGGTGGCACCGGCTAAGGACATTATTTCGTCTGCTGAAATGTCCTTAACAGGGGAGGTAACCTTATCCTCGGATTCAGAAGTTGCCAATATCAGTCAGATGGCACTGCCCCCAGAAACAAAAGAAACCCCTGTGAAGGATGTAGCCTCATCTCCAGAGATGACTCTGGACAAAGATGTATTCACATCCCAAGAAATAGGTCTGGAGAAGGATGTGTTACCACTCCAAGTAACAGGGATGGCTCTGGGCCAAGATGTGGCTTCACCCCAAGTAACAGAGATGGCTCTGGGCCAGGATGTGGCTCTATCTCAAGCAACAGAGTTGGCTCTGGGCCAGGATATGCTTCCACCCCAAGAAACGGTGAGGGTTATGGACAAAGATGTGTCTCGGCCTTCAAAACCAGAAATGGTCCTGGCTAAGGATGTGGCTCTACCACCCTTAGAAACAGAAGTGGCACCAGTTCTCATTAAGGACACAGAAATTACACGATCACAGGAAGAAATCCCTGAGGATTCTCAGTTAGACTCTCTCCAGGACAAGGGACAGTCTGTTGCACCTACTTCCATGAGCTCACCAGGTATGGGTTACATGTGCTCTTGAGTATTTCTGCCTCTCAATTGTAGTCCTCAGAAGGAAAAGAGGCAGATGTCTTGCCCCAGGTTAAATCGTCACCCAGTGTATTTTGCAACTCTAAAAGAAACTCTTTTATCCTCCTCCAACACCCCTATTCGTGTGCTCTTTTAATCTTGATTATTTTCCCTAACGGATTAATTGAAGCAATGTCAGAGAACATTCTCAAACTTCCACTACTGCATCTACCTCACTACATGTATTCATTTCTGTCAGCTTTTTTGACTTTTCGTTACTATAAGTAAACTACCTCTGTTCTTGAATAAGGCCAAACTAGTCTGATTCAATCCCATCCCCTTTGCCTTTTTAATTGCCTAATATCTTTCCTACCCTTTACTATTTTCTTTCCTTTAAATACTTTTTTTTATTCATTCATTTGTTTGTTTAGGGCTATCGCCTGGTGGCACTCAGGGTTTACTTCTGGCTCCACACTTAAATAAATCCTAGCAGGCTCAAGGGACCACGTGGGATGCTGGGGATTGAACCTGTATCAGCTACGTGCAAGACAAATGCCCTATTCGCTGTGCTATTGCTCCAGTCCCCATTTTCTCTCCTTTTATTCAATTTGTACCAGCACACTCACATTTTCCCACCTTGTGAAAAATCCCTCTCAACACTCCTTTTCTCCTTTCAGTTACCATTCTATTCATTCTGTTACTCTGCTCTCCTCATAGAAACTCACTTATTCCTCAAAAAGTGCTCATTTCCAATTTCTTGAAGGTAGAAAAACAACTGGAATGATGCTTCTCTGAACCCTGTGTGATTTTTTTTTTTTTTTTACTATTATCTTTAGAATCAGGCACAGCCCTGAGCCAAAAGTGCAACTTGCCAACAGATGATGATTCCGTGTTAGAAAAAGTAGAGCAAGAGCAACAATTGAACAGTCAACCTTCTGAACTTCCTGCAGAGACTTTAGGTAAGTTAGGAAAACAATGGACAATCTTTGAAACTGGACATCAGGGTGGAAGGAGGTGAAGGAGAATTGGTAGATATTTGCTTTTATGTATTTTTCATCTTACAGTTTTTACAGTTTACTCTGCTATAATAGTGTTTTTCTCAACCTTTTTATAATTGTGGCTGCCTCCTCTTACCTTGTATTGTTCTGTGGCCCCCTCCTCCCAGTTCTAGTTTCATCCCCTAGTCTCATGCTGTGCTCCCCTATTATGCGTGAACCCTTGGAATATACAGGGATCTCCACAGAAAGCCATATGGCCCCAGTTGAGAAATACTAATATGTAAGATGAATAAATTTATCAAACTATGTTCTGTAAATCCTGTCTAGTTCCGGGGTATCTCATGATTCAACAGTATTGCATCGTCTTAACAGTTATTAGAAATGTAGAGTCTTGAATTCTGCCTATATCCATCAGAATAAGTATACATTTTAATAAGTTCCCTAGGTAATTTCCAACCTATATCAAATTTTAGGAGGCACTGTTCTAAGATACTTTCTATTTAAAGAGTTTTATATGTCTTTGATGCTAAGATTGAAGTGTGTGCATTTGATCATGAACTAATGAATCTCTGGTTACTTTATTGTGATTAGACTAAACTGAAGGCAGGGACTTCGGAATTTATTTTTCATTTATAGTTTGTAGTGATTCATATATCATATAAGAAGTATTTAGTAGTTTCTAGTGTTTTAGTGTCCCAATATAATATTTACCAAGTTCTTATTATACATACATACAAAGGCACATCATTAAGTGTGGGTCCTTTGTTCAGTGACAGAACTCTGAGCCCAAAGATTTAAATAATAATTGAATAAAATAATACAAAAGATGGCATCAAATGGCTGCCAATTGACAAATTATGTAACTTCTGTAGAGAGAAAGAAAAATTAACCTGAAGTATTAAATAAAAGGTAAGATTTTTAGGACACTGAAGGGGTAAAGAATGTCACTATTTTTTGAAATTGATTTATTGGGTTAATTCAGCAAGAACTGTTCTAGACCTGCTGTTAATGGAACTTTTCTGTCAAGATCTTGAATCTGTATTGACTTAGAGGGGGAGTTAGATCAGTTTGTTTCCTGACACTTTCCCAATTAAAACATCCTAATTAGGGCCTGGAGAGATAGAACAGCGGCGTTTGCCTTGCAAGCAGCCGATCCAGGTGTTGGTTCGAATCCCGGTGTCCCATATGGTCCCCCGTGCCTGCCAGGAGCTATTTCTGAGCAGACAGCCAGGAGTAACCCCTGAGCATCGCCGGGTGTGGCCCAAAAACCAAAAACAAACAAACAAACAAACAAAAAAAAGCATCCTAATTAAATTTATTTCCAGCTAATGTATCCTAATTTTAATTCATTGCATATGTGGCTTTATATATATTTCTGTGTCTATTGGAAAGTTTATTTAAGAACAGAACATTGAAATCTAAGACACTGATCTTTCAAAATAGGATAGGATACTCTAATTTTGGAATGTTAAGAATTTTATCCTTGCCAGACTATCAGTTGAGTAATTTTTCTTCTTTTCTCTCTTTTTAACTATCATAAATCTAGCCTACTGGTTTATTTATCAATCAATCTGGTTAGTTTGACAAGTAATTAGTAGAACTTTGATGACTTATTCTTTGAATTTGAAATTTTGTCCAAACTCCCTATATATTTTCCTCAGTTAATGAATACCATCAAAAAGTGCTGAGATTGTGCCATCTTGTTATGGAATTGGAATGTTGTATTTATTAAAAATAACAAAATATATATCAGATGATGTTTATAGGCATTAACTTCTTGTCATAAAGGCTAGAGGATCTCTATTTGAATTTCTTAACTTTAGTTATAAATGTATTTGAAAAATATCTATACTTGGGATAAAGATCTTTGTTAAATATTTACTCCTTCTATAAAAGGGTGAGAGATATTTTGGAATAAAATGTTTTTCTAAATTAAATAGTATGTGGGTTGGTGAAAATAGACAACTTAAATGAGTCACTAAGTGCATGTCTTTTTAAAGAAACAATAGCAAGGAGCTTTCTGTTTGGAATTTTAGCCAACTTCATGTATTGCAGGTACCCTTCCCAAACAAGCCAAGCGAATGTACAGACCCAGTGGCCGCAGTTCTGCCCGGCCCAGGCCTGCCAGGGTTGTTCCTGAGCAGCTGGGCGGCTCTTCTCCACAGAAGACTCTTGAGCTTGGGCTGGGTGCCAGTTCTTTGCCTGAGTTGAGTTGGGTCTCAGGTTCATCTTCCTGGGGTGATCCTGGAAGCCAAAGGAAAACTACTCATGTTGAATCCCAGAGGGACCTTGGCAGGGAGCCCTGGGAGATTGAAAGCACATCAATGATGACGAAGAAGAAAAAGAAGAAACCAAAGCAAAAGAGAGATCCTCAGCCCTGGGCTGGAGGACTGTGTAACGAGGACAATGCTGACAAACCTAAAGGTCCTCCCTTTTCACCAGACTCACAGAAATCAGGTGTTCTTCCCAAGGAGTCTTCTATAGTGAGCGTAGAGTATGGAATGGCATCCAGAGAAAATGTGGAAAAGGAATGTTTGGTTGACTCTAAAGCAGCCAAACTAGTAACTGGGAACTTGGTTTCAGAAAAGTTAGCCATTCCTTTGTGTTCTTTGGAAGAACCCCCCAAAATTGCTAATAATTCTCAGCCAAATCAGAAAGAAGATGCAGAGGACAAAGGTAACAAGTCAGTAACACAGAACAAAGACAAAAGACTGCAGCAGGATGACTGCAAACCACAGCCTGCACCCCACCTGAGAACTCTAGATAAAAGCCAGACAACAGGATCTCTTCATCTGAAAAGACCCCAGACTGAAGTTCTTGCCCACAAAGAAAGTCCTGTGGTGGTCACACTCAAAGAGGATTGTTCTCCTGTCTTGGAAAAAGGAGCTATGAGTGGAATTTCAAAACCCACAGCAGCAGAATTAACTAATTTCACACCCACACTGACAGCCAGTGATTGTTTAGAAGGTAATCTAAATGCAGGGATTGGTGAAACTGAAATGTCTAAAGTGCAGAATAACAAACAAAAAGGCCCTTCTAAAGAGACTAAAGAAGTTAGAGAACTTAAAAAGGAAACTTTTCTGAAACAAAATCAAGAAATTGGCTTCCTTGCGTCTGAGCAGCCGCAAGACAAGATGATAGTTCAGGGGCCTGGGCCAGGGAATGACACATTTAAGAGAATGGCAGGTGATGGCAAGAGCAAAAAGGGGAGAGGAAGCTCTGGGAAAGTCAAAGCAAGTTCTGGAAAGGGGAGGATAAGATCTGAGTTGCCATTACTTCAGGAGAGCCAGAAGGATGATGACAGGGTTGTTTTTATGCCAAGTGAACCAATCCCTAAAAGTGAAAGAATGGTTCCTGGGAATAGAAGTGAGGAGCTTGGACTGGAGTTTTCAAAGCAACCAGAGGTCAGAGGTGACCTTGTTGAGGCAGGGTTGATGGAGCTGAAGGAGACATCTGACACTCGTGTTGCAGACACCTTGCAGGCATTGATTCCTTTGGGAAGTAGTTCAGGGTTGACTCAAATTTCTAGCGCTAAAGCAAAAGGAGAAACAGTAAGCAGAGATATGGATGTCAGTAACCAGAATACGGAAGGAAAGTGTCCTTGGATGGATCATGAAGCGGTGCCCTCGATTTCTGAAAAACCTAGAAAAAGAGGCAGTGAAAATAAAAGCAAAAAGTTTAAAAATAACTCTTCCACACATTCTGCTCAGCAGGACAACAAGGAGCAAATCCTCAACTCGCCTTCTATAGGGAAGGATGGAAGTACTGGTGGTATTCCCCATCAAAACACGAAGTTAGGATTCACTTTCCCCATAAATCATGATCCTTTGCTGTCACATGTATTAGAAACACCCACCGTAGAAGTAGTTAAGCAAAAGGATAGAAATGTCAAGGTTAATTCTCTTGAGCTTGAGGCTCATGGCGGGGACAAAACACACATAGTCGAGGATTTTGCCTTTACTAAACCAGCTACCAAGGTGACAGTTATGAGCTGCCAAGAACAGCTTCAGGAGATGGGGCATGTTCCTTCAGCACTGTCTGAGGACAATAAGACAGATAAATCCTCTGAACACACTGCATTAGCTGACAAACCAAATAATAGGAATAATGATGGGAAAAGTAAAAAGGTTAAAAATAGTTTTCCTGAGAAGCAAATTCTGGACAGCAAGGCAGAAACAACAGAAATACATGTTCCCATGGAAACTCCAGGGGACTGCAGAATTGAAGGAATTGGCTACATGGATGAAAATAGTAATATTACATTCACCTGCCCTAAAACACCACCAGGGTTAATAAATAAGCCCACTCCTGGAGAGGTTCTGGAGACAGCAGCCTGTGGAAAACTGCCATCTCTCACATCTCAAGTAGTAAAGGAAAGTGATTCTTTTCCAGATACCTTGACTGAAATTGGGCAAGGGACAGCTCCTACCCAGATTTCTGAATTATCAGTGGCAGATAATTGTAGCAAAGACAGAGTCTCAGGTGAAGTTAAACCCAAGGCTTCTTTTGAGGTTATACCCTCTACAAACATAGGAGTTGCTGCCTTAACTTCAACAGCGACTGTAGAATCCGTTAACAGCCTCAGAGATAACAGTTCAAGTAGTAAAGTTAAACTTGCCGAGCCCATAAAAAATGAAACAGAGATAGATGGGGAACACGTAAGAGGAAAAATTAAGTCAATATGCAGTGGTGTGTGTAAGCTGTCTGTAGAGAAAAATACAGAGCCAACAAAGGGGCATTTTGTTTCTGGAGTTCTAGTTGAAGACCAAAGTCTACTGGGTGAGGTCAGAGTCTTAGAAACTTGCTCAGATCTGAATAATTTTCCAGCATGTTCAACAAAGGAAATGAAAGAGTCTAAGAAAGAGTCTGTCTTGGGAGACAAAGCACAAATCCCTAATTTTTGTGAGGACCAAAATGCTGACAATCAAGATTCCAAGAGCCTAGATAAGAAGGTAGATGAGACTATATCACACCTCAAAAGAGAAAAGGCTGAAATGGAAGAAATTAGTACAATTACAGAATTAAAACAGTCACAATCAACAACTCCAGAACTCCAGTCTGGTTTCTTAGATAGCGAAGTTGAAACTACTTTGGGAAATGTAGATCAGATAGCAGTGACTGCTTCTAAGTCTCCTGAAGAGCCCAGAAATGAGATCTTGGAAATACCTGCAAAAGTCATGGGACAGGCTGAGCCAAAGACAGGTGGAGAAGGGAAGAAGGGCGATAAAAGTAGAATGGCAGAACCAATGAAAGGCTATATGAGACCTACCAAATCCCGAGGACTTGCTCCAGTCTTACCGAAAACCACAGTCCTGGAACGCGAGAGATCCAAACAGCTGAAGTCCAGTGGTATGAACCTGCCATGGCGAAATGTGTGTGCTTATTGCTTTTGGAGGCATC
Organism: Suncus etruscus; assembly: GCF_024139225.1. Classification (NCBI taxonomy): domain Eukaryota; kingdom Metazoa; phylum Chordata; class Mammalia; order Eulipotyphla; family Soricidae; genus Suncus; species Suncus etruscus. Next base: position 121,054,789 of record NC_064854.1, on the reverse strand, counting down.
ATCAGAAAAGGCAAAGCTTGTGCTTTGATTCTATCCAAACTCTAATCATCACTGTTGATTATTAGTTTGTTGGCATGAAAATCTTTAACTGCTAATTGTGTTTTTGCAGTCAAGGCATGCTTTGTGTCCAGCTTGAGAAGAGTGGTGACTTGGTTGCGTACCTAATTACATAGCACTGAACTTTGAGTTTCAGGGGAAATTTCATTTCAAGACAGAAATTGTTGAGCAAGTAGCCTGCCACCACCAACTATTTTTTGTGTGGCTCTTTGCTGTAAAATCTACAACCAAATTCTAATCATTATCTTGTTTAACTATTTATGGGAGGGTAGCTCAAAGAATTGGGGTGTATGCTTTGCAAGCAGGAGTTTGCTCCCCAGCACTATATGGTCTCCTGAACACCACCCAGTGTGCCCCCTTTACCTCTCAAAAAAAAAAAAAGTACAGTTGAGGCCAGAGTGGTAGTATAGTCGGGTAGGGTATTTACCTTGCATGAGGCCAACTGGGGTTCAATCCCTGGCACCCCATTTGTCCCCTGAGCCCACTAAGTGATCTCTGAATACAGAACCAGGAGAAGTCCTGAGCACCTACAGGAGTGACCCCAAAAAGAACAAAAAATATACAGGAAAAAAATTCCATGACTCTAAGTTGGGGTGAAGATGTGGGAGGAGCTAAGGCTTTTTTGGGGTGTATGTGTATATATATATACACATATATATATATATAAGTATATATGGTTTATATATATAAGTAGCTTGTGCTGGTGATCAGCTGAAAATGGTCTGACTTTTATGAGTTAGCTTCTGACCTGTACTGATAGAAAGACTTGGTGTTTCTAGTAGTGGTAATGCTGACACAAATTTCACCGCAGATGCCTACCGCAGATGCCTACCTGATGTTAGAGTTTTGGTTCTAGTCTGTGTCTATGAAACATAACTACCGCTATGGGCCAAGCCAAAAAACTTGTACATATAGGATTCCATATGACTTTATCCCTTTTGATTCTAAACAGTCAATGAATTGAAATATAACCGAGATTATGATTTCTTTTAAATTTAAAATGTTAACCTCAATCCCTTCTCCCCTGAACATCTTGCTTTCCCTGAACTTAATCTTCAGAAATATATTTTCTGGTCTTTTGGGGTTTTTATTAGCCTATAAATAATGCTATTTTTCAAGTAGTTCTCAACTTGCATGGTGCAGCTACTACTAACTCTAGACTTGAAAAACCACATTTGGCTTCGGTAGTTTGGTTAGGTTTTTGGAGAGGCTTCATCATGGGCTATTGTTCTGCATGGTACGGACTGATTTGAGGTAAAGTTTGTGTTATGCATGAATTTGTACCTACTAAGAAGTGTGTGCTGTGTGAATCAAGAATGCGGAAAGGTGTTTTCTTATTTACCCTTTGCATAAAATATTCTCAACTTTCCCATTTATATCATCCTATATATATTTTGTTTGTTTTTGGTTTTTGGGTCACACCTGGCAGTGCTTAGGGATTACTCCTGGCTCTGTTCTCAGAAATCTCTCCTAGCAGGCTCGGACCATATGGGATGCCGGGATTCGAACCACTGTCCTGCATGCAAGGCAAATGCCCTACTTGTATGCTATCTCTCCGGCCCCATATCATTTTTTAAAATATTTTTAAAAAATATTTCTTCCCGGGGCCGGAGAGATAGCATGGAGGTAAGGCGTTTGCCTTTTATGCAGAAGGTCATCGGTTCGAATCCCGGCGTCCCATATGGTCCCTTGTGCCTGCCAGGAGCAATTTCTGAGACTGGAGCCAGGAATAACCCCTGAGCACTGCCGGGTGTGACCCCCCCCCCAAAAAAAAAAAAAACCACAAAAAAAAAAAAAAGAAAAGAAAAATAAAACAGAACCCATGTACAATTACTTTGTCCACAAGTCCCCAGATTTTAGTACATTATAACTTTTCTTAGCAGTACACAAAGCAATATAAAGCCATGAAATTTATGTGACTCCTTAAACATTGTAGGCATAGTATTTTTTTTACCTTTTCATTCACATGCATATTAGTTTAAGTTAACATCAAAAGTTTAAGTGGTTTTTTTTTAAGGTTTAGAGTCAAAGGAGCACATTAAAAACGATGTTAGAGTAGCAAATATTGTTTGCATAGGCCCACCAAAATATGGAGGACATGGAAAGGAAAAGCCTTGGCCTAAATACAAGGAGACCCTACCCCTGAAGTTTCCTGGCATAAGACCAACTCTAGGCTCCAGGCAAACTAGTTTGTTCAATCCAAGTCATTGTCTGTAGTGCCAATACAGTTTTATTTTTCATGCAGTCTCTATTGTTGGCATCAGATTTCTGTATTTATGATCCTGGAATCTGCATATCCTACATTGAAGTCAGGCTGGTGTGGAGCATCCTCTCGTTTCAACTCACAATTAAAGGGCAATGCAGAAAGCCCTGTCCAGTAAGCAGGTCATTGTTGTTGTTAAGTCTTCTCAGTGTTAAGGGAAATCTCTTTTGAGTAGGTTGCTGTCAGAACAGCAGTAGGTTCTTCCCTGGTAGAGGACTGCTTCTAGGTGATGTTATAGACAACCTTGGATGTTTCGTAGATGGCTTCCCTAGATCAGGGGTGAATGGAGAATGCTCATTCTTCTGAGGCTTGTGCCAGGTCATTATGTCAATGTTCAGGGTGTAAGGTCCCATTGCACTACAAGATTTGTGTGTTCCCATCTCTATTAGATAAGAACTTATTTGTATGTATAGTATTTTCCCGTTTTAATGTGCCTATGCAAACAAGAAATAAAGCCACATGGCGTTATCCGTGTATATGGGGGCGTAAGAACGCGTCCAAAAATACCCGTGACTTGGTTCAAACATAAGAATTAAACTGAGGGACTCTTTCACCAAATTCCTATTGAACAGTTCACAAAGAGAAGAAAAGATAAAAAATGGGGAAAATCGTCACCGTTCAAGAAAATACTCAGCAAGAGCTATAGCTGTCAAAGAAAACACTTAAAATGTTGAAAGGAGGGGCCAGGAAGGTGGCGCTAGAGGTAAGGTGTCTGCCTTGCAAGCGCTAGCGTAGGACGGACCTCGGTTCGATCCCCCAGCGTTCCATATGGTCCCCCCAAGCCAGGGGCGATTTCTGAGCGCATAGCCAGGAGTAACCCCTGAGTGTCAAACGGGTGTGGCCCAAAAACCAAAAAAAAAAAAAAAAATGTTGAAAAGAGGGCTGAGGGGCCGGGCAGTGGCGCTAAAGGTAAGGTGCCTGCCTTGCCTGTGCTAGCCTTGGATGGACCGCGGTTCGATTCCCCCTGTGTCCCATATGGTCCCCCAAGCCAGGAGCAACTTCTGAGCACATAGCCAGGAGTAACCCCTGAGCGTTACTGGGTGTGGCCCAAAAACCAAAAAAAAAAAAAAAAAGAAAGAAAGAAAAGAGGGCTGAAGAGATAGCATGGAGGTAAGGCGTTTGCCTTTCATGCAGAAGGTCATCGGTTCGAATCCCAGCGTCCCATATGGTCCCTCGAGCCTGCCAGGAGCAATTTCTGAGCATGGAGCCAGGAATAACCCCTAAGCACTGCTGGGTGTGACCCAAAAACCACACACAAAAAAAATGTTGAAAAGACATACGTGCCCATTTTATGCCTTTTGAAATAGTTGGGGGGGGGGTGTTAACTCCAGTGCACCACTTTGGTCTGTGACTTAGAACTCTGCAGTACTGAAGTTAAAAAGGGTAAATGTGGAGTAATGATGGTAGGGGTTGAGAGAGTTAAAGAGAAAAATGAGCTTTTGTAGGGGTGTGTGAAAGGGCAGAGTACAAAATGGACATTCTGCATACACAAAAACATAATTCAAGGATAAGGAGTACTATTAATGTATCCTGAGCGCGCAAGGGCACTAGCCCCTGCACAGTTTTGAACATATAGACTGGTAAGAAATTACCAGTGACTGCTTTGTTGCAACCGAGCAACTCTCAGCACCCACAAGTTAAGCCTAGGGTAACCTTCAAGCTCCTGCTGGCTTGCCCAGGCATGTGGCCCAGTGGAAGCCCTGGAGATCCGGATCAAGGTGGTAGAGGGTTGCTGAGTCACCCAAGTTCCACACACCCCCTAGACCTGGTTAAGAAGGCCTTTGGCATGGCGGAGGCCTGCCAAACCTCATGCTTGCAGAGACTCCGGGATCCCAGGAAGCAAAGAGACCTTCAAGAGCTGGGGGGCTGGAAGTTCAAAGTTCCCACTTCAAGCTCCTCCAAGGGACCACCTCACTGGCTTTCCCAGGCATGTGGCCTAGTGGAAGCCCTGGAGATCTGGAGCAAGGTGGTAGAGGGTTGCAGAGGTCACCCAAGTCCTGCACCTCCCTTAAGCCTGGTTAAGAAGGCCTTTGGTGGGGCCGGGCGGTGGCGCTAAAGGTAAGGTGCCTGCCTTACCTGCGCTAGCCTAGGACGGACCGCGGTTCGATCCCCCGGCATCCCATATGGTCCCCCAAGCCAGGAGCGACTTCTGAGCGCATAGCCAGGAGTAACCCCTGAGCGTCACCGGGTGTGGCCCAAAAACCAAAAAAAAAAAAAAAAAAGAAGGCCTTTGGCATGGCGGAGGCCTGCCGAACCCCATGCTTGCAGAGACTCCCGGCTCCCAGGAAGCAAAGAGACCTTCAAGAGCTGGGAGGCTGAAGTGTTATATTCTTTTTTTTTTTTTTTTTTTTTGGTTTTTGGGCCACACCCGGCGGTGCTCAGGGGTTACTCCTGGCTGTCTGCTCAGAAATAGCTCCTGGCAGGCACGGGGGACCATATGGGACACCGGGATTCGAACCAACCACCTTTGGTCCTGGATTGGCTGCTTGCAAGGCAAACACCACTGTGCTATCTCTCCGGGCCTGAAGTGTTATATTCTTACAAGGGAAAACCTAAGATCCGAGGAAACAGCTCAAAGAGATAGAGTACATGCTTTTAGGAGCCTCACATTTTATCCTCAGTACCACATGGTCCCTTATGCACCACAGGAAGCAACCCCTGAGCACAATATGTCCAGGAGTAGTCCTTGAGCACGTTTGGGTGCAGCTCCAATGCAAAACCAAAATAGGTTAGTCATTATTACATTCTCTTATCAAGTTATTTTAGCTGAATCACTTTTCTAGCTGACAATAGGGAAACACATTATAATACAATATAAATTGTAAATCAGAGATGAATTTGGTGATTTGGGTTAGGGAGGTTTCTTTTCCTCTAGCCAGAGGCTAATTTGGAATGAAACTCTCAGTCCAGCATTTTATTCTTTGGAGTGAAACTTTAATTTACTTATATATTTATTCTAACTTTTGGAGGGGCAGTGCACTCCTGGCTGCACTTGGGTTACTCCTGGCAGCTTGGAACCAATATAGGATGCCAGGAATTTTGATCCTGGGTTAGCTGTGTGCCAAGCAAGGCAAGACCTATCCTCTGTGCTGTCTGCACTGAGCTTTCACTTTCAAGTTCTTTGAAACTTTTTTTGGTTAATTTGTGTGTGGCTGTGGTCCACACTCATCTGTGTTCAAGGCTTATTCCTGGTTATAGATTTCAGGGTCAGTCACATGCAAGGCAAACTCCTTAATCCCCATTCTTTTTTTTTTAGTTTTTGGGTCATACCCGGCAGCGCTCAGGGGTTACTCCTGGCTCTATGCTCAGAAATTGCCCCTGGCAGGCTCAGGGGACCATATGGGATGCCGGGATTCAAATCACTGACCTTCTGCATGCAAGGCAAACGACTTACCTCCATGCTATCTCTCTGGCCCCCTTAACCCCTATTCTATCATTCTGGTACCTGGTGAAACTTTAAAGAAATGGTTTATACATGTGTTTTGCATGCTCGGTGTTACATAGATTGAGGTATTTTGGGAAGTCTGAACTTGTCAGAAAAATGGCTTTTTATGGGACTGTTTTGTGAAGGAAAAAGCTAGTTCTCAGGCCTTTTTGAAATCTGATATTTATAGTTATATCACATAATTTTGCCCCCCCATAGCCAGTAGTGAAATGAATAATGATGCACTTGGTTTGTTATTCTTTGAGTGGCAATTATTCACAGCCCCCTCTCAGTCCTTTCCTTTGCTACTGAGTAAACATGCTCTCCTTTTTATCTAGCTTCTTTACTATTTCTTTAGTTTGCTTGAATCCATCAACTCTCTCCTAACAGCTGGGAATGTCAGTTTATGGTAGAAATTCTCTTGGTGTGAAATGAAGTAATTTATAAATACCAAATCTTAACAGTTTTAAGGCCCTTGTACATAAATAAAATATGTTCAGCAAATGAAAAAAATATGTAATTTTAGATCTTGCTACAATTTTACAATGGGGGAAGTACTTATTCTTTTATCTGTTCTTAATTGTGCTGCTTGTGAAATTTCTACTTTCTACTCCCACTTACTCTCTCACCCTCTGATTAATGAAGTTCACTAGAAAATTAAGACATCTCATAGATGAAAATAGACAAAAAAAACTTTTGTTCAAATGTTTGTTAAGGGGTCAGAGAGACAGCAGGTATAGTGTTTGCCTTTCATGAAGCTGACTTGGGTTCGATCCCAGACATCCCACATGGTCCCACATCACTAGTAGTGATCCTAAGCATTGCTGAGTATGACCCAAAGACAGATAAACAACAAAAAAAGTTTAAAATAAGTTAAAATTTTATAGCATTTGTTGAAACTCATTAAATTCTTGAACTATTATAATCCTGTGAACAGTTCTGTGATTTGCCTTTTTGAGTCAAGGTGTCTAAATGTTCTTTGAAATTAATTTAGCAAATACTGGTTTTTATTCTTAGGAAGTTATTTAGCTCATGCTTCCTTCACCCTTTTTATCCTCTTGACTCAATAGCATTGGAGGATTCAAAATTTAAATAATAAACAATTTTGATTTTCAGCATGGCAAGTATATTTATTTAAATATTAAATAGGGGACAGAATGATAGTACAGTGGGTAGAGCACTTGACTTGAATGCAGCTGATCCAGATTTTGCCCCATATGGTCCACCATATGAGTAATTTCTGAGCACAGAGTCAGAGCTGAGTGCCACTGGGCGTGCATGCGAGAGAGACAGAGAAGTGGGGACTTAATTGGTAGCTCAGTAGACCAATGCTTTGCATGCAGGAGATACGAGTTTGAAATCTAGCATACTGTAGTCCTGTGAACACCCTAAGCACTACTGGGTGTGACCTCCAAATCAAAATAATATATAGTATTTATATAAATAAAATTATTTATTTATTTATTTTTTGGCAGCCACACCTGGTGATGCTCAGGGGTTACTCCTGGCTATGCACTCAGAAATAGCTCCAGGCTTGGGGGACCAAATGGGATGCCAAGGGATTGAACTGCGGTTTGTCCTAGGCTAGCACCAGCAAGGCAGACACCTTACTGCTCTGTGCCACCACTCCAGCCCCTCATTTGGGGGGTGGGGTAGTTTTTGGGTCACACCCAGCAGCGCTCAGAGTTTACTCCTGGTTCTACGCTCTGAAATCGCTCCTGGCAGGCTCAGGGGACCATATGGGATGCCGGGATTTAAACCACCATCCTTCCGAATGCAAGGCAAACACCTTACCTCCATGCTATCTCTCCAGCGCCTTGTTTTTATATTTGAAATTGAAGCAGATTTTTTTGCCCCCCCCTGAAGCAAATTTTCTTAGCTGTATAAAAATTGAAATTGTTCATTTTTGTGTCGTAGTGGGATTATTTTATATAAGAATATATATGGGGACCGTATGGGATGCCGGAATTCGAACCACCGACCTTCTGCATGCATGGCAAACGACTTACCTCCACGCTATCTCTCTGGCCCCCCGGGAGCGATTTCTGAGTGCAGAGCCAGGAATAAGCCCTGAGTACCACTGGGTGTGGAAAAGAAACACCAAGAAATGAGAAAAGACGAATATCTACTTTTCTGTTTTGTGGAGGGAGGGGACTGGACCGCAGCTGGTGATACTCAGTGTTTTCTCCTGGCTCTCTGCTCAGAGATCACTGTCAGGAACACATGTGGTGCCTGGGATCAGACGGGGGGTCAGTATTATCTCTCTAGCACTACCAAAATTTAGTTTCTTTTTTATTGATTCTTTGAGTGATTGGTTTCTGAGTCACACTGCTCCCGCCCCCCAAATTTAGTTTCTAAATGAACTTTTCCTATTGGTCTATAAATTCTGGTGCATGTAGCATAGTTTGAACTTTTTTTTTTTTTGTGGTTTTTGGGTCACACCCGGCATCGCTCAGGGGTTACTCCTGGCTCTATGCTCAGTAATCGCTCCTGGCAGGCTCGGGGGACCATATGGGACGCCGGGATTCAAACCGATGACCTTCTGCATGAAAGGTAAACGCCTTACCTCCATGCCATCTCTCCGGCCCTTTTTTTTTTTTTTTTTTTTTTTTTGGTTTTTGGGCCACACCCAGCGATGCTCAGGGGTTACTCCTGTCTATCTGCTCAGAAATAGCTCCTGGCAGGCACGGGGGACCATATGGGACACCGGGATTCGAACCAACCACCTTAGATTCTGGATCGGCTGCTTGCAAGGCCAACGCCGCTGTGCTATCTCTCTGGGTAGTTTGACTTTTTAATCTTTAACGAATCAAGTAAGTAGACAGCAGGAAATGTTATGCTAGAGGCCGGAGTAATTCCTGAAAGCAATCAGAGTAACCCCTGAGCATTGGCAGGCATAGACCTCCTGCACCTCACCCCCAGAAAAGGACACACTTTCTGTTTCTTTTTTGTTTTGTTTTGTTTTTTTTATTTTTGGTTACACCTGGCAACGCTCGGGATACTCCTGGCTCTGGTCTCAGAAATCGCTCCTGGCACTATATACCTAAAATTGTACTCAATGATTTGTAATCCACTTTGGTCAAAATAAAAAAAAGAAAGAAAGAGAGAGAGAGAGAGAGAGAGAGAGAGAGAGAGAGAGAGAGAGAGAGAGAGAGAGAGAGAGAGAGAGAGAGAGAGAGAGAGAGAGGAGAGAGAGAGGAGAGAGGAGAGAGAGGAGAGAGTGGAGGGAGAGTGAGGAGAGGAGAGGAGGAGGAGAGGAGGAGGAGAGAGAGAGAGAGAAGAGAAGAGAAGAGAAGAAAAGAAAAGAAAAGAAAAGAAAAGAAAGAAAGAAAAAGAAAAGAAAAGAAAAGAAAAAAAGAAAAGAAAAGAAAAGAAAAGAAAAAAAAAAAAGGAAAGAAAGAAAGAAAGAAAAGAAAAAGAAATCTCTCCTGGCAGGCTTCGGACCATATGGGATGCCGAGGATAGAACCCTGTCTGTCCCAAGTCGTCCACTTGCAAGGCATATGCCCTACCACTACTATACTATCACTCCGACCCCAGGGAGTGTTTTTCTACCTAGTTTAGAATGATTCTTTGTTCTTTGTAGGGACTATTTGGGAGAGTTAACATTATTAAAAGAACAAATGGTCTAAGGCTGGAGTCTTGCATACACCTGACTTGCTTTTTTTGTTGTTGTTTCTGTTTTTTGTTTTGTTTTTGGGTCACAGCCGGCAGCACTCAGGGGTTACTCCTAGCTCTACGCTCAGAAATCGCTCCTGGCAGGCTTGGGATGCCGGATTTGAACCACCATCCTTCTGCATGCAAGACAAATGCCTTACCTTCATACTATCTCTCCAGCCCCTGACTTGCTTTTTTTTGGGGGGTTTCTGGGTCATACCCAGCAGTGCTCAGGGGTTACTCCTGGCTCTACGCTCAGAAATCACTCCTGGCAGGCTCGAGGGACTATATGAGATGCCAGGATTCGAACCAATGACCTTCTGCATGAAAGGCAAACGCCTTTCATGTTATCTCTTCTTTTGCTCTTTTCAATTTTATTTTAAATTACTGAATTCAGTGAAACCACATTAGTAAATTGCCTTACTTGCCAGTTTTCTTTTTTGGTTTTTGGGTCACACCTGACAGGCTCGGGGGACCATATGGGATGCCGGGATTCGAACCACCATCCTTCTGCATGGAAGGCAAACACCTTACCTCCATGTTATCTCGCCAGCCCCCCTGACTTGCTTTTTAACCCGCAACCCAGGTTCCATCCTCAGCACCCAGTAGTGACCCTGAGCACCACTGGGTGTGACCCCCCCCCCAAAACAAAGAAAAAAAAGGTTCTAATTTCCAAATTGTACTTTTTGGTAGAACAACTTTCAATTCAACTTCTATAGTAAAATAGTACCCATGGACTAGTCACATTCTTATCTTCCAGAAGTTCCCATGAAAGACACGAGTAAACAATGTATATGCAGGAGGGTAGGCATGGCACATGGAGGTTTGGGCCACACTCACAGAACTAAGGCTACTTCTGAGTGCTCACAGATCATTTCTGGTCGTGCTTATGGTACCAGATGCAATGCCACAGTTCAACCCAGGGTCAGCTGCATATGCAGGCTGGTCTGTGTCTCAGTCCGTTTTATGGTGGTTAATACATTTATTTTTACTTGGGTGTACTCAGCCTTAGACTGCTTGTGAATTCCTCATCCATTAACTTGAAATAATATCAGTAGTCAGGAAGGTTTGACTTTTTATTGTGGCTCTCTCCTTTTTATGTATATTTCCTTTCTTTTTATTTTTTTTTGTTGTTGTTGTTTTTTGGTTTTGGGGCCACACCCGGCGGTGCTCAGGGGTTACTCCTGGCTGTCTACTCAGAAATAGCTCCTGGCAGGCACGGGGGGACCATATGGGACACCGGGATTCGAACCAACCACCTTTGGTCCTGGATCGGCTGCTTGCAAGGCAAACGCTGTGCTATCTCTCCGGGCCCTATGTTTATTTTCTTTATTAAAATTTGGGGTAGTGTTTTTTGTCTCATCTGGCAGCACTCAGGGCTTACTCTTGGCTCTGCTAAGAGATCACTCTTGATGTGCTTAGGAGAACTATATACCAGAGTAAACCATGTAAATGAGGGTCAGCCAGATACAAGGAAAAATGTCTTACCCCTGTGCTATCTCTAAATACAGATATTAAAATAATTTAATATAATGTAATCTAATCCTACTTGAATAAATTTCCAACTCTGGCTCTAAAATCTATTGCATTAAATTTTGACAGATTTAAAAACCTGACCCGATGACTCCAAGCCAAATATTTTTTCCTACAAAACCAAAGTTATAAAGTATCAGTAAGGGTCGGAGCGAGCAAGTATGGTGCTTGCCTTGCACATTGCAGACATGGGTTCAATCCATGGATTCCCCTGTGGTCCTCTGAATATCAGCATGATATAATTCCTGAGTGTATAGCCAGGAGTAACCCTCAAGCAGCACTGGATATAGCTCAGAAACAAAAGGGAAAAATTGGAATATCAGAATTCAGTTATATTTTATTACCAAGTCTCCTGTACCCAATTCTCCAGATATTTTTCAAATATTGATTATAATATAAACTTCTTACACCAGTTGCATTTCATTGAACATTCTTCTTTTTCCTTGATGAGAGTTTCACCCTAGACCCTGGTTCCTTCACCTTAAATCCTGCCAGTGATCATCTAGTGTACCTATAAATTTTGGGGGGGGCACACTCAGTGACGCTCAGGGGTTCCTCCTGGCTATGCGCTCAGAAGTCGCTCCTGGCTTGGGGGACCATATGGGACGCCGGGGATTGAACCGCAGTCCGTCCTAGGCTAGCGCTGGCAAGGCAGACACCTTACCTCTAGAGCCACCACGCCAGCCCCACCTATAAATTTATTGCTGCTAATCTGCTTAACATTGAAAGCTAAGTGAAGTGTGTATGGAGTGCCAGAGCAATAATACAGTGGGTAGGGTCTTGCTTTGTATGCATCCCACTTGGATTTGGTCCCCAGAATCCCATATGGTCCCCTGAGCCCTGCAAGGAGTGATCCCTGAGCACAGAGCAAGGAGTAAGCCCTGATCATCTCTAAGTCCACATGGTTGGGAGGTGGGGGGGGGGGATCAAGAGGTGGGAGAGAAAAAAGAATTGTTTGAGATTCAATATATGTTCGGGACAAGGATTTAATACTGCAACATTGTCTGACCCTGGACATCACCTGAATTATAGGTCTCCCGTTAATTTAGTACAAAAGGCTACTTTAAGGATGGTTCTGTTCTAGTTGGAGACCAGTACATTATGTGAGTAGAGAAAGTGAATGTTTAAAGACAGAAGAACTCCAGTTAAGGAATCTTTTTTTGGATTGGGCTCTACAAATTTTATAAGTCAAAGATGGAATAATCTATCTAAAAGAGTTATTTGGAAAATGTAATCAAATCATTGTACTGGATGGCAGATGGCTGTAAAATATCCAACCTGTCTTTTTTTGTTCATTTTAGAAAAGACATGTATTCTTAATAGAGTATCTCACAGAATCTTGGGTTAGCTAGTACATGATAATCACATGTGAAGCAGCAACAGATTTGTTCAAGTTAGCATATGGCCTATTCAATGCAACTTTTTGGATAAAAACTTTTTTTTTTTTTTTTTTTGGTTTTTGGGTCACACCCGGCGGTGCTCAGGGGTTACTCCTGGCTGTCTGCTCAGAAATAGCTCCTGGCAGGCACGGGGGACCATATGGGACACCGGGATTCGAACCAACCACCTTTGGTCCTGGATCGGCTGCTTGCAAGGCAAACGCCGCTGTGCTATCTCTCCGGGCCCTGGATAAAAACATTTTAATAGATCCCTCGGATATATCATCACACATCTCAAACATGCAATTTGTAAACTGAAAGAACTGGACAACGAAAGCCCAGGCTAAGTTCAACGGGGGCATTGGGCTCTCCAAGCCAAAGACTACCCAATTTCCAGTGATTAGAGGATAGGATGATTTGCACAACTTGTTCACAGATGGCACTCTAGTAGCCAGGCTGGAGGGAGAAATCTAAAGGAACATAGGACAGGAATAAAAGTGCAAGTGTTACATGGACATCTTGTGCCTGGATTATGTGCTCACACAGCCTTACTTTTTGCTTTTTTTTTTTTTTTTTTTTGGTCACACTCAGCAGCGCTCAGGGGTTCCTCCTGGCTCTACACTCAGAAATTGCTCCTGGCAGGCTCGGGGGACCACATAGAATGCCGGGATTTGAATCACCGTTCTTCTGCATGCAAGGCAAATGCCCTACCTCCATGCTATCTCTCCAGCCCAACTTTTTGCTATCTTTAAGCCCTTTATAGAATGCTCCCCCAAGGCAGAGCTCCAGCTTTTGCTGGGCTGTGGGGACGCCACTCAAGTCAGTTTTTGAGTGAATTTGATAGTTGTTTTGACAGCAAACCCACTCTTCCACCTCAAGAAAGGAATGCATTCAATTTTGACATTAAGTTTTTTATGTCTTAAGTGAAAATTTGGGCAATTTGCTGGAATTGTTCTTTAAAGGTTATAGTTGGGGCTTGGCAAATGAATCTTGCTTGTTTTTAAAACAGTGTTTTGGCGTGGGTGAATGTGGAAATGAGACCATAGTGTCAGATAAGTGAATGAGTGGGTATACTTGTATCTATATCAGTGAAAGCAGGGATGATTATTATCCTCAGCACCCAGACTGGCACGGTAACCTGTTTTAAATTGCAGATCTAAACCGAGCAGTTAAGAGGAAATAGCACTTTTGGTGTAACCGGAGCATTTGTGCAGCAAGTAGGAGGTTCCTTTTTCTCTTTCTCTTTCTCTATCATTTATTCGTTCTTCCTTTCTTCCGCATTCGTAAATACATTTCGCACCGAGCTACTTGAGGAAAGAGGAGCACTGGGGGTAGAGGTTTTGTCATGAATGCTGGGGACTTGGTGTGATGTCACTGCAAGCTCTGTGTGATCGTAGGTGGTGTTAGAGCTCCAGGAGCGGAGCGAGAGGGAGGGAGAGCAAGTGGAAGAGACGATGTCGCTCTCAGATAAGCAGTCAGCCTCTTGCACTGCCGCGTACAGCCAGCTCTGTACGGGCCAGTCCACCGAGTGCCAAATGGATTCTCCAAAAGAAATCAGCCAGGCTGGATTTGAGTGGCAGAGAACAGAGGGCAGACTGAATGAAATCGGACTGAATGTCAGCATGGACGGAAAGCTGAAAGACGGGCTTGTGAAGAATGCCAGCTTCCTGGAGCAGAATAAGCTCTGCTTCTTTGAGGGGAAGCTAGACAAAGAACTCAGCATTGAAGTGCAGGACAAGGACTATCAAGCACCCCCTGGTCACCTTGAGAGCAGGTATGTGATTTCAGAAAGCTGCTATCCTTCAGAGGGGAATTCAGTCCACCAGAAAACAGCTGAATTCCACCTGGGACCCAGCGAGGGGCCAGACCAAAACAAAGCCTGTCCAGTTCAGGGGACGGAGGCAGGGAAGAACGGGCCAGAGTCCAAGAACCAGCCAGATCTGAATTTCCCTGGGTCTGCCAACATCTTCACTGGATATGATAAAGAGCAAGAAACTAGTGTTTGGAATCCCAACTTTCATCCAGTGGTGCAAGGTCCTCAAGGCTCGAGGGAAGCATCACTAGAGAAAGAGAATGGCATCCCCCCTGGCTGCCGGGTGATCGGAGTGGTGAATAGCCCTGAGCAGATGGAATGTGGGTCCATGCTCCCTGTGGCTGAAGCCCACCCAGCCCCCACTACTGAGCGTTTACCCACTGCCATTCCACCCATCACTATGGTAGAATTCACCCAAGAATGCTTGAATGCCAACACTCAGATCAGAGACCTGGAGTTGGAGAAACTGAGTTCTACCGAGGAGGGGCCTTTGCCTGACAAAATCCCCCAGCAGAAAAAGGCCATGCGCCGGGCTCTGTCTGAATGTTCTCACCTCTCAGTTCCCCCGGCTGTCAACCTCGCAGATAAATATCCTGAACTCCCTATTCCAGAAGAGCTTTCTGCTAGCCCACTGCCTCTGAGAAGCTCAGTGCCCACTCCTGCACCCAGGAAACTGGGGGCTTCTGCCATTCAGCGCTCCATGACTGTGGCTGAGGAGTCAACAGACAGCTACAAGTTGAACCCTGCAGAACTGCCCATCCTGTCTACTGATGAAATGCCTCCTATCAGCAAGGAGGCAGGAGCCAAGAATGAATCAATTCATTTCAACAGCAGCAGCAGCAACTCTGAGAAAAAAGAAGTCGGCACTGCTGGGCTCAGCCTCCAGGATAAGCTGGAGCAGAGTCCTGAAGTAAGCAGCAAAGAAAAAGGAAAAGAAGAAATTAGTAGAACAAGAGCAGATTCAGGCTCTCAGGTATGCCAGGGAGATGAGAAACAGCCAGGACAGAAGACTCTGGCAGTGAAGAAAGAAATTGAGGTCACTGCAACCCAGAACACTCCATCGCTCCTGTGTGAAGAGCCCCCACGTGACGGTATGTTTCTAAATTTTGCCTCCATAGGGAGCAAGCAAACAGCAAGGAAGGAACCAGAGTGACAGATTACTAATGCAAGAGCGTTTAAGGCTGCTGGAGTCTGTGACTGCCTGGGGAAAGCTTAATTCCAATTCCATAGCCTTGGAAGGTTGCAGGGAGGGAGGAGAGAAAGTGAATTTGGCTTGGTCAGCCTCAACATCTGCTGGCATGACAGGAGGTCGTGTGTGTGTGTGTGTGTGTGTGTGTGTGTGTGTGTGTGTGTGTGTGTGTGTGTGTTTGTGGATCATACCAAGTTAATCCCCTTAACTATCTCTGCATATGTGTGTGTGTGTGTGTGTGTGTGTGTGTGTGTGTGTGTGTGTGTGTGTGTGTGTGTGTGTGTGTTTGGGGATCATACCAAGTTAATCCCCTTATTTAACCATCTATCTCTGCCTACCCACCCCCCACCCTCCCACCCTTCAATTTTGTTGGTTTGAACCAATGACTCCCGGGCCCTAAATCATCCAATCTCGAATGCTTGGTTTCCTTGCCTGAAAATCTGTCACTGTGTAGATACAATGGTTTTATCAGTGCTACCCTCCTCTCGTTATGTAGCACAGTCTGGGTGCAAGCTTTGTTTTCTGATTTGCCTTTGAGAGCGTTTTACTTTAGTTCTGTCAGAAAAAGAGCCTTTTAAAGCTGGCCATTGAATCATCCTTTTCCTGTTTTTCATGTTTGATCCACTTTTGCCTCTAATTTTCTCTTTTCTATATATGCACATTTGAGAAGATTTAGGAGAAAGTAAAAGAGGAGGGAAGGAAAGACTTGCTCTTAATAAAAGCTGAATGTCGCCGTCTCTGGCTGCCTTCTGTGTCTTTTTTCCTGGCCCTTTCTTCTCATTGCCATCCCCCACTTCCCCCTGGGTCCTATTGTTGGAGGTCTAAAAAAGCTCATTTTCCTCGGAATTCATTTTGAACACAAAGGGCCATGATTCACCAGCTGTTTAATGTAGATTTAAAACCTGTGTTTTGTTTGTAAAAAAAAATGTAATAATAGTAATAACAATGATAACCTCTTTCCCACAACTGTTCTCTAATAATTATTTCTCTTGCAACTTTTTAATGAAATTTTTTATTTTAAATTATTAGAAGTTGAGGGGTGAGGGAAGAAGAAAAGAATTATTAGAAGTTGTATTTTTGGGGTCGGAGAGGTAGGGCATTTGCCTTGCACGTGGACAATCCAGGACACACCCAGGTTCAATCCCTGGCATCCCATTTGGTTCCCTGAGCCTGCCAGGAACAATTTCTGAGCATAGAACCCGTAGTAACCCCTGAGTGTCGCTGGGTGTGCCCCCCCCCCCAAATTGTATTTTCTACAGAAGGGATTAGTGGAACAGGACCTTGAAGACCGATAGACTTTTTAAATGAGATGGGTGAAGAGGGGCCTGAGCAGTCGGGTGTTTGCTTTATACGCGGCCAACCCAGGACAGACCCAGATTTGATCCCTGGTATCCCATATGGTCTCCTGAACCTGCCAGGAGTGATTTCTGAGTGCAGAGCCACATGTGGCCCAAAAACCAAAGGAGAGAGGAAAGGGGGGTGGGGAAGAGAGATCTGGGCAAAGAAGCTTCTTAGTTTTTGTAATTTTTTTTTGTTTTTTTGTTTTTTTGGGTTTTTTTGGGCCACACCCGGCGGTGCTCAGGGGTTATTCCTGGCTGTCTGCTCAGAAATAGCTCCTGGCAGGCACGGGGGACCATATGGGACACCGGGATTCGAACCAACCACCTTTGGTCCTGGATCGGCTGCTTGCAAGGCAAACGCCGCTGTGCTATCTCTCCGGGCCCTGTAATTTTTTTTTTTTTTAAATGACTCCAAGATGACAAAAATCTCAGGTTACCTGTGTGCTGATCTTAGCTGTAGCAGCTGCTCACGGGCAGGCTTCTGTCATTTTTCTGTTCGTTCTTAGATTCCCCACTTCTGTATCATATACCTCCTAGATGGTAAACATTTGATCTATTTCAAAACATGTTCTTCATAGTTCACGTTTACCTAACGTACATGCTAGTAGAGATATTTCTCAAATGACTAATTTCACTGATCTATTCACCTGATACATATTTAAGGTCAGTTTAGTTCAACATTATGTAGATAAAACTGTGTAAGATTTATTCACCATGCTCACTATTGTCACCTGCTCGTCACTATATGGTTACTGAGCACTGCCATTATCCTCAACAACTTTATGTAACTGAGCCAGAAGGTAGTGAAAGGCGAATCATGGAAACATTTCGGAGGAGGTGACCTTGGAGGCAGTTGATGCCGAACAATGGAGGAAAGGCTTCTCAGCAGAAGGACTACTATAAATAAAGGTTTGAGTTTTGGAGCACTCAAGTTAGTGAGCTCACAGCAGCACATTTTGGGGATTATAAATAATAAACAAATGATTTGCTTACAAGGAATAGAAACACTCAGAGAGACTTTATTTTAAAGTATCAGTAGTATATAGAAGAGTCTCAGGGTGCCCAAATGCAGGAGGTATAGCCTGGCTGGCAGCCATTACGTGGATATATAATGAGAGGCTCTCTGCTTTTCTCACTGTGTGTTCTGTTCTATTTCATTCTCTGTTCTGGAAACGTTTTTCATTTTGCTTCCTTTCCGTAAAGGACATCGGGTTGCCATGGTTTGCGCTCTGTGTCCTGCTTTGTCCTTTTCTTATTATTTGGTCTTGTTTTACGTTTTGTCCCACACTCAGAAGTATTCAGAACCTATATCTGGCTTTGTTATAAGGGATCACTCCCTCCCCGTAGTGCTTGGAGAACCATGCAGTGCTAAATATTGAACCTGGGCCTCTCACATACAAAGCATGCACTCGGTTCATTAAGCTCTTCTGGCCTGTGCTTTGTGCTATCTTTGTTTTGGGTCACATTCTGTGGTGCTCAGGGCTTACTTATGGCTTGGGGATCATGCTTGGTGGGTGGTTGGGGAGAATATATGTGGTAATAGGATCAGACCACGGTCAGCCACATGCAAGGCAAGCACTTTACCACTATACAGTCTCTCCATCCTTACTTTATACTATTTTATTTCAGGGACCCTTGTTTCTTGCCTGCTTTTGACTAAAGGTAAAGTTGGACTGGAGCTATAGTTCCAGTGGGTAGGTTATTTGCCTTACACAGCTTACCCAGGTTTGATCCAGCATCCCATAGCCTATCCAGGAGTAATTTCTAAGTGTAGACCTAGGAGTAATCCCTGAACATTGTCAGGTGTTATCCTCTTATCATCTTCCCCTTCAGCCCAGAAAAAAGAAATGAGGAACATATACTTTGGGAAGACTTTTCTGTTCTCAGTCGATAGGATGAACTGGAAGACAGAAAGGATTGAAATAAAAAAACAAAAACTTAACAAGTTTGATTCAAGTAGCAGAGGGTGAAATTCCAAGTACCCAGTAAGGGAGAGTAGAAATGAGAGTGGGAGAGACTGGAAAGAAGAAAAAGGAAGGAAGAAGAAAAAACTCAGAGGTAATGCTGTGGCTGTGATCCTGGCTTCCCAGCACAAATAATGTAAAGATTCAACAAAATATTTTAGTTTTGGGGAGCAATTGTAAGTGCTGTCTTTCACATTCTGTCATGGTATTGGAGGTACATCTGTGCAATGGTGTCTCGTAATAGATGTGCCTCCCTGAGAGGGCAAAGGGGGCTCACAGTGAGAAGCATCATCTAGGAAAAGGGTAGTTTCAGCTTATGCATACGTCTGGGTCTTTTTCATTAGGTGGCATGACTTCAGTAGATGAGATCCTGCATGCTTATGTCGTAGGCATTGAAAATTTATAAAGCACCTGTATAACTAGAAATTCTTGTAATTAGGGGCCAGTGAGGTGGCACTAGAGGTAAGGTGTCTGCCTTGCAAGCGCTAGCCAAGGAAGGACTGCGGTTCGATATCCACCCCCCCATGTCCCATATGGTCTCCCCAAGCCAGGGGCAATTTCTGAGTGCCTAGCCAGGAGTAACCCCTGAGCATCAAACGGGTATGGCCAAAAAAAAAAAAAAACACAGAAATTCTTGTAATTAAAAATGCTCAGAGTAGGGGTTGGAGTGATAGTGTAGCAGTAGGGTGTTTGTGTTGCATATGACTGAACCAGGACAGACCTTGGTTCGATCCCTGGCGTCCCATATGGTCCCCCAAGCCAGGAGCAATTTCTGAGCATATAACCAGGAGTAACCCCTGAGTGTGACCGGTGTGGCTCAAAAACCAAAAAAAGAAAAGAAATAAAGAAAGGGGCTGGCGAGGTGGTGCTAGAGGTAAGGTGTCTGCCTTGCATTGCAAGCGCTAGCCAAGGATCAGGACCGCGGTTCGATCCCCCGGCGTCCCATATGGTCCCCCCAAGCCAGGGGCAATTTCTGAGCGCTTAGCCAGGAGTAACCCCTGAGCATCAAACAGGTGTGGCCCGAAAAAAACAAAAAAAAAAAAAAAAAAAAGAAATGTTCATAGTGGTCTAGTATCAATGGCAGCAAACGTGAGGTAAAATGTTTGTTCAGCCTGCTGGAAAACAAAGGTTTTACAAAACTGGTAAAAAAAAAAAAGTCGGGGCCGGGTGGTGGCGCTAGAGGTAAGGTGCCTGCCTTGCCTGCGCTAGCCTTGGACTGACCACAGTTCGATCCCCCGGCGTCCCATATGGTCCCCCAAGCCAGGAGCAACTTCTGAGCGCATAGCCAGGAGTAACCCCTGAGCGTTACCGGGTGTGGCCAAAAAAACAAAAAATAAATAAAAATAAAAAGTCGCCGGGGGCGGGGGGCTGGAGAGATAGCATGTAGGTAAAGCGCTTGCCTTTCATGCAGAAGGTTGGTGGTTCAAGTCCTGGCATCCCATATGGTACCCTGAGCCTGCCAGGAGCGATTTCTGAGCATAGAGCCAGAAGTAAACCCTGAGCACTGCCAGGTGTGACCCAAAAAAACAAAAACAAAGTCGCCTAAGGGTTTGTTTTTCTCACTTATTTTGGGGCGGGTGGGGGGATCCAAATTGCTGATTTTCGGAGGTTACTCCTGGTTCTCTGCATAGGGATTACTCCTGGGAGATTTAGGGGACCATATGTGATGCCAGGGATCATACCCAGATTGGCCTAATGCAAGGCAAGCATCCCCTCTGCACTATTGCTCTCACTCTCCTCTCACATTTTCAGAAGAAAACAGTTTCATCTTGGGAGTTCAGTGGGATGATTCAAAGCACTGAAGTACGTGCTGTGCATGCAGGAGGTCTGGGTTCCCTCCCTGGCACAGGATGTGCCCTGAGAAAACTGTGCTACCAGCCAGAACTGCTGAGTGTGGCCTGGAAACTCATTCCCCCTTTTGACTAAAACTACGTACGATTTCAAACTTCAAAACGTTCAGAGTCCTGTCTTAGAAAATCTGGGCTGGAAAGATAGCATGAAGATAAGGAATTTGCCTTGCATGCAGCAGGACGGTGGTTCGAATCCCGGCATCCCATGTGGTCCCCTGAGCCTGCCAGGAGTGATTTCTGAGCGTAGAGCCAGGAGTAAACCCCCACCCCCCCCCCAAAAAAAAAAGAAAAGAAAAAAGGAAAATCTTCTGTCAAAGCAATTACTCCTGTCCTATAATACAATTAAATATTCTAGTAAGAATTTGGGAGACAATCATAGATGGGATTCAAATGGTGGATAGGAGAGGGTGGACTAGCAAGGATCTTAGGACTTAGAGGAAGTGTGATGCTTTCCCCCAGGCTTCATTTCATCTCCCACATGACCCACATGGGCTCTGGAGAGTGCCTGCCATCCACCACTAGCATAAACAATCAAGAGAATGGAAAGAAAGAGCAGCAAGAAAGGAAAAGACAGCCAAAATTTAAAACAGGAATGGGGAAAACCAGGGAAGACTTGATAGCAAGCCCTATTTCTTTGCCCAGGTCCAGCAGGTCTGGATTTGTTCTTCCTCCTGGTGCAGTATCATCAGCTCAAGAGAATTGCTTCTACCCAGACTGCAGTAACTTCACACCTGGTACTCCTAACCTAGGATGTTCCATGGTTCGATCCCCCAGCCTCCCAGATGGTCCCCCAAGCCAGGAGCAATTTCTGAGTGCAGAGTCAGGAGTAACCCCTGAGCGTCACCAGGTGTAGCCCCTCCCCCCCCAAAAAAAAATCCTGGCAAGCACAGGGGACCATATGGTATGCTCAGATTCGAACCAATGTCCGTCCTGGATCAGCCGCTTGCAAGGCAAACGCCCTACCCACTGTGCTATCTCTCTGGCCCATAATGCATATTTGAGACCACAGTGGAATCAATTATAACTCAGTGATAGAAAAACGATGTGAAACTCTTCGTGTGCTTTGAAATTGTATGGCATACTTGTAAATATTCTGTGAATCACAAAGGAAGTTCTCAAGGGAAAAATTTAAATAGAGTGAACTGAATGAAAGTGAAAATATAGTAGATCCAATTTTATGGCATACACCTACAGCTGTGCTGAGGGTAATTTTAGCACTGTAGGCTTAGACTAGAAAAGGGTGACAAGAAGAGAGCTAGAGATAGTGCTTGGAGGATGTTAGTACTCAAAGTATATGTGGTGCAGTGACATTGTGACATTAACATTGGTGGGCCAGAGCAATCGTATGGCAGGTAAGATGCTTGCCTTGCTCTCAGCTAACCCAGGTTTGATTTCTGATTCTGAGTACTTATGGCCCAAGAACAAAAATATTAGCACATAAAAATCATTGTGCGGGGGCGTGCGAGAGTGAGAGATAGCATGGAGGTAAGGCATTTGCCTTTCATGCAGAAGGTCATCGGTTCGAATCCCGGTGTCCCATATGGTCCCCCGTGCCTGCCAGGAGCAATTTCTGAGCATAGAGCCAGGAGTAACCCCTGAGCACTGCCGGGTGTGACCCAAAAACCACCAAAAAAAAAAAAATCATTGTGCGTACATTTACTTTTTTTTTTTTTTTGGAGGGGTTGGAATAATATCACAGCAGATATAAAACTTGCCATGCATGCATCCGATTTGATTCCCAGCATCCAATATGGACACAGCGCACAAGGACTGCAGATTCCCTTAGTGCAAAGCCAGGAGTAAGCGCTGGGCATCAGCAGGTGTGGCCCAAAAAATGAAGGGGTTGGGCAGGAGGTGAGAGAGAGAGAGAGAGAGGAGAGAGGTTTCAGATTAGTACTCTTAAGTGCTGGCCAGAGAGATCAAATGTTGAGTGAATACTTTTAAGTCAGGAGAAGACTCAGGTTTGATCCCCAGCACTGTATACTCTGCTAAGCAATGAGTAGTAATGTCTGAGCAATATCATCATATGGTGGCCCCCAAATAAAACAGTAATAATTGTAACAATGTTAGTTGCAGCCTGAAAAACTAGAAAAATGTGAGCAGGCTAAGTATAAACAAACCATGGGCTGGAGAGATAGCATGGAGGGCGGGCGTTTGCCTTGCATACAGAAGGACGGTGGTTCAAATCCCAGCATCCCATATGGTCCCCTGAGCCTGCCAGAAGTGATTTTTGAGCGTAGAGCCAGGAGTAATCGCTGAGTACTGCTGGGTGTGGACCCCCCCCCCCCGGAAGTATAAATAAACCAAAACCATGTAAACAAAAGCTTTCTTTTGGAGGGTGGGAGTTAAACCCAGTGATGCTCACAGCATTCCTGGTTCTGTATACAAAAGTCATTCCTGGAGCTCATGGACCTTATATAGTACCTGGAATTGAACGAGGGTTAGCTTCATTCATTCAAGTTAGACAAAAATCCTTGTACACTCTCTCTAGTCTCAAAAAACTTAACATCAATTATAATTTGATAAACCTTCAATAAAACTAAAAGGAGAGTAGATAAATATCACCAATAACAGATATAGGAATTTTTTCAGGGGTAGGGCCCATATCTGGCAATGCTGAGGGGTTACTCCTGGCTCTGCACGCAGGAAGGAATCACTCCTGGTGAAAGTTTTGGTATCTGATATGGATGCTGGGATTGGACATGGACTAACTGTATAATGTAAGAGCCTTATCATTGTACTATCTCTTTGTCTTTAGAAATAGGAATATTGGGCCAGAGAGATAGCACAGCGGCAGGGCGTTTGCCTTGCACATGGCAGAATCAGGATAGATGATAGTTCGAATCCCAGCATCCCATATGGTCCCCCTTGCCTGCCAGGAGCTATTTCTGAGCAGACAGCCAGGAGTAACCCCTGAGCATCGCTGGGTGTGGCCCAAAAACCTAAATAAATAAATAAAATAAATAAATAAATAGGAATATGATTGCTGCTGCTGCCATCAAAAAAAACATGGATCTGGGGCTGGTGAGGTGGCGCTAAAGGTAAGATGTCTGCCTTGCGAGCGCTAGCCAAGGAAGGACCGCGGTTCAATCCGCCAGCATCCCATATGGTCCCCCCAAGCCAGGGGCGATTTCTGAGCGCTTAGCCAGGAGTAACCCCCTGAGCATCAAACAGGTGTGGCCCAAAAAACAAAAACATGCATCTGGAAAGGTAACTTAAAGAGCTTGGTATGCATAGGTTCTGAGTCCCAAACTAGGAACAAATGTTTCATATTAATACTACAGACTGTACTTCCAGGTGTGATAAAAAAATGAGGATGAAGAATATAAATAAATGTCATATGAAAGTATTTTAATGTTTGTTATATTTAATATTAAACATTTCTATACAAAAATGATGTAGATTTTTTTCCTTTTTTGGTCTTGGATCATACACCCAGCAGTGCTCAGGGATTACTACTGGCTCTGCTCAGTAATCACTCCTGGCAGGCTCAGGGGACCTTGGATAGGATGCCAGAGATTGAACCCAGGTCATCCATGTGCCAGGCAAATTCCCTCCCCACTATGCTATCGCTCTGGCCTCAATTTTTTTCTTTCTATAAACCTTGTTCATGTTCTTTTCATTTGCTGTCAGACCATACCTGGCAATATGTGAGTTATTCCTCATGTGGTCTTTCAGGATCACTCCCAGTGGTGCTTGGCACCATGTAGAACTGGATATTAAATCCGACTCCTTTGTGCAAATCCCTTTGAGCTGTATCCCTGAACTCAGTCCATATTTTTGTTTGTTTGGGCCACACCCAATGATGCTATGGGGTTACTCCTGAAGCTGCTTAGATATTACTCCTGCCAGGCTCTGGAGACCATATGGGATATGGAGGATTGAACCCCAGTTGGCCACGTGCAAAGCAAATGCCCTATGGCCTGGGCTGTTACTCCAGCCCACATGTCCATATTCCTTAGGCCATTTTTTAGATGGGTGTTGGTCTTACCAGGGATTATAATAGACTAATTTACTTGATAAACTTTCATATGAAGTAAAAAAAAATTTTTGTTCTTTATTCCCTTTTCACTTTTATTGTTTAAGTTTATTGTTTTATTGTTTTACTACAATAGGTTTTTATTGTTGTTTTGGTGTTTGGGTCCCACAAAACCATGATGGGGGCTGTTACTCCTGCCAGTACATTCAAGAATTACTCCTGGCATTGTTTGGGGCAACCATATGGGATGCCAGGGGTTGAACTTGGACTGGCCATGTGCTAGGCAAGCACCTGACTTGCTGTACTATCTCTTCAGCCCATTGTTTTTGTTTGTTTTGTTTGGGAGTCACACCCTCGATGCTCAGAGGTTACTTCTGGCAGGCTTGGGGGACCATCTGGGATGCTAGGGATTGAACTCAGATAATCGCATGCAAACACTCTACCCACTGTGCTATTGCTCTAACCCCAGCAACCACACACTTTTTTTTTCTTCATAGTTGTCTTTTGTGGTTTCTGGATTTTGTGTCGGTTAAAAGGTCTTCCCTAGAACTTGGTTATAAATTTTACACTAGTTTAATACTTTCAGGTGTAATCCTTTGGAATCTGAAGTGACCTCCCCCCAGTGGTTTTTCTGAACATAGCTTTAAACAGTATACTGTTTCTGGATCGGATTTTATAGGTCTCCTCAGCCTTGTTGGAAATCTGGGTCACTGTGAGAACTGGATCAAGTTAATCTCACACCCCCCATAGGATGGTGCTTTACAGGGGAAAGGAGTAAAGCAAAGAACATTAGCTGATCTTCTAGCTGTTATCTCATCTCTCAGTAACCTTTATTCCCAAAGACTCTAGTAGAAGAGCTTTTTGTTCTGGAATTACTGGTTGGGTGATAGAACCTTCTTACTGGTCCCCAGAGGAGGAAACCAAACTTAGGGCCATTTCCGGCCATTGATCATTTGTGCGAATCCCACTTAGGTTGCTTCTCCACAGGGACAGCCTGCTGAATCGCTGGAATCTAAAACTATCCTCCATCACAGTGAGGGAAACTTGGTAGTGTTGTCTACATTTCTGCATTACAGCCTTGTGGTGTGTTAGAATAAAGTGCTAGCTAGTGTTTGCTCTTGCTAAAACTTGCACTTTCAAAATGGATGTGAAAAATATTTGCTCAGTGTAACTACCCTCACCTCCTTTAGGGATAGCTAAGCCAGAAGAAGGACAGTCTGCTCTAACGGTCACCGGAAATGACATCACCACCCCTCCAAACAAGGAGCTCCCACCTAGCCCAGAGAAGAAAACAAAGGTAGGAATCAGAAAGGTGTATTATCTTTTACGACTTTTTCTTTTGAAACAGTATCTTATGTTATTGCTTGAGTCATGAGTGAAATTTCTTTTTTCTGAGCTATTAATGACATTTTTAAGTTTGAACATGCTTAGAAAGTGTTTTATATTCTTATATGTTTGGGGGATGTAGAGACTTGGCCGACACACTGCATGGTAAATGCAACATCTATGTCAACTCCGACTCCAATATTTCACATTCTTTCTTTTTTTCTTTCTTTTTTTTTTTTTTTTTTTTTGATTTTTGATCACACCCGGCAGCGCTCAGAGTTACTCCTGGCTTTATGCTCAGAAATCGCTCCTGGCAGGCTCAGGGGACCATATGGGATGCCGGGATTTGAACCACCGACCTTCTGCAAATGCTTTACCTCCATGCTATCTCTCCAGCCCACATTCATTCTTTATAATAGTGCCCAACTTCTAACCTTAAGTATCTTGTGCCAGAGTTCTAGTACAGCAGGTAGAATGTTTGCCTTGCATGTGTTCTATTCCAGCACCAATTATGGTCCTCAGAGCACCATGAGGAATAAGCCCTGAGCACCACCAGGGGAGGACAGACAAACAAAAACTTCCCTATAAAACTCTTATTTTGAATATCTTTAGAAATGATCTTTAAAAAGTTTTTTCTGCTTTTTTTTTTTTTTTTTGGTTTTTGGGCCACACCCAGCGGTGCTCAGGGGTTATTCCTGGCTGTCTGCTCAGAAATAGGTTCTGGCAGGCATGGGGGACCATATGGGACACCAGGATTTGAACCAACCACCTTTGGTCCTGGA
Source organism: Suncus etruscus (assembly GCF_024139225.1). Taxonomy (NCBI): domain Eukaryota; kingdom Metazoa; phylum Chordata; class Mammalia; order Eulipotyphla; family Soricidae; genus Suncus; species Suncus etruscus. The sequence continues at coordinate 121,028,234 of NC_064854.1, read as the reverse complement.
TCGGCTGCTTGCAAGGCAAACACCGCTGTGCTATCTCTCCGGGCCCATTTTCTGCTTTTCTTAATATCAGCAGTGAAGGGAATTGCAGAACTGTTGTTCTGCAGTAGGTTCTGATACTTGTATTCATGGAAAGGGAAACAATTTTCTGATTTTGGGCATGGGGGCTCACATCTAGAATGGCTTGGAGTCTACTACTTGCCGTGCTGGGAAACCATGGGGTTCCTGGGGTTCTTCCATACAAAGCATGTGCTATAGCCCTTTGAGCCATCTCCCCAAACCAAGGAACATAGATTCCAAGAGGAATCATAGCTTCCAACACTTATTGGTACTTACAGAGTCATATGTCACACTTAAGTTTGTTTAAAGCAGGATGTGGTTGCTTCTTCGTCAAGGTAGAGGTCCTAATAGTTTAACTGCCTGCTGACTCTGAAAGTTAATCATTTAAACTTCGAATATAACTAGGTATAAAATCAAGAAATTTTTCTTTATTTTTTTTGTTTTGTTTTTGTTTTTGGGTCACACCCGGCAGTGCTTAGGGATTACTACTCCTGGCTCTATGCTCAGAAATCGCCCCTGGCAGGCCCAGGGGACCCTATGGGATACCAGGATTCAACCACCGTCCTTCTACATGAAAGGCAAACCCCTTACCTCCATGCTCTCTGTCTGGCCCCAAAATCAAGAAATTTTTAACTATGTCTTTAATAAAGAATTCCAGTATTTTTGTTTGTTAGTTTGTTTGTTTCGGTCACACCCGGCAGCGCTCAGGGGTTCCTCCAGGCTCTATGCTCAGAAATCGCTCCTGGCAGGCTCGGGGGACCATATGGGATGTCGGGATTCGAACCACTGTTCTTCTGCATGCAAGGCAAATGCCTTACCTCCATGCTATCTCTCCGGCCCCAGAATTCCAATTTTCAAAAAGAAAATAATTCCCAGTTTTCTTTGTCTCCATCCTGGTGTTGTTCCACTATTTACTGAGCTCAGAAGAAAGGAATGCTAATTTTCAGTTGCCTTTATCCTCATTGCTTATATTTTTACTTTGAATTGTGCAATTTATATTTTTTAATTTGTTTTTATTTTTGTCTGTGTGTTTGATGTTGACCTTTTATAAACAATACAACAAACCAACCTAAAGCCTTTGGCCTCCACTCCACCTGCAAAGACTCCACCAACGAAGGCCAAAACACAGCCCACTTCTCTCCCTAAGCAACCGGCTCCCACCTTGGGTGGGTCGAATAAAAAACCCATGAGCCTTGCTTCAGGCTCAGTACCAGCTGCCCCACCCAAACGCCCTGCTGCCACCACTACCAGGTCTTCAATCTTACCTTCAAAAGAAATGAAGCCCAAGGTAAGTCGAAGCCGAAGCACTGTGCCAGGGAAATGCTCCCCCCTCTAGGTGTCAGAGAGGCTATCGAGCTCTGTTGTTGCTATCAAGCTAGTGGAATTAGGGAAGACAGAAAAGGGGAGAACCATAGGAAATCAATTTGGGGGGCCCATTGCTACAATCATCAGGTTTATAGGACTTTTGAGCTGTTTTGCCCAAGAGGTTGGAGACAATGAAACGTTGACTTGAGTTCTTTTCCTTTCTCCCAACTCGTCCTCTTCACCTACTTAAATACTTGCTAGCCAATTTCCCCTGCTTCACATACTAATTGAAATTCCCACATCCAATTACCATTCCGCTTCCTGTCCTTTTCTCTGTTTCTGTAATCAGCCTACAAAAGCAGATTTCGCCCGTTACCTGTTACCTTGAGCTGTGACTTTTGTCAACAGTATTCCAGCTGGCTTAAGTAGGTTCCAGCATCGTGTGATCTCTTACTGTGCTTTTGGCTTAATGTCACCTCTCTCTGGGCTCCCAGAGCTCATGTTTTTCTGGGTCTCCCACACATTTTTGCCTGGAAACAGGTCAATTTGGAGCTACAAAAGCTTCATGGGATTGTTCCTGGAAGGAAGGAAGAAAGAGGGTGGGTAGTCTTTGTTTGCCTTCTTTAATATCCTGACTAGGGAAGGACCTTTCAGTCACCTGCTGTGATTCTCAATTGTGGAAATTAGTGGAAAATGATAGTGTTTCATACTTGCAAAGAGAACCAATAGAACCTAAGAAATTGCAGTCTAACTTAAAAGTCCTGGCCAGAAACTAAGAAAATTTACTTTAAATTAGGAATGACCAACAGAGCCAGAGCAGTGGCACAAGCAGTAGGGTGTCTGCCTTGCATGCGCTGACCTGGGATGAACGGTGGTTCACTCCCTCGCATCCCATATCATTCCCCAAGCCAGGGAATTTCTGAGCGCATAGCCTGAGTGTCACCGGTACAGCCCAAAAACCAAAAAATAAATTAATAATGACCAAAATATCATAAATTTCTGATCCTCGATTACCTAATTCACTGCTTCAGATTTGGGAGGGGGGGTTGGGTCACACCAACAGCGCTCAGGGGTTACTCCTGGCTCTACATTCAGAAAATCGTTCCTGGGGCCGGAGAGATAGCATGGAGGTAAGGTGTTTACCTTGCATGCAGAAGGTTGGTGGTTCGAATCCCGGCATCCCATATGGTCCCCTGAGCCTGCCAGGAGTGATTTCTGAGCCTAGAGACAGGAGTAATCCCTGAGTGCTGCCCGGTGTGACCCAAAAAAAAAAAAAACACAAACAAACAAACAAACAAACAAACAAAAAGAAAATTGCTCCTGGCAGGCTCAGGGGATCATGTGGGATGCCGGGCATCAAACCACCATCCTACATGCAAGCCAAATGCTATATCTCCATGCTATCTTTCCAGCCCCTGATTCAGAATTTTTTACAATACCATTATTTTTAATAAGAGATCAAGGGAGAAGGGCTGGAGAAATAGCCTCACACAAGGTTGGCCTACTAGGGTTTGATCCCCTGCATATCGCATAGTCCTTAAGGCAACATTCGATTATATTTAATTAGATGCTAGTCCTGAGTTTGGGATGCCTCCTTAACTGTATTTGCCTTTTATTCTCGGAGTAAAAGAGCTGAATCCAACGTGTCTCAAATTGGCCATGGGTAACATGGTAGGTTTACTTGCTTAAATAGTATGTGCACAACCTGGATTCATGTAGAAACCAGGCTACATCCATTTCTTTTTTGGTTGTGTGTGATGACATGCCCATCTCCTCCAACCAGAAATTAGAGCAACTCTGCTGTCCTCTCCCTTGTTACTACCTTTTGCTTGCAGTCTTCACTTTGATCTTGGCGCTTCTTGTTCACTCTGTTCCTGCCTTCCCTGCTGCCTGCTCATCCTCATTTTCTGTTTCCCTGTTTCCTCTGAGCCTTGGATCTCTGTTCCACCATCTTTAATTTGTTAAGGACATCAAGAAGCTCAGAATTACCCAGAAGCCAAGTATGAGTGGGGTTAAACAGATTCTGCCCGAATTCTCTTCTTTGTGTCCTATTTTGTTTGACTTCATTGGGTCCATCTTAGCCAGTAGAATCATTGAATTTAAGTTAGCTTTTAAAGTTTTATTAATATATTTAAGTATTTTTTGGCCAAGTTTTAATACCTTAGATATATCAGAATTTTTTTTGTTTGTTTGTTTTGTTTTTGGGTTACACCCGGCAGCACTCAGGGGTCACTCCTGGCTCCATGCTCAGAAATCGCTCCTGGCAGGCTCAGGCACCATATGGGATGCTGGGATTCAAACCAATGACCTTCTGCATGAAAGGCAAATGCCTTACCTCCATGCTATCTCTCCAGTCTCGACATGTCAGAATTTAATATAGTGGTCTCGATCTAGTGTTTGCAGTAGCTGGATTGGGTAGTTTCTCATTCTTTTCCTGACCCCAGATTATACCCTACATAGCTAGTTCTCAGGTTGTCTGGGAGATTACAATCTTAGAACCATATATTTTTTTCTTTTATTACTGGCTGAACCCCCTGTCTCCATGTTTTCTGGTGTTTGCTTATGTGGAGCCATCCCTTAGCAAGATTTCCTAGGACTGTTGCTGACGTACAGCTCTTACTCCCACTTTCCTCTCATCAGCCTGCTGCAGAAGTAAAGGTGCCTGAGAAGCGGACATCACCGTCCAAGCCGGCCTCTGTCCAGACCTTCAGGTCTGGCACCAAGAATACCCAGACTATTCCAAAAGCCACTCTTGCCTCAACTGGGCCAACTAGTCGGAGCTCCCCCACTCCTGCGCCCAAGAAGCTCACTAGTGAGTATGGCCACCCTTTTTCTCTTAGACCAGTAGGGAGAGCAGGGCTTTGCCTTTGCTCCAGCTAGTATCCCAGATAACTCTGCCTGTTTACACCTGGGCTTAATGGAGTGCATTGGAAAGTGCCAACTGTGATCTCCCTTTGAGAGGAGCAGTCAGTCATAAACAGTAATATCCCAAGGACCAGAGAGATTGTAAGACACTTTCCTTGCAACCAGCTTGGGTTTGCTCACCACATATGGCCCCCAATATCCACCACGAGTATTCCCTGAGCATAGCCAGGTATAACCCAGTCCCACCCCAGCCCCAAAAGGGAAAAGTTCAGAGTGAAGACGACTCACAATTCTCTACATAGAATTTATCAACCCCTAATTCACATTGGTTTCAGTAAAAGTTATTAAAAAAATAATTTATCAGCCCTTTCTATTGTGATCCCTGTATCACTGAAGCATATAGTGTTCACTGGCTTAGATGATAATAAATATACCATTTAATTTCATAGGTAGGTATTTAGGCCTTGTGGAAAGCATTTCAAGACTGTAGAAAAGAATCAGGGTTGGAGGCCGGCAAGATAGACAGTGGTAGGGTGTTTGCCTTGCACGCAGCTGAACTAGGAAGGCAGTGGTTCAAATCCCGGCATCCCATATGGTCTCCCAAGCCTGCCAGGAGCAATTTCTGAGTGCAAAGCCAGGAATGGCCCCTGAGTGCCTCTGGGTATGACCCAAAAATTAAAAAAAAAAAAAGAAAGAAAGAAAAAGAAAAGAATGAGCTAGAGTGATAGTACAGCAGATAGAGTGCTTCCCTTGCATGCAGCCAACCCAGGTTCAATTCCTGGCATCACCTATTGTCCTCTGAACAGACCCAGGAAGCGATGCCTGAAGTACAGAGCCAGGAATAACCCTTGAATACTGCCAGCTGTGGCCCCTCCCTCCTCTGTTTCCCCCCCCAAAAAAAAGATGATATGGGGACCAGAAATGTGATAGAGTGCCTGCCTTCATAAGTGAGGCCTGATATTGGTCCCAACACTCAAAAAAACATTTTATATGTAATTTTAAAATAAGATGTAAGAGCGAGAGAAGATAGTGCTGTGGATAAGGTGCTTTGCCTTATCATACTTGCCTTACCCGCCATTCTCATTGGATCCCTGTACTCCATATGGTTCCCCCATGCCCACCCAGAGTTTGACCCTTGAGTGCAGAGCCAGGAGTAAGTTCTGAGCTCCACTGGGGATGCCCCAAAAAATAAGTACTAAAAAGAAATGCATTACTCTATTAAGTTCCATAAGGACAGTCTTTACACGGGCTGCCTACTTTATTGCATTATTCCCAAAGACTAACATCAGAATTAGATGAACTCTTTAAATCTGCCTCTTATATGTTATTTAAGAAGTTCATGTGCTTGTGCAGCTGTCAAGACTGAGAGCAAACCTGCAGATGTCAAGAAGATGGTTCCAAAGTCAGCCCCAGGTAATATTCTTACTCAGCCCCCTCATTTTTGTTTTTGTTTTGTTTTGTTTTGTGTGTTCAGAGGTTACTCCTGGTGTGGCTTGAGTACTACATGGGAGGCTTTGAATAGAAACCATGTTGACCACATACAAGGCAAGCATTGTATCTACTGTATTATTGCTCCAACCCCATAATTCTGTGATTTAAATCTCTGCCTCATTCATGGATATAAAAGCACCAGGGGCTGGAGAGAGAACATGGAGGTAGGGCGTTTGCCTTGCATACAGGACGATGGTTCGAATCCCAGCATCCCAGATGGTCCCCCGAGCCTGCCAGGACCGATTTCTGAGTGGAGAGCCAGGAGGAATCCCTGAGTACTGCCGGGTGTGACCCAAAAACCAAAGGAAAAAAAAAATCTCCGATTTGGGGGCCGGAGCGATAGTGCAGTGGTAGGGCATTTGCCTTGCATGTGGCTTATTCAGGACAACAAGGACCTCGGTTTGATCTCTAGCAACCCATATGGTCCCCCAAGCCAGGAGCGACTTCTGAGCGCATAGCCAAGAATAACCCCAGAGCATCATGAGGTGTGGCCCAAAAACCAAAACAAATAAATAAATAAATAAACTCCAATTTGCTCTTTCTTGAACTCTTTTTTTTTTTTATTGTTTTGTTTTGGGGCCACACCTGGCAGCACTCAAGGATTACTCCTGGCTCTGCACTCAGAAATTACTCTAGGCAGGTTCCAGGGACCATATGAGATCCCAGGGATTGAATTCGGGCTGGCCGCATGCAAAGTAAATGCTCTACTTGCTGTGCTATCACTCCAGCCCCCTTCTTTGAACTCTTATCTCTAAATCCTACCTTTGCAGCTGACCTGAGTCGCTCCAAGAGCATCAATTCTCTGAAGAAAAATCCTCCTGTTTCTGGGGCAGCCCCTGCAGCAGGGGTGGCTCCCAGAGTCAAGTCTGTACCCATGTCTTCCCGCTCCTCCACGGCACCTCCCACAGAAAAGAAGCCCACAGCGACAAAGACCAGCCCCTCAACCCCCAGGCCAAGCCGCCTGGCTACAAATACTTCTGCCCCTGATCTGAAGAATGTTCGCTCAAAAATTGGCTCCACAGAAAACATCAAGCATCAGCCTGGTGGAGGCCGGGTAGGTCCAGGAATATCATTCTGTGTTGTTGTTGCTGTTTTCCTCATTTTCCTTTATTAGTTTTTGCATTCTGGCTTCCTCCCCTGCCATATCTAAAAACTGTCCCAAGCATGCTCTGGTCCTCATAGCAACCCTAGGGGCCTACCCACAAAGGAGGGGAAGTCAGGACTTCAGGGCATTTTAGTCTGTGCTTTGGTCTCCTGGGTAGGAATGTGCTGACCTTTAGATGGTCTCACACTGTCTCATTCAGGGTTTAGGGTTGTTTGGAGATAAACAGGTTCTTCTTTTTTTTTTTTTGGTCACACCTGTTTGACGATCAGGGGTTACTCCTGGCTATGCACTCAGAAATCGCCCCTGGCTTGGGGGGACCATATGGGACGCCGGGGGATCGAACCACCACGGTGTCCGTCCTACACTAGCGCTTGCAAGGCAGACACCTTACCTCTAGCGCCACCTTCCCGGCCCCTCAGGTTCCTCTTCTGATTTATAAAATAAGCAGACAACTCTGCTGGAGTCAAGGAGACAGTAGTCAAAGATATGGACAGAGCCAGTTCTTTATAGTTGTTATTCCGCACTGTGGAAAGTGGAACACCTCTTTTTTCCTTAAGGCCTACCTTATGGAGAATCTAAGAACAAATTAGAGGTTCTCTTCAAGTCTGGATGACTTGTTGTGACCCCTGGCTTTCCTGAACAGAGAGCTGTAGGAAGTGGAAAGTAGAGAAAGGCAGGGCAGGCCACAGTGATACTCTGTAAGGTTTTGCTGATGGCACTCATCTGAAATTATTTACCTTTAGCCACCCGGTGACTTGATATGTGGGGAAGGTGGTGGCAGAAATCCATCTGGAACATTTTCATTCTGAAACAAAACTTCTCATTGCCTCTGTCATTCTCCAGCACTAAAGCTGCCATCTCTGATTTGAGCAAGATGGGAAATTGCTTCAGTTCCGAGGTGTTGAACAATTAAAGAGGGTCCAAATGAGGCAGACTTCTGGTACTGTTTGGAGGACAGTGATCACAAACTGGGTTCCTCTGGGCTAATGGCCTTTTGCCAAGAGGCTCTCTGGTCGATACAGCCAGACATCTGAGGCATGGCACTGTTGACCTTTTTTTCTCTTTCTCTTATGGTGCCAAAGTAGCAGCCATTTTGCAGAGAGTTTCTTAATTTTGTTGATGAATAAATTATTTTCTGTTCCAACATGCTGACGATTGTGATACTTTCCATCATCGCTCATGGCTCCCTGGGACTATGGCTGGTTGCATGGAGTGAAGCAGCATATTTGAGAGAGACAGCATTGTGATAGGGAAACCCAATATGCCTTCTGGCCAGAGTTGCTCATTTGGGTTTCTCAACCTTCCTTCCTACATTCTCTGTGATTTGGCGTCTTGATTTCTTTTTCATGTCTCAGCTCCTGTGCCTCTGCCTCGCTTTACCTTTGAAAATGGTTATTTTTTCCTAGGAAAATGTGGACTTGCCTCTGTTTGGTGTTCTGACCAGTTTCTGAGTATTCGGCAACGTTCTCCCCTTCTTGGCATTTGCACTCCTGTCCTCTTTGTTTGAAATTTGCCCTCCCTTTATTTCCATCCAGGCCAAAATAGAGAAAAAAACAGAGCCCGCTGCCACAGCTCGAAAGCCTGAAACTAATGCAGTCACTAAAACAGCTGGCCCAGTTGCGAATACACAGAAACCGCCGGCTGGGAAAGTGAGTTTTATTTAGACTTTTACCTCATGCAGGTAAAAGATGCTCAATGATGTCTTCCAGCCTGAGTCACTTTCCCTTCTATCACACTTTTTTTTGTCCTGTCCCTAACTAGTCACTGCTGCTTCTCACCAGTGTTCCCTTCTGTGTGTTTGATGACTCAGCCATCAAAATGTTTTTGTTTTTAATCTTGGTATTAAATCTGGACTTAACTAAAGTTGGGAATCCTTGAACTGTTTGGGGAATGTTTACTTAAGGGGAACAATACAGCTAGCATCTTCAGTCTTCATTACAGATCTTGGTCTGCAGTGCAGATCCCCACACTTCAGGCTCTATCAACAAGCATTGATCATCTTCCAGCTTTGAGAACTCTGAAACCTGTTTTAGGTTGAACTAGAAGGCCTGTCTCATCACAGCTGAGTATGGAGAGAGCTTCCTTTGTCCTGGCTGCCAAGCACCTCTGAACTGAACATTGGTCTTCCCATTCCCAGCAAAAACCCACCCAGCCTAGAGCTTGTAGCACAAACTGGAGGACAAAGAAGCATAAGCGCTGATTCTAGGTTGCTTGCAGAGGAATTCTCCCCCCACACCCCTTCCTGTGTGAGGGGTAGGTAGCTTCTCTGGCGATGGACATGAAAAGCAGGGTATAGGCCCAAGACCAAGAAGCTGAAGATTTGGCCAGTGACTCGTTTGCATCGAGGCTTCTAGTTCTTTAAGTCGCTGATTCCACCCAGGGTTCATTAGCCAGTGGGTTGCTAACTGATTATTCATCACGGAAGTTATCTGGCAGGCAGGAAATGTTGAGTGGTGAAACAGATGGTTGGAATTTCTCCTACTGGATGTTTTTCCTCTGAAAAGAACCCTTTGGGAGGCATCACATGTGAAGGGCCCTGAAGTAAAGGAAGGAAAGAAATGTTAGTTCCTTCTGGAATTCTTTGTTTTAGACATCAGCACCTGGCAGCTCTGTTCTGGAACATTGTTCCTGTAGTGTATGGGTGCTGTTGTCTGTGCATGCCTTCTGTTCTAAGTGCAAAGGAATATTACAGAACACACTCATGTGGGCATCTGTAGAACCAAGGAAAGTGTTTGGTTTTGTGTCTGGAGAAGGTTCTTTTGTATTTTTGTGTATCGGGGTTATTTTTGTTTTTTGTTTTTGGTTTTGGTTTTGGTTTTTTTTTGCCGTACCTGGCTGTGCTCTGGTTATTCCTGGTTCTGTGGGACTCAGGAATCAGTCAGGAAAGGGGCTTAGAACTAATCCTGGTGGGCTTGGGAGACCATTTGGGATGCCAGGGATTGAACCTGGGTCAGCTGCATGCTAGGCAAACAAATGACTTGTCCGCTATGCTAATTTCCCTGGCTCCAGGTATTTTTGGTGTTTTGTTTTTGTTTTTAGGCCCCACCCAGTGGTGCACTCGGAAATTACTCCTGGCTCACTCAGGGGGTCCTTTAGGATCCTGGAGATTGAACCTAGGTCAGCATGTACATGCAAGGCAAAACCCCCTACCCATGTGCTATTTGCTTCAGCCTCACCCTAGGTGGTAATATTTTTTGTGGTAATTTTGTTTTTTTTTTTTTTTTTTTTTTTTTGGTTTTTGGTTATTGGTTGTGTGTGTGGGGGTCATATCTGGTATATCAGTGCTCAGAGGTAACTCCTGATTCTTTTTGTTTGTTTGTTTGTTTGTTTGTTTGTTGGGTCACACCCGGCAACGCTCAGAGGTTACTCCTGGCTCTGCGCTCAGAAATCGCCCCTGGCAGGCAAACACCTTACCTCCATGTTATCTCTCTGGCCCCAGAGAAAGTTATTTTCATAGAGGCCATGGCCAGTGTTCAGCTGTGCCCTGTGGTCTGTTTTTAGTGTCTAGACCTGTTCTCAGAGCTACTTGGGCTGTCTAGGAGGTGTTCAGGGGCCCAGCAGCATTGAATTCAGGGCTTTGCACAGGCCACATGTGTCAACCATTTGAGCTTACTCCCTGACCTCTGAAAAAATTTAGGGCCATTGAGGGGAAAGGGTTGGTTGGTTGGTTTTTGGACCATACTCAAAGGATACTCAAGGGTTTACTCCTGGCTCTACACTTAGGGATCATTCCTGACAGTACTCGAGACCATATGGGATGCCAGAGATCAAACCCAGGTTAGGGTTTGTGTCAAGGCAAATGCTCTATCCACAATCTCTCCGGTCCCTGAAAAAGATATTTTAACCTGGACCTATTTAAATAAAGCTCAAATCTACTGTGCTCTTTGGATTCTGAGCTCAAAAGACCAGTGAAAGTGTCACAGCTGTTGTGTGTGCCCACATTTGCGATGTTGGGGATCAAAACCAGAGCCTTCATTTGCAAGCTCTCCTACCGAGCTAACATCTAGGGTCACCTGAAAGTGTGACAGCTGCTCAGGCTGTTGCCTGTGCACCCCCTGGTGTCCAAGACTCAGCATGGCAGATCGAGCAGATCGTGGTCTCTTTACAGTAATAGCTTAATCATCCTCCCTTCCTGTTGGTATCAGGTCTGTGTTGTGTAAACAACTGTCTAGTACTTTCCTTTTTTTTTCTTTTTTTTTTCTTTTTTTTTTTTTTGGTTTTTGGTTTTTGGGCCACACCCGGCGGTGCTCAGGGGTTACTCCTGGCTGTCTGCTCAGAAATAGCTCCTGGCAGGCACGGGGGACCATATGGGACACCGGGATTCGAACCAACCACCTTTGGTCCTGGATTGGCTGCTTGCAAGGCAAACGCCACTGTGCTATCTCTCCGGGCCCTGTCTAGTACTTTTCTAAGGAGCTTTTTCCTCCTGGGTAGTCTGGTTGCAATAACTTAAGCCTCAGATTTTATTATTATCATTAAGTTTATGGGTTAGGGCCAGAGAGATAGCATGGAGAAGGACGGTAGTTCAAATCCTGGCATCCCATATGGTCCCCCAAGCCTGCCAGGAGTGATTTCTGAGCGCAGAGCCAGGAGTAACCCCTGAGTACTGCCGGTGTGACACACACACAGACACAAAAAAAAGTTTGGGGGTTATACTTGGTGATGCTCAGGGGTTACTCATGGTTTTGTGCTCAGGATACACATGGGATACTGGAGGTCCAACCCGGTGGGCCCTACTGGCTGTCCTATTTCTCCAGCTCAAGGCCTCAGAACCTAGATCAGAACTCGTCTGGTGAGCAGGATGCTTGTCAAGGAAAGCCGCAGGACCCTGGGACCTGATGTGTAGTGAGAGAGCAGGCCTGGGTGTCCCAGACCAGTCGCCTGAGCCTGTGAATCTCACCCAAGCCGCCAAAGAGGGTGATGGTGACCATGAGCCACTTTGACAACATGTTTCTCTCCCTGTGTCCTTCTGCTTTCACTCCTTTTCCTGCTGCTTAAAATGCTCCTTTCTGCTTCTCCACAGCTATTCTGCTGAAGTGGGGCCGAGTTCAGGAGTTCTCTGGTGGTCATTACAGTCACTTGTGGACTGAACTCACCCCCATCCTGTGTCCGTTCTAACCAATGCTCTCCCTTTCTGTTTGTTCTCCAACTCTCCAGGTCCAGATAGTGTCTAAGAAGGTGAACTACAGTCACATTCAGTCCAAGTGTGGTTCCAAGGACAACATTAAGCATGTTCCTGGAGGTGGTAATGTAAGTATATGCTCTGGGCATGTGAGGGACAGGTCCCTACCAGACTCACAGGACGACCCAGAGAATAATCTCCTCTGCCTCCTCTTCCACTTCACCGTAATCTTTGTTAAATGACTCCTCTCTTCCTCCCTCTTCTGCTCTTCTCTTCACTTCCTCTCCCTTGTCTTATTTTGTTTTATTTTGGGAAGCTGGTGATTATTCGTGGCTCTGAACTCAGGAATCAGTTCTGGCAGGCTCAGGGGACCATGTGAGATGCTGGGGATTGAACCCATGTTGGATACATGCAAGACAAGCGCCCTGCCTTTTCCCCTCCTCACCCTGTTGTTTTGTTTTTTTTTTAATGCCCTTTCATTCTATTATTTTAATGAAAAGAAAGTGGAGTGTGGAGGGAATGCTCCCAAGTTGTGTCCAGGATGTCCAGGTGCCCCACTGGTGAGTCTCTTCAAACTGGGCCATCAGCTCAGTACAGTGGTCTGAGAATGTACTGGTGCTCTGACTGAAGATCTGAGGATCCGGCCACTCCAAAAGTGCTCTAGGCTTTCAGGGCTGCTCCCAGCTATGTCGAGGGACCTCATAATGTGAAGAAGTACATTTGGGTTGAATATCCCTAAAGCTCTATTATCTCCTGGCCATTTTATTCTTTCACTTATTTATTTATTTATTTATTTATTTATTTATTTATTATTTATTGGGTCACACCCCAGCAGTGCTCACATGGCTTGGGGGAACATATGGGTTTGCTAGCGAAGGACACCAGATCAGCTGTGCAAGGCAGGCCCCTACCTGATGTACCCTTTACTTCTTTAATCCTGCCCTCCATTTTTTTTCTTCCCCTCCTTTTCCTTGTTTCCTATTCCTTCGGTGGCCATATCATCCTGACCTCCAAATAATCACTTCACTCAGTCATGCTGATGTGAGGAAAGTAGCCTGAATGTTCCTCTCTTTTCTCACACCTTTGCCCCTTACTTTCTCTAATTGCCCTGCCACTTATATACCGGAGGCCCAGGTTCGAGTCCCAGTACCAGGTGGTTCTCTGAGCACAGAGCCAGATGTCTGGAGACCAGAAGACCCAAAGCCAAAATGACACAATATAATGATCAATCACTCCTATTCTCTTCAGGTTCAGATTCAGAACAAGAAGGTGGACATCTCTAAGGTCTCCTCCAAGTGTGGGTCCAAGGCCAACATCAAGCACAAGCCTGGTAAGTCTGGTCTCCTACGTTCCCCTGCGCGGTGGGGGAGTTGCCAGGGCAGGTGGGGTTCCGTCCCTAATTCTCTCTCTCTTCTCTCTCTCTCTCTCTCTCTCTCTCTCTCTCTCTCTCTCTCTCTCTCTCTCTCTCTCTCCTTCCTTCCTTCCTTCCTTCCTTCCTTCCTTCCTTCCTTCCTTCTTTCCTTTCTTTCTTTCTTTCTTTCTTTTTCTTTCTTTCTTTTCTTTCTTTCTTTCTTTCTTTCTCTTTCTTTCTTCTTTCTTTCTTTCTTTCTTTCTTCTTTCTTTCTTTCTTTTCTTTCTTTCTTTCTTCTTTCTTCTTTCTTTCTTTCTTTCTTTCTTTCTTTCTTTCTTTCTTTCTTTCTTCTTTCTTTCTTTCTTTCTTTCTTTCTTTCTTTCTTTCTTTCTTTCTTTCTTTCTTTCTTTCTTTCTTTCTTTCTTTCTTTCTCCTTCCTTCCTTCCCTCCTTCCTTTCCTTCTTTCTTTCCTTCTTCCCTCCCTCCCTCTCTCCCCCCCTTTCTTCTTTCTCTTTTTTTTTTTTGGTTTTTGGTTTTTTGGTCCCACCCACCAGCGCTCAGGGGTTCCTCTGGCTCTACACTCAGAAATCGCTCCTGGCAGACTCAAGAGGGGGACCATATGGGATGCCGGAATTCGAACCACCGTCCTTCTGCATGCAAGGCAAATGCCTTACCTCCATGCTCTCTCTCCGGCCCCTCTTTTCCTCTTTCCATAAGAAGACCACAGCCGGGGCCGGGCGGTGGCGCTGGAGGTAAGGTGCCTGCCTTACCTGCGCTAGCCTAGGAGACGGACCGCGGTTCGATCCCTGGCGTCCCATATGGTCCCCCAAGCCAGGAGCGACTTCTGAGCGCATAGCCAGGAGTAACCCCTGAGCGTTACCGGGTGTGGCCCAAAAACCAAAAAAAAAAAAAAAAAAATAGAAGACCACAGCCAGGGGGAAGGCTTGCACACTCACAGCTGACCCTGATTCCATCTCCAGCATCTCATATGATCCCCCTAGCCTGCCAGGAGTGATTCCTGAGTACAGAATCAGAGGTCACCCCTGAGCATCTCCAGGAGTGACCCCAAAAGAATCCCACAGCCAAGTCCCCAGCCGGACACAGCTGTGAGGGCAAGGCAGCAGGTCCCTGTTGGGAAGGAGTCCAGGTGTTGACCTTGTAGGTGAAGGGATGTGCCTGTCTCTGCCTCTGAAACTCCAATCTGACCCGACATTAAGGCAGAGGGGAGCTGGTGTCACCCGCTGTCCCAACTGTCAGCAGCCAGAATGGGCATGCTCTGTGCTCTGTGCTCTGGATCTGGCTGGTCCATGGTGCAGGCTGTGCATCAGGAAGACCCATCCCCATCCCCACAGGCTGCCTTTCTCTTGGTAGAATCAGAGTCACCTGTTTATGTGCATCCCCTGTGCTGCCTTATTTGTTCCAAGGGCCTCTTCATTGGCCAAGCTCTGATGCCTCTTCAGGTGCTTGCAACCTTCCCCATAGGGAGAATTCCAATGTTAACGCAGTTTCTGTTTGGCCCCAGGTGGAGGAGATGTCAAGATTGAAAGTCAGAAGTTGAACTTCAAGGAGAAGGCCCAAGCGAAGGTGGGATCCCTCGATAACATGGGCCACCTGCCGGCAGGAGGCGCTGTAAAGGTAGAGAGTGGGGTCCCAGGGGCTCTTGGCAAGGGGGGCGTGGGTTGGGTTGTGGCCTGGAGGCTGGGTGCCAGCAGGTGGGCGCTTGTCACCGCCCCTCAGTCCGTGCAGGAGCCATGTCACTCCTCCATCGCCCTCTCCGTTGTTCCTCATCAGCCACGAGTGAGGCAGGCGAGGTGAAGAGGCCCAGCTGCCTCTGGCTCATCCTGGGGACAGAGGCCACTGCTGAGGGCCTGGGCCCTCCTCACTCTGAGCCCCACAGCTGTTCTGTTCTGAGGGATGGAGTCCACAGATGGGTGGACTTGTTTCTAGTTCCCCGCTTCCTTGAAGGAGGTGTGGGTGCCCCCAGTGTGTCTCTGTCCCCCCGTGGTGCAGGCTGTGCCAGCAGGTCTA
Source organism: Suncus etruscus (assembly GCF_024139225.1). Taxonomy (NCBI): domain Eukaryota; kingdom Metazoa; phylum Chordata; class Mammalia; order Eulipotyphla; family Soricidae; genus Suncus; species Suncus etruscus. The sequence continues at coordinate 121,012,910 of NC_064854.1, read as the reverse complement.
GCGCCCTGGGCTCCCCTTAATGTGTGACAGGGCTGGTGTCCTTGGGACTGGCTGGGCCTCTCCTCCCTTCCCTTCCTCTCGCCTTCCCTCTCCCCCTCTGCACTGCGTGAGACCCTTTGTGTGCCCAGTCACTGCCTCTCCTGTGTTTCATGTCTCGGAAGGGGGGGCTTTGGGGAACACCTTTTAAGTTAGTTCAGCTGCTTGGGAAGGGCGGGGTGCAGCGAGAAGAGGTGCTGCAGCTGGGATCCAAACTCTGGCCCACCCTCCCTCAGGGTTCTCTTGACTAGTGTTTGCGAGCATCGGAGCTCCTCTCTGTCTCGGGCCTCACTTCCTTCCCATTCAGTGAGGAGCTGGTCTCTGGGCGCTACCACATTGACTGTTGGTGGCAGAGCTTGGGGGAAGCTCCATTTCTGGCCTTGCTACCCCAGGCTTGTGTTCTCTCCTGCCCCGTCTCTGCCTAGAGGGGAGGCCTGGGGCTTTCCAAGTACCACGTTCCTGCTTCGCTTGTGGCCTCCAAGAGCCTCCCCATTTCCTTGATTTACACTGGTGTCCACATGTCACCCACATGTCCTACTCCTGTGAAGCCCTCCAGTCCCGGAGTCTAAGTCTCTGCTCTTCTTCCCCGCCTCCCCCTGTGCCTCAAGTTCCAGGGTGCTGTTAGAGCAAAGCCTCAGTTTGGAGCAGGTGGGGCTTGCTTAGTGGCTCTGAGAAAATCTCTGAGCACAGGCTGGTGTGTTCTGGGGACAGTCTGGGATTAGTTGGTTCACAGGTGGCAGCTGGCTCCTCTCAGACTGATCTCAGGGGCCGGAGCCATAGCACAGCAGGTCGGATGTTTGCCTTGCAGGCACCTGGGTTCAATCCCTGACATCCTGTAGGGTCCCCGAATGAGCACAGAGCCAGGAGTAACCCCTGAGTATAGTGGGTATGTTTGTTTCTCTCCCCCAACCTCCCAAAGAAAGAAAAAGAAACTGAGCTCACTCCCGGAACTCCCTGACAGGTAGTTCTTAGGCCTGTGGCTCCTAGACAGCTGCCAGGACTGTTCCTCACCATGACCCCTGTGAGGGGCCGGGGCTGTGCGCCTTCTTTGGCTCAGATTCTTGTCCCACACCCAGCCCCCAATCAGAAGTCAGGCCTCCAGGCTGGGTAGGAACGGGGGTCCCTGTCTAGAGTCTACAGATGGCATGATGAGTATACCCTAAAGCAGTGGGGCAGGGTGATGGGGTCGGGGGGAGGTGTGGGCTGTGTGTAAAACCCACTCATTCCCCATCTCACTTCCTCCCCGACTGACCCTGCATTGTCTCCCCACTGTTTCATTGTAGACTGAGGGCGGTGGCAGCAAGACCCCTCCGTGTCCGGGCCCCCCTGCTGGGGAGGTGCCGGCCTCCCCTGAGGCAGCGCCTGAAGCTGGCACCCCCACTTCAGCCTCTGGTCTCAGTGGCCACACCACCCTTTCAGGGGGTGGTGACCAAAGGGAGGCCCAGACCTTGGACACCCAGATCCAGGAGACAAGTAAGTGGCTGGGCTTGGCCTGAGGCCAGCCAGGGGCCCTGCCACTGGCTGCAATTGAACCTCCTTTGTTGTTTGACTAGAATGTGGCCTAAATTTTAACGAAGTCACCTTTTATTTTCCAGGCATCTAACGATGACATTCTGGTCTCGTCTTCCGTCCCATGTCCCCCTCTTGTGTCCCTTGTTGCCCTTCCCCTTCCCTCCTCCCGTGTCACTGCAGATTGAGACGTACAGGCTGACGTTCCGGGCAAACGCCAGGGCTCGCACCGACCACGGGGCCGACATTGTCTCCCGTCCCCCCCACTTCCCTGGCGGCCTCAGCTCAGGCTCCCGGGCCCTCGGCTCCTTCCCCAGGGCTGCCCACTAGACCAGGGATCTGGGCAGCCCTTAGAATCCCGCCTTCCCTTCCCCTGCCTCCCTCGCTTGTCCAGGGCAGCTGCGGTCCCACCCCTCACACCCCCTTCCCACTCTGCCCAGGCCTAGCTCGCTTTGCTCCATCCCACCCTATCATCGTGCTGCTGCTCCATGGGGAAAGCTGAAGGGGCTGAGGGAGGCCGGGAGGCTAGCTTCGGGTCTTACGGGATCTAGGAGAGGGAACCGGATTCCATCCTCCTGGTTGCTTGGGTTTTCTGGACCAAACCCAAGAGAAACTTGCATCCCCTCCCTCCCTCCCCCCTTGCTGTGTCTGGAAGAGTGGACGTCGCAGGTGGCTGCCTGCAATCCCCTGGAGTCGCTGCATCTCCCTTTGACCCTGCAGTGGTGCCCACTATGCCAGTGAGCCAGGCCTCTTGCTGTCCTGCCTCGAGTTAGTTTGGGGTCAGGACTCCCTGGCCCTGCTTCCCATACCTGACTAGCTGCTGTTTACTTACTTTTCTGGTTTTATCTCTCACCACCCACCCAAACCCTTTTATGTTTTGGGGGGGTTTACTTTGGGGGGGGGGTCAGTAACCTAAAAACTGGCAAAGTAGTTTGGCAGGCTGAAGCCGTCATATGAAAGTCCTCAGTAGGTGTTAGAGGAAAAGGGAAGGGAGGTTAGACATAAGGGGTAGGGCCCCATCGATGGTGTGGGTCTCGAGGACAGGAATGGGCGCTGGCGAGCACCAGGGCCTAGTCAGAGTGGGTTGGTGGTTTTGGCATTGTGTGTGCGCTGCTTTTCTTTGTAACCGTGAGGGTAGGCTGCCTGTCTCATTCCCTGGGATCGAATAGGAGATAAAAAAAAGTCAGGCTTTGAGACAAAGAGGAAGGCTATAGAGATCAAAATTCTCCAGCCTACAGACTGGGGACATTGAAGCCCTCAGTTCTTGGCTGCGGAGCCCAAGATGTCCAGCACTCATGGATTGTGGGGAATCAGGTCTGGAAATTCAAAAGTAAAGGCATGGGACTGAGGCCATCCGCACCCCTGGTCACCTGACTGGAGAGGAAAGGAAGCGGCGTCCCCATTAGGCCCAGCCTGGGGATAGCTACAGTGAAGAGAAGTCCCAGGAACTCTTATTGACACGAAGATTCATATTGCACTTGTATTTTTTGTATTAAAGTTTGCATGGTTTCTAATAAAGGATTCAAACGTAACCGTTTGCAGTGGAATGGCCTGGGAATTCCCAAGGGCGTTCTCCTCAGGCTTGGCATTTGCTGCTGTGCAGACTTGCCTCTGAGGAAACTGCCAGACTTGGCCCTTCAGGCCTTTCCCCTCCCCCCTCCTGGTGTCCCTTGGAGCTGGACAAGGGCACGCCTGAACTAGGCAGGTTCTACACATTTGCAGTAAGTTTCTTTGCGCAGTTCTAACCACATCACAACTTCTCGAGCATTTATGTCAAGACATTGCAAGGGTCTGAAGTGTTCTTAAAGCCACGATCAACTGTTGGGCCCTGTGTCGAGAGTTAAGTAGGGCTAGGAAGAAGACAGTGCAGGGGGTGGGGAAGCATGATGAAAACGGCAGTACCTTGAGCTGAGAGCTCCTAGGGGGCCAGCGGGGATAGCCTTGCAAGAGGTGGTCAGGTCAGAGGCCCTGAAGGGCCGGCTCCTAACCACGAAATTGAGGCTGCTTTGGAGGAGGCTGGGCAGGGAGTGGGGGGTGGACCAAAGCCCCTGCGTGCTGTGGACTCTACAGACAGGACGTCTGTTATTTCCTGACCAGCTATGGCTTGGCCCTTATGTGCCAGTCTGATTCTGTTGTAATGAATAAAGTAAATAAAGCTCATGTTGTTCCACCATTGCCTTTTCTGTATGATCTAGTCTCTGCCCCAGCCATCCTACCTACCACACTGTGCCATCTAGATTTGCACATCTGGGCAGGAAAAGCTGCCTCCCGTAGCAGACCAAAGCCAGGCCCGAGCAGATCCTGGCTGCCTGTGAATTCACATGAGACCCCCGGCTGCGCAACACCTGAATGGCCCAGGCGCTGCAGGCTTCTTTGAGGAAGCTGGGGGTCTGAGAGTACATCACATCCCAGTCTAATAGCATGAAGCCCACCTCCTTGCCCAGGTTCAGAGGTCCAGAGCGGGACCTGCCCCCCCCCCTCCCGTGGATAGCGATGCTCACAAGGGATAAATAGAACTTTATTTTAAATAAACATTTGCACTCTGTACATAGCCCCAGTGGGTGGGGTGGGGCTCAGTCATCGGCGGTCTTGCGCACGTCGAAGCTGCCGCAGGGGCCGCGCAGCAGCTCTGCCAGCAGGGAGAGGAGCTGCCCGTGCTCCTGCTGTACCCCAGGGGGCAGTGCAGCCAGTTCACTGCGCAGGCTCCGCTCCACCATGCGGCCCAAGGCCCGGCGCAGCTCCCTCAGCAGCCGCACGGTGCGGGAGTCGCCTTCCAGCCTCAGCAGATCACTGTCACTCAGCGAGATGGTGGCCCGGCGCCCATCATCTGGGGAGGGGAAACCAAAGTGAATCTGGGTGCTTGAGGACGAGGGAAGGAGGGGACAGCTGTGAGCACCCACCACGGATGTGAACGTCCCCGTCAGTCAGCAGCAGCACGGCTAGTGGGTGCACCTGAGAGGAGTCCCGGACAAAGACGCTGCCATTGGACTTGACAGCCATGAAGTACGTCAGCCATCGACTTCGAAGCCTTGTGGCCTCCCTAGGAAACAGGGTGAATGAAGCCCCCCTGCCAGCTGACCCAACCACCCCACCCACCCCAGTGGCCTGGCCAGCCCTCACCTGTTAATGGTGGACTTGTGCAGCAAGATGTTGCCTGATTTGGTCCTGTAAGTGACACTGTTGGGCTTAAACTTGCCCTGCCGGGTCACCTTGCCCTGCCTCACCTGCAGAGGAAGGGAAGACGGGTAAGCTGGGCAAGAGGGTGGACCATCTCAGTCCCTTCTCCCGGGCAGTACCTGGATGAGGTTGGGGTACAGCCCCGCCATCAGCACACCCTTCACCAGTTCCTCCTCTTCACTGTACTCATTGCACTGGGCAGAGGGCATCGTGCAGTCCGAGGGCTTTCCCACCAAGAAGGCTTCGTAAATGTTTTCTGAGAACTGCTTGATGAGTCCTGGAGAGGCGACATCAGGGTGAATCTGGGGCCCTGGACCCCCGTGCTACACTTTGGGGGTCTCACGGAACCCAGGGACTTGGTAGGAGTGGGGTCCTCAGAAGCAGCCATGGGAGCCACTGACCGTGGATGAAGCGCAGGCTGGGAGCGTAGAGCAGGTTTTCCTCCAGGTAGTTCTCGCGGGAGCTGCGGTCCTGCCAGCGCAGTACTTCCTCCCAGCCAGCCACTGCCCGCACAAAAGCTAGATGGTCGCTGCCACTGTCATGGCTCAACAGTGCCTTCACCTGAGAGGAGACGAGAGGGCTCTTGGGTCACGGGCAGGGGCCAGGTGTGTGGAGGGCAGTAGGAGCTGGAAACACAAGGTAAGGGAATGGCTCTGACCTTGTCCACCTCGGCCCGGTTCTGCAGGCTGCTGCTGAAGGGATCCCGGGTGAGGCAGGAAACCACCACCAGCAGCGGATGCAGGCAGCGGAAGATGGCTGCCAGCACGATGGCCTTGGCCAGTCGGGGATCCGTGGAGATGTGGGCCAACCGCTGCCCCAGAGTGGTCAGGTACTCCCGTTGGTCCAGCACCCCTACAACAGCTCAGCTGTCAGTCTGGCCCCCAAGAGCCACCAGCTGCAGCGCAATTCAGCCCTTCCCCACTCACCAATCTCCTGAAGCAAAATCACAGCCTCATCCACTGCCTTAATGTTAGGACTGTCCACCGCCTTGGAGAGGAACTCCACCGCCTGAAAGGAGAAGCCAGCCTCTCTTAAGGTGGGGACCCACCTGACATGCCTGCAGCGAAGCCAGGAGCCCCACCAGAGCCATACCGTCTTCTCGGGCATGTGGATTTTGGCTTGCAGCACCAGGTTTTCTAGGGGTGTCCGCAGGATCTCCGGCACTTGGAAAGGGACCATCTTCTCCAGCCGGCTCCGCGGGAAGAGGTGGTAGGCAAAGCCTGACTGGCAGCGGCCTGCCCGGCCTCGGCGCTGGATCACATTGGCACGCGACACCCACACGGTCTCCAGGCAGGACACCTGGGAGAAGGGACAGTAAGCAGCCACCCAGACCCTAGAAGATCTCAGTGCCCTGACCCCCCAATGTAAGACTTGAAAGTGTGGCCTTCCCCAGACCCACACAGCCAGACGGGGGCCACCTCAGGGTTGGGTATTCTTCCCCCGAAAGCCAGCTGCACCCAGAAACAAGAAAGCAACCTTGGTCTTCAGGTCATAGCGCTCCTCCTTGTGCAGGCCGCTGTCCACCACGTGTACGATGTCATTGATCGTGATGGAGGTCTCCGCAATATTGGTGGCCAAGACGATCTTGCGCACCCCCAATGGAGGCTGCTGGAATATGGCCTTCTGGTCCATCATGGGGATGTTGGAGTGCACTGTGGGAGTAAAATCACACGGGCTAGGGGCACTGCGCCAATCGCCTATCACGGTGCCTATCACTTGATGGACAGGCCAAGATTACGATGGCCCTCGAGACAGACATATGCACACACACACAACCTGGTAGTGACTGGGGGCTACTCAAGTAGTACTCAGGACTCCCAAATGAAAGCATGTGTTCCAACCCTTAGCATCCCCACTGCTCTAACCCCATTTTGATGGAAATGAGGCCCAGATAAATAATGGGCCTAGTGAAGGCTGCAAGGCCCACCCAGAGTAGCAGAGCCTGATCAGAAACCCAGGTTATCTGTGTCCTGATAACCAGCCCAGAGGCTGGACTCACCTGGCAGGACGAGGTACTTGCTCTCATGCATCCCCAGAGCCTCCTGGAGGCGTTGCTGCACGCCTTTAATTTCCTGCCAACCAGGCAGGAAGCAGAGGATCCCACCTGTGGGTGAAAGGATCCTGCAGGTAGGCAATGTACTGGGTGCTCCCAGCACCTCAGGGTGGCACAGGGCAGAGAAAAAAGCACCTACCTGGTTCTCCACGGGCATCAATGTGCAGAACCAGGTCAGTCACAAGGTCCAAATCAAGGGCACATTCATCCTCAGACTGGGGTAGGAGAGAGGCCAGTCAGAACCCCAGGAAAAGGGATCAGGCTCTGCACACAGCCACCGTGACTCAGTGAGGCCGATCTCCCCACTACCCGGGGGCCTCACCACTCCCACCAAGTATCGCCCCGTCCCCAAAGCCTCGGGGAGGGCACCACAAGACCAGGAGTCCGGGCGGAGCAGGCACGTCCCTCACCTCGTGGTGCCGGTGCCGGTGCGGGTACTGGTGCTTGCCCAGCTTGGTCAGAATGTCCTCCAGATAGTGTTCCTTGACCGGGTACATAAAGCCAGGAACCTTGATGACGGGGCAGCCGCCGAAGTAGCGGGAGAAGCGCTCGTTGTCGCCGGTGGCGCTCATGAGCACCAGCCGCAAGGAGGGGTTGAGCCGCTGCAGGCCCTTGAGCAGGATCAGCAGGAAGTCCGTGTTCACGTCGCGCTCGTGGACCTCATCCACGATGACGTGGCTCACGCCCTCCAGGCTGGGGTTGCTCTGCAGCTTCCTCAGCAGGATGCCCACCGTGCAGAAGAGCAGCGCCCCGCCGCGGGCCGGGGGTTTGCTCTCCAGCCGCACCTGGAAGCCCACGTTCCGGCGGAGGGAGGGGCCCAGTTCGTGGCTGACCCGCTGTGCCACCGACACGGCTGAGATGCGGCGCGGCTGCGTGATGATGACGTTGCAGCGGGCCCCGCGCCCCTCAGTCACGTAGCGCTCCAGCAGCAGCTGGGGTATGCGGGTGGTCTTCCCACACCCCGTGTCCCCCGAGATGACCACCACGGGGTGCTGCTCGATGGCATTGAGAATGGTGTCCCGATGCGGGTCCACGGGAAGCTGGGGGACCTCCTGCCAGATGGGGCCTCGCCGCCGCCACATATCCAGCAGGCTCTGGCTCAGCCGCACCTCCTCGGCTTCAGACAGGGGCAAGTAGGGCTTCCCCGTGATGGGGTCACTCAGGGGCCCCGAGTCCTTGCCCAAGGGCAAGATTTCTTCACTCTGTAGCCGAAGCTCTGGGGAGATCCATGAATTGTCCACGGGGTACTGGGAGAGCAGAGAGGCAACATGGTGAGAAGGACAGCCTTTCTGCATCGCTGCCAACCAGCCCCTCCACAGTTCACCTGGGTCAGAGGCTGGGCCCAGGATCAGGCAGAGGATTCGGTCCTGAGCTACCTGGACCACTACGGGCCACACCAGCCACTGGCCCACAGCTTGCAGCCAGTGGCTGATCTGCTCCAAGTGGAGGTTGTGGTGTGGAGCAGACTGGCGGGGAGGGGCGCGGAAGGGAAGAAGGGGGGGTTGGGCGGGGAAGCGGGGGTTCTTACATGGTTCAGGAAGGTCTCTATCTTGCGAAGGATGGGCTCGGGCACCTGGATGGTGCAGGGCCGGCGCTGCGTCTCACCCAGCTCGCGCAAGGAGGCCAGGTTGTACATGGCGTGGGTGAGCGGCTCGTTGTTCCGGTCGACCAGGCCCAGGCTCTGCAGAGGGGAGACGAGGCTCACTCGGGGTCCCCCCCTCCCCCACTTTCCCCTCACTGGGCGGAGAGTGCTGCCCCCGAGAGGTGGCCTCATTGGCAACCTCTCTCCAACACCACTGAGGGTTTCAGTCAAGATGGGACAGAAAGGGAAAAATTAGGATGCAGTAACGCACGCACGCACATGCACACATCTACCCAAGAACTGGGCCAAGACATAATACAGATACTCCTCGCTTAACAACCAAGTTCTGTTTCAATGACTTGGTTGTTAAGTGAGGAACTGCATGTGCTGTGTATAGTAGTACAGTATATGCATAGCCCTTGACAATACAGTATTCTAAGTAAAATAAGGAGAAAGATCAAACTGAAAACTTCCACGTGTTTTAATTTGCATAGGTTGTGAAGTTTACACACAGTACTGCAATGTATTACAGAATGTAAAGTTAGTAAAGTAGGTCCATTAAGGCACCAAAAACCACAGTACTGTACTGTAGAGTGTACAAGATGGAAAAGGATATTTAAATAAATAACGGTGAAGAGAAGGTCGTAAGTGCGAGCGGTCGCTAAGCAGGTAGGTCGTTAAGAGGAGTATATATATATATATATAAAAACCACATGCCGGGCATGCGGCCTAGCTAGAGTCCAATCCCCAGTAGCTGAGCCCTTGCCAGCCAGCACTGCCAGGTGTGGTCTGAGGAGCATGTGCCTCCCGCGTGGTTCTGGATCCTACCCAGCACAGAACAAAGGCTTCGGACACCACAGACTGTGTTAAGATTGGTCCTTTTACAGCCAATCCCTACTGGCTCCTGTTCTCTCCCAAGCCCATCTCCACCCCATCCTCCCTCCAGAGTGTAAGGCCCAGGCAGAGGTGCCCTTCTGGCCACCTGGCAGAAATCCTATCCTTAGGGTACAGGCAGAATGAACACCGCCACCTCGAAAAGAGGGGAGGGCCGGATGCCACCCTGATGACGTCCCGCCGGGGCTCGGGTATCACTGCCACACGAGATGCCAAGTGCCAGCCCGTATCAAGAGATAAATTCAGAAACTTCTTCAAGTTTCTCTTCCCATTAGCCTAGTTCTGCCCTGTTGGGCCACAGCTAACAGGATTCTCTGGTCCGTTCTCTCAAGTCAGCCACAGCTATACCGTGGCTCTCAAAGCCAAGCCCGTGCTGTGGAATAGCTGCTGCTGAGAGAGTTCAGGGACCAGAGGAACAGGGACTGGGACCTAGGGTCCAGCCTTGTTCTCTTGTTGAGCAAACTAAACCGTTAACGAGGTTCCAAGTTCAAAGATCCTGGCTCAAAGATTCCACCCCACAGTGGGGATACGTGCTGGACTGTCTATGATAGAGATTCTGAAAGCCCTCACCTTATTTTTATTTTTGTTTGTTTGGGTCACACTCAGCAGTGCTCAGGGGACATATGGTGGGCTGGGGATCGAACCTAGAGAAGCTGCATGTAAGCCAAGCATCCCACCCACTGTACTACTGCTCTGGCCCCCATTTGTCACTTCTTTAATCTTCATCCCAGTAAGCATCAGGTACTCCTTTGGGCTACAAAAGCCAAGATCTTTCTAGGCATGATGCCTGCCACTGAACCCATGTAGCCCCTTTCCTCCAGCATTATAACTCCGATGACAGGCTTGTCTTCTCCCAGCTTCCTGTGGTTCTGGGCAAAAGTGCTGAGAAAACTAAGTTCACAGGCAGAGCACCCTAGTGTCAGACCTAGAAACGGCCACCTCGCCTGAGATGGAGACAAAAGAATTCTGCGGCAAAGCCAAAGGCCTGTGAGGGGAGAGAGTGGCCCTTTGTCGGGGCAGCAGGATCCCCCCCACTCACCTTCAGCTTCTTGCAGGCTAAGGCTGCTGCCTTGTTCTCTGCCTCTGCTTTGCGGCGTCCTTTGGCAACAAATGTCATTGGACAGGGCCAGAGAAGGGTGAGGGTGGACAACTTGGTCTTGGTGCCCACAGTGTGGAACTGCATAAGGTTCTATATGGAAGGCAAGAGAGAAGGAATAAAAAAGCAGAAGAAAAGCCAGTGACAGTACAGTGACTAGGGGACTTGCCCTGTACACAGCCGACCTGGGTCAATCCCTGATATACCATATGGTCCCCCGAACCCACCAGGAATAACTCCTAAGCACAGAGCCAGGAGTTAAGTCCCAGGCTCTGCCAGGTATGAGCCAAAAAAACAACAAGCCAAAAACCCCAGAGAAACTGCCCTGCCACAAAAGGCATCGTATACCAGCCTGTATACCAGCCTCAAAGAGGGCAAAGACTAGCATCTCCTGAGGTCCCACACCCTCATAACAGACAGAGCTCAGTGAGGTCTCCAGCCCTACCCCGTCAACCCAGCGTCAATCTGCATCTCCGACCTAGGCAAACAGTTCCAACGATGGGATGAAGCCTTTAGCCTGAGCAAAAGAACAGGCAAATTCTAGGGGAGCAAAAAGGTCTTGCCCCTGAAGAATTCTATCCAAGTCCCTCTGTCTCTCAGCGAAGATAAAATTTACAGATCACCCTGATCCAACCCCTGGCACTACAAAAGGTCCCTTGAGCACAGTATGGAGTCACTCCTGAGCTCAACTGAGCCCTCAGTACTACTAGCCAAGGTTTAAACATATCCACACTTGCACACACAAGGTCAAATGTGCCAGAGAGGGTTCAAGAGCCTCTCGCATACCTGGCACCACATGGTCTGAGCACTGCCGAGCTGAAAGCAGTCCAGGAACTCAAGTGGGTATGTCCCCCAAAGGAAAAGTTCACACCTGCCCTGATTTAGGTCTTCCCGCCATTTCCTCTGCTGTCTGGCCTGCCTCTTCCAGCCTCTCCAGGCCCCTTCACAGTCCCCCAGGGGCCCCTACCTGGCCTGCAGATGCCAGGAGAGCAGGAATCCTTGGCTCTGTCTGTCGGTTCCCTATCCTGACCAAGCCCACCCCACCCACTCCAGCCCCGCCCCACATGCACCGAAACGACCCCCTCACCTTGGCTGTGGAGGACGAAGTTGCTATCTGAATCACCTTGGCCAGAAGGTTCTTGGGAAGTGGAAACTGGGTCAGAGCCCTAATAGCACTGTCGTCGTCTGTCATTTCAAAGGAACCCCCCCTGGCAGGATCAAAAGTTGTAGTGAGAAAGCTCTTTCCCTCCTGAGCTTCTCACCTTGGGCCCTGAGCCTGTTGGCCGAGCCGAGACTGCAGTAGGAGGTGGGAAGGAGGCGCCACAACTGGGTCCTCCACACCGAAGGGTGGACACCCCCTTGGGAGGCTCAGCTCTTTGGTGAAAGCCCAGGACAGTGTCAGCCCCCAGCCGGACGCCCCCCACCCCGAAGCACAAGCAGATGCCACCAACGAACACAAATCAGGCACAGAGAAGGGAGCAGGGACTCCTTGCCAGGGAAGGGGGGCTCCCAGGGAGTGAGCAGCTTCCTGTGTCCCCTCCCTCAGCAGTACCTTGAGTCCCTGAGTGGGTTGTGGGAGTCTTGCTGGGTCATGGACAGGAAGTCAGTGACATCAATGGTCCCTTCTTCTAGCTCTTCCTCTTCATCTTCCTCTTCCTCGCGGCCCATGGACCGGGACAGACTCCCGGGGGGTGCCCCCGGCCGAATGCTGTCGGGATTCAGCTGCCGCCAGGAAGTGGGTGGCATGTTGGGTTCTGGGCGCCACCAACTGTCGGCCGGAGAGCCAAAGCGGTCGGCAAGCACCCGGTATTTGGCAGCATCGAACAGCTCGTTCCGGGGACCCAAGAGGCCCCAGCCCTAGGGAGAAAGAAGGGAGGCAGGCAGGTCAGCACCACACGCGCATGCCGGAAAAGCATGCGTTACTCAGGAGGCCCCTCACGGACACAGGTCAACCTGAACTGATCTACGCACCTCAGACCGAGGTGCTAGGATTTGGGGAAGTGTTTAGTTTGGTGTTCTTTTGAGGGGGACTGACTCCCTTAGGCCTGGCTATGCAGGCCTGTGGTTCGATCAGTGCTTCGGCCCAGCAGTGCCAAGAACCACTAGAACCACCAAAGGATGCTCAGGGACCAGCATGTGGGCCCATACCTGCTCCCGGGGCTGTGCAGTGCCAGGGATTGAACTCAAGGCCTCAGACCTCACGAGCAGGCTCTCTGGCCCTTTCAGCCATCTCCCAGTGACTGATAAAAATGACTAAGGGAAGGCCAAAGCGGTATTACAGTGGATAGGAAGCTTGCCTTGCATGAGACCGACCTAGGTTCGATTCCTGGCATTCCACATGGTCCTCCGAGCACTGCCAGTAGTCATCCCTGAGCACAAAGTCAGGAGTCTTCCCTGAGCACTGCCAGGTGTGGCCCAAAATGCAAAGACAACAGTGCTTGTCTCGCATGCAACAGCCTGAGTACAATCCCCAGCCCAGAAATGGTACCTGCCAAGTCCTCCTAGGAGAGATCCCTAAGCACAGCCAGGTGTGACTCAAACATCCCCCACACCCCTCAAAAAAAGACAAAGGTAAAGGGCCGGAGCAATAGTACAGCAGATAGGGCTCTTGCCTTGCACGCGGCTGACCCGGGTTCGATTCCCGACATCCCATACGGTCCCCCGAGCACCGCCAGGAGTGATTCCTGAGTGCAGAGGCAGGAGTAACCCCTGAGCACCGCCGGATGTGGCCCAAAAACAAAAACAAAAAAAGACAAAGGTAAGGGTTGGAGCGATAGTACAGGGATTAAGACATTTGTCTTGCATGTGGCTGAGCAGGTTTGATCCCTAACTCTACATATGGTCCCCTAGAACCCCACTGGGAGTGATCCCTGACCAGAGTCAGGAGTAAGCCAGCTAGACACAGACAGACAGACAGACATACAAACACACACCTCAAAAAAACACACCCTCAAACAGGAGCCAGAGTGACCGTACAGTGGGTATTGTATGTGGCCACCCCAGATTCAATCCCCAGCATTCCCAGAGCCCGCCAGGAATAAGAGTCCAGGAGGAACCCAAGAACCACCAGGTTTGATCCAAACACCAAACCAAACAAAAACTACCAAACTCTTATACCCACTAGACGATAGACACAAATAAAACTCACAAGACTACAAGGAATCAATTAATACAATGAATACAAAGCGGTCTAAAGCTTCAATGAATGCACATTTAAACAATATGAAGTCCACAATACAAAAAGAGACTTTCTTGGCGACAGAGAGTAGGGCAGGTAAGATGCTTAACTTGCATGTAGGCAACCCAGGTTGGCTCCCCAGCCCCATCAGGTCCCGAGTCCCACCTGGAGTAAACCTTTGCGCTGAGCCAGAGTAGGCCCACAGCTCCAATGGTGTCTCTAATCCCCCTCCCCCAAAAAAACCCAATTCTGGTATATTTACTACTTATCCAATTCATTTCATACCCTAAAATTCTCCGTTTTATCTGGGATATTTTTTCTAAATCATAGCTTGAGGTCATTTTTACTCCAGCCACAACTAAAAGCTTATTTTGGAACTAGGCTATTCATTGATACTGATATTTGAAGTACAAAGGGCTGTTTCCTCAGTAAAACACCTCTCAGTTACACCAGGGTTTGGAGGAGGGAGGCTCTTGACAGACCCAGAGTTGACGGCCTTAGCCTCATTGAGGCCAGAGCACCAGGACACACCAGAAGCCACTTGATCATCACAAGTGGTTCACATGATGGACCCCTTTCTGGCCTAAGTACACACATTCTACAACTGAAACTAAGGTACTGGGCACTTCCTATTTTCAGTTTCAGTGAGTACACAAAAATGTAAAAAAATGTTCAAGGTTAGAAACCCTAGCACACCTACTGTATTTACCTTAGCCAATGCACTGCATTTTACCCTGTAAGCAAACCAACTGCATTTGCCCCACGGATAAACAAAATTATAGGGTTTTTTTTTTTACAACAACAACAAAAAAATTAACTCAGGGTTAGCAAGATCCCTCAAAGGGCTGAACACATGCTCGTGGGTGGTCCAGGTTTGATCCCTGGCACAGTTTGGTGCTCAGAGGACTGCTGGAAACAACTTCTATTAGCAGAGTCAGGAGTAGCATGACTTCCCCACTCTCCCACAAGAAAAAAAATTTTATTTTGGTTTTTGGACCATACCCAGCAGTGCTCAGGGGTCACTCCTGGCTCTGCGCTCAGAAATCGTTCCTGGCAGGCTCAAGGAACCATATGGGATGCTGAGAATCAAACGCAGGTCCATCCCAGGCCACCCACTTGCAAGGCTAACGCCCTACTGTTCTGCTACCAAAAAAAAAAAAAAGTCTTGAAAAGACATCCAAAAAAAAGAAAAACATACATAGGGGCCAGAGAGATACTGTATCAGGTAGGACTCTTGCCATGCATACAGCAGACCAGTCAATCTCCAATACCCGATATGATTCCCTAAGTCACACCAAGAACAAGCCCTGAAAATTGCCAGGTGTGGCTCCCAAACTAATAAGAAAATGGCCATAAAATAGTCAATAAGCATAAGAAGATGCCCGGCATTAAAAATCATGAGGGCAATGCCCGTCAAAACTAAAATGAGGTAGGCATGAGGACAGGCGTGACAACACACACATGTCAGTAAGGTGATGGCGAACTGGAACCCTCATAAACTACTGGGGTGAATATTAAATGGTACAGTGACTTCAGAAATAGTATGGCTGCTCCTAAAATATTCACAAATAAGACTATCAAATGAGGGGCCAGAGCGGTGGTGCTGCAGTAGGGCATTTGCCTTGCATGTGGCTGACCTAGGACGGGACCGCATTGGATTCACCACCACCACCCCCATCCCATATAGTCCCCAAGCCAAAAGCGATTTCTGAGCTCATAGCCAGAAGTAACCTGAGCGTCACAAAGTCTTACAAATGATCCAGTTATTCACTAATTCGCTCTGGTGGAAATTAGAAGCAAAACCTCTGAAGATTCACCTATATAACCATGTTCAAAAGAGCATTGCCGGGGTTGGAGAGAGTAGAGGCACGTAAGGTGTTGCTTTTGCACACAATCCACCCAACATTAATCCGTGTCACCAAATATAATCTCCTGAGCCCAACTCAGTGATCCCTGAGCAGAGACAGGAGTAAGGCCTGAGCACAGCTGTGCGTGGTCAAAAAACACAAAAAAATTTTAAAGAGGCAAGGACCAGAACAGCAGGCAGACGCAGACCCGAGTTTAACCCCCCGCATCCCGTAAGGTCTCCCAAGCCTGCCAGGAACAATTCCAGAGCAGAGCCAGGAGTAACTCCTGAGGGCAGACAGGTGTGGCCCAAAGACAAACAAATTAAAAATTACAGAAGGGCTGAAGTGATAGCACATAGTAGGGTGTTTGCCTTGCACATGGCCGACCCGGGATGGACCCAGGTCTGATCCCCGGCATTCCATATGGTTCCCCGAGCCTGCCAGGAGCAATTTCTGAGCGCAGAGCCAGGAGTAATCCCTGAGCACTGACAGATGTGGCCCAAAAAAACAAAAACAAACGAACAAAAATCATAGAAGAAAATTCTAATATAACCACATGAATGAATCTTTGCAGTATAATACCAAGTAAGCCAGTCACAAGAAGACAAACACCCTTTGATGACAGAGATTACATGGTACTAAAAAACAGTCAATATAGCTAGCACCAAAGAGACCTCCATGGGCTGAGTATATAATTTGCAGTCCTCCGCCCCCTCAGGAATGATTCCAAAACAGAGTCAAAGACTAGGGCACTACTATGTGTGGCCCCAACAAAACAAAAACAAAAACAAAAAGGGGGGGTAGACGGGAGAGGAAAGGATTTAAAGACTTCACTGAAGAGGGGAGGGAATGGAAGGTCACCTTGAACAGCTGGCAGGCCGCAGCTGCAGCCTGCCTCTCCGCATCAATCTTCTTGCTGCCATAGCCTTCCACCTCCACACTCTTGGGCCACTTTATGTGGAGGGTGACTTTCTAGGGAAGAGAAGAGAGAGTCAGGACCCTGGCTTCTGCATGTTGCAGAGCTGTTGTGATCACATGAAGATTGACAAACTGCAAACCTCCTGACAAGAGTTGAGAGCACACCAACAGGACAGAACTCAGCTCCATCACCAACACCTGAGGCTCCTTCCTGCCCTGCCTCGGCCCTCAGTCCCACCTCAAGGCCTGCTTCAGAGTGGCATCTTCAGGGAGCCATCTTTGCCGACACTTACCAGTTAAGTCACATGGTTTATAAGCAAGCTTCTGTGGGTTCCAGAACCAACAAGACTCTGGAAACAGGGCAACTAGAACCCTGTGCCTTGCCGTGCCGTTGGGCAGTGGAGCTTCAAGAAAGGCAGCAGGGCCAAAATCTGTCTTACAGGAGAATCCGTCTCCCTAACGTATTCTTCACTGAACATTTTCATTCCAAAAACCCATTCTAGGCCTTCTCCATGAGTTGTCAGAGCCCTCCCCTCTGGAAAAGCTCGCTCTTGAACGCCTTTCTCTCCTTCCTAGCTCTCTAAATAGCACTTCTTCGTCTTGTTATATTTTGGGCCATACCCAGCAATGTGCAGGGCTAACTAACCCCTGGCTCTGTTATGTTTCTTTAGCCCCAAATAAAACTTTACTTCAAAAGAAAAAGAGAGGTGGGGAGATAGTACAGGCAGAAGGGCACTTGCTTTGTGTATTGTCAACCCAGTTCAATCCCCCAGCACCACATCTGGTCCCCTGAACCCTGCTAGGTGCCCTTCACCGGCCTCCCCCCACAACTCCAAAGAAAATTGGGAGAATCACCTCTTGATGGAAAACTGTAAAGAGAAAAGCCAGTCTCATGCCCAAGAGGCAGCCTAGCACTCTGTCCACCAATCAAGTTACCTTTTTCTTCGGTCCATTTGTGTGTACATAGACCAGCTTGTCTTTCGCATGTGAGATGCCAAGTGCTCTTCCAATCACGCTGTTGAGGAGATTTTTGGGCTGTGGGAACTCTTTTAATAGGTCCCTAGAAGCTAGGAAGATAAGAACAAAAGCATTAATAGTTGTTCCTTCTCTTACAAAAACACCACCAGGCCTGTATGTATCAGGGCACCCTGAGCTGGATACTGAGGATGTTGGCTTGTGACCCCAAACCATCCAGGAGCAGCTTTGAAAAAAGGGACGAGCAGTTTCAGGATTTTCAGGGGACAATAGGCCAGACCCACTCACACCAAGTACGTCCTTAAAGTCCAATGACTCCCCCCCCCCCAGACCACAGAAGGCAGCCACATCCTTTCCCCAAGATCCTGATTTGATATCATTACCAAGGCCAAAACCAACCCCAAGTCTGATATCTGAAAGAAGTCTACCACACACACAAACGGGGGACCATGACAACAAAAGGTCCCTTCTCCTTAAAAAATAAAGAGACTGGCCCCATAATCGACCAGGTTCAGCACCCTGCAAAAGGCCTGCCTCCCTTGAACTGGGTCAGCTACAGAGACTTCATAGCAGAGACAAACAGGACTTAGTCCTCCCCTAAGTCTGCTGGAGTCAACAGATGGGGTGCACCGGAGACCATGAAAAGCACCTCACTTACATACTTGTGATTTGGATGGATCCCAGAGTACAAATCGGGAAGACAGCCACTGAGAGGCAGCTGGTACCAGACAGACACAGGGCTCAGTCAGGTTCTGAGCCTGCTAGAAGCTGCTAGAAACAACAGAGGTCCCCGAAGTTCCAGTGACCCTTCAGGAGATGCGGGGTCAGATTCGGCGGTGACCAAGTGCCTTTTCATTCCCCAACGACATTCCCTGGCACTGTACTTTTGCAAGTAAAGTAAGTTTTACTACAGTAAACCGGGAGAGAGCAATCTAAGGGTTGAGACGTTAAGAGAGGAGCAGGGGGCCCAGAGAGAGAGCACAGCGGCGTTTGCCTTGCAAGCAGCCGATCCAGGACCAAAGGTGGTTGGTTCGAATCCCGGTGTCCCATAGGGTCCCCCGTGCCTGCCAGGAGCTATTTCTGAGCACCGCCGGTATGGCTCAAAAACCAAAAAAAAAAAAAAAAAAAAAGAGAGAGGAGCAGGGTGTTTGCCTTCCACGTGGCCAACCTGCATTTGACCCCTGGCACCCGAGTCTACCAGGAGTGATCCCTGAGCACACAGCCAGTAGGAAGCCCAGAGTACTGTTGTATGCATCCCATAAACCAGACAAAGATGAACAATAATTATAATAAAGGAATACAAAGAGGCAGAAAGTATTGCTTCAAGAGAAGAGAGAAGGCCTATCAAAGTTCCGACTCAGGCTGTGTTGAGGATGGATTTAGATTCCCGAGCACTGGCATGAATCACACAGAAACCATCGAGGGGACTTTATTGGCACACCAGATGCAAAATCCCCACGGGACAGGCAAGAACGGCTATTGCATGGAGAAAGCTTCTTGGGTGATTGGTACAAGCTAATCGAGGTGCTCTGGTATAACAATCCTGCCGCAGGAGCTCACAATTTCCTTGGGACAGAGGATTTAACGGGTCCTCCAGGTAAAAAAAATACTAACGACTTCTTTTTAAGAGTGCCAGGGACCGAGTCCAAAGGGCCTCAGACAGTGCAGTCAGGCATTCTCCAGCGGAGCCCTATCGCCGGACCTCCATCTAGGCGGCCGGCTGTGCCTCCCCGCAGAGATAAAACCGTAGCAATTCCTTTTCGAAAAGACAGCCTGAAACCACTGTATCCTGAAAACAATGAGCAAGTCACGCTTCCACGATAAGAAATGTCTTTAAGACACATCGCCTTCTACTTAAGAAGTAATCAAATAAAAGCAAAACCAAAACCAAAACAGCAGTACCCAAGACGAAGCTCTGGGGGGGCCCCCATGCCAGAACCGCTGCAACTTTCCCCCCGTACTGGGGAGCCCCTTCCCCCGACCCCCCAACTCGGGCTTGCAGAAGAGGGTGGAAGGGGTTTTTGTCCCGAGGAAGGAAAACAAAGCGAGCACGCATGGAGCGAGAAGGAAGGAAAGGAAAAACCTTCGAGCAATGAGTTATTTATAGCCTTTGGATTGTTGCGAGCCCGGGGAGGCTTCCGGGGAGCCCCGAGCCCCAGGCCCTTGGCCCAGGCCCAGGCCCAGCCTCCAGCCCCAGCGCGGTGCCAGGCGCGGGGCAGGCCCGGCAGCTCACGCCCGTTTCCGGCGCGGTCGGCGGGCAGCACAGAGGGCCGGGCGGAGGACAAATGCGCGGCCGGGCTGGGCGGCGCGATCCGTGGGGCCCCCCAACCCCCACCAGGGCGGCGGCGGACGTTGAGCTGCTGCCCGGCCTCGGCGCGCCCGGCCCGGTCCAGTTCGGCCCGGGTCCGGTTCTGTCCGGCCCGGTCCCAGTTCGGTCGGTCCAGCTTCGGTCCGGTTCTGTAGGCCCGGTCCAGTCCGACCCGGTCCAGTTCAACCCGGTCTGTTCTGTCCGACCCGGTCCAGTTCGGCCCGGTCCGGTTCTGTCCGACCCGGTCCAGTTCGGCCCGGTCCGGTTCTGTCCGACCCGGTCCAGTTCGGCCCGGTCCGGTTCTGTCCGACCCGGTCCAGTTCGGCCCGGTCCGGTTCGGTCCAGTTCTGTCCGACCCGGTCCGGTCCGGTCCAGTTCGGTCCGGTTCTGTGCGGTCCGGTTCGGTTCGGTCCAGTTCGGCCCGATTCCCGCCCTCTGCCCCGGCCGCGGCCCGCCCTCACCGTTCACCATGCTGCCGCCGCCCGGGCCGGCCGCGCCGGGCGCCTCCCGTGCCTGGACGCCGGGCGCCTCCTGCGAGCAGCGGGGGCGGGAGCAGCCCGACGAGAAGCCGCGCGAGCGTGCCTGGCGCCCGGCGACGCGGAAGCCCGGAGGCCGCAGGCGCGGGGGGACGGGGGCGGCGGCGGCGGCGGCGAGCGACACAAGCCGCCTGGCGACCGCCATCACACTCCCGCCGGCCCCGCGGCCCCGGCCGGGCAGGCGAGACGCAGGGCGGGGCAGCGAACGGGCGGGCGACGGAGGGCGCGAGCGCGGCGCGCCCCCTGTCGGCCGGGCGGACCCGCCGGGCGCAGGCCCCAGGCCCGGGCGACCTCGGACTAATTTAATCCCCGGGAACTGTCGGCCCGCCTGCCCGCCTGCCGCCTGCCAGGGCCCGCTGGGAATCTCGGAGCGAATCCCGCCCCGCGTGGATGGCGCATGTCACCCTCTGGAGCCCTCTTGCGAGGAGGGGGCAGGACGGGGCAAGGTTGGGAAGAAAACAGGCCAAGTCCTGGTCGGCTCCGGGCCCTGCCAGGAGGAGCTTGAATTTCCCTCTAGCAGGCCTCACGGGCCTCTCGGGCCAGCACACCCAGAGTTTTGTCAAAGTGCTAGACGGTGGGGTCCTCTCGCCCCCTCCAGTGGAATGGTTTCCAGTAGGAAGCTGGCAAGAATCCTCACAGCCAGAACTGGGAAGACTTGGACAGACAGACAGTGGACCGACCACATGTCATCCTCTGTGCAGGCCCAGAATTGGGCTGGTCCAGTAGTGGACCCCGGGAGCTGCTGCTGCTACTGTTCCTAAGCCACTATGCCTGAGTCTTCTTGGGGCTCCTTCTGATGGCCAGAGGAGCAGAGCAAGGGCTGTGGCTGGGCACCACGGGGGGTGGAGGGGGCTCCTGACTGCCCCTGGCTCCTCGGAAGGAAGTCTTGGTCAGAGCCCGCAGCACAGTTGTGGATTGTTGGTTTGTTTTCAGAATCTAGATCTGACTCATACGAACCCTTGCTGAGCTTTTTTAAAATGTTGCTAAGAAAAAAACTAAGCTAAAAATGTTTGCCAGAGTCACCTCTAGTGGTTTACGGACAGAGAACTTTCTTCTTGTTATCTTGTGGGGACTCCCAAGCAGAATTTAGGGGTCCACTCAGCCCAGCGGCGTTGGCCCGGGGAAAACCTTCTTTCAAACCGGTCCTGGACTTTTCTCGAGCTACTGGTCTAGGTCCAAATATTGAGAACAGTTAGTTAGCCTATGACAGGAGCATTGGCTCTTGAGTCAAAGCCCTTGGGTTTGTCCATCCATCACTGGTCGGCTTCTGAAATCTTTCATCAACTGGGTAAAATCTAAGACAAACTTGCTCTATTTATTTTTGTGGCTGTAATTAGAATAAAATAGGGGCAAGGGGATCATAGTTTTGCCAGGTGCTGTTCTAGAAAAGTCCCTGTCCTCTGAGTTATGAGATGGGTCATCCCTTAAAGACAAAACTGGGAGAGGGGACAGTTTCCACCCTAAGCAGCTCCACTCTTTCCTCAGTGAGGATTCACCCAGGAAAGTGGCAATAAGGAAAGTGGCATTGGCCGTAATGGACCTGACGTCACACGGGGGGCCCCACCCTCTGCATCAAACACTCCGGCATAATAATCATCCATTATAGAGATGACAAAAACACAAGTCATTCTCTCCTAAGGCTTTCAGCTTGGCGAATAATACTTAACTTCTTACCGAAAGCAAAGCCATCCACTAAGCTTTTAAAAGCCTGTGGCAGCCAAGAGTCCTTCAAAAAGAATACAGACATACCAAATCTATTAGTGACAGCGGTATTTAAAGCCAAGTTCTGTTGGGTTTTGTTTTGTTTTGTTTTATGTGGATGTTGTTTTGAGCCAGCCCAGCAGCTCAGTGTCCAATATGGTTTCAGAAGTGAAGGGGTCCCATGCAACAGTGTTCAAGGGACCAGTCTATGCTGAGGGCTGAACCCCAGGGCTGGCTGCATGTAAACATGAGCTCTGCCCTTTTGAGTTATCTCCCCTGTCCTGAAGCCAGATTTTGAAAATAGTGGTTTCTGAAAGCCACAGGAGACAAGCAACCTCAAACATAAAAAACTGCAGGTAATAATTACATTATACTAAGACTCATTATACTAAGGTTTTTTTTTGGTTGGTTGGTTGGTTGGTTGGTTGATTGGTTTTCGAAGAAAACCCACACCCAGTGGTGCTCAGGACTTACACTTAGCACTGAGCTCAACGATCGCTCTCCTGGTAGGCTCAGGAGAATCATATGAGGGTGGCAGGGGATCAAACCTGGTCAGCTATGTGCAAAGGCAAGTGCCTTACCTGCTGCACTCTCTCCAACCTTTACAAGGGATTCATTATATTAGTTTCTAAATCTCTTTCTTCTTTTTTTTTTTTTATTTTTGGGCCACATCCAATGGCACTCAGGGGTTACTCCTTACTCTCCTGGCAGGTTCAGGTATATGGAATGCAAGTGATCAAACCTGGGTCAGCCACGTGCAAGGCAAATGCCCTATCAGTTGTGCTATTGTTCTGGCCCCAGTTTCTAAATCTTAGAAAACATATTTCAAACCAGTTTTGAAACTTAAGTCTTTTCTGACTTTTATTTTGTTTTTCAGTGCAAGAAAACAAATCCAGGGCCTTATACATGTCAAGAATGTGTTCTACCATTGAGCCACATATCCAGACTCCAATGTTTAGTATTTTTTGGGGAGTATGGCAGTAAGGGGGAAGCATCAAGTGCTGCTGATAATTGGTTATCAGGAAGCTCCTTGTCCCCCTTTTCTATTTCATGTACTTCATTTCACCACCTCATTTCACTGCCTCAAGTAAAAGGAAGGCACTCAGACCAGCTCTTGCAAATCTGGTTGTGATCTTCTCCCTACTGATCTAGAGTTGAAGTTGTCAAGTTCTAGCCTGGAGACCAAATCCAGCACTGCCTGCTCTTATTAATAAAGTTTTATTGGAAGACAGCCATTTGTAACATAACCATTAAGTTGTTGTGATCTAATGGCAGAGGTTCAGTAGCAACAAGAGAAACCATCTGGTCAGCAAAGTCTGACTGTTTCCTTTCCAGCTATTAAAGTGTTTGCTTCCTCCTGCTTTAAAGAACTTTAAAGGAAGTTGCAGGGGCTTAGGCATGCCCTCCTTCCCTTTCACAGATATTAAGGCTTCTCTTCCACTCTTCAATTCTTTTGGGGAGTGAAAGTTGACTCATTTCAGTACAAAAGGAGAAAGTTCTGGAAAAAGAAAAGGTTTCCTGGCTCAGAGAAGTCTCCATCCACCTCTGGATCAAGTACCTAGTGGCACAGGTCTGCTGAATACATAAGGAGGCTGTTTTAGGGTTCTGAACTTTGGAGGTCTTGGGAGAAAACAGGAAGTAGCCCAAGATACTGCTGCACTGTGGGCAGGCCAGACACCATGTGGAGGGGAAATGTGGGCTCACCAACCCTAAAGAATGTAGGTCTTGGCCAACACTGTCCATCACCGTGATTTCATAGATTACTGGAAGAGCAAGGAACAGCCCTACATGGATGGCAACTTCAAGAGGGGCTCCAGGGGCCCAGGGGACAACTTGACCACCCTACCTGTCCTCAAAGTTTCCGATCCACATAGGTGAAGCCACAAGGCTCCTTGAGGTAAACCATCATTAAGTGAAGAGGGAAACATCTGCAGGAGGGAATGGAAGGGAAAGGCAAATTACTTGTGGGCCTCCATCAGCCTGCCATAAAGAGAGTCATCCCAGTCGCTTGCTCCTGGTTTTGTGCTAAGGGTTATTCCCAGTGGTGCTTCTGAGGGACTCGACGGTGCTGAGCATCAAACCTGGGATACACTACATGCAAATCCTGCACTCTAGCCCACTGGACGTCCTTCCCATGTCCAAAGTCACTTCTGAGTTTCTACATCTCAAACCTGGGTAAGTGGAAAGACTGTTAGGGAAGCTTAGAAGTGAGTCACTTAATTTCTTCCACCTTTACCCTGGAAAGAGAATGAGGATGGCCAATGTGGGCAGTGGGCTGAACTGGGCACAATGCAGGTGTCTCCCATCCAGAATCTACTCTTTTTTTTTGGGGGGGGGGGTGTTTTTTTTGGGCCACACCTGTTTGATGCTCAGGGGTCACTACTGGCTAACTGCTCAGAAATTGTCCCTGGCTTGGGGGGACCATATGGGATGCCTGGGGAACGAACCGAGGTCCTTCCTTGGCTAGCGCTTGCAAGGCAGACACCTTACCTCTAGCGTCACCTCACCAGCCCCATCCTGAATCTACTCTTATTGGACACTGAAACCTTGGCAAGGGAAACAACCTTTCTCAGAGCACTGTTTACCTTTCTAGAACTCCACAAAATTCTACTTTTTCATTATATAAAATTTTTTTAGTTTTGGGACCACACTCAAAGATGTTCAGGGGGCTGGAATGGTGGTGCTAGCGGTAAGGTGTCTGTCTTGTGCACACCAGCCTAGGATGGTTCGATCCCCCGGCGTCCCATATGGTCCCCCAAGCCAGGAGCAATTTCTGAGCCCATAGCCAGAAGTAACCCCTGGGTGTCACCAGGTGTGGCCCAAAACCAAAAAAAAAAAAAAAAGAGAGAGATGCTCAGGGCTAATTCCTGGCTCTGCATTCAGGGATCACTCCTGGCTGGCTTGAGGGGCCATATGACATGCCAGGGATTGAACCTGAATTGGCCGCATGCAAGGCAAATGCCTTACCTGCTGTACTATCATTCCAGGTCCTGGTTTTGCTTTTTTTTTTTTTTTTTTTTGTTTTTTTGTTTTTTGGGCCACACCTGGTAACGCTCAGGGGTTACTCCTGGCTATGCGCTCAGAAGTTGCTCCTGGCTTGGGGGACCATATGGGACACCGGGGCATCGAACCGCGGTCCGTCCAAGGCTAGCGCAGGCAAGGCAGGCACCTTACCTCTTGCGCCACCGCCCGGCCCTGGTTTTGCTTTTTAAGAAAAATTTGGGCCAAAGATAATGATGCTTAGTGGATATTCCCAGTCTGGTGCTTGGGAGTCACTCCTATCAGTGTCTTGGAACCATGTGGTACCAAGAATCAAACTTAGCACTCCTGTATGCAAAGCATGTGCTATCTGAGCTTATTTCCCTGGACTCCATATCTCCTTCTTAAGGGTAGAAGCACTGGTAAAGCCTCTAGGGAATTAGGAAAGCATTGCAGAAAGGCCCAACAGTCATATGTGAAAGTCCTGTGGTTTGTGTGTTGGAGATACAGAGACAGAACACTCTGGCGAGAAAGAACAAGAGACAGAGCAACAGAGCCAAAGAGGAGAGCAAGAGAGAGCAACAAGCAAAAGCCAAAGATTGAGAGAGGCAGGCACAGGATGCATAACACCTGTGGAGGTCTCTTGCAGGTACAGCTGTGAGGAGACGGCCAGGCTCCGGCGTCTGTGCTTCTCCGAGGGACACTGAGCAAGGCTGCCGGGCTGCCCCAGACAGCCATTCCCTTTCCCAGAGCAGCAGTCTTTCCCTGGCATGTGCTCGGGGAGGCACAGCACAGCTGTGCTGCCTGGATCATCCCAACTAACCACCTTTCAGTTAGCCAAAGCACATGTGACACTCCCAGAGTCACTCACCTGCCATGTTGGAAATGTTAACGTTCAGCCTTTTCGAGTTACAGGGCATTTTAAGAAAGAAAAAAAAAAAAAGGGCAATCAACTCTTGTTTTGGAAATGGAGGGGATGGGTGGCATTTCTTCAGAACCTAAGTGAACCATCAGAGGGGCCAAGGTACTTTAGGCAGAAAGTACAAGTACCAGTGGCCAGGGAACACAGCAGCAGCGTGTGCTGCAGGCCCTGACCTGTTCTGTGCACCCCAAACCCCTCCTCACCTCTTGACTTTCAAAGCACTTTACGGACAGCCACTAGTGGCCATGGTGCCTCCACACAGAAGAAAAGAGGCAACAACCTTGAGAGTGCCCTTCCCACTAGGTCCCGGGGAAGGAGCAGAGAAAGGGGGGCTGTCAGAATGGAGACAGGAACACAGTTCCTAATGTGGGGTGGCTCCTGGTGAGTAGGAAGAAAGGGGGAGCCCAAGCAGAGCTACTCTGGGTCCCAGCAGGGCATGAGAAGAGCTGTCGTGGGTCTGGGTACACTGCCACTAGGAGACCACTCCTACCACAAGGACACATGGCAGACTGTGATGTCAGTAAAGTGCTTTGAGGTGCTAAGAGCAAAGGAGAGTGACTTATCAAACCTCCATAAAGCCTTCAGGACAGAAAGGGCACTGTTCTAGCACTGTTGGATGCCCCCTGCGCTTTCTGGGCCACCTGATTTAGAACTGACCAGGAGTGCAAGATTCGAGCCCTGCAGATACTCCACATGGGGCTGAAGACCTCCTGGGGCCCCGGCTCTATCCCTGCTCACCTCGGGAGGCTCAGTGAGAGCCTTGGGGCTCAGCCATGTGGTCAAGGATCATGAAGTCACCCTGCCTCTTCCTACGGGTCTCTGGCTTAGGAATCCATCAGCTCTGCTAACCCCACTCCCTACTCACTCCCTTTCTGGAGGCCATGGCTCTGGACCTGGGCTCCAACTGCCAACCACCTCCCCACACACCAAGGACCCAGCTGGTGCTGGAGGCAAGGCTCCTCCCTTACCTCGAGAGATGGTCCCTCCGGGGGCAGGGTTGACACACATGGGTGGAAGGCGGGGTGGGGGAAGTTTGCACTGACGTTGCCTGTGCTGGGTCCGATCTGGGGAAAGAGAGAGAGGGCATCAGGGCAACATTTTCTCACCACTCCCAACCGGTTACTGAGCCCTGGACTGCCTCACCCAGAGCAGCCATTCATTAGGAGCTCCAGGCAGCAGGGTGGCTAGGCAGCCTCCAGAGTCAGTCACAGGTTTCGAGAAACAAAATGACAAATGTCTTGGAGGCAGGAGACATGATTATGGTAGCAAGGCTCTCAAAAGAGCCTTGGAACTCAGCCTCACCCTTCAGAACCCAACCATGATGCTGTTCAGTTCAGTTATGGTGGGCCATGAAGGTAAAATAGGACAATAGTTGGAAGCTAATGGCCTCTGGATTGCAGTCATTAGATCTGTGGTCTAGAAAGAAACAAAAAGAAGGGGAAGGGGGGGGGGCGAAGCAATAGCACAGTGGTAGGGTATTTGCCTTGCATGCAGCTGACCCAGGTCTGACCTGGGTTCAATCCCTAGTGTTCCATATGGTGGGTGTCCCAATTTCTGAGCGATTTCTGAGTGCAGAACCAGAAGTAACCCCTGAGCGCTGCTGGGTGTGGCTCAAAAACAAAACAAAACAAACAAAAAAAAGAAGTGGGGAGAAGGGCCTGGCTGAGGGTTGGCATCCTCCCTGAGAACTAAGTGCAGTCCACACTAAACTCTCTTGCCATCTTCCTAAAAGTTCCAGATTTAAGCTGGAGTGATAGCATATCAAGAAGGCATTTGCCTTGCATGCAGCTGACCCAGGACAGACCCAGGTTCCATCCCTGGCATCCCATATGATCCCCCGAGCCTGCAAGGAGTGATTTCTGAGTGCAAAGCCAGGAATAACCAAACTGTTGCCGGGTGTGGCCCAAAAACAAAAAAAAAAACATAACAAAACAAAAAGTTCCAGATTTGCCACTCCAAATATTACCGCTCACAGAGATTAAAAACTACCTATCTGGGCCTGGAGAGATAGCACAGCGGTGTTTGCCTTGCAAGCAGCCGATCCAGGACCAAAGGTGGTTGGTTCGAATCCCGGTGTCCCATATGTTCCCCCGTGCCTGCCAGGAGCTATTTCTGAGCACACAGCCAGGAGTAACCCCTGAGCACTGCCGGGTGTGGCCCAAAACCCCAAAAAAAAAACAAAACAAAAAAAAAACTACCTATCAGGGGCCAGAGAGATAGCATTGGGAGGTAGGGCGTTTGCCTTGTATGCAGAAGGATGGTGGTTCGAATCCCGGCATCCCATATGGTCCCTTGAACCTGCCAGGAGTGATTTCTGAGCGTAGAGCCAGGAGTAACCCCTGAGTGCTGCTGGGTGTGACCCAAAAACCAAAAAAAAAAAAAAAAAAAAAAAAAAACAAACACAAAACTACCAATCAGTGACCTATAACACACTTTTTTTTTTTTTTTTTTGGTTTTTGATTTTGGGGTTACACCCGGCAATGCTCAGGGATTAATCCTGGCTCTACACTCATAAATCGCTCCTAGCAGGCTCGAGGGACCCTATAGGATGCTGGGGATCGAATCCGGGTCTGTCCTGGGTCAGCAGCATGCAAGGCAAACACCCTACCACTGTGCTACTCTACTACAGGACTAAAATACGGACTCCGGGTTAAAGTGATTATATCACAAATAAAGATTGATAGGGTGAAATTCCCGTTATCCCAAAATGGGATCTCCCATATCCCATGCTCACCGGGAGTGAACCCTATGAGCAGATTCAAGAGTCATCCCTGGAGCTGCAGAGATAGCATGGAGGTAAGGCGTTTGCCTTGCATGCAGAAGGATGGTGGTTCGAATTCCAGCATCCCATATAGTCCCCCGAGCCTGCCAGGGGCGATTTCTGAGCGTAGAACCAGGAGTAACCCCTGAGCGCTGCCGGCTGTGACCCAAAAACAAAAAAAACAACAAACAAACAAACAAAAAAACAAAACAAAAAAGTCATCCCAGAGAGGCAGCTATGTGTGATCCACAAACAAAACAACAAATTAAAATAAAATCAAGCAAGTGCACACTGTCGCCCACAGCCCCCCTGTTGAGATGTGTGCTTTGTTTCATTTTGTTGTTTTTGTGCCACAACCGGTGGTGCTCAGGGCTTACTCCTAGCTTCGTGCTCAGGAAACCAGATGGAATGCCAGATCAAACCAGGTCTGGCACAGGCAAGGCAAACGCCCTCCCTGCTGTGCCATCGCTCTGGCCCCAAAATGTTCTTCCCGACTTCCATACTGGGTTGTGTACTGGGGCTCTTTTTTTATTTCCACCTTTGAAGAAACCTGTGCTCTCTTAAGCGAGTCACTCCTACTCTCTTTTTTTTTTCCCCCTTTCTCCTCTTATCTTCTCCCTCTCCTTCCTCATTATCTCTAAATAAAACCTGTTTTTTTTACTCCCCCCCCAAAATAAAATAAATAAAATAAAAGTAAAATACAGACACTCACTGACTCATCTATGACAAAGTAGCAATGTTTAGGTAAGCTAAATTCCAGGTCATTAAAACCACCCACATAGTGAAAATTGGGGCAGGAACCGAAGAGTAGCATGGAAGTAGGACATTTTCCCTACATCCAAAAGGACGGTGGTTCAAATCCTGGCATCCCATATGGTCCCCTGTGCCTGCCAGGGGCAATGTCTGAGTGCAGAGCCAGGAGTAACCCCTGAGCACTGCTGGGTGTGACCCAAAAACCAAAAAAAAAGAAAAGAAAAAGAAAATCGAGGCCGGAGAGATAGCATGGAGGTAGGGTGTTTGCCTTGCATGTAGAAGGATGGTGGTTTGAACCCCGAGCCTGCCAGGAGCAATTTCTGAGTGTAGAGCCAGGATTGGCCCCTGAGCACTGCCGGGTGTGACCTCAAAACAAAAAACAAAACAAAACAAAAAAAAAGAAACTTAGAAAATCAAGGTCTGAGGGGAAAGTTATAGGAACCTTCTGCTTTCTACCTGTTTCAAAAACAGAATAGAAGAACCAGCAGGTGCAGAGGCCTAAACCACACACTGCCCATGAGAACTGGTCTGTGCCAGGAGGGCCTATTGCCAGCACACATTCGCTAGACACTGGGAAATGGGAAGGACATCATCGAAACAGATATCCAGGCCTCAAATGCATTTTTCTCAAGAAAACCAGAACTAATAAAAAAGAGAGAAGTTATCATTTTCTAAAGTGAGGGGGAGGGGCCTGAGCTGTGGCACAGGAGCAGTAAAGTCTCTGCCTTGCCGGCGCTAGCCTAGGACAGACATCGGCTTGATCTCCCGGCATTCCATCTGGTCCCCCAAGCCAGGAGCGATTTCTGAGTGCATAGTCAGGAGGAACTCCTAGCAATGCTTAAGAGATGATATGTGGTGTCAGGATCAAACCTGAGCAGCATGCAAAGCAAGTGCCCTACCCACTATACTATCATTCTGGACCTTTAGCTGTGGTTTTTTGTTTGTTTGTTTGTTTGTTTTGGTTTTTGTTTTTTTTTTTTTTTTTTTTTGTGGTTTTTGGGTCACACTCGGCAGTGCTCAGGGGTTATTCCTGGCTCCAGGCTCAGAAATTGCTCCTGGCAGGCACGGGAGGACCATATATGGGACGCCGGGATTCGAACCGATGACCTCCTGCATGAGAGGCAAACGCCTTACCTCCATGCTATCTCTCCGGCCCCGGTTTTTGGTTTTTGAGTCACACCCGGAGGTGCTCAGGGGTTCCTCCTGGCTGTCGGCTCAGAAATAGCTCCTGGCAGGCACGGGGGACCATATGGGACACCGGGATTCGATCCAACCACCTTTGGTCCTGGATTGGCTGCTTGCAAGGCAAACGCCGCTGTGCTATCTCTCCAGGCCCTTTAGCTGTGTTTTTTAAAAATTTAAATTGAGGGCCAGAACCATAGTACAGAGGGTAAGGCAGTTGCTTTGTATGTGGTTAATTTGGGTTGGATCCCAAGCATCCCATATGGTGGGTCCCCTGAGCACCACCAGGAATAATTCCCAAGTGTAGAGCCAGGAGTAACCTGAGCATTGCCGGGCATGATCCAAATAAAAAATTCCCCAAACTTGCGGCCAGTAATAGCTAAAATGATAGTACGGAGGTTAAGGCACTTGCTTTGCACACAACCAACTTCAGTTCAATCCCCAGTACCACATATGGTTCCCATGAGTGTTCCCAAGAGTGACACCTGAGCACAGGATCAAGAATAAGCCGGGCCAGAGAGAGATAGCATGGAGGTAAGGCATTTGCCTTTCATCAGTTCAAATCCCGGTGTCCCATATGGTCCCCCGTGCCTGCCAGGAGCAATTTCTGAGCCTGGAGCCAGGAATAATCCCTGAGCACTGCCTGGTTTGGCCTCCTCCCAAAAAAATTAAAATGGAGGCTAAAATAATAGCTCAAAGGGCTGAGGGCATGCTTTGCATATAAGAAGTCCAGTCTCAATCCTCAGTACTACATGGTTCCTGGAGTACTGCTGAGGGGAACCCCCAAAGCATATTAGGAGCTGGAAGCAGCCAGTAAGCCCTGCTAGGTATGGCCCACAATCATCCCTAAAAATATTAAAATTGTGGGACCAGAGAGATCATACAGTGAGTAGGTGCTTGCTTTGCACGTGGCCAAGCTAGGTTCAATCTCTAGCAGACAATATGGTGCTCCCAAGCTTGCCAGGAGTGTTTCCTGTGTGTAGAGCCAGGAGTAACCCCTGAGCACTGCTGGGTATGGCCCCAAAAAAGAAAAAATAAAATAAAATTAAGATAAAACGTACTGGGGCCGGGCGGTGGCGCTAAAGGTAAGGTGCCTGCCTTGCCTGCGCTAGCCTTGGACGGACCTCGGTTCGATCCCCCGGCGTCCCATATGGTCCCCCAAGAAGCCAGGAGCAACTTCTGAGCGCATAGCCAGGAGTAACCCCTGAGCGTTACTGGGTGTGGCCCAAAAACCAAAAAAAAAAAAAAAGATAAAACGTACTGCCGAAACGGCTCACAGGCTGGAGTACATGCATTGCATGCAGAAACCCTGGGTTCAGTTTCAGGCACCACTTGTTCCCCTGAGCACTGCCAGGAGCCTGCCCACCCCTCTGCCACCATCAACACATAGCAATAGCCCCTAAGCACTGGCAAATATGGCCCCAAAAACAAAAAAAAAAAAAAAAAAGAAAATTGAGTGCCTGTATAGAATGGAGGTGGAGCTGAAGCTGACAGTACAGTTTGCCTTGCATACAACTGTACGAAGTTCAATTCTCAGCGGATATCCCATATGGTTTCCTGAGCACCACCAAGAGTTAATTCCTGCGTGCAGAGCCAGGAGTAACATCTGAGCATCCCCAGATGTGGCACAAAACAAATACAAACAAATAGAATGGAGGTGATAGAAATACAGGTATTCATTACACAAGTTCTTCAATAGTTTAGCTGTTTTGTTTTGTTTTGGGGGGGGCAGGACCACACCTGGTGATGCTCAGGGGTTCTTCCTGGCTTTGCGCTCAGAAATGACTCCTGGGTTGGGGGATCATATGGGATGCTGGGGGGATCAAACCAAGGACCGTCCTGGGTCAGCCACATGCAAAGCAAATGTCCTACTGCTGCAGTACTGCTCCGGCCCCATACAGTGTAGTAGTTTTGAAATTTTTCCTAGTAAGATGTTGGGTCAGGGAGCAGTGTCTGTGCTCAGGTCCTCCTCTCCCAAATGCCCAGCTCAGCGCCACTGATTCCAAGCTCCAACTGGGCCCGCGCTGCCTCAACAGCTGCCAGCACTCTGGTCACCTGTTCTCTCTCGGGCCATTTTTAGCACCAGGCTGAGCTACCTGCCAAGGTGGTCCAAAGCATCTTACTAAGCACCAATGTTTGGTCAGACTCTACTTATAAGACTGCAATTGTATTGCTTGAATTCTATTCTGCCCATAAGCTTTCTTATACTACAGCTACAGGCATGTGATTTTGCAGCAAATGTCACATTTCAGCAAAAATGTCCGTAGGGTTTTCCAAAACAAGGTGCCTAAAACCAAGATTTATCTTTTCACTAATTCCAGCCTCATTTTGAAGCTGATGTTGAAAATACTTAGTCCAATCTCTCTGCTTCTGTTTGAGGAGGGTCCTTACTCCTCTCCAAGAACAGTGGAATTTTTTAAATTATAAATTATTTCACGGTTATTTATTTATTTTGGTTTTTGGGTCACACCGGCAGCGCTCAGGGGTTCCTCCTGGCTCTATGCTCAGAAATCGCCTCCAGCAGGCTCGGGGGACCCTATGGGATGCCAGGATTCGAACCACCATCCTTCTGCATGCAAGGCAAATGCCCTACCTCTATGCTATCTCTCCTCCGGCCCCTCATGGTTATTTATTATCTCAATAAGCATTTTCAGCAATTGAGGTAAGGATATTACAATCCATAAAAACATCGCTCAGTCGCCTTCTGGCCACAGAACTGGAGGAAAATTGCATAGTCTTGCTTGCTGTCCATCCAGTGTTTTTCAAAGTGCTGTGCTCACTGTAAAAGACTCAGCTTGCTGGGGCCAGAGAGATAGCACAGTGGCGTTTGCCTTGTAGGCAGCCATGTCAGGACCAAAGGTGGTTGGTTCAAATCCCCACGAAATCCCGACGACTCCCAGTGTCCCATATGGTCCCTCGTGCCTGCCAGGAGCTATTCCTGAGCAGATAGCCAGGAGTAACCCCTGAGTGCCGCCGGGTGTGGCCCAAAAAAAAACAAAAACAAAAACAAAAAAAGATTCAACTTGCTGTTGGGGGCCTGATTCTGATGGCATTGCAGCTAAGAGACAAGGAACCTGTGTCAAGATACTGGCAAATGCAAGAATAGGTACATAAACACTTTATCTGGGAAGTGTAGGCAACTCTGCTGCATTACATACTGGGAAAGAGTGTTGCCACAGACCCAGTGGCCATTACCCGCAATGCCCAAGGAAACCGTTATGGTCACTACCATCCATTACAAGCCATCACACGGCACATCCCACTGGGACAACCAGTCTGAGTTCCATAAATAGCTCAGAAACAGAGCTGCTTCCACTTAGTGCCTCACAGCCAGTAGGTGCTCAGACTGCAGCCATACCACATTGCCTGTCAGTGCCAGGATGCAAGTCTCCGCAGAATACAAGCTATATATATATATACCTGGCAAAGCATACTCACACTTAGGTAGGGCTCACCTGCTCGAGGCTCAGAGCAGAGGCAAGCACTTTTCCTAGACTGCCTCTAATCTCCACTGTACCCCTGAAGATAGGAGCAAGTAACAGAATCAGGTAGATTAGTACCTTGCTAGGATTAGGGGAGATCATATTCAAACGCAGGCCAGTGTGGAACACAGGAGCCCTAAGCAGCACATCATTTTTTCTCAAGATTTGTGCCACAGGGGTCGGAGAGATAACGTGGAGGTAAGGCATTTGCCTTTCATGCAGAAGGTCATTGGTTCGAATCCTGGCATCCCATATGGTCCCCTGAGCCTACCAGGAGCAATTTCTGAGCGTGGAGCCAGGAGTAAACCCTGAGCGCTGCCAGGTATGACCCAAAAACCAGAAAGAAAAAAAAAAAAAGATTTCAGCTTGGTGTAGTCCCTGAGCACCCTGGAATGTGGACTTCAAATCAAAACAAACAAGAAAACACTTGGACAAAAAGAACTTTTGCATTTGCCTTACATACAGCCACTCTGAGTTTGATCCCTTGCACCCCATAAGTGAGTCCCATGATGAATGATTCCTAAATAGAGACACTGACTGAGCAACAATGGGTATAACACACACACACACACACACACACATACACACACACCACAATCTAAGAGAGAACAGTATTGGAAGAAAAGCTCTAAGAACTAAAATGCATACTTTGCATGTGGGAGGCACAGGTTCTAGCTCAAGTCAGGAATGGCCACCCAAAAAGAGGCAAATATACACCAAAAAAATAAGAAGAGGTGCTAGAGAGATAGTACAGCAGACATAGGGCACTTGCTTTGCAAGTGGCCAGCCTGGTTTTGATCCCCAGCATCCCATATAGTCCCCCAGTATTAGAAGTCCTGAGTATAGAGCCAGGAGTAGCCCCTGAGAAACATCAAGTATGACCCAAACACCAAAAAAAAAAAAAAAATTTATATATATATGCATATACATAAAAATAATACCTTAGGAGCTAGAGTGCTAGTACAGAGAACCTTGCGTGTGATGATCCCCAAGTTCCATATCTGGCACCACACATGATTCCCTGAGCACTGCCAGGAGGGATCCCTGAGTGCAGAGCCAAGAATAACCACTGAGCATTGCAGGTGTGACTCCACAAAAAAATAATGCCATAGGGCTGGGTAGATAGCACAAAGGTCTGGAGCCCCTCCTGATTTTGCATACAGGAAGCCTAGGTTCAGTTCTTGGCACAACTTAATCCTGAGCATTCCTAAGAATGACCCCTGGGGCCGGGAGGTGGCGCTAGAGGCAAGGTGTCTGCCTTGTAAGCGCTAGCCAAGGAAAGGACCACGGTTCGATCCCCCAGTGTCCCATATGGTCCGCCCAAGCCAGGGGCAATTTCTGAGCATGTAGCCAGAAATAACCCCTGAGCATCAAACGGGTGTGACCCGAAAAACCAAAAAAAAAAATAAGAATAATCTATACTTTGGGCCGGGCGGTGGTGCTAAAGGTAAGGTGCCTGCCTTGCCTGCGCTAGCCTTGGACGGACCGCAGTTCGATCCCCCGGTGTCCCATATGGTCCCCCAAGCCAGGAGCAACTTCTAAGCACATAGCCAGGAGCAACTCCTGAGCGTTACCGGTGTGGCCCAAAAACCAAAAAAAAAAAAAAAAAAAAGAATGACCCCTGAGGCCGGGAGAGATAGCACAGCTGAGTTTGCCTTGCAAGAAGCCGATCCAGAACCTAAGGTGGTTGGTTCGAATCTCGGTGTCCCACATGGTCCCCTGTGCCTGCCAGGAGCTATTTCTGAGCAGATAGCCAGGAGTAACCCCTGAGCACCGCCGGGTGTGGCCCAAAAACCAAAAAAAAAAAAAAAAAAGAAAAAAAAGAATGACCCCTGAGTACAGAGCTCGGAGTAGCATCTGAGCGTGTGCTACCCCATTACCACCCAAAAAAAATGGTGTTATATAAAAATAAAAGGGTCAAAGGGCCACATATGACCAGCTGCCAAGGTCATCAATCAAGCCAAAGGTGATACTAATATTCAGAAAAGAAAAGGGCTGGAGCAATTGTACAGTGAGAAGGGCTCTGCCTTGTATGAGGCTAACCCAGGTTCAATCCTTGGCATCTAATATGGTCCCCTACACACTGCTAGGAGAAATTCCTAAGTGCAGAGCCACGAGTCATCCCTGAGCATTACCAAGTATGCTGCCCCCTTCCCCAAAAGGCATTCCACCATGTTGTCAAAAAACATGAAAAAGGGGCCCGAAGAGATAGCACAGCGGCGTTTGCCTTGCAAGCAGCCGATCCAGGACCAAAGGTGGTTGGTTCGAATCCCAGGGTCCCATATGGTCCCCCGTGCCTGCCAGGAGCTATTTCTGAGCAGACAGCCAGGAGTAACCCCTGAGTACCACCAGGTGTGGCCCCAAAACCAAAAAAAAAAAAAAAAAAAAGAAAGAAAGAAAAAAATGGTTTGTCTGCTCAAGGTAAATGTTCAAGTCAAATGTTCTCTTTTATTTTGTTGTTTTCTTTTTAGGTCACTCCTGGCAGTACACAGGATATTTTGTTTGTTTGTTTTGGTTTTTGGGTCTCACCTGGCAGCGCTCAGGGATTACTCCTGGCTCTATGCTCTACGCAGGCATGGGGGACCATATGGGATGCCAGGATTCGAATCACCGTCCTTCTGCATGCAAGGCAGACAACCTGCCACCATGCTATCTCTCCGGCCCTAAGGACTTCCTTCTGACTGTGATCAGGGATCACTCCTGGCAATGCTTGGGGAACCATATGCAGTGCCAGGGATTGAACCCAGGTATTAATGCATGCAAGGCAAATGCCTTAACCCTTGTATGATTTTTCTGGTTCACGCAGTGACTCATTTTAATTTTGTGGGGGGGCCCACACTTGGCCCTATACTCAGAAATCACTACTGGCAGGCTTGGGGGACCATATGGGATGCCAGGGGTCGGGAGTGTGCAAGGCACACTGTTGTGTCCCGTCCCTACTACTGTGCTATCACTCTGGCCCCATTGACTTTTGTATTTTTGTTTGTTTGTTTTTTTGGGTCACACCCAGCAGTAATCAGGGGTTACTCCTGGCTCCATGCTCAGAAATTGCTCCTGGCAGGCACGGGGGACCATATGGGACGCCGGGATTCGAACCGATGACCTTCTGCATGAAAGGCAAACGCCTTACCTCCATGCTATCTCTCCGGCCCTGACTTTTGTACTTTTTATATCATACCCAGAAATGCTCAGCGGTTACTCCTGGCTCTGCCCTCAGGATCACTCCTGGCAGTATCAAGACAAGTGTGAGGCAAGCACCCTACCCACGGTACTACCTCACAGGCCTGGCAGGGACTCTCATCAATGGCTCTTCCTGAGAACTCTAAGAATAAAATTGATGTTGCTAAAAATATAAAACTCAGAACTTGGGCCCGGAGAGATAGCACAGCGGCGTTTGCCTTGCAAGCAGCCGATCCAGGACCAAAGGTGGTTGGTTCGAATCCCGGTGTCCCATATGGTCCCCCGTGCCTGCCAGGAGCTATTTCTGAGCAGACAGCCAGGAGTGACCCCTGAGCACCGCCGCGTGCGGCCCAAAAACCAAAAAAATAAAATAAAAATAAAAATAAAACTCAGAACTTGCCTTAAAATGTAATGTCTATGGCCCAGAGAGATAGCACAGCGGCGCTTGCCTTGCAAGCAGCCAATCCAGGACCAAGGGTGGTTGGTTCGAATCCCGGTGTCCCATATGGTCCCCCGTGCCTGCCAGGAGCTATTTCTGAGCAGACAGCCAGGAGTAACCCCTGAGCACCGCCGGGTGTGACCCAAAAAAAACAAAAACAAAAACAAAAACAATATATATATATATATATAATGCCTAAAGTTTGATTCCTAACGATACAAAAGAAAAAAAGAGCGACCAGAGAAATTGTTCAGCAGGTAGGGCATTTATTTTTCTTACACGCAGTCAAAAGCACCAGAAGTGATTCCTGAGTGCGAGCCAGGAGTAACCCCTGAATACTACTGGGTGTGGTCCCAAAACAAACAAAAAGAAAAAAAAATAGGGGCTAGAGTGTGGCACAGTGGTAGGGCGTTTGCTTTGCAAACGCTAGGGCGGCTCACCTAGGACAGACTGTGGTTCGACCTATATAGAAAGCAAGGTCCCAAATCAGACTGAGGCCAATTTGGGCTGGGGATGTGGCTCAAAGGACTAGAGCGGGCCCTAAAGCAATGGTATAATGATAGAACATTTACTTTGCATGACCTAGGTTCAATCTCTGGCACCACAACTGGTGTCCTGAGCCAGCAGTAACTCCAGAGCACCACTGGGTGTGACCCAAAAACAAATCAAAGGACTAGAGTGCATGCTTTCCATTTAGTTGTCTTGAGTTCATCCCTGGAATGGTATGGTCTCCTGAGCACCACCAGCTATAACTTCAAACACCTGTAGCCAGGAGTTATCCCTGCACATCAGTACAGGCCCATCAGGCTGAAAACATCCCCAAAGAACAACCACCACCACCACAATAATAACAACAACAACAATAATAATAATAGGGATTACTATCCAGTGTATAAAAATGAGTCAGGTCCTGCCCTCTCAAGCCCCTGTTCTCCCTTGAGCATGCACTCCTATCTTATTTTTTGTGGGGGGGGGAGGTGATACCCAGCAATGCTTAGGGGTTACTCCTGGCTCTGCATTCAGGGGACCATTTGGGATGCTGGGGATTGAACCCGGGTGGGCCACATACAGGGAAAATACCTATCCGCTGTGCTATTGCTCTGTACCTGCTTGCAAGGCATACGCCGCTGTGCTATCTCTCCGGGCCCCTTCTCTTCCTTTCTAAGTAAATTTCATTCAATAAAAACTCTTTTTTTTTTTTTTTTTTTGTTTTTTGGGCCACACCCGTTTGACGCTCAGGGGTTACTCCTGGCTATGTGCTCAGAAATCGCCCCTGGCTTGGGGGGACCATATGGGACGCCGGGGGATCGAACCGCGGTCCTTCCTTGGCTAGCGCTTGCAAGGCAGACACCTTACCTCCAGCGCCACCTACCCGGCCCTCAATAAAAACTCTTATTGGGGCCAGAGAGATAGCATGGAGGTGAGATTTGCTTTGCATGCAGAAGGACGTGGTTCAAATCCCAGCATCCCATATGGTCCCCAGAGCCTGCCAGGAGCAATTTCTGAGCAGAGTCAGGAGTAACCCCTGAACGCTGCCAGGTGTGATGCCCCCCCAAAAAAAACCACCTCTTTTATTGGGGCTGGAGTAGGGCATTTGCCTTGCGTGTAGCCAACCCAGGACGGACAGTGGTTCAAATCCCGGCATCCCATATGATGCACCATGCATGCCAGGAGTGATTTCTGAGCACAGAGCCAGGAGTAACCCCTGAGCGCCGCTGGATGTGACTCAAATCACCCCCGGAAAAAAACCTCTTTTATTGGGGCCAGAGTGATAGCATCCTACCTACTGTACTATCACTCCCTCCCCTACTGGATGAATTTTATTGGCGTCTCCATCTCTCCAGAGATAGTGCCATTATTTCAGACACTCCCACAATGAGACAGTCTTTTCCATCCAATTTTTATAAGTGGGTGTACAACAAAGCCCACTGATTAGTAGACAAACACAAAGCATTAAGTACACTTCTCGGGCCGGAGAGATAGCATGGAGGGAAGGCGTTCGCCTCTCATGCAGAAGGTCAGTGGTTCAAATCCCAGCATCCAATAGGGTCCCCTGAGCCTGCCAGGAGCGATTTCTGAGCACAGAGCCAGGAGGAACTCCTGAGCACTGCCGGGTGTGACCCCCCAAAAAAAAAAGTAC
The DNA here is from genome assembly GCF_024139225.1 of Suncus etruscus. Lineage (NCBI taxonomy): Eukaryota > Metazoa > Chordata > Mammalia > Eulipotyphla > Soricidae > Suncus > Suncus etruscus. The sequence goes on along the minus strand of NC_064854.1, from coordinate 120,973,262 downwards.
ACTTAAAAGTACACTTATCAGTTCAAATATGCCATTTATCCTAATCTTAAATTCAGTGTTTCCCTATTCCAAACAGCCAACAGTAGGATGATAGTGATCATTTTTTTCTTTTGCCATGATAACAAAGGAAGTGACTAAAGGCAAATAAGGAGGCAGAGAGAAGTTGCTCTGAGCTCTACTACATATCGCTTTTCTGACCCTACTTGATGGCATATACAGGGCGATATAGAGCCAAGAGTTTCCATGTCTCCTAGGAACAAAAATTGAGAGGACACACAGCTGGATTCCTGCAACTGCCAATTATGCAAGGACTCTGGAAAATATATTCACCAGGGTGGCCGGAGAGATACCATGGAGGTAGGGAGTTTGCCTTGCATGCAGAAGAACGGTGGTTCGAATCCCATACCCCATATGGTACCCCGAGCCTGACAGGAGCGATTTCTGAGCATAGAACCAGGGGGAACCCCTGAGCGCTGCTGAGTGGGACCCAAAAACCAAAAAAAAAAAAAAAATATATATATATATATATATTATATATATATATATATATTCATATATATTCACCAGGGAGACCGTTCAAAAGGCTGGTGTGCATGGGAGAGGCCCAAAACACCAAAGCCCCAAGCACTGCCAGGTTACCCCGGTGACTTCATATTACCAACCCAGAGCTGTACTGCATTACTGGCACCAAACTGGCACTCAAGACAAATAAACAGGCATATAAATAAAAAGAAAATATGCTCAGACAGAAGCTTCATGGCTGGCTTTAAAAAAGGTAACAAGCAGGGCCGGGTAGGTGGCGCTGGAGGTAAGGTGTCTGCCTTGCAAGCGCTAGCCAAGGAAGGACCGCGGTTCGATCCCCCGGCGTCCCATATGGTCCCCCCAAGCCAGGGGCGATTTCTGAGCACATAGCCAGGAGTAACCCCTGAGCGTCAAACGGGTGTGGCCCAAAAAAAAAAACCAAAAAAAAAAAAAAAGGTAACAAGCCTTGACCAGAGAAGAGAGTTCAAAGAGCTGAGTGCAGGAAGCTCAATTCAATCCCAGGGCTGACCCTGAGCACAGTGCTGTAGCAGACACGTTTAGGATGTGAGACCAAAACAAAAACCAAAAAGATAATAATGCCTTTGAAGCTGGAGTAATAGCACCGTGGATAGTATGTTTCCCTTAGTATATAGTGTATATATAGTATATGGCCTACCCAGGTTTGATCACCAGCATCCCATATCCCCCAAGCACTGCCAGGAATGACCCCTGTGCATCAATAGGTGTGGCCCCAAACCTAACAAACAAAAAAGGCAAAGCCTTTCACCTTTCTCTCTTTATTTCCTCAAAGGAGAAAAATTTTTATTGGTGGGGAAGGCAAGGGTTTGGACCACACCAGTAATGCTCAAGGGGCTATTCCAGCTCTGCACTCAGAAATTTCTCCTGCAGTGCTCAGGGGATCATATGGGATGCTGGCAATCAAACCCGGGTCTGCCACTTTCAAGACAAGTGCCTTACATGGTACTACCTCTCCAGCCCCTGTTGCTAGAAATTCTGAATGCCTCTCTTTAGCCCAGCCATTGCTTATCCAATCCTCTCCCTCCATCTGCTGGAAGCACTGATATCAATCAAGACTTGCTTGGGTCTATGGGATCACTAATATCTTAATCCACTTCTGTGGGTGTTTACTCAGGCCAACCATGTGTAACATTCTGTGCCAGGGAGAATAAAAGTGCACAACAGACCTAAGCTCGGGATGTAGAGAAGCTCCATTCTAGCAAGGTGATCGATCCACTTCAGTGGACGAAGCACAGAAAGAACAGGTATAACTGAGTAAAATGGGATTGAGGAGACTGTGCTACATTGACAGAATCCAGAAAGGTTCATGGAGGAAATGTGTAAACAATGGCATGAAAAAAAACACTAACAGGGCCGAAGAGATAGCACAGCAGTAGGGTGTTTGCCTTGCATACAGCTGATGCAAGACAGATGGTGGTTCCAATCCTGGCATCCCGTATGGTCCCCCGAGCCTGCCAAGGAAGATTTCTGAGCACAGAGCAGGAGTAACCCTTGAGCACCTCCAGGTGTGAGCCCCCTCCCCCCCAAAAAAAAAAAACAGTAGGGGGCCAGAGAGACAGCATGGAGGTAAGGTGTTTGCCTTGCATGCAGAAGGTCGGTGGTTGGGGGGCCAGAGACATGGCATGGAGGTAAGGCGTTTGCCTTGTATACAGGAGGACAGTGGTTCCAATCCCGGCATCCTGTACCGTCCTCCGAGCCTGCCTGGGGCGATTTCTGAGCATAGAGCCAGGAGTAACCCGAGCGCTGCTGCTGCCGCCGGGTGTGACTCAAAAACAAAAACAAAGAAACAAAAAAAAAAGGTCAGTGGTTCGAATCCCAGCATCCCATATGGTCCCCTGAGCCTACCAGGAGCAACTTCTGAGCATAGAGACAGGATTAACCCCAGAGTGCTGCTGGGTGTGAGCCCCCCCCCAAAAAAACAAAACAAAAAAAACAAAACAAAAACCAGTAGGATTTCTATCAGCCCTGAATAGATGCAAGGGCATTTGGTGGGATCATTTGATGACAAATGGACCAAGGACTTGGCAAGGGGCTAGCACAGACTGTGGTTACCACACAACAGGAGGCAGACGGAGACCCCAAGGACTCTGGAGAGTCCAACAAGGGTCCAAGGAGGACTGATCACTACTTACAGGTGAGGGATTTTCACTCCCTTCACCATTGCCCATCCCAGTGGAAAAGGACATGAGAATACAACCAGGGTCACCTGCTCACCTTTTCTGAATGAGTCCAAGCTGAACATTTCTGGCCAGGAGGGAAAGCTGGAATCCTAAAAAGGAGACAAAGAGGCAATGGTCAATATTCCTGATCCAGGAGCCACGGAGTCGAATTTCGTGATACAGAGAAAGCCGTGTCCACGTGAGCAGGATGAATGCAGCTGAAGCTCTTCATTCATGAGCCCCCAACCACCCCTGAAGCCTGAAAAGATGGCTGCTCTCTCCACTCAGGTAGATAATTAGAGGTCTCGGTCTCTTGCTCCTGGAGAGCTTCCTTCTTTGTCCCCCTCTCCCAGAGTCCTGCTAAACCAAAGAGGATCTATTTCATCCTGAAAGACAGGTATTTTCCACCTCATCGCCAGATCTGTGGTTTCCTTAGAATTTCTAGGAAGAGATAAATTTTTGCACGGACCCCGTTTCCCGTTTCTCCTTTAACACCAGGAAAGGGACTGATAGATGACTGCTCCATGGACAACCTAGTTTACTGGGCTTGCAAAAAAATTGACTCAAGCTGCCAGCAAAGAGACTTGACTGACAGAAACAAAGGGAAGACAGTAATTGAAAATAAAATGTTCTTTGTAATAGAGTCTCTAGACATAAGTCTATTAGCTTCCATCACAGGCAGAAAGAATTAGTGCAACTTGCTCATTTAGTTAATAACATGCAGCTAAGAAATAGATTTAGAAATTAAACACACAAACATGTTTTGTTTAATGATTTTTATTTTATTTTTTCTTAAGAATTTAGCTCTTTGGGCCCGGAGAGATAGCACAGCGGCGTTTGCCTTGCAAGCAGCCGATCCAGGACCTAAGGTGGTTGGTTCGAATCCCGGTGTCCCATATGGTCCCCCGTGTCTGCCAGGAGCTATTTCTGAGCAGATAGCCAGGAGTGACCCCTGAGCATCGCCGGGTGTGGCCCAAAAACCAAAAAATAAAAAATAAAAAAAATTTAGTTCTTTTTATTGCATTCGCTTTGGTTTTGTTTGTTTGATTGATTGATTTCTGTCTCCTGCGGTTCAGGGATCGAACCCAGAGCATCACACTTGTTCTATTACTCGACTATATCTCTGACACAACAATTTTTTGTTTTTTTTTTTGTTTTTGGGCCACACCCGACAGTGCCCAGGGGTCACTCCTAGCTGTCTGCTCAGAAATAGCTCCTGGTAGGCACGGGGGACCATATGGGACACCGGGATTTGAACCAACCACCTTTGGTCCTGGATCAGCTGCTTGCAAGGCAAACGCCGCTGTGCTATCTCTACGGGCCCTGACACAACAATTTTTTGTTTGCTTTGGGACTACACCTGGCAATGCTCAGGGGTTCCTCACTCAGTAATGACTCCTGATGATGTCCGGGAACCATATACATGAGATACCAGTGATCCATCAAACATCAGGTTGGTCATGTGCAAGGCAAATGCCCTATACTGTCACTTGGGCCCTTGCCCAACAATTTTGTCTTCAAACACCATTCAAAATCTGGGGCCAGAGAGATAGTACAGTAGTGGGTAGGACACCTATCTTCCAGATAGCAGGCCTGGATTTGGTTCCCAACATATGGTTCCCTAAAAACTGCCAGGAGTAATTCCTTAGAACAAAACAAGGAGTAACTCCTGAGAATTGCTGGGTGTGCCCCTCCCGCTCAAATTCCAAATCTGGGAGCCAGAGCAATAGAATAGCAGATAGTGCTCTTGCCTTGCACACAGCTGACTTGGATCTAATCCCCAGACCCCAAAGGTCCCCAGAGATTGCCAGGAGTGATCCCTAATCCCTGAGCACAGAGCCAGTAATAAGCCATGACCACCACCAGGTGTAACCCAAAAACAAAAACAACAAATGAAACAAAATAATTCCAAGACAGGGGCCAGAGAGATCAGAGAGATAGCATGGAGGTAGGGCGTTTGGCTTACATGCAGAAGGACGGTGGCCAGAGAGATCAGAGAGATAGCGTGGAGGTAGGGCGTTTGCCTTACATGCAGAATGACGGTGGTTCGAATCCCAACATCCCATGTGGTCTCCCGATCCTGCCAGAAGCTATTCTGAGTGTAGAGCCAGGAATAACTCGAGTGCTTGCCGGGCGTGACCCAAAAACCAAAAAAAAAAGTTCCAAGACAGACTTGGTTTAGTTTTATGATTTTTGGTTTTTTGGGGGGTTTTTTGCTTTTATGGGGGGCCACACCCAATGATGCTCAGGGGTTACTCCTGGCTATAAGTTCAGAAATTGCTCCTGGGGGCCCGGAGAGATAGCACAGCGGTGTTTGCCTTGCAAGCAGCCGATCCAGAACCAAAGGTGGTTGGTTCGAATCCCGGTGCCCCATATGGTCCCCCGTGCCTACCAGGAGCTATTTCTGAGCAGACAGCCAGGAGTAACCCCTGAGCACTGCCGGGTGTGGCCCAAAAACCAAAAAAAAAAAAAAAAAAAGAAAAAAAAGAAATTGCTCCTGGCTTGGGGGAACATATGGGACACGGGGGATAGAACCGTGGTCCCTCCTAGGTTAGCCACATGCAAGGCAAACACCCTACCGATTGCGCCACCACTCCAGCCCCTCCAAGACAAACTTTTAGGAGGCTGGAGTGATAGTATAGAAAGCAGGGCATTTGCCTTGCACTCGGCTGACCTGAGTTCAATCCTTGTCATCCCATATAATTCCCAGAGCACTGCCAGGAGCGATCTATGGATGCTAAGTAGTAACCCCTGAGCATCATCGGTCTGATCCAAAAATAAAAACAAAATCAGTCTTGTAGGAGATTCGAGCAATGACAAAGCGGGTAGAGCATTTGCCTTGCACAGCCTACCCGGGTTTGATCCCCGACATCCTATATGGTCCCCCAAGCCTGCCAGAAGCGTTTTCTGAGCGCAGAGCCAAGAATAACTCCTGAACACCACTGGGTATAGCCCCAAACAAAAAAATTAATCTTGTGGATGTCCTCAATCATGTAGTATTCCTTCAAACCTTGATGAGCATTGCAACTAAGAATGCAAGTACATGGAGAGATAGCACAGCGGTGTTTGCCTTGCAAGCAGCCGATCCAGGACCAAAGGTGGTTTGAATCCCGGTGTCCCATATGGTCCCCGTGCCTGCCAGGAGCTATTTCTGAGCAGACAGCCAGGAGTAACCCCTTAGCAACGCCGGGTGTAGCCCCCCCCAAAAAAAAGAATGCAAGTACTGCAACCTACTGTGTGACCCAGTCAAGCACCATAGTTAAATGTGCAGGCAACTAATCCCCATCATCACAACCATAATATCCACAGCAACAAAGGGAATGGAAGGGCAGAGGAAAGAAAAAGTTTAAGATAGCAATAATGGGGCCCGGAGAGATAGTGCAGCGGTGTTTGCCTTGCAAGCAGCCGATCCAGGACCAAAGGTGGTTGGTTCGAATCCCGGTGTCCCATCTGGTCCCCAGCTATTTCTGAGCAGACAGCCAGGAGTAACCCCTGAGCAAGGCCGGGTATGGCCCAAAAACCAAAAAAAGAAAAATAAAAAGATAGCAATAATGTAGTGTTTCTGAGTTAAGTGCATCAACATGATATTGACGTTATGTGGCCTTACCTTAAAAACCTCTTTGGGGCTGGAGCAATAGTACAGTGAAGGGTGTTTGCCTTGCACAGAGCCAACCCAGGTTCAATCCCCAGCATCCCATATGGTCGGTCTACTGAGCCCCCCAGGAGTGATTCCTGAATGCAGAGCCAGGAGTAACCCCTTCCATACTACTGGATATGGAAAATAAAAACAATCCTCAAGGGGCTGGAGTGAAGGCACAGCGGTAGAGCATTTGCCTTGCACAAAGAAACACCCTCAAGACATCTATATGATATTCAGCAAATCAAGATAATGGAATCTACACTCTTGAATGCTGATACCACTTAAATTGTGAGAAAACTGGGAGTTGAGAAAAGGGCTGACTTGCAGCCAAGTCTGGTTTCTTATTTTTTGTTTTGGGGTCATACACTGTGGCACTTAGCAATTACACAGAGCTCTGCACTCAGGAATTACTCCTGACAGAGCATTGAGGGACCATCTGGGATGCTGGGGATCAAACCCAGGTCGATCACATGCAAGGCAAATTTCCTACACACTGTACTATTATTCCTTTTATTTATTTATTTATCTATTTATTCATTTATTCATTTATTTATTTTGGTTTTTGGGTCACACCCGGCGGCACTCAGGGATTCCTCCTGGCTCCGTGCTCAGAAATAGCTCCTGGCAGGCTCAGGGGATCATATGAGATGTCAGGATTCGAACCAATGACCTTCTGCATGAAAGGCAAACAAACACCTTACCTCCATGCTATTTCTCAGGCCCCTGTACTATTATTCTTGCCCTGACCAAGACTTTTATTTGTTTTTGTTTTTGGGTCACACCCAGTAGCGATCAGGGGTTACTTCTGGCTCTGTGTTCAGAAATCGATCCTGGCAAGCTCAGGGTACCACATGGGATGCCAGGAATCGAACTGGATCGGCAAACACCCTACTGCTGTGCTATCACTTCAGTCCAGAGCCAAGTCTTTTAGATTCATAGCTGATCTGTCCAAATGTTATCCTCTCCCCTAGGAATGCTGGGAATTTCAGTCAATCAGGTATGGTAGTGCAGAGAGAAAACTTCAGTGTTAACAGTGATAATGTTTACTTAAAGAAGTTAAATTCGGGGGCCCAAGAGATGATCCAGTGGGTAGGGCATTTGTCTTCCACACATATGACGCAGGATTGATCCCCAGGATTCCATATGGTCCCCTAAGCCTGCCAGGAGTGATTCTTGAGTGTACAGACAGAAGCAACCCCTGAGTACCTACAGTGTGGCCCAAAAACCAAATACAAAGAAAAAAAGAGAAGATGAAAAAATCAACAGTCTGGGTCTAGAGAGATAGCATAGCAGCAGCAGGTAGAGAGTTTGCATATGGTAATTTTAGTTCAACACCCGGCATCCCATATGGTTCCCAAGCCCACCAGGAGCGATCCTGAGTGCAGAGCCAGGAGTAAGCCCTGAGCACTGCTCAACTGTGGACATACAAAAAAGGGGGGGCTGGAGAGATAGCATGGAGGTAAGGCGTTTGCCTCTCATGCAGAAGGATGGTGGTTCAAATCCCAGCATCCCATATAGTCCACCGAGTCTGCCAGGAGTGATTTCTGAGCATGGAGCCAGGAGTAACTCCTGAGCTGCCAGGTGTGACCCAAAAATTAAAAAAAAAAAAAAAAAAAAAAAAAACTCTAGGGGCTGAAAGGATAGTACAGGAGTAAAACATTTGGTCCCCTAAGCACTTCCAGGGATCACATCTGAGCAAAGAGCCATGAATACTATCAGGTGAGGCCCAAAAGTCAAAAGCAAAAACAAAACTGTTAAGAGGCAAGAGCAGGGGCCGGGAAGGTGGCGCTAGAGATAAGGTGACTGCCTTGTAAGCTCTACCAAGGAACGGACCTCGGTTCGATCCACCGGCGTCCCATATGGTCCCCCCAAGCCAGGGGCGATTTCTGAGCACATAGCCAGAAGTAACCCCTGAGCGTCAAACGGGTGTGGCCCAAAAACCAAAAAAAAAAAAAAGAGGCAAGAGCAGGGCCCGGAGAGATAGCACAGCGGCGTTTGCCTTGCAAGCAGCCGATCCAGGACCAAAGGTGGTTGGTTCAAATCCCGGTGTCCCATATGGTCCCCCGTGCCTGCCAGGAGCTATTTCTGAGCAGACAGCCAGGAGTAACCCCTGAGCACCGCCGGGTGTGGCCCAAAAAACCAAAAAAAAAAAAAAAAAAAAAAAAAAAAGAGGCAAGAGCAGGGGCCAGAGCAGGGGTGCAAGCGGTAAGGTGCCTGCCTTGCCCGCGCTAGTGTAGGATGGACTGCAGTTCAATCCCTCAGCGTCTCAGATGGTCCCCCAAGCCAGGAGCGATTTCTAGTGCATAGCCAGGAGTAACCCCTGAGCGTCACCGGGTGTGGCCCAAAACCAAAATAAAAAAGAAGAGCGAAGAGTAATAGTACAGCACATAGCTGACCCAGATTCAATTCCCACTATTCCACATGGTCCCTGAGCCCACCAGGAGTGACAGCTAAGTACACAGCCAAGAATAATCCCTGAGCACTGCCAGGTGTGGCTCGAATCCCTCCCCTCACACCCCCCCCCCCCAAATAATCTCTGATCTCTTCTATGTCAATCAAGGCTCATATGACACAATCTTTTCCTATATGGGTCTAAGAAAATATGGTATGAGATTTAAGATAGGATCTATTAGGGGTTGTAGAGATAGTGCAGTAGACAGGGCACTTGCACAAGTTCACTTCCCAGGTTCCCTTCCCAGGATCCGATATGGATCCGTAAGCCTGTCAGAAGTAACTCCTGCCAGGAGTAAGGCCTAAACACAGCCAGGTGTGGAAAACAAACAAACAAACAAACAATATCTATTAGAACTTGGGACTGGCGAGGTGGCGCTAGAGGTAAGGTGTCTGCCTTGCAAGCGCTAGCCAAGGAAAGGACCACAGTTTGATCCCCTGGCGTCCCATATGGTCCCCCCAAGCCAGGGGCAATTTCTGAGCGCGTAGCCAGGAGTAACCCCTGAGCATCTAACAGGTGTGGCCCGAAAAACCAAAAAAAAAAAAAAAAAAAAAAAAATATCTATTAGAACTTATAGTGGATAAAGTGCTTGCCTTACAATGCAGCTGCTCCAGTAGAATCCCAGGCTAAATAAGGTCTCTCTCCCAAAAAAACACTGCAAGGAGTGATCTATGAGCATAGAACCAATAGTAAGGCCCAAGTGGCCCAAAAAACAAACCAAAACAACTGAAAAAGATCTTTCAGAATTCTTGTTGTTTTTGACCTAAAGATGGTCAGGGTTTACTCCCGATTCTGCACTCAGAAATCACTTGTTGGGGCTGGAGAGATAGCACAATGGCAGGGTGTTTGCCTTGCACACAGCTGACCCGGGATGTACCCGGGTTCGGTTCCTGGCATCCCGAGCTTGGTTCCCCAAGCCTGCCAGGAGTAACCCTTGAACACAGCCGGGTGTGGCCCAAAAAGAAAAAAAAAATCACTCCTGGCAAGCTTGAGGACCATGTGAAATGCCAAGGATTGAACCCGGGTTGACCATGTACTATCGTTCTGGCCCCCCTAGAACAGTATTTCTAAACTAGGGACATATGAGTCCCCTGTAGGAACCCAAGGTATTTCAATGGGATATAGGTGAAAACCCCATAAACTGGGAGGGGTGTGTGGGGTGCCACAGCACAAACTAAGAAGCTAATCATGGGCCCGGAGAAATATTACAGCAGCATTTGCCTTGCAAGAAGTCGATTTAGGACCTAAGGTGGTTGGTTCGAATCCCGGTGTCCCATATGGTCCCCCGTGCCTGCCAGGAGCTGTTTCTGAGCAGACAGCCAGGAGTACTGCTAGGTGTGGCCCAAAAACCAAAACCAAAACCAAAAAAAAAAAAAGGAAGCTAACCAGTGTAAGACAGGGTACTACAGGAAGAAAAGAAGGTCGGGAGAGGGTCAGGTCAGGTAGAGGAAAGTTGAGATACGCTGCTCTAGATCATTTCTTAGAAATCTACAAGAAAAGCAACTTTCAGAATTATGCTGAAAGTCTTTAGGATTGATAATCTTTTGCTTTGTTTTGTTTTTGGACCACACCCGGGGGCACTCAGGGGTTACTCCTGACTTTATACTCAGAAATCACTCCTGACAGGATTGGGGGACCATAAGGGATACTGGGAATAGAACCCGCGTCCATCGTGGGTAGGCCACAAATATTCTACCACTGTGCTATCACTCTGGCCCCCTCGAATTAATATTAAATAGGTTTGAGCTATTTAAATAGAGTACCTGCTTTGGATAAGAGGTAGGATGCTTGCCCTGCACCCCATATAGTTCCCTGACAAGAGTAATCTCTGAGCAGAGCCAGAAATAAGCCCTGAACACCCCCAGGTGCCTAAAAATAAAACAAAAAAGTACTTGCCTTACATGTTTAAGAATTTGAGTTTAGGGCCTGGAGAGATAGCACAGCGGCGTTTGCCTTGCAAGCAGCCAATCCAAGACCAAAGGTGGTTGGTTCAAATCCCGGTGTCCCATATGGTCCCCCGTGCCTGCCAGGAGCTATTTCTGAGCAGACAGCCAGGAGTAACCCCTGAGCACCGCCGGGTGTGACCCAAAAAAAAAAAAGAATTTGAGTTTAATCCCTGCAACCACATGCCCTGTTCCAGTACCTTGGAGTATGACTCTAGTGGTCCCCAGCATCACTAGGTCTGAACACTGAGCTAACACTAAGAACCAAGAATCTACTATAGAATCTCTACATTACTTGGGGGACTGCCCCCCAAAATTAGCCAGAACTTCTCTTTAATAATTTAGAAATAGGGGCTCGAGAGATAGCACAGTGGTAGGGCGTTTGCCTTGCAAGTGGCCAGCCCAGGACCGATGGTATTTCGAATCCTGGCATCCCATATGGTCCCTCGTGCCTACCAAGAGTTATTTCTGAGCACAGAGCCAGAAGTAACCCCTGAGTGCTGCCAGGTGTGGCCCAAAATCCAAACCAAAAAAAAAAAAGAAAAAATTTAGAGATAGAGCCAGAACTGGTAGTAAAACAGATAGAACACTTGCCTTGCACACAGCTGACCCAGGTTCAACCCCCAAGCTCTCTAAATGGTCATCCAAGCCCTACCAAGAGCGAGCACAAAGCTAGGGCTAAACCCTGAGTACAACTCGTGTGGTCCCAAAACAAAAAGAAAAAGATAACTTTTGGAACTAGAGAAATAGCACAGTGGGCAGGAAACTTACTTTGCATGCAGCTGACCTGAATTCAATCCCCAGCATAGCACGTGATTTCCAAAGCTCCACCAGAAGGGATCCCTTATCATAGGTCCAGGAGTAAACCCTGAGCACCACTAGGTGCTCCAACCCCCAAAAAAGTAATAAAAATAAAATATAGATAACTTTCTTCCCAGATAGTCACAAATGTCTCTAGCATATCACTTGTGGCCACAGCATGAGATCCACCATTGTTTTATGCACTGGCTCAACCAACTTACCTTACGAGAGCACGGACAGTCCCAGATTTTGTAGGCTTTTGAATTGGAGCTGAATTCCCGCCTTGCTATTCCTCATCACGAGGCTGGGCCTCCTCCTGAGAAGTACAGTGCTGGGTCACTAAAGTGATAGGCCCACCATAGAGAAAGAAAGACGCTTAGGATCATGGAAATTGATTCACTCATTCATATAAGGACATGTATTGTTAGTGGCATGAACTATACAAACTGGACATGCTGGTTTCATTTCAAGCTCGTTCAGGACCTACTTAAAATTGTGAGCTGTCCTACAACAACACCTGCAAGATTATCTCGAACAAGGGCCCAAGAGCTACTACAGGGGTGAAGGCACCTTCCATGCTAGACCCATGCTCCTCATTATTGAACATTATCAGGTATAGTTCCGAAGGAACGTCTCCTCCTCCACCAGCACTATCAGGACTGGCCCTGGTGGTGTGTCCAATTTACAGGGACTGAGTGAGCATCATCGAATTCTTGGCTCTTTGCATTAAACCAAGTGGCTGAATTGGCAGAGAATCAACAGTAGTGCTCCCCAGTAACACTTGGGAGTTTTGCTAAATATAAAAATAAAATTGGGTCAATAACATCTGATTACTGAACATTATTTTGTTGTTGTGTTGCTCTTGGACCATACTCAGTGATGCTCAGGGGTTACTTCTGGCTCAGCAATTGAGTATTAGAATGAAACCTTCATGCCTAAATGTAAAAGCATGCACTCGGTCTATTGAGCTATCCTTCCACCCTAAATTATCATTTTCATAACTTACAAAGTTATTCCATAAACTTTATCTCTATCTATGTAATCACCCCAAGAATTTATCCTTCCTGGGGCCAGAGAGATAGCATGGAAGTAAGGCATTTGCCTTGCATGCAGAAGGACAGTGGTTCGAATCCCGGTATCCCATATGGTCCCCCGAGCCTGCCAGCAGCAATTTCTCTGAGCGTAGAGCCAGGAGGAACCCCTGAGCATTGCCTGGTGTGACCCAAAAAACAAAAACAAACAAACAAAAAAATGTATCCTTCCTGAGGGGTCAGAGCAATAGCACAATGGTTACAGCTGATCTGGGTTTGATCCTGGCATCCCAGATGGTCCCCCAAGACGCCAAGAGTAATCCCTGAGCACCACTGGATGTGGTCTCAAAACAAAACAATTTTCCTTGGGGCTGAAGCAACAGTACAACACATAGGATATTTGCTTTGCACGTGACTGACCTGGGTTCAATCTCTAATACCCCATGTGGCTACCCGAGCCCACCAGGAGTGATTCCTGAGTTCAGAGCCAGGAGTAAACTTTGAGTACCACTGGGTATGACCCCAAAACAAAACAAAAATAAGTTATCTTTCCCAAAGAAAGATACTAAGATTTTCCTAAAGAAAGTTACAACTTTGGGCCAGAACAATAGTACAGAGGGCAAGGTACTGACCCAGAACCCTATATAATATGGTCTCCTGAGCCCAACAGGTGTGTGTCATTCCTGAATATACGGCCAGGAGTAAGCACTGAGTACAATTCGGTATGCCCCGCCCCCACAAAAGAAAAAGTTACACAACTTGGCCAAGATTTCATTGCTGCCTTCGTCCAAATGGATTTCTACAAAGAGATATTGGGCACCAAAATTTTCCATGCCTGTATTCCACTATTCTTACTTCCATGCTATCATACATCTAAATATCACGAGATTCATTCTTTGAAATAAAATTTTTGGAATCAGAGGGTTAGTATAGTGGTAGGGCACTTGACTTGCATGCAGCCAACCCAGGTTTGACTCCTGGTCTCCAAGAACCACCTGAAGCGATCCCTGAGTACAGAGCCAGGAATAACCTCTGAGTACTGCCAGATGTGACGAAAGAAAAGGAAAGGAAAGGAAAGGAAAGGAAAGGAAAGGAAAGGAAAGGAAAGGGAGAGAAAGAAAGAAAGAAAGAAAGAAAGAAAGAAAGAAAGAAAGAAAGAAAGAAAGAAAGAAAGAAAGAAAGAAAGAAAGAAAGAAAGAAGAAAGAAAGAAAGAAGAAAGAGAAAAAGACAGCGGCGTTTGCCTTGCAAGCAGCTGATCCAGGACCAAAGGTGGTTGGTTCGAATCCCGGTGTCCCATATGGTCCCCCGTGCCTGCCAGAAGCTATTTCTGAGCAGACAGCCAGGGGTAACCCCTGAGCACCGCCGGGTGTGGCCCAAAAACTTAAAAAAGAAAAAGAAAAAATTTGGGGCCGGAGCAATGGCGCAAGTAGTAGGGCATTTGCCTTGCATGCACTAACTTAGGATGGACCGCCGTTCAATCCCCTGGCATCCTATATGGTCCCCCAAGCCAGGTGCGATTTCTGAGCACATTGCTAGAAGTCACCCATGAGCGTCACCGGGTGTGGCCCGAAAACAAAAAAAGAAAAATGTTATATTGGGCTAGTGCGATAGTACAGCAGATAAGGCACTTGCCTTGCACAGGACCAACTCAGGTTCAATCCCCAGCATCCCATACGGTCCTCTCAACCCATCTGTAGTAATTCGTGAGTGCAGCGCCAGGAGTAAGCCCTGAGCACCTCCGGGTGTGAACCAAAACAAAACAAAACAAAAGATCTGACTGATAAACTTTGAACCATAGTTACATAAGTTAAAACACTTGGGCAGTAAGCATTCTACGCGGGGGAGAAACTGTAGCAAAGAATGTTATTTCCTGCACCTAAAATAACCGTACAAGTCAAGAACGCTATAATAACAAACTCCAAATAGTGTATCACAAGACTGGAAACTCTCACTAGTGCGGAAGATCCAAATGCTAATTATGAGAGGCGGCCCAGATCCATAGTGACAACGGGTTGAATGCCTTCAAAGAAACTGCAAAGAGGACCCATTAATTAGACCATCTAACTTCTCTCTGGGTCACTTGGTTTGCAATCCAAGTCAGGTGGGAAGTCTGCAGCAGGCAATCTGCAGTTCACTTCACCTGCTAGCTAGAGAGTGCATAGAGAGCAAATCCCAAGGGTCGGGTTTGCCTTGTGGGGGCACAGTCTACCTTGCAAAAAAAGGAAAAAAAAATCACAATGAAGGAAGGGGGAACCAATATTACTGCAGGTGGGCCTGCTAGACGGCAGGGTGATGCCATTCTCCAAGGCTGGGGGGTGGCTGAGAGGGGACCCCTGGGATTCCAGTGCATTGCAAACAAAGGACCCAACATGCATTCGGTCTTCCCCTACCAACTGGGACGAGTGCTCCCCAGCAAACAAAGAATGCCACATCCCCGGGCCTTCCCCCAGGGGCGAGCAAAGTGCCCAGGAGGAGGCAACCGGGAGAGCCAGGAGGCAGCAGGCGCGGGCTGCCCGGGAGCAAGACAAAGGTCCCGCCCGGGGCCCTGGGAGGTCTTCCGAGCCGCAGGCCTGGGCCCAGCTGGGCCGAGCATCCCCGGAGGCCCCGGCGTGCTCGCGCCACTGGAAGCGGCCTCGCCCGCGGCCCCCGCGGCGCCCCGGGCTCCCAGGCCCGGCCCGCAGACCTGCCCGGCGCCCGCCCCCGCCCGGCTCCATGGCAACGGCAGGCCGAGGCCCGGCTGCCCAGGCTGGGCCGGGAAGGGCTGGCTTCCCGGGCAGGCCGGGCCTGGGATGCCCGGGCCCGCTCTCGGGCCTCCCGCCGCTCCGCTCCGCTCTGCCGCCAAGCCGGCGGCGGGAAGCGAACCCCCATGCTCGCGCCGACCACCCCGGGCCCGGCGACGCCCTCGGAAGGGCACGAAAAGGGAGAAGAAAAAGCCCAATTCACCTGTTGTTACAGATGGGAAACAAGCCTCGCTGCACCGCGCATGAGCCACGGAACCCCCCCCCCGGCCGCGGCGGACTACAACTCCCATAAGGCCCCGCGCGACGAGCGGCTCCTTCCGGGTCTGGGGTCGGGGCGGAAGTCCCCGATCTAGAGGGCGGAAGTCTCCGATCTGGAAGGCGGAAGTCCCTGCCAGCCGCCCTCAAAAAAGCCGCTCTCCGCGCCCCGCTCCGCGCGTTCACACCCGCGGCCCGCGGCCGCCCCGCGTAGCATCATCGTGTCTCCTGTGGGTCCGCGGCGCGGCGGCTCTCAGGGCGGGCGGCCTTACACCGCTTCGGAACTCGAGTGTGTGTGGGAGGGAAAACAAGTGGCGACGGGAGGGCGGGACTTCCGGTGGTCCCGGGAGGTTGGACTTCCGGTGTTGCCGGGAGGCGGGACTTCCGGTGATGCCCAGCGACGGCGTCGTCCCCCTCCCTCCCTCCAAGGAGCTCTCTGCTTGGTTTCTTTCTCTTCGACTCATTGAGCACTGGAGGGCCGTCCACCTCGTTGCCCGCGAAAAGAATGCCGCCCGGTCAGGGTCGAGTAGTCAGGAAGCTTCTTTGGAGCCCGGAGAGGAGATAGCACAGCGGGAGGGCGTTTGCTTTTCTTGCATGCGGCCTAGCAGGGACCCGGGTTCGATTCCCGGCAACCCAGTTGGTCCCCCAGCTTGCCTGGAAGGGTGCAATTTCTGAGTGCGGAGCCAGAATGCACTGAGCATTGTTGGGTGTGGCCCAGAAACCAATTAATCAATAAGTAAAAATTAAGTTTGCAAAAGAAAATGGAATCTTTGTTTTTTTGTTTTGTTGGTGGGGGGGCTATATCTGGAGCTACTCAGCTAGCAATATTAAGGAGTTACTCCTGGCGGTGCTCAGGACTCCCTATGGGATGTCAGAGATGTAATTCGGGTCGAAGGTGTGCATGGCAAGCTTCCTTATCCAAATCACTCGGACCCCTGAGAGTCTTAATCCAGAAGCACTGGCTCTTACTCCCATCGCCTTCCCCCAGGCCCATTGCCAAAGCTCTTCAAATCCTCTCTGATCTGCTAATCCTTTAGGGACTTGGGAATTGCTTTCTCACAGGGGGGTTAGCAAGAAAACAAGCGATGGCACATTGTAACTTGTACAACCTTAGAAGGCCTGGGTGGCACTTGGTGGCAAGAAGTCCACAGCGTTGCTGGGGTGATCTACAGAGATGCTGCCATCTCACCACTTCCATACACACCCCAGCTCCTAACCCCCCTTATCTTTTCATCATCATCCCCTGTAATGCCTGTAATAGATAAAGCTCTTGTGCTTCTTAAGAGGAATCCTGAGAAGGCCACGGGGTTAACCTTGATGCTGGGCAGGCATTTTTATTTTGTGAGAGGGTTGTGCTGGAGGGCTACTCTTATTAGGAACTGAGAGACCATACAGTACCAGCAATCAGTTTGGGGCTTCTGCATGCAAAACATTTGCTCCAACCTGTTTTCCATTTTTCTTTTCTTTTGGAGGGAGAAAGGGGGTTTGGGCCACACCCGGCAGCGCCCAGGGGTTACTCCTGGCTCTCTGCTCAGAAATCGCTCCTGGCAGGCTCAGGGGACCATATGGGATGCCGGGACTCGAACCACCATCCTTCTCATGCAAGGCAAACATCCTACCTCCGTGCTATCCCCCCGGCCTTCCCATTTTTCCCTTTTAAACTGATTTGTAATATGGTTACTAAAGTAGTATTATACATATCACTTTACCTCAGGGGTCTCAAACTCAATTTACCTGGGGGCCCGCAGGAGGCAAAGTCGGGGTGATCCTTGAGTGCAAAGTCAGTAGTAAGCCTTGAACATTGGGGGGTGTGACCCAAACAACTAAAACAAAACAAAACAAAAAAAGATTCCTCTAGGGCAGGGCCACAAAATGTTGTACGAAGAGCTGGAAACGGCCCACGGGCCTCGAGTTTGAGACCCCTGCTTTACCTCCTTTCAGCACCCAGTTTTTGTCCAGAATGATAATTTCCAACTATTATTGTCATAGTGGTCCCTTCTCTTTCCTAACTGTATTCCCCCACTCTTTGGGGCAAGTTTCCTACCATGAGCTAGTCCTCCTGTCCCTCATCTCTATTGTTTTTGGGTATTATTACTATACTTTTTTTTTTTTTTTTTTGCTTTTTGGGTCACACCCGGTGGGTGACACTCGGGTTAATCCTAGCTATGCACTCAGAAATCGCTCCTGATTTGGGGGACCATATGAGATGCCGGGGGATCGAACAGCAGTCCAGTCTAGGTTAGCCTTGTGCAAGGCAAACAGCCCACTGCTCCAGCCACTATACTATTTTTTATATCCTGCAAGAGTCCTATCAATTTATGTCTACCCTATACTTCTTTATATTTTGTTTTGTTTTGTTTTAGGGCCAAACCCATTGGTCCTTAGGGGTTACTCCTGGCTCTGCACTCAGAATTGCTCCTGGCAGGCTCAGGGGACCATATGAATTGCTGGGAATCAAACCCTGGTCCATCCCAGATTAGCCACATGCAAGGCAAACACTCAACCATTGTTCTATCTCTCCAGCCCCTATCCCTAGCCTTCTGACTCATATTGCTCAACATAATACTCCCATATCCTGGGACTGGAGTGAGAAGTGCACACTAGATTGGGCGTTTGCCTTGCACATGGCCAACCTGGGTTCGATCCTCAGCATCGCATATTGTCCCTCATCTGGCCCCAAACCAAAAACAAACAAAAATACTCTCCATATCCATGTATAAGCAAATTTCATGGCTTCATTTTTTTCTAACAGCTGCATAATATTTCATTGTGTAAATGTAACACAGTTTCTTTAGCCACTCATCTGCTCTTGGGCACTTTGGTTGTTTCCAGGTTCTAGCTATTGCAAATATTGCTGCAGTGAACATAGGAGTGCAGATGTCTTTTCTGCATTGTGCTTTTGGGTCCACTGGGTATATTTCCAGGAACAGTAATACCATGCCCTAGTCCTTTAAACGGTGTCTCCAGCTCTAGAATGTTCAATCCTGGGCTGGAACAATAGTACAGTGGGTTAGGACACTTGCCTTGCACATGGCTGACTGGGTTCCATCTAAAGCACCCCATGTGGGACTGGAAAGATAGCACAGCAGTAGCGTGTTTGCCTTGCAAGCGGCCAACCCAGGGTCGATGGTGGTTCGAATCTCAGCATCCCATATGGTCCCCCATGCCTGCCAAGAGCTATTTCTGAGCACAGAACCAGGAGTAACCCCTGAGCACCGCCGAATGTGGCCCAAAAAGCAAAACCAAAAAAAAAATTATGTTATTTATTGTAAGACAAAATTTTTACAGTTGCATTTTCAAAAGACTGGAAGTGTGAGGATAGAATTGGCTGGAAAAACAGAAGCTGGGATAACTAATTATATGAAATCAGATGAAATGAGAAACTGAATTAGGAACAGCAGTGGAATTAGATGATGAATATAGAATGCCAAGGCCAATTCCTGGCCACAGCTAAGTGTGGCAAAATGAATTTTCCATCTGGGCCAGGGTCACTGGATGGGTTATGCACTGTTAGCATAATTAAAGGAAATAGGAGGAGTGGTGGCACAAGTGGTAGGCATTTGCCTTGCACGCACTAACGTAGGACAAACCGCTGTTCGAACCCCCCAACCCCGGCATCCCATATGGTCCCCCAAGCCAGGAACAATTTCTGAACTCATAACCAGGAGTAACCCCTGAGCATCACCAGATGTGGCCCAAAAAAGTAAAAACAAAACAAAACAAAAACAAACAAAAAGGCAATAGGGGCCAGAGAGATAGTACAGGTGTTAGTACAGGGGTTAAGAATCTTGGGGCAGGCCCAGAGAGATAGCACAGCGGTGTTTGCCTTGCAAGCAGCCGATTCAGGACCTAAGGTGGTTGGTTGGAATCCCGGTGTCCCATATGGTCCCCCGTGCCTGCCAGGAACTATTTCTGAGCAGACAGCCAGGAGTAACCCCTGAGCACCGCCAGGTGTGGCCCAAAAACCAAAAAAAAAAAAAAAAAAAAAAAAGAATCTTGGGGCATGGGGCCAGAGAGATAGCATGGAGGTAAGGTGTTTGCCTTTCATGTGGAAGGATGGTAGTTCAAATCCAGGCATCCCATATGGGCAGGCTCAGGCCTGCCAGGGGAGATTTTCTGAGCATGGAGCCAGGAGTAACCCCTGAATGCTGTCGGGTGTGACCCAAAAGCCAAAAAAAAAAAAAAAAAAAAGAATCTTAGGGCTTGGGGCTGGAGAGATAGCATGGAGGTAAGGCGTTTGCCTTGTGTACAGATGGTCAGTGGTTTGAATCCTGGCATCCCATATGGTCCCCCGAGCCTGCCAGGAACAATCTCTGAGCATAGAGCCACGAGTAACCCCTGAGCACTGCTGGGTGTGACCCAAAAACCAAAACCAAAAAAGAATCTTGGGGCCAGAGAGATAGCATGGAGGTAAGGCGTTTGCCTTTCATATAGAAGGTCAGTGGTTCGGAATCCCAGCATCCCATAAGGTCGCCTGCCAGGGGTGATTTCTGAGCCTAGAGCCAGGAGTAACCCCTGAGTGCTGCTGGGTGTGAAAAAAAGAAAGAAAAAAAAAGGAGAGGGATGAGAGGAGAGGAGAGGACAGGAGAAGTGAGCGGAGTGGAGGGGAGGGGAGGAGAGGAGAGGAAGAGATCCATGGTATGCAGGGCTTTCTTCTAGCTCTGTGTTCAGGTTCCACTCCTACTGAGGCTCAGAGGACCACATGGGGAATACCGTATATAGATCGACTCAGCTGAGTGTACGGCGCCAAGGACCTTACACACTGTACTATCTCTTTAGCCTTCAAGGAAAAATTCGAGGAAAGAAAACAATAGAAGAGTTCAACAGATAGTACAGGTGATAACTTAGAGTTGGCCTTTCATGTGGTTACCTGATTCAAATCCTGACTCATTCCATGATCGCTTCAAGCACCATCAGTGGTCACAGATGGTCACTGAACACATAGCTAGGTATGACCCCCAAACCCAAAGCAAATACCTACATACATATATACATTGAACAGAAGGTGAGGGGAAAAAGAAAAAAATGTAAAGACGTGGGGGCTGGAGAGATAGCACAGTGCTAGGGCGTTTGCCTGACACGCAGCTGATTCAAACAGATGATGGTTCGAATCCCAGCATCCCATGTGGTCCCCTGCACCTGCCAGAAGCAACTTCTGAGCGCTGCCGGGTATGACCCAAAAAAACAACAACAACAAAACAAACAAAAGTAAACATATGAGAAATAATATACATAAGCAATTATGAGTGCAATTATTATTAATCACATTGTAAGAAACATGCTTACATTTGGCCCAGTGAGTATATACTTCAGTGATAGGACACATGTACTGAGTTTGAATCTGGCATGGGTTAGAAATAGGGTTCAATTTTTTGCTTATTGTTCTCAAATCTAGGAAAGCCCTGACTACAGAGCCAAACATTTTGTTGGTTCCAGTCTGCTTTTGGTAACATTGGAGTCTGAAAGCTATTCTTCTATTGAGCACTAGAGAGCAGTGTTTATGTATTCACTTCTTTATGTCCACATCCAGCGATGCTCAGTTACTCCTGGCTCTGCACTCCAGAATCACTTCTGGTGCTCTAGGGAGACCATATCGGATGCCAGAGGTCAGCCCAGTACAAGGCAGGTACCCAATCTGCTGTATTATTGCTCCGACCCCTCTTTTATCCCAACATTCCATGATATTTCTTCTTTCTTTTTATTTTTTGGTTTTTTGGTTTTTTGGGCCATACCCGGTGACACTCAGGGGTTACTGGTTTGGGGCTCAGAAATCGCTCCTGGCTTGAGGAACCATATGGGACTCCGGGGGATCGAACCGAGGTCCATCCTAGGCTAGCGTCCAAGGCAGATGCCTTACAGCTTGTGCCACTACTCCGGCCCCTACTTCTTCCTTCCTTCCTTCCTTCCTTCCTTCCTTCCTTCCTTCCTTCCTTCCTTCCTTCCTTCCTTCCTTCCTTCCTTCCTTCCTTCCTTCTTCTCTTTCTTTCTTTCTTTCTTTCTTTCTTTCTTTCTTCCTTCCTTCCTTCCTTCCTTCCTCCTTCCTTCCTTTCCTTCCTTTCTCCCTCCCTCCCTTCTTTCTTTCTTTCTTTCTTTCTTTCTTTCTTTCTTCCTTTCTTTCTTCCTTCCTTCCTTCCTTCCTTTCTTTCTTTCTTTCTTTCTTTCTTTTTCTTTCTTTATTCTTCTTTTTCTTTCTTTCTTCCTTCCTTCCTCCCTCCCTCCCTCCTTCCCTTCCTTCCTTCTTTCTTTCTTCTTCTTTTTCTTTCTTCTTCTCTTTCTTTCTTTCTTTCTTTCCTTCCTTCCTTCCTTCCTTCCTTCCTTCCTTCCTTCCTTTCTTTCTTTCTTTCTTTCTTTCTTTCTTTCTTTCTTTCTTTCCTTTCTTCCTTCCTTCCTTCCTTCCTTCCTTCCTTCCTTCCTTCCTTCCTTCCTTCCTTCCTCCCTCCCTCTCTCCCTCCCTCCTTCCCTCCCTCCCTCCCTCCTTCCTTCCTTCCTTCCTTCCTTCCTTCCTTCCTTCCTTCCTTCCTTCCTTCCTTCCTTCCTTCCTTCCTTCCTTCTTTCTTTTCTTTTTTTATTTTTGGGTCACACCTGGCAGCACTCAGGGGTTACTCCTGGCTCTGCACTCAGAAATCCCCCCTAGCAGGCTCAGGGGATCATGGGATGCCGGGATTTGAACCACTGTCCTTCTGCATGCAAGGCAAACGTCCTACCCCCATGCTATCTCTTCAACCTCTCCTTTTTTTTTCTTTTTTTTTTTCTTTTTGGTTTTTGGGTCACACCCGGCAGCACTCAGGGGTTACTCCTGGCTCTACGCTCAGAAATTGCCCCTGGCAGGCATGGAGGACCATATGGGATGCCAGGATTCTAATCACCGTCAACTCTGCATGAAAGGCAAACACCTTACCTCCATACTATCTCTCCGGCCCTTCTCCTTTCATTTTTTTTTTTTTTTTTGGTTTTTGGTTTTTGGGCCACACCCGGCACTGCTCAGGGGTTACTCCTGGCTGTCTGCTCAGAAATAGCTCCTGGCAGGCACGGGGACCATATGGGACACCGGGATTCGAACCAACCACCTTTGGTCCTGGATTGGCTGCTTGCAAGGCAAGCACCACTGTGCTATCTCTCCGGGCCCCTCCTTTCATTTTTAAATACACACCCACACCCACCCACACATACCTCTCTGTAGGTCATCCCAAGACCCCTGGTCCATGACCCTGTTACTTCAAGACATCCTATTCTTGTTTTCCCTGGTATTTTTATTTCTGTAATCTAGAGCCAATGGTTTGCCTGCCTTTGATACCTTCCATTCCTTAGATAAGTTATTCTATATACCACAAACTAGTGATAAATTTGTGCATTTGTCCATTGCCTTCTGACTTCATTTTGTTTTGGGGCCACAACAACATTGCTCAGGGGTTGCACCTGGCTCTGCACTCTGTAATCACCCCTGGCATTGCTAAAGTGAACATATGGAATGCCGGAGATCAAACTCAGGTCAGTTGTACTATATCTCTTCAACCCCCATATGTCTTTTCTTTATTTTTTGTTTTTGGGTCACACCTGGTGGTGTTCAGGGGTTACTCCTGGTTCTGCGCCCAAAAATCGTTCCTGGCTGGCATGGGGGACCATATGGGATATTGAGATTCAAACCACTGTTCCTCCTGGGCCAGCTGCATGCAAGGCAAATGCCCTACTGCTGTGCTATCTCTCTGCCCCCCCATGTCTCTTCTAATTAAAGTGTTTTTTGTTTGTTTGTTTTTTGGGCCACACTCGGTGGTGCTCAGGGGTTACTCCTGGTTATCTGCTCAGAAATAGCTCCTGGCAGGCACGGGGTGGGGTGGGGGACCATATGGGATGCCGGATTCGAACCAATCACCTTAGGTCCTAGTTAGGCTACTTGCAAGGCAAGCACCACAGTGCTATCTCTCCGGCCCCTAATTAAAGTTTTTGTGTGCACCCTGCGGCACTTGGGTTACTCTGGCTCAGTGCTCAGAAATAGCTCCTAGCAGGGTCAGGGGACTATAAAGGATGCTGGGGATGAAATCCGGGTCTGGAGTTGGCTGCATGCAAGACAAACACCCTACTGCTGTGCTCCTGCCCTCAGGAATGCTTTTATTTTAGGAATGATACATACATTTCTGTCCAAGCCTCTGTCTCAAGTCTAAAAAAATTATCAAG
Source organism: Suncus etruscus (assembly GCF_024139225.1). Lineage (NCBI taxonomy): Eukaryota > Metazoa > Chordata > Mammalia > Eulipotyphla > Soricidae > Suncus > Suncus etruscus. Next base: position 120,949,506 of record NC_064854.1, on the reverse strand, counting down.
GTCCAAGATTTGACCTCCAGTATCCCATATGATCCCCTGAGCCTGCCAGGAGTGATTCCTGAGCCCAGAGCCAGGAGTAATCCCTTCCCCCAGCACCACTTGAGTGTGGCCCCAAAACAAAAACAAATTATCATGGATTTATCAATGTTTGGAGAGATAGCTTAAGGATAGGAATGCATGTTGGGATTGTATCTGTGTCAGCTGAGCTGCTTGCAAGGCAAAAGAGCTCTACCTGCTGTACTATATACATCTCACCAGTGCTGCCCTTGACCTGATGATGGATGCTCAGTGGATACTTTGTTTTTTCGTTTTGGTTCACATCCAGTGGCACTTGGTTACTCCTGGCCCTGTGTACCTAGTACTCTGACGACCATATGGGTTGCTGGAGATGGAACCTGGGTCAGCCATGTGCAAAGCAAACGCCCTACCCACTTTGCTCCATCTCCTCAGGTTACTTCTGTCTCTGTGCTCAAAAATTACTCCTGGCAGGGTCAGGAACCATTTCAGATGCTGGGGATAAAACCAGGTCAGCCAGATATAAGTCAAACACCCTACCTGCTCCACTATTGCTCTGGCCTTCCGAAAATCTTTTCTTTTTTTTTCTTTTCTTTTTTTTTTGGTCACACCCAGCAGTGCTCAGAGGTTACTCCTGGCTCCAGGCTCAGAAATCGCTCCTGGCAGGCACGGGAGACCATATGGGATGCGGGGATTTGAACCAATGACCTTCTGTATGAAAGGCATGCATGAAATGGCCCCCAGAAAATCTTTTTTAGGGCAGAAAAGACAAAGAACCAGCCGGAGAGATAGCATGGAGGTAGGGTGTTTGCCTTGCATGCAGAAGGATGGTGGTTCGAATCCTAGCATCCCATATAGTCCCCTGAGCCTGCCAGGAGCGATTTCTGAGCGTAGAGCCAAGAGTAACCCCTGAGTGCTGCCAGGTGTGACCCAAAACAAAATAAAACAAAAGACAAAGAACCTAAAGCTAGGTGGAAATTGGAACTGGCTTCTTTTTCTGTTAAGAGTATTTTAAAAGTAAACTGTTTAGAGCAGGGATCTGGGCCTTTTGTGGCCCTCCGTACAACATTTTGTGGCCCACGGCCAGCCTTCAAATATTGCAGTATTCACAATTATTCGCTTACCGAATAATCGCAATAAAAATCGCATTAGTGGGCCCGGAGAGATAGCACAGGGACGTTTGCCTTGCAAGCAGCCGATCCAGGACCAAAGGTGGTTGGTTCAAATCCCGGTGTCCCATATGGTCCCCGTGCCTGCCAGGAGCTATTTCTGAGCAGACAGCCAGGAGTAACCCCTGAGCACCGCCAGGTGTGGCTCAAAAACCAAAACCAAAACCAAAACCAAAACAAAAAAAAATCGCATTAGTAAGAAAAAAATTGCATTAAACATTCACATACTCCAAGCAGTTCCGTTCGGGGTATGCAAATGTTTAATGCAATATTTTGCATTTTTTTTTCTTACTAATGCGTTTTTTTTTTTTTTTTTTTTTGTTTTGTTTTGGTTTTTGGGCCACACCCAGTGACGCTCAGGGGTTACTCCTGGCTATGCGCTCAGAAGTCGCTCCTGGCTTGGGGGACCATATGGGACACCGGGGGATCGAACCGCGGTCCGTCTCCTAGGCTAGCGCAGGTAAGGCAGGCACCTTACCTCGAGCGCCACCGCCCGGCCCCACTAATGCGTTTTTTTATTGTGAACATTCAGTAAGTGAAATCCCTTATGCGGCCCTGCCTCACCCCGACTTTGCCTCCTGCGGCCCCCAGGTAAATTGAGTTTGAGACCCCTGGTTTAGAGGTAAATATAAAGGGGGAAAGATAGACTTAAGAAGAAATCTAAGTAACAGTGAAATCTTACATTTGAATAAATGTATTTATTATCTTTATTTTGGGGAATGATACCTGAGTTGCTCAGGTGACCATGTGTGGTTTTGGGGATCATACCCAACAGTGTTCAGGACTTATTCCTTGTTCTGTACTCATGGGTTACTACTCTCAGTAGTGTTTGAGAGACCATATGCATATACAGTGCTGGAATATAATTAGGGCTGGACACATGAAAGGCAAACACTTTAACCCTTCTTTCTGTTTTCAGTATATGTATACACACACACACATATATACATATATATATATATATTTTTTTTTTGGTTTGTCGGCCACACCCAGTGATGCTCAGAGGTTACTCCTGGCCATTTGCTCAGAAATCGCTCCTGGCTTGGGGGATCATATGGGACGCTGGGGGATCAGGATTGAACTGCGGTCCGTCCTAGGCTAGCACAAACAAGGCAGATGCCATACTGCTTGCACCACTGCTTGGCCCCTCAGTTTATATTTTTGAGTCCTCCCTTCTCAAGAAGGAAGCCTCGGGGCTGGAGAGATATCATGGAGGTAAGGCATTTGCCTTGCATTCAGAAGGATGGTGGTTCAAATCCTGGCATTTCATGTGGTCCCCAGAGCCTGCCAGGAGCAATTTCTTTGTTTGTTTGTTTTTTTTGGGGGGGGGGCACACCCGTTTGCCGCTCAGGAGTTACTCCTGGCTATGTGCTCAGAAATCCCCCCTGGCTTGGGGGGGACCATATGGGACGCCGGGGGATCGAACCTCGGGCGGTCCGTCCTACGCTAGCGCTTGCAAGGCAGACACCTTACCTCTAGCGCCACCTTCCCGGCCCCACCAGGAGCAATTTCTGAGTGTAGAGCCAGGAGTAATCCCTGAGCACTGCCAGATAAGACCCAAAAACCAAAAACCAAAAAAAAAAAAAAAAAAAAGGAAGCCTCAAGCTACAAGACTAGCACATTGAAGAAACACAGATCTGGAAGCACCAATGCAGGAAATAATCCACAAACGCTGAAGGGAGTAAAACAGGTTCAGGAATTCCCAACACGCAAGCCTTCCATTCCTAAAAAGCAGATAGCTCAGTAGGGAAAGTCAGAAATGCAAGAGAGTGTTTTCCTGAGATCAGGGATTATCCACCCCGGGGTGGAGAACTAATGCCCTAAACACCAATCCAAGCTACTATATTCAAAGATGTTTCCAGGGGCAGAGTGATAGCAAAGCAGTAGGGGGTTGTCTTGCTTGCGCGCAACCCAAGATGAACCCTGGTTAGATTCCTGCCATCTCATCTGGTCCCCTGAGTCTGCCATGGGTGATTTCTGAGCACAGCCAGGAGCAACCTCTGTGCACTGCTGGGTATGGCCCCAAAACAAACAAAACAAAACAAAGATGTTTCCAATCAATGAGTAACAAGGCATATTTTTTTTAGGGGGGGGTCACATCCTGCAGCACTCGAGTTACTCCTGGCTTTACGCTTAGAAATCGCTTTGGCAGACTCGGGACCATATGGGATGCCGGGATTCGAACCACTATCCTTCTGCATGGAAGGCAAATGCCCTACCTCCATACTATCTCTCCGGCCCACAAGGCATACTCGGTTAATCCAACACTTACTTATATTGTCATCATATTCTGTATCTTTGCTATATCATATGTGTTCTAAATAATTGTCATTGTCTGAGTGCAGAGCCAGGAGTGACCCCTGAGCGGCGCCATTGTGACCCAAACACTGAAAACCAAAAAAAAAAAAAAAAAAATTGTAGTTGTATTGGCTACTATTATTTTTGTGTGTGGAGTTTTGTTTGTTTTTGTTTTGGGGGTGCACTTAGAGGTTACTCCTGACTCTGGGATCAGAAATCTCTCCTGGCAGGCTCGGGGGACCATATGGGATGCCGGTAATTGAACTTGGGTTCATCCTGGGTTGGCTGCTTTGCAAGGCAAATGCCCTTCCGCTGTGCTATCTCTCTGACTCCCTAATATTTCTGTTTTATAAATGAAGAAATTGAGTCAAGATTAGTGTTAAGTAACCTGCTGAAAGTCAAAGAGATTTGGAATGGCAGAGGCTTTGGCTGTTTTTATTTTGGGGCCACACCCAATGACACTCAGGGGTTACTCCTGGCTCTGTGCTCAGAAATCGCTCCTGGCTTGGGGGACCACATAAGATACCGGGGGATTGAATCTCGGTTTGTCCTAGGCTAGCATGGGCAAGGCATGCCTTACCCCTTGCGCCACGGCACTGGCCCCCTGGCAGAGGCTTTGAACTATATCTCTCCACCCTATCACTTATACTGTTAACCAAAGATTGTTTTTAGACTTGAGGTAGTTTTGTGGTTTGTTTGAAGTTTAAAACTGAGCTGAAGGGGCCCAGAGAGATAGCACAGCGGCGTTTGCCTTGCAAGCAGCCGATCCAGGACCAAAGGTGGTTGGTTCGAATCCCGGTGTCCCATATGGTCCCCTGTGCCTGCCAGGAGCTATTTCTGAGCAGACAGCCAGGAGTAAGCCCTGAGCACTGCTGGGTGTGACCCAAAAACCAAAAAAATAAATAAATAAATAAATAAAAATAAAAAATAAAAAATAAAAAACTGAGCTGAAGGGGGAGGGCTTAGTGGTAGGTCATTTGCCTTGTATGAGTAAGGCCTGGGGTTTGGTCCCTGACATCACAAAAATAATGTAGTGGGGCCGAAGAGATAGCATGGAGGTAAGGCATTTGCCTTGCATTCAGAAGGTCAGTGGATCAAATCCGGCATCCCATATGGTCCCCTGAGCCTGACAGGAGCCATCTCTGGGTATAGAGCCAGGAGTAACCCAAGCGCTGCCAGGTGTGACCCCCCAAAAAACAAAAAATAAAACAAAAAATAATAGAAAATAATGTAGAGCTGACTTAACCCATTTTATGAATCTGAGAATATTGAGGGAGAGTCCCAGATATGGTTCAATCCTGGGACAAGATGGTTTCCCGAGCACAAATAGGAGGAGCACAGAGCTGGAAGTAATACCTGGTGAGTGGAGGGTGAGGCACATAAAACAAAGGAAAAAAAACTTTTTTTGGTGGGTACAGTGGTGGTTTGGGATCACTCCTGGCAATACTCTGGGGTTACTCCTGAGTCACAAGAATCATTTCTAGTGGGACTTGGGGGACTGAATGGAATACCAGGAATTGAATCCTGGTGGACCACAAACAAGGCAAATGCTTTATCCATTATACTATTGCCTTGGTCCCTGTCCATCCTACATTAGCTGTGTGCTAGGCAAATGCCCTGCAGCTTGCAGCACTGCTCCAGCCCTGAAATATTTTTTTGCTTTTTGGGCTACTCAGGAATTACTTTTGGCAAGGCTAAGAGACCATATGTGATGCTGGGCGTTTGATCAAACCTACATCAGATGCATGCAAAAATAAATGCCCTACGCACTGTTCTATTTGCTCGACCCCTCTAACGCTTATGCTTATAGTGTTAAAATACTGACCAAGGGCCAGAGATAGAACGCAGCAGGGAAGATGCTTGCCTTGCATGCTACTGAATATGGTTCAAACATAAATAAAACCCAAAAGTTCATATTTGGTACTGGACATAGTGGCTCATGTGCAGAGTTGTATTCCTGGCAATGCAGGTGACCCTGGGTTTGACCTTTGGCACTGCAAGATGTTAATTTTTTGGTGGGGGAGGGTTTGAGCCATACCCAGCAGTGTTCATGGCTTTCTCCTGATTCTATTCAGGGATCATTCCTGACAGAGCTCAGAGGACCATGTGCAAAGCAGGCACCCTACTTGCAGCACTATCACTCTAGCTCCTTTATATGTTTTGGGTTTTTTTTTTTTTTTTTTTTTTTTTTTTGGTTTTTGGGCCACACCTGGCGGTGCTCAGGGGTTACTCCTGGCTGTCTGCTCAGAAATAGCTCCTGGCAGGCACGGGGGACCATATGGGACACTGGGATTCAAACCAACCACCTTTGGTCCTGGATCAGCTGCTTGCAAGGCAAATGCCGCTGTGCTATCTCTCCGGGCCCCTTTGTTTTATTTTTGTGCCACGTTCATGGTATTCACTACTTAATCCTGATTCTGTGATCAGGGATAACTCCTTGCGGTGGTCAGGGAACCATATGGGATGTTAGAGATCAAATATGGTTTGACCACTTGCAAGGTAAGCACTTTAGTTGCTGTACTATTTTTTTGGGGGGGGGCACACCTGGCTCATTCAGTAGTTACTCCAGGCTCTGCACTCAGAAATCACTCCTGGCAGGCCCTGGGGACCATCTGGAATGCCAGGGATCAAACCTGGGTCTGTTCCAGGTTGGCCACATGCAAGGCAAATGTCCTACTGCTGTGCTATCACTCCAGCCCTTCTTTATTTTATTGAAACTATTGTGGTCTACAAAGTCCTTCATAGTTGAATTTTAGATATACAGAGAGTTAGGGTCATAAAAAGGAAAGGGGCAAACTGCCACTACATAAGGAAATAGACAGTAAGAATTATACCTACTAAGGAAATACATCTAACAAAATATTCAAAGGTAATATTCATGTTCCCTTCAAGTCCTTTTAAATAGTTTGGGAAGGGGACTTGCTATACTATTTCTTTGGCTCTCGGTTCCAGTTCCCCTGTCCACTCTTTTTTTTGGGGGGGTGGGCCACATTTAGTGGCCCTCAGGATTTACTCCTGGCTCTGTACTTAGGAATCACTCCTGGTAGGCTCGGGGGACCTTATGGGATGCCGGGGATCAATTTCAGGTTGGCCAAATGCAAGGCAAGTGCCCTAACTGCTGTGCTATCATTCCCCCCCCCCCATCCATTCTTAATTTTCTGCTTACAAACTGGGAGACAAAACTGTTAGGGCACATGCTAAGTATTGTGTTAGATTCCCAAATGATACGGTTCCCTATCAGAATGCAGTCTTGGATGCCCCTACACTGGGTCCCCCATGGGGGTGGTGTAGGTAATCTCAGCACTGCAGGGCTTGAAGAATATTACATCATTAGGCTGCTTTATTGTACTGCTAGCTGCAGTTCAATTGACTGCATAGGAGGTACGTTAAGGCAAAATTTAGCTTACCCTATTTGGATCTTAGGGACCTTCTTTTTTTTTTTTTTTTTGTTTTTTTGTTTTTTTTTGTTTTTTTGTTTTTGGGCCACACCCGGTAACGCTCAGGGGTTACTCCTGGCTATGCGCTCAGAAGTCGCTCCTGGCTTGGGGGACCATATGGGATGCCGGGGGATCGAACCGCAGTCCTTCCAAGGCTAGCGCAGGTAAGGCAGGCACCTTACCTCCAGCGCCACCGCCCGGCCCCAAAATTTTTTTTTTTTTTTTTTTTTTTTGTGGTTTTTGGGTCACACCCGGCAGTGCTCAGGGGTTATTCCTGGCTCCAGGCTCAGAAATTGCTCCTGGCAGGCACGGGGGACCATATGGGACGCGGGGATTCGAACCGATGACCTCCTGCATGAGAGGCAAACGCTTTACCTCCATGCTATCTCTCCGGCCTTAGGGACCTTCTATGATTGATCCCTGAGCACAGACCCTGAAGAAACTCCTAAGCACCACTAGAGTGTACAAAACATCCCTAGTCACCAAAAAGAAAGTTCAGGGGCCGGAGAGATAGCATGGAGGTAAGGCGTTTGCCTTTCATGCAGAAGGTCATCGGTTTGAATCCCGGCGTCCCATATGGTCCCCCGTGCCTGCCAGGAGCAATTTCTGAGCAGACAGCCAGGAGTAACCCCTGAGCACTGCTGGGTGTGACCCAAAAACCACAAAACCACACACACAAAAAAAAGAAAGTTCAGTTTAGGAGTCAAAGGGATAGCTGGAAGGTCCTGAGTGGATGCTTCTACTTGGTACATTGCTGATGTGTCCCAAAAACAAGGTTGAGCTCGAGAAAGTCACCGCTTAGAATCACTTACTATTCTGGGGTTATATAATTTTTTTTTTTTTTTTGGTTTTTTGGGCCACACCCATTTGACGCTCAGGGGTTACTCCTGGCTATGAGCTCAGAAATCGCCCCTGGCTTGGGGAGACCATATGGGACGCCGGGGGATCGAACCGCGGTCCGTCCTATGCTAGCGCTTGTAAGGCAGACAGCTTACCTCTAGCGCCACCTTCCCGGCCCCATATAATATTTTTTTAATGGTCAACCATACTTTTCCTTTTCTTTTCTTCTTCCACTGCCAGGGATTGAATCCAGGTCTACTGCTTGCAAGGCATGCAGGTTGTTAGTCAGTCACACCCCTGGCCCATTTCTTAAGATTAAATTAAAGGAGCTTGATTGATATACTTTGCTGTCCTAGATTCCATCCCTGGCATGCCTCTAGACCAGCAGGAATGGCCCCTGAGCAGAGCCAGAATTCGCCCCTGGGGACCATAGGGTATGACCCTAAAACAAGCAAATACTAAATTAAAAATTTCCTGCCAGAATTGGATAGTATCCTCAATGGGATGCTTGTTTTGCATGGGATCTACTAGGGTTTGGTAGGAGTAATCCCTGAGCACAGCAGGGTAGGGCCCCTCCTCCTTCCCTGCCCTTCTATCCTTTGCCTTGGGCATGAAAAGACAATACAATGGGCTGGGGGCTCTTGTCCTGCACGTGGCTAACCCTGGTTAGATCCCCAGCATCTCATATTGTCCTCTAGGCACTGCTGGGAGTAATTTGTGAATGTAGAGCCAAGAGTGAGCCCAGAGCACAGCCAGTGTGACCCAAAACAAACAAGCAAAAACCTTCAGTCGAAGCAATAATACAAAAAAAACTTCCAGCCCAGCAAGAGAATAGGGGATAGGGATGGAGTGTGTCAGCCTTTATATGCAGGAAGCTAGGGCTCAAGGTTCTGGCAACTGCACGCGCCCACCCCATCCCAGCTCCTTTAGGACTTTGGAAAAGGAAGTCAGGGATGTGGCCCCTGTGGGACCCCCCCCCCAAAGGGGCACAAAACAAAAACCTTTCATTTAAAGTTTTTTGCTTGTTTTTGGGTCACACCCGGTGATGCTCAGGGGTTGCTCCTGGCTTGGGGACCCTATGGGAAGCAGGGGGTATCTAATCGCAGTCCCTCCTAAGGTTAGCTGCGTGCAAGGCAAACGCCTTACCGCTTGCACCACCCCTCCGGCCCATTATTCATAGTTTTAATATATTAAATTAGGTTCTTATGTCATTTATGTTGTCAGTAAGGGGCAGGCGGGAGTGGCTGGTAAGTTGTTTGCCTAGCATGTGGTCGACCCGGGTTGGATCTCTAGCATCCCATATACGCCCCTCAGCCTGCCAGTATTATATTTCTGAATGCAGAGCCAGGAATTACTCCTGAGCACTGTTAGGTGTGGCCCAAGAAAAGGCACAAAAAAAAAATGGTAGTAGGTAGTTAGAGAACGTCCTGCAGATATGACAGTTGACTGCAAGGTCAGGAGTTTGTTCTTCTGAATCAACTTGAGGCTCTGAATTCTGCAAGCACCCCTTAAATGCTTCGGGGGGGGGGGGGAAGCTGTCCAGGGAGGCAGGTGGCTGCAGATGGACAATGTGAGAGGTGAAGGCCGATCCCAGGCGGTCGTGCGTCGTCGTTGCGAGTTCCTCGGGAGGCCCGAGACGAAGGGCATGCGAGAGGAGAGGGCTAGAGAGGCCCAACGCGGGCCGGAGCCAGCCGCCTGAGACGGGCATCCCTTGCGGCACCATCCAACACCATCCTCTCTCCAGAAACTCCGCAGAAGCAGCCACGCAGGCGCATCCGCCGAGTCGAGACCCGAGAGGGAGAACGCCGCCTTCCTTCTCGCCCTCGCTCTCCACAGCTCTGAGGAGGCGCAGGCGGAAGACGGGAAAGACGAGACGCCGCACCGCCGCCGCGACCGCGCGAGGCGGGGCTTACGCGGAGGGGCGTGGCCAGGACAGCCCCGCCCCGAGGGGAGAACCGCGCCGGCGCGCTGGTGCGAAATCTCGGCGGTTCAGGCGCCGGTCTCGCGAGAGGGCGGGCGGGGGCGCCGCGCCGGAAGTGGGGCGGCGGAGCTGAGGCGGCTGCGCGCGCGCGCGGGCGCGGGTGTGAGGAGTGGGGGGGACGCCGCGAGGGCCGGCGGGCGGGCGGGCGGGCAGGCAGGCAGGAAGGATTCGAGCGACCTGACGATGGCCGCGGCGGCGGCGGCGGCGGGCAGCGGCGGGCCGGGGGCCACGGCGGCGGCGGGCGCGGGCGGGGCGGCGGCGGGCCTGGCCACGTACCGGCGCAAGGACGGGGGTCCGGCCGGCAAGTTCTGGGAGAGCCCCGAGACCGTGTCGCAGCTGGACTCGGTGCGCGTCTGGCTCGGCAAGCACTACAAGAAGGTGAGGGGGGGCGCCCCTCCCCCACCCCTCCCCCTTACCCTCCCCCACGCCTCTCCCCCACCCCTCCCCCTTACCCTCCCCCATGTCCCTCCCCACCCCTCCCCCTTACCATCCCCCTTATCCTCCCCCACGCCTCTCCCCTCCCCCTCCCCCTTACCCTCCCCCACACCCTCCCCTACGCCTCTCCCCCACCCCTCCCCCTTACCATCCCCCATGCCTCTCCCCCACCCCTCCCCACGCCTCTCCCCCTACCCTCCCCCACACCTCTCCCCCCTTACCCTCCCTCAACTCTCCCCCACACCTTCCCCTCCCGCCAGCCTCTCCCCCCCCCCACCTTTATTCTCTCCCCACGAGTCTCCCTCTCCCTCTCCTCCACCGTGCGCCACGAGGGACAACAAAGGCAGGCACCAGGCCCGCCCAGACACGCCCCCCGCCCCAGGTCCACTAGGCGCGCTGTGCTGCTGGTCTTGCACCCCGTCACCCCTGGGCCCCCTCCCCAAGGGTGCGGATCTCTCTCTCTCTCTCTCTCTCTCTCTCTCTCTCTCTCCCTCTCTCCCTCTCTCCCTCTCTCCCTCTCTCCCTCTCCCCCTCTCCCCCTCTCCCTCTCTCCCCCTCTCCCCCTCTCCCCCTCTCCCTCTCTCTCCACCCCCCCTTTTGTTTAACTGCATTTTTTGTTGTTGGGTGTTTTTGTTTGGGTGACACCAGGCAGTGCTCTGGGGTTCCTCCTGGCTCTCGAAGCTCTGAAATCGTCGCTCCTGGCAGGCTCCAGGGGTTGGGACCCTATGGGATGCCCAATGGGATTCGGACTACCTTCCTTCTCTGCATGCAAGGCCAATCAGTGGTGGATGAGATTCTTTTCCAAAGGACTTAAAAGACTGCGATGTGTCGAGCTGGGAGGATCACACAGCTCCTGTTTGCTCTGGGAAGCCTTCCCAGAGACACCTATTTGTCATTTATTTCTCTTCATGTCCTTTTTAGTTTCTATGCATCACTTTTTGAAATGCTTTGGTTTTTGCTTTTTTTTTTTTTTTCCATTTGTTTTTTTTCCTACCTTCGGATCATAAGTTCTTTGAATACGTGGTTTTGGAATTGGAAATTGTTATCTTGTTTATAATAAGTTTTAGAGTTTTTCCCTTTATCTTAACATGTAGGAATCCTTCCCTGCAAGTTGTAATGGAGCTGACACTCTAAAATATCCTACACTTCAAATTTCTCTAGCATACTTTGTTTTCCTGTTTTGTTTTGTTTTTGTTTGTTTGTTTTTTTTTTGAGCCACATCCAGCGTTGCTCTGACTTTACTCCTTGGCTGCACTCAGGAATCACTCCTTGTGATGTTGGGGTACCATTCCAGGGATAGAACCCGGGTGGGCCACATGAAAGGCAAGAACCTTCTCTTCAGCCCCTAGCACTTTCTTGTCCAGGAGTTACTTCTGGCTTATAGCTCCCTCAGGGGTCACTCCGGGTGGACACTGGGAACCACATGGAATTCTGCGGAATGAACCCTGATCTGCCCCCTGCAAGGCAAGAGCCCTACCTGCCCTGCCACTTTTTAGTTCTGTCATTCCTCTTTGTTCTGCTTTGGAGCCACACTCGGCAATGCTCAAGGTTTACTTTGGCTTTGCCAGTGTTCAGTGATCACGCCTGTTGGGACCGTGTTGGGGGTACCTGGGACCAAACCCAGCCAGATGCAAGGCAAAACATCCTTACCCCCTGTAAGTGGGTATTCTCTGGCTCATCTACTTCAACTTCTAGACGCATCTGTTTGTGCCCCTTTTTTGAGCCACATCATTTGTGCTAAAGACTTAAGTTCCTGGTATTACACTTAGAGATCACTCGTGGTGGGGTTTGGGAAACCCAATGGGGTGCCTTGGATCAAACCCACATCATCAGCTTGCAAGGCAAGCATCACCCTCTGTTTTATTGTTCTGGCCCTGATTTAAATCCTCTTAGCAGTCTTAAATTACATACATGTATATATGTTTCTCTTGGGAACTTGGGTCCTGAGGATCAAACCTGGGCTTCCTCTAGGAAAAGTATGCATTCCAGTTCCTTAAACTAACTCTCAATGATAGGTATAGATATTATCTTTTGTTTTGTTAAGTGTTTTGGTTTTGGGTCACACCAGGTGATATTCAGGGGTTGCTCCTGGCTATGCGCTCAGAAATCGCTCCTGACTCTATGGACCATATAGGACGCGGGGGTATCGAATAGTGGTCCTTCCTAGGTGCAAGGCAAGCGCCCTACCGCTGCACCATCACTCCATCCCCAGATATTTTGGTTTTTGGGTCTTACCCAATTGTACTAAGGGCTTATTCCTGGTTCTGTGTGGCAGAGATAACCCTGACGGTGCTCAGGATACCATATTTGGTGCCCTGATGAAATTCAGATCATGCATGCAAGGCAGGTGCTTTAACAAGTATTGTTTCGACTCAGTGAAATTGACTTCGTTTTATATAGTATATGAAAGGAACTTGAAGCTACTTAAACATTTTTTTTTTTACTTTAACACCCAGAGTTAGCATTTTTACCCTGTTCATAATACAGTTGTTTCAGCCATTAAATGTTTCATCATCAATCCCAAACCAATGAAAACCCTTTTTGTTTTTGTTTTTGGGCCACACCTGGTGACACTCAGGTTACTCTTAGTTCTGTGCTCAGAAATCGTTCCTGGGGGCCGGAGAGATAGCACGGAGGTAGGGCGCTTGCCTTGCATGCAGAAGGACGGTGGCTCGAATCCCAGCATCCCATATGGTCCCCCGAGTCTGCCAGGAGCGATTTTTTCCTTTTTTGTTTGTTTGGGGGTGGACGGTCACACCCGGCAGCGCTCAGGGGTGACTCCTGGCTCTATGATCAGAAATTGCTCCTTACAGGCTTGGGGACCATATGGGATGCCGGGATTCGAACCACCGTCCTTCTGCATGCAAGGCAAACGCCTTACCTCCGTGCTATCTCTCCGGCCCGATGCCAGGAGCGATTTCTGAGCTTAGAGCCAGCAGTAACCCTGAGCACTGCCAGGTGTTTGACCCAAAAACAAAATTAACAACAACAAAAAAAGCGTTCCTGGCTTGGGGAACCATATGGGAAGCTGGGGATCGAACCCAGGTCTGTCTTGGGTTAGCCGCTTGGAAGGCAAATGCCCTACCACTGTGCTGTTGCTCCAGCCCCTATTTAATGAGTTTATTTAAATTTTCTTAAGGGGCTCAGACAGTAGAGGGGTTAAATTAAGGTCCTTCCTGGCACCACATGTCACCTGAGAACTGCTGAGTGTGGCACCAAACCACACTCCTCCTGTGGTCCCCCCAATACAATTAGGAGTGGCAGATTTATGACTTAATGAAGGTCTGGCTCCTCATCTCTTTTGGGGGGGTGGGTAGGGGACATACCAATTAGTGTTTAGGGTTTATTCCTGGCTCTCCTCAGAGATTACTCCTGATGACACTCTGGCGACCACGTGGACTATCAGTTGCTAGGGATTGAACCAGGTGTTTCCTTCTTACTATTTTTTTTTTTTTTTTTTTTTTGGTTTTTGGGTCACACCTGGCAGTGCTCAGGGGTTATTCCTGGCTCCAGGCTCAGAAATTGCTCCTGGCAGGCACAGGGGACCATATGGGGCGCCGGGATTCGAACCGATGACCTCCTGCATGAAAGGCAAACGCCTTACCTCCATGCTATCTCTCTGGCCCCTCCTTCTTACTATTTTTAAAATTTTTCCCTGCCCCTCCCCTCCTTTTTTAAATTTTATTTATTTTTGTTTTTTTCGGGCCACACCCATTTGATGCTCATGGGTTACTCCTGGCTAAGGGTTCAGAAATTGCCCCTGGCTTGGGGGGACCATATGGGACGCCGGGGGATAGAACCGAGGTCCTTCCTTGGCTAGCGCTTGCAAGGCAGACACCTTACCTCTAGCGCCACCTCGCCGGCCCCACCCCTCCCCTCCTTTTATTTATTTATTTAGTGGTTTTTGGGTCACACCCGGCAGTGCTCAGGGGTTATTTCTGGCTCCAGGCTCAGAAATTGCTTCTGGCAGGCACGGGGGACCATATGGGACGCGGGGATTCGAACCGATGACCTCCTGCATGAAAGGCAAACGCCTTACCTCCATGCTATCTCTCTGGCCCCCCTCCCCTCCTTTAAAAAAAAATCTGTTCTTGTGGACTGGAGGGATGGTACAGATAGCTTTCCTTGAAGGAGGCCAACCTGGGATTGATTCCCCGACCCTGTCTGGCTCCCTAAGCATCGCCAGGAATAATCCCTGATCATAACAGGGTGATTAAACCAAGAATTTTAAAAAGAACAACTGTTCTTGTTTTAGAGCCACGCTGATTGTGTTCTGGGATTATTCTTGGCTCTGCGCTCAGATATTATTCTGGTGATGTTCTGGGGAACCAACTGTGGTACCAGCAGTCAAAGCATGCAAAACAGTTGCCATACCTGCTGTACTGCATTTTGGTCTCCTGAAAACTACTCTTGTGTTTTTGGAAAATTTTTTGTTGTTGAAAAAATTCTGGGCCACACATTAACATGGAGCAGACAGGCTTTTTACCAGCCTTCGATTTAAAGGACATGTAAAATGAAGCATTTCACAATAACTTAAGTAAAGCGGAAGGCTATTTGATTGTGTTTGTTTTTGTTTGTTTGGGGTGACACCTGGCTCTGCTTATTTCTCCCTCTGTTCAGGAATCATTCCTATTAAAGCTTGAGGGAAAGTATGACGTGCTGGGGATCAAATTGGGGTCAGCAATGTGCCAGGCAAGCCCTTTTAACTAAACCTTGAACTATCTCTTTGTGTCCTTTGGAATGGAATGTTGATGCATTTGAGCATATTACAAATTTGAGGTACCCACAGATGTGAACGACTTCAGTAGAACAGATCATTGCATCAATGTTGAGGCTCTAGGTTCCATTCCCTGGACTGAAGGCCCCACCCCCGTCTCTGGTGGGGGTGTAATGATAGTGCAGGGGATTAAGGTGCCTGCCTTGTATGAGGCTGGCGTCATTTGATTCCCAGCACTGTACTGTTCCCCCCACCCCCAGCACTCTTCCAGAGTGATCCTTGAGGAGTAAGCCAATGAGCACTACAGGGTGATTCTGCTAAGAATACTTGGAATAGTTTTCTTTTTGTTTTTGGGCCACACCAGTGCTCAGAGTCACTTTTTTCTTTTTGAATGGTGGGGGGGGTATACCTAGCTCAAGGGCTGTTTCCATCTCAGTTCTCATGGGTATTGTGTTTAGAATTGATTTTCTGTGCTCAGAAATTGTTCCTGAAGGCTCGGGGGACCATATGGGATGCCAGAGATGAAACCTAGTTCTGTCCCTGGTTGGCCGCATGCAAGGCAAATGCCCTACCACTCTGCTATCACTCCCGCCCTGGAATAGTTTCTCTCAGTTTTTAAAACATTTTTGGATCACACCCAGAGGCACTTGTGGGTCACTGTTGGCTCTGTGCTTAGAAATCGCTCCTGGGGGCTGGAGAGATAACACAGAGGTCTGGTATTTGCTTTGCAGGCACACGGCCACCTCTGGAAGGGACCTCTGTTTGAGGAGCACAAAGCCAGGAGTAATCTCTGAGTGCCACCTGGTGTGACCTAAAAACCAAGAAAAAAATTGCTCCTGGCAGGTGTGGGGGACCCTATGGGATGCCAGGAATTGAGTTGGGTTGGCCATAGGCAAGGCAAACACCCTACCTTTGTGCTATCTCTCCGCCCCTTTGAAGTAGTTTCTAAGCTCTATTGGAGGGCGAGGGGTTTGTACCACATCAGGTGGTGCTGGGAGATACTCCTGGCTCTTTGAGATGCTTGGTGTGAGGATTGCTTCAAGGTTGTCTGCATGCAGGCGAGCACTTTAAATCCTGTGTCTTGCCAGTACAGACTGTTAACCTTTTTTTGTTTGGTTGGTTTTTGGTTTGGGGCCACATCTGGTGATGCTCAGAAGGCAGGGTTGGGGACCGTATTGGATGCCAGGGATCAAACCCAGGTCGATCCCCAGGTCGGCTGCATGCAAGGCATATACCCAAACCATTGTGTTATCACTCCGGCCCCAAAACTAGTAACCTTTAAAAATTATAGTGAGTGGGGGACAGCGCGATGGCACTAGAGGTAAGATGTCTGCCTTGCCAGCACTAGCCTAGGACGGACCCTGCCTTATCTGTGCTATCGCTTTGGCCCCCATTTTGGTTTTTGGGTCACACCCTGCAACACTCAGGGTTACTCCTGGCTCTGCACACTCAGAAATTGCCCCTGGCAGGCTCGGGGGGGAGCATATGGGATGCCAGGATTCGAACCACCATCCTTCTGCATGTAAGCAAATGCCCTACCTCCATGCTATCTCCGGCTCCCACTTCTGAGTTTAGAACAGTGAAACCTGGTGGTGCTGGGGGATTTGATGGGATTTGATGCTGGTGATGCTGGGATTCGTGGGAAGCAAGGCTAGTACTTTAATACCCTGTACTATCTTCCTGATTTTAACTTTAGACAAGTAAATATGATTTTCTTTTTGCATTTATTAGGAATTTCTGTGGTTAAAAGTAAAATACACTGCAATTTTGGGGTGGGGGAGAAGGATCAAAGTGCTGGCTCTAATATGTCTTGCATATGCTTTGATGGGCAGCACCACATGACACCCATCCCAGCACAGTTTGTCATGATACCTGGGCAAGAATCTGGGAGTAGTTCCCAACCACGGCCAGGTGTGGTTCCACCAGATGATTACTACCCTAGACTTTTTCTTCACCCCTCTCGATTTTTGGGCCCTACTCAGCAGTGTTTGGGGTTACTTCTGCCTCTGCACTCAGGAATTACTCATGGTTTATTTGAGAGACCATAAGAGAAGTCGGGGATTGAACTCTAGCCACCCACATGCAAGGCAAACGCCCTACCTGCTGTTCTATAACTGACCCCATCCTAGCTTTTCTTTTCCCCCTTCGGTTTTTGGGTCACTCCTAGCATCGCTCAGGGGTTACTCCTGGCTCTACGCTCAAAAATCGCTCCTGACAGGGTTGGGGGACCATATGGGATGCCGGGATTCCAACCACTGTCCTTCTGCATGCAAGGCAAATACCCCACTTCCATGCTGTGTCTCTGGCCCCAGTCATCCTAGCCATTTTTAAGTGTATATGTATTGTTTGATGCAGAAGGTACCATTTTATTATGGGTCACACCCAGTGGTGCTCCAGTTACTCCTGGCTCTGTGCTCAGAAGTTGCTCCTGGTAGGCACGTGGGACCATATGGGATGCCGGGATTTGAACCACCATCCATCCTGGGTCGGCCGGGTGCAAGGGAAGTGCCTTACCGCTGTGCTATCAATCCAGCCCCAGGAATTTTGTTGTATTTTGTTTAGGGTTACACCTGGTAATGCTCAGGGGTCACTCCTGTTTTGGGGTCAAACCCAGGTTGGCAAGTGCCAAGTGTTTGTCTTACTCAGTGTATTTACTGTATTGCCCTGTATCAGTAATTTTTTTTTTTTTGGTTTTTGGGCCACACCCGTTTGACGCTCAGGGGTTACTCCGGCTATACACTCAGAAATCGCCCCTGGCTTGGGGAGACCATATGGGACGCCGGGGGATCGAACCACGGTCCCTCCTACGCTAGCGCTTGCAAGGCAGACACCTTACCTCTAGCGCCACCTTCCCGGCCCCCCTGTATCAGTAATTTTAAGGGCAAAATGGAGACAGTGGTCACACTCCGTCTTAGTTGCTGCTTCAACGGGGGAGATTTGATCTTTGGGGTGACTTGATAATGGATCCAAAATGATTTGGAACCACTTTGATTCCTGTATCTGGGACTCTATCTGGGGTCAGTGGCCACAGTGTCTCCAACTGATGTCCCTGTAGCCTTATCTTCCTTAGGGCAGCAATAGGTGGTTAGAACTCTTAATCACAATTTAGGGCTTCAAAAATATCCCAAGGGGCTGGTTAGAGAGAGCATAGGGGTTAAGGAGCTTGCCTTGCTTATTGCAATACCCAATGCCAAGTAAAACCTGCCAAGCACTGCCAGGAGTCACCCCTGAGCATCACTGGGTGTGGTTTCCCTGCATCCCTCCAAGAAAAATCTTGTAAAAAACTTTTGGAAGCTAGGTCTTTTTTTTTTGTCTTTGGGTCATACCAGTGGCACTTAGTGGTGGCTTTGCGCTCAGAAGTTACTATTGGCTGGGCTGGAGAGATAGCATGGAGGTAGGGCATTTGCCTTGCATACAGAAGGATGGTGGTTCGAATTCCAGCATATCATATGGTCCCCCAAGCCTGCCAGGAGTGATTTCTGGGCATAGAGCCAGGAGTAGCCCCTGAGTGCTGCCAGGTGTGACACCCCCCCTCAAAAAAATAAACAAGTTACTGTTGGCAAGTTTTGGGGGACTTATGAAATTCTGGGGCCAGTTGGTCACATGCAAGGCAAATGTCTCTGGCCCGAAGCTTGGTCCTTTTTTTTTTTTTTTTTTTTTTTTTGGTTTTTGGGCCACACCCGGTAACGCACAGGGGTTACTCCTGGCTATGCGCTCAGAAGTCGCTCCTGGCTTGGGGGACCATATGGGACGCCGGGGGATCGAACCGCGGTCCGTCTCCTAGGCTAGCGCAGGTAAGGCAGGCACCTTACCTCCAGCGCCACCGCCCGGCCCCGGTCCTTTTTAAGAACCAAGTTAGTTACACAGCATCACTTCTACTTGATCTTAACATTTGAAGAAGCTATTGTCTTGAAGGATGGGCCTCATTAAATTAAAGAAGGAATATGCCCAACCTTTTGATGAAGAGTATTGAAGTGTCTGTAAACCTGTGCTTTTTTGGAGCACACCTGACTGTGCTAAGGATTTACCCTTTGAGGCACAGGTGCCATGGATTAGAACTGGAGTTAGCAGGATGCAAGGCAAGCACAATCTGTTACACAAACTCTGAACTTGTTTTAAAAGCAACACAATCTGTTACTTGGCACAGTTTACTGCCATTGGTCCCACAGAGGCGCACTAGCCGATAGGTCTCATTCCATTGCATCATCTGCTTCAAGGTTGTGGTCTAGAGGTTCACCACTTAATTTAGTTTGTGCTAATGAAATGACTTGGGTTTGTTTTCTTGGGCATGGTTTTTCTCGTTCTGAAGTCAGGTTATCTCTTCCTACTGTCCCCAATATTGTTCTATGTTTTGGGGACACACATCTGATGGCTCGCAGGGCTTACTCCTAACTGTGTTCAGGGATAACTACTGGTGGGGCTCAGAGTACTGTATATGGTGCCAAGCATCAAACTTGAGTCAGCTTATGTGCAAAGCAAACACTTTACTTTCAGGATGTACCTTACTGTACTAACTCTCCCTGCCCCATAATTTTTGTTTTTGCTTCTTTACAGCAGAGGACTTAACATTAGATATTTAGACTTAATTATTTATTTATTTTTGGACCACACCCGGTGGTGCTTAGGACTTATTCCTGGCTCTGCATTTAGGAATTACTCCTGGCAAGCTAGAGGAACCATATGGGTTCCTGAGGATCAAACATAAGTTGGCCATGTGCAAGGCAAAGGCTCTATCTGCTGTACTATTGCTCTAGCCCTTTGCCTTAAACTTTTTTTTTTTTTTAGTTTTTGGGTCACAACCCTCGGTGCTCAGGGATGACTCCTGGCTATGCGCTCAGAAATTGCTCCTGGCAGGCTCGGGGTGTGTGTGTGTGTGTGTGTGTGTGTGTGCGTGCGCGTGTGCTGGGATTCAAATCACCATCCATCTGCTTGCAAGGCAAATGCCTTATTGCTGTGCTATGACTCCGGTCCCTGCCTTAAACATTTTAAAAATGTCTTGGTGCCAGTACTCAGTAGGAATGAGCATTGAAGGTAAGTTATCTTCTGAACTGTTTTCTCAGTTTGAATCTTATCTTTTGCAGTATGTTCATGCGGATGCTCCTACCAATAAAGCACTGGCTGGGCTAGTGGTGCAGCTTCTCCAGTTCCAGGAAGATGCCTTTGGGAAACATGTCACTAACCCAGCTTTTACCAAACTTCCTGTAAGTACATCAATTTGTAACCTTGTGGCAGCCTTGATTCTGGGTGTAGCTTATAGCTTTTTTTTCGCAGTTGCTTTCTAGCCTAAAGAAAAAAAGGATCCTCAACAGAATTTCTGCTGCAGAATTTATTGTATTTTGTTAAGTTTTGGGGCCACATTTAAGTGGTGCTCAGCTTGCTCCTGTCTCTATGCTCAGGGCCACTCCTGGAGAGCTTGAAGACACATCATAAATCATAATGTCCACTGTGACATCACAAAGGTGAATTATGACAGTGTAGTGTTCGCATTCTAATGTCCATTGTGATTTAACAATGGTAAAATATGGCCTCATAGTTGTGGCCCATCATAATGTGAATGTGTCTTCACAACCATGAATTATCACCTCATAGTTGGGGTGCGTCATAAATGGATTCTTCGATGTCACATTTATGAATAATGACATAGTTTTGTGGCGTTAGGATGATCAATTGTAATCTCATAGTGATGGTGTATCATAAAGTACCTGTGACATCTGAACTGTGGATTATGACATCATAGTGATCTGTACCATAAAGTCCATTGTGACATCACAACCATGAACTCTTGACAGTTTTGTGCATTCAGTATTCTTTGTGACATCATAATTACAGATTATGACCTCATCATGGTGGCCCACTTTAAAGTACACTGGAGGATATAATCATGAATTATGACCTCATAGTTCAGGTGTTTTATAATGTCCCCATGACATCACAGTGTTGAATTATGACCTCACATGGTGCATTATAAATGTATTCTTTGATGTCACAACCATGAATAATGATATATTTTTGAGTGCTGAGGATCAAACTCAGTTTGTCTGTATGCAAGGCAAGCACTCTACTCACTACTATAACTGGTCCCTGTATGTATGTACACATTTTATTTTACTTTTTGGTTTTTGGGCCACATCTAGCAATGTTCAGAGGTTACTTTTGGATCTGCACTCAGGAATTACTCCTGGCGGTGCTGGGGGCCATCTGGGATGCCGGGGATCGAATCTGGGTCAGCCGTGTGCAAGGCAAACTGCCTTGCCTGTGTAAGCCCCTCTTGTAGAAATTTTTTTGGTGGGCTGGAGAGATAGAGGTAAGGTGTTTGCCTTGCACGCAGAAGGATAGTGGTTTAATCCTAGCATCCCATATGGTCCCCAAGCTTGCCAGGAATGATTTCTGAGTGTAGAGCCAGGAGTAATCCCTGAGTGCTGCTGGGTGTGTCCCAAAAAACAAAAAACAAAAAAAAAAATTTTTTTTTTTTTGGTGCTGGGAATTGAATCCAGGGCCTCAGGTATGTGAGATGTGTTTTACTCAAAGTCATATCCTCAGTCCCTTCTTTTGGCTCTATGCTCAGAAATCACTCCTGGCAGGCTCAGGAGACCATATGGGATCCCGGGATTCGAACCAATGACCTTCTGCATGAAAGACAAACGCCTTACCTCTGTGCTATCTTTCTGCCCCCTCTAAGTCCCTTCTGTGTTTTTGTTTTAATTTGGGCCAGGCCTTTGTTTGGGGCTACTTCTGGCTTAATGCTTTGGTCCCTTCTGGCTGTGGTGGGGAACCATGCAGTGCTGGGTTTGAACCCAGGCTTTAGTACATGCAAGGTAGTGCTTCAGCTCATTGAATATTTTTTCTCTTCAATATCATTTATTTTTGTTTTCTCAAATATATAATGTGGGTTTTCTGGGGATTGATCCATACCTGGTGGTGCTCAGGACCTAGTAGTCCTGACTTTTCGCCCAGGAGTGATCCTTGGGAGTGCTCTGGGTACCATTTTTGGTGTATGGAATTCCTTAACTCCTGTACTAGCTCTCTGACCCCTGTTGATATATTTTCTTTAATTTTTACTTTTGTTCACCCAGCCATTCTCAGGGGTCACATCTGACTCTGCACATTTTACTCCTATTGGCTTATTGGTAATATATATGATGTCTGGGGATCAAACCTGGGTTGGGTACTTGCAAGGCAAATACCCTTCCTTCTGTACTGTTCTCTGGCCCCTGCTTAAATTCATTTGTAAAGGATTGTCAGTTTTTTTGTTCGTTTTTGGGTCATGCTCAGTGGTTCTCAGATGTTACTCTTGGCTCTCCACTCAGAGGTCACTCGTGGAATTGCTCAGGGAACCATATGAGGTGCTCTGGATTGAATTTGGGTAGGCTACATGCAAGGTAAATGCCTCACCTGCTGTACTATTGCTTCAGCCCTTAGTATTTTACTTTTTATTTATTTATTCCTCCCTTTTATATTTTTGGTTTTGGAGCCATAGCCAACAGTGCTTAGGGATTACGTTTGATTCTGAACCCAGAGATCACTGTTGGCTGGTGACTGAAACTGAATTGACTGTGTGTGTTGATAGCTTACTCCTGACTCGGTATTGTCTCTGGGGTTGCTCTAGCTCATTGTTTGGGGCATCAGCATAGGGTTAGGAGTAAGTCTTGAGCCCCCATGCTTATTCTTTTAAAATTTTTAAAACTAATGGGAAGTACTTAACTGCATATTTCGTATCTTGTTGAGCTGTAAGGTATATTTGTTAACTTAGTTCTGAGTTAAAAATTAAGTCAGAAATGTCACAGAACTGAGGTGTTGCTGATGTACAAATCTTTCTTTGCTAAAAGTGCTCACAAGAACACGAATATGGGGCCAGAGAGAGAACATGGAGATAGGGCGTTTGCCTTGCATGCAGAAGGACAGTGGTTCGAATCCTGGTGTCTCATATAGTTCCCTAAGCCTGCCAGGAGTGATTTCTGAGCGTTGAGCCAGGAGTAACCCTTGAGTGCTGCCAGGTGTGACCCATTAAAAAAAAAACAACACACAAGATGTGGAAAGAGCAGTCCAGCTGGCTATCAATGTCCCCAGTGGTCCCCAGTGCCAGATGGCACTATAAGGAAAGTAAATCACAGTTGTCAGGCACGTTGTATTGTGTTTATAAGCCACAAAACTGCCAGAGGAAAATAAGGTTAGAGAAGCCAGGGAAATAGCTGAGGGTGCCTGAGTGCATTCGTTGCTTGACTGTGGCCTGGGTGGCAGTCTGGGTTTGATCTGAGCACTGCTGGACCAGTCCTGGAAATTCCCAAGCACTGCCAACCATGGTGGCCCCTAGCCAGATTAGACTGAGACAGCACTGAATTATTGGTCCAAGGATTGCACTGTTTGCTTTAAACATTGCTTGGAGGCCAAAAGTCTTTAATTCAGGGGGCTAGAGAGTGTACTGGCTAAGATGCTTGCCTTGAGTGTACCTAGATTTGATCAGGGACATCCCATATGACCCCTTTCCCCACAGCACCACCAGGAGTAATTTTGAGTGCAGGGAGAATTGCCTGGTGTAACCCAGTACTTTCTCCTATTTAAAAATAAAATTTTTTATTAATATTAAAAACTTCTAGGGCTGGACAGATAACACAGTGGTAGGGTGTTTGTTTTGGAGGCAGCCAACCCAGGACAGATGGTGGTTCAAATCCCAGCATCCCATATGGTCCCCCAAGCCTGCCAGGAGCGATTTCTGAGTGCAGAGCTAGGGGTAACCCCTGAGTGTTACGGGGTGTCCCAAAAGCCCCCCCCCAAATTAAAAGCTTGTATTTTCTCTTTGTTCAGATTCACTAATATTTGGGGGAGTAGGGGTAGGAGGAAAAAGGTGCTCAGTGCTTACTTTTGGTTCTGTATTTAGGAAAGCAGAGTTTGGGGAAAGGTACTCAGGATCAAATTGGAGTCATATATTTGAAAGGCAGGCAAGCACTTTGTGTTTTTTTTTTTTTTTTTTTGGTTTTTGGGCCACACCCGGTAACGCTCAGGGGTTACTCCTGGCTATGTGCTCAGAAGTTGCTCCTGGCTTGGGGGACCATATGGGACACCGGGGGATCGAACCACGGTCCGTCCAAGGCCCGTCCAAGGCTAGCGCAGGCAAGGCAGGCACCTTACCTTTAGTGCCACCGCCCGGCCCCCAGGCAAGCACTTTGACTTGTGTAGTATCTCCTGCCATAACATGGCTTCTGAGTACTGTTGAGGATAGTCCTATAAGTTCCCAAGCAAGCCAAGGTAACCATGTGGCTCCTAGCTAGATGAGACTGGAGCAGCATTGAACTGTTGTTGGTCCCAGCATGTACTGTTTGCTTGGAGAGATCCTGAACATAGCCTGTGTGGTATCTTTTTTTTTTTTTTTTTTTGTGGTTTTTGGGCCACACCCGGCAGTGCTCAGGGGTTATTCCTGGCTCCAGGCTCAGAAATTGCTCCTGGCAGGCACGGGGGACCATATGGGATGCTGGGATTCGAACCGATGACCTCCTGCATGAAAGGCAAACGCCTTACCTCCATGCTATCTCTCCAGCCCCTGTGTGGTATCTTGATAATTTTTTTTTTTTTTGCCACACCTGTCTCTGTACTCAGATATTTCTCCTGGCTGTACTCAGGGATGCCTGATAAGGGATGACTGATTGAACCAGGGTGTTGGTCGAATGTAAGGCACTGCCCTCCCTGCTGTACTACTGTTTATGTTTCTTTTGTTTTTGCTTTTGTTTTTGGTTTTAGTTTTGGTTTTTGGGTCACACCCGGCAGCACTCAGGGGTTACTCCTGGCTCTACACTCAGAAATCGCTCCTGGCAGGCTTGGGGAACCATATGGGATGCCAGGATTTGAACCACCGTCCTTCTGCATGCAAGGCAAACAAACGCCCTACCTCTGTGCTATTTCTCCAGCCCCTGTTTAGCATATTAACATTTACTACATTTACTTTATTGTGCTCTAGAGCTCCAGGTTGTACCCTAACACACATGATTCCCAAAGTACCATGGTACTTTGTATTTTCAGGTAGCTTTTTTTTTGTTTTGTTTTGTTTTTGGTTTTTGGGTTATACCCGGCAGCACTCAGGGGTTACTCCTGGCTCTCTACGCTCAGAAATCACTCCTGGCAGGCTCGGGGGACCTATGGGATGCTGGGATTCGACCTGTTATCATCCTTCTGCATGCAAGGCAAATGTCTTACCTGCGTGCTATCTCTCCAGCTTCTGGTTTTTGGTTTTTGGGCCACACTTGGCAGTGCTTAGAAATTGCTCTTGGCAGGCTCAGGGGACTACCATGTCAGATGCTGGGGATTGAACCCAGGTCAGTTCTGGTTGGCTTTGTGCAAGGCAAATGCCATACCACTGTGCTATCACTCCAGCCATCGGGTAGCTTTGTTTATGGGAGTTTAACTCTTAGGAACTAAAATATTCCTTCCCTAATTATTATAATTATTGTCATTATTATTTTGCTTTTTGGGCCACACCTAGTGGCTCTTGGGTTACTCCTTGCTCTGTCATCATAATTGCTCCTGGTAGTCTCGGGGGACCATATGGGATGCAGGGATTTGAACCACCATTGATCCGAAGCATGCAAGGCAAACCCTCTACTGCTGTGCTGTTGTTCCAGCCCTCAAAGGCAGTTCCAACAAAATAAGTAGTGTGATTGAATGGGCTATTTTGGGACATAGTAAATGAGTTACTTTCTGAGTCTATCTCTGACACTTTGGAATTTCTCCTTAGCAAGTGTGACTGACCTCGTTGCTGGGAATTTGCTGAACTTCAGTCTAGTGTAATGGAGAGAGGGAGTTGGATGACTTATTCGGCTATTTTCCTTAACTGATTCGACTGACTGTGCTGTGGACAATGAGTATTAGGGTAAAGGAAATAAACAATCAGTTCTGAGAAAAGGAACATGGGCTGGCTGTTGATTTTATAGTTGTTCCCTGCAGAAGATTCACAGTGCCGGAAGCTGGGGTTTCAGGGCCACACCTGATGGTGCTCAGGAAACCACCTCTGGTGGTGGGGATTGAACCCCACATCTGCTTCCAAGTATATTATATTCTGTATCTCTGGGCCTTTTTAAAATTTCACTGGAGTTTTTTTTTTTCTAACAAATATATATATCTGGGCCCGAATAGATTGCACAGCGGTGTTTGCCTTGCAAGCAGCTGATCCAGGACCAAAGGTGGCTGGTTCAAAACCCGGTGTCCCATATGGTCCCCTGTGCCTGCCAGGAGCTATTTCTGAGCAGATAGCCAGGAGTAACCCCTGAGCACCGCCGGGTGTGGCCCAAAAAACCAAAAAAAAAAAAAATCAGTATAAATAACCTTTTCTGTTTTTTGCATAGATTGCCTACCTTTTTGTTTTGTTTTGGGGTCATACTGGCAGCTCTTGGGTTCTGAGTGTTTGGCACTCAGAAATTGCTCCTGGCAGGCTCGGGGGACCATATGGGATGCTGGACATTGAACTTGGGTCAGCTGCGTGCAAGGAAAATGCCCTAACTGCTATGCTATCTATCTTACCCCTAGATATCTACTTTGTTAGCAGCTCTGTGAATTGATTTAGTGACTACAAAAATGAATATTTTTCAGCTTTCTGTGACATTAAAAATACTAGAAAGAATTAAATATTTAATGAGGAAGGTCTGAAGGCTGGGGTAATACTTTGTTTTGTTTTTTTTGGGGACAACACTTAGTGATATTCAGGGTTTCCTTCTGGCTTAGGAATTATCCCTCTTGGGACAGATGTCAGGAATTGAACTCTGGTCGAATCATGTGCAAGGCAAGTGCCCTACCTGCTGTACTGTCATGCTTGCTTGGCTGGGGTAATAGTGTATGTTATTTTATTTTTTTGGTTTTGGGGCCACACCCGGTGGCACTCAGAAGTTACTTCTGGCTCTGTGCTCAGAAATCATTCCTGGGTAGGCTTGGGGTACCATATGGGATGCCAGGAATTAAACTTGGGTGTGTCCCCGGTAAGCTGTGTGCAAGGCAAAAATGCTCTACCACTGTGTTATTGCTCCAGTCCCATAAATCTTGTTTATCCACAGACTATTTACTTAACTAATGTTGTTATTTGAATTAAAAACAATTTTTAAAGTAACTGTAGGAAGTCTTATCTCTATTTGTTTTAGAAAATATTTAAGGAATTACTAAATTAGCCATTGTTTGTATTTTTGATTGTATAAAATTAAAATTCAGGCATGAGTAATTTTGGTAGAAACTTTGTTTTTCTTATATATGACTTGTCTTGTTTTAGGCAAAATGTTTCATGGATTTCAAAGCTGGAGGCACCTTGTGTCATATTCTTGGGGCTGCTTACAAGTATAAAAATGAACAGGGATGGTAAGTTTTTGCATTGGTTTTCATGTGTTAATATACTTAAGTGATTTAATGTTAAATCCTTAGATTGTGACAATTCTGTGAGCACAGTATTACTATTTTCTATTTTCTAAATTCCTAATTTACTTCTTGGCAACAACCTAAAAGAAAACAGTGATTACATTTATTAGGAGATTATTTCCCATATTGATAATTGGTTAGACATTATTAGCAAATAGCAGGTGATTTACTGTGAAAGATGTGTTTATTTTTACTTAAATTGCCATAAAACAACTTTTTTGTTTTGTTTTGGGGCACAATGGTAGCACTCGGGTTATTCCTGGCTCTGAGCTCAGGAATTACTGCTAGCTGACTCGGTCGGACTCTATGGGATGCTGAGGATTGAACCCAGGTCCCAGATGTGCGCAGGAACCTATTCACTGTACTATTGCTCTAGCCCAGGTAGCATTTTTAAATGTAGAATTGAGCCGGGCTCAATTGAGCCTTTCTCAGGACCCAAACAAAAAGAAATCTAGCTCAGAAGGGTACCAGTTGCTGAGGGCACTGGTGGAGCTAGCTTGAGCATCTCTCTTGTTCCTATTGCTTATTCTTGGGGGTGGGGGGGTACACGCAGCAGTGCTCAGAGGTTATTTCTGGCTCTGCACTCAAATTGCCCCGGAAGGCTCGTGGAATAGTGGTACTTAATTCTTTATTTTTGGGAGGGAGTATTGGGAAGCATAAGCAGCAATGCTCATAGGTTTTTTCTGGCTTATGCACTTAAGAATTATCCTGGCGGACCTTATAGGATACTAGGGATCAAATTTAGGTTGGCTGCATATACCCTGCCTACTGTAGGATCTCTTCAGCCCTCAAATACTTACCTCTTGATGCTTTTCTTTTCTTTTTTTTTTTTTTTTTGGTTTTTGGGCCACACCCTGTGACGCTCAGGGGTTACTCCTGGCTATGAGCTCAGAAGTTGCTCCTGGCTTCTTGGGGGACCATATGGGATGCCGGGGGATCGAACCGCGGTCCGTCCTAGTCTAGCGCAGGCAAGGCAGGCACCTTACCTCCAGCGCCACCGCCCGGCCCCTGCTTTTCTTTTCTTTTCTTTTTTTTTTTTTTTTTTGCACCACACTTGGCAATGCCTGGGGGCTCCTTCCAGCTGTTCAGGAGGCCATCCAGTGCTAGGGAATGAATTTAGGCTTCCTTTATGTAGACCATCAACGTCTTAGACTTATTTTTTTTGTGTTTTTGGGCCACACCCGGTGATGCTCATGGGTTACTCCTGGCCATGCACTCAGAAGTCACCGTTGGCTTGAGGGACCACATGGGAACTTGGGGGATCTAACCACGGTCCATCCTAGGCTAGCCCTGGCAAAGAAGAAGCCTTACCGCTTGCGCCACCACTCCTGCCCCAGCTTAGACCTTTTTTGTTTGTTTTTGTTTTTGGGTAGCACTGGCGGTGCTCAGGGGTTACTCCTGGCTCTGTGCTTAGAAATCGCTCCTGTCAGGCTTGGAAAACCACATGGGAAACCAGGAATAAAACCACCGTCTGTCCTGGATTGGCCGTGTTCTCTTTCCAACCCCAGCTCAGACTTTTAAACTTGCTCTTTAGCCCTTTTATTTTGTTTGTGGTTTTGGGCCATATCTGGTGATGTTCAGAGATTACTCCTGACTGCACTCAGGAATTCCTCCTGGTGAGGACAGAGGACCATATGGGTTGCTGGGGCTTGAACCCAAGAAGACTGTCTGCAAGGCTGTATTGTCACTCTAGCCTTTTTCTTTTTCTTTTTTTTTTTTTTTTGTGGTTTTTGGGTCACACCCGGCAGTGCTCGGGTTATTCCTGGCTCCAGGCTCAGAAATTGCTCCTGGCAGGCACGGGGGACCATATGGGCGCCGGGATTCGAACCAATGACCTCCTGCATGAAAGGCAAACGCCTTACCTCCATGCTATCTCTCCGGCCCCCTTTTTTCTTTTTCTTTTCTTTTTTTTTTTTTTTTTTTGATTTTTGGGTCACACCCGGCAGCACTCAGGGGTTCCTCCTGGCTCTACGCTCAGAAATCCCTCCTGGCAGGCACAGGGGAACATACGGGGTGCTGGGATTCAAACCACCGTCCTTCTGCATGGAAGGCAAATGCCTTATCTCCATGCTATCTTTCCGGCCCCTTTTTCCTTCTTTTGGATTTTGGTTTTTGGGTCACATCCAGCGGTGTGCAGGAGTTACTCCTGGCTTGCACTCAGAAGTCACTCCTTGCGGCCTGGAGAGATAGCACAGCGGTGTTTGCCTTGCAAGCAGCCGACCCAGGACCTAAGGTGGTTGGTTCGAATCCCAGTATCCCATATGGTCCCCCATGCCTGCCAGGAGCTATTTCTGAGCAGACAGCCAGGAGTAACCCCTGAGCACCGCCAGGTGTGGCCCAAAAACCAAAAAAAAAAAAGAAATCACTCCTTGCAGGCTCCGGGGGCCATATGGGATGCCGGGATCCAAATTGGGGTCCTCCTTCCTACGTTGGCCACATGCAAGGCAAATGCCTTCTTTGTGCTATCACTTAGGCACCCTTTTGTTTTGTTTTGTTTTGTTTTTGGGCCATAGATAGCGGTCCTCCGGTTACTCCTGGCTCTGTGCTCAGAAATCGCTCCTGGCAGGCACAGGGGACCATATGGAATGCCAGGAATCAAACCCAGGTCTTCCTGGGTTGGCTGCATGCAAGGCAAACGCCCTACTGCTGTGCTATAACCCCAGCCCCAACGTTTTTCTTCTTTGTTTTTTTTTTTTTTTTTTTTTTTTTTTTTTGGGGTCACACCCGGCAGCGCTCAATCCTGGCTCCACGCTCAGAAATTGCTCTTGGCAGGCTCAGGGGACCGTATGAGATGCTGGGATTCGAACCATTGACCTTCTGCATGAAACATAAATGCCTTATCTCCATGCTATCTCTCCGGCCCCTGATGACAGAGACCTCCCTGTGGGTGCTTGTTGAGCTGATTGTTCAGGGGCTGCAAGGAGCTATCCCTCCAGTGTTCAGGTTCACATTGGGGGGGCATGTGATGCTTAGGATTGAAATGTGTATGTACTAGTCATATGCTCTACCACTTGAGCTGTATCTCCCTGCCTCTTGTCTTTGTTGGATTCCAGAGCTTCTATTTCAGTGGTGAAAAGTGGGTGCTTTGTGTTTAGTTACGATATTCTGGTTCAAGAGTAGTGGAGGTGACTTAAAGTTGTTTGGTGGGTCTAGTTTCGTTGTGTTTGTGCAGTTTGTACTTTTAGACTTTTTTTTTTTTTTTTTTGGTTTTTGGTGTTTGGGTTACACCCGACAACGCTCAGGGGTTACTCTTGGCTCTACGCTCTGAAATCACTCCTGGCAGGCTCAGGGGACCATATGGGATGCCAGGATTCGAACCACCTAACTTCTGCATGCAAGGCAAGCGCTTTACCTCCATGCTATCTCCCTGGCCCCAGTTTTAGACTTTTTCGTTTTTTTTTTTTGGTTTTTGGGCCACACCCGTTTGACGCTCAGGGGTTACTCCTGGCTACGTGCTCAGAAATCGCCCCTGGCTTGGGGGGGACCATATGGGACGCCGGGGGATCGAACCGCGGTCCTTCCTTGGCTAGCGCTTGCAAGGCAGACACCTTACCTCCAGCGCCACCTACCCGGCCCCGACTTTTTCGTTTTTGTTTTTGTTTTTGGGCCACACCCGGTGATACTCAGGGGTTACTCCTGGCTATGTGCTCAGAATTCGCTCCTGGCTTGGAGGACCATATGGGACACCGGGGATCGAACCGCGGTCAGTCCTAGACTAGCGCTGGCAAGGCAGACACTTTACCTTTAGCACCACTGCCCGGCCCCCAGTTTTAGACTTTTTCTTTTTTTTTTTTTTTTTTTTTGATTTTTGGGCCACACCCGGCGTTGCTCAGGGTTACTCCTGGCTGTCTGCTCAGAAATAGCTCCTGGCAGGCACGGGGGACCATATGGGACACCGGGATTCGAACCAACCACCTTGGGTCCTGGATGGGCTGCTTGCAAGGCAAACGCCGCTGTGCTATCTCTCCGGGCCCAGTTTTAGACTTTTTCTTTTTTTTTTTTTTTTTTTTTGGTTTTTGGTTTTTGGGCCACACCCGTTTGACGCTCAGGGGTTACTCCTGGCTATGTGCTCAGAAATCGCCCCTGGCTTGGGGGGACCATATGGGACGCCGGGGGATCGAACCGCGGTCCGTTCCTTGGCTAGCGCTTGTAAGGCAGACACCTTACCTCTAGCGCCACCTTCCCGGCCCCAGTTTTAGACTTTTTCATGAGAACATGCAGGCAGTCTTTTGGGCCACATCCAGTGATGCTTGAGTTTTTTTCTTGGTCCTGTGCGTCGGATTACTTATGGCAGGGCTTGATAAACATATGGGGTGCCAGAAATCAAATCTGAGTCAACTGAGTATGTGTCAAGCAACTTACGCTCTGTGTTATCACTCATTCTTACATTGTAGTATAAAAGTTAAACGAATATGGGGCTGGAGCAATAGTACAGCGCAAAGATGCTTGCCTTGTGTGAGGCCAATCTTGGATGGACCCGGGTTCGGTTCCTGGCATCCCAAATGTCCCTGAGCCTGCCAGAAATAATCTGTGAATGCCACGAGGTGTGGCCTCAAACAAACAAAAAGTTAAACTAGGGCCCGGAGAGATAGCACAGCGGTGTTTGCCTTGCAAGCAGCCGATCCAGGACCAAAGGTGGTTGGTTCGAATCCCGGTGTCCCATATGGTCCCCTGTGCCTGCCAGGAGCTATTTCTGAGCAGACAGCCAGGAGTAACCCCTGAGCATCGCCGGGTGTGACCCAAAAACAAAAAACAAACAAACAAACAAAAAAAAGTTAAACTAATCCAGTACTTTATGATTGAGAAATACAAATAAAAATTCATATCATTAACTAGAACATATGAATTAGTA
The DNA here is from genome assembly GCF_024139225.1 of Suncus etruscus. Classification (NCBI taxonomy): domain Eukaryota; kingdom Metazoa; phylum Chordata; class Mammalia; order Eulipotyphla; family Soricidae; genus Suncus; species Suncus etruscus. Next base: position 120,917,378 of record NC_064854.1, on the reverse strand, counting down.
ATTGATTCATATTAATTAAAGATACAGATTTAGAAAATTATGATTTAAAAAAACTTGTTTCGTTTGGTTATAGGAGTGACTTTTAGAGTTTACTCCTAGTTCAGTGTTCAGGGAATGCTTCTGGTAAGCTCAGGGACCTTATGGGTATGAGATTGAGCTTGTAAGGCTAATGCCCTACATGATATACTGTCCTCCTGCTCTGTTTAATTCTCTTCTACATTGTTTTCTTGTTTAGTTTATCTTCTAAGTTCTGAATTTGATTCTTTTTGTTTTGTTTTGTTTTTTGGGCCACACCCGTTTGATGCTCAGGGGTTACTCCTGGCTAAGCGCTCAGAAATCGCCCCTGGCTTTGGGGGACCATATGGGACTCCGGGGGATCAAACCGTGGTCCTTCCTTGGCTAGGGTTTGCAAGGCAGATACCTTACCTCTAGCGTCACCGCACTGGCCCCGATTCTTTTGTTTTGGAGCTGCACCATGAGATACTCAGGGCTTACTCCTGACTCGCTTGGGGGACAATATGGAATGCTAGGGATCAAATCTGGGTAAGCTATTCGCAAGACAGGTGCCTTACCCATTAAATACCATTGGCCTCCGACCCAGTTCTGTGCTTGGAGTTGCTCTAGGCTCATGATGGCAAACCTATGGCATGCGTGCCAGCAGTGGCACTTGAAGGCCTTGCAGCTGGCACCCAGGAAGGTCCGCAATTAAGATATGCGGCATATGCTGCATAGTTTTTAGATACTAAATTCTTGTTATTAAGGTTTAATTGACGTATTGGCACTTTTGAGGAAATTCTTTGGTTTTGTGCGGCAGTTTGGGCACTTGGGCTTCTCTAGGCAATGTGCATGTAAGACCTTGGGTTCCATTTCAGCCCAGGGAGCTCACTCTGAAAGGCAGCGGCTGTGGTGGTGGTGGTATTTCATTCTTTTTCTTTTTTATCTTTGGGGTACACCCTGCGATGCTCAGGGATTACTTTGTACTCGGATTACTTCTGGTGGTGCTTGGAGGACTATCTTAATGGATGATGAGGCTCTAACCCCTGGTTGGCTACTTGTAAAACAGTTATTGTTTCATCCATGGGAGAGAGATTTCTTTTTGGTATTTGGGCTATAGACAGCAGCACTCAGGTTATTCCTGGCTCTGTGCTCAGAAATTGCTCCTGGCAGTTCGATGTCAGGAATCAAATCCAGGTCCGTCCTGGGTTGGCTGTGTGCAAGGCAAAAACGCCTTACTGCTGTGCTATCTCTTTAGCTTTGAGAGAGGGATTTCTAAGCAAATTATCCTCAAACTCACAACTGGCAGAATAGATTTTTTATTTTGGTTTGTTTTGGTTTAGTTTTGGTTTTTGGGTCATACCCGGTTATGCTCAGAGGTTACTCCTGGCTCTTCACTCAGGAATCACTCCTATTGGTGCTTGGGACCATATGGGCATGTTGGGGACCAAACTGGGAACCAGCTGTGTGCAAAGCCAGTGCCTTACTTGCTCTGTTTAATCTCTTTGGCCCTCTCTCCCCAAGTTACTTATATTTATTGTAAATACTTATCCTACTAGTCACTTGTTTATGTAGTTACTGTCTTTAGATTTATTTTATGTTTGTGCCATAAATGTAGATTTTTCTCCCCAGGGTACCCACTGTGGTATTTAACACTGAAGTTCATCTTTAAAAACAACAACAACAACAGCAACAAAAAAAAATGAAGGGCCGGAGAGATAGCATGGAGGTAAAGTGTTTGCCTTGCATGCAGAAGGTCGGTGGTTCAAATCCTGGCATCCCATATGGCATCGCCTGAGCCTGCCAGGAGCGATTTCTGAGCATGGAGCCAGGAGTAACCCCTGAGTGCTGCCGGATGTGACCCAAAAACAAAGAAACCAACCAAAAAAACAAAAACAACTATTTATTGATTGGTTTTATTTTAATTTCTTTTTGGCCCATACCCAGCAGTGCTCAGGGTTTACTCTGGGGGTCCTTCCTGGGGTCTGCTGCATGCAAGGCAAATACGCTACCTCTGTTTTATCTCTCTGGCCCTGAAGTTCATCGTAATGTCTTAAAATTTAATGTTTCATTAGGTATAGTCTATCTATATTTATATTGAGTAAATACCCTCTGAAATTTTGTAATATTCTATTGTAATTCCCAAATTGTTCCAGTTTATTAGTGTGTTAAATTTTAAAACCTGATAATTACTTTTGTTTAAAGTGGGAGACAAATTAATTGAAATTTTTTTTATTTTAGGCGGAGGTTTGATCTACAGAATCCATCCCGAATGGATCGTAATGTTGAAATGTTTATGAACATTGAAAAAACATTGGTACAGGTAACTCAGAAAGTTATCTTTTTTTTTTTTTTTTTTTTTGGGCCACACCCGGTAACTCTCAGGGGTTACTCCTGGCTATGCGCTCAGAAGTTGCTCCTGGCTTGGGGGACCATATGGGACACCGGGGGATCGAACCTCGGTCCGTCCAAGGCTAGCGCAGGCAAGGCAGGCGCACCTTACCTTTAGCGCCACCGCCCGGCCCAGAAAGTTATCTTAGTACAATTTTTTCTTTAATATACTTGAAGTTCTTCAACTATCTATTAGGTTGCCAAAAATATCAAAGAACCAAATCATCTTAGATATGTTTTGTTTTTAGGGGTTTTTGGAGATATAGAGCTATAAAACATGACTAAAACGTGTTAATTATTGATCTTGGCATTAGGGACTGAGCATAGAGCACAGGCTGAAGCCTAGGATTTGACTCTTAGTATCTACTGGTCACCACTTGGGGCCAGTCATGGAGTTCTGATGACCAAAAGTGGGAGAAAGAAAAAGTATTTGATGCTTAGTATACCTTCATTAGCAGTAGTGCAATGTCAAAAGAGAGAAAGGGAAGGATGGAGAGAGGAGTATTTGTAAATTTTATGTAAATTTTATGGTTATCTATAAATATATATTTTTTTCTTTTCAAGTAGATAATGACAGAATATTTAATTTTTTCCTATTTATTTGGTAATTTTTGTTGTTTGTTTTGGGGCTATACCCCAGTGGTGTTCAGCGCATAAAACCGGATCTGCTATGTGCGAGGCAAGTGCCTTACTCAATGTACTATTGCTCCAGCTTCTTGATTGGTAATTTTTGAAGATTGCTGAGTTAATCTTCTTGGGGACAGATAGTTGGTAAACATTCAGCTAGACAGGATCAGAGATGACTCAGTGTCCTAGAGTTCAAGTCTGACGTCTTTGAAGCTGAACTCACATCTGCAGACCCCATCTGCAGTCCTCCCACCCTGGCCAGATGTAGAGGGCTCCGGGCTTAGTACTATAAAATATTGGTCCTGCACTGCTGAACAGAACATTATTGGGAGTGGCTTCTATTCTCCAGGACCAATGGGTATGACCCCTAAAAGAAATTTACGCAGTATTATTAATTTAATGCTGGAAATATGTCTCAAAACTGTTAGTGGGAGAACTGGGTGTTTTTGTTAGTTTGTTGATTGATTTGTTTTGTGCTTTTTTGGTGAATGTTAATATTACCCTTCATTTTACCTTTTTTGGGTGGGTCACACCTGGTGACGCTCAGGGGTTACTCCTGGCTGTGCACTCAGAAATCGCTCCTGTCTTGGAAGAGGACCATATGGGACAACGGGGGATTGAACTGTGGTTCGTTCTCGGTCAGACGTGTGCAAGGCAAACACCCTCTAACTGCAACACCACTTCATCTCCCCTTCATTTTAATTTTTTATTTTATTTTATTTTTTTGCCATACCTAAATGTGCACAGGACTTACCTGAGCTCAAGGATCACTTCTTTTTTTTTTTTGGTTTTTGGGCCACACCCGGTGGTGCTCAGGGGTTACTCCTGGCTGTCTGCTGAGAAATAGCTCCTGGCAGGCACGGGGGACCATGTGGGACACCAGGATTCGAACCAACCACCTTTGGTCCTGGATCGGCTGCTTGCAAGGCAAACGCCTCTCCGGGCCCTCTAGGATCACTTCTTAGGCTTGGGGAATCATATGTGGTGCCAAGGCTCTAACCTGGGTCTGTTACATGGAAGATAAACTGTACTATGCCTCTGGCCCCTCCTGTGTATCTTTTTTTTTTTTTTTTTTTGCTTTTTGGGTCACACGTGGCAGCACTCGGGTTACTCCTGCTTGTATGCTCAGAAATTGCTCCTGGCAGGCTCGGGGGACCATATGGGATGCAGGGATTCAAACCACCGTCCTTATTCGGTCAAGGAAAATGCCCTACCTCCATGCTATCTCTCCGGTCCCTCCTATGTATCTTTTTTTTTTTTTTTTTGGTTTTTGGGCCGCACCCGGTTGACGCTCAGGGGTTAATCCTGGCTGTCTGCTCAGAAATAGCTCTTGGCAGGCACGGGGGACCATATGGGACACCGGGATTTGAACCAACCACCTTTGGTCCTGGATCGGCTGCTTGTAAGGCAAATGCCACTGTGCTATCTCTCCGGGCCCCCTATGTATCTTTTAACCAGTGTTACTTACATGATTTGGTGTTGGGAAAATGAAGGCCCAGGGAGTTAGCTACAGTGAGGGACTGGAGCTTATGATGTTTTTATGTGAGGATCCAAATCCAGCCTCCAGCTCCTAATGGCCCCAAACACTGGTGGCCCCTAACCATCACTCAGCACAGGAAAGTGATGCCTTCCATGTGATAGGATGAGAGTATATATCTGACACCATTTCACATCATGGTGTAGAATCTTTAGTGCTGTCTGTGCAATCCCCAGTGCTAGAACACTGGAACTAGAACCCTTGGAACATTGGAAGCATGTCTAGGTTCCCCATCCCCTACCCCTATATTGTAATGAGAGCAAAGGAAAATAAATTAAGAATTAAGGGCCCGGAGAGATAGCACAGCGGTGTTTGCCTTGCAAGCAGCCGATCCAGGACTGAAGGTGGTTGGTTCGAATCCCGGTGTACCATATGGTCCCCCGTGCCTGCCAGGAGCCATTTCTGAGCAGACAGCCAGGAGTAATCCCTGAGCACCGCCGGGTGTGGCCCAAAAACCAAAAATAAAATAAAATAAAAGCAACCAAGTCTATTTTGGGGCCGGGAAGGTGGCGCTAGAGGTAAGGTGTCTGCCTTGCAAGCACTAGAATAGGACGAACCGAGGTTTGATCCCCCGGTGTCCCATATGGTCCCTCCAAGCCAGGGGCAATTTCTGAGCACATAGCCAGGAGTAACCCCTGAGCATTACCGGGTGTGGCCCAAAAACCAAAAAAAAAAAAAAAAAGAAGATAAAGTAGTGCTGGAGCGATAGCACATCAGTAGGGTGTTTGCCTTGCATGCTGCCAACTCAGGACAGACCCAGGTTCAATCCCCAGCATCCCATATGATCCCCAAGCCTGCCAGGAGTGATTTCTCAGTGCAGGGCCAGGAGTAACCCCTGAACATAGCCAGGTGTGGCCCCAAACTAAACAAAAACAAAAGAATTAATATAAAACAAAAGTAAGGGTCAGTGAGATAATTGTTAGACCACATTCTGTGTGCACTCCTCTATGAAGTCACTTATGTTAGGCACCATAGGATTTGACTCTGGCACACTTTTGGAATGAGTATTACCTTTGAGGACTTGAATTTTACTGGGAGGGTCTGCACTGGTGGGTATGATCACAGATGAATTAAATAAGTTTTTGGAGGGTGCACACCCTGCAATTTAGGGTTTACTGATGGGTCTACTTAGAAGGACTCCTGGCAGGACTTGGGTTATCTTATGTGTTGCCAGGGATCACTCCAAATCTGTTGCCTCCAAAGCAAGTGCCCTACCAGCTGCACTAATTTTCTAGCCCAGAAATTTTTTTTTTTTTTTTTTTTTGGTTTTTGGGCCACACCCGGTAATGCTCAGGGGTTACTCCTGGCTATGTGCTCAGAAGTTGCTCCTGGCTTGGGGGACCATATGGGACACCGGGGGATCGAACCGCGGTCCGTCCAAGGCTAGCGCAGGCAAGTCAGGCACCTTACCTTTAGCGCCACCACCCGGCCCCGCCCAGAAATATTTTTATGGAATTGGGAAAAATAAAACTATAATCCAAAATTTTTGCTTTATAATTGTGTCAGGCATTGAAGCCTGGCTCTCATACATGCAATGCCTGTGCTCTACTCATAGTTGTTATTTGTCTTGTTTGTTTAGACCAGGGGTCCTCAAGACTTTTTTTTTTTGGGTCACACCCTGAAGCGCTCAGGGGTTACTCCTGGCTATACGCTCAGAAATCACCCCTGGCAAGCACTGGGGACCATATGGGATGCCGGGATTTGAACCATTGTTCTCCTGCATGGAAGGCAAACGCCTTACCTCCATGCTATCTCGCCGGCCCCTCATCAAGACTTTTTAAACAGAAGGCCAGTTCATTGTCTCTGACAGTCGAAAGGCTGGATTATAGTTTAAAAAAGCTATGAACAAATTTCTGTGCACACGGCATATATCTTATTTTAAGTTTAAAAAAAAAAAACAACGGGTGGCGGCAAAAACACCTGGTGGGCTAGATAAATGTCCTCAGCTAGCCGCAGTTTGAGGACGCCTAGTTTAGACCTATCTGGTGATGCCTAGGCATCCAGCCAGGTGCTGTGGAAAACCATGTGATGCTGGGATTGAGTCTGCCCCTCAAGCATGAAGCTGTATTCCAGCTCTTTGATTTCTCTCCTCAAGCCAGTCGTTATTTTTATTTATATATATTTTTGTGGGAGTTAATACTTGCCCTTGCTCAGAAACTCCTGTCAGCAGTATCCAAGGGATCAGGTAGTGCCAGGGATCAAGCCTAGGCTTCCCACAGGTAATGTACACCAGTCTGCTGAGCTTTCTGGTCTCAGTTTGGTGGTTTTGTTTTGGGGCCACTCCCTGTACAGGGGCTATTCTTGGTTCTGTGCTCAGGGGACTGTCCTTGTGGTGGTGGGCATTCAAACTGGGGTTGACCACTTGAAAGGCAGGTAGGTGCTTTATATCTTGTACCTTTTCCTGTCTTTATTTCTTTATTTGTTTTGGGGCCATACCCAGTGATACTCCTTTGTACTCCTGGCTCTGGATTTAAAGATCAATCCTGGGAAATTAAGGACATTGTATGGAATGACAGGGATTGGACCTGGATTGTCTGTGTTCATGACAAAACCCACTTTACTACTGCTCCAGCCCCTCGTCTTTATTTATTTTAATATTAAATTTTTTCTTTATTAGAAATGATTTATTTTGGATATTCAGCCATATCCAGTGGCACTCTAGGGTTACCCCATGGCTCTGTGCTCAGAAATTCCTCCTAGTAGATTTGGGGTTCATAGGGGAAGCTAAGGATCAAATCTGGTTGTCTCTGTGGAAGGCCAATATCCTCCTCACTGCTGCCACTGTCATTGGTTTTTGGGTCATGCCTGGCAGCACTCAGGTATTACTCCTGGCTCTACGCTCAGAAATCGCTCCTGGCAAGCCTGGTGGATCATATGGGATGCTGGGATTTGAACCACCGTCCTTTTGCGTGCAAGGCAAATGCCCTACCTCCATGCTATCTCTCTCTAGCCCCTCCCCCTGTTATTTATTTTTTTGGATCACACCCAGCAGTGCTCAGGGGTTACTCCTGGCTCTACTCTCAGAAGTCGACTTCTGGCAGGCTCGGGGATCATATGGGAATTCGGGATTAGAACCACCGTCATTCTGCATGCAAGGCAAATGCCTTACCTCCATCCTATCTCTCCCCCCAACCCCCTGTTATTTTTTATATACCTTATGGTTGATCCATAATGGGGTTTTTTGTTCATAATGAATGGTATACATGGAAACATTCTATTCAGCATAGTAAGTACAGTCAATTAAATTTTACAAGGAGGATAATATGTCAGTATAGGACCTTTTCTCAGGGCTCGGGCTGGAACTGGGAGGTGCTCAGGCAGGAACTGGGAGGTGCTCAGGCATCACTTTTGATGTTCAGGTGATTAGGGAGCGTTGAAGCTCAAACTTAAGTTGGCTTAATACAAGGCTGGGCCTTTCACTCTAGCCTCACAGTATGGGACTTCAATAGAAAAAGAAAAGTTCCTTTTGATCATGATTCTCAGCCTTTCTTGTCCAACTATATTGTCTTTCAGAAAAAGACTAGATTTTGTTTTGGTTTTGGTGGGGTGGGTTTGTGTCACACCCAGCTCTTCACTCAGAAATTACTTTTGCCTGTGCTTGAGAACCATAAGGGATACTAAGGATTGAACTGGGTCAGGTGCGTACAAATACCCTTTTGCTGTACTATTCCTCAAGTCCCTGAAAGTTGGGTATATAAAAGCCAAATAACTTTTATATCAAGGTAAGACATACATTCTCAAGAATTGGAATGATAATATAGTAAGAGTGTTTGCTTTGCACATGGCTAACCTAGGTTTGATCCTCAGTGTCCCATATGGTCCCCTGGTTCAACAGGCGTCATCCCAGAGCACAGAGCCCTGAGTAAACAGCCTGGTGTGGTTCAAAACCAAACAAAAAAAGATTTCTATTTGAGTGGTAGCTTTTGGTATTAGGAAAATGTATAAATAATGTTACGTTATTTCAAAAATGCGGAGAATTTCAAATCTATTCTTTTGTTTCTCAGAGTAATTGTCTTACCAGACCCAACATCTACCTCATTCCAGACATTGAACTGAAGTTGGCTAACAAATTGAAAGATATCATCAAACGGCATCAGGTAATAGATGTTTTGTGTACCATAATAGTATTTTTTTAAATACCTGCATTTAAATGAAAATTTACTCTGTAGCTTAAGTTCTTTTTCTCATTTTTTTTGGGGGGCCACACCCGTTTGATGCTCAGGGGTTACTCGTGGCTAAGCGCTCAGAAATCGCCTCTGGCTTGGGACCATATGGGATGCTGGGGGATTGAACCGTGGTCCTTCCTTGGCTAGCGCTTGCAAGGCAGACACCTTACCTCTAGCGCCACCTCGCCAGTCCCCTTTTTCTCATTTTAACTCTTAGTTTAGAGTAGTGTTTTTTCTTTTAGCACATTGAGCTATAATTGATACATAATATTTTGTACATTTGAGGTAGATAATGTGATGTTTAATACACATGGGTCTTTGGGAAGCTTTACTAAAGTCACTGGTATAGAGTCCTAGTTTTGTGGTGAATTGTGCTAATGTAGAATGCATAGACTACATGAGTGTTCTGGGTCACTGGATCCACAAAGTGAGAGTTGGTGATGCAGTTGTCTGTACATCAGATATTAACTTGAGGTAATACCACTTCCCTGGCTGTTTTGTATTTATATGGGGGGCTTTTAAAAACATGGATGTTTTAGTTTTTCAGAAGCTGTTAAATAGTTGTGATTCACATATGACAGGGCTATCTTCTCACATCTTTTTATCTCCTTTAAACATCTCTTTTATTTTGTTTTTGGGTCACACCCAGTGGTACTCAGGGATTACTCCTGACTCTGCTCTCAGAAATTGCTCCTGGCAGGCATGGTGGATGCTGGGAGTCGAACCAGAGTTTCTTGTGTTGGCCACATGCAAGGCAAATGCTACCTACCACTGTGCTATTGCTTCGCCCCTCCTTTAAACATCTTTTTTTTTTTTTTTTGGTTTTTGGGCCACACCCGGCGGTGCTCAGGGGTTACTCCTGGCTGTCCACTCAGAAATAGCTCCTGGCAGGCACGGGGACCATATGGGACACCGGGACTCGAACCAACCACCTTTGGTCCTGGATCGGCTGCTTGCAAGGCAAACACCGCTGTGCTATCTCTCCGGGCCCTCCTTTAAACATCTTTTGGGTATTACCATCTGTCAGTTTGTAACTATATGTGACAAATTTGGAAGCAAATTCATGCTTCCTTGGCAAACTGGCCAAGGAGATTTAGAAGGTAATGTTATGATACATCATTTGAGTGAAAGTTTATCCATCCTTAGGATTAGTTGAGAAGATTTAAGAACTTGTCATTGTTTACTGTAGGTTTTTTTTTTGGGGGGGGGGTCCACACTATGTGGTGCTGTTCAGTGCTTACTCCTGGCTCTCTGTTTAGGGATCACAACTGGTAGAGCTCGGAATTATATGTGGGAATGGAAATGGAACATAGGTCAACCACATGCAAGGCAAGAACCCTTACCTCCCGACAGTTGTTCCAGCTCAAAGTAAATATTTGTAGTAATGCTTATTTCAATGGGAGGCTTAGAATGGTCTTATTATACTATTGTTACTGAAAGGGTATCATGCATATCACTTTATCTCCATTTCTTGTCCAGAGTCATCATTTTCAACTATCATTGTCATGGTGTTCCCTCCTCTTTGCTAACCTAACTTCCCTACTAAAATAGCAAGCTTCCTGGGGCCAGAGAGATAGCATGGAGGTAGGGCATTTGCCTTCCATGTAGAAGGATGGTGGTTTGAATCCTGGTATCCCATATCGTTCCCCAAGCCTGCCAGAAGTAACCCTGAGTGCTGCTGGGTGTGACCCAAAAACCCAACCCCCCCCCAAAAAAAAATAGATAAATAAAATAAAATAGCAAGCTTCCTACCATGGATTAGTCCTCTTGGCCCTCATCTCTATTGTCTTTGGATATTAATATCATACTGTCTTTTTAAATATCCCACATATGAATGTGATCGTTCTATGTCAATCTCTTCCTCATTTTGCTCAGCCTAATACTCTTCATATTCTTCTATGTATAAGCAATTTTTATGATGTCATTTTTTTTTTTAAGTCATACCCAGCAGTGCTTAGGGGTTACTCTTGGCTCTATGCTAAGAAATTGCTCCTGGCAGGCTCGGAGGACCATATGGGATGCCGGGATTTGAACTACCGTCCTTTTGCATGCAAGGCAAACGCCCTACCTCCATGCTATCTCTCCGACCCCTCAAAGGCTGCTCTTGACTCTTCTTATGGATTGTGCCAATGCTGTGCCAGGATTGAGCAAGTTTCAATTGCATGCACAGCCAAGCACATTAATACTTACATTATCTCTGGCCCTGAAAGTAGATAATTTATTTTAAGAAGTGATTTTAAGGAGCAATTTCTGTGCACATAGTCAGGAGTAACCCCTTAGCGTCACCGGGTGTGGCCCAAAAGCCAAAAAAAAAAATTTTTTTTTAAAATGCAAGGGAATATTTAGAATGTCGAGGATCACAGGTTAGCTGTGATCAAAGCATACCTACTGTACTATTTCTTTAGCTTTTGCTTTAACTTTATTTATTCACTTGCTTTCCAGGGTACATTTACTGATGAGAAGTCAAAAGCTTCCCACCACATTTATCCATATCCTTCCTCACAGGAGGATGGTAAGTCAGTTTTGCTTGTGTACTAACTAATAAGCTTACTCTTCATTACTTCTTGTTCATGTGTTGGTTTTGGTTTTTGGACCATATGTGGCAATGCTCAGGATTACTTCTCGCTCTGTAGTCTGGAATTACTCCTGGCAGTGCTTGGGGATCAATATGAACAAGTACTTGCAAGTGTATCCAAAGCCCCCCTTTGTTAAAGTTTTATCAGTAAAGGCTTAAAAAATATAACTAATAAATTTTTTCCAGCATTAAATTTAGAGATTTAAGTTATACTTTTTTATTTTTAATTTTGTGATATCCAGATTTTAAACATTATATTGTTGCTTGTTATTATTTGGCTTTTAAGTCATGCATGGCATGTTATGTAGTAATTTGCCCCTTAGTTTGGTTTGGTTTGGTTTTAGGGCCACACTTGGTAGTACTTAGGGCTTATTCCTCCTGACTCTGCATTCAAGACTCACTCCTGGCAGATTTGGGGGACCATATTTATACTGGGGATCAAAGCTGGGTTCACTACATGCAAGACAGACACCCTATCCTCTGTTCTATCATTTCAGCCTACACTTTCATTATATTTTTGTGGCTTGAAAGTTAAGTATCACTGTTAGGAGCAAGAAATAATTGTTTAATCTTTTTTTTTTTTTTTGGTTTTTGGGTCACACCCAGCATTGCTCAGGGGTTACTCCTGGCTGTCTGCTCAGAAATAGCTCCTGGCAGGCACGGGGGACCATATGGGACACCGGGATTCGAATCAACCACCTTTGGTCCTGGATCGGCTGCTTGCAAGGCAAACGCCGCTGTGCTATCTCTCCGGGCCCTAATTGTTTAATCTTAGTTCACTAAAATTGTATATAATTTTTTTTTTGTTTTGTTTTTGGGCCACACCTGGCGCCGCTCAGGGATTACTCCTGACTCTGCTCTCAGAATTGCTTCTGGCTCAGGGGACCATATGGAATGCCAGGGATCGAACCCAGGACCATCCTGGGTCGTCTGCATGCAAGGCAGATGCCCTTCCATTCTACTATCACTCCAGCCCCTGTGTTTAAATTTTTGTTGTTGTTGTTGTTTTGGGTCACACCCAGCACCGCTCCAGGTCACTCCTGTTTCTGTGCTCAAAAATAGCTCCTGGCAGGCTCGGGGGACCATATGGGATGCTGGGATTCAAACCACCGTCCTTCTGCATGCAAGACAAACACCCTACCTCCATGCTATCTCTCTGGCCCCTCCTGTATATATATAATTTTTTAAGGATTTTAGGTATCAGAATGTAGGTTGTTTTCATCAGTTTAGTATGGGGGAGGGAACCCACCTAATTTTTGTTGGTCAGAGTTAAATATTGGTTTGTGCCCTGGGATCACGCCTGAAAGTGCTCAGGGAACCATATGTGGTCCAGGGGATTGAACCCAGCTTGACTACGTGCAATGAAAGCATCCTACCCATTGTACTATCTTTTCAGCTTAATTTTGTGGTATTGAAAGCTTATTTTACGTATTTTTATTTCTAGTCACAATTCCTAGCATTTCTTATATTGTGGGTAATTTTTTTGTTTTGTTTTGTTTTGTTTTTTGTTCACGCTCATTTGATGCTCAGGGGTTACTTCTGGCTATGCACTCAGAAATCACTCCTGGCTTGGGGGAACCATACGGGATGCAGGGTGATCAAACTGCGGTTCTTCTGACTAGTGATTGTAAGGCAGATACCTTACCTCTAGCGCCACCACTCCAGCCCCCACTGTGGTTAATTTTGGGGGGAGGTGGTGTTATTAGGAATTCAGCTCAGAGCCATTTACATAAGGCATGTGCTCTGCCATTTATACCTTACAATATGGGAAACCTCATTCTGCCTCTAATGTTTAGAATTCTGTTAATCCCCACTAGATGGAGGTGGTGGATATGTGCATGTTACAATACTGGTTCATTTGCTGACTTTCTGATTCTCTAATAAGGTTTATTTAAAACTTATAGACTGGGGCTAGAGCGGTTTTTTGGTTTTTGGGTCACACCTGGCAGCGCTAAGGGGTTATTCTTGGCTCTGCACTAAGAAATTGTTCCTGGCAGGCTCAGGGGACCATATGGAACACTGGGATCAAACCATCCTTTGTCATGGATCAGCTGCGTGCAAGGCAAATTCCCTACCTCTGTGCTGTATTTCTGGCCTCTAGACTGAAATTTTAGAAGAGAAAAATTTATTTAAAAAGATTTTGACCCGGGGGCCCGAGAGATAGCATGGAGGTAAGGCATTTGCCTTGCGTGCAGAAGGACAGTGGTTCGAAACCCGGCATCTCATATGGTCCCCAGAGCCTGCCAGGAGCGATTTCTAAGCATAGAGCCAGGATTAACCTCTGAGCGCTGCTGGGTGTGACCCAAAAGCCAAAAAATAGGGGCCGGAGAGATAGCGTGGAGATAAAGCATTTGCCTTGCATGCAGAAGGACGGTAGTTCAAATCCCGGCATCCCATATGGTTCCTCGAGCCTGCCAGGAGCCATTTCTGAGCATGGAACCAGGAGTTGCCTCTGAGATAGCCTATCTGGCTGGTCCGGGTTCGACCCCCAGCGGTTCATATGGTCCCTAGAGCACTACTTGGAGTAATTCCTGCATGGAGAGCCAATGTATATCACCGGGTGTGTGGCCCAAAAAGGGATAGGGAACATTAGAGATAGTATAGTGGTTAAGTCCTGGTTGGCAGCCTACCCAAATTCAATCTCCAGTACAAGTGGCCTGAGCCCTGCCATGTGAGCACTGCCAGATGTGCATAGAAACAAATACCCTGGGGCCGGGCGTGGCGCTAGAGGTAAGGTGCCTGCCTTGCCTGCACTAGCCTTGGACAGACTGTGGTTCGATCCCCCGGCTTCCCATATGGTCCCCCAAGCCAGGAGCAACTCTGAGCGCATAGCCAGGAGTAACCCTGAGCTTTACCGGGTGTGCCCCCCTCCAAAAAAAAAAAACCCAGAAACAAATACCCTACAGTTAGTCTTGATACCCACTAGTTCAATGTGTTAAAGAACCAGAAAGATAGAACAAAGATGTCTCACCACCGTAGTTCTCTAAGCATCACTAGGAACCACCTCTAAGAACTGAATTGGAAATAGCCAGATCCTGAATCCCCTCAAATGTGGCTCAAAAACAAAACTTGACACAAAAAAAACATGTTAATGATAATGTAGAGAAATTCACAGGGCACAGATGGGATTGTAAATTGGTGCAGCTATTTTGGGAATCATGTTGATTTTTGTCTCAAAATGCTAAAAGATAATTAGCATATAGACTTAACAGTTGCACATTCAACTATGGATATGAGAGACTTGAAGATTACATCCACATAACTTAAATTCAGATTATCATAATGTTATAAGGAAAGGTCCACCAGATTTAGATTGGCTAAACAGAAGGTGGTTTATCCATCTAATAGAATGTAACTTGGTTATAAAAGGTAATAATAAAGTCTTAGCAGTGTGACAAAATAGACGTCCCTGTCAGACTTCGTTTTTTTTTTTTTTTTTTTTTTTTTTTGTTTTTTGGGCCACACCCGTTTGACGCTCAGGGGTTACTCCTGGCTATGTGCTCAGAAATCGCCCCTGGCTTGGGGGGACCATATGGGACGCCGGGGGATCGAACCGCGGTCCTTCCTTGGCTAGCGCTTGCAAGGCAGACACCTTACCTCCAGCGCCACCTATCCGGCCCTGTCAGACTTCGTTTTACCACAGAGACATCAACAATGTTTATTACTCAGAAAATTCATAAACCATCACAACACTACGTCAACCGCAAAAGATTCCATTTTTGTTTCCTTCTGGAGTTTCAAGGAACTTGTTCATTAGTTCTCTCTTTATACTTTAACCTATGCAGTGTGCACTGACCAACACTGAAATGCAGTTACCTAGTTTGAAACTATAAATTTAATCAATCAACTATTTATACAAATTTCACTTACATTTTTGGTAAGGATCTTAAAATATCTGCTTTCACTGATTACTTGCAGTGTGGTCAGGAGAACTATATAAACTAATAAATAGATGAAAGAGAAATAGCAGTAGGTGCCAGAGAGATCGTACCAGAGGTAAGAGGACACTTGTACTACATACCAACCTCCTGTAGTTTGATCCTCGTTACTGCATTTAGTTCTCCAGTGACCCAGGGATCACTCCTAGGCATATAACTGGAATAGTTTTGGGCATCACAGCTATGACCAATCATTTCCCTCTTTCCAAATAAATTGCTGAAACTGTTACTACTGGTGATTACTTTGATACAGTACTGTGAGATTCTATAGATAGCAGAGAAAATGGGTCCAGAGGAAGATGTACAGTTGGTAGGAAGAAGTAAAGCTTTCATCAAGGAGATGATGCAAAACAGACCTTGAAAGGTGTGTAGTGAGGCATAGAAAGAGGGAAAGAAAGACTTTTTATTTATTTATTTTTGACACATCCCGTGACGCTCACAGGTTACTCCTGGCTCTGTGCTCAGAAATAGCTCTGAGCTTGGGGGACCATATGGGATGCCGGGGATCCAACATGGGTGCGTCCTGGGTCAGCCGCATGCAAGGCAAATGCCCTACCTCTGCTATCACTTCGGCCCCAAGACTTTTTTAAATTTTTCTAAGAAAGACTATGTACCATGAGGAAGTAGTACTACCATGGTTGTGATTCGGGTGGACATGAGAGAAACTGACCAGTGAGTAGGGAGCAGTGTGTGCTTTACTGCAGTGCCATGTTGATTCAACCAACTGCAGTTGGTTTTGGTTTGGGATTTGTTTGTTTGTTTTTGGGTCACACCCTGCAATGCTCAGGAGTCACTCCAGGCTCTACTCTTAGAAGTTGCTCCCGGCAGACTCAGGGATCATATGGGATGCTGGGATTCAAACCGGGGTCCGTCTTAGGTTGGCCATGTGCAAGTCAAATGCCTTACCACTGTGCTATTGCTCTGGGTCTGCAATTGGTTTTTATCAAAAGTGAGAGATAGGGGCCTGAGAGAGAGCACAGTGTAGGGCGATTCCTTGCACACAGTCGACCCAGGGCAGCCATCCCAGGATGGATGGTGGTTCCAATCCCTGGCACAGAGCCAGGAGAAACCCCTGAGCGTTGAGCCTCGGGTATGACCCAAAAACAAGCAAAAGTGAGAGATAAGTAGATCTAGAATGAAGCTCACCCTGACAACACAGATTGTGATACTTCCCTTTAATTGAGTCAATTAAAGCATCTTGTTTTGTTTGTTTGAAAATTAAAAAAAAATTCTAAGTAAAAGTTATATCTAAATAACTATTTTTAGCTTGACGAACTATTTTCTTTGTCATTTTCAGAAGAATGGTTGAGACCAGTGATGAGAAAAGACAAGCAGGTGTTAGTGCATTGGGGGTTCTACCCAGACAGGTAATGTACTTGTATTTTGAGATTTGCAACAACATTCTTGTCATTACAAGTTAGAGTTGTTGATATATAGGTTGCAAATGTTTAATGCGATTTTTTGTGATTTTTTTTCTTACTAATGCGATTTTTTATTGCGAATATTCGGTATGAAGACACTGAGTTTACGAACTAATGAACTAGATAAGATCATTGCAGAAGCGCAAACCTGAGTTTGCTTCTCATGTTAATATTTGGAGAAGACAGATTGGTTATGGGTTTTTTTTGGTACTTTGGGGGGGTCCACACCCAGTTATGCTCAAGGGGATAGTGAGTAGAAGAAATACCAGTTGATGGTATGTGTTGAAGGCTAAGTGAGCAAAGTGCTTTGAGAAAAATTAACAGCTTGTTAGAATTCTGTGGACTAAATTTTGAAATTAGGGATTAACAAACATGATGATTAGTGAGTTTTATAGAACAATTTTCTTGTCAATGATGGTAATTAAAGTTTTTGACAAATACTGGATTCTGATAGTGTTGTATCTTAATCTATGGTTAAAGTATTTGTAATGTATGAATTTTGATTCTAACTTGCTTTTGCTTATTTCTATATCTTTATAGCTATGATACATGGGTCCATAGTAATGATGTTGATGCAGAAGTTGAAGATCCACCAATTCCAGAAAAGCCATGGAAGGTGAATATTTAGTGTTTGGGGAGGATCACCTTACTCAGCACTGCAGTAGTATTTTCTCCAGTTGGTGGTGAGGTTGGATATAACAGAGTCCACCAGGTTACACATAGTTGTGCTTATGTACACATAAGTTCATGTGTTTGACACATTTGTGCTATCTCTGTGGCCCTGAAAGATCCTTAATTTTCATTTTATTAACAACTTTTCTTTCTTCCTTTCTTTTCTTTTCTTTTCTTTTCTTTTCTTTTCTTTTCTTTTCTTTTCTTTTCTTTTCTTTTCTTTTCTTTTCTTTTCTTTTCTTTTCTTTTCTTTTCTTTTCTTTTCTTTTCTTTTCTTTTCTTTTCTTTTTTTTGGTTTTTGGGTTACACCTGGCAGTGCTCAGAGTTTACTCCTGGCTCTACGCTCAGAAATTGTTCCTGGCAGGCTAGGGGGACCATATGGGATGCTGGGATTAGAACCACTGTCCTTCCGCATGAAAGGCAAATGCCCTACCTTCATGCTATCTCTCCAGCCCCTTAATAACTTTTCTGAACTGTTTTCCACAATAATTATTTTTGTTTTCTTCTTTTTCTTTTTTGGGTTTTTTTGGGCTACACCTGGCAGCACTCAGGGGTTACTTCTGGCTTGATGCTCTGAAATCACTGGGGACCATATAGGATGCTGGGATTCGAACCACTGTCCTTCTGCATGCAAGGCAAACGCCTTACCTTACTGCTATTTCTCCAGCCTGCAGAATCCTTTTTAAAGTATACTTTAAGGTTGTTGTAACTGTTGCAGAGCTCCTTTGAATTATTGAGATGTTGGTTCCACCTATGGCACTGCAAAATAATATTTTTGTTTGTTTTGTTTTTGGGTACACACCCGGCAGCACTCAGGGAATTTTAAGTAGGGGCCGGACAGAGAGCACACTGGTAGGGCCTTTGTCTTGCAATCGGCCGATCCAGGACGGATCGTGGCTCGAATCCTGGCATTTCATATGGTACTCTGTGTCTGCCAGGAGCGATTTCTGTGCGCAGAGCCAAGAGTAACCCCTGAGCACTGCTGGTGTGACCCCAAAACCAAAAAAAAATTTTTTTTAAGTAAATAATAAATTAAAAGTTGAAAATAGCTTAGATTGATGTTCTCTCTCTCTCTCTCTCTCTCTCTCTCTCTCTCTCTCTCTCTCTCTCTCTCTCTCTCTCTCTCTCTCTCTCTCTTTCTTTCTCTCTTTCTTTCTCTCTTGGTTTTTGGGTCACACCTGTAGCGCTCAGGGGTTACTCCTGGCTCTATGCTCAGAAATCACTCCTGGCAGGCTCACGGGACCATATGGGATGCAAGGCAAACACCCTACCTTCATGCTATCTCTTCGGCCCCTAGACTGATGTTCTTAGTGTATACAAGATAATGAGGGGGCTGGAGAGATAGCATGGAGGTAGGGCGTTTGCCTTTCATGCAGGAGGTCATCGGTTCGAATCCCAGCGTCCCATATGGTCCCCCGTGCCTGCCAGGAGCAATTTCTGAGCATGGAGCCAGGAATAACCCCTGAGCACTGCCGGGTGTGACCCAAAAAAAAAAAACCACAAAAAAAAAAAAAAAAAAAAAAAAAAGATAATGAGAATTCAGGGTCTGGAGTACTATCAAAGCAGGTGGGATATTTGTTTTGTACATGGCCGAACAGGGTTTGATCCGCAGCATCACATATGGTTTCACAAATCTGCTAGGAGTAACCCCTGAGTGCTGTTAGATGTTAGGGACCCCCCCCCCCCCCCAACAAAAAGATACTGAGAATTGAAGACATGAGTACAAGTGTTTAGTTTCTTGTCTTTGTGGTATGGTCTTTAGTTTTTTTTTGTTTTGTTTTGTTTTTTTTTTTTTTTGGTTTTTGGGCCACACCCGGTAACGCTCAGGAGTTGCTCCTGGCTATGTGCTCAGAAGTTGCTCCTGGCTTGGGGGACCATATGGGACACCGGGGGATCGAACTGCGGTCCGTCCAAGGCTAGCACAGGCAAGGCAGGCACCTTACCTTTAGCGCCACCGCCCGGCCCCAATATGGTCTTTAGTATGTGTGTGCTTGGTTTTCAAACCCTGGATCTCAAACATGCAAAGCATGTTCTTTCCTTTGTTTTAAAAGAATTTTAAATACTTTTTAATTATTTCATTATATACTGTGTATTGTTTTCTTTTAGGTTCATGCAAAATGGATTTTGGACACAGATGTTTTCAATGAATGGATGAATGAAGAGGATTATGAGGTGGATGAGAATAGGAAACCTGTGAATTTTCGTCAGCGAATTTCAACAAAGAATGAAGAGGTACTTGGTTTGATATCATTTTTCTCTACTTGTTTTTGATTTTTGGCTTCAAGTTATCAAAATGTTTAAATTGATAAGTGTTACACACCAGTTAAAGTGCATTAGCCATCACATATATGTTACCAAATAACTGAATTTTATTAGGAATCCTGTTCTCCCCCAAAATAGGACCTAAATATCTATAAACATTGCGATTTAAAAATGCTTTATACGTGCTGTTGCCTAAGTAGTAGCACAGCAGCAGGGCACTTGCCTTGCACGTGGTTGACCCACATCAACCCAGATTCGATTCCTAGCACTTGTATAGTTCCCCAAGCTGCCAGGAGCGATTTCTGATTGCAAAGCCTGGAATAATTCTTGAATGCCATCAGGTGTGCCCCCAAAAACAAAAACAAAAAAACCTTATTGTTATTATAATTGTTATGCATAATAATATATTAATACTATATATGCAGTTACATGAGCTGTTATCCCCAGTCCTTTGTATTACAGTTTTCTTAAAAATCTTTGATTTACAAACTTTGTACTTTTGTTTTGGGGTCAAACTTGGTGGCGCTCAGGGGCTACAGCTGGCTCTGTGTTCAGTGATCCTCCTGGTAATACTCTCGGGGGCCCTATGCAATGTCAGGATCAAAACTAGGCTTGCAGAGCCCACAGTCACATTCTACGCAAAGTTCCTTCACCTTTGTATTAGTTCTATTCCC
Organism: Suncus etruscus; assembly: GCF_024139225.1. Lineage (NCBI taxonomy): Eukaryota > Metazoa > Chordata > Mammalia > Eulipotyphla > Soricidae > Suncus > Suncus etruscus. Next base: position 120,897,121 of record NC_064854.1, on the reverse strand, counting down.
AATGTAAAGTATGGTCCTTTTTTTTTTTTTTTTTTTTTTTTTTTTTTTCGTTTTTTTGGGCCACACCCGGTGACGCTCAGGGATTACTCCTGGCTATGCGCTCAGAAGTCGCTCCTGGCTTGGGGGACCATATGGGACACCAGGGGATCGAACCGCGGTCCATCCAAGGCTAGCGCAGGCAAGGCAGGCACCTTACCTCTAGCGCCACCGCCCGGCCCCCCTTATACCTATTTTCAGCCTGTGATTTTCTTTTTTTTTTTTTGGGTCACACCCGGCGTTGCTCAGGGGTTACTCCTGGCTGTCTACTCAGAAATAGCTCCTGGCAGGGACGGGGCACCATATGGGACACCGGGACTCGAACCAACCACCTTAGGTTCTGGATTGGCTGCTTGCAAGGCAAACACCGCTGTGCTATCTCTCCGGGCCCAGCCTGTGATTTTCTTAGTAAAATTTCCTCACATACATTCTTTTTTTTTTTTTCCTCACATACATTCTTAATTTGCCAGAAAAGGTCTCTGAACTGCTGTGGTTCAGGATGTTTTATAAGAGTCCTGAGCTAGTGAATGTGTTAGAAACAAACAGTATAAAATATCACCTTTGGACAGAGTTTATAGAAGCTGAGAAGTAAGTAAAGCTGGTTGATAATTTATTTCGATTTCCTTTTTCCTAGCCAGTCAGAAGCCCAGAGAGAAGAGATAGAAAAGCGTCAGCAAATGCTCGAAAAAGAAAACATTCACCTTCCCCACCGCCGCCCCCTCCCACAGAATCTCGGAAGAAGAGTGGGAAGAAAGGGTAAGCGCTGTAGCATGAGCCAGACATTAAATCAAACACAACATATTACCTAGTTTCATTTACATTGCAAGTTGTTTTGATAGAAAGCTTAGACTTGATTGATAGTCTTTGATTTCATAGTTCTTCCATAACCTCGTGGTAGTCATATTTCATATTTCTTTCTTTCTTTTTTTTTTTTTGGTTTTTGGGCCACACTCGGCATTGCTCAGGGGTTACTCCTGGCTGTCTGCTCAGAAATAGCTCCTGG